>NC_052629.1:73125982-74359107 GCF_016161935.1 Mauremys reevesii
GCTCCGTCCACCTGCCTGATGCTTCTGCTGGGGAGCAGGGTCGGGGGTCTCTCCCGCCTGCCCAGCATTCCTGACCCCACTCCTCAGAGGGAGTGCTGGGCAGGCGGAACTTGGGAAGCCCCCATGCCTTGCTCCCCAGCAGGAGCACCAGGTGGGAGTGGGGGGACTGCAGGTGGAATGGGTGCGGAGGGGTCCCCACTTGCCTTGGCTCAGGGCCCCATAAAACTGTAATCCGCCTCTGCATTAAACTCTCTATAAAAAGCAGAAATTCATAAACGTTAGTGTTGGCCTGCTACTAACACAGTCATTCTCAATATTTTCTTTTAATTGGCAGCAGTGATAGCAGAATCTCATCCTTGCCATGCCAGCTGGAGAGAGCATATTTGCTGCTATTTGCAATACCTATTAAACTGGCAGTCACAAGATAGATGAGGAAATGTAAAAGATCCACTAATGCCTTGTCTCATTTGAGCCACAGTCACTCCACCTTGTGACTGAAACACTTACAAAGCTCAAATGCATAGCTCCTCTTATTTATACAGCCACATTTGAGAGGCAACATTTGTCTAGTGTAGAGGGCTCTGGACTGGGAATGAGGAGATCTAGACTCATAGAGTCGTAGGACTGGAAGGGACCTCAAGAGGTCATCTAGTCCAGTCCCATGCACTCAAGGCAGGACTAAATATTATCTAAACCCTTCCTGACAGGTGTTTGTCTAACCTGCTCTTAAAAGTCCCCAATGATTAGGGTGACCATACGTCCCAGTTTGGCTGGGGCAGTCCCTTTTTTAAGCCCTGTCCCGGCCGTCCCAACTTTTTTTCCAAAAGGAAGCATTTGTCCTGTTTGCTTTTGCTGACTTGATCAGTTGGCAAGACAAACAGGACAGATGCCCACTTTTGTCAAAAAAGTGGGGTGCAGTGCAGAGGGGGCAAATGGAGATGCCAGTCTCCCTCAGGCGGGAGGCAGGACTGTATGGGGGAACAGCATTCCAACAATAGCATGGGGGAGCCCCACAGCGTTCCAGCAATTGGCAACATCATCGGAGGGGGGCCTCTGGCAAGCGGCTGGGGGTGTCCCATATTCTGTTTGGGAAATATGGTCACCCTACCAATGATGACAATTCCACAACCTCCCTGGGGGAATTTGTTCCAGTGCTTAACCACCCTGACAGCTAGGAAGTTTTTCCCAATGTCCAACCTAAATCGCCCTTGCTGCAATTTAAGCCCATTGCTTCTTGTCCTTTCCTCAGAGATTAAGAAGAACAATTTATCTCCCTCCTCCTTGTAACAACCAATTTGTCCTCATCATTCCTGAAATGTGGCGCCCAGAACTGGACACAATATTCCAGCTGAGGCCTAATCAGCACGGAGTAGAGCAGAAGAATTACTTCTTGTGTCTAGCTTACAACACTCCTGTTAATACATCCCAGCATGATGTTCGCTTTTTTTGCAACAGGGTTACACTGTTGACTCATATTACGCTTATGGTCCACTATGACCCCCAGATCCCTTTCTGCAGTACTCCTTCCTAGGCAGTCATTTCTCATTTTGTATGTGTACAACTGATTGTTCCTTCCTAAGTGGAGTACTTTGCATTTGTCCTTATTGAATTTTATCCTGTTTACTTCAGATCATTTCTCCAGTTTGTCCAGATCATTTTGAATTTTAATCCTATCCTCCAAAGCACTTGCAACCCTTCCCACCTTGTTATCGTCTGCAAACTTTGTAAGTATACTCTCAATGCCATTATCTAAATCATTGATGAAGATATTGAACAGAACCGGACCCAGAACTGATCCTTGCGTCACCCAACTCATTATGCCTTCCAGCATGACTGTGAACCACTGATAACTACTCTCTGGGAATGGTTATCCAACCAGTTATGCATCCACGTTATGGTAGCACCACCTAGGTTGTATTTCCCTAGTTTTTTTATGAGAAGGTCATGTGAGACAGTATCAAAAGCTTTACTAAAGTCAAGATATACCACTTCTGTCACTTCCCCCCATCTGCAAGGCGTATTACCTTGTCAAAGAAAGCTATCAGGTTGATTTGACACAGATTTGTTCTTGACAAATCCATGCTGCCTGTTACTTGTCACCTTATTATCTTCTAGGTGTTCGTAAATTGATTGCTTAATTATTTGCTCCATTGTTTTTCTGGGTACAGAAGTTAAGCTGACTGGTCTGTAATTCCCCGGGTTGTCCTTATTTCCCTTTTTATAGATTGGCACTATATTTGCCCTTCTCCAGTCCTCTGGAATCTCTCCCATCTTCAATGACTTTTCGAAGATAATCGCTAATGGTTCAGCTATCTCCACAGTCAGCTCTATTCAACTCTGCCATTGTCCTGTTGGAGGACCCTGGGAAATCATTTATCCCTTTTGTGTCTTTTTCCTCCACCACCTTTTGTTGGTGTTGTCCAATTACACGGTAGGCTCTTCAGGGCAGGACTTGTTTGTTGCTGTGTGTACAACATATAAATAGCAATAACTGTCTCTGGTTTTAAAGAGCTCCTTAACGTTTTCTGTCTTTAAAAGCTTGTTGAATGGCCTCTGGCCCTATACTTAGGCCCTTCTGATCCCTTTCTCTCCTATTCTAAAACTGGCCTCCTCATTTGTGGTGTATTCATATTTGATTATGTTTTCATTGCATTGCATTTGCTTTGATTTTTGCAGCACAGTGCACCAAGCACTTTGGCAGGCAGGCACTGTGTAAATAACAGTATTATGTCAACCAAGATCAGCCTCTCACAGGGCCGGCTCCAGGCACCAGCTTAGCAAGCAGGTGCTTGGGGCGGCCACTCCGGAGCGGGGCAGCATGTTCAGGTATTCGGCGGCAATTTGGCGGAGGGTCCCTCACTCCCGCTCAGAGCAAAAGACCTCCCGCTGAATTGCCGCAGATTGCGATCGCGGCTTTTTTTTTTTTTTTTTGGCTGCTTGGGGCGGCAAAACCCCTGGAGCCGGCCCTGGCCTCTCACATGCTTTACCTTGCAAAACTCTTATGTTTCTTTAACGTGGCTGTTCTGGTTCTGGTGCTGGAGGCTGTGTGTGGACCTTTGCGTCCTCCTGCAGGCTTCAGGTCTGAGCTCACTCACGGTGTTTGTCACTGCTGCCTGTGGTGGTATTGGAAGCTGTGCTGCCTGTTCGATGGCTGCTCTAGGAGGACAAACTGTATTGATGAAAATTAATGTGAGAATAAAGAAGTGTTGAACTGACAAATGCATAAGCAGTTGATTAGCTGTACCTAGTTGAACCTACCTGGGTTAGAGGACGTAGACCTGCAGGTGGACTCAGTGGATCACATTCATTAGGCCAGTGGTTTTCAACCTGTGGTCCGCGAACCCTTGCAGGTCCTCAAACTCTGTCTAAGATTTCCGAAGGTGTCTGCACCTCCATTTGAAACTTTTTAGAGGGCCACAAGTTAAAAAAGGTTGAACACCCCACTCCACCCCGTATTAGGCCACTGATTAAAACAGGATGATCTGTGTAATAAGGAATTTCCTCCCTTCACTCTCTTCTTTCATTCTCTTCAGATGTTCTGATTGTCTCCCTAGTGAAGGGCTTTTAAAATGATATTTGAACTTTATCTGGCACCTCAAAGCGGTGCCAGGCAAGTGATTGGCAGATCTGGGGAAGGGGCATAAATGGCTCGATTCTCCAGTTCTTCACATCCTGGGGGCTTCCAGGGGTTGAACTATCCCATTAGCACAAGTTAGAGCAGCCTCAGGGATCACCAGTGGATAATGGAAACACTGAAACACTTTGTTCTTTGGGCCAGCCCTGCTTGTTCCTGCCATGCCACCTTCCTATCCTGGAATGTCCTCTATTTTGGGGTTGGGAAGCAGGCAGGGCTGATGAATAGCTGGCTACATTAGATCTGTGCAAGCTCTGGTCTCCTCTGTGCTAGAGGAAACTTAAAGTGCTGAGTGTCTGGCCCTAGATGTATTTAAGTAGGGGGAAATCCTTGCTCAAAAGTGAGCATGCTAGAAGCATATTTAAAATGTTGACTCTTCCTGTTTGAATTGTTTGCAAACAGATTTGGATTTTTCTCAGCTTGTTCAAATCTTTTCTTGGGGTTCTTTTTTATCTGTGTACTGTTGAGAGTTGGTGTTTTGACTGGAGACAGAGGTCTACTCACGGTATGAGGTTTTTAAGGTCAGGCTTGACAAAGCCCTGGCTGGGATGATTTAGTTGGGAATTGGTTCTGCTTTGAGCAGGGGATTGGACTAGATGACTTCCTGAGGTCCCTTCCAACCCTGATATTCTATGATTCTATGTTTCTCTTCCCTGATTGAACATTGCTCTTGCAGTCAGCTTTCTGGTGGTATATGATCATAGTTGAAATTACAGTAAAAATTCAAAAGAATATTTGTGGAAACTTTTTTTCTTCAGCATTCACCCGTCTCTAATTACATTTACCATTCCGGTGGGGGGTGAGGAGGGGAAGGAAAGGTTCACAAGTGCACAGGATTGGTGGGACATTTTGGGGTTCAACCCAGACTGGTGAGGAGTTGTGTCACCGCCTGCCCTACAACTCTGGGTGCCTAGAATGCTGTGTTGCTGTGCCTGGCCAATTGAGGGCCCGGGAAAAAGGGCACCCCTGTGCCCCAACCTGCTCCACCTTCGCGGCGCTCCTGCCGGGGAGCAGGTCAGAACGTGGGGTCTTGTCCCACTCTGCCTGCCCACCCAGCACAGCTGCTGGGGAGGGGAGGTCAGGGTGTGGGGGCTTCCTCCACCCATCCAGTGCTCTTACCAGGAGTGGGGGAAGCCCCCTTGCCTAAACCCAGCTCTCCGGCAGGAGCGCCAGAGGTGACGGGAGGGGGCTGCAGGCGGAAGGGCTGGGGAAGGGCCCCCACTTGCTTTGGCCCAGGGCCCCATAAAACTGTAATCCACCACTGTCCATCCCCTCTCGCGATTAAGTGGTCGCTTGTTCCCTCCCGGCTCTGCTTGGCTTACTTGGCATGCAAATGTGGTTCTCATTGTCTTTGGTCACACCTTGCTCCATTTACATGGGAGACCCATTCCAGCAGGCAGAATTTCATTCCTGTGTCTGGAAGAGGCATGGCTTAGGCAGGGGTGAAAGTAACTTAAAGGACTTGCCGGTACTCCAGAATCCTGAGGAAGGCCGTGGCCTCCACCGGAAGAGGCGGAGCCATTAAATCCCCAGGCCCTTTAAATCAGGATTTAAAGGGCCCGGGGCTAGGACTGTGGTAGCAGCAGATGGGAGCCCCAAGCCCTTTAAATCACCCCCTTAGCTCCCAGCTGCAGAGGTGGCTGGGAGCCCCGGGGTTCGGAGGCGATTTAAAGGGAGCAATTTAAAGAGCCCGGGGCTCCGGCTGCCGCTACCCTCCAGGGCCCTTTAAATGGTCTCTGGAGGGCAGCAGTCTCCTGGGGTAGCAGCGGCAGGGCTCTGGTGGCTATTGAAAGGGCCTGGGGTGGTGGAGGCAGCGGGAGCCCCGAACCCTTTCAATAGCCACCAGAGCCCTGTCGCCGCTACCCCAGGGCTCCGGCAGGCTCCGGGGGCTATTTAAAGGGCCCAGGCCTTTAAATTGTCCCCGACCCCCTGGGGTAGCGGCAGTGGGGCTCCAGTGGCGATTTAAAGGGCCTGGGGCAGTAGCAGCGGCAGGAGCCCTGGGCCCTTTAAATCACCACCCGACCCCCGCAGCCGCTACCCCAGGGCTCTGGCAGCAATTTAAAGGGCCCTGGGCTCCAGCCCTTTAAATTACTGCCTCAGGAAGCTGGTCCACCCCGGTATGGCACACCAGCTCTTGCTGGTAGGGGTGGCAGGTTTGTAGAAATTTTGGACGTTCCCGGAACCTGCCCCATCCCAAACTCTGCCCCCCCAAACTCCACCCCCCACCTGCCCAAGGCTCTGGGAGGGAGTTTGGGGAGGGGAGGAGGTCTGGGGTGCAGGCCCTGGGCTGGGGCTGGGTACTGGGGTGCAGGAGGGGTGCAGGGTGCAGGTTCTGGGAGGGAGTTTGGGGATAAGAGGGGGTGTGGAGGGAGGGGGAGCAGGGGTGAGGGCTGTGGGGTGAGGCTGGGGGTGGATTTGGGATGTGGCTGGGGATAAGAGGTTTGGGGTGTGGGAGGGGACTCAGGGCTGAGGCAGAGGGTTAGGGTGCAGGGGAATGAGGGCTCTGGCTGGGGCTGGAGATGAGCATAGGCGGCAGGTTTGTATAATTTTTGGTGGGGCCCAAAATGGTGGTGTCCCCCCGCTCCCGCCAGGGGCGGCTCTAGAAATTCCACCGCCCCAAGCAGGGCGGTGCGCCGCGCCGCTTGCGCCGCCCTTCCCCGGTCCCGCGGCCGGGGCAGAAGTGCCTGCGGACGGTCCTGTGGTCCCGCGGCTCCGGTGGAGCATCCGCAGGCATGCCTGCGGGAGCTCCATCCGAGCCACGGGACCAGCGCACCCGCTGCAGTCATGCCTGCGGCAGGTCCGCTCCTCCCGGGGCTCCTGTGGACCTCCCGCAGGCATGACTGCGGAAGGTCCGCCGGAGCCAAATGCCGCCCTGCCAGGACAATGCCGCCCCACGCGCCTGCTTGGCGCGCTGGGTCTGGAGCCGGCCCTGGCTCCCGCCCTGTAAGCCGATATAAAATGAAGCTACAATGCATCAGTGCCACAAGATTACAAAGGTCAATTAAAAGTGGAAAGTCAGAAGCAGCACTTGCCTACTTCAATATACAGTATTATATTTTGTTGCACCTGTTGTGATGAAGTGGGAATGTCCTTAATATTTTCTCTGAATACTGTATGGGTGCCTCAGTTTCCCCTGCAAGATGCCAACTGAAGGTGTTGGGGACAAAGATCAGGTGGCCTCCTTGTCCAGAAGAGACACAGAGGCCAGAGGAGGGAGTGTCAGTTTGGAGCTGGCTGGGGAAATGGGGAGAGACCCAGAATTTGGTTCTGGGCTCCCCACCCCCCCAGATGGACCTGACAGAGGGGTTCTGTTTTCTGTACCTACAAGCTCTGTTTAAACTGTGTTCCCGTCATCTAATAAATCTTCTGTTTTACTGTCTGGCTGAGAGTCAAATCTGACTGTGGAGTTGGGGTGCAGGGACCTCTGGTTGCCCCAGGACCAGCCTGGGCAGACTCACTTTGGAAAGTGCATGACGTGAAAGGGCATGCTGAATGCTCCGAGGTCAGACCCAGGAAGGTGTAAGCTTCTTGCCCTGGAGACAGTCTGCTCCGAGAGAGGAGGCTCCCCCAGAGTCCTGACTGGCTTTGTATGGAGTTGTTCCAAAGCATCACAGCATCCCCTTCCACACCGTGCACTTTCCAGAAGTCCGCACAGGCACTGACACTCCCTCCTCCGGCCTTTGTCTCTTTTCCAGGCATTAGGAGGCCACCCGATCTCTCTGTTCTCCAACACCTTCAGTTGGCACCTTCAAGGGGAAACTGATTTGGGAGAAATGAAGTAAAAGCTGCCCAAACCGAGCTTGAGCACACCTGAATTTTGAGGTGTTCAAATCTGGAAGGCAGGTGCTGGGGGTGGGAGAGGGCTGTGGGCTCCATGGGGGAGCATGGCAGCAACTGTCTGGAGCTGCACGGAGCCAGATACGCTGGTCTGAGTGGCACAGTAAGCGGTTTGGGGGTTGGAGAAGGGGTAGGGAGTTCCAGGGGGCAGTCAAGGGACAAGGAGCAGGGGGGGTTGGATGGGGCAGAGGTTTGGAGGGGCAGTCAGGGGACAGGCAGCAATTGGATAGGCATGGGAGTCCAGAAGGTTTATCAGGGGACAGGTAGAGGGGTTCTGGGGGGAAGTGGGGGGGGGGCTCAGGTGGGGGCAGTGGGGGACAAGGAGAAGGGAGGCTTAAATAGGGGCTGGGATCCCAAGGGGCAGTTAGGGGCAGGGGTCTCGGGAGGGGGTAATCGGGGGATAAGGACCAGTGGTACTTAGATAGGGGGTGGGGGTCCTGGGGAGCAGTTGGGGCAAGGGTCTGGGGAGGGGGCAATCAGCGGCCAGGGGCTGGGATTCAAAGGGCTCTGGGCTGCTGGCAGCTGCGGGGAGCCCTGAGCCCTTTAAATCCCAGCCGCCTCCCCTGCTCGGATTCAAAGGGCTCTGGGCTCCCTGCCCCTGGGGCAGTGCCGATCCCGCGGACTCCCGGCCGCGGCTGGGATTTAAAAGGCTCTGGGCTCCCCGCTCTTGCAGGCAGCCCAGAGCCCTCTGACTCCCGGCCGCGGCTGGGATTTAAAGGGCTCTGGGCTCCCCGCCGCAGCGGGCAGCGCAGAGCCCTCTGACTCCCGACCGCGGCTGGGATTTAAAAGGCTCTGGGCTCCCCGCTCTTGCAGGCAGCCCAGAGCCTTCTGGTTCCCCGCCGCGGCTGGGATTTAAAGGGCTCTGGGCTCCCCGCGCTTGCAGGCAGCCCAGAGCCCTCTGACTCCCGGCGGCGGCTGGGATTTAAAGGGCTCTCGGCTCCCCGCGCTTGCAGGCAGCCCGGAGCCCTCTGACTCCCGGACGCGGCTGGGATTTAAAAGGCTCTGGGCTCCCTGCGCTTGCAGGCAGCCCAGAGCCCTCTGACTCCCGGCCGCGGCTGGGATTTAAAGGGCTCTCGGCTCCCTGCGCTTGCAGGCAGCCCAGAGCCCTCTGATTCCCGGCCGCGGCTGGGATTTAAAAGGCTCTGGGCTCCCCGCTCTTGCAGGCAGCCCAGAGCCCTCTGACTCCCGGCCGCAGCTGGGATTTAAAAGGGGCGAAACCTAGCTCCAACTATTGGTGGAGCAGAGCCCCTGACTGTAAATATTCCTGGGGCTAAAGCCCCAGGAGCCCATATAAGTCGGCGCCCATGGAGATGAGAGGTTTGGAGTGTGGGAGGGGCTCAGGGCTAGGACAGAGGGTTGGAGTGCGGGGGGATGAGGGCTCTGGCTGGGGATGTGGGCTCTGGGGTGGGACAGGGCTGGGGATGAGTTTGGGGTGCAGGCAGGCTGCCCTGGGACTGGAGCCAGAGAGAAGGACTCCCCTCAGCCCTCTCCCTGCTGGCAGCAGCGAGCTCTGGGGTAGGGACCCCCTTCTCCCCCCCAGCAGCACACTCACCACCACCCCCATCACTGCACGTGCTCCTACGGCCCCTCTCAGGTCCAGGAATCCCCCTCGCCTCCCCTGTGGTGGGTGCCATGCTGGGGGGGCGGGTGCTGCCATCACATGTGCACCTCCTCCCCTGCTGCTGCCCCTCACTGTAGCCTCACTGGGGCTGCCCCTTGCCCAGTGTGGGGCAAGAGCAGTGACTGCAGGCAGGGGGGTGGCTGTACTGGTGGAGAGTCCCACCAGAAAATGAAAGGGTCCGATGGCAGGAGATCTGTTTTGCTGTTTTCTTTTGCAAGCTGTGGATATCATATAGAAAACCAAATACTGACTCTAGCTGCTGCATCTGTTGAAATCTTTCGTCAACTGAGTGAATAGCAGTATCAAGGACTGCGAAGTAGAAATTCACTTTGAACCTTTGTTTTGAGTTCTGAATTAGTGTCTCGTCCTTCATATGAAAACTGCTGTTTCTTTTGCCGAATACGAACTGGCTCTGGTTCAAATTCTGTCAGAAAGTCTGTTTCTTCAGCAAGCTAGAGAGAATCTATCAGTGTTCTTTCGAACCCTTCATCACTTCTGAATTTCTCCAGAGTATTTTTAGTTTGCTGCTGTTTTTGAATAGCAGAATGTATGTTCAAGTTATTTTCCTGAAGCTGCTTACTAGTGAGGTTAATCTTGAAAAGGATATTATACCACAAAATGAGTGAAGTCACAAATTTGAACTTGGAAAGGCCATTTGCAAAAGCTTCTGCATCTGAATGTGCCGTATTGCCAGATGATCCAGTAAAGGTAGTATCATTAGAAATTTTAATTAGGGCATCATAAATGTTTCCAGGTTCATAGCAAAGAGGCTTCAAAGCATCAATGAGACTCTCCCTTGTCTGACTAAGTGGTTTCACAGTTATTGAATTCACATGGCGAGTCAGAATCTCACAACGGCATGTTGAGCCTGAGAAAAACACATAAACACATTGCACCAGGTCAAAGAAACTGCTTGCCTCCAAACAGCATCTAGCAGCATCATTGACAACCAAATTCAGAGAATGTGCACTGCAAGGAACAAAAAAGGCCCTAGGACTGATTCCCATCATTCTCCTTTGCACACCATTGTCTTTACCCTTCATATTACTCCCGTTATCATATCATTCAACAGATAATGACATTGTTTCAAGCTCTTGTAGAATAGTTTCAGTCATAAATGCTCCAGTCGTCTCCTTCAGTGGTACGAAACCCAAAAATGTTCCTTTATGAGCACTTAAGCATTATCTTCATCTGCAGACTTTTCCATATACACAAAATGAATGATCATTGTCATTTGTGCAACATGACTCACATCTGGTGTACAGTCCAGTATTATTGAAAAGTATTTTGCAGAATGGGCAGTTTCTATACTTTTCTTTTTAATGCCATTTGCTAGGATTTGAATCAGTTAATTTTACATATTTTTTCCTAAGTAATGAACCTGTGTTTCATGATCAGTTATTTCACGTAGATGCTCCTTCATGACTGGATCAAACAAAGCTGGGTATTCAACAAATTTTAAAAAATTTCCATTACCTGGAGTATATAATTTTTCATTTCTACTGTGGCTGCGGAATGCTAAATTTTGCCCACCAAAAACTCTCACTAAAGCAATCAGATGCTCTAATATTTGTTGCCAATATGCTTCTTTTTCCTTGATCACACATAAATTTTCTTCATCGATAGTTTTTCCTTTTTTCAATCATAATTCAAGTTCTTTCCAATTTTGAAAACATTACAAATATTCTGTACTTCTTTCATGTGAAGAGAGAATTGAAGAAATGTTTTTCCAGGCCTTCGAACCATTTGCAGTAAGTGATGTACCAATTGCTTGATTTCTAAACAACTTGCAGCAAAAGCAAAACACAGAGTCCTTTGACACTGAATATTGTAACCAGTTTTGATGAATTTCTTCCCCATTAATGAGTTTCCTCTTGTAATGGTGAGCAGAGAATTTTCTTTTATTTCCTCTACTTAGGGAAGGGAAATTCACGAACTTGTTTGGGTCCATGTTTCACGAGAATTTGCTGCACACTGACATCACATCCAGGCCATGAAGCTGGGTCCCCATACTGTAAAGGTGCCACCGGACTCCTTGTTGTTTTTGTGGATACAGACTAACACGGCTACCCTGATACTTGTAACTTGTTTGTAACTTCCTCATCTTTTCTTCCTTCTACTTCATTTACTTCAATTTCTGCATGTGTCTCTGAAGGTGAATAAATTTTCTCCACTTCCATATCAATCTGATGCTGTGAGCTGCCTTCATCTAGACGTAAGTTTCCATCATCTTGAGTTTCCAAACTGCTTTTTTGTGGATGTGAGCTACCCTCATCTCAAAGTAATATACTTTCATCTGGATGCTGTAAACTGCTTCCATCTTTATTTGGATTAAAGAAAAGATATTTCAGGAAGGATCCCTGCTGTTTTGCTTGGTCCTTTTCCTTCTCAGCCATTTATTTATGATACTCAGCTCCTGAGGCTTTTCTTTTTCCTCTTTTCTGCCATTGGGCATTTGAATATTGTTATGTACTGTGCTCCCGACTGTAAGCATTATAGCATTAAGGATGGCTGACACACCCACCACATGGTTGGTGATTTAAACCACATTGCAGCCATCCCAACACATCTTTTCACTGCTTAAAGGTTCAATGATTAGTAACATACACTCACTTACCTATTAAAACAGTTAGTTACAGGCAGCATTTACACAGCAACAAAATGACCTTTTTCGACGTTATAACCCGACGCCAGTTGTTTGGAAAGTACCCGCTTGGAGAGTGACGTCATCACTTTCGTAGTCTATTAAGCGTTAACGCTGTTACTTTTATAGCCCTTATTTATTACATGTGAACCAGAAAAAGAAAAGTTCATAATTATACAGCCCAATAATAACGCTTAAAGATACTCACATTTTGGATTTATAATGCTGAAAGACGTTATTCTTTATTCTTTGGCACCAAGAAACACAATTTTCCACAAAAAGAACAGAAGTACTTGTGGCACCTTAGAGACTAACAAATTTATTTCAGCATAAGCTTTTGTGGGCTACAGCTCACTTCTTCGGATCCATAGAATGGAACACACAAACAGAAGATATTTATACATACAGAGAACATGAAAAGGTGGAAGTAGCCATACCAACTGTAAGAGGCCAATCAATTGAGATGAGCTATCATCAGCAGGAGAAAAAAAACTTTTGAAGTGATAATCAAGATGACCCATAGAAGGTGTGAGGAGAACTTAACATGGGGAAATAGATTCAATTAGTGTAATGACCCAACCATTCCCAGTCTCTGTTTAAACCTAAGTTAATTGTATCTAATTTGCATATTAATTTGAGTTCAGCAGTCTCTCTTTGGAGTCTGTTTTTGAAGTTTTTTTGTTGCAAAATTGCCACCTTCAAGTCTGTCACTGAGTGGTTAGAGAGGTTGAAGTGTTCTCCCACTGGTTTTTGAATGTTATGATTCCTGATGTCAGATTTGTGTCCATTTATTCTTTTGTGTAGAGACTGTCTGGTTTGGCCAATGTACATGGCAGAGGGGCATTGCTGGCACATGATGGCATATATCACATTGGTAGATGTGCAGGTGAACGAGCCCCACAGTATTCATTTGATTCTTAACCATCTACCTGTGACGTGTGTTAAAATGACCGTTTGATATGTATCAACTCGCGATATCTCCGCTCTACGTGAATTTCCAGCTATGTGACCTTGATGTATATTCGAGTTAGGTGTCACTAGCATTGCAGCTCTTGCCACTGGCAGATGTGTTTCATTGTGGCTGAGTTATTGCTTATCAAAATTGCGGAGTGTGTCATCTTGACCCTGCGTCACAAATTGAAAAAATATTTCACTAAAATATTATTTATTTTTGCAATAAATTAAAGATTTAACATATTAATAAATTCTCAGAAATGTAGAGAAATGAATTATAATTCATATTCCCTCCGTACGCACACGGGAATTGAAATATTGACATCTTCGTTATTTTATTTGTATTTTTTTCATCTTTTTCATTTTTTTTATTTGATATTTTTCCTCAAATTTCCCGCCATTTAACTTGGCACCCTAGGTGACCGCCTAGTTCGTCTTTATGGACCGGCTGCCCCTGGGGACTGTGCCAATGACAGCCTGCCAGCTGCTCAGATCACAACAAACCCAGTGCTGTTGGATCGCGACCACTTGACCAAAGAACATTTTCTCAGTGCGTATCTGGAGCAGTTGGTAGGATTTTTCCCCAGTATCTGGAAACAAACATTTTAAGTGATGTTATCTATAGTGCAAGGCTGCCTGTAAAGGGGCACAGCCCAGATTAAAACTGACCCCAGTGTAGAGCAGAAACCTAGCCAGCAGACCTCATGCTGCAGGTTCTATCTCTCTCTCTCTTTTTCTGGAACTGCTCTAATTTTGTTGGGCAGCAGTCATGGTTCTTCCAGGCTTATCTTTCAGGATGCCAGCAGGTCCTGAAATAACTCCTGAGGCCTGTAAAACATCATGTCTCCAGTCAGACAAACTCTTTGACATCCCTCTGAGAAGCTTCCTGCGGCTTCTTTGCTTCCTTTCTGTTCTCTGATTTTTTTTATTCATCTGTGGCCCCCACCTCCTTTCTCCTCCCCGTAATGTGTGTCCAGGGTATATCCTATGAGAACCATAGGCTAATTAGGGGAGCAGGAAAGCATTTTAGGTTGACTGGCTGGTATCTATCCCAGGTCTCAAAGGGATCTGGACCCAGATTGCTTGTTAAAAGAAATATGATTTTTTATAATTTTTTTAAAACACTTAAACAAAGATAAAAGCAAAGAAACTTTATCACCAAAGCTAAGCTCCTGTTAATAATATTAAACTAAACTAAGAATAAAGCAAAACAACTGTCCAGTCAAGGTGAAATCAACAAACCAAACAAGTTAGACTCAGTGATGCCAACAATAATCAGTCCTTAGACAAATTCTAAAAAAGTGGCTGTTTGCTTATAAATCCAACTAAAGAATGTGGCCAAAATCAATCAGATCTATCATTTGAATGGTTAAGTAGCTTAATATGAAACCAGATTATTATCTAATGTCTGGACCACAACCTTGGAAATGAATTGCTATGTGGTGGCTAACCCTTTCCTCTCTCCACTGGAGGTGGATTGTAACTAAGGCTAAGATTTTGTCATGGATATTTTTAGAAAAAGTCACATATAGGTGAAAAAGTCACATACAGGCAATAAAGAAAAATTCATGGACGACTGTGACCTGTCCGTGACTTTTACTAAAAATATGCATGACAAAATGGGGAGCTCCAGGCTCCTTACATCACCCAGGGGGGCCTGGCTCAGAGCTGCAGTGTCCCGCCACTGCCCGCAGTGGCTTGGAGCTCCGGGACACCCTGGCTGCCTGCGGTGGCTCCATGCTCAGGGGCACCCCGGCCGCCCACAATGGCCGGAAGCTCAGGATCTCCCGGGAGCTCGGGGTCTCCTCACTGCTTGTGAGCTCCAGGGCACCCCTGCTGCCTGGGAGCTCTGGGGTACCCCTGCTCCCTACCCCAGTGGGAGCTTCAGGCCATCCGTGCTGCCCTCTGCAGCTGGGAGCTTGGCCCTCACAGTTCCCAGCTGCCAAGGCGGCAGGGGACCCTACAACTCCCAAGCGCTGGGGGCTCAAATCACGGAGGTCTCTGAAAGTCATGGATTCCGTGACTTCTGTGACCTCCATGACAAAACCGTAGCCCTAATTATAGCACAGGTTTAAATGGAATACTTTTGATAACTAGAAGTTGGACAGTGCATTTTCCAGAAATTGCAGAGGACAACCTGAAGTCTCTCAGGATTTTTAAACATAAAACACAGAACACACTTTAGGGAGTAATTTTACGAGACATCATTTAGGACTGTTTAAACCTGGGGAACATTTCTTTCAGGCACCTTGCCCATGTGGGTTGTATGGGTGCTCACACACACCTGCGTGCTCGCAGCCACACTTTCACTTTCACACCCTACATTAAAAAGAATAAAAAGGCCTGAGATGTCTCCGAGCTTAAAAAAAGAAAGAAAAGAAAAAGGACCATGTCTGAGGAAGATAACATGGTCTTATCTAGTGAAAAAATCTCGAGATTATATTGTATCACTGGTTTATGTAATATTCAATATAAATATCCTATAAAAATAGCTAATTGGGAGGGGAGAAAACTAGCCAATCACCCAGTCACTTAACATTCATTCATCAGCAACATTAAAAATAAAACATTATATTCCATTTCATCACCTCCAGCTCTTTCTGAGAAATGAGGCATTTGCAATAATTTTTGTATTTTAGAACTGGGCTATAAGCCAAACATCTTATCTTCTGGAATCTTCATCTTGACAGAGGAAATTTACTTTAAAGCCCATCAATGAAACCCACTTGAAACATAACATTTTACGTTTTAGATAGGGTCTGTATTCCAATACAAGCTATTCCTCTCTCAATATCAAGTGGTTGAATGGTATCACTGCTCTTGTGTTTTTGGCTTTTGCTTACTGAACAAAATTCAGTAGTGCTGCCTTTTCCCTCTAGAGGGCATGTATTCAATCCATAGCAATGCCTCATGCAAATAGAGGTCATGATTACGGTGACAATTTTGTCACAGACAAATTTGGTCACGGAATCTGTGACTTCCAGATATCTGTGACTTGAGCCCCAGTGCCTGGGAGCTGTAGGGTCCCCCACTGCCCCTGGCAGCTGGGAACTGCGGAGACCAAGCTCCCAGCTGCAGAGTAGGGTTGCCACGCATTTCTCAGCCGGGGCGGGGGCAAGTGTGCCACGCAGCTCCCAGCCAGGGCAGGGGTGCCTCAGAGCTCCCAGGCAGTGGAGATACCCCAAACTCCCAGCCACCGTGGGTGATGGGTTCCCCGTGAGCTCTGGCCAGGGTGCCCCAGAGCATGAAGCCGCCACGGGTGGCCGGGGTACCCTGGAGCTCCGAGATGCTGCAGGTGGTGGAGGGACACTGTGGCTCTGAGCCAGGCCCCCCTGGATGGTGTGGGGAGCTTGCAGCTCCCCGTTTTGTCATGCATATTATGGATAGGTCACGGGCTTCCGTGAATTTTTCTGTATTGTTCATGACTTTTACTAAAAATATATGTGACAAAATCTTGGCCTTAGTCATGATTGCATTGCTACCTGTGGCTGTGGTGTGGTGGCTGTGCATCTGGATGGTGCTGGGGCAAGCTGCCTCATTGTGTGTAGCTCTGTGAGTGACCAGACTTTCTCTGATTTGGCCTCTTTCCCAGGGGCGGCTCTAGGTATTTTGCTGCCCCAAGCACGGCAGACAGGCTGCCTTGGGCGGCTTGCCTGCAGGAGGTCCCTGGTCCTGCGGATTTGGCGGCATGCTTGCGGGAGGCTTGCCACGAAGCCGCGGGACCAGCGGACCCTTCGCAGGCATGCCGCCGAAGGCACCCGGCCTGCCGCCCTCGCGGTGACCGGCAGAGTGCCCCGCGTGGCTTGCCGCCCCAGGCACGCGCTTGGCGTGCTGGTGCCAGGAGCTGCCCCTGCTCTTTCCTCCCATCTATTTTTATCATCCATATTTTCTTTTTCTCCGTCTTCATCTCTCTTTTCTCCCCCATTGTCTGTTTGCCCTTGCCTGGAGGGACCTAAGAGACTGTCCCCAAGAAAAGAGACTTTCAAGGTGACCTCTACACTGAGAACACTGCTTGGCTTTTATTCCACTCCCTATCTTCCCAGCAAGCCTTGCTCCCAGCCTACATTTCTAATGGGGCCTGCCCTACAAGTTCCAGAATTCCTTTGATTCGTATGAATTCTGGGATGACTTCTCTATCCCAGACTCCTTGGTAAGTGCAATGAATGCCGGGGCAGTGGCATTAATATAACACGTTTCCCTCCCTGTCTCTCTCTCATAGGTATGCATTATTATGTAATAGTTACATGTGAAAAGAAACTGGAGTCGCTGGCGGAGAATCCTGACTGTTTCCACTGGGCCTGAATAGTTCAGCCAGTTGATTAAAGTGAGTACACTGCAAAGGGGGCAGGGGGATTAATGTGGGATAGGGTTGCCATCTCTGAGATACAAAAAAATGGGACATCTGAACCATTTCATCTGGGACAGCTACCTCAAAACAGGGACCACCCTGTGTGTGGGGGAGGGGAGAGAATCAAACCCTGACTTTTAGCACCACAATCACAAGATTCTGTCATTTGAGCTAAATTTCTCTGTAAGTGTTAAGCTGTCCAACGGGGTCTGACCACAGAGGCGCTCTCTCTTTCCCCTCCCCTCCCCTCCCCCCCATGTGTTAAATAAGCTAGTCAAAAGTAGAGCTGTGGGGAGGATGGAAATTCCATTTGTGAAGGATTTTGAGATTTTGAAAGTTGGCTTCATTCTGAATCAGAACAAAAATGAAAATTTTGATTTTGACATTTTTTAAAATGTTGCCTTATGATCTGATATATAATATGAAATTTTAAAAAGGCAAACCAAAAAGTTGTTTCCGAATAAAAAAATGAAATGTTTAGTTCTGTTTCAACATCATTGGAACTTTTTTCCTGGTTTTCTTCTGAAATGAATTCCAGTGAAATTGACCTGAGTTTGTGAAGTATTTCAGTTTTAATGGAACTGCATTTGCTAACGGAATATAGTTTTGTCCAGGTTTTTCTGACCTGCTCTAGCCAAAAATGTGTAACCCAAAGGAATTCAAGTAGGGTGACCAGACAGCAAATGTGAAAAATCAGGACAGGGGATGGGGGGTTAATAGGAGCCTATATAAGGGTGGAGGGATAGCTCAGTGGTTTGAGTATTGGCCTGCTAAACACAGGGTTATGAGCCCAATCCTTAAGGGGGCAATTTGGGGATTTAGTTAGGGATTGGTCCAGCTTTGAGCAGTGGATTAGACTAGATGACCTTCTGAGGTCTCTTCTAACTCTGATATTCTATGATAAGAAAAAGTCCCTAAAATCAGGACATCTGGTCACCCTAAAATCAAGCCCCATATCTGAGTGCCATCTTGTAATGACCCATGGCTGTACAGATACCACAGTCTTCAACAAGGATCAAACTCAGTAGCTTCACCACCAATGACTCATACATTTATTTAGTATATGTATTTTGAGAGCAGCACAATGCACAAGATGCTGCCCACACATGGAAAGGCACCGGCCCTGCCTGGGGAAGTTTATTCCTGCCCTCTGAGTTAAATGCATGCGATACATCTGCTCACCGCCATGCTGTCTTTCTGTATCTGGCCACGGATTTTGTTGTGAGTCTCATAATATGACTCAGTGGTTCTCAAACTTTTGTATTGGTGACCCCTTTCACACAGCAAGCCTATGAGTGTGACCCTCCCTTATAAATTAAAAACACTTCTTTTATATTTAAAACTATTATAAATGCTGGAGGTGAAGCGCTGTTTGGGATGGAGGCTGACAGCTCGTGACACCCCATATAATAACTTAGTGACCCCCTGAGGGGTCACAACCCCACTTTGAGAACCCCTGTGATGTGTGGCGTGTTTTTGAAGGCTGTAGCTGCAGGAGGCATGGGATTAGCTGAGACTCACTGCTTGGTTTCAATCCAAGATGAATGTTTTTAGCACTCATGATTGCAGAAAAAAGCTTCAAAATGTGACCTGAGTGAATCCCAAAGGCTCAGAAACCAAAAGACAAAAAAAAACCAACCCCTCCTCCCCCTGCCAATGTATTACTTTTTAAAAATTAATTTTCAGCCAATTTCATTATTTTTAAATACTTGGGGCTGGTGATGTTAAGGTAATAAGATACACCAATCTCCTAGAACTAGAAGGGACCTTGAAAGGTCACTAAGTCCAGCCCCCTGCCTTCACTAGGCAGGACCAATTTTTGCCCCAGATCCCTAAGTGGCCTCCTCAAGGATTGAACTCACAACCCTGGGTTTGGCAGGCTAATGCTCAAACCACTGAGCTATCCCTCCCCCTGATTGATTGGTTGTGTCTCCTTTTTTTGTCTTTCTCTGTCATGCTGCTGCAGGATTTATAATGTGAACTCCACACAGTTTCCATTGTAACAAAGCTAGTGTGAAAAGTTTGGGGGAGGAGGGAAGGGACAGATCTGTGTTGAAAGACCAGAAATTGTGTCTGGATTTCTGCCATGTTTTTGGTTAGGAGGGTTATGTTTACAACATGCACACACAAAGAAGTGAGATAAAAACACAAATATTCTTGCTGAAAGGTTGCAACATAACACAACTTTTATTCTTTATCCAGAATGATAACCCACTCTAGCCAAAAACAGAGACAGACAAAGCAGGCTGCTCCATAAAACAGAGGCATAACTCACCCCACCTTACCATGGACTACCTGGCTGCAGACTGACTCTGATCTCACCCTTCCCTACACAGTGCCCTAGCCAGCAAGCAGGACCAGGAAACCTCTGAGGATTTAAAGTGATAGCTACATGATTTAATATTGTTTTTCATACACCACAGAGAGGAAGTCAAGGGGTTGACTGTTCCTTAACAATAGAGATGCAGCACTGGTAAAACAGATTTGTATTCTTAGGAGGACACAATGTTGGGAGTTTAGAATCCCATCCAGGACTAATTGTCATGTTAGTTAATTTCTGGGTTGAAAGAGAGCTGGCAGCTCTGAGATGAGGCTTGATATTTTTACCCCTACGAGGCACACGTGTGTCAGGCTTTAAAAGCTTTGCACCAAAGCACAAAGCTTTAGAGATACTGTCATGGATGAGGCTTGCCTGTAAAACCCTTCTCCCCGTAGTGTGATCCCCATGGCAAGCCCACTGGGGGACAGGGTAGTTAGGAAGACAAGGGTCAGAGCCCCCGGAGTGAGAGACTGTTGCTTCTCAGAGATGCTAGAGCTTTATAAATGAGACAAATGAGAGTGGCAGCTTCCTGCCTTCCTTGACCTCCTGCAGGCACCAGAAGAACAGCCTCTCCAGTCTCTTCTTCCCCTTCCTCCCCATGTCATATGCGCCATCAGGCCCAGATTTCAGTGTTCCAGAGTCTGGTTGACTCCTCTTCCACGTAACTCTGCTGCCTCAAACTGAAGCCCATTCCCTGTGTTGTCTGAGGGTATGTCTACACTACGAAATAGGTCGAATTTATAGAAGTTGTTTTTTTAGACATCATTTTTATACAGTCGATTGTGTGTGTCCCCATACAAAATGCTCTAAGTGCATTAACTTGGCAGACTGCGTCCACAGTACCGAGGCTAGCGTCGACTTCCGGAGCGTTGCACAGTGGGTAGCTCTGGGTAGCTATCCCACAGTTCCTGCAGTCTCCGCTGCCGACTGGAATTCTGGGTTGAGATCCCAATGCCTGATGGGGCAAAAACAGTGTCACGGGTGGTTCTGGGTACATGTCATTAGGCCCCCCTCTCCCTCCCTCCCACCGTGAAAGCAACGACAGACAGTCGTTTTGCGCCTTTTTTCCTGGGTTACCTGTGCAGACACCATACCACGGCAAGCATGGAGCCTGCTCAGCTCACCGTCACTGTCACCGTATGTCTTCTGAGTGCTCGCAGACGTGGGACTGCATTGCTACACAGCAGCAGCTCATTGCCTTTTGGCAGCACATGGTGCATTACAACTGGTATTCGTCGTCTTATTCCTGGGTGCTCTTTTAGCCGACCTCGGTGAGGTTGGTCGGGGCGCCTGGGCAGATATGGGAGTGACTCAGCCAGGTCATTCCCCAGTCATACTGCACCATCTTCTGGTGAACACCCAGGAGATGACGATGGCTAGCAATCGTACTGCTGCCAGCCTAAGATATATAAGATAGATGGAGTGGATCAAAACAAGAAATAGACCAGATTTGTTTTATATTCATTTGTATTCATTTGCTCCCCCCTCCCTCCGTGAAATCAACGGCTTGCTAAACCCAGGGTTTTTGAGTTCAGTCCTTGAGGGGCCCATTCTGTGTGACAGTTGTTTGTGTTTCTCCTTGATGCAAAGCCACCGCCTTTGTTGATTTTAATTCCCTGTAAGCCATGTCGTCAGTCGCCCCTCCCTCCGTCAGAGCAGACAATTGTTTCACGCCTTTTTTCAGCGCAGACGCCATAGCACTGGGAACATGGAGCCCGATCAGATCACCGCTGTAATTATGAGCACTGTAAACACCACGTGCATTATCCTGAAGTATATGCAGAACCAGAACCTGCCAAAGCGAAACCAGGTGAGGAGGCAATGGCAGCGCAGTGACGAAAGTGATGAGGACATAGACATGGACATAGACTTCTCACAAAGTACGGGCCCCGTTAGTGTGCGCATCATGGTGTTAATGGGGCAGGTTCATGCAGTGGAACGCCGATTCTGGGCCCGGGAAACAAGCACAGACTGGTGGGACCGCATAGTGTTGCAGGTCTGGGCCGAATCCCAGTGGCTGCGAAACTTTTGCATACGTAAGGGCACTTTCATGGAACTTCGTGACTTGCTTTCCCCTTCTGTGAAGCGCCAGAATACCAAGATGTGAGCAGCCCTCACAGTTGAGAAGCGAGTGGCGATAGCCCTGTGGAAGCTTGCAATGCCAGACAGCTACCAGTCAGTCGGGCATCAATTTGGAGTGGGCAAATCTACCGTGGAGGCTGCTGTGATCCAAGTAGCCAAGGCAATCAAAGAGCTGCTGATATCAAGGGTAGTGACTCTGGGAAATGTGCAGGCGATAGTGGATGGCTTTGCTGCAATGGGATTCCCCAACTGTGGTGGGGCGGTAGATGGAACCCATATCCCTATCTTGGCACTGGAGCACCAAGCCAGCGAGTACATAAACTGAAAGGGGTACTTTTCAATGGCACTGCAAGCACTGGTGGATCACAAGGGACGTTTCACCAACATCAGCGTGGGATGGCCAGGAAAGGTACATGACGCTCACATCTTCAGGAACTCTGGTCTGTTTCAAAAGCTGCAGGAAGGGACTTTCTTCCCAGAAAATAACTGTTGGGGATGTTGAAATGCCTATAGTTATCCTTGGGGACCCAGCCTACCCCTTAATGCCATGGCTCATGAAGCCATACACAGGCAGTCTGTACAGTAGTCAGGAGCTGTTCAACTATAGGCTGAGCAAGTGCAGAATGGTGGTAGAATGTGCATTTAGACTTTTAAAAGTGTGCTGGCGCAGTTTACTGACTCGGATAGACCTCAGCGAAACCAATATCCCCATTGTTATTACTGCTTGCTGTACGCTCCACAATATCTGTGAGAGTAAGGGGGAGACGTTTATGGCGGGGTGGGAGGTTGAGGCAAATCGCCTGGCCGCTGATTACACGCAGCCAGACACCAAAGCGGTTAGAGTACAGGAGGGCGCGCTGCACATCAGGGAAGCTTTGAAAACCAGTTTCATGACTGGACAGGCTACTGTGTGAAAGTTCTGTTTGTTTATCCTTTTCTCCTCGATGACCCCCCACACACACCTTGGTTCACTCTACTTCCCTGTAAGCTAACCACCCTCCCCTCCCCCCTTTGATCACCACTTGCAGAGGCAATAAAGTCATTGTTGCTTCACATTAATGCATTCTTTATTAATTCATCACACAAATAGAGGGATAACTGCCAAGGTAGCCCAGGAGGGATTGGGGAGGAGGGAAGCACCGGGTGGGGTGTGGGAGGAGGGAAGGACAAGGCCACACTGCACTTTAAAACTTTAAAACTTATTGAATGCCAGCCTTCTGTTGCTTGGGCAATCCTCTGGGGTGGAGTGGCTGGGTGGCCAGAGGCGCCCCCACCACGTTCTTGGGCGTCTGGGTGAGGAGGCTATGGAGGAGGAAGGCAGTTGGTTACACAGGGGCTGTAGCGGCAGTCTGTGCTCCTGCTGCCTTTCCTGCAGCTTAGCCATACGCTGGAGCATATGAGTTTGATGCTCCAGCAGCCTGAGCATTGACTGCTGCCTTCTGTCAGCAAGCTGACGCCACCTATCATCTTCAGCCCGCCACTTACTCTCTTCAGCCCGCTACCTCTCCTCACGTTCATATTGTGCTTTCCTGCACTCTGACATTGTCTGCCTCCACACATTCTGCTGTACTCTGTCAGTGTGGGAGGACACATGAACTCAGAGAACATTTCATCCCGAGTGCGTTTTTTTTCGCTTCTAATCTTCGCTAGCTTCTGGGAAGGAGAAACATATGCAGCTGGTGGAGGAAAAAAAAAGGGAGAGTGGTAGTTAAAAAGACACATTTTATAGAACAATGGGTACACTCTTTCACGGTAAACCTTGCTGTTAACATTACATAGCACATGTGCTTTCTTTACAAGGTCGCATTTTGATGGCTTCACCCCTCTCCCCACCGCATGGCTAACAGCAGGAACATTTCTGTTCATCCACAGGCAAACAGCCCAGCAGGAACGGGCACCTCTGAATGTCTGCTTAATAAAACCACCCTATTTCAATCAGGTGACCATGAATGATATCACTCTCCTGAGGATAACACAGAGAGATAAAGAACGGATGTTGTTTGAATGCCAGCAAACACTGGGACCATACGCTGCAATGCTTTGTTCTGCAGTGATTCCCAACTATGTGCTACTGGCTTGGTGTGGTAAAGTGTCCTACCGTGGAGGACAGAATAAGGCTGCCCTCCCAGAAACCTTTTGCAAAGGCTTTGGGAGTACATCCAGGATTGCTTTATGGAGATGTCCCTGGAGGATTTCCGCTCCATCTCCAGACATGTTAACAGTCTTTTCCAGTAGCTGTACTGGCCGCGAATGCCAGGGCAAATTAATCATTAAACACGCTTGCTTTTAAGCCATGTCTAATATTTACAAAGGTACACTCATCAGAGGTCCCTTCTCTGCCCTCTGGGAGCATGCCTTGGGTGGGTTCGGGGGTTACTGATTCCAGGTCCAGGGTGAGAAACAGATCCTGGCTGTTGGGGAAACCAGTTTCTCCACTTTTTTGCTGTGAGCTATCTTCAACCTCCTCCTCATCATCTTCCTCGTCCCCAAAACCCACTTCTGTGTTGCGTCCTACTCCATTGATGGAGTCAGAGCACAGGGTTGGGGTACTGGTGGCTGCAGCCCCTAGAATGGCATGCAGCTCATCATAGAAGCAGCATGTTTGGGGCTGTGACCTGGAGCGGCTGTTTGCCTCTCTGGTGTTTTGGTAGGCTTGCCTGAGCTCGTTAATTTTCACGTGGCACTGCTGCGAGTCCCTGTAATAGCCTCTGTCCTTCATGCCCTTGGAGACTTTTTCAAATGTTTTGGCGTTTCGTTTACTGGA
Organism: Mauremys reevesii; assembly: GCF_016161935.1. Taxonomy (NCBI): domain Eukaryota; kingdom Metazoa; phylum Chordata; order Testudines; family Geoemydidae; genus Mauremys; species Mauremys reevesii. The sequence goes on from NC_052629.1 coordinate 73,150,187, forward strand.
ACGGAGTTCAGCTAGCATGGATTAGCCTCCCCATACAGCGATCAGATCCCGTACCTCCCGTTCGGTCCATGCTGGAGATCTTTTGCGATTCTGGGACTCCATGGTAACCTTTGCTGATGAGCTCTGCATGGTCACCTGTGCTGATCAGCTCACAATACTGGCCAAACAGGAAATTAAATTCAAAAGTTCGCGGGACTTTTCCTGTCTACCTGGCTAGTGCATCTGAGTTGAGAGCGCTGTCCAGAGCAGTCACAATGGAGCACTCTGGGATAGCTCCCGGAGGCCAATACTGTCGAATTGCATCCTCACTACCCCAAATTCGACCCGGCAAGGCCGATTTCAGTGCTAATCCCCTCGTCGGAGGTGGAGTAAAGAAATCGATTTTAAGAGCCCTTTAAGTCGAAAAAAAAGCTTTGTCGTGTGGACGGATGCAAGGTTAAATCGAGGTAATGCTGCTAAATTCGACCTAAAATCGTAATGTAGACCAGGCCTGAGGCACACACATACTGCAGCTGGGATTCAAGTGTTACATATATACGACTGCAGTAACACAAACCCCCTCCAGTACAATGCAAACGAGGCAGCAGCTTCAAGGTTTCCATCATGCTAAGCACGTAGGGACTGTTCACAGCATGAGAGTGCTGTGCCTTTTCTGCACTCCGCCCCTCCGCAAAGGGAAAGCGTTTTATCCAGGTCATGGAAGAAGATGCTGGAGAAGCTTATGGGACAAACCAGGCCAGTTTTTATGCCATGCTAATCCTGCTTCCTCCCAAAGCAGCTGCATTCTGCCCCACCGACAGCCAGGGGTGACTCCATTGATGTTGATGGAGTGGCACCATTTTACGCCTGGCCTGAATTTGACCCCTGTGTTCTCATTGCCATATTTTTTTCTAATGAGAACTTGGGAACCATTAATGAATGCTATTCCAGGGACAGGCTGTATTGTCAGGCATTGCCTTGAGCAAGAGGCCAGCTGCAGAGCCCAGAAGGCGCCTCAGAGTCACAGTTCCTCCCCACTTCTTCCTTGGTTGGGGAGTGGAGGAGAACTGGTAATAATTTTCCACTGACCTACCCCAGGAACAATCGATGACACTTCCCATGCCAGCTCAGCTGTGCTGGTCACCTAGGCTCTGACCTGCCCTGCTCTGAGGAGGGAGGGAGGGGGTGGGCACACAGCTCTCAGTGTCTGGGTAGGTGTCCTGCACAGGCCCCCAGGCCCAGGCCCTGGCTAGCTCTAACTAGTCTGGTATTTTTCTTTCAATGTGACTAAACAAACTTAGAGGCTGTGACATATTTTGGTCTAGTATGAATTTTTTGCCAGAGGCACATAGGACAGTAGGGAGAACTCTCAGTGCTATTTCTGCTTTCTTTCATTTAATATATAATTCGTTTTTATGTACAACCTGCAACCCCATCCACAGATCAAATATTCACTTCAGCCTGGAGATTAAAGAGCTCCAGGTCTGGCAATCTGGAGCAAAGGCAGGCAAGAAATAATCTAAATGCTGCATATGGCTTGCATGAGAGATTAGAATCATAGAATCATAGAATCTCAGGGTTGGAAGGGACCTCAGGAGGTCATCTAGTCCAACCCCCTGCTCAAAGCAGGACCAAACCCAACTAAATCATCCCAGCCAGGGCTTTGTCAAGCCTGACCTTAAAAACCTCTAAGGAAGGAGATTCCACTACCTCCCTAGGTAACCCATTCCAGTTCTTCACCACCCTACTAGTGAAAACGTTTTTCCTAATATCCAACCTAAACCTCCCCCTCTGCAACTTGAGACCATTACTCCTTGTTCTGGGCTGTCGTCCGTGGGGCAGAGGGGATGGAGAACTCTGATCACACTAAATGAGTCATGTGAAGGTTAGAGCTATAGATGGGGAGACAGAAAACAAAGGTGAGTTTATCAGAATGTAGCCGGTGAAATCCAGCCCTTACACATACTCATAGTCCCTACACTGGACAGGAAATGGAATGTGCTTAGAGCTTGGTGGATCTCTGAACTATCAAGCTGGCGGCTCATACCATCATTCCTCTCCTGCTTCTCTACCCATCCTTTGCATGTGGGAAGCTGTTGCTTAATTTCTGAAGGGCTGGGGGCCTGATTGCCCCTCCCATGATGGACCACATTTCACTGGGCCCATGGAGCAGCAGCCACCTGATTAGATGTCCCAGCCTTGGGGTTTCAGTGAGTGCTAGAAAGCTACAGGGAGGAAGGAGGCATGATTAGCTCTCTCACTAAGCCCCCACTGTGGCCCAGGGCAAGGTTTCCTCCAGAGGGAGCAGCAACTGGTATCTGAACCCAGTGTCACACATCTTTCACGCCACTCTGCCCATCTCAGAATGCCAGACAGCGCTAAATAATACAGAGCGGTGCAGAAATAAGACTTTTATCAGCTGAGGTTTGGGAACAGATGGAGAATATATGAGGCAGAGATGCTGGAAGGGATGGAAATACGTTTCAAATGTTTTCCTTAGTGTCTTCCCAATCTGCTCTTAGATTCACAGCTTCTACTGATTCCACGTGGCAGACAGCAAGAGCCCAAAACTGAAATAGCTACAGTTATCTGGAAGGAAATGTTTGCTGAGCCCTGCTGAGCTATGTTGAATGGGTCATATGACCAGTGACAAAGTGTCATGGGTGCAACTCATGGCTTGATGGGCAAATGCTTGTTTGCTTTACTCTAGGCTAAACCTTCAGTTTCTGGAGGAGAACCGGAGTGGGATTTGTAAAGTCATTTAGGGGATTTGGACACTCATGGGTTTTATTCTCAGCTGTACCAGTGACTTCTTGTGTGTCCATGGGCAAGCCACTTAGTCCAGCCTCTTCAAAAGCAACCTCTGAGTTTTGGGACTTTCAGTGTTTGGGCCCCCAGTCTGAGCCACTTTGGGCAGGACACTGGCAGCTCCTCTCCAGTGCAAGTGGAGCTGTTTGCATGTGGGAAAAAACAAACCCTTAATCTCTCTGTGATTCAGCTGCTTGAGTATGGAGTGGGGATGAGACTTCCTGACCTGGCTGGGGTGTTGTAAATGTAAATGCACCAATGTTTGTGAGGCCCTCAGATATCCTGGTGACAAGAGCCAGAAAAGAACTTGGCTAGTCCTCTGTGGAATTGATATGCAAACCCAGGAACTCCTGTCTCCCAGCTCTGTGCCAATACACTAGACCACTGCTGTCTCTCTAAATACTCAAGCTTTTATATACCCGGGGTGGGCTGTATTTTGAACACAAGCGAATTGGGACCCAGTATTTTCTGTGCTGCACAGAACAACACTAATCATTCTAGTTAATTATCCAAGCTCTGTTTCTCAGCTATAGGGGGAGAGACTGCTGAGTTGGGGATGGGGGTGCAGCAGAAAGGTTGGCCCGGATTTTTTGTCTGCCTCCTAGTGAGCACATTCCTTCTTGGCACACCTGAAGTTAGAAACTGCCATGCTACAGAATGCTGATTTAACTTCATCAGTGCCTGATGTCTTACAGCCCCCATAGTGTGCCTACCAAGTTTTGGTGGGGAGGTAGGGGTTGAAGAGAAGTGGAATTAAGTTCTTCTTAACTCCTAAAGGCAATGACTTGAAACACTGAAGTGTTTCATCTGGGAAGGTCAGAGTCAGATCCAAACATCTACTCAGCCTGGGGTTTGGGGCTAGGTCCATCAATATTAATGACATATACAGTAGGTGCAATAGTCTAAGAGTTAGACCAGCCGGGACGTAGTGTCCATGAATACTTACTCTTTTCTTTCGCTCTTGGCTCTGCGTGCTCTTTTGGCTAGGTAGCAGGGGATCAGTAGCAGGCTACATTGTGCTCTAGCCTGTTGTCATTAGCCATTAGGATGCAGCCCAAACAGGGCAAGTTATTCCCAAAAAATATCAGTGAATGGACAGATGTCTCCATCTGGGTTTTGTTTGTCAGGGTTCCCTTATTGCTGCAATTCCAGCTTCCCTTCCTAATCACTGAACTAGACTTGAGCAACCCCTCAAATGATCATAGTTTGAGTGCACATCCAGTTCAGGTGCTGAGCCAAAGTCCCCAACCTCTCGAGTCAGCAAAATGAGGCTGAAAAGCTCAGGGAACTCAACATTCCCGCATGGTTGATTTGTTTTGTTATTCTTCAGTTTTAGTCAAAGCTAGAGATGCCATAAGAACAGCCTCTGCGCTAGGCTATGGAGCCCTTTCTTACACCTTGCAGTGGTACCATACTCCTCAAATAGCCTCACTGTGGAGGAGGGGATGACTCAGTATGAGAAGGGACTCCACAGTCCGGCCCCTTTGAAGTGAATGGTGGGGGGCTGGTGGCAGGACACTCTTGGTGGAAGACTCTCTCCTCCAGAATTTGTTTCTTCTCTTGGTTGTCATCATCTCGCAGTATTGACCTCCAGGGTACTTGGTAAGAACCATCTCCTTGCTCCAGCCCTTCATAATAAATCACTCTATTGTGCTGGCACTTGTGACTAATGATGCAACAAACTTGGTGGATTAACACATTTCAAGAATATTTCAACCCTTCAGTGGCTAAGCAGGACAGGCTGTGGGAAGAAAAGAGCCATCTAAAAAGGTTACATCAAACCAGTTTTTTGCATTCCATTTTGTTGTTTGCACAAATGTGAGATCTCAGCACCCAGTGTCGAGGATGTTGTGTTTTTAATACAATACCAGCTGTGTCAGAGGAAGGCAAAATTATTATTATTCATTATTTGCATTACGGTAGCACCTTGCAGCCCAGTCATGGCCCAGGGCCTCAGGGTGCTAGATGTTGTTCAAACACAGAACAAAGACACTCTGTCCATGGCCCAGAGAGCTGACAATGTAGATCATTGTCTGTACTGTCCAAATACACTTAATTGTGAGAAGTGTGCTCTATCATGGGGGACAATTTCTCCCTGACCCCAGCTGAAGATCATCCCAAACCCTAAAGCATGAAGATTAAGAGGGCTGGAAAGTAGCTGGTGGAATTTCAGATACTGTTATTATTTGTCTAGGACCATATTCTGCTACTCTTACTCAAGTTGAATGTTACCATGCACTGTAGCTACCTCATTGAAATAAGCGGGGCTCCTCGCAGAAAAAAGTGTTACAGGTTAGTCCTGCCAGTAAGGCTGCCAGCAGCCAGTCCATCTTTATCTAATTGGATTTTTAAAAATGTTAGCTGTAGTTCTGGTTCAATAGGAGGGTCAAAGAGCACAGGTGCTCCTGCCTTACCCAAGATACACACATACGCAGTGTCTGATCCTCTATGGCCCTGTTCCTGTGCTCCCATTTACAGCCCAGGGAATGGGTGTCAAATGTCCCCAAATCCAAATGACTGTGTCTTAGCCCCACTCTACACAGGAGTAAATGACAACCCAAGGGGTTGGGCAATGGAGGGCCCAGCTGTTCCCTCAGTCACCTAGCTGTAACTCCCATTCATTTCAGTGGGACAAAAACCCATGTAACTGAGGGCACAGCTGGGCTCTCTGTCCCACTCCTTCCCTCCAGTACTGGGTTTCTTAGTCCTTTAACAGGAAAGAACTATCTGACACACCCATGCTCCCCCTAGCTGGGCTCCCAGAGTAGGTGCTATTTTCACACTTCTCAAATGGCAGGAAGGAAATGAAATCATGGAACATGTTCCCTTTCCTGCTCTCTGCACAGGTATTCTCACATGCTCTCTTCCCAGGAATCTTCTTGTTGAAAGTCAGCAGCTTCTATACCTCCTGCTGGGTTAATTGACCAATCACTGTAACAAGGGCCACCTGCCAGCTTCTTAAAATCTGCAAAGACTCACCTGCCGTAGATGCAGGGGCAGGGGGTTTTGTTTCCCAGAAATGGGTTGGGTTGGGGTTCTGTCTCAGACTAGGCCCCATCCCAGGGCCTGTTTCACAGGCCCTGAAAAGCTTAGCATCCTGTGACAGGCTAGCCGCCTGTACCTGGGGCAGACTGTGCTGTGTCACCTTCACAATGAGCTGCCTGGTAGTTATGTCAGGGTGCTAGCTTTTGTGTTCAGAGCCCCAACGGTCAGTTCTCAGCCGGCAGGACCAAGCTGCAAAGCTCAGACACAGTTCTGAGTTGTCCTAGAAATCCAGTGGTTGTGGGGCAGGTGAGAGTGGTTTAGGCTCACCTCTCATTGCAACTTTGAAACATTCACAACTAAAACTCAGGCAGGTGTTTCCTAACAAGGCAGGAACTTAAGCCAGGCTCAGTGAGGTTTGTGGACATTTGAATGAGCCTGTGCAGATTTATGGCGTTGGGTGGAGCCCAAGTAGTTGTGGCCGAGTTTTGCTTTGAGGTTCAAACCCCCCAAACTCAGAGGGATTTGAACTGAGACTGCGGAATTGCACACAGCGGTGGGAGCGTGTCATGAGCCAGTTCCCCTTCCTCCTTCAGCAGAAGCAAATTGGCTCCATCACTTGCAACCAGCTCCTCCCCAGGAACAAGCCCCAAGTCCCCCATAAAGTATTGCATGGCATTCTTTGGCACCCCCTTTGAAGCCCTAAGGGACTAGACACAGCAGATGTGGGAATGCATTGGAGGACTATTATGTGCAGATGGCTGTATGAGGTGATCAAGGTATGAAAAATGTGTGACTCCTGCATGTAAGTTTTCCTATCTGTTTTGGAATTGGAAAATCTTGCGCCATCTAGTGTGGGTTTTGCACTTGATTTTCATATTGGAAACAAGGCACAATGAAAGGAAGGATAGTCCACTGGGTAGTACACTAGCCTGAAGCCTCGGAGACCTGGGTTTAATTCCCTGCCGTGCTGCAGACTTTGTGTGGCATTGGACAAGTCACTAGATGGGGAGCTGAGGCCCTGAAGAACCTTCGGGCCATGTCTGCACAGCAAAAAAAATAACCCTCCAAAGCCCTGTGGCAGTGAGTCTCAGAGCCTGGGCCAAGTGACTGGGGCTCATATGGCTAAAAAGGCTGCATAGGCATTGGGGCTTGAGCCCAAGCTCTGAGACCCTCTCACCTTGCTGGGTTTCAGACCCAGGCTCTAGCGTATGCCCCAACGGCTACCCTGCTAGTTTTAGCCCCACAGCGCAAACCCACATCAGTTGATCTGGGCTCTTCTGAGACTTGCTACCATTGGCCCTTTTTGCTGTGTAGACGCACCCTCAGCCTGTCTGGGCCTGAGTTCCCCATCTGTCCGACGAGAGTAATGGCACTGCCTCGCCTTGCAGGGTGTTGTGAGGATAAATACATTAGAGGTTGCGATGTGCTGAGGTGCTATTGGGATGGAGCTGTCTAAGTGCCTTAGGCATTAGCTAACTGGATGGTTAAGTGGGCACTGCTGTTGGTTAGTTTTTGATTATTGCAGCTTGGCTCCAAAAATGTCAGCCAAAGTTTTTGCTCATTCCCAACCCACTAAGACACTTCATCACACAATAAAGCTATCGCTATACTACCACTTATCTTGGTATTACTTAAGTCACTCAGAGGTGTGAATAAGCTCCCCCCCCCCCAAAGTGACGTAAGTTACACTGAGCTAAGTGCCAGTGTGCATAGCATTCGGTCCACAGGAGAGCTTCTCCCACTGCTCATTAGGGGTACATTAATTAAGTCAGTGGGAGAGCTCTCTCCCATAGGCTTAGAACTGCATTGGTGCAGCAGCTCCACTGTAAGCTGTCTAGTGTAGCCATAGCCTGAGTGTAGGCTTTAAACTCAAGCAGGACGTGTGGCTGCTTGGAGCAATACAGCACCCTCAGCAGCTCCCAGCCTTGTTCCGCCTTAGTCCATCTGGCAGCAGAACTCCAGGGGAAAGTACCCGTCCCAAACTTCTCTCCAGCAGTGGAGCCTATGGTAGCATCCCCATGTTTGTAGCCTCCGTGGCTGGAACCCTGTAAATCGCAAAGCCCGGGAGGGACTTGAATCTCAGCCCTTGATCTGAACTCCCCTGAACTTTGAATCAAGATTAAAACTTTGCCTCCCAGGCCCCTCTCTAGTGAGACTCTTTCCTGCATCCCTTTTGAGTTCTCCATCTATTAGTTCAGCTTATGTTCTCTTGACATTTGAATGGTGCTCCTTTTTTTCCTACCTGACGACAAACTGTCTGGGGCTTGTTTACAAACCCTTAGTACTGTACTCAGCAGGCAGCAGGCTTTGCGCTGATGTGACAGACCTTCTTGTGTGGCCGGGGACACCAGAAATAGACTTGGAGGAGAGGATCCAAGATCTGTCTAGCAGGTCTTCTTGTTATTTTGTGACACGTAAACAATATGCAGTGAATCTAATCTGAACGACTAATGTGCACCATTTACTTTGGAGGCTATTCCATGTGTTTTGTCAGCCTTTCTGGTTTTGCTAGTGAAATCAGGTTTTTTCCCCTGTAGTGGGGAGCACTTTCTATCATCCTGTCATCTGACTGTAGAGAGGCCTGAATTGACTCCCTCTCTCAACCCAAACACACCTGAATGTCAGCACGTTTGTGATCTAAACCTAGAGCAAAATCTGAATTTTGCAAATGGCCTCCTCTGTATAATGGGCCCAACCAAAACCCTCCAAACCTTAGGTCATTTGAAACCCAGGTGTGAATTATGAATAGGGGGGTCTTCTCTAATACTGGTAAATAACTGAGAACACTGATCAGCCATCATGAGGTGTATGATCAATACGAAATACGTAAGTAGACTATAACAGTGCTTACCAGCATCCTCATGCACTTGTGCCCAGGTACCAGACCAGGATGGTAGCTGTACCAGCTCAGCTGTCTGGAGGCTGTGGATAGGGATGCTAACCAGCTAGGCTGGAAAATAGAGACGGGCTTGAGCTTCAAAATCTGAAGCTGGATCTAGAGTTCAAACAGCCATAAAGTGCATGTGTGTTTTCACCTCTAGGGCTTTTTTTCAGACCCCTCGCTAACATTTTATGTACAAGAAGGATCTGAAGTTAGATTAAGCACCCAGCCAGAGACTTCCTTGGGCTCTGTTCCTCTACAGTCAGCAACCTTCTCTCCATTAGTGATGCTTTCTTAGCCTAGTCTTTATTCTGGTCCCTGCGGAGACCCTTGCCTTCCAGACATTTATGAGTGCTCTGTCTGCAGCATGGTTTGTAGCACTTCAGACTCAAGAGTCCCTAAAATGGGTTTGGAATAGCCTAAGGTTGGCTGCAGATTAGAGATTAGAGCTGAAGCGGAGGTAGGGCAGTGCAATGAGCCCCAGAGGCTTAAGGGAGAGATGGAGCCTAGAATCCCAGTCATGCATCCCTGAAGCTCCAGCACTAGTGCCTGTGCCATTTGAAAACTGCTGGACTGGAATAGATGGCCTGCTGGATAAAGGCAGGACGAGGAGCCAAGAACCACAGGTTCTACCCCAGGCTGAACTTGCCATTGACCTCCTGTGTGGCTCTGGACACAGGATGCCACAATCCCAGTCTTTTTGCTCCCTGTGTGCATACACTGGAAGAATTGCTCCTGAAAGAGGTTGAGGCCATCGTCCCACTCTCCTTCCTTTGCAGCTGGTCCAGGGGAGCACACATTACACCCTATGAAGGTTGGCACCACTCCAACTCCAGCATGTGTTCCTCTCTGGGACCCCCAGGGGAATCCTGGCTCAGCCACCCTGCGTTCCTTTGGGGACCCTAGCCTCCATGGATGCCCCAACATGGCTGTGGTTCCCAAGCTCCTGGGGTTAATCTCTCTTGCTCTCAAGCTGATCGTTTCTCTCGGTATCATATCAAGTATTTATACTACAGGCCTAACTCTGCCAACTGCGGAAACATTAGCCAATCCCTGTGATCCTACTCATCATATAAGGATCTCCAGTGCCTATAGCCAGATGCTAATGAAAATGTTTCCTCGTGGACAGGCATATGCTGCTTTGGTGGGTTGTTGTTTTACACAGCACTTTCCATGTGTTTTACCCAACTATTTTATAGAGTTTTGTCCATCACGTTCCTTCCCCCAATGCATCTCTATCCTACTCTCCTACCCTCCCCCACTGAGCACCCCTTCCACCCCCGGTAGATCTGCTGGAATATTCAGTGTCTGCATGATGTCAAGGGTGAAGGAATGCCAGGCAGGCGGGAGGAGGAGGTTGATTGTGAGCAAGCCAAGTGACAGGCTGACGTGATTAAGAGCCTGCTGGCTAATTAAAGCACAGAGGTGGGAGGAGCAAAGTATTTAAGGGTGCCAGAGAGAGAAAGGCCTCCCCAAACCTCTTGGTACTCTTCAGTGAACTGAGCAGCTGAATTGCACAGAGCAAATCCTAATTAACTCTTTCACACCTCATCTCTGGAGTTCAAACAGGGGGAGGAAGGGGGACCCAGCAAATGGCACCTTTAACTGAAAAGCCTGATCCAAGGTAAGGACACAGTCTGATTTCTGATTAGTAACTGGCTGGCTGCTTAGAGCTCCCAGGACTTTATGTAGTATTGCTGCTGGCTTAATGCCATGTTAGCTGGGGTGTCACAGGTTAACTCCCAGAACAGTTGGTGTATCACATGCTACAGTTTGAGGAAAAGAGTTCTCTAGATGGCTTTGCAATGGATCTGTGTTCTGATTACTGGGGATGGATGAATCCTGGTCTAGATTTCTACCTCCTCCCTGCCAGCCCTTGGTGGGTGACCGAAGTCAATACCCAAATTTTGTAACTTGGGCCTGTTTCTAAAATCAAAGTGATGGGAACAAATCTGGTGTTTTGGCACAGGCCCTCATATGGCAAGTGTGTTTGTTTTTTGTCGTTCACTTACTAAATCTTCTGGGCCGTGCATTAGTCTGGTTATTGAGCTGGAAGAATGAGAATGATGTGAATTTAAAAGGGGTTTTTGAGTTGGATGTTCTGCTGTTCCTGAAGGGACTTGTAATCGGAGATCAGAATTTAGCCTGCAGCCTCTAAGACCATCTCATTTTAGACCTGTGCCCAGCTGAGACCTCCTTCCTAGGGCATCTCCGGTACTGGGCATATAGGTAGCCTCTGTGTTCTTAATTCTATTCTTGCAACTGCTATAAGAGACAGCATGGTCTGTTGGACTGAGCATAGGACAGGCAGTCAGGACACCTGGTTCTATTCCCACCTGGGCTACTGGCTTGTTGGATGGCTTTGGCCATCATTCTGGGGTTCCGCTACGGCCTCTTTATGCTAACTGTGGTGTCTGTAAAGCCAGATGAACAGCACTTGGGAATTCCTCTGACGTAGGAGGGTCCCCTAGCTGGCAAAGACCCAGCAGAATGACTCTACTCCACCTCCCCTTGCAGCACCTGACCGAGGAGCATGTCAGAGGTGTGCAAGGAGAGACATGGAGTACCTTTGGGTTGGCCTTAGCTCTTGCAGTGGCCCTGCAGAGTTGTTGCAGCTGTGCAGGAGTTAGAGCAACCCTCAGGGTGCTCTAGCATTTTATGTTGTGGGGACCAGAGGGTTCCACTCTGAATCTGGTTCCCTCGACCCCCCCACATCCTTCACCAGCTGAGTGGAGCTCAGCTGCTGTTCAGAATTGGAGTCTGTGTGTCTGTTTCCCCATCTTTGTGTGAAGTGGTGATATTACTTACCTACCTTAAAAAGGGGTAATGTGTAGATGAGTAGGTAAATGTTTGTGCAGCACAGTGGGAAATGTAGTGCTACATGTTGGTTGCTGTTAGAAAACCAGGATTTGCCAGCAGTTAGCACAGCTTGTGATCAGAGATAGTGGTGTATTTCCTTATATCTGAGACAGCAACTTTGGTATCCGATATTGTGGTGTGGTGACTGTTAGTAAATGTTGCTATTCTAATGGACCCCACTGTCTAGATATAAATAGTATTATTAGATGGTTGCTTTATTTGTGAATTTCACTGTGAATCTTAAAATTAGAACTGGGCCTGAATGAACACCCTTCCCCCACCCCACACATCTGGGAAGTTTATATCTGGATCTGAACTTTGTGGTTTGGGTCCATTTCTACTTAAAATCTAGAGGATGGTAAGTGTTGTCTCCATTATTAGTGGTTGTGTAACTTGAGAGCTCTACCACGTGCAGATGTTGATGAATGTCCAAAGAAGCCTGACTGGCTCTACTCGCAGTATCTAATCCATTGTATTTATAGGGTGCCATTCACTGTAGTGAACATGCAGTTCCGTGTGACCGTGTCCCTGGAAAGGTGCTGCATCTAAAGCCTGTGGCAAGCGCAATGAGTCCATGGCTTTAAAACTGGGAACTCTTAGAGCTTCTGGAATCTGCAGCCATGGTTAGATCTGTTTGTTCAGAAAGATTGTTCTGCCCCCAAATCCAAGGTGTTCATTGATTTTAGGCTCAAGAAGCCCCATATCTACAAAGATACTGCAAGTAGCCTTGAAACAACTGGGACCAAATGAATCCAGTATGTAGAATTTATGAAGTGAAACAGAAAACTGACATTCTCCCAACCACCTTTATGTGGCCTTTAAGGATCCCAAGACACTTTTTGCAAGAGCAGGGGGTATAACCTGGTGCCGTTAATTTCACTTCCTCTCGTTAACGCTGTCCAAATTGAATTCCTGCTGATTACATTCTCCCTGCTTAAATTCTCCCTACAGCCTCAGTAACATTAGGTTCTCTAAACTGTTGAGTGTTGTTATATGCTGTTAGTTATTTCCTGCTTTCACCCCAGAGGTGGCTGTACATGATGTGTTCCCTTGTGTAAATTGTACATCAGTGTAAGTTTGTATGGTGCTCAGGGAGCCTGTGTGATGAGAGCAGTTATATAAATCAGGTGGATCTGAACAAAACCTCAGATCCCAATACTTCAAACGGCTGTGTCTTGGGACTCTCTCGCTAATATAAATGCATGATATAATTAAAACACTTCAGGGTCTGCTTTTAAGTCTCTAATTTCTTTGTCTGATGTTTGAGGCTGTGATGTGGTTGTGTACATGTGCACACAGACAGGTATGACACACAACTTCCCCTACACTATGGAGACTTTAGCATTATATCTCCAGTTGCTCTGAGGTGTACTGCAGTGACAGCTAACACCAAAATCATCTCATCTAGCTACCAAGCACAGAAGTCAGAGGCAGGCATGGCAGAGTCAGAATAACTAGGTGCCAAATTATAGTAACTCTTCGCTTAACGTTGTAGTTATGTTCCTGAAAAATGTGACTTTAAGCGAAATGATGTTAAGCAAATCCAATTTCCCAATAAGAATTAATGTAAATAGGGGGGTTAGGTCCAGGGAAATTTTTTTCACCAGACAAAAGACTATTTTATTTTATATATATATATATATACACACACACAGAGAGAAAGACAGTATAAGTTTTAAACAAACAATTTAATACTGTACACAGCAATGATGATTGTGAGCTTGATTGAGGTTGTGAAGTCTAGAGGGTGGGATATTTCCCATGAATGCCTTACTGCTAAATGATAAACTAGAACTCAACTGAGCTCTCAAGGGTTAGCACATTGTTGTTAATTTAGCCTCACACTCTTCAAGGGAGCACAGATGGAGGGAGGGGAGACAGCATGGCAGACAGAGACACACCCCTTGTGTGTGTGTGAGAGAGAGATGTGCATTGCCCCTTTAAATACTCTGACCCCACTCTAAGTGCATTGCCTTTTAAGTAGATCAGCAAGTTGAGACAGCAGCTACTGCCAGCAAGTTCCCTCTGTCTTGATCCCTGTCATAGAATATCAGAGTTGGAAGGGACCTCAGGAGGTCATCTAGTCCAACCCCCTGCTCAAAGCAGGACCAATCCCCACACAGATTTTTGCCCCAGATCTCTAAATGGCCCCCTCAAGGATTGAACTCACAACCCTGGGTTTAGCAGGCCAATGCTCAAACCACTGACCTATCCCTCCCCCCTCCTGTCATGTCCCTTCCTCCCCCCTGTCATGTCCCTTCCTCCCCTGCTCTGTGGCAATGGGGTTAGCGGGGGGCAGGATTGGGGAGAGGGGGGCACCCCTGACATTAACCTCTCTTCCCCCCCCACCCCGCACAGCAAGCAGAAGGCTCCCGGAAGCAGCTCCAAGGCAGAGGGCAGGTGCAGCACATGGCAGTGAGGGGAGGGACAGCTGGCAATTGATAGCCTGCTGGGCGGCTGCTGCACAGGGAACTTAGGGGAGCGGGGAGCTGATGGGGGGCTGCCATTCCACCCTGGTTCCAAGCCCCCCCAGCTAGCTCCAATGGGCTGCTCTTCCTGCAAGCAGTGGACAAAGCAGGCAGCTGCCAAACAACGTTATGAGAGCATTGCGCAACTTTAAACGAGCATGTTCCCTAATTGATCAGCAACGTAACAATGAAACAACGTTAACCAGGATGACCTTAAGTGAGGAGTTACTGTACACTCATGTAAAATCTGCTGTCCTGGAAAGGGGTGTTTTCAGCCCTGGGTTACCAGGAAGAGCAGAACTCTTACCCGAAGGGATCTTGTCAAGCCATGTAAAACTGCTTCCAATTCTGAGTGCATAGTCTGTGAAAACAAACCATGGATATATTACCTCCTGTTCTATTAGATACACAAGGTTCAGGGGACTGGATGTCTGGGGTGGGGGGAATCTCTGTGAAATGGGATTCAGTGGTTCCAGTCCATTTCCTTGTGGAGAGGGATCCATCTGCCCACCATTATCCCAGCTGGTGCTACTTGCCACCTTTCTTGGCTGCCTCAGCCAACGGGCCAGAGATGATATGACCCATGGACACTGAACTGCCCTCTCCAATCTAGAGGAGGCCCTTGCTTATCAGGGCAGGGCAGGGCAGGACAGCAGAAAGATGCAACCATGGTCATGCTCTTGTACTCTCTGAAATTGAATGAAGGAGTTGAGTCTGCAGGGCTTTCAATCTGTCAAGTATTTCAACTGCATCAAAGTCCCTTTTCCAGCACAAGATCCTACATATTTTAGCTGTAACACTTGTCTTCATCTTAATGGGAAAGGTGACCAAATGTAGATCTGTGCTCTGTCACTTTTAAGATGTTCATTTTAAGTACTTTGTGCTGAGTTAACTCACACTGCTGGTGCCCTTTGTTCAGTGTAAAGTTCATTGCTGAAAGATGTCTTCATCCAGAAACATCCCAAAGATCTTGAAGCAGCACATTCAATAGGGTTGCCATCTTTCTAATGGCTGGTAACTAGACGCTCAAGGCTCTGCCCTGCTTCTTCCCCCAAGGCCCTGCCCCCTCCTTCACCTCATCCCTTGAGGCAATGCCCCTTCTCTGCCTCTTTCCCCCCTAGGTCCCACCCCCATGGCTTGCAGAGTCTTCACCAGCATGGCCAAGGCTGCCTTACCTGCTACCTGCGGGCTGCACAAGGCAACATGCTGCCCCTAGAGGTATGAACAGCCTGGTCCCCGAGGCAGCGGCTGCTGCTGCTGTTCTGCTTCTTTCCTTACACTTAGGGTTACCACCTTTTCCACAGATTTAAAACAAATGGACATCAGGGCTTGTCAAATGGCACCCGGACGCACAAGCTGAAATCCAGACTGTCCGGGTGAAAATCAGACAGGTGGCAATCATAACATTCAAGTTTACATTTCCTATTTGACTTCTATTTCTCGGTGCAGTAGAGATGTGCTGATTTGCATGAAATACTGGGATGTCGGTTCCTGTTGCAAATTGCTGAATTTTTCAATTGAACATGCACTGTGGTTTAAAAAAAAAAAAGAAGGGGGGGGAGCAAGATGTTGCGTCACCCGCAATGTGCTTTGTTAATTTATTTTAACAATTATAGTTTAAATTATTTGTGGTGATACATCATGATATGCCAGCCAGGGCTCTACACTGTAGTTCGTTTGGTAAGTGAAGCTTTGCCACTGTATGTCTGCTGTTTTTGAGGAGTGGAGGGAAACCATTGTTTTGTGTGAACCTTTGCGAGGCTCTCTTGTACATTGCTTAGTCACAGTTCTTGCATGCCACTCATTCACAGGATGCTGAGCATAATGCCCTCTGGAGCAGTGGCAGGATGTTAACCCTTAAAATAAAAATAATGATCTATTTATTTCCATATGTATTTCAAGCCATTTGTGAGAGAGCTGGTGGAATGGGTTAAGTCAAAACTCTCTTCAGTATTTTGATATTCTTTTTCTTCCTTTTATGTAACACAATGTGAAGAGAAATTAAGTGGTACCAAGGACTCCATCCTGAAAGGTACCAAGCACTGGGACTCTGATCCAGCAAAGCCCTTAAAAACATGCTTAGCTTCAAGCCAATGGGACTAGCCCTGTGCTTGGAGCATTCCCACTGGCTTCAGATTAACCACGTGCTTAAGTGCTTTGCTGGATCACAGACACAGTGCTCCAGGATCAAGCTCCATGTGGAAAGCCAGGTCAGGTGTGTTGGGAAGTATTGCTTGCCTTTAAAAGGCATCATGAGATTTAAGCCAATGTCATGATTTTTGGGTCACCTGACTTGTGGTTTTTGAATGCATGGGATTGGCAATTTACATGTGAAAAATCCTATTTGAATAAGTGGAGGTGTCACTACTAACAAGGGAAGGAAACCTTGGTTTTTAAAAATACTTTTTTTAACCAGCATTGCCTCTTTCAGGCTGAGACTTGCAAAGTTGTCTAGTGGATTTTGATGCCCACATAGTAGGAGCTGGGTGTGGCCATACAAACCTCAGCCTAGGCTTCTAAACCAGTATACAACCAAGGAAACAACCCCTAACCCAAAATAACTAATTCATGAGATTCCTACCATAGGGCCAAATTCTACAGCGCTCCCAGTGACTTAAGAGCATGGGTCCTTACACTGAATTATTAATGAGTTGTTTGTTATCTATTGCTATTGTAGGGAGAGATCCTGGAATGTTTGAAACGTGAGATAATCCAGAGACATGCTGTACAGAAGTAGTCACCACGTATCTGCATTCCTTCTAACTAGGACTCCACCACTCTTTTCCACACCAAGTAGGGAAAGAGCTGTGGTCTTGGAAGAAATGTGCTGACACTAAAAGGGATGAAGAAGTCTTTAAAAGTCTGCCTAGAGGTATAGGGGTGCTGGCAAGGAACTAGTACATGTAACATGTAGCACATTTAAGATCAGAAACTCCTGGCTTATACCCTTGGGAATTCATTACCTGCCATCATGTCTTAAATTTGTACAGCAGAAGCTTTTGCTGCTATTTCTGTCACATTTCAGAAAAGGCATTATTTAAGGTCTGCTAGAGAGGCAGCACTGTCTACTGGTTAGCACAGGATGCTGGAAGGAAGGAAACTGGGGTTCTATTTCTGGTTTTTCTGAACTTCTTCCTCCGTCTATAAAACGGATATGATTCTTGAGTGCCACTGATTTAGGGTGCTAATGTATATGTAACACTGACAAACCCCGGTCGTCAGCAGGCGGGATCAAACCTGGGATCTCTGGAGCTTAGTGCATGCACCTCTACTGCATAAGCTAAAAGCCACGTGGCCCTTAGCTAAGGCTGTAGAGCAGACTCATTAATCTCTAAGTGGTCTTGGTGCCACTAGAGAGGACAGGAGGTGTGTGGAGGTTACACTCTGGAGGTGTGTGGGTTACATGTATACCTGCACAGCGGTAGTAGTATATGTGTAAACACCACCACCGCTGTGTATATAAATATATATATAAAGGACATAGACTCCAATTCTGAAAAAGTCTCCATTCATGAAAGCACTTAAGCACCTGCTTAACTTTAAAAGTCAGTGAGACTGAAACCCATGCTTAACTTTAAGCACCTTGGAGACCAGCAGTAGTAGGAAAGCTTCAAGCACATGCTAAACTTGAAGCATATCCTTGAGAGCTTTCCTGATTTAGGACTATACCTACTGCTTGCTGCCTGTTTGTAACACTCAGAGCCTCGCCTGGTGTAAATCAGCTTTGCAAACTGCAGTCTGTGGAACATGCTGATTCCTACCAGCCACACATCTCACTCCCGCCACCTGACCTATTTGTGAATTCAGCTGATAACATTGATTAATTTCACAATGAACAAACACTAAATGCGTATTATATTAATTAAATTCTATAAATGCTAATAAGTTTGGGGAACACGTGAAACATCATTTTTCTAGTCAGATTGCAATTAGTTTGCCCCTCCTTCTTCATTCACTTTTGGCAAACTTGTTTCCTTTAATTACCGTTCTATTTTTATACCCAGAATCTCTTCCATTGAAAAGTGCTTCTTCTTAATTATGAGGAGTGCTTCTTCTAAATATATCCCAGCTGATGCCAAGATCGGTGATTCCATTGAACTCACAGTCTCCTTGCAGTTCTGGTACCAGTTTTCCTAAAGAGGGACTTGACAGTTTTAACAGCATGGAGCCTTCAGCACTGGCTCACGTTTTGTGTGAAACCCATACAATTTCAGAAGCTTGGACTCGATGAAACCTTTTTAATGACCGTGAGTCTTTCCACTGACATCAGAGGGTTTTTGACCAGGCCCTCAGTGAAATGTGTAGACACGAGCGTATAGTGCTTTCCCCTGTAAATTAAAGAATGTCAGGCTATGTCTATACTTCAAACACTACAGCTGCTGTGCTGCATCTGCACCGCTGCTTCAGTGTTGCCATTCACTACAGCAAGGGAGTGACTCTCCTGTCACCATAGTCAATCCACTTCCTGGAGAGATGGTAGTGACTGTCTACACTGTGGGTTAGGTCAGATTAACTAAATTGGTCAAGAGTGTGGATATTTCACATCCCTGAGAAATGTGGCTGGGTTGACCTAACTCTTTAGTGTCGACCTGGCTTCACAGAAGGCAGTCACACAGTAAATGAAAACTGCAAATTTAGGTCAATTGTATGGAGTCCTTGGAATTTACAATTTAATACTGTACACAGCAATGATGAATCTGCAGCCATGGTTAGATCTGTTTGTTCCTCCCAGAGGAATTTGATTCATGATAGCTGGTTGTATCTAGGAATTGTATGCTCTTCTACGTGTCCTTGAACACAGATATTGGATCCAGGCTGGAGAGAGCTGAATTAGTTTAATGTACCCATTCTCTCCTAATGATGATAGCTAAATATTTGCAAAAAGAACAGGCGTACTTATGGCACCTTGGAGACCAACAAATTTATTTGAGCATAAGCTTTCGTGGGCTACAGCATCGGATGCATGCAGTGGAAGATACAATAGGACTGGGTTTTATGAAGTGGGTTTTAGCCCACAAAAGCTTATGCTAAAATAAATTTGTTAGTTTCTAAAGTGCCACAAGTACTCCTGTTCTTTTTGCTGATACAGACTAACACGGCTGCTACTCTGAAAGCTAAATATTTGTATCTTTCACCTAATGAAGACTTCATAGGGCTCAGAATAAGCCCCAGTAGGAAAATACATTGGGCCATATTCTCCACCAGTGGAGCTGTGCCATTAACATCAGCTCAGGATCTGGCCCATTGTGTCTCATGTGGAGAAGCAGAAACATAAAGCAGATGTTGCATGAGCATGTAGAGCCAGGCAGACTGTCTGTGGTTTGTATTTGGCTGCTGTTGCTGTCCCTTTTTAGAGTGAATGCCCCATGTTGCATTGTTTATGTTGTCCTGAGATCTGCTTGGAGTCACGCTGTATGACTTCTGCCCCCTGGGGTCCTCGCGAAGGCATAGTGGGTATCCCATGTAGCTATTTCAGTGAATAAAACAATTTAAATAAGTGCTGTCATCTGTTCTGACAGACCCATGACTGAGGACCCAGCTATTGGCTAAGCTTAGCATAGAAGAGACTGTTCTCATACTAAGTTTGCCTGTTGAATTTTCTTCACCTAGACTGCCAAGTATTGAAATCGAACATAGCCATTAACTCAGGCTGGCATTAAGCATGGCAAACAGACCAAGTGTCTCTGTATAGCCTCTGACTCCAACTTGTACGGATGCCCCTGAAGGGGTTGGAATCTGGTACTTTTTGATCTAAAAGCGTGAGCTGCTCCTGGTTGAGCTAAAGGACCAGTTTTACTAGCTTGGGGGGAATCGACAGACTTATAAATGTCTGTCTGTGGGCCACCCATTTGAGAAGGATGAAGAGTCAGAGTGGGTTAGCCTGACTTGCCCTTAGTTTACATTTCTTTGGTGTTACATTTTTGGGGAAATAAAATACATTGTATTTGCAAAAAGACATTAAGTTGTTTCTGCAGGAATTCCTCAATGCTGGGTCCCTGGAGATAATACATCCTTGAAAATACAGGCTTATATTGTCAAAATGTGTCCTCCTTCCGCTGTGCACCACCATCTCTGGATTGATGTTGAAATCTCTTTGTTGATTATTTATGTTATGGTAGCTCGTAGGGGCCCCATTGTGCCAGGCGCTGTACAGACATAGAGTCCAAAATAGTCCCTGACACAAAGCACTTAGAGTAGGAAAAATTAACTATGTCTGTTTCTCTGGTTCCTAATATTCAGTAGGATTTTGTCTTTATAATTCTGCCTTCTTTTTAAATGCAAATGGTGTATTCCTCTGGGATGATATTCACCCAGCAAAGTATGTACCCCAGATGTCTCCCAGTATATCAATAGCAGTACTGTAGTTCTGCTGCATGGAGGATGGGCAGCTGCAGAGTAGGTATAGGGAGAGAGAATAGCCCAGTGCAGAACTAAGGGCAGGCTGGGGGAAAGGGCTCTGGTGTGGGGTTCGGGTCTCTGAACACTTGGATCAATGGCTGCAGTGGTCATGGCCAGGATCAGCGGAAGCTTCCTAAAAGTGGATGGGGGGGCACCAGCACCTGAACTGTGGCCCTGCCCTGCCATGCCACCCTTCCCCCCAAGCCCCTGCCTCTTCTCCCTGCTCCCCTGCCCCTCCCCTGAGGCTCTGCCTTCACACTGCCTCGTCCCCTGAGGCTCTGCCTTCACACTGCCTCGTCCCCTGAGGCTCTGCTTCCACACCACCTCTCTCCCCCCTCCCTGCCCCCAAGACCCTACATGCTCCTCTCTGCCCCCTCATCCCCCATTGCTCGGCCTTACCACGGGTAAAAATTGGGAGGGCATAGCCCTCCCACTTTTAAAAGTGTTTTTGAGATCATGGCCCCATTGCTCCCCATGTTCTGGCACTATCTCTGCCTACAGCCTGGCTCAGTAGCTAGAGCAAGCCTGTTTGCAGGTTGCTGGGGAAATCTGTATCTCCTCCTCCATCCCAACAGTGTTCTTGCAGCTGCCTACACAAAGACCTTTACTCAGGCTTACATGTGTGCAGCTTACATCCCCAGAGCACAGAAGAGGTAATTGATATGTTGCTGAAGCTGGGCCAGAATAGGCCAGAATCCTTCCACTCGCAAAAGGCCTGTTGTTAGAACTGTAATGAGAAAAAATGCTCCAAGACAATGGAGTTGAAGAATACATCAGAATGTTCATTTAGCCAGAAACAACGACTCAGTAAAGGAAAAGAGAAATCCATCACTGAAGACACCTTTCACTGGCAAGTCAATGCACATTGTATATTGGGAACATGGAACAAGTTAGCATTTTCTGTGTTCTATGAACTTCAAATGGGGCTAGAGAAGCTGTGAATGACTGAGACAAAAGTGAATGTGTGTTTGACAACACAGTAGGGAAACTAACATCTTTCCTTGTTTCTGAAGATGTTACTACGTAGAAGAAAGACCTCCCACCCTATTTCTCCATGATCAGTCATGTTGGTATCTAAGCACTACTATGTGCTGGAGTTTCCTGCTCAGGGATTTTCTCTCTAATGAGATTAGATATAGGCAAAAATTTTCATCTAAAACTTTTTTTGGCAAAAAAGTGCAGCTTCCATAATGTCTAAATGTTTCACAAATTCATGTTGTGGGAAAGAAACCACAAACACATATTCTGAAAAAACATTTAAAACATTTCATTTGGATATTTTCATGCAGTGTTTCAATTTTTCAGCTCAAAACAATTTTTCATTTTGAAATTTCCTTCAAATTTATTTTAAACAATTAAAAAAGTTAAAAACAAAATGCTCCAAATCGAAACAAAACATTTAATTTGACCCAAACCTTTTAATTTTTGAATTTGCTGAAAAAATTAGTTTTTGGATAGACCCGAAACTATTTTTTTTAATTGTTCCAAATTGCCAGTGACCTGAAAAAGCCGTTATTTGCACAGCTCTAGATGAGACACCTTGTAATGATGCTGCATATCTCACAGGCTATCAGAGGCCAGACAGCTTTCTAACTCATTAGTGCAGATGACCTTGCATATAATCCAGATCTTGTGACTTAAAGTTTAGGAATAGTCTAAAGTAGTGATACTCAGACTGTGGCTCACGAGCCAAAAGTGGCTCTTTACTATGTCTTCTGTGGCTCTTTGCAGTACATGAGATTAAACCACTGTGTGATTTAAATATTAGCCAGTCTAAGTTATTAACCAAGCAAGATGCTTTTCCTATGTTATTAACCAATTGTAGTTGATAAAATAATACTACTTGGTTAGTCATTTTATTGTGAGAATAATTATACGAAATATTAATATATAGTACTGTAGGAAATGAAACAATGAATGTACACTAGTGTGGCTCTTCTGGGTAATGTTGATTGCTAATATGGCTCCTGAACCACTGAGATCTGAGTATCACTGGTCGAAAGGCTCCTCCAATAGTATCCACATTAGGCGGAAATCCTGTTTATTTCTGTCATCTCTCCATTCTGCAAATTACCAACAAATGCTGCTTCTCTTTGATCTAAACTCAGTTGGGTTCTGCCTTTCCTTAGGCTGGGAAATTAGTGACTGCTGCTCTTGAAGGAAATGGAACTGTTGGCCTGGCTTCAGAGAGAATGAAGGGTGCTCAGTGCTACTCTAGGTCATGCTGCTGTTGTGCAAGGAGGCAAAGATAGGTGTATATGACAGCTGGTTTTCCAGACAATGCTCAGGAGAAGATTGTGGCCTATCTCTGGAACAGGGTCTTACAAGCCTTGTAGGGAGAGGAGGTTGGGGAGCCAGCACACAATCTGCTAGAAGGGAGCTGCAAGCTTCCATCAGTGTAAACAGCACAGACAGCATCATGGCAGGATTCTCTCTTTCATTTAAACAGAGAAAACCAGAACCTGGAAGTGCAGAAGACAAATTCCTCTGGCACAATGAGCTCTGGTAAGTCACTGCTCCTCACATGCCTGCCTTTAACTACAGAAATCCTCTTGTCCAGTTCTAATGCTGTGACTGGTTTGTGTTTTTATCTGTTCTCTCTGAATCAGCCATTCCTGTGCAGGATTCCACTGTCGAGAGGGCCACAAGAAGTTTTCATAATAAAAAACAAACCCTGGTTTCAGGTCGTCATTTCCCCTCCCGTCTGGACTGGGGGCAAAGCAGGACTGGGTGGCACTTTCTCCCCACCCCTGTGGGGGCTGGCCTGGGCCCCACTGTGCACCCTCCCAACAGTCTTCCACAACCCCACAGGGGGATGCGCCCCAGAGTTAGGGGACCATTGGTTTAGGGTCTCCATTGCTGCTAGCCTAGGACAGCCTTGAGAGTCACTTCAGAAGATACTTCTGGAACAGTACTGGGCACCTGGGCAGACCCTTGATCTCCCGTGGGTTTGTATGAGGAAAACTGATTAGCAAATAGTGACTGGGGTGGGTATTTAATTTTTTTATGGTGGTGTCTAGAGGCCCCTGTCTGGGCTGGAATGCGGTTGTGCTAGGTGCTGTACAAACACACAGACAGTTCCTGCCCCCAGAAGCTCAGTCTCAATGGACAAGGATGAGAGTGGAAGTGAATTTCTGTCCCTAGATCTGGGGACGTGGGTAAGCATGGTATCAACACATGTATATCCACAGTGTTTTACTATTCCATGTCCTGTTCCTTTCTCGCATGTCTCCTGTATTTCTGCTGTAGACAGTGGAAATGCTTTTTTTGAAATCCTGAATATTGTTAGGCCCTGCAGTGTGGTCAGCATGAGCTCACTTGTCTTCGGGTGCCCCGGCTTTCCCTTTGTCTTTCAGAACAAGAAGTTGACGTTGTGAAAACTGTGGTCAATGGGCTGATATCAAGCACCAATGGACAAGAGCAAGGTGAGTCAGGTACATTCAAAATAATCTCTGCAGCTCCCCCTGCACGTCAGTTGGAGTGGCACAGCTATTTCCCCGCCGTTGAATCATTGCAGAGTCTTACTGTGCTCAGCTGCAACCACAGCATGAGGGGACCGACCCAGTATTAAATTAACATTAATATTTTAAGGAAAACTATCTTTGTCAGCAAGGGCCTAATCCCAAACTCGCTGAAGAACATGAGCCTTTCCAAAAGGCTTTGGAACCTGGCCTTGCACCATTAGATTTTTTTATTATTATTATTATTAGTGTATTAGGGGTGGGAAGATTTTTTCCCCAGGCTTCTGCTTTGGTATTCATGCCCTTTCCTCTCCTTTGATGGCTTTTTCTGACAGGCAGTGTATTTATTATAGATGAATGAATGAGCTAGTTCAGAGGGAAATAGAACAAGAGCCCAAGCTATATTTTGCTTTTACAAAACCTTGTTATTTGGATTATTCCCCAAACCAAAGGCAGTTTGGAACAGGGTCGCATTGTGTCCAAACCTCCCCTTGAAGTCCAGTGAGGGGGTAGATAATAGTCTCTGATTTAAGCTCATCTCTAATACAAATTAGCTCAGAACTGTACCCCAAAATTGGAAGTCAACCTTTCTTGAGGTTTGAAAGAATTCAGCCAAGGTCTTCCACACATCATTCCTATCGGTACCTTTCCATTCTGGGGCAGCCTCTGCATTTTCAGGTTTTATCCAGAACCACAGCCAAAGTGCCACAAGACCACCACAAGAAGAAGCTGTTCTTCTGAGCTAACATTGCAGACCAAAAGCAGTTTTGGATAAAGCTCAGGGAGGCTTCCAACCTTTTGAAATCAATGAGTGTTCTGTATGCAGAGACCTTACAATGTCAGATCCTAGAGGTAAAATCCTGGCTACACTGAAGTCAATAGCAAAACTCCCATTGACTTCACCGGCACCATGATTTCCCCTCAGGTGTTTTATCCCAGCTGAACCTCTTGAGGTTCACCCATCACTAACTTTGCCTGTGCCCCATGAGGACAGAGTTCAGTATTGCTCATGTAAGGCCACATTAGGAAGAGTAGGGGAGGACGAACCAGATGCTTTGGAGAAGTGAGTAACCTTTAGAAATTTTCAACAAGTGCTAGAATGTTGCACAGTGCTGCATAACAGAGCAAAATCCCTCTAAGACAATGTTCAGTGTTTGATGG
This sequence comes from Mauremys reevesii, assembly GCF_016161935.1. Classification (NCBI taxonomy): domain Eukaryota; kingdom Metazoa; phylum Chordata; order Testudines; family Geoemydidae; genus Mauremys; species Mauremys reevesii. The sequence goes on from NC_052629.1 coordinate 73,175,188, forward strand.
TAAAATCCAGTGTTTTTGATAAAATTAGTATGCAGAAAAAAGGAGTTTAAACAGAATCCCTCTGATTTACTGCTTGGCTGAATGGTTCTCTCAAGACTGGATACCTTGATGGTACCCTTTGGTTCTGGATACTTTTCAAGACTCCTGGTCACAGTTCTCTACTCCTTGCTATTGATGTTGTAAAATATACACCATCAAAAACAGGATTTGTGCAGAGTGGCCAATCAATGTTATTCTTAGAATCTTAATGTTTGTTTCCTCACTCTGGATAATTTTAACTCTGCAACTTTAAGATTTTTTATCTTTGCATGTAATATATGTAGCTTCTTGGCTAAAGGTTTATACTAAACTTTAGTTACATCATCTGAAAATGAATGTTTGAAATTCTCTTCCCTTACAGTATATTGGCAGCCAGGACTCAGTCATTTCACTAAGCAGTACTGTACACTGCACAACAGATACACATCCTGAATTAGGATGAACGAGGGGCTATTTTTAATGATTGCATCACTGCTCTCTGGACTGCTTTTGTATATGAAATTTCCTGCTATTGTCATTCCTGGTTTCCCAAGTACATTAGAAAGCTTTGTGGCATGTTTCCTTAATTGTGTTCTTCCCTTCTGGATGCACCAACTACACTTTTGTGTTTGCAGCCATTGACGTCCCTTTATGTGCACGCTCTATTTCTGCTGTTAAAATAATCCCCGTGAAGAAAGTGAAAAGTTCTCCTGACCTAATGCTACCTACAGGTATCTTTTTTTCCAAACGCATTAGTAGGCCATCCTCCACTCTGTCTGCCTCACCCCCTTGTTAAGATAGTTTTCAGCTTCATCCTTCTTTCACCGTTTTCCAGTGCTGTAGATTTCATCAACAGCTAATAGAGTTAAACCATGATGACACAATTCATTGTTTTCAATAATCCAGTTTCTCTGCAGGTATAATTAATCATATTTGAATTGGGATCTATGTAAACTCTTCTGCTAATGCTTGGTGTGAACATTACTGTTGTAACCTCATTTTAAACCAAATTCCTGAAGACTCTAAAATATTTCCTGTATATCTTAGGTCCATAGAGAAGTAAACAGACATCAGAGATTATATTCTGCAGGTTCAATCTCCATTCAGCATCTGTATTGCTCTGTGAAACCAGACTAACCAACTCTACTTGCCATTTATAGTCATTTTCACTTGCCAATTCTCACACACTAGCACAGTGCTCAGTGTTTGTTTTTCCAGTAGAGCTGGTTAAAAATGGGTGGGAAATTCTGAGATCTCAAAATCTGATTTTGTACCATATCGGGGTATAAAGTCAAGTACTGCATTTTTATTTTTGCAAAGTGAAATATTCCAAAAATATTTTGTTGCAGTTGTATTGATGTGATATTATGTGATCTATAATGTAAAAGTCAAAATGTTTAGACTTTTGTATTATAACTTATAGTACATAATATAAAAGTCAAAACAATAAAGCTGAAATGAAATGTTTTGGTTGCATCAAAACACCATTTTCTGATAGAAAATTGTTCCGTTGGAAAATTTTCTACTAGCTGCAGTTTCCAGCACTGCAAGGGAAGACTCTTTCAATTAGAAAAAAATAACAAATTTTTATAAAGTGAGACAGCCTCAACTTAGACCAGGGGTAGGCAACCTATGGCACATGTGCCGAAGGCGGCACGCAAGCTGATTTTCAGTGGCACTCGCACTGCCCAGGTCCTGGCCGCCTGTCCGGGGAGCTCTGAGTTTTAATTTAATTTTAAATGAAGCTTCTTAAACATTTTATAAACCTTATTAATTTACATACAACAATAGTTTAGTTATATATTATAGATTTATAGAAAGAGACCTTCTAAAAACGTTAATGTATTACTGGCACGTGAAACCTTAATAAATGAAGACTCGGCACAGCACTTCTGAAAGGCTGCTGACCCCTGACTTAGAATCTTTGCTCTTGAAGGCCTTTTTGTTCTGTGTTAGTACAGCGCGTAGCCCAGTGGACTCTTGGCCCACAACCGGGGCTCCTGGATGCTATAGTAATATAAATAATTAATAATAAGTAATAATCTGCAAAAATATGCATCTTTGGATCCTGATTTGGACGTTTCAAAGCCCAAAGTTCAGGGGTGCTCAGATTTGGGGTTTTTGACTGAGATGCATCTCTAGTTTTCATGACCCATTTGACAGTATAATTCATAAAACCACATTCACATTATGGTAGACCCAGTAAAAACTGTTACAGAATCAAAATACTGGGGACTAAGGGGGAGCTTTTTAGTAACCTAACTCCCAGATTAGGTGTCTAACCGCCACTTGTGCGTTTTGTAAATTGACCCCTACCCCTACATGATAATGTCCCTAAAGTAATAACAGGTAAGGTCAAGCTGGCACTACCATTCAGTCAGACATCAGAAAAGATGTTCAGTACTTGACTCAGTGTTGGGATGGGCATGCATTTTTCAATTTGCATATAATAACAAAAGATACTGGAATGGCTGTTGGAAAAGCACATGAACTCTGGTACCAGGCCAGTGAGCGACCAAGGCATTGACCTGGGTATGAAGAACTGTCAGACTCTAGTCCCTGCTACACACTGGAACCGTATTTGTAACTGGATTTGAGGACAATACAATGAGGTTATCTCGGTTGCCTGTATCCATAGTATAGACAGGGACTGTAAGTGGCATTACCAAAATCAGCAGTGCTGCCTGTTCATTCCAAAAGGCAAACAGCCCATGTTTTGCTCAGCACTGGCTCGGGGAAGGCTGGATCTAGAAGGAGCACCTGGGCACAAACTGCATTTTAAAACTAGGTGTGTAAATAACTGCACCTTGTCCTGTTGTGCTTGCAACCTGCCACCTTAATACACATTCTCTCTCTCTCTCTCTCTCTCTCTCTGCCCCAACATACTTCATACATTAACATTTGACATCCTTGTGGGACAGAGAAGAACTCAATGAAAGTGCTTGTAAAATAGTTTCCACCCAGCTTTTAAATTGGTTTCACAATCAGAATAATACCCTTGCTCTATAAAGTTGCGGTTGTATTGTTAATTATTTGTATTAGAATAATGCCTACAGGCTCCAACCAAGATCAGAATCCCATTGTGCAAGGCACTTCCTGCCCTGAATTGCTTACAGTCTGAACAGGCAAGACAGACAAAAAGTGGGGAGGGGAAACTGAGGCACGGAATGTTGAAATGACTTGCCCAAAGTCAGTGGTTCCTGTTATGGGTTAATCACTATTCCCAAGATACAAGATTTATACAGTGTGACTTCAGAGTACAGATTGGGGCATGCATCAACCTGTCACTCAAAAAAAAATAATCATTTAATAACATCAACTCCAGTCTGATATTTCAAGGCTTCAGCTTCACACCCTGCACTTTCACCTTCAGTGGATGATGTTTTTTTATTTATTTTTACCAGACTGATTAAGACAAATTTTACTTTTTTTTTTTTTTTTTTTTTAAATAAAAGCCTGATCATGAAATAAAATGTGGGTTGGAAACAATACAAATGGCTCTGGACACTTGGTGAAAATGTACTTGAAAATCCTTTGAGGTTTTTTGCCTATGCTTCCCCGGGCTTAATCCTAAATCAAGGACAGACCTCTGTGGCAAAGATGGGCCCACCTGGGATCCCTAGTCCCCTTTGTCCCGATTCACAAGATATCAACCATGTACCTAACTTTAAGCTTGTGAATAGACCCATTGAGTTTATTGGGACTGCTCTGGTGCAGAAATGGAGCCATGAACTACAGTCTTGAACTGCAGCAGTAAGAAAGTATGTCTCTGTCTCTAATCTCTCTTTGTCATCCTCCATTTACAGGCCTCAATCCACACCACTTGAGACAACCTTTCACACCAAGCCCATAAAGTATTGGGACTGTCAAGTAAAGTCCTGGTGATTCTAACACAAAGGGGTTCAGATAAGAACCAAACATCTGACACTTGTTGAACCTACTAGCATTGAAGTTGTGGTTATTTATCTGTATTTTAACCTTGGTGGCAGCCACAGCACTATCACAGTATGGAGGCCCATACAAAGATAGAGACAGATCCTTAGGTGGTGTAAATTAGCATTGTTCCATTGACGTCAATGGTGATATGCTGATTTGCGCCAGCTGAGCATCTGGCCCCTACAATAAGTGACAGTCCCTGCCACAAAGAAGCTTGAGTATGATGTTGATTTCCATGCGCACCAGTATGCTAGACACTCGCAATACAGATAGGGCATGAACCATGCTCCAAGGAGCTTAAAAACAAAGGCCCTGGTCTTACATTGTGACCTGAGCAGCACCTGAGCCTCACTGAACTGCGGGCACAGCAGTCCATCTGCACTTGTCACTGCAGGATCAGGGCCCAACTTCAGACATGGCACGACAAGCGAGGTAAATGCAAGGGAAGGAAGGAATCCAACAACATGCAGCAAAAGCTAGTGCGTGACGTGAGGGAGATTGGTTTGAATGTGAGGTCAGGCTAAAGACAAGGCTAGTGCTCTGGAGGTACCTTGGAAGACTTGAGACCTAGGAGAGATGTATGTGAGGAGAGACTAATGGCTTTGCAGACCTGCTCAGGCAAAGTGTTCCATTCCTAGGGGAAGGCATGAGAGAAAGCCTAGAGCTGCAGACCTGCAGGTCCTCAAGGCCAGCAGCCCCTATGGGAGCGCTGTGAACTTGATGCCTTGGAGAAAGGGGTGCCAGTGGAGGGACTCGGGCCCTGATTCAGCAAAGCATGTGCTTAACTTCAAGTACATGAGTAGTCCATGGACTTCAGTGGGACTACTCAAATGTGGATGGTTAAGCACATGCCTAAGATCTTTGCCTCCAAAGGGCTGATGTGATCTGATTGATGGGGAAGGCAGGTGACCTTAGTGGTTGTATTTTGAACTACTTCTTTCTGATGCTATAGGGTGATCTCGTGGGTATGGCACAGTAAGAGGGCAGGGTGTGTGGGAGGCATGCGCTGCACTGCCTGGGCTGTATCCCTTATTCTGGATAACTATAAAACTTCATTCTCCATCAAGCCAGCATGGAACTCACTGCTAAGGCCTTGTCTACACACACACAAGTTATGCTGCTGCGTACTGGTATATTTTAAGTGGTACAACATCCCTATTGTGGGTGAAATTATAGTGATATAAAATATATACCAGTACAAAATCTGAGTGTAGACCAGGCCTAATAAAGCAAACAAACCTGTGAAATTTATTCCAAACAGCCAGCAGGTCTTGCCACTTTCCTAGCTGAGTTACACTGACTCAGAACTTTATTCGTGTGTTCATCAATTATCTTACTTATTTTTTAAATATACAACTGCTGTTATTACTTAATGTTTTAAAGCCAAAGCTAATGTTCATCTGCATAAAAATTAGAACAATTCAATCAGGACAGCCATGTTAGAATTACTCCAGAGCCACCAGCATGCTGCCATAGAACTATGATGGCTTCCAGTAGCTCGGAATCACATGCACCAAAACATCTCCTTTGTGTGTGTTTTCTTTAGACAAGGATCCCACTAAAGTCTGCACTGGAAAAGGGACAGTGACCCTACGGGCATCTCCAGCCTCTGAGGAAAAGCCAAGTATCAGTCCCCCATGTTCTCAGGATGTCCAGCAGTCAGAAAGTAAGTCTAGTATGTAAAAGGTTAAGCATAAAATACAACAATTGTAATTGACCCCACATGGTGCTTGAGTCCAGGCTCTCAGTGCTAAAAGCATGATCCTCTCCCACTAGCGCTAAAGACCTGAGCAAAAGCAGACTCATAAATCTCTTACATGAGGCAAGCCGCTTAAGGAAGACAAAGCCCCAGAACCTCTGAGCGTGAGTTTCACAACCACTTATACACCACTGGGGAAAAGGCATATTTGTTGCTTCATGTTGCTGGCAGGAGTGCCAAAAAAATCATCCTTTCTTCCCAAGTAGGCCTTTGGGTCCCTCCTTTCATCCCGGGCCGCTGGGGGGAATGGGAAGTGTCCTTGTGTAGTTGCTGCAGCAATGGCATTTATTTTTTTGCAGTAGTCAAGGGCACTGGGATGGCATCCCAAGTTGACAGTATTGCCATAGACCTCTTCAGTCTTTAAATAGCAGATGTGTAATTACTTAATTACAGGAGACAAGCAAAGCATCACTAACCCTGCCTGTACCTTGGATTTTGCATATAGAATGAACTCCCAAAGGGGAGAAGCTATTAAAAGTTAAGGTTGTTCAGCTTCTCCCCTGAAAGTGAAGCAGATGTAATTACAGGGCCTGTTGTTAGGAAAGGGTGATTCTATTCTTTCCAGCCCTAATGCACTGCTTTCTACCTCCCGCTTCTCCTCCCCTCCTGCTCCACCCATGACCTCTCCTCTTTTCATTCTCTCCATTCTCTGCTTCCTCACCCCCACCTCCTTCACCTACCCTTCCTGCTGGCAGCCTCATAAATTTCCAGCAGCTTGAATGGCAATGAGCCCATTACTATGGAAATTAGCTCATTAATACTTCTTTTGCTGACTCCCTCAATCACTTTATGAAATGCATGTTGGAGCTGGAAGAGCTCTTTGCACAGAACGTGGGAGGCCAAAACAGCTAATGTGGGAAGAGGGGGAGGAACTCAGTGGGCGATGGGTAGATAGTCTCAGTGCCTCTAGCCACAGGGACTGGGCTGTAAAATGGCATCATGTTTTGTACCCCCACCCGTACTCGCAAAATAGACATCTCATTTATCAATGGGTCTCTGGAGCAGGTATTCTCATGCGGCAGTGTTAGAAAGGACAGCTATGGTTATCCAGCCCGACATCATGTCTTGACACTCAGACCCTGCATTTGCAGCTTTGTGTGGGGAGATTGGACTCCAAACTGCAGCACGAGAGCAGATAGCTCAGCTGAATGTCAATGACCAATTGTTTCTTCATTGCTCTGAATGAATCGCCTTGTGTTTACAAAGGTCAGAAACTGTGAGGGCATCGTGTTTAGGGCCAGTTTCTATGGCAATTTGGCATCCCTGTCAGAAAGCATTATGTGTGTGAAATGAAGTAGCCTGGATGTTGAATTCAGTGGGTACATGTTTGCTGTAAATGGAACAGTTTATTTTTTTCCCTTATTTTTCCATTCTTCCTTCCCTCCTCTCTGCAGCGCACACAGCTCTGGAGACAGGAAAACCAGAAACAGGTACACATGCTTGTTGATTTGTTTTGTTGTTGTTTCCCCGGATGTATTTCTTGTTGCCCAGCAAAAATCAACAGCTCCCCTCTCCTCATTCCCCATCTAGCTAGAGTGAATTCACTCAGACCTGAAGTTCTCCTTCCCCTTTTAGATGATTGGAGGTTATCCTCTAATGGAGATATCCAGCCATCTTCTCTGGCTGCCAAGGGCTATAGAAGTGTGCGTCCCAACCTCTCCTCAGAGGGCAAACCACAGGTAAGCATCTTTCCAGGGGATCTGAGGCTTTTCTTGAGGGGTCAAGCACAGGATTCAGAGTCAGGAGACCTGTGTTCAATTCGCAGGCTTGGGTAAGTCTATGTGCCTTCATTTTTCCTATCTGCAAAATGGAGAGAATGCATCTTTCCCAGGAGTGCTGTGAAGCTTAATTCATGAATATGTGTTAAAGCATGCTGAGCTCCTTGGTGGCCATAGCGGGGGAAAGTACCGTTCAACATTTGTTTGTGTGGGAAGGCTTAGCCAAGAGGTAGAGATCCATTATTGTATGTCTTTTATGTATGCACTCTGACCTTCCAACTGCAGCTGGCTGAATGGAGAATTAAACTTCTTAAACCCACAGAGTGGCCTTAAAAAATAACTGGAGAAGGCCTTGACACTTTAACGCTAGAAATTATATAACCTTTTGTCAGCCCATAGTGAAAAGGTTATTTTCCTCCCAAGTCTAATCTGAAGTGTTGGGATTGGTCTGCCAAGCAAAGAGAAATGCTAACCTATGGATGGGTTATCAGTGTGCATGGATGCAATTTCAGGTTGCATTCAATGGGATGGGAAAACCCGAGCAACCCTTCTTTATAAACTGCCTTCTTGAGGAATGCACTTGTTACTGCTCCGTTAAATGTGAAATGGAGCCCCAGTAAAATCTTATCCCTCGTACAGGGCAATTGCTTTAATCGTGGCGAGCTCTTGGCAAAGCCATGGATCAGACACTGTGCCTGAAATGTTAAGTGAAAGATGAAGAGAGCACCAGTCGGCCGAGGGCATAAGAAGTAATGAAGCACTAAAGGAGTGAGCTGCTTCCTGCATGAGACATGCAGCTGTTTCGCAGTCAGTTATTGGGCATATAAGTGAACAGAGATAGCTCAGTTTTAGTTTCCCAGAGTGCTGCTTATAGAAGAGTCCTGAAGGCACTTAAACTAATTTCAAATGAAATAGGGCCATATTCTGTTCTCAGCCACATGGGTGTAAATGTGGAGTACCATGGTCACTGTTAACAAGCAATCTGTAGCATCTGGAATGCAGCAGTGTTTTTCCACTCGCCCAGCTGTATCTGCGGTATCCCGGTGTGATAACCGGGGTGGCTGCTGACTGGCTCTCCATGGCAACTCCTGATTATTCAGTGAGCTGTACACCAAGGATAAAAAAGGGCCTATCCAAAACTCTGGGAGCCCCTGCCAGAAATTACAAAAACAATAAAATTAAACCACCCCCAAAAGGCCAAATTCCCCTCCCCCAGTCTGATTCCCCTCCCGACCATCTCCACAGCAGCCAGTGTAAATACATGCGCCTTACATCATGCCCAGATTGTCAGCAGACTAGCTATTTTGGGCCAGTGGGGAAGCCCATGCCACAGCCAAGGGCCACTCACAGGGTGTGCTGCACTTCCTTCCTCCTCATCCCAGCTTGAGTGTCTCTGTTTAGCATAACACTGGTAGGATGGCTACTGCAACTTTGAAATCTATGGGGTTACTCTGGATTTTATACCAATATAAACGAGAATAAGAGCTGCCCCAAAGCTGCCTAGGGTGATGAATTTTAAAAGAGAACATTGATCAAGGCAATAAAGTTCTGAGCTGTTGAAGCCTCCAAAGAAGAATAGAGGCAGTTCCTATCCTGTAGGTTGGCATTCTAGTCGTTTTCCACCTAACAAATGGGGATTTACACTTACTTGCAACTGTAAATAAATACAGTGAAACCTCCATGTAGCAAAGTCAGTTCTTTTGCTACAGAACAATTTGGCTCTAAGCAAAGATTTGCTCTAACTGGAATTGCAATCTCCATACTGCTCTAGTTGCAATCTGTCCACTGCGACGCACTGAAACAATGAAGGAGTTCCTTTTTGCTTCTCCAGGAACATGATTTTGCTATCAGAAGGCTTCACTCTAAAGACAAGTTTCTGGGAACCCAATTCCGCTATAGATTAAAATTGTTCTGTTTTTCTGAGGGTGCTTTGTGAATGAGGGATCTTTTTAGAAGGGACATGGGGTGTCATTGGCAGAGGCACTGAATCAGATTTCGGCAATCTGCTTAGTGTGCTGTAGAGAAGGGCCTGAGCTGTAGAATTCATATTTCCTTCTGGATCTGAATGTGCCCAAATCTGGGGAGTGCTTGAGCCAGGGGCCATGGAACACAGAGACTGGTTCTGATGGTCAGATCTGCATTTCAAAGTTCCTGGGGAATGTTAGGAGCTTGGGTACCCAGGCTGCTCCCTGCGGTACCCAGAGTAAGGTTAGCCCTGAAAGCAAAGTGAGATGTTCTTTATAGATTTGAACTTGAAAGCTGGAAAACCTTTCCATACCTCAACAAGCAGCATTGAGAGCGAGCAAGTTGAGTGCCAGGCTTGACGATATCGTGTTAGTTTGTTGTTAACTTGTGCTTAGCTTGTGGCTAAACAAAAAGTAAAAGAAGCAGTGAGAGGCAAAAAGGCGTCCTTTAAAAAGTAGATAAATGCAAAGTAATGCACATTGGAAAACATAATCCCAACTATACATATAAAATGATGGGGTCTAAATTCGCTATTGCCACTCAAGAAAGAGATTTTGGAGTCATTGTGGATAGTTCTCTGAAAACATCCACTCAATGTGCAGTGACAGCTAACAGAATGTTGGGACTCATTGAGAAAGGAATAGATAATAAAACAGAAAATGTCATCTTGCCTCTATATAAATCCATGGTATGCCCACATCTTGAATACTGCGTGCAGATGTGGTCACCCCATCTCAAAAAAGATATATTGGAATTGGCAAAGGTTCAGAAAAGGCAACAAAAATGATTAGGGGTATGGAATGGCTGCCGTATGAGGAGAGATTAATAAAACTGGGACTTTTCAGTTTGGAAAAGACACGATTAAGGGGGGATATGATTGAGGTCTATAAAATCATGACTGGTGTGGAGAAAGTAAATAAGGAAGTGTTATTTACTCCTTCTCATAACACAAGAACTAGGGGTCACCAAATGAAATTAATAGGCAGTAGGTTTAAAACGAACAAAAGGAAGTATTTTTTCATGCAACACAGTCAGCCTGTGGAACTCCTTGCCAGAGGGTGTTGTGAAGGCCAAGACTGTAACAGGGTTCAAAAAAGAACTAGATAAGTTCACGGAGGATAGGTCCATCAATGGCTCTTAGCCAGGATGGATAGGGATGGTGTCCCTAGCCCCAGTTTGCTAGAAGCTGGGAATGGGCAATAGGGGATGGATCACTTGATGCTTAACTGTTCTGTTCATTCCCTCTGGGGCACCTGACATTGGCCACTGCCGGAAGACAGGATACTGGGCTAGATGGACCTTTGGTCTGACCCAGTATGGCCTTCTTATGTTGTTCTCATTGAATTCAATCCTGTTAACCCAAGTCTAATGACCAACTTCATTCTTTCAATTTTTTTTCTTTTTCCCTTCATTTGGTGCTGATTCCTCCTCCTTCCCTTGAATCTGATTGGACAGGCCTTTTCCCCTCCCCGTCCTCCTCTTCCAAAAGAGGAAAGCTTTGCATGGCACCCTCGCACTGACATGAAAGTAACCAACCTGCTGCCAGTGCCCATAATGGACTGTGTGTACCTGAATGCACCCAAACCTTATACACAGCGTGTGTCACTGAGCTGCAGCAGTCAGAGTTACTCCTCATCACCTGCACCCTTTGCGACACTCCCCAGTGGGAAGCCATGCTTTTCCACAGGGTGTCCCCAATCAGCCAATTTGATTCCCAAGGACATGCTGCATGCTGGGCAATCACTTTCGGGAAGTAGCTCCTTGTTATCGGACACTTCATCCAAACATCAAAACCCTGCCAGGGCAGATCCTAGTAGTGAAGCTGGAATGAATTCCACGTATGGGACTAAAGCGGGTAAAAAGGTCAGCAGTCTATATGTGGCTTGTTTATCTAACAGCACTTGCTCAGCTGCATCTGAAAATTCCACCAGCATTGCACATGACCAAACAGAGAGCCCCCGTTTGGGAACTGAGGTCACTCAAACACCAGCCACCAACATTGTTTCCTCTGTAACAGATACTGGAAAATCTCTTCCTCCCCCTCCTCCTGTCCCTCCCAGGCCATACTTTAACATTGTCCTCAGTAGAGACGCAGTTAGCTATGGTACAAGCCATTCCTCCAGGACTCAGTCTCCACCTCCTCAGGCTGTGAGGGACAAAGTGCTAGAGTCCCAGAGTACGGCTGGCAGTGGGGACAGGATGAGAAAGGAACCTTACCTTACTCAGCAGCAGCAGCAGCATCTGTACAAGGTGAAGGGATGCAGCATGGTATATGTTTTCTTCATAACCTTGTTTTCTTTCAGCCGTGCGAACGGTTCTCTAATTCGTACAGTGTCCCCTAATGCTGTATTCACCTCTTCCTAATTTCTGCACACAGGTCGCTCTTGTGTAGCTTGATTCTTGTCATCTGCTATTTGATAACCTCTCACTTTCCCCACCAAAGACTGAAGAGTATGTTTGTGTGGTGTGTGCGTGTTGTTTACAGGCTAAAATCAGTTGGGGTGGTGGGGGGGTCCGCTATGGGAAATATTCCTGTTTAGGTAGGTGTAATCGTAGCAAGTGCTGCAATGCAGATGAACTGCTTTGTGGTTCAATCGAAAATTAAAGGACAGGGGTGGAAAACTGGTATGCCTTATCCAGTGTGTTCATGGAGCCTTTGGCTGCTAAGCAGAACATCCCTAAGGGCATAGCTTGCTCAGAGAAAGGAACGTCCAATGGTTTGGATGCATGCCAGCCTGTCACTACCCATGCAGTACTGGGATGTGCGCCCATGAAGGATGGATTGCCCCTTTGCGTAACCCCACCTTATTTCCCACAGGATGCCATTTCTACCACTACAGCTCAGCCTGAGATTATAGTAGTCCCACTCCTCCAGGTTAACACAGACAGAGAGCAAGAAGGCAGCTCCAGCACTCCGCCACCACCTTTGGTACCTTTGGGGCAAGGTGCCACGTTCCCTGAGACCATTCCTACTGGCTCACCTCTGACTTTTCCGACACTAGACGATTTCATTCCCCCTCACCTCCAGAGGGGTCCCCACCATCACCATCTGCCCTCCTCACCTGGCATCTTGCCCCCAGTTTGCCCGAAACTGCCATCATTCTCACCGCCACCTCCACTGGTGCCTCCCGTCCCGGAGGCTTTGCACAGAGTCTTGGAGCCTGAAATCACTGGAGTCCTCTCACGTACAGTAAGCTTGTCGAGTACCCTCCTCACAGCTTTCCTGAATTTGTTTCCAGATTAAAATAACTTTCTCATTGGCATACTAAGCTTTGAAAGAGGAGCACTGACTAGTGCCTTGCCAGCAGCATGACCCCTGAAACCTTGTTTACGTCCTGTTACAGTGCATGTATGTCACCTACCTTATCTGGCTTGGGAACTTTGCAATTGTTTGGTTTTTCCCCAATATTTTACAGTCTCTCTCCCCCACCTCTGTCCCTGCTGAATAATCTACACCTTTGGCTTTAACCATCTTAGGGGAACGTACTATGTCTGATACTTGCACTTCTCATCTGAAAGAATAACACCTGCTGCTTGAGCTTTGGCTAGCTGATGGTCTCTCAACGACACGTCCCAGACCATGTGTGAGTAACATCAGAAGCAGCAAAAGCAATGCAGTTGAAGGTTAAGGACGGCACGCACTGTCCTGCATGAAGATAAAGGGCCACATGTTCTATGTGTGTATTCCCACTGAAGGCAATGTGAGGTTCAAGCCAAAACAGAATGACCCACAAGCTGTAACTTCACTTGCTAATCTGAAACACTTGCAAGCTTCTAAGTATCATGGGAGAGTGTGTCCCCTTGTTTGAAATATCCTTGCTCCTGCTGAGTTCTTTACGTTTTTCAGAATTCTCACATTTTGACAGGACATCACCCTGGTTTTTCTGTGTTGATTTTCCTTCTCTTTAAACCCACTGCCTTTTTTACAAGGGGGCAAATGTAGTTACAAGAATAGCTGTAAAGGTTTGGATGCTCATCTGAACCTCTTTGTAACTGAAATTTTACCACCAGTAGCCCTATTACAGGATTTTCAGTAACTTCTGGGTGAGAAATCCAGCAAGAATAACTTCTCTCACAATAAAAACAACGAGGAGTACTTGTGGCACCTTAGAGACTAATACATTTATTTGGGCATAAGCTTTCGTAGGCTAAGACCCACTTCATCAGATGCATGGAGTGGAAAATACAGTAGGCAGATATATATATATATACATAGTACATGAAAAGATGGGAGTTGCCTTACCAATTCTAACAGGACAATTCAATTAAAGTGGGCCATTACCAGCAGGAGGAAAAATCACTTTTGTAGTGGTAATCAGGGTGACCCATTTCAAACAGTTGACAAGAAGGTATGAGTAACAGTAGGGGGAAAAATACTCGCCAGCAACTACACACCACACAACAAAAACACTAACCCAGGAACCTATCCCTGCAACAAACCCCTTTGCCAACTCTGTCCACATATCTATTCAAAGGACACCATCATAGGACCTAACCACATCAGCCACACCATCAGGGGCTCATCTACCTGCAAATCTACCAATGTGATATATGCCATCATGTGCCAGCAATGCCCCTCTGCCGTGTACATTGGCCAAACTGGACAGTCTCTGTGCAAAAGAATAAATGGACACAAATCAGACATCAAGAATTATAACATTCAAAAAACAATCGGAGAACACTTTAACCTCCCTGGACACTCAATAACAGACTTAAAAGTGGCAATTCTTCAACAAAAACACTTCAAAAACAGACTCCAATGAGAAACTGCAGAACTGGAATTAATTTGCAAACTGGACGCCATCAAATTAGGCCTGAATAAAGACTGGGTCACTACAAGAACTAAAAACTAATTTCCCCATCCTAATTTTTCCCCCTACTGTTACTCATACCTTCTTGTCAACTGTTTGAAATGGGTCACCCTGATTACCACTACAAGAGTGATTTTTCCTCCTGCTGATAATAGCCCACTTTAATTGAATTGTCCTGTTAGAATTGCTAAGGCAACACCCATCTTTTCATGTACTATGTATATATATCTTCCTACCGTATTTTCCACTCCGTGCATCTGCTGAATTGGGTCTTAGGCCACGAAGCTTATGCCCAAATAAATTTGTTAGTCCCTAAGGTGCCACAAGTACTCCTCGTTGTTTTTGCTGATACAGACTAATATGGCTACAACTCTGAAACTTCTCTCATGATGATTTGGCTGGGCCTGGAAGAAGTAGAAGTGGAAAGAAACAAGAGTGGCATTTGCAGAAGTGCTCAGCATTGGCCTAACTCTGCTCATATGTTCAGTTGGATTTTTACCATTGGGGAAAACTTTCAAAAGCACCAAAGTGACTTAGAAACCTAATCCCATTTAAAGTCAATGGAATTTAGGCTTCCAAGTCACAAGGGTGCTTCTGAAACTGTGACCCTCTTTGACTCTAATGGGAGCAAAGTGACGCCAACCTTGTGTGATTTTGAGGATGCCACCCTCAATTTTCCAAACATTTTTTTTAAATGACAAATTTAGGTTTGGTTTATATTTTTGGCTGTGGAGATGCTCCACTGTGATTGAAGTAGCTCACTACACTTTGGTCCTCTGGCTCTGCCCATGAAGCCTTCCCTTCCCATGCACCCCCATCTGCCTTTTTTGCATTGCATCAAGGGGGCTTCCCAGCACGCAGCAGATGCATGCTGTCTATATGGAGCATTCAGATCTGCCTCCCCACTCCTGTGCTCAGCAGAACTGCCTTGGTTCCACCATTGAGGGTACCTCCATAGATGGGGGCTAGATCTTGGAGAGCTTTGGAAACTCCTGGTTTTGAGGCTGCTGATCAGTCACCTCTTCTTGTGTTCTCATAAAATAACTCGGGCCTAATTAGACACTTGATGGTGTAAGAGTGCCAAGAGAGCTGAATAGTTTAGCCCTGCTGCCTCTCTGATTGAGTGAGGCTGATTGTAGCTGATGGTTCTGCTAATAACATACCCTGACCAGAAATGGTCTATGGGTTGTTATGGCACCAGGCCTCACTTTAGGGCATGTTACTACCTGATCCTACAGACACTTCCTGCTGACACTTCCAACCATTGAGCTCAGTGGGACTGCTCACAGCCAGAAGTGCTGCACTCAGTCATGCAGGCAGGATCAGGCACTACAGAACAGTAAGAAAGCCAGCAGCAATGGAGCAAGAATCTCTGGTCCCTTTTTTTAAAGAATGACTAGCCCCATGGGCCAGCTCCGCTTCACAGACCAATGGCTTGCAGCATTTCACTCTGACCACGGAGTCAGAGCAGCACAGAAATCCGGAACTCCATTACTTCATACTCTTGCTTTTTGGGTGCCCATTTCCCGTTAATTTCTGTGGGAATTGGGGGTCCAAATCCTTCTGACACCTTTGAAAAAGCTCTGCCTTAATGACAAAATCAGCACATAAAAATACATGTATCGTTTTTGGCCAACAGCCCCATCTCCCTAGCCTCCCCAGCAATGAGTGGCTCTGACGCACCTGGTTTGAAAGGGTCATGTTTGAGCCAGCATTTAACATCTCCATGCAGACCCAATCTTTGCTCCCGCAGCACAGATGGTGCTGTTGTGATGCTAGGATTGATTTAAAATAAATAATAGAGCAACTTGGGTTAGGCAATCCTCATTGCTTCCTGAAGCCGTGTTGTGTCCCTTCCACGCTAGTTCCCTATTGGTTACCCTCCACCTGTTTGTTTTTTTCATAGTTCTGGGTGCCTGGGTGTCACACTGTCTAATGTCTCCTAAGCGATGGTGCTAAACTTATTTTTCTAATCTTCCTTGCAAAGCCAACTGCAGTAATCGGGTTTCACTCAGAATCGCATGAGTTTTGCATGTCTTGCTGGGAAAGGAATTCTCTTTAAAGAAAGATTGGGTGAGTGTGTGGGTCTCTCTCTCCCACAACCAGATTAGCTCATTTCTGCCGCCAAGTGTATGCCGCTCTATATAGCATGATGGTTGAATTCAAGGACACTTCTTCTGGTGTGGAGGGAGAAACTCAGTACAAAAGAACTATAGTTATTCCTTTTTATACTAACTGCAGTTAACAGGGAACGGAATGCCTGCAGGGTCAGGGTAACAACCTGTGCTTATGCCTTCTACTAAAATGTGCTACGGTACCTTTCTTATTCCAGTTCAAAATGGCTTTTTCCAGAAACACCAGCGTGCTAGTGATGCTCACACGCAGTGATAATGACTCTTTTTCTCGTTTCCAGGACCCATGTCCTGTGCTAAACGAAGTCTCCCCACCTCGCATTGGCACCGAATACCAATCCTCTTTAACGTCAATCAGCAAGGCTTCCTCCACCTATCCTTCAACCACAATTGTCAACCCTACCATCGTCCTCTTGCAGCACAACAGAGGTAAGGGGACATGCAGGCGTATCTCCACTTGCGGCTCAGGTTCATTAAAGTGGAGCAAGCTATTGAAATTCATTGTAATGAGCTGGTGAACATGTGTGTGTACAGCTGCCTTCTGGCTGAAATCAGAACTGTTGGAGTAGATGTCATAGGCTCTATACTGTAAGTGGTGACAGAGCCTGGACATTCGAAGTAGAAGTGTCCGAGTTTTCTCCCTGCTGCAGTCACTGTGATGGTGTGAGTGGCTGAGGCATGCTGTACACTGATAGTTGAGACATCCTACATGGCCACAGATGTGGTACAACATATAATTAGTGAGAGACCCAAACAAAAGCCTTGGACCCCAGAGTTTTGGGGAAGTTTGGTATTGATCTTTGCAACTGATCCCAAACTCTGTAATGGGACAAATCAAAACCCCAGATCACATCATCCCGCAGCCGCCCTTGCTCAAACCCATCTGTAATTACAATTCGAACCCTTTCCCTCCTTTATAGTAGCTCCCTCTGCAGGGTTGGTTCCATACACTATGAGAGAAACGTTGCTCCTACTCGACTTTCTGTGTGAGTGATGTTATCCCAGCCCCAGTAGGGATCTGTATTGCCTAGGTACTGATTTCCAGTGAGATCTGGGCACCTAACTAACTTACCCTGCTTTGAAAATCCCAGCCTAGGATGTTACCATTTTCCTTTTATCTAGGAAATCAAAGATCACCCATTAGAATCAAGGTCCGTTTCTCCCCTGCTTTTTATCAGCCTTATGAAAGTGCTTCCAGATGTGTTCCTCCGCAATTCTGAAATGCTGTATTCGATTCTTTTCTAAAGCTGGCTTCAGTCTTTGACCCCAGAGCTACTGATTGCAGTTTACCTACTAGGTAATATAGCACAATTAAATAAACCCATCGCTAACTATTGGAGTGATACTCCCTGCTCCAGCTGGAGCCAATGTCAGTAGCCATTAACAGGAGCCTTCTCCCTTTATGGAAAGCACTGCCCTTAACTTAGCCTTTGTGGGATGTGACATGACTACCTTGGCTGTACAGACTGAAAGGCTATGAAGCCCAGCTCAGCTCTTGGATGGAGTTAAATGCTGTACATGGCGCATTCATGTTTCCTCTGGGCAGAGGAAGACGCAGGCCCTCTTTCCTTCTGCCAGTGCTCAAACAGCAGCAGCCTGGCTCCATGAGAGCTTTGGATAGCTGTAGGTGCAGCTTGATTAAAGGCAAGATGAGCAGCTATCAGTCCAGGTCGTCTTGGTGTGTTCAAGCTTGTTGGGTCGCACACAGTTCTCCCCTTGACAGAGAAGAGCCAAATCCTTTGGTTGTTTTTAAATCTGTACTGAGCCTTATCTCACTCAGGATAATTCAGGTGTCTTTGTCACACAAGAAAATGCCTCTTCCATTCTTCCCTGAAGCCATCATCATCTACTCAGCCATTTGCTGGACAGCCTGCAAGCTCCTCAGACTTTGCTGAGGGTCCCACACCATGACCAAGCTTGGAAGCACCAATGATTTAGTATGTGTCTGGGTCTCTGATCTATCTCCAGTAGTGCAGAGAGCTAAACAACACGTTCCTCTTCTTCCTCCTGACTTCTCTACCTCAGCCAAATACACAGGCCTCCTCTCTGCTTAATAGTGAGGAGAGCTAGTAGGGAGGAAACCTCCTCTTCACCTAGGAGCTCCCTTTTCTCCAGTTAAAGTCCATTCACCCCATGTACATTCCATCTCTGGGGAGGAAATGAGGAAACATTTCTCAAATGCAGCCTCCTTAAACCATCTATGGGGTGTTATGCCAGAAGACCTTCCTGATTATCAAAGGTGTAGCAAGGAGTTATGGCCTCCTCTGAGACTGACAGGGAGGGACTGCAACCCACCCCTTGGTGGGCAGAGCCCGGATGGCCAGCCCTGGCCCACTGGAAACCGAGGGCAGAACAGGAACAGGAAGTAGAAAAGGCAGGCCAGCAGCTCAGTTGGGCTGGAGCTGCTGAGGGAGATAGATACATCCCGTGTGCTACTGTAACTCGAAGAGGATCCTGACTGTACTGAGGACTTGTCATAGCTGCCATCTGATCAAGGCACCAAGGAGCTGTTGAGGCTTCTGCTGGCCTCCTACCCCAGGGAGACAGAGGACAGCCACAGAACAGAAGTACCAGACAAAGGGGACATAGGAAGAAGCTCAGGGAAACTAGAGTACAGTCTGATTGGGTCTCAGCCTGATTCTAGGTCTGCATGTTTTGTGTCTCCCTACCCCCTGCCACTCCACTCCTGAGGTGGCAGCCTCCCCACTCAAGGCCAAGGGGTCTGCGTTTGTCAGCCATCCGCCAGAGCCAGGATGCCTAACTGTTTGGTGCCCCGCCCTGAGCTGAGCACCTGGGCTCATAGACTCCTTTGCTGCTTTGCCTTGACCACAGGTCAGAGCCCCCTACTCTGTTTGGTGCCCTGCCCTGCCTGAGGGCCTAGGCTCCTAGACTCTGTACTGCTCAGCTCTGCCCGAGGGACAGACCCCCCCCCCTTTTCTGTTTGGTGGTCCACCCTGCTGGAGGGTTTGAATCCTGGAGGCTGATTACTGCTTGACCTAGCTTA
This sequence comes from Mauremys reevesii, assembly GCF_016161935.1. NCBI lineage: Eukaryota > Metazoa > Chordata > Testudines > Geoemydidae > Mauremys > Mauremys reevesii. The sequence goes on from NC_052629.1 coordinate 73,194,531, forward strand.
GAGGACCCGAGCTTCACAAACTGCTAATTTCCCCCTTTGATAGATTACCATTCTATGGGTGTGACACAAGGAGGCATGGCCTCCCTCTGAGACCGACAGGGAGGGACAGCCCCACATGCCTATAAAAGGCAAGGGTCATCTCCTCAGCAGAGGGCCTTCCTATGCGATGGCTGGCTCCAAGATCCCCATTACCCAACTCTACCTCCTTGATTATAACACACAGATGAATCTACCCTTCTGCTCTTGATGCCCTAATCAGAAGAGGGAACTTTGCAGCATATAGGCTCTCATTCCCTTCTTGAGGGCAGGCATGTTGTTGTCATAAGCCCTTCTCTTTTCCATTTGCTCTTCCGGGTTATTTCTGGGTATTGGTGACATACACAAAGGCACACCTGGGCAGCCTTCCTTTGGGGTGGGTGGGAGGGAATGTTTTGGGCTAGGAGGCAGGGCTTGCAGAGTTTTCTCATGATTGCTTGAGAACACTAGTGATCCCTGCAGAGGGAGCTGCATTTGGGTGAGAGAAACAAGGGATTCCTCTATGGTGAGTAGCCCCACCTTGCATGTCATGCCTGGAGAAGTCTGATTATCTGAGCAAGCAGTGTATGTCCAAGGGATTACTGCATACTCCAGATTTGCTCGGAGTGTGAACCATCCTCCCAAAGTAATCATTTCCCTGACAGACATTGCGGGAAGTGGCTTATTGCTAATAGGTAATGGTCATACCATGCCCGTCTCATATTGCCATGACTAAGATATTGGAATTCCATTGGAGAGTGCCATTTGTCTCCAAGTTCTAAAGCTATTTTATAATCAGAAACAAGTGAGAAATATTTTTTTAAACTTCTGAAATCCTTGTATTCACCACATCAACTTTCAAAATTATCAGTGTTTGATATTGTTAGTAAGATGATACCATTTGAAAGGTCCTGTATACGTCAAATAAAGTGTGCTCCTTGTTAGGGAGAAAGTGTTCTCTTGTCATTAGAGCAGGGGCTTGGGAGCCAGGACCCTTTGGTTTCTATTCCCAGTTCTGTCACAGACTTGTTATGGGACTTTGTCTGACAGCCTCCACTGACTTCGAATGCCTCAGTTGTTGAGTGGCCAACATGAGACATCTTGGGTGTCTCAGGTTGAGAACCTAGAAATGGAGGCTCCTGAAAAGAGTGGCCCTTGTGAAATTCTTGGCTTTTACCAGTCTGTACCTCAGTTTAGCCATATGTAAATTAAGAACAATCATTCAGTCCAGAACTCGTAAGGATATTATGGGTCTTAATGATCACAAAGCATTTGGCATTCCTTGCCACAAAGGCCCTACAAATGCAGAAAAATGGCTGTTATTACTTAATAGTAATATTATTAACACGCTGCTAACTTGAGCATTATTTGTGGGTTTATTTGACAGTAAGTCTTCACAATTGTTTTAAATTGTCTTCTGTTAAGCTGTTTTCCTTCTCTCTGACATAACTATACTTTCTTGTTGCAAATGTATGGGTCACTTTGCATTGTGATGCTGAATAGTCACCATTGCTGCTCTTTGGAGGGTGGCAGGTTTGCCACTTCGGCAGGGTGTTGAAAACTTGATCCACTCCAGCAGTTTCTGCCATTGTGTGGATGGCACATTTCTTGCCTGTCAGAAACACAGTAACAGGACACTTGCTGTCTATGTCTCACCCTCTTGTTTTGTTTTCCTTCTCTACCACAGAACAGCAAAAGCGGCTTAGTAGCCTGGCAGGTATGAAGCAAAAGGTCCTCACCCCACAGCTGCTGCCTCTGCTGGAGTCAAGTGGCTGTTTTGCTAGCTTGCAGAGTGCCTTTAGCAAACACACTTCTCAGTAACTGCAAGGAAGAGAGACGAATCCCTTAAAATAAATGTGTGTATTAGTCTTTTCTGAAAATGTTGGAAACATGCTTAATTGCAAACAGGCACACATCAATATGGCAACCCCAGCTGTCCAAAAATCATGAGATTTAAAAAAGAAATATTTTGAGTTCCTTAGGTCTCTTCGGGTTTGTGAGCCTGTAGGATACACTTGGGACATGTTTTCAAGCTTCTCTCTGCAACCATGAGGGCTAGAAACTAACTTGAAAAAGCAAGCAAGCAAGCAAACTGACATTCTCATGTAATCACCTGACTCCAAGAGCTGGGGCTTTAATGAGAATGCCAAATATCATAAAACTCATGATAAAATCATGTACACTCACACCTACATACTTAACACACCCACACTATCCCCTTGTCTGCTTTCCCAGCAGGGCTGGGAAGTTCCTCCTGGAAGGGAAATCTAGGACTTGTCTACATGGTGCTGCAGTCCGGTCTATATGGGCATGAGCTGTAGAGTACTTTGTGTTGTGCTCTTACTGTCCCATGTAGATCCTGCTAGCAGGAACTGAAAGGTACCAGGTGCACTTTATTGTTGTCCTCTTTGAAACAGGACCACAACTCTATGAACTAATTCATGATTTGTTTTTGCCAGCAGGGTCTACATCAGGGATCTCAAACTCAAATCACCATGAGGGCCACATGAGGACTAGTACATTGGCCCGAGGGCCACATCACTGACACATTTTCATATAAAGATACAAAAGCCCCCGGCCCTGCCCCCACTCCACCCCATCCATGAGGCCCCACCCCTTCCCCACCCCCATTCCAACCCCTTTCCCAAAGTTCCCACCCCAACTCCACCCCCTCCCTGCCCCTATTCCAACCCCTTCTCCAAATCCCCGCCCTTGCCCCACCTCTTCTCCACCTCCTCCCCGAGTGCGCGACGCCCCGCTCTTCCCCCCTCCCTCCTTGAAAGCGCTAAGTGCCACCAAACAGTTGTTTGGTGGCGGGAGGTGCCTGGAGGGAGGAGGAGGAGTGCGAATGCAGCGCACCAGGGGGGAGGAGGGATGGTGGGGGAGGGGAGCTTGGTGGGCTGCAGCAAATAATTCCTCAGGCCACGTGTTTGAGACCCCTGGTCTACATGGAGTGGTGAGAGCACAACACGTTAGAGTGCTCTACAGTTCACATCCCACAGTCCAGACAAGCCCCTCATCATTCTGATCCCCTGCCATAGAGCCTCATATGGTGGGCTACAGGAACATTCAGAGTAGTGCCTCACTGCTCTCCAGCGGCTGCAAGGTATACGAATAAACTGCTATTATTAAACAGTATCGCTACCTGAGGAGATGAGTAAGAGGATGGGGGAGAGGAGAGGAGAGGAGAGCAAGAGCAAGCAGTCAGTACCCAGACATCCTAATGTGGATGTAAGGGAGTCTGGACTCTGTGCTTTGTACGGGGCCTCGTCTGACAACTCCCCCTGCAATCAGCTGCCACTCCACACCTGCAGAGTCAGCCCCATCACTCTCATGGCCTATATTTTGTGCCCCGAAGAACAGTGACTGTCTCCTCTGCGCCATTGCCCTCTTCGGCGACATCAGCCAGTGTAACATTTTCTCTTCCCCCTTCCGAGTCAAGTCGGCATCTGTGCTGCCTCTTTGACACCTGGGCTTTTAAAGTCCAGTCAGATGTTTCCTCTTGGTTTTATCTTTCCCAAAGTGTTTCCCGTTGTGGTCAGGAACTCTTTTGTCTGTTAAGCTGGAAATATGTTGAAATCCTCCCACCTGGCTCAGTGTGGAGTATTTCTTGGCAGCTTTTGTTCCAGCCTAAACAGTCCCCAATCTGGATCACTGGAGAGTGTCCTGGCATTGCTGGCTCCACAACTGCTCTCCGTCTATCAAAACAATCACATAAAGGTGGCTGGCTGACCTCCCTGACCCTGGCTTTCATCCTGTGGGTCACACCAACAAAACTCTGATGCTGAATGCCCACCTGTCACTGCTCCCCAGAACGATTACTCAGAAGATACTGAGTGTTGTACCTGATACTATGCAATTGGTGCTCTCTACAGGCCCCACAGCAAAATTCTGCCCTGACTTACACCCTCTGCAATGTCACTGAGCTGCATGATGTATATAAAGATACAAAAGCCCCCACCCTCTGCCCCCAGCCCCCAGCATAAGTCAGGGTGGGATATGGCCCAAGAACTTTTTTCATAGGTCATTGCTTTGAGTCCAGGAACATTCAGTAGGGGGCCCATGGTGAAGGGCGATGATGGCTTCAGTTCACTTCCTAGAGGACAAGTGCCCATGTTGCCAGAAACACCATTGAAATTGACGCTCATTGGGTCTCCTTGGTGACAAGCTCAGCTGAGTGGCCAAAGGCTGAACAGGCATGAAGACTGAATTGCCCTCTCCCCTGGAGCAACAACCCTCCCGACAAGGCACCTCTGATGGCACAGAGTGAGGAGCTGGTCCTGCTGCCGCTACTCGTGCTACCTCAAGTTCCAAAGCCGCCTGTCACCAGGACTGTCAGTCCTGCACCTTTCACCAGTGCTAAATGCACACCAATACAAAGAATTCAAAAGAAATCTTTAAAGTTGGTTTAGCTGTCTGGAATGTCTCCCACAGCTCTCCTGGGGCCTGTGCCATCATGGTGAACTCCAGCCCTTGCCTTGCACCACACAAATCTCAAGCTTTGGGTAGGAGAGTGCTCCTGCAGGCCAGCACAAAGACATTCCTTAGCTCTCACCAAACCGTCACCAATAATAATTTGTGTGGCTTGTAGGAATAGCAATCAGAGCTCAGACTGTTGGTCTGCTTAGTCCAGTATGTCTGCCTTTATCTGTCTAAGATATTTCCAAGGTAGCAGCACCTTAGCCTAGGACCACTCAGATGGCTTGCTCCATCTGGCAAATAAACACACAACCTGTGTTGTGGTTTCCAGTGCTACTTATAGGGAACTGGAGACCGAGTCCCTCCTGAGCCCAGGAGGTGAAGTGTGCAATTTGATTATGGTAACATAGCCTTAACTTTCACAATTACAGAATAATAAGGGTCACATGATTAACCAATCCTTTAAAAAGCAAAAACAAAAAGTTCAGTCCAAATCTCTGGCCCACTGACCTTCCACAGACTGATGACACAGTAGGAAGGAGTATTTCCTTTCTAGCATAGAAGCATGTCTTTCATCTCCAGCAGTGGTGCTGAAAGTGACAATCATGGTTGTTTTACATGCTCACCTAAAAGAAGCCAGGGATTGAGATTGGGTCGGGGTGGAGAGCTGGGAAGCTGAGATTTCTTCCTGAGTTCAGATCATTTCACATCCATAAACCTTCCTTCCCTCTGGTCTTCAGAGTGATGGAAGTCATCTGATTTCACCAGAGTTTTCCATACTCTCTTCCTAGCAGCACAGTAGGTAGCTGCGCCATGGGGTCAGACACTCCATACAGAAATGTAGAGGTGAATATAGAAGAAGGAGACCCCTACATTAGGAGCACAATAGGGCCAAAACAGAGAGTATGTGCGTTCTTGGGGATAGAAAATAAGGTAGAAGTGTTGAATAGTAGTTTTATTTTAGCCTTGCCACATTCTTGCCATTTATAAAACTTTTTTCAAGAGCAAAAGAACCCCCAAAAACTAAGTTTGATGATGATTTAAAAAACAAACAAATAATCCTAATAGAGGGAATTTTGCAGTTCAGAATTGTGTTTGCTGTGGATACTGTCAGAACAATGCATGAGTCTTTCCTCTGCTAACCATTCTCGTCAGAGCTCTGTAAGTTGAACAGCTTTGGGCAATATGGTAAAGTGCATGTGAACAACTGTTCTTCCTCTCTCAAATGCATGCAGTTCTGTAACACCAAGGATAGGACTTGGCAAAGCATTGACAGAGCAGACTGTGAAATCACACACATTTCTCACCACTGCCATCCATTTGGAGAAATCCTGCCTCTAGTTGGGCTTAAGGCATGCCATTCTGCAGCGCCACATGGCACATTGTAGTACCAGAGGAGCCAACAGTCCATTGGTTCCTTGCCAAATTGATGTGGTGCCTGGTGGCAGGTGCTAACACATACATGTGCCAGTCGAAAAGGAGCTAGGTGTTCTACATGGAAGTAATGCGGTCTCAAGGTATATCTGCACTGCAATTAAACCCCACGGCTATCCCATGTCAGCTGACTTGGGTTTGCAGGGCTCAGGCTGCGGGGCTATACAATTGCAGTGTAGATGTCCTGGCTTGAGCTGGAGCCTGGGCTCTGGGACACAGACGCACACACACACATACTGTTTAATTACAATGTAGATGTACCCTGAAGGACTGAGCTTGTGGCTGAGAGCCAGGATTGCCTCTGTTCTAATCCAGGCCTTGTGCATCTCCTTGGGCAAATTGCTGAAACCTATGTTTTCTAAAGCAGCCTCTAATTACAAGTGCCTCCATTTTCTAGGTGGCCTGATTTAGACATCCAGCAGTTCTGCTGGGAGTTGTGGGTGGTCAGCACCTCTGAAATCACGCCCGGGGTGTCTCAGAGGGAACCCAGAAACTGAAGCACCCAAAAGTAGAGGCCATCCTGCTCCAGTTTTCCCCATCGGTAGAGTGGGCTGATACCCCTCATCACAGTGTGCTGGGAAGATGTAGTTAATTCCCTTGGAAGTGCTCTGTGCTGTAAATGGCAGGTGGAGGAGGAGGATGGAAGGTGGGTTTGGAGAAGAGGATTTTAATTTCCACTGATCATTTACTGCCCCAAATCTCATTTCAACACTTTGGTGTAAATTTTCAAGTCATTGAAAACCAGATGGGAGAAGCTGCTCTAAGAGCTGAACTGGACTCCAGGCCAAGCATTATTTGACAGCAGAGCAGTTATAGGCAAGATAGCATTCGGAACTGCTAGCTACCGAGATACTAAGCCCACTATTTATTTAACTAAAAAAAACCCCAGATGTGGCACTTCTCTGCAGAATTGATTTCTGCTGAATTCCCCATGAAAGACACAGTGAGTTTGCGGTCTTTGGCCACCTGAGTGGGAGGTGGGGGCAGCGCACGCAGAGAAGTGGTGAACAGCTGTGGAAGTGGAAGCTGAACAGTCTGGTCTGCTGCATCTGTTCCATGGGAGGAGAGCATTCTTCACCCAGCATGCATTGCTCATGGCAATTAATCCTTTTGCTCCTGGTCTTCTGGGAACAGATAGTCCCGGGTACTTGGACCATTCAGCAGTATAGTAGGTGTGTTTGGCAAGAGGTATCCAGAATGCTTAGCAGCAGCCCTGCTGTGTACTCATAGGAGAATCTCTGCATTCTTTCACCACATACTCATTAGAAATTCAGAAGACATTTTTATCTATCCCAATTCAAATTAAATTCTGACTAGATATATTAAAAAAAGAATCTGTCTAGTGCATATATACTGGCCGCCAGCTTGGCTCCATAGGTTGAGTCAAAGAGCAAGGCCCTATAGTTGAGGGCTCAAACAGACTTAGAGTCTCGGTGGATCAGGGGAAGAGGGTGTGTGTGTGTGTCATGCACTGACCAGCAGCAAGGCAAATAACCATTTAATACTTGGAATCAAGCCATGGATAAACAGTCCCTTCTCCCACGAGATTGATGCTCTGCCCCTGTGAATGATGCATCAGTGGGAATGCCCCCTTTTTTCACACCAGCCCCCCTATGCAAACACACCCTTAAGAATTTAGGCTGAGAATGTCAAAGCTGCCTAAGGGATTTGGACACCCATTCTGTAACCGGGTCCTTTCCTGGCCTGCCTTCCCGCTGCTCTGGGCTCCTTTAATAAAGCACCTTCAGGCTTCTCTTTTGCAGCACCCGTGGTTTTATTTACATCTAGTACCCACCACCAGCAACACTATATACAAAGTTTACAAGGCTTTGGTCTCCTCTTTACAGGGGTTCTCCCTTCTCTCTGGAGACTACCCCTTCCCTGGCCAATCCCCCCTTTGCACTGGCTGCCAGCCAGCCTTTATAGCTCTCCTCTGAGCAGGCCCACAGGTGCAGCCAGTTCCTGAGGCCAGGCACCAGCCTTCTCCCCAGCCCCAATCTATTTCCCTGGTTGAGGCTGGCTGAGCAGGGGCTAATTAGGTGCTTGTGCACCAGCACCCTGCTACACATTCCCATTTTTTTTAATGGGAAGTAGACACCCAAATCCCTTTGAAAACCTCTCAGCCTTAATTTTTTCTTGCTGGGTTTAAATAGCTGCTTGATTTTCTTATCAGGTTCCTGTGTGTTGGGTCCTGATTATGAATCTAAATGATCCCAGGCACCTCCATCTTTTTCTAAAGTCGTGTTTCCCACAGCTGAATTGTGCATTTTGCTTTCCTTTTCTCTAGTGCTGATGCTGCAGAGAAGAATGCTGTCTAAGAATGCCATTTTCAAGTAAAACGCACTAGGCGAGCATGAAACCTGAGTTCAAATGGTCCTGGGCATTGTTATAGTGGAAGTGTGGTCCCCACCCCCTAGGGTGGTACTTCTGCTTCAGGCTTTTGAGGCTGATTCTTCCTGGGTCCACTGAAGCCAATGGAGACAGAATTTGGTCTTGTCTCTGCCTTTAATGATGGTTCTCTGTGCAGGCTCTGTTGTGTTACACTCTAACCGCAATGGAGTTTGCTCTGCTCCAAACCCCAATCATGCTGGAGGTTGCACAGTTGAATGGGAAGTGTCAGGTGCTGTGTGGAAGGGCTGAGGTCCTAGTCTGGTAAACAGGTACGGTTGCCCAAAATGTTGGGAACTGGCATTCGGGTACAGTGGAGAGAAATAACCAGGGGGAAAGGGCTCCAAAGGCACTGTACCACTGCAGAGTGTCAGGGAAGACTGAGCTTATAGTGGTGCTAATTGTGTCAGACATGAAAGGGGCAGGGTTGCTGCTTTTTACACATATGATTGGAGGAGTCTGTGATGTTCCTGCCCTCTCTTGGTTGTGCCAAACATTTTCTATGCACATTTACAGAAAGCCAGACACTTCTCCCCAGTGCCACAGTCTGCCTCATCGATGCTTTGCCAGGATTTTTGCCATAGAGTGATATATGTTGGTGTGCTGAAATGGTGAACATTAGGATAATGACCACCTCTCATTCATTTCCAGATTCCCTGCCAGACAGACCAGTTGCTGATAAAGTAGGTCCTGTGTCTGCACAGGAAAAGCCAGCTCAGGACAGTGCTCAAAGAGAGAAGCCAGTAATGGATGAGAAGAGAAGAGCTGTCAGGAGTCCCCAGTATATGGCTGATGTCTCCGTGGATGATGTAGGCATTCCACTGAGGGTAAGGGAACAACACTCAAGCTTACAGGCACATGCTCAAAATAAAAATCAAGAGCCAGATTCTGCCTTCATTTAGACCCATATAATTAAAGCCAGTGGAATTGCATGGGTGTAAAATATAACCCCCAATAGATTTATTTCAAAAGTCTTCCTTGTGTTCTGATGACCCCTTCAATTACTATGGGTGAAAGAATTTTCAAAATCTCATTGCACTTTTTGCTAGTTGTGTGGATTTAGTTTCCTCTCTTATTTTGCTTCATGTTGATCGGTAAGTTAGGCTGGTCAGTTTCACTTCCTCTGTCTAATGCAGGGGTCAGCAACCTTTCAGAAGTGCTGTGCCCAGTCTTCACTTATTCACTCTAATTTAAGGTTTCGTGTGCCAGTAATACATGTTAATGTTTTTAGAAGGTCTCTTTCTATCAGGGGCGGCTCTAGACCCCAGCGCGCCAAGCAGGCGCTTGGGGCGGCCGTTTCCCGGGGGGGCGGCATTTGGCTCTGGTGGAGCTCCCGCCGGCATGCCTGCGGCAGGTCCACCGGAGCCCGGGACGAGCGGACCTGCCGCAGGCATGACTGCGGCGGGTCCCCTCTTCCCGCGGTTCCGGTTGAGCTCCCGCAGGCATGACTGCGGCAGGTCCGCTCGTCCCGGCCTCCGGTGGACCTGCCGCATACATGCCGGCAGGAGCTCAACCGGAGCCGCGGGAAGAGGGGACCCGCCGCGGGACCGGGGAAGGGCGGCGCAGCGCTCCGCGCTGCTTGGGGCAGCGTCATTTCTAGAGCCGCCCCATCTTTCTATAAGTCTATAATCTATAACTAAACTATTGTTGTATGTAAAGTAAATACGTTTTTTTAAAAAGTTTAAGAAGCTTCATTTAAAATTAAATTAAAATGCAGAGCCCCCCCAGACCGGTGACCAGGATCCGGGCAGTGTGAGTGCCACTGAAAATCAGTTTGTGTGCCGCCTTTGGCTTGTGTGCCATAGGTTGCCTACACCTGCTCTAGTGGAATCGTGCTGTGTTGCTGAGTTTGGGTTCAGAACACAGCAGTGGGATATGGAAGGGCTAAATTCCTTTGTAGGATCTAGCCCTACATTTTCCCAAAATTATTTTCACTGAATTAAAAAAAAATTCAGAAAATGTTTATACTGGTAGTAGGAACTTAGTCCTGGCATTTGAAACACACTCAATTCCACAAGCTGTCTGAATTATTTAGTTCAGTCTTGCTTATAGCTATTCAGTAATAATAAATAAAATATGATAAAGGGTGCACATAGGTTTGATTGTTAAAGTAACCCTAAAAAATTGAAAATCTGGTGGAAGTCAGGCCAATTTTTTTTACTTACATCTATATATTTTTAACCAGAACACAGACAGATCAAAGGACTGGTACAAGACAATGTTCAAACAGATCCACAGGCTAACTAAAGGTACTGTAACATGGATAATTTTATTTTTTTTAAAGAGACTAACTGAATAACAGTTTGCTTCACATAGATGGAATATTGCACTGGGTATTAAATAAAGCATTTTGCATTTGTAATCCATGTTTGCTCTGGAACATAGAAATCAGCTAACAAGTTTAAAGACAATACTATCAAAGGAGAAAACCCAGTCAAGTCCAAGGGGAGGTGTGAATTTTATAAAAACAATAATAAAGAAGAGAATTGTTTGTGATCCCAAATCATTAACTGGGTGGTGGGTAGACAAAGGCTGCATCTACACTAGTATATTTCAGGAAATCTCCCAGTGTAACACAGTGGTAGGCAGTGCTTGCGTGAGAAGGGATAAGGGGTCTTTTACCACCTGCTCATTTGATGCTGCTCAGATTTTGGCCCCAAGGAGCACATTTGTCCGCTCTTTTCCCCCTTCTCAAGGAAATGTCCCAGAGGAGATTAGTCCAGAATTTCCAAATAAACATATTTGGAAAGAGAAATGCATGTTTTAATATGTTTCTGTCAGAGCCAGGATTCAGGTTGCTCTGTTCCCCTTGCTACAGTTAGAAAACATCACAGATGCCTTGCTGTCCTTATTTAGCAATGCCATCAACTGGTGCTGGGAAACAGGTCCCTAAACTTCAGTCTTAGCAGTACAATGAACCGAGTTGGTTTTTAAACAAGGAGAGGCTGCCCTGTGAAAATATGGACAGTGCAATAGAAAATAATTGGTAATGTTACATTGCTTAATAATGTAGGGCCTGATCCAAAACCCATTACATGAATGGAAAGACTCCCATTAACTTCAGTGGGATCTGGATCAGACTTCTGCTGTTTAAATACTGTTATCTTTAAAAGCCAAAATTATGGAGAGCACTTACATATTGGTTACAACATATCCTCCATGAATCCATTACTTTTGGGTACATTGTATGTTCCAAGTCTCTCATTAGTGTGAGAAATTAGCAATCCAACCACGCATAAGGCCTGATGTACATGATAACACAATTCTGAGCTGTGCTTACTAGTTCAAGTTGGTTTGCATTTGCTGCTGCAGATGCTATTTTGATGAGCTGACTAGTGAGTTTATGTAACCACTGCATTGTACTGGATGGAATGAGAACTGCTCAAGCTGTGAGTCGCTACAATTCTCCTTCACTTCAAATGATAGAGGCACATGCTTCAGGAGCAGAGGATGAGTTCAGTTCCTGCTGTCTTTCAAGCAGCCCAGATTTGCAGCGCAGTGATAACCACTGACATGGCTTTGTTACATTATAGACTCAGCATGAGAAGGATCGTTCCACAACTTCTGTGGATTCTTGCCTCACCTGGTCTTCTACTTTAAATCTTTCCTTTCTGTTCTTTTTCCAAAACTTGTTCCTTCCACTTAGAAACTCCTGAAGAAAACCCTTATTGCCCTACCTACAAATTCCCTGAACTTCCTGAAATCCAGCAAACACCCGAAGGTACCATAAGTTCAGCCAGAGTATCTGTTGTCTTGTGTTTGAGTTAACTATACTCTACCTCCATTATAGTAATTAGATTCAGGTACTAGATTTCCGTTATCCATTTATTACTCATGGTGGAAATTCGAGTACACCTAGTGTGCCTTAGTCTGTGATGTATAAAATGACTACATCCTTCCTAACCCATTTATCTGTTTGAAAGTATGATGCCATTTCAGTCTACTATTATCAAAATAGGCAATAAAAGTTTACAGTGATAGAAAGTTGGGGAAACGATATGGTGCCTCCACTTCACTGTGGATAGTCTCAATACATGCTGCTTTTCTCTGCTGCAGAAGACAATCCTTACTGTCCTACATACCAGTTTCCTGCGTCTACTCCTAGTCCTAAATCTGAAGGTAATAGTAAAGGACAAGATACCTTTTTCTGCACAAATGCTGCCTTGTTCATTTATTTTCTCCCTGGAGCTTTTCCTAGCCACTGACTGTCATGCTGCCTCCTAATATTTCGCTGCCTTCTGAGTGTTGCCGTGATGATTTGAGGCCTTTTTTGGCTTTGTGGTGCACTTCTGGCTTTTTCACTAGCCTTTGACTAATGCTATAAAACTGGGTTCTGCTTTGTTTCATGTGCATAGTCAGCTATACCTAGCCGTATGTGTGCAGTGGTTACTTAACATTCATACAATGCTGACTCACATTTCATCTTGATGATGTCTCTTGAAAGATGGCTTTAACCATGGTTTTGTTTTCCTTGGGAGCAATACATGTCTTTAATCTGCTCTTAACGTTTTTAATATTAACACAGGATAGTGCCTGCCCAAAAGTCACTGAAGCCCATTGGCAAGATTCCCTAAAGTTTCCATGGTCTTTGGATCAGGCTGTTAGTGTTTAGCTCTCTTTTTAATAATGTACATTTTAGAATAAATGGGACATTGCACATGTTGGTTTGCTCAAGGCTGGCCTCAGGAGCACAAGGACAGGATTTGGCGTTCTCTTCAGCCTGCTTTATCTGGAAACCCAGTATATCCCCTAGCTATCCTTTTGTCCTGCTGGTGGGTGGTTGCTCAGGTGGTGGTTCAAGCACTGCTCAGAACCCTTTGCACTCTTACTTTCCAAGAAGCTACTGCACTAGCCAGTGCTGAAGAGACTGTCCTCTACATGTGAGAAGCATTGGCATCTGCTGCACCCAGTTGAACAGGAGCCAGGACTGGCTAGGTGGGCAGACATCTCCCACTGCGGAAAGTGTGGTTTGGGACTGGCCTTTTTGGGGGTAATCAGTAGGGGTTTTCCAGAGCCCTTTACTGCTACAATGTAGGAAACTTGCCTGTATGGTGGGTTGTGCATAGTCGAACATAAAATATGGATCCCTTATGTCAAAGCAGGCTAGGGGATTTAGACTCATGTCCCCTGTTAAAATGAATGGGGAATAGATACTTTGAGACATGGGGATAAGATACATGCCCACCTTTGGTGCTTTGAGATGTATGGATGAAAAGTGCTATCCTATACAAGTGCAATGTATTTGATGCCTTAATAGCAGAGATATTGTGTGTGTGTGTGTGTGTGTGTGTGTGTGTGTGTGTGTGTGTGTGTGTGTGTGTGTGTGTGTGTGTGTGTGTGAGAGAGAGAGAGAGAGAGACAGACTACGGTAAGCTGATGAATGACTGTTATAAAGATGATTCAATTTTCTTATTTCAGGATCCATTTTACTTTTGTCAGAACTAATGTATTTTGCCATAAAGCACTGTCATTAATGCAATAGGACTTTGTATTCCCATAAATGTCTCCTGCACATGTATAAATGCACAGATAAATAATATGCTCCTATTTAGCTAGTCGCGATATTATTAGACCAAACATTTGTCCTTTGTCCTTGCTACCATGCAAAGTATGTTTGGCTTTTAATATCTGCTTGGATTTTTTCTTTATTAGAGAATCCAAGATAGTGGCAATAATTGGGTCCATTCTGGGAGTTCTAGACTATTCAAAGTCTTTTGGAAGTTTTTTTAAATATGAAACAAAGGGTATGAACAGAGATGGACTGAAGCCTCAAAATTCAAATCCAGGTTTCAAACAATCCAAAACTCACGGTTTGCGATTAGGCCATTATAGAGAGAGAGAAGCCATTTACAAAATTCTGATCTGGGCTCTTATTTCAAACACCTGCAAAGTGTGGGAAGTTCAGCCCCAGAGTTTTGGTTTGGGCCCCACACACAACAACTACACTTCTTGAGGTTCTGTACAAACTACAAGGAAAAGTCTTTGTCTCACAGAAGGAGTCCAATATGGAAGCCATGAACTGGTGACTTCTACTTCCCATAAGGAAGGCCATATGGGTAGGGTACAGGACTGGGAATCAAGAGTCCTGGTTTCTGTTCCCAGTTCTGCCAGTGACATACTGTATGATCTTTACCAAGTCACTCAACCTCTCAGTCCTTCAGTGTTCCCCATTGTAAAATGGGACTAAATATGCTTACTCATCTTTGTAAAGACTGAGATGCAAAGTGTTATATATATATATATTCCAGTTATTGCTGCTATGCTAGAATATTGAAACTGGAAACTAGCACTTTCTTGAAATGCAGTGCTTCTATATGTGTATATGAATTATTAGCTGCAATGAATTTTGGCATTTTCCTTCAAATAAATAATTTGCAAAGAAGTGTTTTCATTATTCAACCAGCTTTAAATAACTTCCTGAGAGGCAGTTGGCTGAGAGGGTATTTTTAGACATTCATTCATCTGTACTTTTAGGAACAGGCGATATTGTGATTTGCCATATATTGTACTCTCTAGAGAAAACCCATTTTTTTTTATATGGGAATAACCGTCACCTTTCCAGCAAACTGCCTCTCAGGAATTTCCTTGAGTGACATTAACTAACTCAACATCCTTTTTCTGCCATTTAGATTTGAAATATGGAAATGACACTGAAAACTGATGTTTCTCCTTATGCCAGCTCAAGACTAGCATAATTACAATGGAGTCACTAATCATCTGTTAGGAGCTAAACCCGCTGCTGCTCCAGTCAGTATGTAGCTTACCAAGACAATTCAGCAAAGGGGGAGCGGGGGAGAGAAGATTTGTTTGAGCTGAGCCTTTAACACATAAAGTTGGTTCAATTAAAGGTGAAATTCAAAGTCAGTTCTTATGTTTTCCAAACCGATTGGCTCCTCAGAGTGAATGGCTTCAATAGCCTCAAACGGGGAGGGCAAGGATTGGGCTGCAAGCAGGAGCTACCCTCCCACCCCTTGCATTGGTGCCTACAGATCAGTGTTGAAGCACATTGGTGGGGCGGGGGTGGAATGGGAGTGCTTACATTGCCATTGCCAGGCCTGTACCTGGTCAATGGATTGTGTATTTCACTGTCCCAGGCTGTCAATCAACACCACTGAGTTCACCAGGCATTTGGTTTAACCTGTTGTTCTTCTGATGGCATCATCCATTCTGTATTTCTAGTCACTGTCACACTACCCTTAATCCTTGGCTTTTTTAGATATTTCTTCTCAAGAACACCAATGTCCCTTCACCCACGGTTCTTTTTGCAGAATTCACTGTAAAACATTTTTCTACGCTGTATCCCTTAGGCCTGTCCACATCTCCAAGACATCTGCAAGACCTTGAGTTTGGATCATCAGCCCTAAAGGCAGGATAGTTTTGGGGTGATGGCCTTAAACTGGGACTCAGACGCAGTGTGTTCAGTTCCTAGTCCTGACACTGACTTCCTCCAAGACCATGGGCACCTCATCTAAGACTTGTCCTGAAGACAAGCACAGACTCTACTGTGCCTTGAATCTGGCTCTAAGTGCCTCAAATCCCCATCTATAAAATGGGATTGATGAGACTTCTTTTATCTCACCCTTTTATGTGCCTGGCCTATTGAGAGTGTTCACTGTTTGGAGCAGGGACTATTTTTTCTTACAAGAACATGCAGCACCTAGCATGGTCTATGTTTGTTTTGTACCAAGCACATTGTTGGTGCTCAAGGAATAATTTGTGTATATTAATATATTTAAATTCACTATACTAGTTAATAGAGGCAGAGTGGTCCATTGATTGGAGCATGTGACTATGAATCAAGAATTCCTGGATTCTATTTTCAGCTCTGACTCTGGTATTACCTTCGGCAAGTCACTTAAGGTTTCGGTACCTCAGTTTGCCTTTCAGCTTTTGGTACCATTGGTATAATAATACCTACCTCCTCACAGGGGTTTTGTGTCACTAAATGAACAAATGGTTGTAACGCACTTTGAGACCCTCATAGAAAGGTGCTGAAGAAGTGGAAATAATTTATATTTTCAGTTCACCTAAAAACTATTTTCTAAGTGTGACTTTCACTGCTTAGAATCCTCTCTTTGTCATGGGTGTTTGGCACATTACTATGAGATTAAGAACAATGTGTGACCAAAAGAAAGCAGAGAGGCCTCGAACTTTGCTTCTTAGTAACACTTTCATCTCACTTGCAAACTATTTTGTTTTGTTTTTCAGATGAAGATTCTGATTCTTACTCTCCTCATTATTCCTATTCTGAAGATAGTAAGTAACATTTCATGTGCAACTTTATGGATATGAATTAACAGTAAGCATCACTCATCTTGGCCTCCTGTGAAATTTACCAAGATTTTTATATATGCCTTTTTGCAGCAAGGACCCAGCCCTCAGTGCCCCGGTCCAAGAGTGAGATGGACAACATTGACCCTGACAAGGTTGTTAAGAGATCTGCTACTCTGCCACTTCCAACTCGTACTTCATCACTGAAATCCAGCCCAGAAAGGTAACCTGAACTAAGGGAGAACCTCAAAAGTTCTCATTAGGGAGGGGACTCAGATGCAAAGCTTGGACCCAGATTTGGAGCTGAACTTTCCCAGAGTCCAGGGCAGTTTGGATCTGGAGTATAGCAAGGAGTTATATGCTATTCCTCTGATAGGTATTGAAACCTTAATGTGTTCCTTCATCATCCCAATCTACCCCCTCTGTTTGTCTGTCTCATCCATCTATCGCCTCCATGTCTTTTCATATAGCTCAGGCCCTCTCTGGGGCAGGGACTGTTTCCTTTGGTACATGTCTGTACAGTGCCTAGCACAGCAAGACCTGATCCTTGATTGTGGCACTACACCGTAATATAAATATTAACAAGTATCCAAAGTGTCTCTAAACCGCCTGGATCTACAGAACTGAGCTGGAAGTCTCCTGAAAAAAGGCCCTTCTAGAGCCAATCTGTACTTGGAAATCCAGAGACACATGAAAATGAAAGTAAAGGGCAGTATGGTCTAGCAGACAGGACCTGGAATGCTGGACCTGCGTTCTATTCCTGGCTCTGCTGTGGGAGCTTAGGCAAGTCCCTTCAACTCTTGTGCCTGTTTCTTCTCCAGTCCTTTGTGTGTCTTGTCTAAATTGTAAGCTCTCTGGGTCAAGGACTATCTCTTACTATTTATTTATTTAGCACCTAGCACCCTGGGGCCTCTGAAGCTTGCACATCATCATCATTGTGGGGAGCAAGGGTTTGGATTTATTTCAGGGCTTGGCAAAGTTTGTTTGGGAAATGGGTCTTCTTGAATCTCAATCAGCTAATCAGCCCTGGAAGCCCAGTTCAACTCACTGTGAAGTCAATGGGAGTTTCGAGTCCTAGTTAGCATCAGATATTGTTTTCATTCCTGCTTTTTAACCATGCATGTAGAAGCTCATTGTAATAGTAACAAAAGCATTTACTGAACAGAGGGTGGGGAGAAAGCAAAATAGGCTATGAATATTTTATGCAATGATTAATTGAACCAGCTCTTAAAACCCTCTGCTCCCACTTCCTCACAGTGATTTGCACTGGCTTCAAATGAGCAGTTCCATAGTCTGTTTGAATCATAGAATCATAGAATCTCAGGGTTGGAAGGGACCCCAGGAGGTCATCTAGTCCAACCCCCTGCTCAAAGCAGGACCAAACCCAACTAAATCATCCCAGCCAGGGCTTTGTCAAGCCTGACCTTAAAAACCTCTAAGGAAGGAGATTCCACTACCTCCCTAGGTAACCCATTCCAGTTCTTCACCACCCTACTAGTGAAAAAGTTTTTCCTAATATCCAACCTAAACCTCCCCCTCTGCAACTTGAGACCATTACTCCTTGTTCTGTCATCTTCTACCACTGAGAACAGTCTAGATCCATCCTCTTTGGAACCCCCTTTCAGGTAGTTGAAAGCAGCTATCAAATCCCCCCTCATTCTTCTCTTCTGCAGACTAAACAATCCCAGTTCCCTCAGCCTCTCCTCATAAGTCATGTGCTCCAGCCCGCTAATCATTTTTGTTGCCCTCCGCTGGACTCTCTCCAATTTATCCACATCCTTCTTGTAGTGTGGGGCCCAAAACTGGACACAGTACTCCAAATGAGGCCTCACCAGTGCTGAGTAGAGGGGAATGATCACATCCGTTGATCTGCTGGAAATGCCCCTACTTATACAACCCAAAATGCCATTAGCCTTCTTGGCAACAAGGGCACACTGTTGACTCATATTCAGCTTTTCGTCCACCGTAACCCCTAGGTCCCTTTCTGCAGAACTGCTACCCAGCCATTCGGTCCCTAGTCTGTAGCAGTGCATGGGATTCTTCTGTCCTAAGTGCAGGACTCTGCACTTGTCCTTGTTGAACCTCATCATATTTCTTTTGGCCCAATCCTCTAATTTGTCTAGGTCCCTCTGTATCCTATCCCTACCCTCCAGCGTATCAACCACTCCTCCCAGTTTAGTGTCATCTGCAAACTTGCTAAGGGTGCAGTCCACACCATCCTCCAGATCGTTAATGAAGATATTGAACAAAACCGGTCCCAGCACCGTCCCTTGGGGCACTCCACTTGATACCGGCTGCCAACTAGACATGGAACCATTGATCACTACCCGTTGAGCCCGACCATCTAGCCAGTTTTCTATCCACCTTACCGTCCATTCATCCAGCCCAGACTTCTTTAACTTGCTGGCAAGAATACTGTGGGAGACTGTATCAAAAGTTTGCTAAAGTCCAGAAATAGTACATCCACTGCTTTCCCCTCATCCACAGAGCCGGTTATCTCGTCATAGAAGGCAATTAGGTTAGTCAGGCATGACTTGCCCTTGGTGAATCCATGCTGACTGTTCCTGATCACTTTCCCCTACTTTAAGTGGTTCAGGATTGATTCCTTGAGGACCTGTTCCATGATTTTTCCAGGGACTGAGGTGAGACTGACTGGCCTGTAGTTCCCTGGATCTTCCTTCTTCCCTTTTTTAAAGATGGGCACTACATTAGCTTTTTTCCAGTCATCCGGGACCTCCCCCGATCGCCATGATTTTTCAAAGATAATGGCCAATGGCTCTGCAATCTCATCGGCCAACTCCTTTAGCACCCTCGGATGCAGCGCATCCGGCCCCATGGACTTGTGCTCGTCCAGCTTTCCTAAATAGTCCCGAACTACTTCTTTCTCCACAGAGAGCTGGTCACCTCCTCCCCATACCGTGCTGCAGAGTGCAGCTGTCTGGGAGCTGACCTTGTCTGTGAAGACAGAGG
Source organism: Mauremys reevesii (assembly GCF_016161935.1). Classification (NCBI taxonomy): domain Eukaryota; kingdom Metazoa; phylum Chordata; order Testudines; family Geoemydidae; genus Mauremys; species Mauremys reevesii. Next base: position 73,214,028 of record NC_052629.1, read on the forward strand.
CAAAAAAAGCATTGAGTACACTAGCTTTCTCCACATCCTCTGTCACTAGGTTCCCTCCCTCATTCAGCAAGGGGCCCACACTTTCCTTGACTTTCTTCTTTTTGCTAACATACCTAAAGAAACCCTCCTTGTTACTCTTAACATCCCTTGCTAGCTGCAACTCCAAGTGTGATTTGGCCTTCCTGATTTCACACCTGCATGCCTGAACAATACTTTTATACTCCTCCCTGGTTATTTGTCCAATCTTCCACTTCTTGTAAGCTGTTCTTTTGTGTTTAAGACGAGCAAGGATTTCACTGTTAAGCCAAGCTGGTCGCCTGCCATATTTACTTTTCTTCCTACACATCGGGATGGTTTGTTCCTGCAACCTCAATAAGGTTTCTTTGAAATACAGCCAGCTTTCCTCGACTCCTTTCCCCATCATGTTATTCTCCCAGGGGACCTTGCCCATCAGTTCCCTGAGGGAGTCAAAGTCTGCTTTTCTGAAGTCCAGGGTCTCTGTTCTACTGCTTTCCCTTTTTCCTTGTGTCAGGATCCTGAACTCGACCATCTCATGGTCACTGCCTCCCAGGTTCCCATCCACTATTGCTTCCTATTTGCTAACATAGAGAGCACCTAAGGCCACATGACTAGAAGATGATGTTCTCCCAGCATAGCAATTAAAGAGGAAGTACTGTAGCTTCCTAGTAAAACTCTTGTGAATCAAAAGATTAGACTAATTAGTGCTTTACATTATCAGGTAACAAAAACAGCAGGACTCAGCCGGGGAGAACATTTCCTAGGATTGGAAGTGCTAAAACAATCAGGTCTGTTCTACACTGTGGAAATTAGACTGGTTGAAGCCCCTAGAATATTTATAAAACACTCTACAAATGGTCTAATAACTGGCTAGAACAAGCAACCTTTTACCAGCAGGTTTAGTTCTGGTTAATGCTTAACCAATCCAGTGTGAACCATGGGAGTACCAGCAGAGATGCACACAAACTGAAATGGTTCAATTTAGCCCTCTCTTTACTGTCTCACAGTATACTGGTGGCCTTGCAAAACCTGCCAGAATGCACTACTTCTGGGAATTGTGGGATAGGTTCCCAGAGTGCATTGCAACTGAGATGGTCTGGGCAGTGCTAGTGTGGATGTTGAATAGAACTTAACCATCTCAAGTGGCTAGTGTTGTCTGAACCATTTGTTCTTACAAGCCAGGTTAGCACAACCAGATCAGAGTTCTAGTACAGATGAGCCCTGAGAACCTCCCAGAAGAAGAAAGATGGGCCCATGTCACAGACTTCAGCCCCAGTTCCATCTTTTCCCAAAATTTAGGCAGAGCGTAGGGGGATGTTCCTGTTGGTATGCATACTTCCACCTTTTCATGTTCTCTGTATGTATAAATATCTCCTGTCTGTGTGTTCCATTCTATGCATCCGAAGAAGTGAGCTGTAGCTCACGAAAGCTCATGCTGAAATAAATTTGTTAGTCTCTAAGGTGCCACAAGTACTCCTGTTCTTTTTGCGGATACAGACTAACACGGCTGCTACTCTGAAACTAGTCTCAGAGGCTGACTTAAGAGTTCAAGCCTAGATTCAGTTCAAAGTCAGGGGGGAAAGGTGGTGGAATTCTGCAGGCCTATCTTTAAGGTACTTCTAGTAAGGAAAGAAGTGTAAGTTTGGCAATTCATGGAAAAGAATTGCAAGAAACCTTTACTGTCCTTTCAAGTGATTTTTAGCAGCTGACACATATACACAAATTTAATTCTGGTTGCTATTAAAAAATAAACCCAAACCCATCTGACCTGTTCCTCTTGCAGCAAGTTTTCTGCTTTAGGCTCTGTCAACACTACTCAGCTTTTAGCGACACAGCTGTACCACTAAAAGCCATGCAGTGTAGCTGCTGTTTGACAGCAGGAGAGAGCTCTCCTGTCGACAAAAAACGTCCACTCCCAACGAGCAACGGTAGCTTTATTGGCAGGAGTGCTCTCCTGCCGACAAAGCGCTGTTCACACCGGCGCTTTTAATCGACAACACTTTTCTCTTTCAGGGGTGTGTGTGTGGGTGTGTGGGTGTGTTTTTTTAACACCTCTGAATGAAAAATCTTTTGTCATTCAGTTGCCAGTAAAGAGAGAGCCACAGATTAAAAAGTTCCCTGATTATACCCAGATTAACTGGGGAAGGAGCTTGTCCAAAGAATACACTCGTTTTCACAGCAATAGCAGAGTTCTGGGCTAATTAGCCTCTCTTTCCTCAGGAATGATTGGGAACCCCCGGACAAGAAGGTGGATACCAGAAAATATCGGGCAGAGCCAAAGAGCATTTACGACTACCAGCCAGGAAAGTCCTCTGTTTTGGATAATGAAAAGATGGTAATGTTCCTTTTATCCTGCTCCGTGACTTGGGCCTGTGATTACAATATGCTCCACAAGTGCTTGTATAGTTCCATTCAGATAGGTTTCCTTACACTTATGTCTCCTACGTTATGCCATTCCCATATATTTTGTTTTCCAGATGTTTGAGTAACTTCTTAACATCGTCACTCCACTAAAGGCAGATCCTGGGGAGCTGAGGGGCCTTTCCTTGTGGACATGTTGTTTTCTGTGTTAACTATGGCTCACTAACCCTAGTTTGTAATCTGTGTTTGACTCCATGGCCTGTCTCTGGTTTGCAAGCTGTGCTTATTTCTAATGCACAGCAATAGTTTATTCCATAGCGTTTGAGGCACCAGGCTGACTAGTGTTCAAAGTTTGTTCTTCTGAGGTCAGCAGCTTTAAAGAAGTTAACAGTAAGTTTCACGCTGTGTTAGTGTAATCATGGAAGTGCTAAAAAATACGTAGGTGTTTTTTATTAAGTGAATATTCTGTGAAGTAGTGATTGTTCTTCAAGAGGTATTTGTTTGAAAGGCACAGTTTAAAGTGCTGCTTGTTTGTGACACACAGTATAAGTCTGGGGCCGTGTTTTCATTAATGCTTTGGAGCAGGATTGAGGAGCTGTACAGAGCGAACAGTCACTTTTACTTTAAGATACAGTTGTGACAGGCAATTTAAAAGCAACAGAAGTATGTGGCTAAACTACTGAATAATATGTCTGACTCAGGGTTTTTTCCCTGTTCAATATTTGCTTTCAAGTAACATAACGCCCATTATTTTATCCTGGGACTAATTCTCCTTTCACACCAATGTAACACCATCAATTTCAATGAAGTTACTCTTGGTCCAGGCCTAATCCAATGCCTGTTGAAATCAGTGGCATCCTTGCCTAGACTTCAATGGGCATTGGATGCAGTACACTGATGTAAGTGAGAGGCAAATCAGGCCCCTAGTTTGGGTGTAATAGGAAGGGTCATTCCTGTCGTTCTGGCTGGAGCAAGACCCCCTTGATTTGAACAGGAATTTTGCCTAAGGACTATAGGCTCAGACTCTGTGATTTAAAGCCTGATTCATCAAAGCACTTAAGTCCATGCTTAAATCCCACTCGAGTCAATGGGACTGTTCACATGCTTAAAATTAAGCATGTGCTTCAATGTGTTGCTAAATCAGAGTCTAAAAACCAGAAGAGGGACAATCACCAAAGCAGCTGGAAAGACTCCTGCACAGTTAAGTAAAGAGTAAGGTGAGTTCTGAGAGTGACACTCCTGACCATTTTTCGTTTTTTACCAGCTGTCATTTCAAACCAAAGATCACAGAGGACTGATGCTGAAACATAAAATGGGACTGAAGTGCCTGTTTGTGCTCTGTGTCAGAATCCTTTTTCCCTAGCAGCAAAGAATCCTGTGGCACCTTATAGACTAACAGATGTTTTGGAGCATGAGCTTTCGTGGGTGAATACCCACTTCATTGGATGCATGGTGCCACAGGATTCTTTGCTGCTTTTACAGATCCAGACTAACACGGCTACCCCTCTGATACTTTTCCCTAGCCTGTCTAAATACGATAGTGATATGTAGACCTTGTTTTGTGTTGTTGAGGGAAACCTAAAAACCAGTATAAGGGTTATCTGAAGATAATTTGCAGTCTATTAATAGATTGCAATTGCTATGCCATATTCAAAGCAGTAGCTACTAGGGGCTGATCCAAATCTCTTGCCATCAATGCAAAGATTCCCATTGATTTCAATAGCCTTTTGATCAATTCTACTGTAAATTTTACTATGCAACAAGGTCAAAACTTTTTGAGAGTCAATACGTAATGTATAGAGACAGAGGCATTGCATCTATTTGCCTGCAGTTAATGGCAGTACCTTTCTCCAATCCTTTGCGGTTTAACTAGGCTTATTAGACCTTTGGGAATTAACCTCTTTTTGTAGTGACTTCACCAGGTGACACAAAAAGTTTAACCATTTAACTTTCAGATACAAGCATTTCCCTTTCTCCCTCCTCCCAGGGGTCAGATAGTCCCATGGGGGGTTGTTTTGGGTATCAGCCAGCTTAGGACAGGAGATAATACAATTGGAAGCATAAGAAGAGTAAGCACAAAGGGTTGGCCCTAAACTGCCAAGAATTGCTTGGTTTTGGCTATTGTGATCGGCACAGAGGGCTGAGGGCCAGACATGCCTTAGCTCTGGCCCTAGCCCTGGCAGAACTCTCTCCTTGGCCATATCTCATTAGGATAAATCAGGTTCTCTACTTTCCAAGGTTTTCTCCTCCAGGACCCAGATTGTGGAATTGAATCCGACATCCCCTTCTGTGAAAAGAGCCCTGAGCAGAGCCATCCAGTGGTCTGAGAACAGCACTGGGAGCTAGAAACTCCTGAGTTTTAAATCCATCTCTGACTTAAAATTCTTCTGTGGCCTTGGGCGAGTCACTTCATGACTCTTCCTCACTTTTCCCACCCCTGTAAACTGGGGGTGATAATACTTACTCACATACTGTATACCACAGAGGTCCTGTAATAGGTAAAGGGTCAAAGTCAACCTTGGCATACATACCCACAACTCCTGACTGACTCCTTCAGTGGAAGCTGGATCCACTTATGGAAGGGCTGAATTTGGTTCATTGTTTTTTAAAGTCCTTTGAAGATGCCTACAGGTGAAATTTGTTTAAGTGCTCAGTATTACAGTGGGCAAAAATTATTCGCATCTCTCTTCACTGAGTTACTGTACAAACACCTTAATTTTGGGGGAGGATTCTGGACTGCACTTCAGTAGATGCACTGCACAGAAGGTATAGCCCAGGAGGAGTGAGGGACCAGGGTGGCTTTATGCCAACTTTTTGCCTTTCAGATTTTTAGCTGCTGAGGGAGCTGAAATGGCCACCAGTGTAAGCAGCCTTGGGGCTGCTCTAATTTATGGAAGCCTTCCCAGTGTTGCCTACAGGATGCACAGCAGTCCAGAGTCACTTGTAGTGTTCAGTGCCATGGAAAAACTCCCTCCTGCAGTCTGACTCTGACACATCTCCTGCACAAGTACTAGTGGGCGGAGTGGACAGCACTAGTGGGCAGAGTGGACAGCACTGGGCTACTTATATTGACTCCCGTGCACGGCCCCTATACACCACAACGAAAGCATATAGAGGCTGAGGTGGGGGCCTTCATGTCCTGCTGCAATTACTATAAATTTAGGTCCACTTAAATTTAAGGCTGGATCCATTTAAATCAAATTTAACCAGATCTATCTTTGTAATCTAGAGCACTGGATTTGTTCTCTCGTGTCACCAAAGTATGGTTACACAACTTTAAGTTGTTTTGTTAAAATAGATTTTAGGCATGAAAGGGAGCTTTCTTTTTAGCTGTGCTGTTACCTGTCCTGTCTGGTTTTTCCTTCATTCTAGTTTTGTCCAATTCTCTAACATTTATTTGTGAATAAGCAAAGTATATTGTCTTCCTATTCATCCCCTTCGAGCTCTTTCAGAAGTGTGCTCTCTCTCTAATTGTGTCCTCTTGGATTTAGAATGCCACCTCTCACTCTGTTTGCTGTGTATGGACCACAGTTTCTCGCATATCCACGTGCTGTTAAAGATGCAGTATATTTAATGCTGATCTGGAGCTCAACAATAGATAATTTGCATTTTGCAACCTTTTATTTATTTATTTATTTATTTATTTGCCAAATGAAAATTAAAAAAAAATATTGGCTTAACCTTGAATCTGAGAGAGCTTTTAACTGTAGAAGCAAAGGACTATAAATTACAAACCCTGAGGTCCTTTCCTAGCTCTTCCACTGACTTGCTGTGCGATCTTGAGCAAATCACTTAACCACTCTCTGCCTCAGTTTCCCCATCTAAAAATTGAACTAATACTTTCCCAGGGGTGCTGTAAGGTTTAATAAATGATTGTAAAACATTCAGAGATCCTTGAATGGAAGGTATTGTAGAAGTACTAAATTATTAAGCTAACTATCCGCAATATTCAATTGAAAACATTGAGACTGCATCTCTAACAGTCCCTTTCCTATGTATTCTTTGCATAATGTTATCCTTCTCTTTCTTCCATTCCCCTATCACCAACTCCTTTAGACCCGGGATATAAGCCCAGAAGAGATAGATTTAAAGAATGAACCTTGGTATAAATTCTTTTCGGAATTGGAGTTTGGGAAACCGGTAAGTTTGATAGCTGCAATGATTGATAAAGTCAACCTGCATTTTGTAATGATGCTATTGCGACTTTACTCTAGTTCCTAGATACTCAATGAGGCAGCCCTTCCAGAGTGAAACATGACAGTTCATAACTGAGCCTTGGCACTGACATATGCTAGTAGCTCGGTGACCATTTAAAACATTTTAAAGACATAATATTTGACCTTCAACTTCATAGGAAAATATGCCAACTAGTGAGGCAATATCACTTTCATGTGTCAGAGTTCAGCTTGAGGTTTTACTTGTTAAAGATAGCAATGATTGTTCTCATTCATTTATTTGTCCCCTTTTCCATACTCTCGTTCCCTCCTCCTCCTCACAAGATCTAGGATGGCTGCTACTTAACCTATTAAATAACTTTATGTCGATGAGAGTCACTATCATATTATAGTCTTGGGTCCTTCGTCTGTGGTCAAAAAGTACCAGCTGTCTATAAACTGATCTTGACCCTCTTCCCTGCTCTTTGCCGTCTTCATGCAACCTGTTCTCTGCCAAATACGCTGCAGTGGTTTGCATCAAGGATCCCAGGGTTGTTTCCAGAAACAATCCCCTCCAAAAAGTCAAATCAAGAGAATCACATATTTTTATTTCCAATCCAGCCGCATAGTCTGGATTTTACAGCTATAAGAATGATTAAATGAACCCTAATTATCCAATGACAGGTGACTTTTGGTGGATGGATGTGTTGATTGTCAGGGCCATTTAAAATTTTAAAAAATTATCCTTGTGTTCTTAAGAACTTCTTTAGTCTTACTGCCTGATTCTTATATCACTTATTGCTGTTTTTCCACTAATGCAATTGCTTTGACTTCAGTGAAGTTATTCCTGATACTCTCTGCTATCACTGAGAGCAGAATCCAAGCCCACAGCTCCTCCCTACTGTACAAGTTTCAGTAACTCAAATCTCGTAAGCCTCTTCCAGCAATTACAATTTATGGGCTCAGTCCTGTGCTCCTCATGCAGCCCCTTAACTTGGTTACAAGATCAGGGCAGAGACATGTTTCATTGAACATATCATAGGAGGAGTGTGCTTTTGGGGCTTGAGCAGAACTCTTGGGATCTTGCCCCTACCTCTATGTCCTTGGGCAAGTCACTCTCTGCCTATCCAATAATACTCACCTACTCTGCTAGGATCCAAGTGAGATCTGAGAAATGTTTATAAAGCATTTTAAGACCATTGCATAGATAATGCTGAGGAAGTGCAGCACGTAGTTCTAAGTTAGTACAGTAACTTCATATCCCATTATACGCTGCTGCACCAGAACAAGGGACATTTTATACTTATCTAGCACAGTGCACATTGCACTTCTCCCAAGCCAGAACCTTATGCCTTGCTCTTTATGGTGGAATTTTCCAAAGTGCTCAACGTTGGCCTATCTGTGCTCCCATTGACGTCACTGGTAGAACAACCATTGCCTTCAGTGGGAGCAGAGGTAGAGTAATGCTGAGCACTTTGGAAAATCCCATCCTGTGCCTGTATTGCAGTGTGTACATATAGTAAAACAAACACACCCACCCACTGTGTATTTGTCTAAGGCACAATTCTGCCCTGACCCATTCCCCCACTGCTCTCATTGGCTTCAACGGTGAATTGCACACGATCATCTGAAGACATGGATATATTTTAGCTTTAGACTTGTTGCCATTATGATTTAAAGAAGGCACCAGTCATTGTAGTGAAGCCTTCAGGACACATGTCCTTGCTTTCCACAAGGCTGTGAGGAGCCTGTCTCTACCTACAGATGTTGGTAGCAGACCCTTGGCTATGCAAACAATAGAGCAGGGGTGGGGAACCTTTTTTCTATCAGGTGCCATTCACTCACAGAAAAAATCAGTCATGGGCCACACACAGCCCCACCGGGGTGGGGACAGAGGCTCGGGGCTTCCCTTTGCAGCAGGGTGAGCTAGCACTCGTGGCTCCAAGGTTCAGGGCTTCCCCTAGGCTCCGGGGTGGGGCCAGAAATGAGGGGGTTAGGGTGCGGGAGGGGGCTCCAGGCTGGGGCATGGGGTTGGGGTGCGGGAGGAGGTTCAGGGTGCAGGCTCTGGGAGGATGTTAGAGTGCAGGAGGGGGTTCCAACCTGGGGCAGGGGGTTCACAGTGCGGGCTCCGGATGGGCGGCGCTTACCTCAGGCAAGTCGCACTCGCTGGTGCAGTGAAGCTAAAGCAGGCTCCCTTCCTGCCCTGGCTCTGCGCTGCTCCAGGATGTGGATGGCATGTCCAGCCCTTAGGCAGAGGGGCCAGGGAACTGCACGGTGCACCCTGCCTGTGCCCACAGGTGCTGCCCCCACAGCTCCCACCGGCCAATGGGAGCTGCAGAGCCAGCACTGGGGTCAGGGGCAGCACACGGAGCTCCTAGGGGCTGCAGGGACATGCTAGTCGCTTCTGGGAGCTGCACAGAGCTGATCGGACTTTTAACAGCTTGCCATCCCTAGCTTCCCCCCGGAGCAGTGGAGAGGGGATGCCAAGGCTCTGGGCTTCCAGCCTGCGACATGGACGCTTACTGCAGACCAGATGAAATGAAGCAGTCAGCCGGATCTGGCCCACGGGCGGTAGGCTCCCCACCCCTGCTTTAGGGTGTACTGCCTCTCTTCAATCACATTCCTTAAAATTGGCTTAAATCAATGCTTAACATCTAAAAGAAAACAGTGATCTTAGACCTTGCTCAAAGCAGCAGAAATGGGAGGGGATGTTTCTCCAACATTCGTATTTGTGTCCTTAGTCATGCAGCCATGTCCTCTCCGCCTGCTCAGCCTCCAAGAGGGGATTCCCAGACTAGAATTGTGTTCCAAGCACAAATATATGTTCTTCTTCGAGTGCTTGTTCAAGTCCATTCCATGTCATGTCATGTCAGTATGTGGTATCCATAGGACCGGCCCTATTGCCCCCTCGAGGCCCTTGCTCATATGCCGGTATAAGGGGTGCCGCGGGCCCCTCGCCTTCTCGGTTCCTTCTTACCGCCTGTGATGGTTGCTGGACCAGTGTTCTCTTGCTTTGGCAAGCCTTCTCCAGTGATTTACTGAACTCTTCTTTGTAAATAGTTAGTAGGTTTTAGTTCTTGTTAGTTTGTTAGTCCCCTTAAGGAACATTGTTCCCAGAACAGGGTATGCTGCAGTCCCCAGGCTTCAAACAATGTGCCGCCTGTGCTAAGCCCATGCTGGAGAGCTATCCCCACTCCAGCTGCCTAAAGTGCCTGGGAGAGGCTCACATCAGAGATAAGTGCAGCATCTGCTGGGGCTTCAGGCTGCACACTCAGGACAGGGACATTAGGTTGAAAGCCCTGCTGATGGAAGCCGCGCTTAGACTGGCCTCCGAGCTGAGTTGGTTGGACTCAGCAGCGAGCACGGTTGCCTCAGTGCATAGTGCTCCTCTGGCATGGTGTGCCCCTCGACATTGTTCAACATCCCCAGCACAGAGGAAGCAGCACAAGAAATGCACAGAGAGAGGGTACTCTCTGGTGTCCAAGGGGGACCAGAGAGACTTGAGGAGTGAGGTGCGACCTTTCACTGGGCCACTTGCCATCCCGGCAGAGGTGCACAACAACCTGTGACCCACCTCAAACGCCCTTATATGGGATGAACTATCATGGAATCATAGAATCATAGAAGATTAAGGTTGGAAGAGACCTCAGGAGGTCATCTAGTGCAACCCCCTGCTCAAAGCAGGACCAACACCAACTAAATCATCCCAGCCAGGGCTTTGTCAAGCCGGGCCTTAAAAACCTCTAAGGATGGAGATTCCACCACCTCCCAAGGTAACCCATTCCAGTGCTTCACCATCCTCCTAGCGAAATAGTTTTTCCTAATATCCAACCTAGACCTCCCACACTGCAACTTGAGACCATTGCTCCTTGTTCTGTCACCTGCCACCACTGAGAACAGCCTAGCTCCATCCTCTTTGGAAACCCCCCTTCAGGTAGATGAAGACTGCTATCAAATCCCCCTCACTCTTCTCTTCTGCAGATTAAATAAACCAAGTTCCCTCAGCCTTTCCTCATAAATCATGTGCCCCAGCCCCCTGATCATTTTCATTGCCCTCTGCTGGACTCTCTGCAATTTGACCACATCCTTTCTGTAGTGGGGAGGCCCAAAACTGGACGCAGTACTCCAGCTGTGGCCTCACCAGTGCCAAATAGAGGGGAATAATCACTTCCCTTGATCTGCAGGCAATGCTCTTACTAATATCCTTACATATAAATGTGAAGGAGTTCAGAGCAGTACACTTGGCCTTCAAAGTGTTCCTTCTACAGCTCTCAGGCAAAAGTATGAAAGTACTGACAGACAATACAGTGTCAGTGTTTTATGTCAAAAAACAGAGGGGCCCACTCCAAGATCTCCTGCCAGGAAGCCCTCGGTCTATGGGATTTCTGCATGAAGCATTCCACTCACCTAGAGGCGTTGCCCCTCCCTGAGGAGCGGAATGTGCCGGCGGATTGCCTCAGCAGGTCCTTTTCCTCTCACCACGAGTGGTCTCTCCAGTCAGCGGTCACCAGTGTCATCTTTCCGAGGTGGGGAATGCTTTTGCTCAAGGTTTGGTCAAGGCAAAGGTTCTCTCTCAGATGCCTTCCTATGATCATGGTTGGACAGCCTGCTGTACTCGTTCCCTCTGATTCCCTTAGTTTGCAGGGCTCTACTAAAGATCAACAGAGACAAGGCAAAGGTCATCCTGGTCAACCCAGCATAGCCTTGGATGGGCATGCTCCTAGATCTCACAGTCACATCTCCATGGCTCCTCCCTCTCAGGCCAGACATGATATCACAGGAGGCTCCTCCATCCAAACCTCATAGGCCTACACTTGACAGCATAGCTGCTGCCTGGCTAATTCCGGAGGAGAGGGCATGCTCAGAGCAGATCCATCAGGTTTTACTAGGTAGCAGAATGCCTTCTACCAGGGCCACCTATCTAGCCAAGTGGAAATGCTTCACTTGCTGGATGGCCAAGTGGAGCCTTTGCCCAGCACAGGCCTCATAGGTTAGAATATCAGAGTTGGAAGGGACCTCAAGGAGTCATCTAGTCCAACCCCCTGCTCAAAGCAGGACCAATCCCCAGACAGATTTTTGCCCCAGATCCCTAAATGGCCTCTTCAAGGATTGAACTCAGAACCCTAAATTTAGTATACCAATGCTCAAACCACTGAGCTATCCCTCCTTGCAGTTCATCTTAGAGTATCTCTAAGGTCTTTCATTGTCATCAATCAAGGTTCATTAGGCAGTCATCTCAGCATTCCCACCCCCAATCCAAGACAGATTGGTCTTCACCCAGGAGATGATGAGTAGGTTCATTAAGGAGTTGGAGAGGTGCTACCCACAGGTTTGTGACCCAGTTCCACCTTGGGACTTAAACCTGATTTTGTCTAGGCCCTTGGCGTCCTGCTCCTTGCTGTTTCTCTCATGGAAGGCTGCTTTCCTGGTAGCAATCACTTCAGCTAGGAGAGTTTCTGAGTTGACCTTGGAGCCTCCCTATACTGTTTTCTTCAGAGATAAGGTCCAACAGTGTCCCCACCCAGACTTTCTACCCAAGGTGTCGCAGTTTCATGTCAACCAAGACATTTTCCTGCCTGTCTTCTTCCCGAAACTGCCCAAGACAGAAGAGGAGCGACGCTTGCACTCCCTGGACGTTAGAAGGGCACTAGCCTTTTATATTGACAGGACAAGTCCCTTCCACAAATCTACACAGTTTTTTGTTGCTATCACGGATAAAATAAAGGGTCTCCTGGAGTCATCCCAGAGAATCTCATCCTGGATCACAACCTGTATCCAGGCCTTCTATGAACAAGCAAAGGTCCTGCCTCCAGCTATCGTGAAGGCCCATTCTATGAGAGCGCAAGGGTCTTCAGGAGCTTTCGTGGCACACATTCTGATCCAGGACAGCTGCAGGGCTGTGACATGGTCATCGGTCCACATGTTTGCGTCCCACTATGCCATCACCCAACAGGTCAGAGATTATACCAATTTTGGAAGAGCTGTGTTACAGTTGGCATGCCCATGAATTCCTAGCCCATCTCCGAGGACACTGCTTGTGAGTAACCTGACATGGAATGGACAGGAGCAAGCACGCGATAAAGAAAAAACGGTTACTAACCTTCCATAACTGTTGTTCTTCAAAATGTGTTGCTCATGTCCATTCCATGACCTTCCCTTCTACCCCACCATTGGAGTTGATGGCAAGAAGGAACTGAGAGGGTGAGGGGCTGGTGGCACCCTTATAGCGACACGAGTGCAGGCCTTCAGGGGCAATAGAGCCGACCCTAAGGATACCATTGTGGGAAAACTCTCCAGGGGGGAGAGATAGCTCAGTGGTTTGAGCATTGGCCTGGTAAACCCAAGGTTGTGAACTCAATCCTCAAGGGGGCCATTTGAGGCAAAAATCTGTCTGGGGATTGGTCCTGCTTTGAGCAAGGGGTTGGACTAGATGACTTCCTGAGGTCCCTTCCAACCCTGATATTCTATGACTAGCACATGCACACCTGATATGACATGGAATGGACATGAGCAACACATCTCAAAGAACAACCATTATGAAAGGTTGGTAACTGTTTTTTGCAACCACTTGGGTAGATAGCACTGAGAAGTTCCCCCTGCATTAATGAACCTGTGAGGGGTCTAAGTAGAAAAATGAAGATAAGAAGGAGCAAGGCCCACCAATGCCTTCCAGCTCCTGCTGCAGTCCCACCAATGGCCTTCTTTCTACAGTCCTGCCAGACTTCCATCCATCCCTCCCACGAGTGCCTCCCCTCTCTCCTGCATTCAGAAGAAATTAAGTTAATCCCAAAGGATCCTGGTGGAGGAATCCTTTCCATCATCTTAACCTTATGCATGTGAATGAGAATCACTGCAGTTAAACATTTGACCCTAGGTACACAGTGATAGCTTTGTTAGCACAGTCTGTCTTGTGTTCTGGGGCTTCTAGGTGTCCCCTGTAGCTGTAGCTGCTCCCTCATATTTCTGTCTTGAAAATTTCTGATGCCCTCCTGCGGCAGCTCCTGGTAGTGCGATAGCTGTGCAGCCACTTGGCTGATGGAACTGCCCTGTGAGTCCACGCGCATGATCTATGCACCGTGCTGCAGCGTTACATCAATCTCATTGATGCAGTGTGTGATCTTTTAGTCTGTGAGTAATCTGCCCCTGACTGGAAATTGTGGCAAGTTGAACAACGCTTCACTGAAGTTCAGCTCTGTAAACTGAGCTCTGCTGCTCGCTTGGTCTGAAAAAACAGCTGACAGCTTTCAGCATTAGTACTCCTCCAGGCTGCTAGAAGGCCAGGTCATCAAATGTCACTGGTAAATCACGTTTAATCAGAGGTCCCCTGTTAACATGACTTTTAACTGAGCAAGTCTCTGCAGTCGTCCTGGGATGGATGAAGTGAGGCTCAGGATTCCCAATCCATTCCTAGCCAGTCCCATGGGAACGTGCAGGCAATGCTCCAGTTGTTTGAATGGGATTCGATGTTCAGTGCCCATAGAGCTTAGGACACTTTGGCAGCATGGACTCTTTTTGGATATATCACTGAGACTCTTCCACCCCACATACTTATTCCCTAATTCTGATTTTCCACAGGACCTGTCCACAGAATATAACATTCAGTCAATAATTCCATCGGCTTGTCAAACACACACCAGCACCTTCACCCAGGGACTTGTAGGGCAGTTTCAGTTTGGCTCTTTGCTCCAATACTCAGAAGTGGGGCTTGGGGAAAGGGAGACCCGCACTGACTTTGCAAGGCTGTCTTCCGTAGCCCTAAACACTGATGACTGTCAACAACAGACCTCTTGGGATTCGTAATAGCCATTTATAGTGTCTGCAGCCCAAAAGGTGGCAGTAAAAAGTAGAAATATGCCCAGTCCAGAGACCCAGATCCAGGCAATCACAGAACTTTGGAGAAATTCAGATCAGGAGCTGAACTTCAGAGCAAGATTGCTGCTCAGTTCCCCCTCCAGTAAAACTGATGCTGGTGCTCTCTCTAGTCTCTCTCAATGACTCTCAGGTGCTCAGATACCACAGCCGTGTGAACAGTGTAAACACCTAGGACTGTGCTCTGTTTGTAAAACAAGAAGCCATTTTTTTTCTGTTTGGTAATGTGATCAGCAAGTTTATTCTGGATTCACTGAGAGAGAATAGACAGTCTTTGCAGCTGCTTCACCCATGGGAGCTGTGCTGTTGAGAAGAAGTGTGTGTATGGCATTATCCAATTAGCAAGGGAAATCATGACAAAAGGATTTCATTCCGAACAGGCCTCTGCAACACTACTGATCCCACCATAGGTAAAAACAAACAAACAAAACCCCCAAAGCCATAAAATGTAGGTTGAATTTTCTTTTGCAAAGTTCATTACCCCCCATCCTCCCAAAAAGGTGAAATGAAAAATAACACCTGTGCATTCTCATTGCTCTATAATGCCAACACTGGAATTCAGCCATTTATTAACATGGTATGTATTTACAGTTGGGAGTAGGGATGGAAGGGGAAAATATATCTCCTTTTTATTTATGAAAGGCCCTTGTTCTACCCCTTCCTTTTGAAAAGAAGAATGAGCAAGCAAACACTTTTTTCTTATTGTGATTTCTTTTTTGTTGTTGTTGCTGTTGTTTTGTTGGTTTTTTGGGTGTGTTTTGTTTACAGCTGCCTGGGCCTTCCCTCTGGGTGGTGCAAAATCCATGAAAACATCTTATAAAAATAAAAAATGGCTTCAGACAGTATTTAAAACACCTCTCCCTAAATTGTGCATGTGCCCTTGGCCTTCCATAATCTTTTGGCATTTGTGCTACAGCAGATTGCCCTTTTTTCTCTCTTTTTTTTAATTTTATTTTCAGTGTTGATGCAAATCCCTAATGTATCCCTCTGTGTTCTAATCCAGTTTCCATATTCTCTGTGATGTCTTTCCTTATCTTCATTTCCTCATTTCCTCCTCTGCTTTCCATCAGCCTCCAAAAAAGATTTGGGATTATACTCCTGGAGATTGCTCTATACTTACTAGGGAGGATAGAAAGGTAATTCTGTCTCACATATGTTGTACCACAGTATGCTGTCTGTGGGTGGGTGGGGGGTGAGTGTGGGTGTGTGGTTTTTTTATCTGGCATTGTTTGGGTTTTGTGAGTGTGTGGGTGGTGACTCTATTTTTTTTATTTTGGCATGAACTCATTATCCTAACAATTAAGTTGGCCAGTAAATCGTTTCAATAAGCGGTCTTTAAAACATAGTCTACCATAAAGCTGAGTGGTTGTTTTGTGTTCTTGACCTGCAATGATAATTGTACTAACAGCATATTGCATCGATGTTAAAGTATCGTCTGTTATTTGGTTTTTTTACAGGTGGGTTTTATGATACTTATGGTTTTTACAGTTAGATTCCAGCAGGCCTGGTGCATCTCTGAATGTAAATATTAAATGCCTAAAACCATTGCATCTGTGATTATTGAAAAGTGATTAATTGCTGGTGAATTTCTGTGTCTTATCTGTACCATCTTTGTCTTTTTTTTTCAATAAAAAGACTCTTTTATTTCAAAATTAACATTCCTTTGTTTTCCCCTAACCCTAAGCATTATTTTTCCCATTCTTCTTCTCCTTCTTTAACCAGACTGATCTAGAAAAAGACATTTACCTCTACCAGACTGAGTTAGAGGCAGATTTAGAACAAATGGAGAAGCTTTATAAAGCGCCAGATAAAAAGCCACCGAAGGTATTTCCTCTTCTTTTCATGCTGCCAATCCCTGTTTCCCAACTCTCTGCTCTCTCTATTCACTGCTGGATGGTTATTAAATGAGGCTGGGATCCATAATGCCCCAGCCATTCTGATTGCATGGCTTGCTGTGTAGCTGTCAGAAATGATAAAACATGATGCTGAGAATCTGGCTCGAAATCCATTTCAGCTACAGTGTTTCACCCTCCCCCTCTTCTAGGGTTTGTTTGGAGTTTGGTGTCTCTACAAAACCCCCTCACTATTTTTCACATGAATAGGCAGCGGCAATCGGCTTTAAATTCTTGGTTGACGTCACGTCACCATCTTGTGCCTTTCAAGCGATCCGCCTTCCCACATTTTTTCACACATGCCCCACTCCTATGTCAGGATGCTGTGCCTACCCCAAGATCTGGATTTTTCACAAGAGATTTTATGCAACTGCCCTTAAGCTGCAATCAATGCGGCCTTCTTGAGCAAGGTAGCCATCGCCACTGTCCTGATGAGAACTAATCCTAGACTAGAAAGATTAATTCGGTAATGCTACAATTATTATTATTTTAAAGCGACAATAATTTTGATTGGGACTTGGAAGCTGCTCTTTCAAAGGCCTCATTAGCTTTTGTATATCATCTGCATTTCTTCCAGTTTATGAATCTATATATGGGAACAGGGGGAGAGACAGACTAAAAGGTAAACATAGAATTTCTTCCAAAATTGCCTCAAATTATTAAACAATGTGCCTAGGAAGCGTTAGGTGGATTAAAAGTGAGCTGATGGGAGCTGGCTTTTGCTACTGAAGCTGTGCAGCTGGCATTGCACCTTAAGGCATTGCACCCAGGCTTAGCCATTTCTTTTCTTGTTAGCAGGATGATATTGATATGAACACTGAGGAATGTATTATGCTGCAGAAATGTGATGTACCTTTAAAGAAAACAGGGGCGGAGGGTGTAGGGGGAAAGCCTGGGGAAATAATTATAAGCATGTGTCTCCTGGTCCTGGCCCTGCTGGTTCTCTCTTCTAGCTTTTGGCTTTATTCACAATGACTCATTTGCAGACAATAGAGTAGGCACAGTGAAAAGGCATCGGCTATGCTTAAAACCTGTTGCTGCCCCGAAGGACCCCAAGAAAATTGTTGGTCTGCAGAGACATTGATGTATTAGACTGCATTTAAACTGAAATCTCAATGTCTTGTGAAGACCAGTATAGCTGAAAAATGACTTAAGCAAGCCTTTTTCTTTCTCTTTGCGTCTCTTTGTGTATCAATGACTTCTTTGTTTGGACTTTTGCAGAGTACAGCAAGCAGCACTCCTCTGGAAACGTCTTCAGACCACTCATCCTAGTAAGTTTTAGAACCACTTGTTTGTTTTGTTTCACAGTTATGGGACTTGTTGGAAATGGTTCTTTCTGGTGACACATGCAGATAATATTAGCATGATAATTTGTGGATTAGTTGAGGGTAGAAGGTCAGCTATATAATTTTGAATTAATTTGGAAGTTATTGTATAATTATTGTTTAGTAGTACTCAGACAAGGAACGATCATTGTTCTGCATGCCTTCTATTTAAAAAGCAAACAAAACTGTAACTTTCTCTTACATTAAATTTACAAATAATTGATCATGCTATATGAGACATAAAATGTCTAGTCATCTTGATTGCAAATGGCCAATGAGTGGTCCCACCTCCAACTTTCTAGGCAAAGAAAGCAATTAAATAATTCTCAGACTACAATTTTATGCTGCTATTTTAGAGGAAGATTCAATAGGAGATGTGCTCTGTCCAGATGCATTGCAGATGGAGCCAGTTTACTGTAAAAGATGGAGGGAAATTCCAGAGCCAGATGTGCCAATTTACCACCGCTGGGGATCCAGCACCTCCCTGCTAACCTGTTATTCTCTTTAACTGAAACAAATGTGTAGTATTCCATCTAGGCACACTTATACAATCCAGATGGATGGGGAGTAGGGAAGAGCATGTTTTCCCCTCTGATATCTGCAAATTTCATGTATATTCACCTTCCTTGACCTTTTATAATATGTGGTTTTGGAATTCTATACAGTTAGTTTTGCACAGTTCGCTTTTGCCTGGGTTCACTTTGCAAAGGAATTTCCTTCCATTATCGTAATTTGGAAGGTGTTCTGGCCTTATCAAGTCCATTATTTCGTGATTTTTTTTATTTTTATTTTCGCAAAGAAAGGCTAATAACACTAAACAACATCAGAGTGTGTTGCAAAATATATAAGTGTTGCTTATGTTTGCCAATGGCTGGTAAGGATTCTGAATGTCTGACTGCACTCAAAGAGTTCCAAGTCTTGTAAGTCTTTCCCTTACATCAGATAACCTTGAATGCTACTTTCCTGGATCACTTCCATCAGCTGAAATCAGTATGCTTCATTCTTCCGTCAGGGCCCTACCCAATTCTCACCAAAGTCCAAGGAAACTCAACCATTGACTGCTGTAGGAGTTCAGTTGGGCTCTCCATAAATAAATGATATGCTCATTATTGGCGAGGGCGGTGAACCAAAATTCCTGAATTTGGCCTCCCTCGAACTCTGTAAAGTGGTTATAATCTCATAATTACCAGTTATATAGATTAAGTGTTTGTTTCATTCTAATTTTTTTAAATTAATTCTATTTAATCAGTTTCCCATATGTATCTATTCTCACAATATTTACTGTCGGTACAATGGTCAAAAGTCTGTATACACGTTAATATGTGAAGTTATGTAGATGTACATATAATTACATTGTATTAGGTAGCACCAAGGCTAGATTTTCAAATGCTAGCACTTCGACTTACTCCCACCACATCTGTGCCTGTTTAGATGACTACCTCCAAACACTGCACCCACAGTAAATGTTTTAAGGAAATGAAGAGCTGCCTGATCTTTTGTTTCTCAGCTCATGGAGTGGGATCTGCCCCTGTGGAAGAGCATGGGGTGCTACCTCTAGCAGCACAGGCTCCCCTCTCTTCCTGCCCCCATTGAAGCACTTGGGGATCTGTGCTGGGGGAGGGGAAGGTGGAGGATGGGATGGGTAGCCTAGGAGGAGTCCCACGTTGTTCCCCTTCCAGCCCTGTGGAGCTTAGGTGGAAAAGGTAATGCCGGCTGGTGCTTTACTGTCTTTTCTGCAGAGCCACCCCTCTCCCCTGGATGACCATGGGTCAGAGAATCCTTTGTAGTGTGGCTGTAGTGGAGCCGAGCTGTCATGGCACAGGGATGCTGCTGGCTGCCAAAGCTAGAGTCATAGTGCCTCCATGCAGATGGCTCTGGCCTCCCATGGATAGTGGATGCAGGCCCTGCAGCCTGTTTCACAGGGTGGGCAATGAGGCGGGAGAAGTCAACAGTGGGCCAATGGGAGTCTCCCAGACACTTCCTCTCCCACAGGTGTTTCCCCAAGAGAGGATCGTCTGGGTCATTGGTCTTTAATTACTGAGCTAAAATATTTCCCGCTCCCAGGTGGCGAACCTCAGGGGAGTAAATAGCCTGTAATCACTGGGGCTGCCCATTTGGGCTCCTCAGGAACCTGACAACCAGACGCTGGGGTAAACCTGACTCAGGCTGCATAGTGCTGTGTTTGTGGTACCCATTCTGTGGTTCTGGCTGTGGGTCCCATTGAAGCCAATAGGAGTTTTTCCTGGGAGCCACAGAATTCCCTTCTTTCTTTGTATTTTGTTTTTCACTAGCTCTGTTATTACCCCAGGGCCCTAACTAATGGGAGATCTGGTTGTTGACAGAACAAGGAGTAATGGTCTCAAGTTGCAGAGGGGGAGGTTTAGGTTGGATATTAGGAAAAACTTTTTCACTAGTAGGGTGGTGAAGAACTGGAATAGGTTACCTAGGGAGGTGGTGGAATCTCCTTCCTTAGAGGTTTTTAAGGTCAGGCTTGAGAAAGCCCTGGCTGGGATGATTTAGTTGGGGATTGGTCCTGCTTTGAGCAGGGGGTTGGACTAGATGACCTCCTGAGGTCCCTTGCAACCCTGAGATTCTATGATTCTATGATCTCCTCCCCCATCCAGGAACTGAAATCCTTTGAAAGAACCAAATGTCTTGTAATTCCAACTCCATTAATGGCTTTCTGAGCCATTGAAAGAAGCTGTACCCATCAGGCACCATGTCCCTCCCAAGTAACCAAGCACACACATACATCTGTTAGTATGTTATTGCTGCTAACACAAATCAGGTATACATCTGGGAATTGTGGGATCTTAGCCTACTTTCAAATGGTTTCCTCAAATCAGTAAATGATTTGATATTTTTTTAACTTACCAGGAGTCATACTTTGTCCCCAGTATAGCTTTGTTATAATAAGATTTCATCTTATTATTATTTTCACTGTGGAGCGTCTAGCTGAAGATGCTCAAGCACTAGGGTTGCCAACTTTCTAATTGCACAAAACTGAACAGTCTTGCCCCATACCCTTTCCCATCCCTTCCCTGAGGCCCTGCCCCCACCCCGCCCCTTCTCCGAAGCTCTGCCCCCGCTCACGCCATCCCCCCTCCCTTTGTCACTCACTCTCCCACACCCTCACTCACTCGCTCATTTTTACCAGGCTGAAACGGGGTTGGGGTGTGGGCTCCAGCTGGGGATGCAGGCTCTGGGGTGGGACTGGGGAGGAGGGGTTTAGGGTGCAGGAGGGGGCTTCAGGCTGGGGGGTGGGGCAGAGGGGTTCAGAGTGTGGGAGAGGGCTCCAGGCTGAGGCAGGGGGTTGGGTTGTGGGAGGGGGTATGGGCTCTGGGATGGGGCCAAAAATGAGGGGTTCAGGATGTGGAAGGGGGCTCCAGGCTGAGGCCGAGGGGTTCGGCATGCGGGAGGGGGTTCGGAGCTGGGGCAGGTGGTTGGGGCAGAGGAGGGGGTTCAGGGTCCAGGAGTTTGTGTGTGGGATGGGGATGTGGGCTCTGGGATGGGGCCAGAAATGCCGGGTTCAGGGTGTGGGACGGGGATCGGGGCAGGGGGTTGAGTGCAAGGGTGGGTGAGGGCTCCAGCTGGGGGTGCGGGCTCTGGGGTGGGGCCGGAGATAAGGGGTTTGGGGTGCAAGTGGGGGCTCCAGGCTGAGGCCAAGGGGTTTGGAATGTGGGAGCGGGTTCTGAGCTGGGGCAGGGGTTTGGGGCACAGGAGACTGCAGGAGGGATGCAGGCTGCAGGAGGGAGTTTGGGTGAGGGGCTGGGGCGGGGGTGGATTGCGGGGTGCGGGCTCTGGGAAAGAGTTTGGGTGTGGGAGGGGGCTCAGGGCTGGGGCAGGGAGTTGGAGAGCGGGAGGGGTTTGGGGGTAGGGGCTCCAGGTGGTACACATGTCAGGTGGCTCCCCGCAAGTAGCAACATGTCCCTTGGCGCCTAGACAGAGGTGCAGCTAGGCGGCTCTGTGCACTGCCTCCACCTTCAGGCACTGACCCACAGCTCCTGTTGGCTGCAGTTCCTGGCCAATGGGAACTGCAGAGCCAGCACTCTGGGTGGGGCAGGGGCAGCACACGGAGCCCCCATTGCTGTCCTTCTGCCTAGGACCCAGAGGGAACTGTCGCCGCTTCCGGGGAGCTGCGCTGAGCCAGGTAGGGAGCCTGCCAGCCCTGCCAACAGGATTTTTAACGGCCCGGTCAGCCGTGCTGACAGGAGCCGCCAGGGTCTCTTTTCGACTGGCTGTTCCGGTCAAAAACCAGACACCTGGCAACCCTATCAAGCACTGGTATCAGATGAGATCTGCTCTTATGAAACACCCAACCTGCTTGACTGCTTAGCATGTCTTCTGCCTCTGGAAAAGTCATTTATACTGTGACAATGCTGAGCTTTTGTGTCTGGGAGAGAACAATGCGCTGTAGGAATAATACTATGTAGCAAACTGCTTCTCAGATTCATGCCTTTGGGGAGATTCCTTAACCTTGGCCTGCATGGAGTTGTAATCAATCACCTTAGTATCTATTGGCCCAAGCAAATGAAGTCATGTCTATTTTTAACATAAATCTCACAGTCTAATGCCAGGGACAGAATTCTGCTCTTGCATCTGCCTGGCAGATCTGGACTCCAATATTCTGCTCTCCCTACAGGGGAGCTCTGTGCATGTGGGCAGAAAAGAATGTAAGAACTAAGATCTGCCATGCAGGTTGGGGCAGAATTTAACCCCAGGAATAGACTGTTTCAAATTTGAAACAGTCTATTCTATTTGTGAATGGGAGGCAGCAAGGACTAGTAGTTAGAGCAGAAGTTTAGGTGCTGTGTTTTGTTCCCACTTTGGCCACTCAATTACTGAGTAGCCTTAGGCTATGTCTACACTAACGCAGTAAATCTACCTATACAACACAACTCCAGCTACATGAATAATGTAGCTGGAGTCAATGTACCTTAGGTCGAGTTACAGCAGGGTCTACACCACAGAGGGTCTCCCGTCGACTTACCTTACTCTTCTTGTCGGGGGTATAGTACAGGGGTTGACTGGACAGCGATCTGCAGTTGATTCGGCAGGTCTTTACTTGACCTGCTAAATCGACCTCTGGTGGATCGATCTCAGATCGTCAGTCCCGGCTGTAGTGGAGACCTGCCCTTAGACAAATCCTTACCCTCTCTGTATTTCCATTTCCCCATCTATAAAACACGGGGATAATACTTCCCTGTCTCTGAAGAGAGGTGTAGCTTGTACAGCTCCTTGAGACAGTGGAATGGAGGATGCTATAGCAATGCTAAGTATTTCAAGTGTGATTTCAATACGTTCATGGTCTTCAGCTAGAAATCTTACCTCAGCTGTATTGACATGCAGAGGTGTAAGAATCACAGGCACAGCTGAGCATGGGTTCACGAGTGATCTCCTCTAACCTGCTCATGATGTTCTCTAAGCACACAGGAAGAGAGAGAAATCAGTCTCTCTTTCTTTTCTTTTCTAACCCATTTTCTAGCTCAGCCTATTTACCCAGCTACCAGGCAGCAAGGAGAGAGCTGGAACCAGCACCAGCGGACCCTGCTGGCTTGGAGAATGAAAGGCAGATTTACAAAAGTGTGCTGGAAGGTGGTGATATCCCGCTGCAGGGGCTAAGTGGTCTCAAGCGTCCTTCTAGCTCTGCTTCCACTAAAGGTAGGTCAGCAGAGCACTGACCCCTTCCCTCCATTACACATGCTGAGGTGGGTGAACCGCCAAGGGCGGTTGGGTCCTTATCCAAACCTAGTGAGGTCTACCTGTCATTCCTCTCTCCTTCTCTGTCTTTCATCCTCTTTTCTCTCCCCCCCACCCCGAACCTGGCCACGCTTTCCCTTAACCCGATCCCCAACCAACTCCAACTTATCAACAGGGTCAGGTCTCTTCCCTTTGCTTTCCCTTATTTCTGTCTCCCTCTTTCCAACTGCTAACAGTCGGCCAGCACCACCTTCCCCTTTTTCTTCCTCCCTGCAGCACCCCCATGTCCTCTTCCCGCCACCCTGCCGTTGCTGTTGTTCCTGGTGTGCAGTCTGATCAGGTCGAGCAGTGTCTGCTGGCCTGAGCATTATTTCAGTACCATGCACTCTGGGGCTCTCCTGGCTCAACGAAGCATGGGACGCCTCTCAACCTGGCAATTGCCTTGGAGCCTATGAGATACAAAGAGAGCAGCCAGCCCAGCAGAGACTGGTGGCACTGTTGAGCCTCCACCTTGGAGTTTGCAGCATACTGGGACAGGCGAGAAGCCTGATGCATCTCTGAGCTGGTTGTAAGCTAAAAATGGCTGGGGGCAGAGGAGCCGGTTCTTTTGTTTTCCAAGCCAGTACTCCTTCAAAATAGCATATCGCACCTGGGAGTTTCTGTCTTCATCTCCCACTCCCAGCTGCTTTCAGCAAACATAGCTGTGCAAACAGTGCAGAAAGCATGCTCAGCCAGTCCCCAGCGAGCACAACTGCCGAGGGCCAGCAGATTTGGTCCACTTGTTTTAATGCAGATGCTCCCTGACTTGCCTGACCCTGGCAGGAATAATTTAGTTGGCAGCTGTTGCGTGGGCAGGACCATGGTTGGTCTGATCACTGGCTCACAGTGAGGCTGCTTTTGCAATATTAATCCCTCTGCATCTTTGCTAAGGCCCACATTCTGCTAGATGATGAGTTGCCTCTTGCATGGTGTGGAGGATGCTCAACATTTGGCAGGATTGGGCCCTACAAGTGCTCCTGGCCTGAATCTAGACCTTCTGATTTTACAAACCCCACAGCATTGCAGAATTTTGCTGTATCTTTGCACTCGCTTTTATAGCGTGGCTTGTGCATTGTCTCTCTGCTTTTCTTTCTTTTGAACACCAGTTTTTTAAAGTGCATTTTGTGACATCCAAGCATGTTATCTCTCCTTTCTCAATAGCTTTCCAGCATTTAAGCTAACAGGTTGTATTTATTTTATTCTGCATGCTTACCAGTGGATCGTAAAGGTGGGAATGCTCATATGATTGCACCCTCTTCAGTTAATAGCCGAACCTTTAACGCTAGTCATACCAGTATGTTAGGTCATGCATGTAAACATAAGAAGCCCTTATCAGCTGCAAAAGCCTGCATTACTGAAATCCTCCCTTCCAAATTCAAACCCAGACTAGCTGCTCCTGCTGCTCTTGTGCAGGACACAAAGGGTATCCTGCTGCCTCATGAGAAAGCGCAAAGCTGTGAGAACCTTCGTAGCTCCAGTGTCTTGTTTGATAACAAAAAATCTTTCCTGGTCAATGGGGAAAGCATAGAAAACCTTCTAATGCAATCGAAGCAGGAATATGTCACCAAATCCAGCAGCACTATGAGCCTGCAGGAGTACAGCACCGGTTGTAGGAAGGGCTACCTTCCCAGGAAGAGTGGGATGGAGTTTACAGTGCTGTATAAAAATATGCATCAGATCAACAGGTCCAGCATCCACCTGGGCACCATCTCATCCTGCAGCGTGAGAGATATTGCATCCCAGTTTGAGAATGAGCTGAGGGACAGGAGTGAGCAGAGCCCCGGTCGGGAGAATTTGGAGCAAATCCCCAAAGACACTGTCTCATCCCGCATCACCGCCTTCGAGCAGCTGATCCAGAGATCCCGGTCCATGCCTGCTCTTGACTTCTCCAGTGGGCAAAGCAAATCGCCCACCTCTCCCCAGTCTAAGAGCTGCCTGAGCTCGGCCTATTCAGCAGAATCCCTCCTGGAGTCGCCAAAGCCAAACCAAGAAGAAAAGGATGCTGCCAGCATGGCCGACGACTCTTCTCGCTCCTGCAGCAACATGGAGGACTTGGCGTCAGATCTCAGTGACATTGTCCCCATGGACATGCTCTCGGCTTGCACGGACGAGACTGATCTCCAGTCCAACGCATCCAACGACAGCGGCAGCAGCCTCAGCCATGCCAACAGGCCCCAGAAATTTAAATTAAACAAATGCAAAGGAGCTTGCCCGGCTTCCTACACCAGGTTCACCACCATTCGTAGGCACGAGCAACAGCAGGCCTCCAAGAACCCCAGTTCCAAAGGGGACGCCCAGGGAGACAGGCACGCGCTCCCCAGAAATGTCTATCTGATGAGCCCACTTCCCTTCAGATTGAAAAAGCCCTTCCAGCACAACCCAAGAAAGACTCCGCCTCCGGATTGCCTGGGAGTCCCGCTGGTATATAGCACTGAGAACCAGAACAACGCAGCTCAGCCACGAGGGTGCCAGGCGGAAAAGAGTCACTACTCCCTGCACAGACGGTGCTGTGAAGACAGACCTCTGGCCCCCAGGCGCCTGTCTTCCTTTGACATTGTGGAAAGGCTTAGCCATTTCCCCAGCATGGAATCCAGTCCAGAAAGCTCCATTCTCCGAGCTGATATGCCAGACTCCTTTAATAATGGGAATATTGTTCCATACACTTTCTATCACAGCTTGGATAGAAACAACAACCCACAAAGCGAACTCAGGACATACCCTGGAGGTGGCTATTTGTGTACTTTACCACTGTTACTTTATCTGTCTTCCCACTTTGCTTTTTTCTCCCTATTTTTTGTTGACCCGCCTCTGCATCATCCAATGCTCATTTTCCTCGTGTGTCTGATGTCCTTTGCGTGTCTTGCTTAGCATTTTTGTTCTGAACTCGTTAACAGTTGCACTTCTGAAAAACAATTTCTGCTGCCTTTTCTAATCGCCATCCAGCTCAGTTTGTCTCAAAGGCAACTCCTAGGATGTGAGAATCTTGCAATGAGATAGTCTTAATCCCGTATCACTTGCATATGTGCGAATAGAACACGTCAACCCAGTTGATTTAGTTTTCTAAGGAGCAGTTCCTCCAGGTCTAATTGTGTCTCTGTGTTTCTGAGTGTGCAATCATGTTTGTATGTGTTTGCATGGGTGGTGACAGTAATATGCTAAATCTTATTTCAATGGCAGCAAATATTTTCTTCACAAAGTCTTTTTATGTTTTTACTCGCTTTCCCACCTCTGTATTATCCTTTGTTTCAATCTGTGTTCACAAGTACAGCCCAAAAGGGAAAAAAAAATATCCAAAACATTATCAATATTTGACTGAGAATTTGGTCAACAACAACTGAAAATCCTTTCAGCTCTAATGGAAGCAAATTGTAGTGCTGTCAAAATATTTTTTTTCCTTTCTGGTGACGCGAGATAAGTCCATTTGTTTTTTAACTGCCTTGTGTTGTTTTGAAGTAGATTCAGAATCACCAAGGCATTTTGCACCAGTCGATTACATGGAAACTCCAGAAGAAATTACTCGTAGACGTCATGATGATAAAGAGGTAAAGCCCTTCCTTGTGGTTTAGAAACATTTCTAACAGCTAAATATACAGGAAGTACACCATTTGGCCTTACATAGTCTCTGCATCTCCGTACCTACTTATGGAGGAAGTGTTATGTAGTATTCAGAGTAGCAGCCGTGTTAGTCTATATGCGCAAAAAGAACAGGAGTACTTGTGGCACCTTAGAGACTAACAAATTTATTTCAGCATAAGCTTTCGTGAGCTACAGCTCACTTCTTTGGATGCATAGAATGGAACACACAGACAGGAGATATTTATACATACGTCCACCTTTTCATGTTCTCTGTATGTATAAATATCTCCTGTCTGTGTGTTCCATTCTATGCATCCGAAGAAGTGAGCTGTAGCTCACAAAAGCTGTAGCTCACAAAAGCTTGTTAGTCTCTAAGGTGCCACAAGTACTCCTGTTCTTGTTATGTAGTAGTTAGAATAAGGGACTCCAGATTTCTATTACTGCATCTGCCACTGATTTGCTGTACGACCGTGGGCTAGTCTCTTCTTGACCTCTCTGAGCCTCAACTTACCCAGTATGTAAATGGGGATAATAATCCTTACCAACCATGCAAGGATTACATGAGAGGTCATTAATGTTTGCAAAGTACTTTGAGATCTATGAGAGAAGTACAGTACACCCTTGCTCTAATGAACCTGTTGGAATCCAAGCCTTTTGTTCATAATAGCCAGGGGTTCATTAGAGCAAAAGGACAATCAAAATGAATGATACACTGCTGGGGTAAGTTAATGAAGTGGCCTTAGATAAAAGTGTTCGCTACTTTAATTTATTATTAATAATGATACCTGAGGCTAGGAGTCAGTCATGGAGGGTGAGTTTAGGTAGCATCTGCAACTTCAGCTGTGGGTGTCAGGGCTCCAGGCAGTCAGCCCCTGCAGGAGTGAGGCTCCAGGTGGTTGGCTGTCAGCCCCACATAGTGGGGCTGGGGCTCTGGGACTGTAGTTGGGATCCAGGGACTGGGTTCGTTATGGCCAAGGTTCGTAATAATGAAGGGCGATACAGTGAGGATGTACTGTGTTGTTATAATTCAGCAGGTGTGCTTTACAGGAGGGCAAAATGGTGTTTCTATAAGCTAACATGGTGTCAGCAAAGTCTCTTCAGCCAAGTATTAATTAGTAAAGACAAGATTTTCAAAAGCAAGTAGTGATTTGGGATATTCCCAATTTTAGGTGCCCAATTTGAGACATTTTAAACGGGTCTCATTTTCAGAAAGTGCTGAATAGTCCATCTCTGAAAACCAGGCCTCTTTACCATGTCTCTGTTTGGGCACCCAAAATTCACCAGCCCCTTGAAATTGTTGGCCAGTATATATACAAACTAACATCATAAGGGAACCACCCAGTTTTTCCAAATACTGGCTAAATTCGATACTGAAGAAAGATACAAACTGTTGACACTCTGGGAGGTTAGTAATTTTAATTAGCCACCTTTCTGCTTCTCTGAAAAGCCAGTGACTTAAACTGGGAGATATGTTTTCATTGAAGAATCATGTTATCATTCTGAGTTTGAATAATTTTAACATCTTGCTTTGAAATATTTTT
Source organism: Mauremys reevesii (assembly GCF_016161935.1). Classification (NCBI taxonomy): domain Eukaryota; kingdom Metazoa; phylum Chordata; order Testudines; family Geoemydidae; genus Mauremys; species Mauremys reevesii. Next base: position 73,242,503 of record NC_052629.1, read on the forward strand.
AAGCCCTCCTTTTAATTTCTGTGGAAATACGTCTTTTGCTATCTCCTCGCATTGTAAAATAAATGAATAGCAACTATCTGCATTCACTGGCACTTAAGGCCCTTGGGTGAGTTAGCACAAAGCTTGGACCACACTTCTGCAGTCAGATCCAGGTGGATGGACACTCATGCCCATAGAATGCAGGATCAAGGGCCCTCATTTCCACTAATCTGCCAAAGGATGGGGAAGCTAGAGATACTTTTGTTAGTGAGAATTACTTGTTTTACTAGATGATGTTTGTTATGTGAGCCATAAGCAGCTAGGGGGAGATCTGCAAAGTCACAAAGGGCATTTAGCCACTCAACTTCCATTGATAGTCAATGGGAATTAGGTGCCTAAATGACCATCTGGGCCTGATCTAAAGCTCATTGAAGTCAGTGGAAAGACTCCCCTTTGACGTCCATTGGTTTTGGATCAGGTCCTTGGTATGCCGAGTTGTTTCATTGTACATGATCTCATTGAGAACTACCAATAAATAATCTGCTTTAAATACACTGTAATGAAATGTATTTTCTATGCCAAGCTAATCAACTGGAAACCATTGTGTTGTTGATAAAATTGATCTTGTATATTTCTCTAAAGCTGCTGCTATTTGCCGGCACCTCTGAAGTTCTTTATTAAAGTCACATTTGCTGGCAGTCTTCAAATGCCCTAAACTAGATGATTTACTGCCCATTTTATGCAATTTTATGGCAGAAACTTTTAGAGGACCAGAGACGACTTAAACGTGAGCAAGAAGAAGCTGATATTGCAGCTAGAAGGCACACAGGGGTTATTCCAACGCACCATCAGTTTATCACTAATGAGCGGTTTGGGGACCTCCTAAATGTAGACGATACAGCAAAGAGGAAATCTGGGTCAGAGGTCTGTTATAGTTACCTCAGTCTGCTGCTTGACCCAATGCAATATTCGCCTCTCACAATGTTGCGCTTTAGGCCGACATTTGCTCTCCAGAGAATGTTTAATTTTTTTCCCATTCTGGCTTCATTTAGAATTGCTTTGGCTCTTGTGCCTGGTAAATTAATTGATATCTCTATACCAAGCTGTATATGTTAAAGCATGCCTGCTGAGAATTGCTGGTGCACACCTGTGATGCATGCGTTTAAATATCAGCTACTTTTAGTGAATCAAAGGCATTTTACATCCCTTGCATCAGACTGCTACATTGTCTTCTTGTCTGTGCCTTATGCTTAGAAACTTCATGTCTTGTTGATCCTGGTCATGTGACTGTCCTGTATTTTTGTTAGAAATAGAGTATGCTGTTCTCCTTCTTTTGAAAGACGCTCAGTGCTGCTCTAGAAAAGAGTTGGAAGAAGTCCCAGCATGTTTCCTGAACATTACATGATTTAGTCCTTCTAAAAGAGACAAAGGAGGAGATACTTTTCAAGTCCTCCCATGGCACTTTTCACAAGAGTTGGGGTGTTTAGGTGGCCAAATGCCACTTCCTGCCTTAAACCATTGTGTATCATTGCTGTGTGCTGTTAAACAGCTGCTGTATTTCACCCCAGTGACGAGTGAGGTGGTTCCTGTGTGCAGGACTAACTTTTGCCCTCAGTTACATGGGTGTAACTGAGGCCAGAAATGAACCCGTTGTTTTTAAAGTGCTTTGGGATCTTTCAGAATGAAAGGTGCCATGTGAGTGCAAGATATTAGTTATTATGATTATTTTATTACCACCAACTATATTTATTTTATTTCTAAAAATTGCTAATTATTTTTATATTATTATTTCATTGCCATAGTGGCTTAAAAATTATCAAAATATTTTAGGACCATTTTAATCAGACAACAAAATCACACCCTAAAAGCTGTCGATAGACGTGCTCTTAACACATCCCATCCTATTTACCTTTATAACTAACTTGAGACAGTTTTAGACACATGCTTATTTTTCTTCAATTCCTCCTGGCCTTTGTCTCTTTCCTACCAATTGAAACAGTGACCATAGCCGTACATGGGCCATGGTGCAGGTGGACAATAGATTTTCAGTGGGGTGTGAATGCCATGTGAGTATCACCCTATTGCTTTCTGCTGGCCCGCATATTTTTCCTGTATCCAAGGGGAATTTTAATCCTAAATCCACAGACTCATTGTAGTTACTGGGGCAGTTGTGAGGTTCAGCAAGGTTTGACATGGTCACATGTTTAAACATTTACTGCTGTTAAACTCCCTGCTGTAGGGCTTTCCTTGCCATTGGTTACATTTATACCAGAAGGTGGCACTTGGCCTATTGAGGGATAAGTTCTTCTCTCAGATCCATAGAGCGGATCTGGACTCTGGTGCAAGAAGCGTGCAGCAGAATATCTGAACTAAGATCAGCTAGTTTCACCCCCAGATTTGTTCTAGTCTTTGAAATGGCTGGGAAGCATTTCCATAGCCTTTTCACTAATGGGTCGAAAACAGAATTGTTGTTTTAATTTGTTGTTTTCAATCTTTAGATGAGACTTGCTAGAGCCAAGTTTGACTTCAAAGCACAGACATTAAAGTGAGTATATCTGGATATGGTTGTTTCTATCTCTCCCTATCTGCTTTTTCTGAATATCATGCGACATTTAGGATGTATAATAAGACTGATTAATGTTTCCGGAGTGTCTCTTGATCCAGTAATTCAAAGCAAGTCCTTCAAGTCAGTAGAGGAGCTTTGTATACCCTGTGTATCTTCTCCCCGTATGTCTTTGAGGCAAATCCTGTTGCTTCACTGACACAAACAAGTGTTTGTTCCTGCTAGCCCCTGCTGGAGGGTGAGCTGGATTCAACTCCGCTTCATCCATTGTAATCGGAGCTGCCAGTTGTGTCCTGACTGCAGTATCTTTATTACTGGTGGTGTTTTGAGAGGCAGGAAAAACCCAGTTGGTTGCTTAGATCCCAGCCTGAGCTTGCAGAGAGAACAGTGTTTTTGACCTGCTCACTATGTACATTTGATGTTGATGTGGCCAAGAGAGAGAGGAGCTTGTGTCATCCATGTTAGGAGAGGACAGGGTGGGTTTTTGTCATTCGCTGTTGGCTGGCCCATAGAAGAGGTTTGAGAGTCTGATACAGTTGGTCCTTTCGTTCCTGCTTTTCTTGCTGAAGTTTCCAAGTTCAAATCCAACTGCTGGACTGGTCCAAGCAAAGTCCATAATGGTTGCAAAGGCTGGCTGGCCATGGAGCGTCATGTATATGGTGCTTCCATTATCAGCAAATTAGCTTCCTCTTAAACTCTCTCAGAATGGTCCTGGCCCACTTATCTCCTTGCAAAGTGAACAAGTCTGCAGGCAAAATGACCAGCCGAAAGCAGGAAAGTGGGCATGGCCCTCTCTCCTCCCATCCTATCCAGCAGCAGCAGCAGCCAGTGGCTAGTGCTTTAACACTTGCTTGCCTTTCCTTTCCCCTGCTTGTGAAGGGGAGATGCTCAATAATGTCTGGCCACACCTCCTTTATGGAAAGCCACACCCACAATGCACCCAGACAGTGAGCAAACCCTTGGCATCTCATAGTAAGAACAACAGGGTAGTATCTAGATGAGTGGGTTGAGTGTGATCTATATGCTTCTTCCCAAACCCACCTTGCAGCAAATGGGTTGATAGGGACCCCCTGGAAAGTGTGAGATACCCAGCAGGTATATGGGATGGCACTTCGGATGTCCAGGATGAATATACACAGCCTCTCTCTCTCTTCTGCAGTGAAATTCATTGTGCTTTGTTTGCGGACAGTATGCAGTTCAGCTGTAACCAATGTGTTGTTAACAGGGAGCTTCCTCTGCAAAAAGGAGACATCGTTTACATTTACAAGCAGATTGACCAGAACTGGTATGAAGGAGAACACCATGGCAGAGTTGGCATCTTCCCACGCTCCTACATAGAGGTACCTCTTTCCTTTTGAAATGCTGTCATTCCAGAGCCACAGCTTTGCCTCAGAGCCATCCACTTGTGGGCTCCTGACGGGTCATTGGACTTCATTTCTTTCTTTCAGCTACTTCCGCCTGCTGAAAAAGCCCAGCCCCAAAAGCTGGCCCCGGTGCAAGTTTTAGAGTATGGAGATGCTGTGGCTAAATTTAACTTTAACGGGGATACTCGAGTGGAAATGTCATTCAGAAAGGTAGGACCCTCATTGGTGTGACAGGTGAAAGCATTCATCAAAACAAACCAGATGGTGCATCATTTCAAAGATGATCCACTAAAATTGGCAACCATTTTGTGCATGTTAGAATAATCTAATTATCTTAATCTAATCCTTGGGGGTTTTATTCAGCACCCATCGCTGTAGTATATTGTGATGAGTGTTTTGCAGGGAGACTGTCTATATCCCAGAAAGCAGACACGTGCTGTATTCCCACTCCAGAGGGACTAGCGTGGGTGCAGTGCTGGTGCTGTGATTCTGCATGCTAAATTAGGCCTTTAGTGACACCTGCACAGCCTCATTACCATCACTTGGGTTGCATGGGTGTAAAATGAGGTGCAGAATGTGACTCTGCACTGGAACATCAACTTTCTGTTGATGAATTACTGGCTACCTTGTACTCACATAGCATTGCTGAGCCAAACCAGATAACAAGAGTGAATAGAAGTGAACACATATCTGTGTTACTGTAGTGCCCACGTAAGGCAATGAATGTAGACAGGGAGTAAGAAGGTGCCATTTTCAGTCACTTTTCAGAGCAGAACTAAACGCATTTATTAAAGTACCTTAAATAGCAACATTTCTCTATCTCAAAGGTGGCAGATGATTGCATGTGTGTTGATATTAAAATTCCATGTTCTCTATTTTCTTTTTCATTTTACTCAAGGTTGGAGCTTGCAGTTTATAATCAGGATTCAAAAGTCTTTCTTGTGTGTTTTGTCAGCAGAACAGAAGGGAAGAGGATTGGGGACAGAGCTTAGGGACTCTGCTATGGGATTCACATAATGAGATCAGAACCTCAGCTTTCATATAAAAAAAATGTTTCTTGCATTCTGGATGCAAAGAAACTCTGTGAAATGTGACCCAAGAGTGACTGCTGCCTGCCTGAGTCTGCAGACAGCCTGAGCTAGCTTCAGGAGGGGTGAACCTCCCCAGTCAGCTCAACTCAGAAACATGCTGCCATGTCAAGAAGGGTGGGGCCACATGCCACAGATGGCTTGAATTCAACTGGGGCGAGGGCTCTCATCTCCTGTGCTGCAAGTTTACATGCTGGATTAGCGTCAGTGCTGTGTGATGGTTCTCTCCTGCAGGGCGAAAGGATCACGGTGATTCGGCGAGTTGATGAGAACTGGTACGAAGGGAAAATTTCTGGTACCAACCGCCAAGGCATCTTCCCTGTCACTTACGTGGACGTGCTCAAGCGGCCACTAGTGAAGAATGCTGTTGATTACCCTGAGCTGCTGATGTCTCACTCCCCTAATCGCAGTACAACGGCTTCCCCGCAGGTACCCAGGCTAGATGTAGCCAGTTACTAGACCTTACAGAACAGTAGGAAGAAATCCCCAGCCAAGGTTAGGGTGTACTGTACAGCAGCACCATCTGTCCTGTCCAGTTCGCTCCCATTGTCTAGGGAGAGCTGAGCTGACGGGGTTACACTTCACTTACCAGAAAGACTGGGTGGCTGGGAGGACTGGGGACAGGACACAAAGCATTTAATCTCTGATCACAGATTGAACCTTGGCTAGGTTGGCAAGGATGGCAAGTTGAGTGAATTTCAGTGCCTTTGAAGGGATAAGTCAGTGACTTTGGTCCCGTTTGATGAGACCGGTGCCTACGCAAGTCAAACGATCACTGTGATGGGCATCCTGTTTGATTAAAAGGGCATTGAGACAAAGGGGTCAGCGGCAGTCCTTCCATCGATTTCAGTGGGATTTAGATCAGGGCCTAAATTATCCCTCCTCATAGCAACTCCAGCTTAGGGCTGAGGCAGCTGGGCAGGACAGTGTGTCAGAGGCACGAGTTACCATTGCTCATGCTGTACATGGTCAGTAGCAAAATGGAAGGTTTGGGTCTCTACGGCCTGCCAGTCTCGCCCCATTAGGAGTGCAAAACTGCCTTTAAAACAGGTGTAGAAGCCAATAACTGGTGAATTAAATCCACCACAGAGACAGCGGCTGGTGGCAGGTTGGGATTGCAGTTTGTCCTGTTTGTAGTGGCAATCTCGGATCCAGGACTGACTGTGAGGCTTTATAGCCTTTGATACACTTCACCCTGTGCCTGAAAACATTTTTGCTTTAAAGTTGAGTACATACATGAGGTATGTGCAGGCGCGGGGCCTGAGTCCCTGGGTGAGGGAGGGAAGGAAAGGTGTTAGCTGGTTCTGTTCATCATACACAAGAAGACCCTCCAGTAAGTAATGCTGGAGGAGGAGAGTCAGGAAGTTGGGGCATGCAACAGAGACTAGGGAAGGATTGGAAATTTCAGGGCTACAGTCAGTGTCTCTGTCCTTGTCTTCCTTTAGTGTTCTTATTAGCAGGTATTTCTGTTCCTGGCCATTGAGTGAAGAGGAGACCATGCTTGCTTTCTTGGGGTTCCCTGAAAAAGTGAATCTCAACTTAGCTTCACTGTGTGTGGGCCTGGCACATCCTACGTCACCATGGCATGCCTGCCGCCACCTTACTGCCAGCTTTTCCCTTGGTTTGGAAGCCTGTACGCACCCTTTCTTTGTTTTTTCAGCAGTTTTGTTAATTCTCTCAGTAAAAGCAGTTGTTTACTTCCTTTCATTCTTGTTTCCTGCAAAGCATGGCTGGTGCGCACAAATGATCGGGGAAAGTTCTAGGCCTGTCATGCCCAAGAGCCCTGCACCCCTAGACAAGGGCAGAGTTCAACCCATCTTTGTTCCAGCTTCATAAACCTAGAACTTGCTTTAAACTCAGAGAGCCAACTCCTGGGATGCTCGCTGCCTGGTAGCAGTGCCGGCTCCTTCAGCAGCCCCATGGCTCCAGTCACTGAGGGGCAAGGTACTACTCAGTGTGAGTAAGGGTTCGCAGTCTGCATAAAGCCCCCAGAGAGAGTTTATCCTCCATGCTGTGTCATCTGCTTTCCTGCACTCACTCTTCATTTCCCCACTGCCTTCACTTGTGTTTGAGAATTTTGTACTTTTCCTTGTCATATGTCTTATTTCTATCTTTTTTTCCTTTTCTTTCCTTTTAAGTCTCCTGGCTCTGAGCTGCTCCATACACCAACTCCTCCACCTTTGCCATTCCCATGCCATGCCCTGTCTCCAGAGGTGCAGGCAATCACAGCCGAGTGGATTTCCCTGACTGTGGGAGTGTCTCCTAGCAATACTCCTATCACAACCCCTCCATTGCCTCCTCTCCCCGAAGGCTGTCTCTGTCCCCTCGACTATCTCACGCCCTCAGCTGCAGCCAGCCCCTCCCCCTCTGTTAGCCTTCACCATTTTAACCTTTCGGGCTCCTCCACGCCACGGTCCATTATATCGCCACTGCCATCTTTCCCCTCCAGGCCACCGTCCTCTGCTCACACTTTCAGTCACTCCACTCCGCAAAGCGAAGAAAAGTTTGTTGGCTGCCCTTCCCCCAACCTGAGCAGCTGTCAGACCCTTCACTCGGTTGTTGGGAGACCCGAGAGCTTCCTCTCCGAGCTCAGTGATGTCATTGGCAACCAAACCAAGGTCCGAAATAATAGAGAAGGCAGCAGAAACAGTGAGAGGGAGGGTTGGAAGGAGACAGTCAAAGGCTCTAATCTCATGCCCGAGATCTCTGTGGAGGGTTGCTTGAAAACATCAAACCTAGACAAGAATATGAGCCCAGAAAAGAGACCCTTTGCTTCCTTTGGGGAAAGCCAATTATGTCAGGAGCTAATCACTCCTGGGCAGGGAAATAATGCTGAGAAAAGAGGCACAAGGAAAGATGAACTGAGAGTGATTCGAAGCGGAGCAAACAAGGTACTTCTCCTGCATGTGTATGCTATTCTGAAACCCTACGCTTACTTGTGTGTTCAAATCCTTACTGCTCAGCTGGCCACACAGAGCCAGTAGCTGTTGCCTATCCCTTTATGGACTATAGCTAGCTAGTGGCTGTTAGCAATACTGTCTCCAGCGTGCAGGGGGCTAAAATGGCCTAGAAGTGGATCCAGCAAGGCTTTAGAGTTAGTTGAGAATAAGCATGAAAGTAGGAATTGCCTTGACAAATATTCCAAAGCCTCGTCTAGTCTGCTATCCTAGCCCAATCAGTGGTCATTACTAGATGTGTCAGAGGAAGGCATATTGCAGCCTCCATGCAATTCACCTCTCTGTTCGAAAACAATGGACTACAGGGAATTCCTCCCTCACCCTAGCTGGTGATCAGTTTATGCCCTGAAGTATAAATTTCATCCTAGCTAGGGAGAGCACCTATGCTGTTCTCATTCATAAAAATGAAGGCGGGTGAACCTAATGAAGCCTGAGGTGCGGTGAACCTCTAGCCCGGGTCTGTGTATTTGCACAGCCAACTAGTTAAAGTACATGAGTCATCTTTTCTTGTAACACACTCAGTGGGCCTGATTCTCATTTACCCTACCGGTCCCTTTATGTAAATGTCACTAACACCCACTGTAAGGCCCCTTTATACTGCCAGAGTGGGGTAAAAGGACCTAAGAATTAAAGCCGTAGTGTTTTCTTCCAAGAGTGAGTCAGTTATTTAAAATTATATATACACTTGTTGCTGAAGAGCAAGCTGTGCTCTGTGAAAAGAATAGAGGAATCTTAGGGGAGCTCTCAGCTAGCAGGAGGTGGCATAGTTGGCTTCAACACCCCCAACTTCCCCCGCTCTGCCAAATCTCGACTGATTTATGGTCCCTTGGAGACCATAACCGGCTGGAGTAAGTTACAGTAGCCCCCTAGGCTGTTCTTGCTTACACCCAGGCTGTGGCTTTGGCAGCTTCAGAATCAGATGCCTGGAACTGGCTCCCTTCCCCTTTCCTGTATCAAGATGATCTTGATGCAACATAAAATCTGGGCCAGAATTAAACAAGGGAGGGAAAAATGCCTTCTGACACTGTGCTCCATGCTACCAAATTATATTTTTTTTAATATGAAATTAACCAGGGTCTTCACCAAAATTGTATCTAAGATTTACAAAAAGATATAGTTTTTCATCTTTATGTATTGCCAGCAGCCATTACATATGCTTAACATTCTGCACATGCAGTCCAGTTGTAAGCAAAGACGGATAAGCTAGGAAGGTGTGTTGTCCCTTGCATGGAGTTACGTTTGCAATGTGTGCACCAAATTTGAGTGTATATATAAAGGATGCTCTTATCACAAAAGATGATAGCAGTGATTCTGATAAGAAATCATGCATTTAGCTGACCAACTTTTCTTTCCTTTAAAAGACTGCAGACACTTCATTCTCTTCATCTGCTCTTCTCTCTTCCTCTGCACATTCTTCCTCTGCTGTCACAATACAACCACCTCCTAGACTTACACGCAGGGTCAGAATGCCCCAGGTAACCATTGTTGCTGATAATTATTCTGTGGCTCGGAGCTGTTTCTATGCTATTGTCATTAGTTTGTTATGTGGTTGCTTGTCCATATGTTGATTTCACAGGTGAAGTACATCTGCTGACTTTAATATGGTGAGCCTGTTAAAGGGTCATTTAAAGTTAGTTCCAGACGCCGTGGAAATGATGGGAGTAAGCAGCGTGGGTGAAATCTTCAGTGGCTGTATGTCAGTGTAGCTTTGTTGAAGTCAATGGAACTAAGCTGATTTACACCAGCTGAGGATCTGGCCCTAAATTCCTCCAAAGTGTTAGCTTAAGACATATTTGATCTTGTCGGATCCTGAGTGCCTGTAGCTACAGTGAACTTCAGCTGGAATTGCTGTGGTCAGTCCCTGAAGGGATCAGTAGCCTAACTAGTAAGAGCAGTGGTGGATTACTGCATGGGCTAATGGGGCCCATGCCCAGGAACCCCAGCCAATTTATGGGCCCCCTCAGGAGCGCCGGAACTCTGGCCCTGCCCCTGGCTCCTCCTCTCCCCCGTGCCCGCCCAGCTGTGGTAGATAGGGTGCCCAAATTCCCCCCCGCTATACCCCACTATACCCCGCCCCGCTTGTTGTGTTGGCTTTTAAGAATGTTTGGAGCTCTTTGGAGTAGGGGCCATTGTTTTTTCCATGTTTGTGATGTCTGTGTAGTCTCATGACATGAAGCCTTGATATTGATTTAAGCAAGGGAACCACAGTGTTAAACCCCTCCAGAGCCAGAGAAGGAGAGATGCTGAGATTGTGGATCACTTAAGAGCTGCCCAGGGAGCCCGGGCTGCTGTGGCATAGGTGCCGACTCCATGGGTGCTCCAGCTAGAGGGAAAAAAATTAGTGGGTGCTTTGCAACCACCAGCAGCCAGCCCCTTCTCCCTCCCAGTGCCTCCCACCCGCAGCAATCAGCTGTTCCGCAGCATGCAGGAGGCACTATGGGGAGAGGGAGGAGCGGGGACAGGGAGCACTCGGGGAGGGGATGGAACTGGGCAGGAAGAAGCTGGGTGGTGGTGGAGCAGGGGCAGGAGGGGGTGGGGGCTTGGGGGAAGAGGGTGGGGCCTGGGGCAGAGCAGGGGGTTGAGCACCTCCAGAGGCCAGAAGAAGCTGGCGCATGTGCACTGTGGGGAGCCCCAGACCCTCTACCTGCCCTGGGCAGGGGGCCAGCATGCCTGAGAGTAACCCCCAGTCCGTGTCCCTGCTCCCCAGGGTGCACCACCCAGGGTAGGTGGCCCGGGCTCCCTGGGAAGCTTTTACTACAGTCCGGCTCCCACTTCCGGCCTGGCCAGGGCCTTGCGGGGGAGGGGAGGAGTGGGGGGGGGAGCCATGTGGCTTGGTGTGGGTGGCTAAAATGTTCTTTGTGCCCAGGGCCCCAGTAAATTGTAATCCGTGTCTAAGTAAGAGGGATGTAATGTAGCAAGAAGATGGTTTTGCAGGAGTTGTTTTTTATTTGCTTCCAAAAGTTACTAACCACCTTTTTCTGGTATGGGCCAGTAAAGATGGGCTCAGGCTGCAGCGTTCAGATCTGGAGTGGGAACACCGAAAGCTGTTAGGGCCTGTTAGGACCTGGAGTTCTGCCTCAGCACATTGGGAAGGTAGGGGGCCCTTGTAAACTTCAGGATCAGATCTCAAGGGGCCCAAAGTTAGGGGCATGGGGTTTGTACGTGTTTGCATCCAGAGTTTTGGATCTGACTCACATCTGTAGGACAGTGGGTGGCTAATTCTGTGATTATTGGCTTGGCATAGCTGCTGATGTCCAGCCTGGTGTTTCAGCTGGTTCTGTGGAACCCACTAACACCCAAATTCACTACAAACACTACCAAAGGAGCCAGTGTCAATACTGTTGTAACATAAACAGCTCAGTGTCAGCACTGAACAGCTGATACCCCCTCCTTTCTATTCCCCCGAAAGGAGTAAGAGGTATTCTAGTCTGTTTACACATCAGTATGCTTCCAGCTCAGTTCCACTGGCTGGCAATATATGAAGGAGAAAGCACACACTTTGCAAAGGCTAGTGTGGGGTGCTGGTTGTTTTCACCAGCAAAGTGTCCAAATTTGATCTGGAATTCGTTAATGGAGGATGAATCTGGACACCTGTTGCCATTTTTAGTCATTTCCCTGATCATCAACTGCTCTCTAAGGGTGAAGTATGGAATTAAGCCTGCGATTTGCCCTTCGCTCACCTCTGTCCCCATTTCCCCTGGGGACAAGGGTTTTGAATGGGCAAATGTTCATTAAACAGTCACCTTCCCAGTCCCATCCCCCAGAATTTACCATTTTGATTTAGATTCCAAGTACCTGACCCCAAGGGTGGGTTTGTTTCTAGTTCAGATTTTAAAAAATCAAAATTTGCAATTTTCTTGTGGGTTTGTGTTTCTCCTAGCATTTTATTCACTCATCCCTACTGGGAGCTGTGTGTGTGTGCAGGGCCGTCCCTAGGGGGATGCGGGACCCGGGACATTAGAAATTCAGCACCTATCTGCCGAGGGGTGCTCCCCCTAGCTCTGCCCAGGCCCTGCCTCCACTGCACCCCTTCCCCCAAGGCCCAGGGCTGCCCAGAGGGGGGTGCAAGTGGGGCAATTTGCCCCAGGCCCCAGGACCCACAGGGGCCCCCACGAGAATATAGTATTCTATAATATTGCAACTTTTTTTTTATGGAAGGAGCCCCCGAAATTGCTTTGCCCCAGGCCCCCTGAATCCTCTGGGTGGCCCTGCCAAGGCCCCAGCCCCACCCTGCTTCTTCCCGCCCCACCTCTTCCCCTCCCGGTTCTGCCCTCTCCCCCAAGCACGCTGCGCCCTTGTTCCTCCCCAGCAGCGCCTCCTGACGCTGAGAAACAGTTGATCCTTGGTAGGCGCTGGGGGGAGGGGCGGTTCTGATAGGGGGGCTCCTCCTCTTGCCCCCGCCCCCGCTCGCCTGCTCACCTCCCACCTCACCTCCTCACCCGCGGTCCCCCACAAAGCGTGGGATCTGGGGCAGGTGCCCCAATTCACCATGCCCAAGGGACAGCTTTTTGTGTGTGTGTGTTTGCACATGTGTATGCAAGAGAGAGAGAACAGGACGTGATCACAAAATGATAATCCTAAAGATGCACTTTCAGACTAAATGCTGAACAGATGCTGTTTTATTTATGGTTTTGTGCCCTGCTGATAATATGACCTTGATGTCCTTTTCGAGGGGTTATCAAGCCAACATTTTTATTCCATGTGCCATGACAACTACAGCATTGTGAGGATCAAGTTAAAATTATGCATTAAATTATGAGAGGCCTCAACCTGCCCTCTGAGTTTGTGGGCAGTTATTTAGGGTGCAGTTAGCACATTTGTATGTACAAATAGATATCCCATTACCTGAATGGCTTGTGGAGACACTGTTTGCATGAGCAGAATTGAAGGCACCAACTCATGGGCAGGTTTCCAAATCTGGCCTTCTATTATTTTTAACTGAATGCTAAAAGCACTAAGTCTTGTCCACGTGGGGAAATGTTCCAGCGTTCCTATGCTGATATAATTATAAAAGTGACATAAGCAAAACTGAAAAAAGGCCACTGTTGTTCTGGATCAGTGTCCACAAGTGGGAGTTATACCAATAGTAATGATGGTATATTTCCTCATATAGACAAGCTCTTAGCAGAAATTAAACTGAGCTACAGAATTCAGATCCAGGTTTGGACCTCAGTTTCGACACTGCTCATCCTCAGTGTTTGTGGGTGGTTTTCAGTTTGCAATCCCAATTGAACTCATTCTAGAGAGCCGCTCTAATTGTGAAATTCAAAGCCAAGTTTTGTTCCAGATATCAGACCCTCTCACATGTGGGGCTGTTTGGACTGGGGTTCTGATTCACTCCTATCTCTAGTACTAACGCAATGCATTAAAATGGGCCAAATTCTACATAAAATTACAATCCCCTGTGTGTGTGTGTTCCCCCTGTGTGCCGCCCCAGCCCTGTGCAGTACTGTTTATTCATGTTATAGGTTACCCTTATTGCACATCCATACCTTATTACACTATGTGGGGATTTGCAGGGAGGGGCTAAGGGGGTTCTCTAGCTGGTGGTTTTCTGTCACGTTAGATCGTGATTCCTACAGAGGACAGCTCGCTTACTTATCAGATCAGCGGTCGTGGGTCACCAGTGTGTTGCTGGTGGTGGTCAGGAGGTCATCTAGTTCAATCCCCTGCTCAAAGCAGGAGCAACCTCAACTAAATGATCCCAGACAGGACTTTGTCAAGCGGGGCCTTAAAAACCTCTAAGGATGGAGATTCCACCACCTCCCTAGGTAACCCATTCCAGTGCTTCACCACCCTCCTAGTGAAATAGTGTTTCCTAATATCCAGTCTAGACCTCCCCCACTTCAACGTGAGACCATTGCTCCTTGTTCTGTCATCTGCCATCACTGAGAACAGCCTAGCTCCATCCTCCTTGGAACCCCCCTTCAGATAGTTGAAGGCTGCTATCAAATCCCCCCTCACTCTTCTCTTCTGCAGACTAAATAAGCCCAGTTCCCTCAGCCTCTCTTCATACATCATGTGCTCCAGCCCCCTAATCATTTTGAAAGCTTATGCTCAAATAAATGTGTTAGTCTCTAAGGTGCCACAAGTACCCTGTTCTTTTTGCGGATACAGACTAACACGGCTGCTACTCTGAAAACTAATAATTTCCGTTTCCCTCTGCTGGACTCTCTCCAGTTTGTCCACATCCTTTCTGTAGTGGGGGACCCAAAACTGGACGCAGTACTCCATATGCAGCCTCACAAGTGCCGAATAGAAGGGAATAATCACTTCCCTCGATCTCCTGGCAATACTTCTACTAATACAGCCCAATATACCGTTAGCCTTCTTGGCAACAAGGGCACACTGTTGACTCATATCCAGCTTCTTGTCCACTGTAATCCCCAGGTCCTTTTCTACAGAACTGCTGCTTAGCTAGTCAGTACCCAGCCTGTAGCAGTGCGTGGGATTCTTCCATCCTAAGTGCAGGTCTCTGCACTTGTCCTTGTTGAACCTCATCAGATTTCTTTTGTCCCAATCCTCCAGTTTGTCTAAGTCACTCTGGACCCTATCTCTACTCTCCAGTATATCTACCTCTCCCCCCAGCTTAGTGTCATCCGCAAACTTGCTGAGGGTACAATCCATCCCATCATTCAGGTCATTAATGAAGATGTTGAACAAAAACGGCCCCAGGACTGACCCCCGAGGCACTCCAGTTGATACTGACAGCCAACTAGACATTGAGATCACTACCAGTTGAGCCCGATGATCTAGCCAGCTTTCTATCCACCTTATAGTCCCTTCATCCAATCCATACTTTTTTTAACTTGCTGGCAAGAATACTGTGGGAGACCATATCAAAAGCTTTGCTAAAGTCAAGGTATATCATATCCACCGCTTTCCCCATATCCACAGAGCTAGTTATCTCATCATGGAAGGCAGTCAGGTTGGTCAGGCATGACTTGCCCTTGATGAATCCATGTTGACTGTTCCCGATCACCTTCCTCTCCTCCAAGTGCTTCAAAATGGATTCCTTGAGGACCTGCTCCATGATTTTTCCAGGGACTGAGGTGAGGCTGACTGGTCCGTATTTCCCCCAATTCTTCTTCCCTTTTTTAAAGATGGGCACTATATTTGCTTTTTTCCAATTGTCCGGAACCTCCCCTGATCGCCACGAGTTTTCCAAGATAATGGCCAATTGTGCTGCAATCATATCAGCCAATTCCCTCAGCACCCTCGAATGCATTGCATCCAGCCCCATGGACTTGTGCATGTCCAGCTTTTCTAAATAGTCCTTAAATGGTTCTTTCACCACTGAGGGCTGTTCTCCTCCTCCCAATACTGTGCTGCCCAGTGCAGCAGTCTGGGACTGGAAGTTGACCTTGTCTGTGAAGACAAAGGCAAAAAAAATCATTGAGTACTTCAGCTTTTTCCATATCATCTGTCATTAGGTTGCCTCCCCCATTCAGTAAGGGTCGCTCACTTTCCCGACCACCTTATTGTTGCTAACATACTTGTAGAAACCCTTCTTGTTATCCTTCACATCCCTTGCTAGCTGCAACCAATTATGCTTTAGCCTTCCTGATTACACCCCTGCATGCTCGAGCAACATTTTTATACTCCTCCCTAGTCATCTGTCCAAGTTTCCACATCTTGTAAGCTTCCTTTTTGTGTTTAAGCTTACCGAAGATTTCTCTGTTAAGCCAATCTGGTCACCTGCCATATTTGCTATTCTTCCTGCATATCAGGATGCTTTGTCTCTGCACCCTCAATAAGGCTTCTTTAAAATACTGCCAGCTCTCCTGCACTCCTTTCCCCCTCATATTAGCCTCCCAAGGGATCCTGCCCATCAGTTCTCTGAGGGAGTCAAAGTCTGCTTTTCTGAAGTCCAGAGTCCATATTCTGCAGCTCTCTTTTCTTCCTTTTGTCAGAATCCTGAACTCGACCATCTCATGGTCACTGCTGCCCAGGTTGCCACCCTCTTCTACTTCCCCTACCAATTCTTCCCTGTTTGTGAACAGCAGGTCAAGAGAAACATGGCCCATAGTTGGTTCCTCCAGCACTTGCACCAGGAAATTGTCCCCTACACTTCCCAAAAACTTCCTGGATTGCCTTTGTACCGCTGTATTGCTCTCCCAGCAGATATCAGGGTGATTGAAGTCTCCCATGAGAACCAGGGCCTGTGATCTAGTAACTTCTGTTAGTTGCCAGAAGAAAGACTTCCAATTCTTCCTGTTTGTTTCCCAGGCTTCTTGTATTCGTGTACAGGCACCTAAAATAACCAGCCGATTGCCCTACTTTCTCAGTATGAATCAGGAGGCCTCCCCTGTTGCACCCTCCTTGTATTTCCTCCTGGTATCCCACTTCCCCACTTACCTCACATACATATATACCCATATACACTACAAATATATACATCATATCCATATTATTAATATGTATTAATTATCTGGGAGTGCCCCCAGGGCTCAGCCATAAAGTCCCGGGTCTAATATTTCCAAGCCCACTATAAGGGACTAATAACAATTGTAAAATAAAATCTGTCCATCAGTCATATGAGGGAATGTGCATACTAAGGGACACATGGGGCATGAATGTGTGGATGGGAAAGTAAGGTGGCCACGTAACAGTGTTTAGCCCACTGGGCCACCTTCAATCCATGCATTATACTTTTCAGGATGATGGATAAACATCCTCCCACAAAAAGACGATGGGAAAAGAGGTAGGCCAGTGTTGAGCACTTTGGAAAATCCCACTCATGATCTTTTTTCTAACAAGAAAACCCTATATCAGGGGGTGCCTGAACTATTAAATTGTGCAGATTTATTCTGGTATCATTACAAAGTTGTGTCATTACTCATGTCTGTGACATGGGGAACAAGGCAGGCTATGGCCATATGACTAAATAGTTAATGTTCATATAACTTCACTTTATGTTAAGAATGTGCTTAAGTTTCTCTCTATTCAGCAAAGCACCTTAGTGCCATTGAAGTCAATGGAAATTAAGCATGTGTTTAAGTGATTTGCTAAGGTGAGGATTTAGCACTGAGCATTACTGTAAATCTGTGGCTTTGTTGGGTTTTGTACAGTATGTTACTTATAGGGCTTTATGTTTAAATTAAACACCAGTGGAGGTGGTGGATTAATTTCTCCAGGGGATCCCTCTGTTTTACATCTTTAAATTTATGCATCATATCCGAGGTAGGCAACCTGTGGCATGTGTGTCAAAGGCGGCACGCGAGCTGATTTTCAGTGGCACTCATACTGCCCGGGTCCTGGCCACCAGTCCGGGGGGCTCTGCATTTTAAATTAATTTTAAATGAAGTTCTTAAACATTTTAAAAACCTTATTTACTTTACATACAACAATAGTTTACTTATATATTAT
Source organism: Mauremys reevesii (assembly GCF_016161935.1). Classification (NCBI taxonomy): domain Eukaryota; kingdom Metazoa; phylum Chordata; order Testudines; family Geoemydidae; genus Mauremys; species Mauremys reevesii. Next base: position 73,259,823 of record NC_052629.1, read on the forward strand.
AGACTTATAGAAAGAAACCTTCTAAAAACGTTAAAATGTATTACTGGCACGCGAAACCTTAAATTAGAGTGACTAAATGAAGACTCGGCACAGCACTTCTGAAAGGTTGCTGACCCCTGCATCATATGCTCAGATACCTCAGCCTGCTGAGTTTGTGTGTCTGTTCATTTAGAGGGCAATTATAATGTTTGAATGTGCCAATGAAAGCCCCTCTACCCATGTGTACATGCGATATTTAAACGCTGCCCCCCCATCCCCAATTTATTGATATTTTTGTTCAACAAAATCTTTTTTTCTTTTAAAAAATGTTGACCATTTGAATACAAAACCACACTGGCAGGGTCATTTGTCGGACAGCAATGTGATCATATATATATTCCCCTTCTCCCCCTGCCCCTCCAGAAAGTAGAGATGAAAAGATCTGGTGCCCACAATTCAAGACGGATGTTGATGAATTCGAGAGGTTTCAGAGAAGAGCCACGAGAATGATTAAAGGATTAGAAAATATGCCTTGTAATGATAGACTCAGGGAGCTCAATTTATTTAGCTTACCACAGAGGAGGTTAAGGAATGGCTAGATTACAGTCTCTAAGTATCTACATGGGGAACAAATATTTAATAATGGGATTTTCCATCTAGCAGAGAAAGGTCTAACACAATCCAATGTCTGGAAGTTGAAGCTAGACAAATTCAGACTGGAAATAAAGTGCAAATTTTTAATAATGAGGGTAGTTAACCAGTGGAACTATTACCCAAGGATCATGGTGGATTTTCCATCACTGACCATTTTAAACTTGAGATTGGACGTTTTTCTAAGAGCTCTGTTCTAGGTATTATGTGCAGCAGGTCTCTGGCCTGTGTTACTCAGGGGGTCCAGATGAGATGGTCACAAAGGTCCCTTCTGGCCTTGGAATCTCTGCCTCATAGGTCACCTCGTTCTCTTCCCTCCCGCACTGCCTGCCAGCTGGGGATGGTTCCTTACCCTATATTGCCCAGGCTTGTGCGTATCTAGTTTTACTATCCCAGAGGATTGGGGTTTCCATTCCTACCATTGGGAGATTATCCCACAATCCAGTGGTTCTCCCTGCAGTTCAGCCCACATTTCCCTTTTCTCCTTCTCATCACATTATTCCCAGCTACACCCCTCTGGGCCACGCTGGGCAAATCCTGAGTTAGGTCCAGCCCATCACCTCCACTTTTGACCCAAGTCCTGTTGAAGTCAAGGAACAGATGCCCACTAATTTCACCAGGCCTTTGCTATGGTGGGGACAAATGAGCAGATACTGAAAGTGCCTGGTGTGAGACTGGGTGTGTGTGTGTGTGTGTGTGTGTGTGTGTGTGTGTGTGTGTGTGTGTGTGTGTGTGTGTGTGTGTGTGTGTGTGTGTGTGTGTGATATGCACCAGTGCAGCTCCCTGTGAGTCCATGGGAAGTGTGCCCATTTACATGGGCCTTACTATCTTATGGTCTTAAGGGGCATTTCCAGCAAGGAATGTATTAGGATGGGACACCCTGAGTTTTCCTGAATCAAACCATAATTCTTATGTGTAGATGCTGTGTTCCATAGCCATGAAAATCAGCTTTTCCCTCCTCAGTTAACTGTGATTTCTTTGCCTTTGATGTATTATATCGAGTTCCTTTGCAAAATACTGATTTTGACTTTGTAATCATCCTATTAGCCTTTCAGGATTGACGGTGGCTGTGTAGGAATGACTTCTAAAAGTCCTGTAACAATTTCAGACTACCCAATAAATGCCATGAGCCCATCCCAATCACTTTCTATTTTCTATACAAAGTCAGAACAAATAGTTTCTGAGCAAAGTGATCCAGGAGTAATTATTAATCCCCAGAGAGCCAGATTGACTAGAGGAGATTTCTGGCTGCATTGCGGTTGGGTGGGTGTAATGGTCAGGGACCTTAAGATGAAGGAACTGACAGAGGATACTTTAGTCTTTGATGTAGCAGTGGGGGAACCTCCAGAAGATTGGAACTCATGTTCACAGAAACTTCAAGGGAGCTACCCCCTGGCTGAAGTTAGCTCCGCTATGCTCCTCTGAACTAGCTGAGTCTCTTGAGTGTCCAAACTCAAGCTGGAAATCTCCTGCCATCCATTAAGTTCCTTATTTCCTCCCTCCACTCTGTCTGGAAATGCTGTGAGCAGCCTTTCTCCTGAGCTACCAGCACACCAAAGCCTGTGGAGAATTCAGCAGTGCAGAGGGTGCACAGAAATGAACAAAATATATGTGGAAAGAGTAAAATGGACCCTCTGGAAAAAGATTTGGGTCTAATGTTTTACTGAAAGCTCACAGCTAGTGGCAACATAATTTACCCTAGGCAACCCATCTGTATTGCAGACTAGAGTAATAGCCCTACAGAGGACAAGTCCTGCACTCCTTGCACAGGCAGTATGCCCACTGCTTTCCTTAGGAGTTTTGAGTGTGTAAAAAAATGCAAGATTGCAATGTAAATGCAAATATTTGTAGTGGGATTTTTTTCATGTTCCATCCAGTTGCTTGTACCTTGAGACTCTCCAGACAAACTGCTTTTTCTTGAAAGTAACCTAGGGCATGGGAATGGCTCTCCAATGGGGAGGTGGTGGCGGGGGTGGAGAAGGAGCAATGCTGAATAAAAGATGCATCTAAGTGGCAGTGTTCACAATGGCTCTAAAGCTTGGACGTGTTTAGATGTTGGGGTTGGGGCCAGGCCCATCTCTGTTCAGAAGCACTGGTCCCTCCGAAAGGCTGCTGCATTCTTAGAATTCATGTGACGGCTCAGACCCTCACCTAGTGTCAATCAGTGTAGCTCCCATGCAGTGACAGCAGCCAGTGGTTCTGGGACATCTTTTACAGTGGGGTTGCTGAAAGCCAGTGGCCCCCATGCCAAACTTTTTACCTCACCTCCCCCCTTACTCCTGTCCGTGCCCTCCCCCACACCCCAGAGCTGGGGCCAGGAGCGGGGCCATAGCTCTGGGGCAGGGGATGCAGACGGGGTAAGGGGGCCAAGACTGGGATCTTGCATGCAAGGCCAGGAGCAGAGCCTCCAGTGTGAGGCCAGTGGCTGTGGAGACCTCATGTGCTTCCAGGTGGCGGGCCATGACCAGAGCCCTGGGTGCAGGGCCGGCAGCAGCCAGGAGCTGAGCCCCCGGGCACAGGGCCAAGAACAGAGCTCCGGGCACAGGTCCTGCAGCCGGGAGTCGGGATCCCAGGTGTGGGGCCGGCAGCACCGGGACCCTGGGTGCAGGGTGGCAGGCAGGACCCCGCACAAAAACTAGGGGTGCTGCAGCACCTCCCGCACTACTAGTTCCCACACCTATGACAGCGACGCACTTGTGACTTCAGCTGAGCTGCGTCAGTTTACGCCAGCTGAGGATCTGGCCCACTCTTTAGGAGGCAGCTGAGCTGTCATTTTTCCTGATCCAAAATGTCTCCAAGGGCCTTTCCAGAGATAATGGCAATGGCCTTTTTCATTAGGGCCTTTGGCCTAAAGGTCTGACAGTCTGACACTTGTGCTTCTGTCCATGTCTTTTTCCCCTACAGGAATTCAATGCAGTGCTGTTTGCCATCTGTGTCTCTAGCTGTGTCTCATCTTTTCATCTCCTCCTCTAGTTGCCTATTTAATTTTTTTGCCGTTGTATTACCCTTTGCAGCACACATGCTGCTGCAATGCAATTGCATTGCTGTACTCTCCAATGTCCCCTGTTTTAAAAAGCCTATTGTCTGAATCAAGTGGCGGTGGGTGGTTGTGTGTTTTGTTTGGTTTTCTGTGCATCATTTTTTAATTTTAATTCTGACCAATGTAACTTCTGCTAAAATGTCTTCCTTATAATTTGCTTGGTGATCACACAGCCTTCTCCCCATTCACTGAGAGCAGGACCAGATCTCACAGAGTCTGAAAAGAGCTATGTGGTAAGGCCACTCTTTCAATCAGATGCACAGTCGTAGCGTCTCTTATCACAGACAGTAACGCCTTCATAGAATTTAAAGTTGCCAGCTGCTTTCTTAGTCACAAAAAAATCTAGATATCATTGTATTTGTAATGGAGAAATAGAATTTAGCATCTAGAAAAACTACCAGAGTCAACATGGAATTGGTATAATTGCGTTGTCTGTATTGGATTAGAGTTAAATGAGTAGTGCATGACTGGAGTGTGTGTTCTCATATTCCAACTGTAGCGATTGTAATGGTGCCACTGCTGACTAACTGCAACCTCTTCTGCTTCTGTATGTTTTTTTTTAAACAAATCTTCAAACTAAGTACCAAATTCTTCTGTATTGCCTGTTTTTCCATGCTTACACCTGGATCCCTTCTGCACTCCACTACCTGGATATTTACCTGGATCTACAACGCTTTTGTTTGACTGGACTTATGTGCTGCATCTGGAATGTCCCATCTCTTCCTGTCTATTTTTCCCTTCCCCCCCCCCCTTCCTTGTTGACTGTTCTGTGGGTGTTCCGTGGATGTCAATGCCGCCTACCACACAGGAAGCAGTTTGCAATGAGATCATAAACATTGCAGAAAAGTCTGTTCATTACTGCAGTGCTATTTCTCAGCCTCTTGACTCTCGCCACACGGTGGCCTCTAATGACAATAAACCATCTCTAATCATTTCTCAGCAACCTCAAGCACATCAACAAGGAGCCAGCCCCGACAGGAGTCAAACACCAGGAGACATGTAAGTGGCTCTGGTTGCCCTCTTTCCCAGGGACCTGGTTTGCATCTGTCATATGCTGTTAAGTGTGACATTATTTGGTGTTTCCCCTAAAGCTCCAGGCCCTGGAGGCATGTGATTATGCAAGAGTGTCAGCTTTCATTTAAAAAATAAGGAAGGAAGTTTCTAGCCCTCGTCATTGCAGCAAAAAGCCCGAAATAAGGACCCCTGTGTTTGTACAGCACCAGGCACAATGCACTGCTCATACATGACTGGAGTGCCCTGATTCAATGTTCTTGAATGCTTGGGGTGGACAGTACTACATCTTCTCTTTCTGCAGCTTGAATCCTTGTTTCTTACCCACAGATAGAGGGAAAAACTGTGCCCCAAGTTTTTGGCCAGAGAGCGTGATTCTTCACTGCCTTGTGAAGTCATTTTCTCCTGTGTAGAAGTGAGAGCATGAGCATCCTGAGTGGGTAGTGCTTTACATAGGGGTAAAAAACTTCCCAAGGAGCAAAGCAGAGAGAATCAGGCCCATCACGCCAATGCATGGAGACAGAAAGAAGTGCTTGAGGAAGCTTGTAAAGTAATACAGTCCTTCAAAGCGTAATGGAAATTAGCACAGGATAAATGTTCAGTTTGTCGTACATACACAGAATCTGAATCGGGTTCCCAGCTACCGCTCGAGAGCTCTCACAATTAAGAGTCACATTCCTGCATATACTTCCGAATCCTACAGGGTGTAGGACTCAGGACAGCAAGCCTCATTCCCAGCAGTGAGTGACTGCAAGATCAGCCCCTAAGCTAGAGGGAAAGGGAAGGATAGCTCAGTGGTTTGAGCATTGGCCTGCTAAACCCAGGGTTCTGAGTTCAATCCGGGGGGCACTTAGGGATCAGGGGCAAAAATCAGTACTTGGCCCTGCTAGTGAAGGCAGGGGGCTGGACTCAAGAACCTTTCAGGGTCCCTTCCAGTTCTAGGAGATTGGTATATCTCCTATTATTATATTATAGATGTTGCACAGATAAAGAGGGACGAGGGCAAGAGAAGTGTGACACAAGGCAGATGGTGGGTGGGACATGGTTAATTAGAGTGGACAATTTGGTGCTAAATGCATAGAAAGTATCGTTTCCTGGTGGGACTGCTAGTGCAGGGAATTAGACTCCGTAATCTGCTACTTTCTCCTCAAGGTCTCTGGTTCAAATGCAACCCAGATTGGTGCCTACCATCTGGCTCATAGGAAATGAGTTGGTGGGTTTACAGTAGCTCCTAGGTGGCTAGTTGTTCACAGCACAATATAGCCACTTTTACATTGGTATCAATAGGCCCTTTGTTGGCAGTGTCCACAAAGAAACCAAAGACTGAATTGGCTTATCAACTAATGCTGAGATTGCCAGAGCTGCCTAGGGCAGTGGTTCTCAACCTTTCCAGACAACTGTTCCCCTTTCAGGAGGTTGATTTGTCTTGCATACTCCAAATTTCAACCTCATTTAAAAACTACATGCTTACAAAATCAGATATAAAAACACGAGTGTCACAGCACACTAATACCGAAACATTGCTGACTTTTTCATTTTTACCATACAATTATAAAATACATTGATTGGAATATAAATATTGTACTTACATTTCAGTGTGATACTTGAGCTTGTTTTTCACTTGCGAGCCTTGTCTGAAGCCTGAGCCACAGGTGGTGGGGCTGAAGTATGTAACTTAGCTTTGCAGGGCCCCCTGTGGCATGGGGCCCCAAGCAGTTGCCCTACTTGCCATCCCCTAATACCAGCCCTGCACTTGCGATCCCCCTAAACCCATCCCATGACCATCCTGGAGGGTAGGGTTGCCAACCCTCCAGGATTGTCCTGGAGTCTTGAGGAATTAAAGATTAATCTTTAATAAAATATTAATGTCATGACTAAAGTTGGCAACCCTATGGGGTCTGCCACCCCCAGGTTGAGAAACACTGTTTTAGATGAGTGAAGTACCCCCTGGAAGACCTCTGCATACCCCTAGGGGTACACCTACCCCTGGTTGAGAACCACTGGCCTAGGGCATTTAAACACATAATTCCCATTAATATTAATGGGAACTGTATGTCTAAATCCCCTAGATGGCTTTGAAACTCTCAGCCAAAACTACTCTCTAACTCCTTGATAAACATTTGTGATTGAAGTCCATTGGTGGGGCAGCATCATCGGAGCTTGTGCTTCCCATTAGCCTAGTCTCTGGAGAACTTGAGGACTAGAGTCTGCAGGGCTGGACGTTTGGCACCTTTCACCAGCACTGATTTCACTCCCAAGGAGAGAGAGGGCTGAGCCGCAAGGCTGGGAACTGGAGCCAAACTTCACCCAAAGCACCAGGGGCTACTCAGAGCCAGGGGCTTGGGTCAGCTTCATCTCCAAAACCACAGGCTCCATCTTGGTTGCAGTGGAGTCGCATGTATGTATCTCAGCAGATTTTGGTCCCCGATTTCTCCTATCTATACTCCTCTCCTTCAAACAGTTTCAGTGTAAAGCGAACCTTTCTCAAATGCACTTCAGTCAGGCGCCAGGACACTCAGTGTGCAATGGAATATGACTAGAGGCCTGAGCAAGCAAATGAACACCCGTTCTGCCCAGGGCAGAAGTGGATGTACCCAGACTTAGGAGGAGGTGGGGAATGGTGGAGTCTTGGTTCTACCAGCAGTACTCCCTGGCAGCAAGAGTGGAACAAAGAGGAAGTTGTGGCTTCCTAATCCCAGTTCCTTCTCTGGGATGCTCCTTGCAGTGCAGCTATATTGTTGCTCCTGTGTTCATGTGACAATGCCTAGCCCTGCTTTAGGAGCACAGGTTGTTTACAATTGGTTTTGGACTCCATAATAGGACATACAATAGACATGTGGTAGCTTTTCAAACTGTAGTGTGTATTGGATGATTGGATGTGATTGGATGTCAGCAAGAGTTCACTGTATAATTTGTAACATCTCTCTCCCTCCCTCGGCTTTAGACTTAGCTACCAAGCCCTGTACAGCTATATTCCCCAGAATGACGATGAGCTGGAGCTAAGAGACGGAGATATTGTAGATGTCATGGAGAAATGCGACGATGGCTGGTTTGTGGGTGAGTACATCATATGTTTAGTACTCATATTATTATTACAGGTAATCAAAAATGGGGAATAAATTGTGGAAAATTTCAAAATTTGGAAATTGCTTCAAAATGGAACAATGTTTGGGGTTTTTTCCCAAAAAATTTTCATGAAATATTTTGAAACATTTTTAATTTCCTCTCTTCCCATATTTTTTCCACTGAGAACAATACAGGAATGATATCCAGGCAGATGGGTTTTTCCCACCAACTTTTTAATTTTTTTCATTTTTCCTCTTGCTACTCTGTAACTTTTCAAAACTTCCCCAGTTTTGGAAAGGTGTAGTAATTACAGAATTTCAGTTTTTCTTTGGCCACTCTGGAATTTTTCCAGAGTTGAGGAAGCTTTGACATGTTGCAGAGAGCCGTGAAAGGAAAACTGGGGGAGGGGTGTGTGTGTGAAAAAGAAATATGTTGAGGGGCTTTAAACATAAAATAAATAAATAAAATAACAACTCTACAATCCAGAAAATTAAATTTCCAAAATTTGAAATTTCTATTTTTTAAAGAAAGCAGAAAATGTTTTTAAAAAAAAGCTTTTTGCAAAATTAAGTTTCCTAAAAGGGCCATTTTTCATCAAAGAAAAGTCTCGAAGGAAGAAAATCAGCCATCTGTAATTGTTCTGCCACACTGATACAGTGCTGCAGGGCTGCACTGCACTTCATGCACACTTCCTCTGGCTCAGGGAGCTTGCTCTGAACAAGCCAAGTCCCAGGGGAAGGGCTGAGCAGGAAGGGAGTGTTAATGAGGGGGGATTGCTGGGAGAAATGGCTTTTAAAGAAGGATTTGAAGGAAAGGGTTTGGTAGATGAGCAGGGGAGTAGCTGGTGATTCTGAAGCAGAAAAAAGGAATACATCAATGCACTGCACATTTCCAAAAGGGATGGTAGCTGGCATGCCTGGTAGCAGCCTCTGCAGAGATGCCAAGAGCTGAATGGCTCACAGTCCACGGGTATGTGCACGCGTCAAGCTGGGGTGTGATTGGCAGTTCAAGGATACATACCTGCCAAGCTCTCACTGAGCTAGCATGCTTGGAAATGGAGTGCAGCGCAGCAGTGTGAGTGGGGGGAGGGACTTGCAGCTGAGTACATTCCTAGCACCCCTGATGGAGACTCACTCAGGACACTTGCATCCGACGAAGTGGGTATTCACCCACGAAAGCTCATGCTCCAAAACGTCTGTTAGTCTATAAGGTGCCACAGGATTCTTTGCTGCTCTCACTCAGGACAGCCACTTGTGCTGCTGCAGCTGTGCTCTGTTTTAGCACGCTATCTCAACGAGAGCTAGCCATGGTTATGTCTCCTCCTCCTCACACCCACAGCTCCAAGTGTAGACATACCCTGAGAGGCTTGAGAGCCCATCTCTTTCCTAGCAGGGCTTCCCTCCAGAGCAGGGCTGAGGCACCCTCTGAAACCTGTATGTATGCTGCCCAGGCCAGATTTTCCAAAGAGCTAAGTACACTGGGTGCTGAGTTCTTTTGTAAATCTGGCCATAAGCAATGCAATGGGAGATGGGCTCTTTGGACGTCAGGCCCATCTGTGGGTGCAAAGCACATGGAAGCCTGGCCTGATTGTATTCTGAGGACACAGGCCCAGATTGTGCTCTCCATCACACTTGGGGAAATCACTCCATTGATTTCAGCTGATTTAAATGGATGTAGCAAAGATCACAGTCTGGCCCCTAGCCTGCAGCCCTGTCAATCCAGCACTAACAATTGCTGTATTAAAATTAAAAAACAAAATGAGTGTAGTTAGTGACAAAAGTATTTCAGTTAATTCTATTCAGGAACAACAGAATTTTTTACCAGGACCCCTCTTCTCTTGCGTTGCCAAGAACAGTGATTTGTACCCAACCTGGCTTACAAACAGAGCAGGCTGCTCTTTCTCTTTCCAACCCCAGACACCTTCCCCTGTAGCTCCATCGTACTCAATTGCATTCTTATTTCCTTTCCCAACAGGTACGTCTCGGAGAACAAGACAGTTTGGCACTTTCCCAGGCAACTACGTGAAACTGCTGTGCCTCTGAAACAGTCATGCACCCGCAACGCTGATTAGTATTGTTTACCGGACAACATTTAAGTAGCAAAGACCTTTGAAATCAGACAGTTTATTAATGTAATAAATGAGAGATGAGAAGTGGAATGGGGATGTGGTTATGTGGTACAGTTCTGGGTTGAATGTGCAGGCCTGGGTCTGGGTGACGCTGGACTTATTGTTCTTGTTTGCTGAAGGAAAGAGACAAAGTTTCTAGTTTACAATGCTGCCTTTGTAGCTCTGAGTTCTGAGGACAGAGCTTAGTTTTCATGCTTTTCATTGAGTACTTACCTCTGAGACAGAGTTTGGGGAAGCAGCAGAATAGAGTGTGTGATAGGTTTTGCTTGTGTGAGAGAAAAAGCAATGGGAACTGTGATGCATTGAGGCAACATGCAGCTCTGTAGCTGCTCCCTCTCTATAACTGAGGGAGGCCTTCTCTGAGATTACCCCCATCTGCAAGGTAATTTTCACTCTGCCTCCACTTTCATTCTCAATTCTTTCTTTGTGATGTGCACCTTAACGTACATGGCAGGCAGAGAACGGTTTATGTGATTAGACTAGGTAGCATATGAGGAGGGGCTTTGAACTAACAGTTTAATCAGCCAAAAAAAACCCTCAACTTTGGTAATATTCTGCTTCATAATATCCACCCCTGCAGGTTTTTCTGTGTGTGTGTGTATATATGGGTGAGCATATTGTGTGCATAGAAATGAACAGGGTCACAATTTCCATGAGGAGTCAACCCAGATTTTACAAAAACGGAACACAAATAATGGAAAATTTAGGGGGCACAGATCCTGTTTGCAAACCCCATGGCTGTTTTCCCCCTAAATGTTGTGCTGAACGACTGCACACATTTTGAAGTATACTCTTTGCAATAAAGACTTTATTTTTCCCTGGTATTCTAGCGTAGAGATTCGGATAGATGCTAGCAAAATATTATTGAGCTTGCTTTTTTTGTTGGTGGTGGTGGTTCTTGATCAGGCTGTCTCCTAATAAAACTAGCAAGGCAAACCAATTTGTAAAGCTGTGTTTATACAGCTATTACCAGCTGCATATATTTGTACTTTTTTGAAAAAACACGGCTTGCCCACAGACTTGCCTGTAAGTCAAAAATAAATGTTCTTTTTGATAGAAATTCTATTTCAAAAAGAAAAAAGTCTAGATAAAACCAGTTGCATCAGACTGCTTCCTACATTTCCAGTACAAATAGCAAAAGTTAAGATTGCTATTTTGGCATCAGCCATATTTAATAATAGAAAATGCCTATTTTTGTGCCGATGCTTTTATACAAACTTATTAACAGTAACTGCAACTAAGTGTTAGCATGACTTGCAATACGTTTTGATAAATTAGCCATACTCCTGGGTTTAAAAACACTTATCTTTCGCTGAGATCAACGGAAGAGAAGACTCAAAGTGCTTCGGAAGTATGATTGTAAATATGTATATTTAACTTTGTACAGACAATGTACTTACCTTGTATAGAAAAAAATAATTTAAACAAATTGTGCAGGAGGTCAGACTAGATGATCATAATGGTCCCTTCTGACCTTAAAGTCTATGAGTCTATGGATGAAAGGAGGAAAAAAGGCAGTTATGAAAGTTTTTTTTTCCATTTTTATTTAAATGAAGGAATTCTATGTAAGTTCACATGAAGAGTTTTAGCACAAAATATCCACTCTAAACCAGATACAAATACAACACAAAGCACCATTATATTTTTGAGCAGGAGTGGGGGTAACTTCAATCCTTATTTTATTTATGGTTTTTGATTTTCTGCTTTTGAGTTGCATTCTTGTTATCTGCAGCAATATTTAGACCTATTGCTAGGACTGGATCACACCTAATTAATCTACCCAACAAAGTAACATGATGATATTGACTGTATATAACCAGCTCATTTAAAGGTTTATTTTTGTTGCTGTTGCCATTTTTAATTATATACACACACAAACTGCAATTTATTTTTGTGTTGATTTTGGTTCCTTATTGCAGTGGATGACGATTTGACAATAAATTGAAGGGCTGAATTACTCCTTTGGTCCTGGTACAAGTTATTTACTGAAGTTTATTGGGAGTTGTATGGCAGTGGAATTTTGGCCTTTTGAAAATGAGCCTTAGTCTCTTCAATCAGGCTGCAATGCTGAAATGCCTTGAACAGGGCCGTCCTTAAGCATACGTAGCATATGCAGCTGCGTAGGGCACCATGAAATTTGGGGCACTAAATTGTCCCAAATTTCATGGTGCCCTACGCAGCTGCGTGCTGCATACGTGGCAGCACCAACCCCGGCGACCAGCCCTATCCCTCAGCCAGTCCCCAGTGCAAGGGGTAGGGCCGTCCCTAGGGGTGTGTGGGGCCCCGGAGAACTCCCTCTGCCTGCCTCTTACCCTTCCCCCCTGCCTTGCCCCTGGGCCCATTCCACCTCTTCCCCCAGCGACCCTGCACTCACCAGCAGCGGGAAGTGGAGAGATGCGTCCCCAGCCCACTCCGCTTCCCTTGCCCCAGCCCCAGCCATGTCACTCGGGTTGGGGAAAGAACCGCCTCCGGCCCTCACCAGCGGCAGGAAACGGAGCGCTGTGGCTGGGAGCTGGTGGAGTAGAGCAGGCTGGGGCTGGGCTGCTCTGCTTCCCGCCACTGCCGGTGAGTGTGGGGGGTCCCTACCCATAGCGACAGGGCTGGGGCAGGGGCAAGAGAAGCGGACCGGGGTAATACCCTGGGCTACTCTGCGCCTGTGGGGTCCCCAAAAGTAACCCCCCACCGCTCCTGCCTCCCAGACCCTGGGGGAGGGCTGGGGCTCTACACAGCTCCCCCACAGGGGAGCTGCGTATGACACCCAAATGGCTAGGGACGGCCCTGGCCTTGAAACATCTGGGCCTAAGTGCCATGGCAACTCAGGGCCTCTGCCCAGGGTAGACCCTTGTGCTCAGACAAAGCCCTGCTAGGCAGTAGCGTAGCTGGGGGGGGGAGCAGGGGGAGCAGCCACTCCCCCTGAGGATATTTTCCAAAAGCTGCGCCTTTCTGCGCAGCCAGCACTGGGCTCCGGACTGGGAGTCCGGAGCCGGGTTTTCCATGCGGCCACTGGCTGGCTCTCCGCTCCGCCCCGCCCCCCTGCCTCCCCAACCCGTCTGGCTCGCTCCTGGGCGGCAGGCAGTATCGGCTGGTTGCCTGGCTCCCCGGCGAGGAGGAGGCTCCCGCCCGCCCGCAGTTGCCCAGCTCCCTAAGCCGAGCCCTGCTTGGCACACGCCGCCCAGGCAGGGGTGGGCTCTGCCGGGAGGGGAAGGGGCCGGAGAGAGCGATCCCCTGAACTACTCCGCTGGCCCCCACCCGCCGCCTCTGTCCCGGGGGCTCCCGGGACCAGCCCAGGCAACAGCCGGGCAACCAGAATTGCCCCGCTTCCCTGCTCGTCTGGGTCAGGCTCGTCCCGCGCAGAGCTAGTTCCCACCTGCGCCGCTTGCTGCTGCATCTGCCCTGGCTCGGGGCTGCAGCCCCACGGACTCGTTAGTTTGAATTTGTAATTGAACGATGTAGTAACGGGAAACAGAGACGGTGTTGCAGTGAGGCGTCCCAGGAAAGTCCCGGACCTTTCCTTTTATTCATTTCTTTTACACGCAGGTTACTTATTATTACATGATTAATATACTTCTCTCATAAGCAAATTACTCATTACTACATGATTGATATACTTATTTATTTCCTACTAATTGATTAAGGTTGGCTCTCCTCAATGGGCCATTGTCTTGTAATTTCCGTGTGTAATAGAGTGTACCTACTGTACCGTACTATAAGGGAAAACAATACCAAGGTCAATGCGGGGACAGCGTGGTTTGCCAACACTTGTACCCACATCTCCCCCTTTTTGTTTTGTTAACTATGACTAATACTTTCGGGGGGGCTCCGGGCTAGTCCATGGACAGCCCTTAATGAAGAGAGAAACAAGTGAAGGGACACACTGAATGCCGCAGCAAAACAGCACGAGTAATAGTACAGTGAGTCCCCCAAAGGTGACAAGCTGATGTAACCACCCAAAGTTAGGAAGCCATGAGGAGAGCCAATCCCACCATCCCCCGAAGGGGTCTGGATTGTATCTGATTTGATCTGTTAGATTTTTAATAATCTTAAGTTGATTTTCAACTGAATGATGATGATCAGAAATATTAAAGCAACACATATCATTAACCTTTTCACACCCATAATGATGCAGCATAAGCAAATAATCTATAGCCGCTCGATTTTGCAACACCCCATGACGGATGTCGTCCTGCTCATCATTAAGGAGGGCTATAGCGGTAGATGTGGCATTTAAGGCCTTAGTGGCCGCGCAAGCCAAACCATTAATTCGCATACTATTTCCCGTGGCCAACCCGGGGACCCCGACAAGAGAAACAGCCAAAGCAACAGTCTCGGTTTTAGAAAGTAAATGTACATGGCTATCACAGGAAGCATCCAAAGGGAGACTGCGACTAACTCGCAAATTGTTTGACAGTTGCTTTTTGGTTGGTAATATGAGCGCAAGTCGGCTTAGGCAACAACAAGTGCCATCACTAAGATTGGCGGGCATATAATTGAAAGTATATCCTGAGCATGTCCAAAACCACCCATCCGGTAGCTGTACATGCTTATATAAATAGGAGATATTTGTCACAGCAGAACAATTCATTGCTGGAGCAGGAAAATGCTTACAATTACTCATGGTACAATTAGTCATGCGGGCACAGGTTATATTATGTGTGGCAGCATAGGGGGTGCGAAGGGCGAGCGCATTCCTTGGTCTACGAGGTGTTTGAGGTCCCCAATTATGATAGCCAGCATAGCCCAAACCATGAATAGTGGAATTGGGCTCCAGACTGGAATAAAACCAAGTAGCATTTTCAACATCATTAGGATTATGGCATACAGGAATCAGACAGGTACCTAAAATGTCTCCCACCGTAACTTGCTGGGAGAGGCAAAAGGATGTCTGATTTAAAGTGTGAATAAATGTCTCCCACACATTAGTGGAAGGGAGAGGGGTTGCAACACCTTGCGGCAAACACAGAACGGTCACACAAATGTACATAATCCAGCAAAGAGAATTAGCATTTAAGCTGGCTATTAGCGCAAGAAAGTAATTTTCTGTAGTTTTATCGGCCTTAGTTTGCTCTAATACATATTCAGCTTGCTGTGATAAAGCTTTGACTTGTCCCCAAGTTATGGCAACGTTGGGTGTGCCACGCTTTCGAGCCTTGTCAATCTTGTCCACCCTCTCCGTCAGGGTCAGGCTGAAATCCGGAATGGGATTCTTTGGCCCCTGATGCCAGGCCATCTCTCCACGGCTTTACAAAGCGAGCGGGAACCCACACAGGGCCGGTTTCAGTTGACACTGCTGCGTAGCCCCGGCCCCAGGTGATTAGCGGCACGGGCAAGCTCCACTCTGGTCCTGGCAGCTTGCGATATATCACCTTTGGTGCCGGAAGGGGCTCGGTCTGTCTATAATGACGCTGGGCTCTAGACGAAAACTGATTATTAAACAAAGTTAAATTTAAATGATTCAGTGTAAACAAGACACGAGCCAGCCATTCTTCCTTATCTGGTAAGGATAGGGGCACTCCTCCTTTTTGTTTTTGTTTAGTAAGGGCCTCCTTTAGGGTGCGGTTAGCCCGTTCAACAATGGCCTGACCCCGGGAATTATAAGGAATGCCGAATTTGTGGAGAATGCCCCACCGGGCACAAAAGGCGGCCATGGCGGAGGAACAGTAAGCAGGGCCATTGTCGGTTTTTAACTCAATGGGGCTGCCCATAACCGCAAAACTGCGAATCAAGTGATTACAAACATGTTTGGTAGCCTCCCCTTTTTGGGCAGTTACCCAAATGTAACCAGAAAACGTGTCGACAACAACGTGCAGGTATTTCCAAGGGGAGAAAGGGGGAAAAAGGGTGACATCCATCTGACAAAGTTGATTGGCTCCGAGACCACGGGGATTCACCCCTATGGGAGGACCCTGTGGGTTAAGAGTACATTGAGGGCATTGTTGAACAATACCTCGAGCATCTGAGAGAGGGATCTGAAATTGTTTAGCCAATGCCTTGGCATTTTGATGGTGTAGGGCATGACTTTCCATAGGAGTACAAGGGAATGCCCTGAGTTGGGCATCCGCCTGGGCATTGCCTTCTGTCAACATGCCAGGGAATGGTTGGTGGCTTCGGATATGAGCAATAAAAAACTGATCGGTACGGGAATGAATGAGATGTTGCAATGCTAAAAACAAAGCTAGCAAATTTTTATCTAGTGCCGGTGATACATAACTGCCACTAATATTTGAAACAACATTGGCTACATATAAACTATCAGTAATAATATTAAGCGGCTGCACTGAAAAACGACTAAAGGCCAAAATTATAGCAGCTAGCTCAGCACGCTGTGCGGAGCTTTGAGGTAGAGTAAACAAAGAACACCAGCGGGCAGTTAGTGGGTCACGCCAAGAGAGAACCCCACGGTGTGGACCTCCGTCCGTAAAGACTGTAAGCACATCTGGCAGCGGAGTAGGTGAGAGTAAATAGCGAAAATTGAGAGGTAATCGCTGCGTCATGCCAAAGCGGGGGTCCTTTAAGGTATGAAAAGTAAAGGTTCCAATATAACCCGCACACGCACATTGAACCTCAGGAGTCGTTTCACAAAGGGTTTGCCATAAATGGAGGGGAATAGGAAGAACTATTTCTACTGGATCAATAGCGAGAAGCACCAATGCACGCTGGCGTCCTTTAGTAATTAGGGAAGCAAGCATGGAGGGAAGGGGAGTAAGGGTATTTGCTGGGGTGTGGGCGAGATAAAGCCATTCAAGGATTCGTACCGGCCCAGCCTCTGGTGCTTGAAAAAGGGCGGCACAAGGTTGGGTTACCCCTTGAAGACAAGCGAGACGTGGAGGCTCGTTGTCCACGGCACGATCCACCCACACCTTTGCAAGTGACTGATTTACCTGCTGAATGGCATCTAATTGTGTTTTTGTGAGAGAAATGATATCGGAGGGGTGACGCCCCTGCCGAAGAGCATCAAATAACGGACTTAACATGTCGGTATCTAGACGATAATAGGGACGTACCCAATTAATTATGCCGAGAACTTGTTGAAGGGTAACATAATTAATGTTGGTTTCCAAAGCAATTTGCGGGATAATAGGAATGGAGTAGGCGGCCAGCATTTTATGTCCCAGATAAAGGAAGGGCTCTATACATTGTACCTTTTCTGGGGCTATCTGAAGGCCGTATTCCTGGAGCATAGTTTGCAGGTCAGTTTGCCATGAAGGAGGGAGTTCTGGTCCTGCTATGAGGATATCATCCATATAATGATAAACCTTAAGCATAGGGTACCGTTTGCGAAAAGGTAAGAGAGACTGATTTACGTAGTATTGACAGAGGGTGGGGCTGTTTAGCATACCTTGGGGAAGAACTTTCCAATGGTAGCGTTCCGTTGGTTGACTATTATTCAAAACAGGGATAGTAAAGGCAAAATACTTTCGATCACGAGGGAGGAGAGGAATAGAGAAAAAACAATCCTTAAGATCAATTACTGCTAACTGATAATCGTGTGGGATAACATTCGGGTTCGGGGTCCCACATTGAAGGGCTCCCATAGGTTCCAAAATTTTATTTATAGCTCGGAGATCATGTAATAGTCTCCAGCGTCCAGATTTTTTCTTAATAACAAAGACCGGAGTATTATATGGGCTAGTAGTAGGTTCAATATGTCCCTCGGTTAATTGTTCCTGAACTAATTCCTTAAGGGCTATTAATTTTTCCTGAGGGAGTGGCCATTGCTCAACCCACACTGGGACGTGGGTTTTCCATTCCAGGGGGAGGGCAGTGTGTGAAGAGCATTGACGTGTCATGGCACAACTAGGGAGGCTCCCAGCTGAGACAATAAGTCTCGCCCCCAGAGATTAATGTCAATCGGCAAAATGCACGGACGAATTTTTGCAACCTCTCGCCCCTCTTCACTATCCCATACTGAGAGCCAATTGGTGCTTTGTCGGGAAGATTGTGGGCCTCCCACTCCCCAAACAGAAAGGGAAACTTCGGAAGGCCAGGAAGGGTCCCAATGCTTTTGTGCAATTACTGAAACATCCGCTCCAGTGTCTAACAACCCATAGAGCTCCTTACCGTTGATGGTATACTTACGGGTCGGCTTGTGGGTTCGAATGTGTTGTAATACTGCAGCAATCTGTGGATGAAAAAGGGGACCCTGCTCCAGATTAACGCGAGTAGAACCAAATCCGCCGGCACGACTCGCTTGGCCGGGTCCGGCCGGCGCTGTGTAAGGTAAGATTAGCAGTTGAGCCCAAGAATCCCCCGCCTTTAATTTGAGGGGAAGGTGACTCCAAACTTGAACGTAGATAACTCCGGTGTAATCAGAATCGATAACTCCGGGCACAATCATAATAGACTGACTACTGGCAGAAGAACGAGGCAAAATTAACCCAAATGTGTCTGGGGGAAGCGGACCAGAAAGCTGCGTAGGCATGAGGAGTACGTCACCAGGGAGAGGGGATTGCATATCTACTGCATTAATAAGATCCAAACCAGCACTGCCTTGTGTGGCTGGTCGAGCAGCTGTGGCAGGCAAAGCTCCCTCCTTTAAACCGGGGCTGAAGGGGGGCCCGGTCGAAAGTTTCCCGAATTAGCTGAGGCTGAGGAGCGGCATTGATTGGCCCAATGATATCCCTTATTACATTTCGGGCATTTTTTTGTGGGACGGCCCCCGGTGGTATTAGTTCCGCCCTTGTAAGCGCCACCTCCTGGGGCTCGGCACTCTCTTTTGAAGTGTCCAGGTCGCTGGCAGTTAAAGCAATTACCGGTAGGTTTATTACCTTGACGGATTGCTCCCGCCAATAGTGCCATAGCGTGGGTCTGAGTGCCTACTTCGGCACATGCCTGTAACATGTCAGCGAGTGTGTAATTAGGGCGGTGAATGATAGTTTGGAGAATTTTCCGACAATCAGCATTGGACTGCTCATACGTCAAGCGTAAAAGGAGTTCCACCTGAGCGTCCGGATTGTCAATTTGGCATTGAACAGCCTCCTTGAGGCGATCAACGAAATGATGATAAGGTTCAGTAGCTTGTTGTTTAACATTTGTGAATGATCGAAGGGGCTTGCCAGAGGCTGGAACGCGCCTAAAGGCTCTTTGAATGCACATTGCCGTGCGGTGAAAAGATTCCATGGGCAATACAGATTGTTGTTCTATGGTGGCAAAAGCTCCCGTCCCATATATTTGCTCAGCAGTATTCTGCGCGTTACCGAGCGCTAGGGCTGCTAATTTAAACTCATTATCCCATACCACATATTGTGCAGGGGAAAGGATCATACGAAATAGATGTTTCCAGTCCTCCGGGATCATAGTATAACTATTAGCGATCCCTTCTATCATACCCTGCACATAAGTGGAACGCAGCCCAGACTCACGTACCGCTTTGTTAAGTTCCCTAAGAATAGAGTACGGGAGGGTGGAGTGCCGAGCTACCACCTCACCTGCCTCATTGGGAGGGTCATAAGACAGGGGAAACACCAAAGGGACTTCTCCCTCCCATTGTTCCAATAAGGGGTCTTGTCCGCTTGCTCGCGCCGCCGCAAGGGCGGCGCAAACAGAGCCCTGATGAAGAGACTTCTGCCCCAGGGTGTCCACCACTGGTGTAGAAGTTTTTGGTGCTAAGGAAGGGGCCGGTGGGAGCACTCGGGGATATGCTGGAGGTGCCTCCACCGAGAACAAGGGAGGTGCGGAGGGGGACGCCTCTTTTCGTAATCTCCCCACCGCAGCTGAACAGTGCTGCCACAACAGAATATGTTGGATCTCGGCTCGAGGTTCCCTAAACAATGCCTCTCTGATCTTTATCCAATCGGAGTGATCTAGGGAGCCTCGGTTCGAGTACTATGGGCACTTATACTCAATCACTCGGAGCAATTCCTCCAAGTGCCTTAACGATACTGCAGTACACCCGTCCTGTTCGATAAGTTTCAATAACTCCTTTGCATGATCTTTTTGCTCAATAGATAAATCCCCCCCCATACTCACGAGGGAGCGCACTGCGCTGAGGTGCACCAAGGCTATGCCAGCCGATGAGTCGGGGGTCTTGTGTCTGGATCACGTCGGGGTCAGAACGAGGGGTTTGTTTGATCCTTTTCCCACTCGGGAGGTGCGTCTGGGAAGCGTGGGTCAGGTACAGCTAATGCTCAGCAGTGGTTCGCATTTTTACCGGATACTCTTCGTGCTGCCCTGTGCTGAGACATCAAAGCACCCCGCCGCGCTAAGCATTCTCCTCTGATCGAGTTTTTACTTGGAATTGTCCATGTGCCCCACAAAGAGTGGGATGATGATAACCCTGGTCATGAATGGCGGCTCAGCGTGCTGGCGGTACCGCGCATCACACCCCTGGCTGGGTTAGTGCCTGGGAACAAGATTTATCTTCATGGCTTCTTAAGCTTGTTACTTTGGGGCGTTACACAAATCATTGCACATAGCCGTGTGTGGGAAGAGAGACTAACTTATACTTAACCATATGCCTTATACTACCACTCCCTTGCAGCAGAAGGTGTTCACAAAAATGTCCACAGTGGCGGTGGTTTTTGTTTTTTCAAGTTATTTAAATGTGAAGTGCATTGCAAACAGGGGGACTGGGCTGGAATCTCTGTAACATATTTAAATTTCAAAAGTACAGCTCTCCTCCTTTGTACCTTAGTGATTCCAATCAATTTAAACCAGTACCACAAAAATTAAAATCTCAGTAAATGCGTCAGTGGCAGTGCAGAGACCACATAATTCATTAGATGAGTTATGTCATTAAGATGCTGCCCTTGGCTGACTCAGACTGGTTTTAACTGATACTCTCTATTTCATGGTTCATAGTCAATGTTTCACATTTCACCATTCATTATTAAATGTTATGCTCATTTTTAAAAAAAGCAATCATTTTCCAAAATTGTTTTAAAATTCATCAGGTGAGAATAGTCTGTTAGAGTTAGGGACAATCTAAATTTGTTCCTTATAGTGAACTTGTGGAAAAAAATCGGGAGGAAATTTGAGAAAGGAAACAGACTTCTTAACAAAGCTACTGTCTCCTCCTGCTGCTGTCTCTACATGCATGTGACATCATCATGGTAGAAATCATTTTCATTACTGAAGGATTTAAAAATATATATGGGAAGCATAAACATAGGTTTCCATTCTTGAAAAAAAAATCTTGCTTCCCATCCCTACCCCTGCTGTCAATGTGAATTGGTCAAATTCTTTGGCCAGGTTGAAAAAATGCAGAGTATTGATATGTCACATTGAGTAGACACTGTCACATCACTGCAGCTGTCTGACGGTGCAGGCTGACATATAGAAGCTGTTCCATGCTAATAACTTCTCCATAGCACAAAACTTATGATGCCACTGCTCCTGTTTTATCATATTTGACTACTGCTCCCATTCCTCTCTGGGTTCTTCTGGTAGCAGGAGAAAAATGGCTAAATACAGTATGGAGATGGCTCCTGGAGAGCCAGTTTGCAAGAGTAGGAGGGCCCAGATGGGAATAGTACCTCAAGGACAGGGCCGCCCAGAGGATTCCGGGGGCCCGGGGTCTTCGGCAGCGCGGGGCCCTTCCGTTCCGGGACCCGCCGCCAAAGTGCCCCGAAGACCCGCGGCGGGAGCCCCCCGCCACCGAATTACCGCCGAAGACCGGGCTGCGCTTCGATGGCAGCGGGTCCCGCTTCTCCCCCCCCGCCCAGCCCCGGCCCCCGCTTCTCCCCCCGGCCCCGGCTTCGGCTTCTCCCCGGCCTCTCCCCCCCCAGCCCCCGCTTCTCCCCCCCCCGGCCCCGGCCCCGGCCTCTTACCGAGCGCGTCGCCGGCAGGGCCTGAGCTCCGTCCCGCTCAGAGCCGCGTGGTGAGGGGGCGGGGCTGTGAGCTCCACGCCGAGCGGAGGCAGCTGCCCCGCCCCCTCCCCACGGCGCTCGGGGCGGGGCTCAGGGGCTCGGCCGGAGTCTTGGCGCTTGATGCGCTGAGGCTCCCGGAGAGGGGCGGAGGCGGGAGCCTCCGTTCTTCTCTTGGGGGCCCCTGCGGGGCCCGGGGCCCGGGGCAAACTGCCCCCTTTGCCCCCCCCCCTCTGGGCAGCCCTGCTCAAGGAGACACAGTTTCAGCAACATTTTTTCCCCACATTGTATTGAACTTAATTCTGGGGTTAGAGTTCCACCCGGGATGAGTTTGCTTTAGTCCCTGCATAAACTCTATAGTGTCCCATTGGCTTCACAAACAGCCTAACTGCACCAAGGCAACATTGGGAGTGAATATCCACTTTCCTAGCCTTTTTAAAGGAGCTACTTTCTATAAAGAGGAATCCTATTAAGTTGCAAAATCATTACGGTATATGAAGGTAGTCTCCAAGAACTTCCTTCCTTCCATTTTGACTTCACTAAGTAGTGAGTTATACACCAAATTGCATGCAAAACTCTAATCATACTTGTTGACTTGCATGCAGCCTGCAGGTGAGTTACGTATGTGGGGAACACACAGCCTGACCCCGAGCTCCCAGTCGGGAGTTGATTTTCAAGGCTCCACTACAAGAATAACCAATTAGCTCTTCTCCAGCATAGTACCAAAGTGGGGCATGAGTGAGGGCTGACTGGTTGAAGCTCAGTCCATATAACACATTATATTGGTAGGTAGGTGAATCAACTGGAAGCAATGGCAGTGATTATATCATCCCCCTTGATTAAAGGTGTGTATTTGCTATTTGATAATCAAGTTTGCAATCCATGATCTGCATTGGTTAATTACTGACTTCAAGGTGAAGTTTAAGGTGTTTCGGCCTACCGGGGAGACCCTTGTTTCCTCCTGCAATACTACTACAGCTATGATCAGCCACCCACTGCAGTGCTTTTATTTTACTCAGTTGATGGCACTCCGGGTCTTCAGCGGCGGGACCTTCACTCGCTCCGTGGGTCTTCGGCGGCATTTTGGCAGTAGGTCCTTCAGTATGTGCCGCTGAAGACCCGGAGCGCCGCCGGGGGAGTTAAAGCGCCGCAGCAGGTGGTGTCTTTTTTTTTTTTTTTTAAATCGCTCCCCCTGTTCCCTCCACCTGGCTACGCCACTGCTGCTAGGTGATATGTCTCTAATGCCCACAGCAAGGAGCCTCCCAGAGCTAGCGGGGCTCATACTAGAGCTCTACATAGAGTTATGTATGCAGCCCTTTGAAGTTGTGGTTCGGGCTGGATGTTGGGCTCTGACGCCCCATCCCTCTTCCCCCCCCAGTCCCTAAGCTTCAGAGTCTGAGCTGCAACTTCACAGTGCTGGCTACAGAGCTATTGTTAGAGTACTAGTGCGAGCCCCACTCGGCCAACTCACCTGGGCTGTGTAGATGTACCCCAAGTGGCGGTGGATGTCTACCCAGGACATTCAGCTGCAAGATCAGAGCCCTAGGCTGTGAACACCAGTGGCAAAGGCTCACTTGCTAAATGACCACCTAAGTAGCTCAAAGGGTTTTAAATGCTAGACAGATGTGAATTAAGAGCACTATCATATCATGAGGTTTTAAGCAGAAATCCCCATGGGACATAAGGAAGGTTCTGCCAAAGAGCAAATGGCACAATGTGGGGAATCAATGGGCCACAGAAAGCAGAGCTGGAACTAGATCCAAGCAGCACAGAGTCCAGCCACTGAAGAGCAGGGTATAGGGAGGTGTGCATGGATTAAGGCTACAGAGGGACAGCTCCATCCATTTCAGGGCCCCTCCCACCTGGTCCTTTAGCATAGACTCTCCCCTCCCCAGACAAACCCTTGGTCTCTGCCTAGCGTGCCCCCATGACAGCATCTTGTTTTCTCCTCAATCACTGCTGCTCCTACCAAGCTTGGTAGCCCCACTCCCCCAAGCAGATTGGCAGAATCTCTGCCTCGGATTCTCTGCTGCAACCAGCTGTGGGCAAAGATACCAATAACCTAATTATCTGGCCTTAAAGGTGACCTGCAAAGGACAGAAATGCTTGGGTTTGTGCCCTTTATTGATGGATACAGCAGGCCTGAAAGGGTTGGGGTTGAGTTTCTTTATTTTTTTTCTGCTTGTTTTTTACATTAAAAATTCTAGTCATCTTTACAGTGGAATGCTGCAGCAGACAGGAGAACTGCTGCAATTGTGTGATCCCAAGAGACTGAATGCAATTGAGAGGGGATGGGCCTGTTAGTCAGATCACTTAAACTCTGTTTTTTGTTTAACTCCGGTGGCTACAGAACATTTGGAGGAGATGATGTCTTGGCTAAAGATGGAACCCCTGTCCTCACATTAAAGGGATAACAATTCTCTATACAGATTGGAGACCACACCCCCGAAAGTCTCCAGCAAAACTAGGAAAGACTAGACTTTCCACCTTTGGTATGTTGAAAGTAAGACACAAAGCTGAGCTTGTTTTGTGAGGGAGAGGAGGGACGACCCCTTTTAGGACTTCCATAATATACAATAAAGAAATATAAAAGGGCACAAACCTTATTTAAAAATAGCTCCGTGCCAATCACTTTGAAACCACCTCTTTTCGGCAGACATTTTAATGGCTTGGCTTGGCTTATGTGTTTAAACAGCAGTTCCCTCGATGGGACAAAATTGTAACTGATAAGACACTCACCTCTCCTCAAAAGCCCAAGAAGAAGTAACACAGACTGAGTAGTTGCCAGAAAGTTCAGGCACAAACTTGAAAACCAATGACAAAACCTGGCATCATAATTGGGTACCTGATTGTCACCCCACTGCACCTGGACAGGATGTCGGCAGTAACACCAGACTGGTCACTTACAGAGATGCAGCTTTAATTGTATGCATGCTGGCAACTGCCAGACACATATAATTGCAGATCAAAGAAAACAGAGAACCGCTCACGGGTCAAGCCTGCAGCGGCTGAGTCTGTGAGGCCCCAGCACTAGAAAAAGTTACTGACAAGATTGAACCATATGTCACCACCATTGATGATAGACTCTGAAAGCGAGAACAGCCTGGCTGTGAGATCTGAGAGCTTGTCAGAGTTATATCCCGCCTACAGATGTGCACCTGCAATTCTCTTTCATAGCCAAAACCTCATGACAGCACCCAGTCTGAGTAGTGGGGCAGGGCTCCAGTCAACTGGCTGGTGGAGTTTACAGAAATCCTTCCACTGCCTTCAATAGGCACTGGCTCAGAGAGCCAGATGCATAGGGAGAGAGAATGCTTCTTTCCCTGCTGAAGTAGTCAGAGCTCAGGCTGGAGCAATTAAACAGCTCCTTTAATGGACCAAGCCCCCTGGGTCCGAGTCAGCTGGTATGGGCCAGCTGTGGATGGCTAATTGCAGTGTAGAAATCCCCCTAGGCTGCTTGCCCATTACTCATTTAGTGGCACCGTGTATTGCAGGTCTTAGGTACAACCACTAGGGGTCAGGCTTTTATGTCTTTGGAAGGGACCGATGCCACTTTAGAGGTAACCAAGGCCTGATTGCTCTGATTCTGACCTGCAGAAGCAAGAAGCTTACTTTGCAAAAGCAGCCACTAGCCTTCCACTGTGCAGGCTGCTGAGGCACAAGGCAGGGCTCGATCCTTGTTTGGGCCGCTGGGCGTTAATACAAATCATAATGTGGAGATTTAGCGGCTTCATTTCCAGGCACTAGAATTGCTCTGCTGACTTACTTGGTCCTCAGCGCCATAGTACCTTAGCACAGCACTGCACAATAGTCAATGGTGTTTATCCTCACAAGCCCTCAGTCCCTGGTGAGGCTTGGGCTGGACTAAGGGATTTGCCCATGGTTACACAGGATGGTCTCCCACATACACTGGACCATCCTTCCTTCTGACGTTGTTCTTGATGAAAACAAGGCTGAATCCCTCGTTCGATGCTTTGCCCAGCTAGTCTCTATCAGTGTTGGACAAATACAGGATACACATCCAGCTACTTACTGTCCTGGGGCTCTTGCCCTTGAAGCAAGAGTAGTGGTTGTTTTGGAATGTGTAGCCATAATGCAGCTGTCAGAGCATGGAAGACCTTGTGCCAACAGCATGAAGAGCCAACTGGCAGCTGATTAACTGGGGCATTGAATTTGCCTTTTAATTTTGCCCCTTTGATTTTGTGTCATCTTGCTTACCTTGTTCCACTTCCACATGTTAATCATTAGTATATAGGAAGTGAAGGAGGCCGCCATGGCCCTCACCCCAATCCCATGCCCTCAACCAAAGATTCTTGACAGGGGGGAGAGGTTTGAGGCAGTCAGTGTCAGGCTTTTTTCACATGCCAATATCCTTTTTGCAAAAATTCATATGTGATACCTGCCTGATTGCCTGGCATGTGGCTGCAGACAGGCCACCCTCTACGTATTCTTGTTGCAATCTTGTATTAAGATTTCATATTGCTTAATGTATTATTGTTGAGCATTTGCTTAAAGCCAGATAACGATCCCCAAGGCTAAACACTAACACTGCATTAGTGCAACATTGATTTGGTTATTGTATTTCCTGGCATTTCTAGCAGGCACCCTGCCGTGTCACTGAGGGTCTGGCTACACTGCACACTAAGCCTGGGATCTGACTCAGCTTTGAGCCCAAGCCCCCTTCCAGTCACATACAAATCAGGTAGACTTGGGTCAGCCACCACTCAGGACCTGGGTCCTAAGGTGATGGGGGGGGGAAGGGGGGAAATGGGTCCAAGCCCTAATACCATTGGGACAGAGGTCCAAGCCCTATCATGGACTGTGTGGCTGTGTGGCTGAAGTTCAAGCTGCTGACCTGAATCAGAAGGCCTGTGCAGTGCAGTGTGGACGTGTTAGTATGGCTTTGAGATCTGGGTCCAGCAATTGTAAGCCCAGGTTACAGTGCAGTGTGGACATAGCCTAAGGTGACAAAGTGAAAGGAAGACCTGTAAACTTTACGGTGGCTAGATCACTGCAGCTTCCTGACTGCCAGGTAAATGGTAGAATTAACATGTCCTTGGTGCGCATACATCAGGTTTTCTGTTCCTGTTTGTCTAGTTAGTTGTGTAGCTTAATATACTGCTGTACTGTTCCCGTTGTAAAATCCAGACCTTGTGGCACACAGGCGTTAGTCAGCACTGATAGATATGACATGCTGGCAAGTACTAGTTAATATGACTTGCCAGGAAGGAAAAGGAAGTGTGACTAGACATTTGATCTAGGTCTAGGGAGAGCAATGGAGCAGGCAGAAAAAAGATGACTGAGAGGCTCTTTCTCCAGTTATGGGCTCAGTCCTGCATTCCTTTCTCAAGAGGCTTTTAGCTTTAAATCAGTTTATCAATTTTTTAGGGGATAAGGCAGTGAGGGAATTCTGTGCCCTGTGCCCACTGTGTCACCCGCAACTTTGGGAACAAGCCTATATTTTTGCCATCAGAGCTCACCATATGGTGCTGCCAACACAGAAAGCGAGCCATTATCCAGTACACTAGTTCATTCCGTCTTGATGCTTAGACCTAAGCCATCTTGTTAGTATGAATTGAACGTCATTACAAGAAATGGGGCTTATCTTTTTTTTCCTCTGTTTCTGCTCTTCAGCTGCATCCCTTTGGAAGTATAAGTATCCCCATCCTTCTTTTGGAATCTCAAACCACTGCCACAACAGAAATAATTACTGATGATCTATGTTCTTAGTTCATCTGCAAAATGTTTCTTTTCTCCTTGGCCTACACCTCTTAATTTTTTTCTCCCTCTGTGAAATATTTGGGGCACAGTGTGTGTGGAAGATGCTATCAGAATAGAGACCAAATCACACAGCTCATTGGGGCTCACATGAATAAATGCCATGGGATTGAGCCCCTACTGTTTTGTCTAGACTTTCAACAGTCTCCACATTTTATGGGCAAACATATATGGAAAATTGTGCCTGTCAAGAACCATTTTTATTCCTGGCTTTGAGAAAATCTTGATACAGTACTAGTGTTGAGCTTGAAATAAAAATGCAGGATCAAATCATAAGGTGATGTAAACCAGCAAAGCACTATTTTTTCAACCTATTTACACCATTGGAGGATATGGCCTGTAATTTTTACAAGAAGGGGCTTGAATAAAGTCAAGGCTTTTTATGTAACACAGTGTAATAATATACAAAACGTTGTGGTAAATTGAAGACCGTCCCGTGCTAGGTCTAGTTTCAGCTAACTCTACACAAGGGCTGTTAAAGTGAAAGAATTCCTGTAAAAGATGTCTTTGTATTGGATGCCACTTATTTTATGGGGCAACATCAGAAATACAAAGTATACCCTTAAGCTCTATAATGGAAACAGAGCAGCGGGCTGTACATTAACCTTGCTAAGTTTACACTATGGAGGGGGAATGACTGCATTTTGAGAGCTGGTAAGTGTACAATTCTGATGTGACGCATAAAAAGAAAGACACTGCACCACCAAATGTACTTTGCTCTTTTAGTCAAGCTAGTGGTATTGAACATTGCTCATTTATGACCATCTTTGTAAATATACTGACATATTTTTTTCAAACAACCTCTGGTAATGGCCAGATCACCACTCCCACCACTACACAGTAAGTGTGGCCAACCCTCATTGCAAGTCTCTTGATATTTGGCGTCCCTCTTAAAGCTCCAGCTCAGGTGAATTTATGAGAATTACAGCTTCCCTTAAAAATAAAACAAAACGTTTCTAGCCATCATTGCTTTAAGCTGT
Source organism: Mauremys reevesii (assembly GCF_016161935.1). NCBI lineage: Eukaryota > Metazoa > Chordata > Testudines > Geoemydidae > Mauremys > Mauremys reevesii. The sequence goes on from NC_052629.1 coordinate 73,288,257, forward strand.
GAAATCTAAAGGCTGACAAAAGCCATCAGGCCAAGCCCCCCACGCCGATTATTTCTTTCAGGACTCATGATTTCGGGGCCACCTGACTGGTGCGTTTAGCCGCTTGGGGTGGGCCCGCTGTGCTCGGCGCTGTGCAGCACGGGCTGGGCTCTCGGTGGTCAGGAGGGGCCCAAGCACGGGCCGGGCCGGGCCGGGCTGGGCTGGGCTGGGCTGGGGCCACCCCCGGCAGCAGGCAGCGCCCCTCTCCGCGGCGCTGGGGGCCGGGCGGGGCTTGAGCCCGCCCAGGGGCGGGGCGGCCGGTTCCAGTGGAGCAGGATCCCGGCTCGGCCCGAGCAGCCGCCGCCGCCGCCGCTGGAATGAGCAGCCACCGCGTCGCTCTGCAGGGCCCGGGGCCCTGGGGCTTCCGCCTGGTGGGGGGCAAGGACTTCGAGCAGCCGCTCACCATCTCTCGGGTAGGGACCCGCTGGGCCCGCCACCTTCCCGGCCCCTGGGCTGGGGGGGGGGCAGGTGTGTGGGGCAGAGGGGCCTTCCCGGAGTGAGGTGCAGAGAGGGGCGTTGGGGGTGTGCGGGTGTCTAGTGCAAAAGAGGGGATGTGGGGGCATCGGGGAGCTTCTCTTGTACTTGGGGGATTGGTGCAGAAAGGGGGCGTTGGGAAGGATGTGGGGGGGTTGGTGCAGAGAGGAAGTATCGGGGGGGGGGGGGGGCTGTGGGTATGAGGGCCGCTGGTGCAGAGATGGGCCCCTGTGGGTACTTGGAGGATTAGGACAGAGTGGGAGCCCGGGGAAGGCTGCCCTGTGGGTACTTGGTGGGGGTGTGTGTGCAGACAGGGGTGCTGGGGTGCTGCCCCTGTAAGCGGAATGGTCCTTGGCCATTGCTGGTGGGGAAAAGATCTGGGCAACAGTCTGGTCTGCAGACCTCTCCCCTCCCCTCCCCTTCCCACCCCACCTATTGCAGGGGCTGGAAAACCTCTAATTCCACAGGAAAAGGCTCTGTGAGTTCTGCTCCTTTGCCCAGGTGGGAACGTGTTCCCATCTCTCACATGGAATCCACCCCTGGTACTATCTCCAAGACAGAGTTGCCAAATCTGACTCCAACACTCCTTTAGCAGGAGGGAGCTAAATTCCCTTTTTTTTTGTTTTGATTCTCTGTCTACTCTAACAATGAAGGAAACTTAGCAAAGTAGATAGGCTTCTCAGGGCTGATGCTGAAGTAGTGGAAGAGTGGGCACACGCATGTGAGCTATTGATTATTTTATAGCGCTCTCAAGTGTTTTAGGTGCTGTGTCCTTTCACACACCCCAAAAAGGTGGTTCCCATGTCCAAAGTGTTCATGACCTAAACATGGGCTGGCTAGAGAAGTGAGGCTATGACACACGCTGGGATAATAGGAGTCAGGACGACCACAGGCTGAGAGATGTTTGTCTCTCAGTGGCTCAAGTTATAGTATTTGGGGTTTTGGTTCTTGATTTTCTTGTAAAACAGATTTCTGTAGAAGTGGGTCTTGGTAGTGGTGTGAGTAAAGTGCGGGGGTGGAGGCTTGGCCAGTGTGGAAGGGTGTAAAATGTTTGTGTTGGAGATGTATCCAGGCTGGTGTAATTAGTGGGGAAATGGAGGAGGAGCTGCAGGCAGGGATTGCATAATGTAAAACCTTGAAAATCTGGCTTGATGCCCTGCTTGAACACCTGCCACTGAGCTAAACTACCTTTTGTTTTAGTCTGTTTCTGAAAATAACTTTTTAAAGTTTTAAGATCCAAATAAAAAGAGTAGCATTGAAAATGGCTAATCAGTTGTAAGGAGCATAGTATAACTTTCCCTTTCAGATGACGTTGTGAAGACTTTCCAAAAGTGGAAATGTTACTGAAAATGCAAAAAGCAAAAAACCAAATAACAAAAAAAGCTCTTAGTGAAGAGCAATCTGTCTTCCTTCATCTGAGTGGGTTGTTGATTCTGAAGCCTGATGATGCCACCATTCAGGGTGTGAAAAATGTACTTGTGTTAGAGGACTAAATCTCCTAGCCAGTGGTTGATATTTTGGGAGGTGCAGGGAGGGGACAGAGGAAGATGTGATTTTAAGACTTGCTCTGTGCAGGGCTGGACAATATGGTGGTAAAATCAGCAAGGTCCTGTCTACACTAGTGCTATCACAAATAGAGCTACACTTATCACCAAAGTATCTGAGAGCTGCACACACATTAATGTGGCTGCAGCTCCCTGTGGAGTAGGAAGTATTACCCCCTTTTTACAGGTGGGGAAACTGAAGCACTGATTGGTTAATTGAGTTCAGTGTCGCACAGAAGGCCTGTGGCAAAGCCAGGAACTGAACTCAGCACTTTCAGTTCAGTACCGTAACTAAAAGACTAGCTTTCCATGTCTCTCTCTCCACCTTGGAATATTTCATTAAAACTTTTTCACAAGGACTCGCTTCCCCTGCCTGGCATGTAGCATTACCCACTGGAGTAGCTAGCCTCTTGGGTGCTGGGTTATTGAACAAAATATACAAGCATTTTCAATAGCACAAACATATTAAAACTTTGTTCTTAAAAGGAAAATCAGGCCGGCAATTCTAAGTGGCTCACGGACTGAGACTCTTGTGGGCCAGTATTTTAGCTCTCCTATGCCAACTCCTTTGTAATGTCAGTAACTAAACCCTGATTGTAGATTGAGAGAACTTAAGTTTTACAGTCTGCTCAAAGGGCAGCATTTCAGTAGCTCTCCAGAACTGAGGTAGTGGTAAATTCTCAGTGGTTGCTTTTACCCATTGTGGCAAATGGCTGATGCTATTATGGTGGGTCCTGCACTTTTCCTTCACGTGATGGGTCAGGGCCTAAGTTCCCTCTAAGGTGCATGCCTGTGCGGCCACATAGAAGTCCACCAAGGACTGCGCACTTAACTTCCCCAGCCCTGGAGCTGCGGCACAGCGGGGAGAGGCACCTCTCCCCCAGTCCCTATTCTTGGGCTTCCTGCCCTCTCTCCCTTTGGGCAGGATTTCTCTTGGTCTTCTGTACCTGGGGAATCCATCTGCTCTGCTTGAGCAGGGCTTCCCTTCCCCTGGTCTGATCCTCTGGTCAACAACAGTACTCTTCCAAATGACAGCCAGTTCTTTCCCTTCTCCTGTCTGTCTGAAGCAAGTTGTTTTTTTTAATTAGGTCTCTGGCTGGGCTTTAATTGATGCCAAGTGCTCTAATTAGCCTGTAGTAACCTCTCTTCAGTCCACAAGGAATAAGGCTCTGATCATCCTGGGGCTTATATACCTCCCATTGATCACTCTCCTACTGCCCTCTGGCCCTGCTGTATCCCCTTTAGAGAAATGGGCTGGATACTGGGGATTTGATGTAGGAAAAGTGTTTAAGTCACAAGGGTTTCCCAGCCTACACTCTCTAGAACACCTGCATATACCTAGAACGAGGGTGAGCTTCTTGCACATACCGGCAGGTCCTTCCATCCCTTTCTTCCCCCACAAGCTCCTTGTGTACACCTTCAACCCCCTTATTGCTGGGCTGCTCTGCTCTGCCACCTCCCTTCGGCTGCTCCCTCATGCCAAAGTCCTTTGTTTTTCCCCTCCATTCCCCCCCTCTGTCACATCACAAGGGATCTGTTCCACCACCACCCCAGTTCCTCCTCCCCACCATGCCAGGGGCTCTGTGCGTGTCTTTGGTGCGTCCCCCCTGAAATATACCTTTCTTTTTCACTGGACTGGACTGGAAGGGAAGGGCAGATGGATTGGTGCCCCTCTTCCCCCACCACAATGCAGGCATTGATGCCACAGCACACTAGGAAGGAGAAAGGAATGAAACCTCCTTGTGCCTCTCCCTGACTCCCTGTGCTGGCTGAGCATCTGTCCCACAGCTCTGGATGTCCCCCCTTTTTGGCTTTCCATTGTCTCCCAAATCTGTAGTATTCTGCCTTCTGATGTTTCCAACATACCCTGGAAGTATGGTCAGCTGCAGCATTCAGCCTGGGAGACAGGAGGAGAAATGCCATCAAGTTAACTAGAGGGCCTCACAAGCTTGGTCAATGATGAGATGGTCTCTGCCCCAAAGAGCTCACAATCTAAATAGTGTGTGTGTGTGTGTGCGCGCGCGCAAGAGTGTGGGGTTTATTTTACACACAATCTTTAAAACTTTCCCACAGTCACTGCCCAGAACAGTGCCTTGGCAGTGTGTTGATGACTTTGTGCTGCCTGCCAATCTGAAGACCAGTAGCTCAAACTTCCAACCCTAGCTGAGCAAATAAGATGCCTCATAGCCTCCAGTACCATGCCAGCACTGCAGTGGAACTGCTTGGGCTCCTGCTGCTGCCAAAACCTTTATCTCCTTTACTGTGTATTCATATTGTTTAAAAATTAGCAGAAGCCCTGGATGAATAACATTCCAGAATGTGAACTGATAATGCGACTTGTGATGCACGTGAACTGTAACTTCTGATTTATGCTAACTGCCCCTGAGCTCCCCTGCTCTTTTTGGGGAGGTTTTATAATCCCATTTTTCCTATTTTTTTAATGTTTTTGTCCCCCTTAATGCTGTCTGGAAGACTCTCACAAATAAAACTGGCTGACTGTCCAGAGGAAATGATGAAACTGAAACCAGGTGCTGTCAAATGCACAAAGATAAAGTACAGAATTTTTTTCTCTCTAGTTTATTTCATTTGCGCTACTAATGAATACCTAGCTCCTACTTAGACCTTTTCATTGGTACAGCTCAAAGTGCTTTACAAAGGAGGCAAGCACCATTACCCCATTTTACAGTAATCTTAGGCATTTCTTACAACAATCGAAAGTAAAAAGATTTTAGGCAAAAGTGTGTTTAAGTTGCCACTTTAGATTTTTACTCCTCTTCATCAGTCTCATTTGTCAGTGCTGACGAATGTATTGTAGCTGGGTGGGTTAACAGCGGCACTAATAAATGCAGTCTCGTGTGTGCAAGACTGATTTCTAGCACTGGGCAGACTGAAAAATAACCCTCTATTGGGTTTTATTTTTTTCTTTTGGTCAAACAAATGCTGGTCATTGGAAGCCGTCTGTTCAGTTTTCTCACATATCTCTGCTGTTTTAAATTCATCCTCAAGACCTCAAGTCATAAAGCTTTCTCTCTTTTGTTTATACTTAGGCACATGAAGGCTTTAAGACTCATGCTTTCTCCCCTTAAATTCCGTAGAAAATCTTCCACTGATATTTCCTTCCCCTCCCCCCCACCCACAAAGGCTCTGGCCTTTGTTCTTTGAGTGTAAGTATATCAGACATTAGGGGGGTCTGAGTCATGATGATTTTCTGTTAGTGTAACTCCATTTCCCCCCTTTGTGGTCATCTTTATGAGCTAAGCCCTCTGGGCGTAGCACTCCCATTGCCTTCCATGAGCATTACCCAGGTGGAATGCTTGTAGGATCCAGACCTAAAGGCTCTAACTTCCTCTTATCTTGCCATTCTCTCTAAGTACCTAGTGTTGGAATGCTTCAGTAGTTGCATTTATCCTCACAACAACATGCCTGTGAGGTAGGTCAGGGTTAACCCTGGTTTGCAGTTGGGAAGCAGAGGCACATGATATAGTAAGTGACTTGTCCAAAGAAGTCAGTGGCTGAGCTGGGAACTAAGTCCAGGGCTCTTGAATTCAGTGTCTGACCCACTAGAGCATCCTTTTCTGGATGTTGGGGAAACAGCGGGTTTCACTGATCCTAGCACAATGGCTTTGATGACTTATTTTATTTTAGCTGAGAGACAAAGGACAGCCTATGGTATTTCCACTGCTCCTCTAATCTCTTTTTAACACCTCTACCCCCCAAATTTTACTTATGTTTGAAACTGCTTCAGGCTCAAAGTTGTAACATTTGTCTTCTGAGCCCAAACCTGTCCTGCTGCCAAGTTTCATTAAACTTGGAGAAGTTGCACTGTATGTAAGAGAGCAGTATGATTGCTCAGAGCTCCATTATGAAACTGGAGAAAAGCCTGTTGAGAGTCTTTGGGTTAAGTTTAGAGACGAGAGCAATAAGGGTGATGATGTGGTAGGCATCTGCTATAGACTACCAGATCAGAAGGATGAGGTAGACGAGGCTTTCTTCTGACAACTAACAGAAGTTTCCAGATCAGAGGCCCTGGTTCTCATGGGGGAATTCAATCACCCTGACATCTGCTGGGAGAGCAATACAGCAATGCACAGACAATCCAGGAAGTTTTTGGAGAGTGTTGAGGACAACTTCCTGGTGCAAGTGCTGGAGGAACCAACTAGGGGCCGTGCTCCTCTTGACCTGCTGCTCACAAAAAGGAAAGTCTTGGTAGGGGAAGTAGAAGTGGGTAGCAAACTGGGCAGGAGTGACCATGAGATGGTTGAGGTCAAGATCCTGACAAAAGGAAGAAAGGAGAGCAGGAGAATACAGACCCCGGACTTCAGAAAAGCAGACTTTGACTCCCTCAGGGAACTGATAGTCAGGATCACCTGGGAGTGGGAAAGGACTCCAGGAGAGCTGGGTGCATTTTAAAGAAGCCTTATTGAGGGCACAGAAACAAGCCATCCCGATGTGCAGAAAGAATAGCAAATATGGCAGATGACCAGCTTGGCTTAACAGAGGAATCTTCGGTGAGCTTAAACTCAAAAAGGAAGCTTACAAGAAGTGGAAACTTGGACAGATGAGTAGGGAGGAGTGTAAAAATATTGCTTGAGCATGTAGGGGTATAATCAGGAAGCCCAAAGTGCATTTGGAGTTGCGGCTAGCAAGGGATGTGAACGGTAACAAGAAGAGTTTCTACAGGTATGTTAGCAACAAGAAGGTAGTCAGGGAAAGTGTAGGACCCTTACTGAATGGGGGAGGCAGGCTAGTGACCTATGATGTGGAAAAAGCTGAAGTACTCAGTGCTTTTTTTACCTCAGTCTTCACAGACAAGGTCAGCTCCCAGACTGCTGTACTAAGCAGCACAGTATGGGGAGGAGGTGAACAGTCCTCAGTGGTAAAAGAGCAGGTTAAGGACTATTTAGAAAAGCTGGACATTCACAAGTCCATGGGGCTGGATGCAATGCATCCAAGGGTGCTGAGGGAGTTGGCTGATGTGATTGCAGAGCAATTGGCCATTGTCTTTGAAAACTTGTGGTGATTGGAAAAAGGCAAATATAGTGCCCATTTTTATAAAAAGGGAAGAAGAAGAATTGGGGGAACTACAGACCAGTCAGCCTCACCTCAGTCCCTGGAAAAATCATGGAGCAGGTCCTAAAGGAATCCATTTTCAAGCACTTGGAGAAGAGGAAGGTGATCAGGAACAGTCAACATGGCTTCACTAAGGGCAAGTCATGCCTGACCAACCTGATTGCCTTCTATGATGAGATAACAGGCTCTGTGGATATGGGGAAAGCGGTGGATGTGCTATACCTTGACTTTAGCAAAGCTTTCGATACAATTTCCCAAGTATTCTTGCCAGCAAGTTAAAAAAGTATGGATTGGATGAATGGACTATAAGGTGGATAGAAAGCTGGCTAGATTGTCGGGCTCAACGGGTGGTGATCAACGGCTCAATGTCTAGTTGGCTGCCAGTATCAAGCGGAGTGTCCCGGGGTCTCTCCTGGAGCTGGTTTTGTTCCAGAGCTTCATTAATGATCTGGATGATGGGATGGATTGCAATCTCAGCAAGTTTGTGGATGACACTAAGATGGGGGGAGAGGTAGATACGCTAGAGGGTAGGAATAGGGTCCAGAGTGAACTAGACAAATTGGATGATTGGGCCAAAAGAAATCCGATGAGGTTCAACAAGTCCTGCACTTAGGATGGAAGAATCCCATGCACTGCTACAGGCTGGGGACCAACTGGCTAAACAGCAGTTCTACAGAAAAAGACCTGGGGATTACAGTGGACAAGAAGGTGGATATGCGTCAACAGTGTGCCCTTGTTGTCAAGACGGCTAACGGCATAGTGGGATGCATTAGTAGGAGCATTGCCAGCAGATCGAGGGAAGTGATTATTCCCCTCTATTTGGCACTGTTGAGGCCACATCTGGAGTAATTCGTCCAGTTTTGGGCCCCCCCCACCAGAGAAAGGTTGTGAACAAATTGGAGAGAGTTTAGCGGAGGGCAATGAAAATAAGGGATATGAGGCTCATAACTTACGAGGAGAGACTGAGGGAACTGGGCTTATTTAGTCTGCAGAAGAGAAGAGTGAGGCGGGATTTGATAGCAGCCTTCAACTACCTGAAGGGGGGTTTCAAAGAGGATGGAGCTCGGCTGTTCTCAGTGGTGGCAGATGACAGAACAAGGAGCAATGGTCTCAAGTTGCAGTGTGGGAGGTTTAGGTTGGATATTAGGAAACACTATTTCACTAGGAGGGTGGTGAAGCACTGGAATGGGTTCCGTATGGAGGTGGTGGAATCTCCATCCTTAGAGGTTTTTAAGGCCTGGCTTGATAAAGCCCTGTCTGGGCTGACTGAGTTGGGGTTGGTCCTGCTTTGAGCAGGGAATTGGACTGGATGACCTCCTGAGGTCTCTTCTAACCCTAATCTTCTATTATTCTAAATCAGCTGTACCATTGTTATGATGTTGGAGCAGAACGAGAGGATTTCTGAAGCACTCTCTTTGACACTGTCATGTGAATGTAACTGTCCTTTGAAAGGTTTCAGAGTAGCAGCCGTGTTAGTCTGTATCCGCAAAAAGAACAGGAATACTTGTGGCCCCTTAAAGACTAACAAATTTATTTTAGCATGAGCTTTCGTGAGCTACAGCTCACTTCTTCGGATGCATAGAATGGAACACACAGACAGGAGATATTTATACATACAGAGAACATGAAAAGGTGGAAGTATGCATAACAACAGGAAAAGTCTAATCAATTGAGATGAGCTATCAGCAGCAGGAGGAAAAAAAACTTTTTGAAGTGTTCTGTTACCATTTTATGCAGATTGACCTGACAGAGCTGCTCATCATGCCAATAACAGATCTGTGTGGAATTGCTCCACAAGCCCGTTTTGAATCCCTCTTTTTTTTGTGTTCCCTGCCAGTTGTTGTGCTGATCTTAAAAGCGATTGACTGACACAAAATAAGAGGCAGAGGGGGATTTGGCTCTACAATGAGTCATAGCAAAAAAATAAAATAAAAAAAATTAATCTCTTCTTTGCGCTATGTATCTGCACATAACTTAGGAGCTGTCTGTGAAATGCCCAAAGCAGTTGAATGTATAGTAATACATGTTGGTGTGCCATCATCTTTTCCCTAATGAAAAAGAAGCCACGTGTCAGCCTGGTTATATGTGTATATTAAGATCTATGAGATTAACAATGCACATAATATACAGTGTCAGTTACAATGGCCTGAATTTGCCCCAATGAATTCAGTCTGACACAGTCTATTAATGAAGTTTAAAAAGAGAGAGAGAGACTAGGATTTAAAGCAAAATAAGGCCCGAGTTTTTTGTAATCAGATACCTGTATAAAGTTTAAACACAGTCCTCCAAGCACACTAAGTGGTTCATCCAGGTCTTTTTTCTGTAAACTGTTGATTTAGTTGAAAGGTGATTTAGGGGTTACAACTTGGATTTTATTGTTCAAAGTCAGACCTGGGACCAGATCTTGTTTACCCAACTCAGTGGAACAAATAGGCTCATTAAAATCCATGTAAACAGTGTAAAATTATCCTTGGTGTAAATTATCACTTGACTTCGGAGCAGTTGCACCTGCTTATAACAGTCTGAATCTAGCCCCTGAACCTAGTAAACAGCTGGATACCGGAAGAGAAGAGCAGCTCAATGGGGGCAAGTAAAAGCTAGTTACAAGACATATTTGGGGGGAAAAAGATCCTTTTTGTGTGCTGAACTGCTCAGCTCAAATAAGCATGGAAACAAACCTGCTGGGGTTAGTGCTACATTCACCCTGCACCCTGTGAGGAGACCTGATCACAATATACAAATACCTGTTGGGGTCCCACCAAAATCTGGGCTGGGACCTTTTCCATGTGCAGGAAGACGAACCTGTAGCCATGGTATGAAATTTAAGTAGAGGTCTAGGTTAGGTATGGGGAGGGTTTTTACACGCAGAGACTAGCTGGAATGCTTCACCTGCTGCCAAAGGAAACAGTGGGTGTGGCTAGTGTAATAGGATTTTGGGTTGGGCTGACTGTGGGTTTTCAGGCTGTGTGTGTGTAATGTGGGGAGAGGTGGATTGTTCCAGCTACACTGAGAACTGTAGATCCTCCACGGTGCTGCCTAGCTCTGGCTGCTCAGTGTCTCTGACAGACTCCTGGGCCCCAATTCTGAGGTGGATCCTCAGGAGGAACTGGCTGGGGAAGAAGTGGTAGGGAAAGGACCAATGTAGCTTTATGCCACCCTTGCACCACCAGGATTCTGGCCCTCTTCTCAGCCAGTCCTAGGGTATGGCTACACTGGCGATTTGCAGCGCTGGAAAGCCTCCACCAGCGCTGCAATTAGTAAGTGGCCACACCTGCAAGGCACTTCCAGCGCTGCAACTCCCTGGCTGCAGCGCTGGCCGAACACCCCTCTCGGCATGGGGAATAAGGATTCCAGCGCTGGTCATCAAGTGTGGCCACACACCAGCGCTGTGATTGGCCTCCAGGGTATAAGGATGTATCCCAGAATGCCTGTTCAGCCACTCTGCTCATCAGGTCAGACTCTACTTCCCTGGCCTCAGGTGACCCGCCCTTTAAACGCCCCGGGAATGTTAAAAATCCCCTTCCTGTTTGCTCAGCCAGGTATGGAATGCAATCAGTTAATCTTTACAGGTGACCATGCCTCCACGTGGCAAACGAGCCCCAGCATGGAGCAATGGCGAGCTGATGGACCTCATCAGTGTTTGGGGGGAGGAATCTGTGCAGGCACAGCTGCGCTCTAGCCATAAGAATTATGATACCTTTGCCCAGGTATCGAGAGCCATGATGGAAAGGGGCCATGAGCGTGACGCGGTGCAGTGCAGGGTAAAAGTAAAGGAGCTGCGGAGTGCCTATTGCAAAGCACGCGAGGGAAACCGCAGATCCGGCAGTGCCCCCACGACCTGCCGGTTTTACAAGGAGCTGGATGCGATTTATGGGGGTGACCCCTCTGTAAATCCAAGGACCACGATGGACAGTTCAGAGCCGGTAGAGGAGGGGGAGGGGGAGGCAGACAGTGAGGCTACTGTGGTGGGGGAAGACACCCCGGAGTCCCAGGAGGCATGCAGTCAGGAGCTCTTCTCAAGCCAGGAGGAAGCTAGCCAGTCACAGCCCCTGGAACTTGGTGCAGAAGAATCACAGGAGCAGGTCCCAGGTAAGCAGCTTTTATTGCAATGCAAAGGTTTTGGGAGAGGAGGGGGGATGGTATGGCTGCATGCCTGCATGCCTAGACATGGAATATCCCATTGATGTGGTCTATCACGTCGCAGTAATCTGCCTCTGTAATCTCTTCAAAAGTTTCTGCAAGAGCATAGGCAATTCGCGTGACCAAGTTTAAAGGGAGAGCCATTGTGGTCCCTGTCCCATTCAGGCTAACGCGTCGCGCCACTGTTCCAGGAGGGTGGGGAACCATGCTTGCACAGAGGCACGCTGCATAAGGACCCGGGCGGAATCCACATTGTTGTAGGAGACCCTCCCTTGCTTCTTTGGTAACCCGCAGAAGGGAGATATCTTCCAGTATTAACTCCTGTGGGAAATGGAGGGAGTGTTTCAGTGCTGGTTTCCCCAACTGCATAGCGCGGCAGGCAGGAACCCCAGGGTTAACAAAGCCCCGAAACAGGCAGCCTAGCCATGAAGCAAGAAGCACCCTGCTCGAGCACACCGCGGAAGGAAACCCCAGGGTTAATTCCTGAGGGAGATGGAGGTGCTGCGTTTAACAAAGCAGCAGCACCCTGCTCGAGCACACCGCGGAAGGAAACCCCAGGGTTAATTACCATTACCATTTCTGGGAGGCTGTGAATTCTCTAGCAGTTGCTGAAATGTGTGAGGAATGCTTGTGAGACTTTAAAATAACTTCAGATTATACACAATGGAAGCTCTCTTAAAATGTATCATTTGCTGCATTTTTACAGTGACCTTGAGTAGTCCTGGGCCAGTCTTATCAGTGACTGAAAGAAAGCTGCAAAACCTGAGGAGGAAACCGAACAAGAGCAAAGAAGAACTGTTGAAGTCAGTAATGAACCAGTGTGCAACAGAGAATAAAAATGCGCAGGAATGGAGAGAAAAGATGCATCACTGGAGGCAAACAGAAAGCAGGAGAAAGGCGTTGACGCTGAAGAAAACCACAAGGCAGCTTATAAACCTCATTGCGCGCCAAACAGACTATGCAGTCAATGGTAGCAATGCAGGCAGAGCACTACCGTGCCAAACCCCCACCCTCCCAAACCTCTTTCCCCTATGCACCAATGTCAGCTCCAAGTCCCGTTCCCCAGCATCCAGGTTCTTACCTACACCATCACCAGCTGCCCCCGACACCTGTACGGTCACCTATGAGCCCAGAGAACTACGACCGTTACCCTCTGCACTCAACCCCCATCACCATGCAACAGTACAATCCTGAGGTGCACAGCACTCCTGGCAGTACATATGAAAAACTATGAATGTACAGTTCAACAACCAACCCCCCTGCCCGTGTACTTCCTTTTTTTTAAATAAATGATTTCTTTGATTATGAATCAGTTTTTATTAATGCATAAAGTGAAAGATAACAAACCCCAATGAAAACACAGGTAACAAACATCAAGGAAAACACAGGCACTTAAAAGCACTGTAACCAGTGCACGTCACTCCTGGTCAAGGCAAAAAAACATTACTGTTGGCTTTCAGCCTCAAATTTCTCCCTCAAGGCATCCCTAATCCTTGTTGCCCTGTGGTGGGCGTGTCTAGTAGCCCTGCTGTCTGGCTGTGCAAATTCAGCCTCCAGGAGTTGCACCTCGTTGGTCCATGCCTGGCTGAATGCTTCACCCTTCCCTTCACAAATATTATGGAGGGTACAGCACGCGGATAGAACCGCAGGGATGCTGCTTTCCCCCAAGTCTAGCTTCCCATACAGACATCTCCAGCGAGCTTTTAAACGGCCAAAAGCACACTCCACAGTCATTCGGCATCGGCTCAGCCTGTAGTTGAAACGGTCCTGGCTCCTGTTCAGCTTCCCTGTATATGGTTTCATGAACCAAGACATTAATGGGTAAGCGGGGTCCCCAAGGATCACAATGGGCATTTCAACGTCCCTTACTGTTATCTTTCGGTCTGGGAAAAATGTACCTTCCTGCATCTTCCTGAACAGGCCACTGTTCCGAAAGATGCGTGCATCATGCACTTTTCCAGGCCAGCCTGTGTAAATATCAATGAAACGCCCACGGTGATCCACAAGCGCCTGGAGAACCATAGAGAAATACCCCTTGCAATTAATGTACTCGTAGGCTAGGTGGGGTGATGCCAGAATAGGAATATGCGTCCCATCTATTGCCCCTCCACAGTTAGGGAAACCCATTTCTGAAAAGCCATCCACAATGTCCTGCACGTTCCCCACAGTCACGGTTCTCCTCAGCAGGATGCGATATTAATGGCCCTGCAAACTTGCATCAACACGATTCCAACGGTCGACTTTCCCACCCCAAACTGGTTCCCGACAGACCGGTAGCTGTCTGGAGTTGCCAGCTTCCAGATTGCAATAGCCACCCGCTTTTCCACCGTCAGGGCAGCTCTCAATCTTGTGTCCTTGCGCCGCAGAGTGGGGGCGAGCTCAGCACACAGACCCATGAAAGTGGCTTTTCTCATACGAAAGTTCTGCAGCCACTGCTCGTCATCCCAGACTTCCATGACAATGTGATCCCACCACTCACTGCTTGTCTCACGAGCCCAAAAGCGGCGTTCCACGGTGCTGAGCATTTCCGTTACCGCCACAAGCATTTTCATGTCACCCGCTTTAGGAAAATCCATATCATCATCGGACTCCTCACTGTCACTTTGGAGCTGAAGGAGGAATAGCTCAACTGCCAAACGTGATGTGCTGGTGACAGTCAGCAGCAAATTCCTCAGCAGCTCAGGCTCCATTTCACAGCGTGCTGAACTCACAATGGCAAGAAACGTGGACGGCGAAACTGAGACTGCTGGGAAGTGAAGCGATGCACCACGGGGCGTTGGAACAGGAAGCAGAATGACCCACACACTTCCTTCCCCTTCCCACAATACTCAGCGCCAAAACGGGATGAGGTGCTCTGTGGGATAGCTGCCCACAATGCACCTCTCAGTACAGCGCTGGAAATGCTGCCAATGTGGCCACACTGCAGCGCTGGTAGCTGTCAGTGTGGCCACACTGCAGCGCTGGTAGCTGTCAGTGTGGCCACACTGCAGCGCTGGCCCTGCACAGCTGGACGACCAGCGCTGCAAACTACCAGCACTGCAAACCGTAAGTGTAGCCATACCCCTAGTGTCATTTTTGTTTTATGTACGTTACTTCCATAGAATGGGGTGCAACGAATCTTGTGGCTTTATAGTAGTCTGCACAGGCAGAAAGAGCTATTCAGGTGGTGAGTAATTAAAACAGTTAATCACTGGGCAGCTGACTCAGGTTAGGAATAGCACAACTGTCACATCATTTAAATGAAGTCAGGACTTCTAATCATCCCAAAGTTGTTAGGTTAACTCCTCGAGGCTTTAATGCTAGCTGGAGTCTGTACTGATGAAAGCCAGCACTGAACTTCCTTGGGGTGGGGTGAGGCTGGGGGAGGAGCTGGTTCTGGGGTGGGCTGTTCAATAGCGATAATATGTCTCAGATATCTTAGTACAAGCTTGGATAGACGAGTAATGGGGCATGGGCCTGTAACCCATACCCAAGTGTGACTTCAGAGGGATTGCTTGTCTAAGAAATACATGTGTGAGGCCTTGGATGTTCTTCTTAGCTCCTTGCCACTGAGGAGTGGGAAACTTTTCTGTGAGAGTGGTAGGGCAGAGGCCAGCAATTTCTGCAGAATCTAAGCTTTTGTTATGCTTGCAAGGCAATCTACTAAAGGTGGACCTATGTGGTGCTGCCTCTCCATATGCAGTGGCCAGGATGCAAGAAGCAGTGAAGGAAAGATCTCCTCCTCCTCCTCCTCTCCAGCAACCAAAGTGGCTTCCAGCTGATCAGACTCCTATTAGCCAGTACCCCTTAAGAAACCTCTGTGCAGGATGCAGGGACACTGCAGCGCTATGCTAGGAATCCCAGGGCCCTCCCTCTTCCCAGCTGCTGCGGTTGTGGTGTGGGTTGGGCTTCTCAGGTGGCCATTGTTCCTGTGGAGAGAGGTGTGTCCCTACTTCTCACATTTGTGTCTGAGAGCATCCTGCACTTGAGGATGAAATAAATACCACTGATGCAAATCAAGGGGTTGTAACAGTACTCCTCACATTAAAGTGAGTTTAGTTCTGTCTCTAATTTCGTATAACTGGAAACTACAGCTGTCTGTGGGAGGGGTGGCTGGTCCATAGGCTGAAACTGCTCAAGACGTAGTCTCTTCTTGTGATGTTGCGTTGCATGAGATCAGTCATTGTTGCTGGGGTAGGCAAGGGGTTCTGCTTTGGAGTTGTTGGAAGAACTTCCTCTGGTTAATCACCCAGTGTATTTATCCTTTTCCACTTGGTAGCATCTCATATGCTCTAGGACGGTGGGAGAAGGAATGGTGAATTGTTACATTCCAAAATGAGGGCAAGAAATCTCTCCCCTTCCCCTCACATTGCTGTTGAAAGCTGAACACCACCAGTAGCCACAGAGACATAAGGGGTGGGGGAGAAATACCTGTGTGTGCACCAAGCCCCTGCACTGCTTTGTTACCCTGCTATATGGCAGGGACACGTTTGGGGGACACCTTCAGGGTTTTCACTCACAATTGGCATGATAAATGTGCACTAGAAGAGAGAGTGATTAGTGAAGGGAGATGTGCATGTTTGATATGGAAGAAAACCCTTTTTGTCCCTGAGAGGCACTTGAGATGTAGGAAGCACAAATTTCTCTCTGCAGTAATGGTGCTGAAGCCTAGGAGATCCTGATGAGCCGCTGTTAACATGCTGGTTAAGCAAGCTAGCGCTGCCTCCGAGAAGTGGTAACTTGCATTCCTTTTATCTTCTAAAACATGAACAAAATGCTTTGCAGGTATAGGATGCCTTCCACTAATAACCCAACTCTGCTAGGAGGCAGGAAGGTATCATCCCCAGTTCACCTTTTTGGATCTGTTTCCTCATATGTAAAATGATTTGCCCAAGGTTCCAGAGCCACTCGATGGGAGGAACTGGGAATAAACCCCTTGGTGCCCAGTTCTGGCTCCATACATTCCCTTGAGACCAACTTCATCTCTTTTGGTAACATCTGGCCTGTCTCCCATGGGCTTTTGATGCCCTTTAGAAGTGGGGGGTGGGGTGGGGGCTAAATGGCAAAACCCAATATTTGAATAATTTGAATGAGACCTATCCGTTCAAATCTGGGAAGAGACCTTTTAAAACAAAGATTTGTGTAGACACTGGAGAATGCCTAACTCTTCAGTAGAGTAGGCATCTGCTGCATTTCCCCTCTCTTCTAGCTGTTGAGCAATGCACCATGGACTGGCTTGCTGGTACCTTACACCTCACTTGGTGACTTTATCACTGGTGCCTTATGTGCTTAGTTTGCAAAGTGCTTAGGGATGGAAGGTGCTGTATCAAATGCTAACTAATGTCGGTCACTGTTTGGATAGGTTTATGCAGCATAAATGGAGGGCTCCTCAGTTTGTTTTAGATGGTAGTTTGTTTAATTATTTAAATAAAATAAGATGGATGGTAGTTGGCAGACAAGAAAGAGTCCATTGTTGGGCAGCACCGCCAGGGACAGCTCCAGGCACCAGCCCAGCAAGCAGGTGCTTGGGGAGGCCAACGTCCGGCTGTTCGGTGGCAATTCAGCGGCGGGTCCCTCACTCCCTCTTGGAGCAAAGGACGAGCTGCCGAATTGCCGCCGAAGACTGAAGTAGTGGCGGTAGAGCTGCAGATCGCGATTGCGGCTTGTTTTTTTTTTTTTTTTTTTTTGCTTCTTGGGGCGGCAAAAACCCTGGAGCCAGCCCTGATCACTGCTCACTCTGCACTCTGTAGTGTTTTAGGGCTGGCAAGAAACATTTAACTTTGTGTCAAAATGTGGATCACTTTACAAGACGAGCTTGGAGCAGAATAACCTCTCGGCCACTGGCTATGTAGCAAATGTGCCCAGACTGATAATTTCTTGCTGTTGGCTAGTGAAATGGGCATGAAGGACGACCGTACGCAGGGATCCCTTCTTTAAGTCACCATGTCATTCTTCACTTTTTCAGTACTTTATTTGTCAAGGCAGCCAATGCAATCTGGCCCATAGAATGCTGAAGAGGAGCATTCTGCGTCCTCAGCTCCTTCCATGGCCAACCCTGCATGCCAGGGGCCACTGCCATTCTCTTGCCTTTCTCCTAATTAAATGCATCAGACTTCTGTAACTACACTGGCAAAAACAGGCCCTGTAATTCACCCCTGGTGTCCACTGGTGCAGCTCCACTTGTATTTTAGCGATGATGGAGGCAATAGCGTGGTGGGGCTCCGGGTGTCCATTACTGCAGCATCAGTAGATCCTGCTTGGAATAAAAATGCCAAAGCACTGTCTGTCCTGCAGCTTCCCCCATTGCTGCCCTACGTGGAGCTGCTCCAGTGGTGAATGGTAGATCCCATTTTTTCCTGGTATGGGCCAGGATGGTTCTCCTAGAGTGTGACTCATGGCCTGCTGGTCCTGATGCAGCTTGCACAGGTGCCAACTCTGTGTCAGTTTCAGCAAATTCCCAGCTTGACCCGCCTCCCCTGTTTTTCCTGGTGTTATGGACAAATCAGGCGCTGGCACAGGCTTCAGGGTAAGGGGTGGTTAGTGGCAAGGAGCAGTGAAGGCAGGGTAGGCAGGGACTTGTGCCTACCAAAAATCCCAGCTGACAGAAACCCTTCTTGGTTCAGCGCTTCCAATAGTCTCCTGGAAATGAGCCAGTACCCAGGTGACTTCCACCTGGGCATTAACTGTTATCATAAAGGCTGGGGCAGAATTTGCTCTCCTTGTAAGATGAAGATGCTGTATTTCTCACCCTGAGGGCTGGTACTTCATTCATGTTTCCAGCCTCCTGAGACTATTGTATTCCTAGGGAAGGAACTGGGCCAGGTCAGAGTTTGTCATGTCAGATGGCCACCTTTCCCCGTTTGTGTCAGTGCTCTTCAAGGGTTATGTGAAAAACCAAACCTCTTGTCCCCTGGCCCAGCCATTTAAGTAAATACAACTCAAAAGTAAATAAAAACATGCTAATGTTCCGGGTATTGCCAGGGGTGGTTGTGCAACTTAGGGCTTGGCTACACTTGAAAGTTGCAGCGCTGGGAGTTACAGCGCTGGTCGTGCAGCTGTGTAGGGACAGCGCTGGTGTGTGGCCACACTCACAGCTACCAGCGCTGGTGTGTGGCCACATTTGCAGCATTTGCAGCGCTGTTGGGAGTGATGCATTATGGGCAGCTATCCCAGTGTTCAAGTGGCAGCAACGTGCTTTTCAAAAGAGGGTGTGGGGGGTGGTGTAGTGTGACAGGGAGTGCGGGGGGGGGGGAGAGAGAGAGAGTGGATTTTTGGAGTCAACACTGTGTGTTTAGCTTCCTGCCTTGAAAAATCAGAAAATGTTCGCGACCCCTTAGTCTTAACTCTTAATTGCAAACAGCCTGCATCCAAACGGACTCCCCGCTGTCAAGCAAACACTCCAAATTATCTCATTTGATTGTTCACAGCCAGGTGCAGATTGATCACAGCAAACAGGAGCTGTGTTTATAAGCAGCTCCGGGATCAACGGTGCGCCGAGTTCACAACAAAACAAAGAGAGGCTGCATAACAAAACAAAGAGAGTAATTTAATTTATAAAAGCATTCTGGGATATCTGCTAATACCCTGGAGGCCAATAACAGTGCTGGTGTGTGTCCACACTTGACGAGCAGCGCTGGATCACCAGCACTGCAATCATTACACCCCAACTAGACCAGGTGTACAGCCAGCACTGCAGCCAGGGAGTTGCAGCGCTGGATGTGCCTTGCAGGTGTGGACGGTTACTAATTGCAGCACTGGAAAGCCTCCACCAGCGCTGCAACTTTCAAGTGTAGCCAAGCCCAGAGTGCTGACTTCGGGGAGGCTGCCTGCTCCTGCAGTTAAACAGACTTCTCTTGAGAGCACTAGAATGCCAGCTATTACTGCTTTCTACTAGCGCCAGTGTATGGTTGGGCCACTAGTAGACTGATTCTCTCTTCTGCTGTAGTAGGTGACTGTAAAGGTATAAATAGCTTGTTGCAGTAGCTGATGAGAAACCAAATCTTATGGAACAATATGAAGGGAGCATGCCTGTTTGGGTCTCCCTATTCTTCCGCCCCCCCCCCCCCCCACACACACACACAGAGAAGAGGAAAATCTGCTTGCCTCAATTTTCTCTTAGCCTCTGATCTCTGTTGACCATCTACAGGCTTTGAACTAGGAGACAGCACGTCTGCATAACGTAATATTTAAAATGCTTAATATGGCAAAACATAAGTTTAATTCTTTGCCACCCACCCACATTTAACACTGGCATATGTCTAATAGGTATGAACCCACTTTAGCCTATGTAGCCATACACCTGGCTGATCAGCAACAATATAACTAGATATTCCTCTCCTCCTGATTGAGGTGCTGGCTTATCTGGATCTCTTCTCAGGCCGTTTGTTTGTTTGTTAGTTTTCCCTCTGCTATCTTATTTTTTGATTACCTTCTGCTAGCTTATGTACGTTGTGACCCAGTGTGCCTGGGGTAGCCCTTACTGAAAATGCCAAGGTCAGGGCAGGCTGCAAAAGGGAGAGCAGATACTCCCAAAACTAGTGGTTAACACTGAAGTTAAACTCCCCAGCCAGTCACAGACTGTGTTTCTGATCCCCCCACACTGGTTATCAAGAAACTACAAAAGAAATCACACAGCCCCCTTTATTGCATTCCAGTTCTCTGGATCCCAATCAGCACTTCGGTCCAGTACAGTGAGAAGTTATTTAAAAAATTCTGTTCACATACACAAAATGTTCTTCTAACCCCAAAGGGTCAGCCGTGTTACCAGGTCTGTATAGGTTTGGATCTTACCCAAAATACCACGCTGCCAACCAATCCTTTAGCATCTAAAACTAAAGGTTTATTATAAGGAAAAAAGAAAGAACAAGAAGAGAGTTGTTAAGTGATGAAGCAGTCAGATACATACAGAGACTTCAAAGTCCATATATTATGTTCTTAGCAATATTGGTGAATTTGCTGGCTTGAAAGTCCCTCTGGAACACTTCGAAAGTTTGGATGGGTCATTCAGTCCTTTGTTCAGAGCTTCATTTGTAGAAAAGTTCCTCCAGAGGTAAGAAGCAGGATTGAAGACAACATGGAGATGATGCAGCTGCCTTTTATGGTCCTTTTGCTGTGTGGCTTGTACTTCCTTTGTCCCAAACACAAGCTACCCAGAACACGGCATGGAATTTTGGAAAAGCCTTAGTTCTCTATCCACAGACCTACCACGTGCCTTACTGACCCATAAGGTGTATTCCCTGGTTTCTTTCAATGGGTTCATTGTACAGTTGATGACCCTTGATGGGCTGTTGAACAGGCTAGGCAGTGCTGATGCCTATCTGTCTGGGGGTGTCACCCAGAAACACAGCACAAGTTTGAAATACAGATTATACCATACATGTCTATAACTCACAATACAAAGATGATACAAACAAGATTATTATACTTGACAAATCATAACATTTTCACAGATACCTTACATGGCATATCTTGTCAGATTCCTTGCAATTTTATAATATTGGTATCACAAAGTGTTCCACATATTCTATACAGCATCACACATGTGGAGTAGGGGTCACCCAAGGCCATGGGGCTAATGCGATGACGGAGGCAGGCAAGAGGTGGACAAGATGGGTGCCTGGCTGAGGAGAAGTAGGCCAGAATGAATCGAATAGGTGGTCCTCCCACGTCTCTTGCTTTAGATGGAGCCCCATTGCACCACTCTGCTCTCAGTAATTCTGAGAAATGAGCTTCCCCTTTATGCCATGAAGCGCAATTCTGTTCTCTATAGGTAGGAGCCTCATTAAATGTCACTGGCACAGTCTAATTGGGTAACTTGTCCTTCACACAAGGCGGATGCAACAATATTTAAGTATCTGCATTGAGGAAGTAGCTGGGGACAACAGATAAGGGGAGTCATATGGTATTGGCAAGAGCTATTCTACGAAAATTGCTGATGGTGGTTTCAGCCAGCAAAGGTCAGATGTGCTGGCATAGCCTGACAGCACTCACTTTCATATGTGAGATTTGGCTACAGTGGACTTGATGGTGGGTCCAAATTTTTAATAGAGGAGGGTTTTGTGCTGCTGTTCAAAGAGAGGGCTGGGAATTGGGGAGGCAAGCAGTGGATTGCTCAACTTCCAGTCAAAAGCAACTTATTTGTGCAATGCAAATTAAATTACTCGACCCCAGGCTGGACACTCCCATGTGGTAGTCAAGCCCTCACTCTTCCCATATCCAGCTCGATAATGAAAGCAATTAAGTCACCTTTGGTCTCAGTCCTGATTCCCACTCTGAAAGAGGAGATAAGAACTGAGGGACTGATTCTGCTGTCATTCAAACCAATGACAAACTCCCAGTGACTTCAGCAGGCTTGGGCCTAAAGTCTCTCTTGCCAGTGTGTCAGGGTTGCATGGCCTGTGATTTGACTGCAGTAGTTAACAGAGGATTCTCTCCTGTCCACACTGACACCCGAACCATTAAAACACAGGGCCCAGTGACAGTTGTTACTTAAGCACAAATCTAATTGATTTCAATGATCACTTTGCCAAGTGAAGGTGCAGGATCAAGCCTGTGCCTTATGGGTTATGGTTTGTTTGGCCCTTTCTGCATGTTGGCCAGGTAAGCCACATGAACTGGACCTCATTTAAAATGGTTCCTCTGATCTTGGGTTTCAGGGGCCCAAGACAGAATTATATTTATCTGGTTATAAATACTTGTAGAGTTTCCATAGGTGTCCAAGTTTTATGCACTGCTGACCAAAGGGAAGCTAGGACAATACGGATTTACCAAAAAATTGCTGTTAAAAGTATTAGGTGACTTTGCTCAGTGGAAGAGATCTCAGATTAGAGAACAGGAAGATCTCACTTTGAAAATCTCCAGGCTCTGGTCAAGACTCTCTTTAGGTAAGGTTTATGTAGATTGCTGAAGGTGGAGGAAGAGTCTCAGGAGAAGAGAAAGAAAGGAAAGATAGAGTATATCTATCTCTGTGTATATCTTTCTCGACTATCCTATAGGTATGGGATTACTGTGTCTATAGCAAAGCATCAAAATGAAGTCAGGATTTTTCCTATATTGTTTTCCTGTGCAAGGTATACCATTTTAGCCTTTAGGGACCCTGCACCCTCTCCCACAGCACCTGAGCCCTCACCTCCCCCCACACCCTAACCCCCTGCCCCAGCCTGGAGCCCTCTCCCGCACCCCAAACCCCCCCCAGCCTGGAGCCCTCACCCCCCTCCTGCACCCCTGCCCCAGCCTGGTGAAAATGAGTGAGGGTGGGAGAGACTAAGCGATGGAGGGAGTGGGGATGGATTTAGGGGGACAGGGCCTCAGAGAAGGGGTGGGGCATGGGCGTGGCCTTGAGGAGGGGGAGGGCCTCAGGGCAGGCATGTTCAGTTTTGTGCGATTAGAAAGTTGGCAACCCTAGAGAGGGGGTCTCAAGCAGTGAGGTTTAGGGGTCTCCCATCCTCGTAATCTCTCTCCAAATCCCCTTTTCCCTGGTCCTCTTCTCCCCACAGCCGGAAGGGGATTCTGAGGGCATGACTGGCCAGAAGAATGTCACCTGCACTTTTCAAGGTGACTGCTTGCTCTCTTCTCCCCCTCCAGGTCAGTGTCTCATGCTCAGCCTGTCCCTTGTGGTCAAGGCACAGAGGCTGGGTATCTTTTCAGGGCACGTTACTCCGAAATGACCCAAGCTGTGTCTGGTCTAAGATGAGGCACAGCTAGTGGAGCACAATAAGTGACAAAACAGTTAGAGCAGAGCCCTATATTCTCACATTCTACTTGGGAGTAGGGAGACGGGGACTGTTCCATAATTTGGCAACCCCTCACAAGTTAGGAGAGCCCCTTAGTCCATTGGCTTTCTGGCTCCCAGAAGCTTGCTGTCTGAATTCTGATTGGCTAGTGGTGGTAGCTGTATGTTAGCCTCCAGTGAGTTTTGGATGTCCCTTTCCTTGGGATTGGCAGGTTGGACACTGATTGCCACAGTTTAGAGGTAGTGTTTTTCAGTTTGCTTCCTCTCATCCATGCCGCTTCCCACACATGCGCACATCTCTCCCCATCTTCCCTGGAGGATAAGCCTGGGACAGAAATGAAAAAGAGGCAACCGTACATCTTCCTATCTGCAACGCTATGCAGTTCCTTTCTAGTTTGGAAGGATTTTCACTTTACAGACCTAATTTGTAACAGGGAGAATTTCAAACGCAGCATTAGTTTGAAATGAGCCAGACACAGATCACGCCAGCTGAGTCAAGCAGGAGAAGAGGAGACTTTTATTTCTATTAATTAATCATTCAGGAAGGAGAAGCTGGCGTTCCCCTTTGCTAGCCTCCTCCTCTTGTGCTGACACGTTTGGTATGAGGCACAGAAGTTGTAGGCTGGAAGCAGTCAAGTGAAGGATTTAGTGAAGTTTACATTTCAGGGCAAACCATTATTTACAGAATGACAGAAGTGGGTTTTTAAAGACTTTTATTTCTAATTTGCTTTTTTCTCTTTACTAGGCACCCTTATAACCAATGCTTAGGTGAGATGTGTTAGTCTTGGGCTGGAGTCTGCATCAGCCTCCTCACCCTCAAAATGGCTGTGAGCCCGTACCATCCCTACGCAGGCAGAGTAATCACAACATAAGTTTTTCTCAGCCTCCACTATCTCAGCCCCATGGAGTTGTGATTCATCAGGCTTTGTTCAGCAGGCTCACGTGTCAATGCCTTTGGCTGCCTGTAGACTCTATAGGTTAAAGCTTTTATATCTAAGCAATGTTTGGGGGGCTATTAGGAATTTTAGCTTGTACTGGGAGGAAGAGCAAATTGCCTACTTCAGTCTAAGGCAGTATTGCATTGGTAGTGCTAGTGCATTATTTTTCATAACCACTTTGAATTTTATCTGATTTACAGAGAATAATAAGAAAAAAATGAAAATGTCTGTAGACCTCGGTGCCTTTTCCAAGTGGAGTAACAGGCTGTATCTCCATTCTATAGCTGGGGAAACAAAGGCACAAAGTGGCCCGAGGTCACAGAGCAAGTTGATGGCCAAGGCAGGGATACCAGGTCCCCGTCTCTCAAGGTTCAGTCCACCAGAGCACAGTTCCCTTAGGGTATGTCTACACTACCAGAGTAGTTCGATTCTACTTAAATCAAATTTGTGGAACCGATATTACAAAGTCGAACGTGTGTATCCACACTAAGGACAGTAATTCGACTTTGTGAGTCCACACTAACGGGGCAAGCGTCGACATTGGAAGCGGTGCACTGTGGGCAGCTATCCCACAGTTCCCGCAGTCCCCACTGCCCATTGGAATTCTGGGTCGAGCCCCCAATGCCTGCTGGGGGAAAAAAATGTGTCGAGGGTGGTTTTGGGTAACTGTCGTCATTCAACCATCACTCCCGCCCTCCCTCCCTGAAAGCGCCGGCGGGCAATCAGTTCACGCACTTTTCTGGTGAGTGACAGCGCGGACGCCACAGCACTGCAAGCATGGAGCCCGCTGCGATCATCGCTGCAGTTATGGCGGTTGTCAACTCCTCGCACCTTATCGTCCACCTTTTTCACAGTCAGATGCCGAGAAATCGGGCGAGGAGGCTACGGCAGCGCGGTGAGGACATGAAATCTCAGAGTGGCACAGACCTCTCACAAAGCAAGGGACCCCGCGCCGTGGACATCATGGTGGCAATGGGTCATGTTCATGCTGTGGAATGGCGATTCTGGGCCCGGGAAACAAGCACGGACTGGTGGGACC
Source organism: Mauremys reevesii (assembly GCF_016161935.1). Taxonomy (NCBI): domain Eukaryota; kingdom Metazoa; phylum Chordata; order Testudines; family Geoemydidae; genus Mauremys; species Mauremys reevesii. Next base: position 73,313,211 of record NC_052629.1, read on the forward strand.
GCATAGTGTTGCAGGTCTGGGATGAATCACAGTGGCTGCGAAACTTTAGGATGCCTAAGGGAACTTTCCTTGAACTGTGTGAGTTGCTGTCCCCTGCCCTGAAGCGCAAGGACACCCGGATGCGAGCAGCCCTGACTGTGCAGAAGCGAGTGGCTATAGCCCTCTGGAAACTTGCAACGCCAGACAGCTACCGGTCAGTAGCGAACCACTTTGGCGTGGGCAAATCTACCGTGAGGGTTGCTGTGATGCAAGTAGCCAACGCAATCGTTGAGCTACTGCTCTCAAAGGTAGTGACCCTGGGAAACGTTCAGGTCATCATAGATGGCTTCGCCGCGATGGGATTCCCAAACTGCGGTGGGGCTATAGATGGAACTCACATCCCTATCCTGGGACCGGACCACCAGGCCAGCCAGTATATTAACCGAAAGAGCTACTTTTCAATGGTGCTGCAAGCACTGGTGGACCATAGGAGACGTTTTACCAACATCAACGTCGGATGGCCGGGCAAGGTTCATGACACGTGTGTTTTCAGGAACTCTGGTCTGTTTAGACGCCTGCAGGAAGGTATTTTCTTCCCGGACTACAAAATAACTGTTGGGGATGTGGAGATGCCTATAGTGATCCTCGGGGACCCAGCCTACCCGCTAATGCCTTGGCTTATGAAGCCCTATGCAGGCGCCCTGGACAGTGACAAAGAACTCTTCAACTACTGGCTGAGCAAGTGCAGAATGGTGGTGGAGTGTGCTTTCGGACGTCTCAAGGGGAGATGGAGAAGCTTACTGACTCGCTCAGATCTCAGCGAAACCAATATCCCCATTGTTATTGAAGCTTGCTGTGTGCTCCACAATCTCTGTGAGAGCAAGGGGGAGACCTTTATGGCGGGATGGGAGGTTGAGGCAAATAGCCTGGCTGCTGATTATGCCCAGCCAGACAGCCGTGCGATTAGAAGAGCCCAGCGGGAAGCGCTGTGCATCCAGGAGGCTTTGAAAGCTAGGTTCCTCAGGGAGCAGGGTAACCTGTGACTATTAAGTTTGTTTACAGAGAAGCTGAACCTGCCCCCGTTTCTTTACCCAGCTAATGTTGACTATCCTCTGCAGTTACATACCCTGTTCCCCCCCTTCCAACGCACGCTTAAAAATAAAATACATGGAACTTTGTTAATTAACACCATTTTCTTTATTACTGATTTCGCGGTAAAGGGTTGAAACTGGGACGCAGACTGTGGTGGGTAGGGTGTGTAGTGATGTAAAGACCGCTTCTAAACTCGAGGAATGACAGGTTCCCGCTCCTAGAGCGGTCTGCAGTGGCGGACTGGTTGTTTCAACGGAGCCTGCCACCCCTCCTTTTTAGGACTCTGTGGGGGGGGGGGCTATGTGACTTTGTGGTGGGGGAGGACGGTTACAGATCCCCTGCTGCGTGGCTCTGTGATCCAGGATAAGGACCGCTGCATAAGATCTCTAACTGCCCTCCCCCGCCACAAAGTCACATAGCCCCCCCCAGAACATGAAAACCACCTCCCAGACTGACCAGGGTGCCTAGTGACTGCACTGTGTGTGTGACCTGCTGCTGAACATGCCCCCGTGTCTGTATCCTGGTAAAGGTGACTGTCCTGTCCAATTACCAACCCCCTTCCCCCCTTCAAACACAGTCTCCTCTAAAAGAACATGACGGAAACAGTAATTAACAGAAAAGTATTTTTTATTATCAACTAGACAGTTAGGGGATGGAACTGGGACGGGGGCTTGGGTGAGGCGGGAAGGAAAGGACTTATCAAAATTTTGGGAATGAGAGCCTTCCTGTAATTGAGCACTGTGCAGGGGTGGAGTGACAGTTTTCACGGCCCCTGCCACCCCTCCTTCTTGGTACTTTGGGTGAGGGGGGTATGGGACTTTGTGGCGGGGGAGGGCGGTTAGAGAGAGACTGCAGTGGGGCTCTGTCCTCCTGCCTCCGGTCCTGCAGAACATCCACAAGGCACCGGAGCGTGTCCGTTTACTCCCTCATTAGTCCAAGCAGCGTTTGAGTCGCCTGCTGGTCTTCCTGCCGCCACCTGTCCTCCCGTTCACTGTGTGAGCGCTGGTACTGCGACATGTTTTCCCTCCACTGGGTCTGCTGGGCCGCCTCAGCTCAGGAGCAGCCCATAAGTTCCGAGAACATCTCGTCCCGTGTCCTTTTCTTTCGCCGCCTAATCTGCGTCACCCTCTGTGAGGGGGATGCTGGGGTAGGTCGGGAGACAGTCACAGCTGTGTGATGGGAAAAAGGGAGTGAATTCCTTACAAAGATACATTTTTGCGAACAATGAACATAGTCTAGTCTGTCTCTGTAAACAAGACCATGCACAGCACCTATCTCATGCGCACTCAGGACCAGTTCGAATTTTCGGCCTTCGCATTCAGTGCCTGGGGTCTTGCAGTGGAGATCAGACAAGCGGGGCAGGACAGCAGAATTCGTGTAGCAGGCAGACATGCTAAACCATAGACTTTTTTGGCTGCTTAAAACTTAATTTATAGCAGTGCCCTCCTTTCACGGTCAAAGCAATGCTCCTAGCGTTGGCTAGTTCCTGCTGCCGGCAATCCGGAAAGCATGAACTCTGCCCCTGTCCCACCCCCTCGCGGCTGTCCCCGGGAAAGATCCCTGTATGCTGCCCCTGTCCCGCCTCCACCACGTGGCTGTAAATCGCCGGTTATAGTTATGTAAAGGAACAGGCAAGCAGTCCCAATACTAACATTCCCCTAATTCAAAGCAGGCCACCATGAGCGAGATCACCCTGATGAGGATCAGTGACACAGATAAAGACCGCATGCTGCGTGAAAACCAGCAAAAACCAGGGCCCTATGCCGCCATGCTCGTCGAGGCAATGATACCAGACTACCTGATGATAGCCTGGCGCGGAAAAGTGTGCTACCACGGAGGACGCAATAAGGCCGCTCTCCCCAGGAACCTCATGCAGAGGCTTTTCAGTTACCTCCAGGAGAGCTTCGTGGAGATCTCCCATGAGGATTTCTGTTCTATCCCCATATATATTGACCTTCTTTTCGCATAGTTAATATTCCTGTTCTGTTAAAAATAAATGTTTACATGTTTAAAGCACTTACCGACTGATCCTTCCCCTGATTCAGGGTCCGGGATAATGGCTGGGGGAGGGTTGGTAGGGGATCTCCGTGAGGGTGATGAAGAGATCCTGGCTGTCGGGGAAACCAGCGCTGTAAGTGCTGTCGACTGCCTCATCCTCCTCATCTCCTTCCTCATCTTCCCCGTCCGCGAACATCTCCGAGGAACCGGCCGTCGACACTATCCCATCCTCAGTCCACGGTCAGTGGTGGGGTAGTGGTGGCGGCCGCACCTAGAATGGAATGCAGTGCCTCGTAGAAACGGCATGTCTGGGGCTGGGCTCCGGAGCGTCCGTTTGCCGCTTTTGGTCTTCTGGTAGCCTTGTCTCAGCTCCTTGATTTTCATGCGGCACTGCGTTGCATCCTGGCTGTATCCTCTCTCTGTCATGGCTTTAGAGATCTTCTCGTAGATCTTCGCATTCCGTTTTTTGGAGCGCAGCTCCGAAAGCACAGACTCATTGCCCCACACAGCGATCAGATCCAAGACTTCCCGATCAGTCCATGCTGGGGCCCTCTTTCTATTCTGAGATTGCATGGACACCTCTGCTGGAGAGCTCTGCATCGTTGCCAGTGCTGCTGATCTCGCCATGATGTCCAAACAGGAAATGAGATTCAAACTGGCCAGACAGGAAAAGGAATTCAATTTTTCCTGGGGCTTTTCCTGTGTGGCTGGTCAGAGCATCCGAGCTCGGACTGCTGTCCAGAGCATCAACAGAGTGGAGCTATTAGTGTCGAATTCCATCCACACCTACCCTAATTCGACATGGCCATGTCGAATTTAGCGCTACTCCCCTCGTCGGGGAGGAGTACACAAATCGAACTAAAGAGACCTGTATGTCCAACTAAATAGCTTCGTTGTGTGGATGGGTGCAGGGTTAATTCGATTTAACGCTGCTAAATTTGACATAACCTCCTAGTGTAGACCAGGCCTTAGTGATGCATCGAAGCTGCAAAGTTTAGATCCAGATCTGAATTTCCCAAAGCTAGGGGTGTTTGAGAGCTTTGATTTGGGATAGGGTTTACATTTTAGTAGGTGGATATTTTCAGTATCTGGCATATGGCAGACCCTTTCATTAGTTCTGCATTAGGCTATTATGGAAATATATTGCCTATTTAAGTGATTTAAAGTGGGAGGCAGTTACATGAGCACTTCCTTTTAACACATCTGAAGATCTTTGGATTGGTGTCAAGTGTCCAGGTCAAGCTGTGGGCATGATGCAGTCATAGAAGAGAGGTGTGAAGAGAATAATATCTCATTATTTGGCACTCCTCCATCTTCAGGAAAAGTGTCCTACTGCAGCTGTGATGGGATACGTGGGGCAGCCCAAGGGAAACAATAACTGTGTCACAATGGACGGGCTGTCTGAGGTTGATGCACATTGGTGTAAGTTTCTCTCTCTCACCGGGGCAGTTCTCTGCCTTGCAAGCCCATACTAGGAGCTCTCTAAATCTTATAAACAATGTATATTTATAACTGACAGCTCAGCTGGGCTTGCTCAACTACTTCATAGCTGTTCCAGCATGCTGAAAAGTAGGGTGAGTCCAAAGAATAAATAATTGTTCCCTTGCAGAAGGTTCGTAAGCTAGGTGTATCCTGGCTCCAAGGCACGGTTTAACCTGTGCTTATGTTTCAGATCAGTCCAGTTTTCTCATTTCCTTAGGCTAGTTTCTTAAATAATTGATTAAGCCTTGGTTTGATCACTATCCTCCTCCCCTGGGGCCATTAAAGGACTTTGCTTGGTGGTTGCAACGTTGCAAGTGAATGTTGCTTAGGACAGGTCTACAGTACAGACCTGTATCTGTATAACTACATCACTCGGGGGTATGAAAAATCCACACCCCTGAGTGACATGGTTATATCGAACACACACCCCAGTATGTCAGCAGGGGAGCTTCTCCAGTCACCATAGCTACCACTTTTTGGGGAGGTGAATTAACTACGCTGATGGGAGCAGCTGTCCAGTTGCTGTAGGAGCATCTTCCTTAAAATGCTACAGCGGTTCCACTGCACCGGCGCAGTTATGCTGCTGCAGAATTGTATGTGAAGACAAGTTCTAAGTTAGGCCCCGACCTTGCAGTTGGATCTGTGCATTCCCCCCGACAAAGTCCGTCAAGCTTTGTGTGGGCGCAGGGATCCACCTGCTCTGATCTGACAGCAGTACAGGGCCTGAGACCCAGACCCTCAAAGGTATTTGGTGCCTGACTCCTATTGGAGTCTAGGGGAATTAGGTGACTAGGGCCATAGGCGCAGACTCCGTGGGTGGTCCGGGGCTGGAGCCTCTACGGGGTGGGGGGAAAATGGTTTTGCTGAGCACCCACTGGCAGCCCCCCATCAGCTCCCCCAGCCCCTCCTGCCAACCAGCGGGCCCCAAGGAGCAGTGCATCCCCCCTGCCTCCTGCCCGCCTCCTGCAGATGTTCCGCGGCATGCTGGAGGCTGGGAGGGAGCGGGGAGGAGTGAGGATGCTGTGTGCTCGGGGGCGGGAGTGGAACTGGGCAGGAAGAGGCATGGCAGGGTGGAGTTGGGGCGGGATAGGGCGAGCGTGGGGCCTTGGAGAAGGGGTGGAGTGGGGGCAGGGCTGGGGCAGAGCCGGAGGTTAACCACCCCCCGGCAATTTGAAAAGTCGGTGCCTGTGACTAGGGCTATGGCTCACTACACCTTCTGTGTCTCAGTGGTGTTGTTAACCCTTCCCCCCCCCCCGCCCCCGTTCCCTGAGCGACATAAGTTACACTGACCGAAGCGCTGGTGTGCACAGCACCCACCGTGTGGGTGGGAGAGAGCTTCTCCCACCCACATGGCTTCTGCCGCTTGCGGAGGCATAGATGCTGGAACTATTTGTATAGTGGAGGTGCTGAAAGCCATTGAATAAAACTGTAAACTCTGTATATGATGGAAACTACTTCAAACCAGGGGGTGCAGCAGCACCCCTCATTCCAGTACCTATTGCTGTATACACACTTAGGGCATGGCTACACTTGCGAGTTAGAGTGCATTAAAGCAGCCCCGGGCGCCTTAACTCCCAACCCGTCCACACTGGCAAGGCACTTAGAGCACCTGGACTCTGCAACTGGAGCGCTCCTGGTACTCCACCTCCATGAAAAGCATAATGCTTGTTGCGCCTCGGCTGAAACACCCCAGCATCAGTGTGAAGGAGGTGTTGCATTACTGCGCTTTGATCGGCCTCCAGAAACATCCCATAACCCCTTAAGTCAAGTGGCCACTCTTGTCATTGTTTTGGAATCGGCTGTAGGAATGCGGATATGCCCTTTCAAAGCTCCGTTTCTGACAGCTGACATGCTTATCTGCTCTGGGACAAAGCAAGCCATTAGGGTGGAATGTTGCTTGGTGTGAGTGTGTGAGAGAGAGGTGGGGGAGGGGGGGGGTCTGAACTGACAAGGGAGCATGCTGGCACACACTCAGCACCCCAAAAAACCACACACTCTCTCTCTCTCTCTCTCTCCTCCCACATACACACAACACACTCCCTGTCACACTCCACCCCACCCCCTGCATTTGAAAAGCACTTTGCAGCCACTTGAATGCTGGGATAGCTACCACAATGCACTGCTCTTTGTGATGTTGCAAGAGCTGCTAATGTGGCCACACCAGTGCGCTTGCAGCTGTCAGTGTGAACAGACTGCAGCTCTTTCCCTACTGTGCTCTCCGAAGGCTGGTTTAACCCAAAGCGCTCTACATCTGCAAGTGTAGCCATGCCCTTATTAAGGCTTGCAATCCCCGGTAAGCTTAGTCAGGGATCACTTGACCCAGCACTGAATGCACTCACCTCTGAGGAAAAGCACAGGAGCTGTTTAACAGGGCAACAGCTTAGGACAAGAAGCCAAGCATACTGTGTTGAGCTGAAAGAGCAAAGCGAGTTTAAGGGAGACAGTCTGTAACTAGCTGAATTGGAATTGTGCTAGGATGCTGTGATGAATGTCACTGCTTTTACCACACCTTCTGTAAGCTCTGTAATTACCACAGGTGTTAATGAGCTCGGTTTAGCATCTGACCTAGGGCAGTCAAGCGATTTAAAAAAAAATCAATTGCGATTAATCTCACTGTTAAACAATAATAGAATACCATTGATTTAAATATTTTTGGATGTTTTCTACGTTTTCAAATATATCCATTTCAATTACAACACAGAATACAAAGTGTACAGTGCTCTATATTTTTTATTACAAGTATTTGCACTGTTAAAAAAATAAAAGGGAAAGAAATAGTATTTTTCAATTCACCTAATACCTATCCTTAGAAATCTCACATTGGTACCTCCTTTGCCTTTTGTCAAATCTGCAGTCAAAGTGTTCTTAAAATGAACACGTGCTGGGTCATCATTTGAGGCTGCTATAACATGAAATATATGGCAGAATGCAGGTAAAACAGAGATGGGGACATACAGTTCTCCCCCAAGGAGTTCAGTCACAAATTTAATTAACGCATTTCTTTTTAACGAGCGTCATCAGCATGCAAGCATGTCCTCTAGAATGGTGACCGAAACATGAAGGGGTATACGAATATTTAGCGCATCTGGCATGTAAATATTTTGTGACGCTGGCTACAACAGTGCTTTGAGAACGCCAGTTCTCACTTTCTGGTGACATCATAAATAAGAAATGGGCAGCATTATCTCCCGTAAATGTAAACAAACTTGTTTGTCTTAGCGATTGGCTGAACAAGAAGCAAGACTGAGTGGACTTGTAGGTTCTGAAGTTTTATGTTTTGGTTTTTGAGTGCAGTTATGTAACAAAAAAAATTCTACATTTGTAAGTTGCCATTTCATGACAGAGATTGCACTACAGTATTTGGATAAGGTGAATTGAAAAATACTATTTCTTTTTATTATTATAAATATTTGCACTGTAAAAATGATAATCAAAAATAATATACACTTTGATTTCAGTTACAACCCAGAATACAATATATCTGAAAATTGTAGAAAAACATTCAAAATATTTAATAAATTTCAATTGGTATTCTATTAACAGTGCGATTTAAAACTGTGATTAATCACAATTAATTTTTTTAATCGCAATTAATTTCTTTGAGTTAATCACATGAGGTAACTGGGATTAATCGACAGCCCTAATCTGACCTAAAATATGAGGCCCTCCAGAGATGCTGTGCCCTCATCGATGTGCTGGTTAGGTCAGCACTATGACCTCAGCCACATCCCATTGACCTGAATGAGAGTCTTTCCGTTTACCTCAGTGGGCTTTGAAACAGGCCTATAGTGCAGGTGTCTCCCAAGCCTCTGCATGCTGGCTGCCTTGTGAAATGTGACAGAATCGGGGCTGACAGATTCTTCCTAAAAGTGAGGGGGGAGGCCCCACCCCCTCTGTGGCCCTGCCCCTCCACTTTTCCCCTCAAGACCCTACCCAACCCAGAAGCCGGAGCCAGGCCAGGGAGTGGGGGCCTCCACCTGCCCAGGGTTGGGGCTGAGAGCAGCCCCCACCCAGGCAGATGGAGGGTCTGTGGCTCTCCACAGCTGCCCATGTGGCTCTTTCCCCGACCTGGCTCCGGCTTCTGGTCTGGCCTGGGGGTGGGGCCTCGGGGGCCATGGTAAGAACGGCGCGGGCAGCTGTGGGGAGCCACGGACTCTCTGTCTGCCCTGGGTGGGTGGTCTGGGGGTGGGCAGGCCAGGGGATGCTCTCTGGCCTTCCCACCCTTGGCAGGTGGAGGGTCTGCGGCTCCCCAGAGCTGCCCGGGCTCCCCGTGCCACTCTCACCCAGGCTGGGCTCCAGCTTCCGGCCTGACTGGGGGGCATGGCCTTGGGGGTGGGGGGGGGAAGCAGAAGAGCAGGGGGCCATGCCTGTGGTGAAAAGTGGGTGGGCCTTGCCCCCCCCCCCCTGCTCCAGTGCCCCTGGACAGGATCACAGCACAGGCTGGTACAGAACCTTGCAGGTGCAGAGACAGAACCATTGCTCAGATTAGAGGACATCTAGCTCCCATTTCCTCTGGAGTCCAGAGAAGTGGGTCTTGCAGTGCATCAGTGAATCATTTTGCTAGTGTTTAAAAAATGGAAATGTGGAAGAGGCGCCTGAGTGCATGTCAGTGCTCACAGTGGGGCACAGTTCTGCATAAGCTAGGCAAAACCCAATAGAAGCGCCAATGTGCCTGGGTATGTTAATACTCTGCGTGGCCCTCTGCCTGCCATCCCTAAATTTTATAGTGCTCACAGCAGCACCTGTTAGATGTGGGATTAAATTTCTAATGCTTTGCCTATGTATGCAGAACATCCCATCCTGCTTGAATTGCTCCATTTTTACCTTCAAGTCGCTTACTTCAAAGTGGGAATTATTATCTTGCAACTATTTTTGGTTTTAATTGACTCATTAAAATTAGAGATGAGGCCTAAACCAAAATCTCAGGCCCAAACCTCACCCCTGTGCTCAGATCTGTAAGCGCGTGATCCAGATCTGAACTTGTGTAGCTGCCTTCCGTGGTGTACATTTCTCTGTAATGCTTCTGACACACTGTTTTTGGTGGATTGCCTGCTTCCGTTACTAAGGAGCGTGCCTTCCTAATTGCCCATTGTGAGGCCCTCCATGGTGGAGAGCAGTTGTGTTCAGTTGCAGAATGTTAGAGTTGCTGAGCGCGCTCTCTCTCTCTCTCTCTCTCAGACTTTGTTCGTTCTTGGTCGTTTTCCTTAGTCTAAAATAAGTGATTTAGGTGAAGAAATAAATGTTCGAAGTTTGCATATGGGGAAAAGATGACATCCCCATATCTATGATTCAAAGCAAAACCGTGGACTCTAATACTTAGGGATTTGGGGGAAATTGGTATCTGGATCTAAACTCCGCCACCCTTTTATTTAAAACATACCTTTAATATTGAATTCTCTTGCCCCACCCCCACTACCCACTCCTTGACATCAACCAGACAACACTGTGGGCTTTGTCAACTGTTTCTGAAATTTATCTGGGATGTCACTTTGAAAGGACTAGAAATTGTATTGAAGAATCCAGTTTCTCTTGGGTTGTTACCTTCTTATTCTCTCGTAGGTAACTCCTGGCAGCAAAGCAGCAATAGCCAATTTATGTATAGGAGATGTCATCATGGCAATTGATGGGGAGAACACAGATAACATGACACACTTAGAAGCGCAGAACAAAATCAAGAGCTGCATAGATGAGATAACTCTGACAGTTGGCAGGTAAGTCACTGAGAGGATGTGCTCATCCTGGGGGCAACCGTTGTTGTGTTGTACTTTGATGGCAATAATATCTGATTTAGTTTATCTGTCCTGGCCTCTTTTCTGGGTTAAGTGGCATGGTTTGGATTGCAACAATGAATTGTGGGTCAGCCTTTAAACTTAATGCTGTTTTGCATGTGTTCACTATTCTTTGGCACAATGAAAACAGCAGTCCAAGTGGCCAATTGGCTGATAGTTGGACACGTTGCTAGGCCTGTTCTGTGATTCCTGACAGGAGGAAACCGAAGGAAGGTAAGTAGCTTGGATCTTTTCATCCTAGTGGACATGTAAGACCAAAGTAATAGCACTCTAGCAGACCCTGAGTTTTATTTTTAAGCACTAAGATACCCCTGTTGTCATAGTAACTAATAATCAAGGTGGAAGAGTAACCACGAGCATGCATCTTCATGATGAATTAATTCAACACTATGTGGCTTCCTGCTCTATGAGCCATTAGCCAGCCAGTTCTGGCCACATACAAGGATACTAGCAAGAATTAGATGTACCTTTTAAAGTTTAATGGAGTTGCTCACTCAAACAGTGCAGACTGACATGGTGCCCATACTGCAGTGTTTTACTCAAATTTCTTTCAGTAGCTCAGTGCTTCTGCCTTTCATTACTTTTGGTGGCCCATGATGAACTGTACTTGAAGTGGGATGCATGCAGCTCGACAGCAGGCCATGTAGGTGACTGCAAGAATAGCATTGCAAATTGCCAGTGCATCATTTGAATGTGAACTCACCTGTTGAGTTCTAGGGATGAAATGCCCTCAGTAATCAGGGAACAGCTGTGCAAACCACGGCTTTTGTGTCTGTTAGATAAAATGATTTATTGGACCAACTTCTCAAGCTTTTGAGCCACACACACCTTTTCTGTCACCAACAGCAGTTGGTCCAATAAGAGATATTACCTCACCCACCTTCTGTCTCTAATATCCTGGGACTGACATGGCTACAACTACATTGCATACATGTTAGATAAAATATCTGTTTAGTACCCTTGTAGCAGAGAGGGAGCAGTAAAGTCATAGAATGCTGCACTAGTTGAGACTAAAGGAAAGACGTGAGTAGCCTATGGAGGCTGTTCAAACTGGCTTTAAATCTCCCTGTGTAAGCTCCACAGATGGTTTGATAAAGTCTTCAGCATTGTGGGTAGCAGTTGAAGTTCCCCCTGAAGCCTAGGTATCTGTGTCAGATACCATTGCATGGATTCATCTTAACCTACAAGAGCCATAAAGGGTTTTTCTTTAGTTCTGCCACTGAGCCAATCCTGAGTCATTATTGTAGGGCACAGACGTCTCGCCTAATCTTCCATTCTGAGCTCTCGGGAGAGAGACTTCTCGTTTCCCCTGCTACTCCCGGCCTGGCATTTGCACCATATGCACACAGAGGCACAGCGAAGGGGAAAGTGTGATCTCCTTCTGCTAGGCCCATTGCTTTTTAAAGATCTGGGGTCTGATGTTTCAGAGGTACCGAGGACTCGCAGCTCCCATTGACTTCATTTGTCGCTTCTGGAAATTTGGTCCTTAGGAGCCTTCTTTGTTGCTCCTCTTTCCTCCACAATAAGCTTTCAGTCCTCCCTTCCTTCCCCAGAGGGTATCTGCAAACTGCCTGCTTTGCCAGTGTCCTTGGAGTTGCTGTCTCTGAGGTGGTGCTGGGGGACTTGTTGGGGGGGGCGGGGGGGCAAGGGGGCTCCACAGCCAAGGGCTGATCCGCAGTATTGAGAATTCTAATGTTGTTTGGTTAGTTCCAATAGTTCACCAGGCGCTTCCCAGTCCAATAAGAGGTCGTGCTGCCTGCCCAAAGGAGCTGACAATTGAAAGCTGGGACTGGGTGCAGTGAAAGTGGTGTGACTAGCCTGGGTTAGGCCTGCCATTTCTCATGATCAGGACGGTGAAGGATATAACTTGGAAGCCCTCCTGTAGGGAAGTGTGTGTGCCCCTTTGAAGTAGCCTGTTTCCCCCTGGGTGGGTCTGGTTGGCCAGCAGTTGAGGAGGGCAGAGCTGGTAGAGCCTGTGGGTAAGTGCACCCTTACAGATCATTTAGTCTGTTAAATATGTGTGCTAATATTAATCAGCAAGTCATTTATTTTATGGCTGCCCTTTGCACATTTCATTAGCATCCCAGCAAAATAATTTTAACCAGCTGGGCAGGCATGCAGAGCTGGGCAGTGGTTCTGAATGGACATAATCCAGCTTAGTTTTGCAGTGCGCTCTCCATACAGAGCATCACCAAATGCTCAATGGGACCATCTTCTATTGTGCTGATGCGCTCAGGAAATGAGTGCTGTATGCCAAAACGAGCTCCATGCTTTGTCCTGGGGTTTGTGGTCCGCATTGCCCCAGAGGAGCGTAGCTGTCACACTGGTTCAAGAAATTTGGTCTTTGTAGCTGGGGCTTGATCTATGAGTTGCTTTAAAAATCAGGACCAAGGCCTTAAACTGGCATCAGAAGCTTCCTGGGAGCCAGTGGAGGGATTTGAGTCCAGGCATGATGTGCTCATGGCGCCCTAGTTCATGGAGAAGGTGAGCAGATAGTCTGTGCATCATCTTCAGAGTCATGCTTCAGCTACAGTAATCCAGCCTGGAGGTGATGAATGCATGGATCACTGTGACCAGGTTTTCTTCTGGGAGAAGAGGATGAAGTTTCTTAATGAGCTGGAGGTGGAAGAAGGCATTTTTGGAAACTGATGCTACCAAGCTTAGTGAGGAGTAAAACCAGAGCCAGGGGCTTCACTGCACTTTGATGAGTGCAGTGGGGCCTGTGAGCCTTCAATGGAAGGTGGAGACTCTAAAGCTGATCTTGCCTGGATTCAGCTTTAGCCAGCTGCTCTTCATGGAGGAGCTGATTCCCTGTGGGCATTCTGACATGCCAGGAGTGGTGGTGGTTGCGTCAGTTGAGAATGAAACTATGTAGTTGTTATGTTGGCATCTTGTTGACAGCTGAGCCTGTGGGGTGTCACTACCTCACCCAGAGGTCTCGTATAGAAGTGGGGATAGTATGGATCCTATGGGACCCCGCCAATGAGGTCCTTCAGAGCGGAGGAGCAGTGGCCCATCATCACACTCTGAGTTCTGTAGAGAAGAACGATTGGAGCTGCTGTAGTGCTGGGCCATCTACTCCTGGTGCGTCATGTAGATGGGTTAACAGTTCCTTGTGGTCCACTGTGTCAAAGGCTGAAGAGAGGTCCAGCAGTGGAGCATGGAGATCTTACCTGTGCCCATGGCCAGGAGAGGCTTGCCTTTTAGGGTCACTAGAGCTGACTCTGTGCTTTGGCCTGGTCTGAGCCCTGATTGTGGGGCATCCAGGATTTTGGTTGATGTCATGTGTTGTTGGAACTTGTTGCTTCCTTCTTTCTCAGTTATTTTGCCCAGGGACGGGAGGTTGGAGACTAGTAGTGGAAAAGGTTCCTCAGGGCTGGGTTGAGTGTTGGTTTCTTGAGGATAGGGGAAATTACTGCATATTCCAAGGAGCTTGTTAGGTGTGTTTCTCTGAAGAAGGCATTAACTGTTTCTATTAGTAGTGGACATAGTTGTTCTTCACTGGCTTTCACCAGCCAGAAGGACATGGATCCGTTTCACAGGTTGTGCTCTAGTATTTTTCAGGGCTTATCATAGAAATGTAGGTCTGGAGGGGACCTCAAGAAGTCATCAAGTCTAGTCCCCTGTGCTGTGGCAGGACCAAGTAAACCTAGATCATCCCTGATGGGTGTTTGTCCAGCTTGTTTTTAAAAGCTTGTAGTGATGGGGACTCCACGACCTCCCTTGGAAGCCTGTTAAAAAACTGGGCAAGTCCAGAGTTTAACTACTGTTAGAGTTAGAAAGTTTTTCTTAATCTCTAACCTAAATCTCTCTTGCTGCAGATTAAGCCCATTACTACTTGTCCTACCTTCAGTGTACATGGAGAACAATTGATCACCATCCTTGTTATAACAGCCCCGAACATATCTGAAGACTGTTATCAGATCCCGCCCCCCCCTCAGTCTTCTTTTCTGAAGACTGAACATGCCCAGTTTTTTAACCTTTCCTCATAGATCAGGTTTCCTTTGATCATTTTCTTGAACTTTGGCGTGTGTGAAGGGGCCAAATGCAGTCAGAGGAGATTCGGGGGGCTGAGGATGGAGGTAATGCAAACTGGTCCAGGGTGGAATTTTCTTTTCCAGTTAGTTCCATACGTATCCAGTTAATCTGAATGATGAAGTATGCAGACAGCTCTTCACGTCAGCTGATGCTTGGGTCTGGTCCCTGAGCTAAGCAGAATGGATTGATGAGCCTGTTCACTGTGTGAAATAGTGCTGTTGGCTGAGATGACTGGCCCAGTAGTCCTACGGCTGTGCTGGGCAGAGCATCAAGGACACTCAGCACAGTGGATGCAATGTGCTTGGCCACTGGAAGGCTTCCTGTGGGAGAGGAGTCCCTTGCTCACAAGTGACTTGTCCAAATTCTGTCAGCAAATTGATGGCAGGGATGGAGCTTAGGAGCTCCTGGCTTCTCCACCTGTGGTGCCTAGTCCCTGTCATTCATGCTTCTGGTCTGTTGAGAGAGTGTTTTTTCTTTTGTTCAGAGTGAAAAGAAAGGAAGATGGAAAACAGAGTGGTAAGCTGAACTCTTCCTGTAAGTGTTTCTATGGGCTTTTGCTTCTGGAAGAAACTGACATAATGTCTTAAATGAATGGTGTTTGTGGGGCAAGAGATACTTCGCTCACTCCGTTTTCTGGAGTGTCAAATAAACCAGCAGAAAACAAAAGCCCTAAAGACTATCCACAGGGGCTCATTGTAAATGGAAACAGATTATACAGCTGGTAAGGAGACTGTTAATAATCCCAGATGGCTTCTCTGCAAGCAAAGAAGGTGACTGCAGTCAGGTGTGCAGAAGTATTCCACCAAGCCGTGAGACAAATAGGCGAACCAAAGCCAGTGACCGCCCATGCCTACAAAGCTATTCATAGGGTGCGTGGAGCAGAAAACTGGAACAATTCCTCAGCTACATTCCTCTGTGGGGAGGGAGCTGTTCAAAAACAGAGAACCAAAAGCCCAATATCAAAATGCTTTTCTGGAAACAAATAGGATCTTCAGGATTAGGTTCAGCTCCATAAGCCCTAATGAAGTGTTAACAGTTAGTCCTGCTGATCCACAACTGAAATTTATACTATTACCATGATGCCTCGCAGGCTATACAAGGGTATTACTGACAGAGGCAGGTTAATATTTGCTGGGGCCTTGGGCCCAAATAATATAATATTGCCTCAGTAGGTTCTTCTTCTCTCACCATGAGTGGTCCCTCCACCCAGAGGTCATCAGGACCATCTTCTACAGGTGGGGGAACTCCTCAAGTGGACCTATTTGCTACCAGGCAAAAGAGAAAATGCCACCGATTTTGCTCCGTAACAGGTCTCAACAGCGGTTCACTATCCGATGCCTTTCTCCTGTCATGGGCAGGTGCCCTGATGTATGCCTTCCCACCTATCCCACTTATCAGCAAGGTCCTTCTGAAGATCAAGAGGGACAAAGTGCAAGTCATTATGATAGCCCTGGCATGGCCTCACCAGTATTGGTTCAGCATGCTCATGGACTTAGTGGTGGAGCCCCATACATGCTTCCCCAACAACCCAGACCTGCTCTCATATGACCACGGATGGTTGCTGCACCCGAACCTTGCCTCCCTGCACCTGACAGCATGGATGCTGTGTAGCCAAGCCTCGAGAAACAGGCCTGATCTGCACAGGTCCAGCAGATCCTATTAGAAAGCAGAAAACCCTCTACCAGAGCAACTTACCTGGCTAAGTGGAAGTGCTTTGCCTGCTGGGTGTTGGAACAGAAATTTTCTTCAGCTCAGACTTCTTTACCATCCATTCTGGAATACCTGCTCCATTTAAAGCACCAAGGTCTGGCAGCCATATCAGCTTTCCACCCTCACATTCAGGGTAGATCAGTCTTCTCTCATAAAATGACAATCAGATTCCTTAAGGGTCTTGAAATATTCTTCCTGCAGATCTGTGATCCAGTCCCTCAAGGAGATATCATCCTGTTCTTTTCCAGGCTCACTGGTACTCACTTTGAGCCCTTGGCTTTTTGCTCTGTCCTACATCTATTCCAACGAGGAGAGGCGTCTGCATACTCTCGACATCAGATGTGTCCTGGCCTTCTACCTTGAGTGAACCAAACCCTTCCACGGGTCTACTCAGCTTTTCATTGCAGTGGCTGACAGGATGAAGGGACTTGGGTGTCCTCTCCAAGAAGTTTTGTCCTGGATAACTGCCTACATCTGTACCTGCTACGAGCAGGCAAAAGCTGTGTCTCCACCAATGGTGACAGCTCATTCAACAAGAACAAAGGCGTTAGCAGCAGCTTTCCTGGCATGCGTCCCAATCCAAGATTTCTGCAGGGCCATGACATGGTTGTCTGCCCATACCTTCATGACCCACTATACCATCACTCAGCAGGCTCAAGACGATGCTGGCTTCGGCGGAGCAGTATTACAATCGACGCATCCATGAACTCCTGCTTACCTCCAGTGGCACTGCTTGTAAGTCACCTGCCGTGGAATGGACATGAGCAAGCACTTGAAGAAGAAAAACGGTTACCTGCCTCTCGTAACTGTTGTTTTTTGAGATGTGTTGCTCCTGTCGATGCCATGACTCACCCTCTTTTTCCTCTGTTGGAGTTCCGGCAAGAAGGAACTGAATGCGGGGAGCCAGTAGCATCCCTTATACAGCACATACACGCATGACTCTAGAGGGTGCCAGAGCCAGCCCTACGGATATCACTGGGGAGAAAAACTTCTAGTGCTGGTGCATGTGGTGAGCCTACACCCCTAACATGAATGGACATGAGCAACGCATCTCGAAGAACAGCAGTTATGAGAGGTAGGAAACCATTTTATGCTTGTTTTTCCACATTCTCAGATGCCAGGATGGAATGTGGCATAGAGCAGGGGTTCTCTACATTTTTCTTTGAGGTCCCCCCACACTCCTCCAAACAGGCTATAAAAATTCCAGGGCCCAGCGGGGTGGGGAAGGGGAAGTGAGGCTCCTGGCTTCAGCTGCAGGGGGAGACAAGTGGTGATCAAAAAAATCATCTCAACTTGGGTGGTTCCTTTTGTTAATGGAGCATAGAGCCTTTCACCTCTGAGTCACCAGCTCATATCAGTGGTAGCAAACCATGTAACTATTTGGTGGCCTATATGAAATGAGGATCATTTGTCTAGTTCCTAGTAGTCAGGTGGCCATGTTACATGTAAAGAATTCAGGATTTAGCCCTGAGTACTTTATTTCGTACCATTTCTGTCATGTGCAAATGAGTTGCTTTGAAGTTGATATGATCTGTCTTTTCTGAGATTGTCTTTGAGGGCTTAAGCTACAATACAAAACATCCTGTGAGGCTGGAAGAAGGTCAGGGCCAGGGACAATGTGCCAAGCTGCATCTTCATATTCTCTATGTACCAAGAGCAGTAACACATGCACCTTGTGAGAGCATAAAATCTAGGGATCTTAATTTTTGGACCTAAATAATTTTAAAATGGATAACCTGGAGCCCGGTGTGGTTCCTGAGGTCTACAAAACATTGAGAACCCAAGATTGGGAGGGGAAACTGCCCCATGGTTCAGGTCTAGTATTAGTGATTTTTACAATCATGTTCTAGTTAGTGACTTTTACAATTGTGGGTTTGAATCAAGATCATGGATTTTAATCCAATTTACAGAGCTAAGTACTCAGATACTAATGGTAATGGGAACTGCATACATCACTAGATAGATGAGGATCTCCATTTTATGAAGTGGACAGCAGAATGAAACATTGATTCATGATCTTTATGATATTAATAAGCTTCCAAAAGCCATGAAGGTATCATGCAAGTTTATTCCTAACCTTACAAATGAGTGTGTGTCTCTGGTTACCCATGCAACCAACTTATTTTAATGGGAGTTGAGTGGCTGAATTTCCCCTAGCCTTGCATGTGCCTCTGGCTGTTTAAAAATAGTGTAATCGTAGAGAGTTGGATGGACATGAGCAGTTCTCGTAAAGGAAATGCTGTTTGTGCTCTGTACTTGATTATGAATATCAACAGCATTCTGATGTTTCCTGTTTTGGTATTTTCCTTAATGATGGTAATAGCTCAAAAATATTTCAGACCAGATTGTAGGCAGGATAACAGCTTGTGGGAGTGGATCAAATTACTGTCTAAAGAAAACATGCATGTTTTGTTCTCTCACCCAGCAGGGAAAATTCAGCTCTGGTGGATGTCCACTAACTTCTGAGGAGTTAACACCAAGCATGAATTTGGTCTGCTGAGTGTGCTCTTCTGAATGCACAGCCTGCTGTTTTGCTCATTGACATGACAACACCCTTTGGATGGTTCTGTTTTCTGCCATTTGAGTGTGGTAGCTCTAGAATGTTGACGCACATGCTGAATTCCTACTTAGGTTAGTGTGACTAGCCGAGAGTTTATGCCTGTTAGCATTTCCATTCATTCATTCACTGTAATTTTGTCCAGTTCAGGTGGGAGGGGATTTTAAAAAGCAGTTCCCAAGTATAAAAGTAAAGTTCTCTTCTAAGTCACTGCTAAAGCTCCCACTGTCTTCAGTGGTGGACAATCAAGCTCCATATCTCATGCTCCTTTCATAGTCAAAAACAAAGAAAACAAAATCCCTGATCTGGCATACTCCAGCACACTCAAGACTGTTCCATCTTACTACATATATAAGCAAGTACAGTCCTCATCACCTCCCTCCCCAAATTCCCCCTCTGGCTCTGTATTTATTTCAGTATCCAGAGGTGCTGCTCTTTATTGATTAAAGAGAATGACCCCAAAACCAAAATCCTGGATCAAATCTGGTTTCAGATCAGGACTGAAAGCTTGAACCAAAGACCCTTTCCAGACTTTTTGGGGAAGTTTGGATTCTCCACCCAAATTCTTATCACCAAGTTTGAGAGTTTCACAACCAGGGTTTTGTGCCTGCCCTATTCTTTGGAGAGATGAAGTTTTGGCTCTGTCACTGGACTCTTTGATCTGAACTCTTGTCCTGTTTTAATTAGGGTTTCTGCTCTTTTTTAAATTGGGATTCTTGAGCAAAGCAAAATATATTTTCCCAGCTGTATATGATCAAAATGAGCATGTGATTTTTCCTTTAAGGGTATGAGAAGCAGGAGAGAAGTGGCAGATAGGAAAGCGCCACCAGGACACTGGGAACTCAGACTATGTTGGGAGCCATTGGTGATGGGAAAAGATTCAGTAGGACCAACAGACAGAACACTCAAGGAAGGGAAAACCCAAGTAAAACAGCCAAATTCTCATACAGACAAATTAATCACTCAACTCCGCTAGCTCCAGTGCAGATGCACCTGTTGAATTTGACCCAAGCCAAATACACAAGCTTTCTGTGTGGCTCTAGTATAGATACACATAAAATGGATTTGGATGATCCAGATGAAAGCTTTTTTTTCTCTGGTTAGCTCCAGTTGGTGTTAGTTGTAATATCCTTGGCTCTCACAATATGACTGAGCAAACAAGAAGTTCTGACCCATAGTGCCATGCTAGTATGTAACCAGGAGCAACCAAAAGGCAACATTTTGCATTTCTCTATCGAAAAATATTTTTTTCTCTGAGTAATCCTCTCTCCACAGTGATGAAAGCATGTGTGGGTTGCAATAGTATGACAATATTTGCAGAAAGGAATACAACTATGTAACCTCTCTTCCTGCTCTCACCATCTCCTTCATCAAATTTCTAGCTGCTCTTTCATGGCTCTGATACCAGCATGTAAATTCTTATCACAGCTTTTTAGTTTGAAAAACAGTCTGTTACTCGGGCAGAACTGGTGCCAAGAAGTGAAGCTGTGCATTCGTTCTCTTAAGCTGCCAAGAGCACAGGGAAGTATGGTCTCCTACCAGGTTATATTACAACAAAAGTAAACAATGCAATAACCCAAACACCATCAGGTATTATCACCAAGGACGGGGCGGGGGGAAAAGATTTAACTGTTCTGTGTCATGCAGGTACACTTGCTACCGGAGGCACTGATTAGTTTGGACTGGTGAGGACTGGATTTGTGACATCATAATAGAGTAGAATGTGTGTTCTAAGAACAGATCCCTGTGAATTCTGTTGACTCTCTTAACTCTGCCTTGTGCTGTCTTGCCAGCAGGAATTTTCCAGCCCTGTCATCTTACTAATAATTCTCTTGGCCCTGGGAAAAGACTGATGCTTAGTGCATGTCTATATATGGGCATGCAGATTGTCTAATCCTCAGATGCAGCTCTGGAGCCCAGGAAGAGCTTTGTTGCTTTCAGGGCCTTGTCCTGTGCTACAGCATTCCTGTGTGAAATTTACTAATGATTGCTGTAGTCAAAATCATTTGCCAGTCAAGTCTGGGGTTTTTCCCTGTTTCATGGCCTCTTTCCTTCATGTGAAAATAGTGATCTGTCTAGCTGACCAGTGGAAAAACCATGGCAGTCTGAACAGTCAGATGTATTTAATACTTGGGGATTGTAATGAATGGCAAGCGTGTGACTTGCTGCCTTTCTGAATAGAATCAGCTCAAATCTGTTATAGGGCCCTAGAATCGATTTGCTAACAGCTAACGGAGTGGTACCTTTTAAGTCATGTGGTAAAGGCCTGTGCTTTTAGAACAAGAAGACAGTTCTAGCCCCACTGCTCCACAAAGTTCCAAACAGCCATATTGCACAGCCTCATGATGCCCCTGGAGTCCTAGCTGGCCACAGATTGGGTACAGTATTTAAATACCATCTATGTGGGAAAGTGAGTCAGCCATATAATGAATGACTCAAAAGTTACTGCCCTGGGGCTCACACTTTGCTATGATGATAGTTGAAAGCCTGGTTAAACAGGCTTACATCATGCCCTGAAGGTGACTGTGCTTAGCCATCAAACCAGCACCTTTCACAGCTTGTTAAACGTCCCTTCTAAAAATGTTTGATGGGGGGACGGTATCTTCTGTTTTCTCACACACTCAGCTCTCACCCCAGAAAGGGACAGGACAGCTGTATTAAGTCTTGTACTGTGCCAGGAACATTCTTGTGTTAGCACGTTGGTTATTTCTTTGAGATTTTACTTGGTCGCTTTCAGCCCAGGGTTTGAAGTGGGAATGTAAATCTACCCCTCTCACAGTATGTATTTATACAATCCCTGATTACAGAATTAGATCTGCATTGTCCAGCTCTGAACTTTCGCAACGTTCAAGCCCATTTCTGTATGCAGAATACTGACAGCAAAATGGGATCTAGACTCTTATGTTTACAGAACATTATGTTCAGGGCAAACTTTGTGAAATGTTGTATTTATGAAATATATCTCCATACTTCTGTCTTAACTCGTATGCGCTTTCCCTCTTCTCCTTCCTACCAATTCCTCCCCAATTCCTTGTAGATATATTTCAGGAGCTGAGAGAATTTTTTTCTGATCCAGTGTCTTGGTCTCTGCCTGGGGATGGGGGGCCTCAGCAAAGTGGTGACTTTTCCTCTGGGCCTGTAGTGCTCGCCCTGTTGTGGTGAACTACATTGCATAGAAATCTGAGCTGCAAACATGTGACAGGAGCATTTTCCACCCACCCATGTTTGCTGCTGGCACACAAAGCCTGGATAAGTTTTTGTGTCAGCCCCAGAAGGAAACTTGCCCAGTCCCTCTCTTCCTCCTGCACCCTGACATTGAAAGTCTTTGTTTTGGGTGAGGCTGAGTTTAAAGGAAGTTCTATGTAAACCAAATTGTGAATCACAAATCTCTGAGAATTTAGTCTGGGATCTGTAAAAGATCCTTAGTGTCCAAATCCTATTGTCTTTCAATGAGAGTTGGGTGTCTAATTCTCATAGGTGCCTTTATAAAACCCCATCCCTAGCACTGGTGAAAAGTGCAGGCTTGACAGCCCTACAAACAGGGACGTTGTTGGAAGCAACCTTGTCTTCTCTATGTTCCTCATGTATATACCTCTGTCCTGAGCAGAAGGGTCGGAGCTGAAAAGTCCCTTTGTAACCATTCAGTCTGGATCATGTTACATCTTTGTGTGTGTGTGGGACTGCTGATTAGAGCCAGTCCTGATGGTACTTTTTTGTGGGTTGAATTCCTTTCCCCTAGGAGCTGGTTTGAGACCACCAGTTCGTTGGTGGCCTGTGGCCAAACAACTGTCCAGTGGGTGTTCAGCCTCTGCTATCTGAGCAAAATTTGAAAAGATGCTACCATCTGGGTTGGATTTAACTGATCACTTATTAGTAACAGGTTTCAGAGGGGTAGCCGTGTTAGTCTGGAACAGCAAAAACAACAAGGAGTCCTTGTGGCACCTTAGAGACTAACAAATTTATTTGGGCATAAGCTTTCGTAAATCACTTCATCAGACGCCTGGAGTGAAAAATTCAATAGGCAGGTATAAATATACAGCACATGAAAAGATGGGAGTTGCCTTACCAAGTGAAATTGCAAGCCCGTTAGCGATGATTTTTAATAAATCTCTAAACTCGGGGGTTGTACCGTTTGACTGGAGATTAGCTAATATAGTTCCTATATTCAAGAAGGGGAAAAAAAGTGACCCGGGTAACTACAGGCCTGTTAGTTTAACATCTGTAGTATGCAAAGTCATGGAAAAAACTTTAAAGGAGAGAGTGGTTACGGAGCATGAGGCCGATGGCAACTGGGACAAATTACAGCATGGATTTACAAAAGGTAGATCGTGCCAAACCAACCTGATCTCCTTCTTTGAGAAAGTAACAGATTTTTTAGACAAGGGAAATGCAGTGGATCTAATATATCTTGATTTCAGTAAGGCGTTTGATATGGTACCGCATGAGGAATTACTGGTTAAATTGGAAAAGATGGGGATCGAAATGAAAATCCAGAGGTGGATAAGGAGCTGGTTAAAGGGGAGACTGCAGAGGGTCGTATTGAAGGGAGAACTGTCGGGTTGGAGGGGGGTTACCAGTGGAGTTCCTCAAGGTTCGGTTTTGGGTCCGATTTTATTCAATCTATTTATCACTGACCTGGGAACCAAGAGTAAGAGTGGGCTGATAAAGTTTGTGGATGACACCAAGTTGGGAGGTATTGCAAATTTGGAAAAGGATCGGGATATCCTCCAGGGAGATTTGGATGACCTTGTAAACTGGAGTATTAGTAACAGGATGAAATTCAATAGTGAGAAGTGTAAGGTTATGCATTTAGGGATGACTAACAGGAATTTTAGTTATAAGCTGGGGACGCACCAGTTGGAAGTAACGGAGGAGGAGAAGGACCTAGGAGTCCTGGTTGATCGTAGGATGACTATGAGTAGGCAATGTGATGTGGCCGTTAAAAAAGCTAATGCAGTCTTGGGATGCATTAGGCGAGGTATTTCTAATAGGTATAAGGAGGTGCTAGTCCCGTTATATAAGGCGTTGGTAAGACCTCATTTGGAGTATTGTGTGCAGTTTTGGTCTCCCATGTTTAAGAAGGATGAATTCAAACTGGAACGGGTACAAAGAAGGGCCACTAGAATGATCCGAGGAATAGAAAGCCTGTCGTATGAAAAGAGACTTGAGGAGCTCGGTTTGTTTTCCTTAACCAAAAGAAGGATAAGAGGAGATATGATTGCACTCTTTAAATATATCAGAGGGATAAATACCAGGGAAGGAGAGGAATTATTTCAGCTCAGTGCTAATGTGGACACGAGGACAAACGGATATAAATTGTCAGTCAGGAAATTTAGGCTTGAAATTAGACGAAGGTTTCTAACCATCAGAGGAGTGCAATTCTGGAACAGCCTTCCGAAGGAAACAGTGGGGGCGAAGGACCTCCATGACTTTAAGATTAAGCTAGATAAGTTTATGGAGGAGATGGTATGATAGGATAACGGGCTTAGTCAATAGGTCAATTAAGTGCCACACTGGTAATTAGTACAATGGGTCAATGATAGGATATTGTTAGCCTTTTTCCAGAGGGTCTGGCTGGAGAGTCTTGCCCGCATGCTCGGGGTTCAGCTGACCGCCATATTTGGGGTCGGGAAGGAATTTTCCTCCAGGGTAGATTGGCAGTGGCCCTGGAGGTTTTTCGCCTTCCTCCGAAGCATGGGGCAGGGGTCGCTTGCTTAAGGAGTGGATGGATTGGCTTATGTGGCCTGCATCTTGCAGGAGGTCAGACTAGATGATCATAATGGTCCCTTCTGATCTTGAATTCTATGATTCTATGAAGTGGGGGGTCAGTGCTAACGAGGTCAATTCAATCATGGTGGATGTGGCCCATTCCCAACAGTTGACACCCCCCTCCCCACCACCACCCTGGGATTCCACCCCTGCTCCCTGTCCCCTGACTGCCCCAACCTCTATCCACCCCCCCCCCCCCCGCTGAGTCCTGACAGACCCCCAGAATGCCCACGATCCACTCCCCCCATTCCCTGACCCCCCCCAACCTCTGCCCCCTCCCTGTCCCCTGACTGTCCCTGGGACTCCCTGCCCCTTAGCCAACCCCCGGCCCCTTACCCCCAGCTCCCCCGTCACTCGGAGCCTCAGCGCATCCAGGAGCGTCCCTGAACAGCGGTGCAGCGTGGCTCTGGCGGGGCTCCTGAGCTCCTCCCCGCTCAGAGCCATGTGGTAAGGGGGCAGGGCTGCAAGCTCCACGCTGAGCGGAGGGAGCGCAGGTCCTGCTGGAGCTCGCAGCCCCGCCCCCTTACCATGTGGCTCTGAGCGGGGCAGAGCTCAGGAGCCCTGCCGGAGCCACGCTGCAGCTGTTCAGGGATGCTCCTGGATGCGCTGAGGCTCCGGGAGAGGGGCGGAGTCGGGGTCGGGCCGGGGCAAATTGCCCCCCCTTACCCCTCTCTGGGCGGCCCTGGCCGACCCCTTTTCTATAGTCAGTGTGTAGCTGGAGAGGGCCTTCACTTAAATCTGTTAGAAGAATTCACTCTTTAAAACCTGTTAGTGCTAAATTCTCTCCTCTTCCCACCTTATCTGGTGCCATAAATGGCTCACTGAGTGATTGACTGAAGGATTTTGTAGCAGCTGTTGCGAAGACAAAGGGAAACTTTATCCTCACAGGCCACAGGGGGATAAAAATGTTGACTATTTAACCTTTTTGTTTGGATAACTTTTAACTTGGATAGAAAGTAAAGCTGGGGGTGACCTTGCTGTTTCTATTTATATCCAGTGACAAATTGGGATGGTTGCAAACTTGGAAACCAAAATGTTTTCTTTTTAATGTGAAGGCAAATCTGATAATTGCATAAAGTAGTTTACGTCTTTAACACCAAAGTTACCTTCTGTGGTCTGTGTACCTGAGCTAGGCTCTCTGCTGTCTCATCTCATGCATGGAGCCAGGAGTCCTGTGTGTTGTAGGTACAATGGAATGTCAGTCAGATCTGCTGACTCAGAGGGGAGAATTTTGTCTCGTGTTGATATATGGCTTGCCTTCCGGAGCGGAAGGACCCCCTGCCGCCGAAGATCGCAGGCCCCCTGAATTCTGTGGGCGGCCCTGGAGTGAGTAATTGATTATTTGGTCTAGGGACCAAACTGGAAAAAAAAAATTAACTTTTCATTAGCTCAAAAACTCAAAATTAAAAAAAAAATTGTTTAGAGTTGCTTGAAACATTTGGGTTGACTTGAAACAATGTTTCCTCCTAAGTCTTTCATTTTAGTTTGGTTGTTTGTTTTTCACCCTTGTGCGTGTGTGTGTTTGTTTTACTTTGGCCAAATTTCAAAATGCAATACTGTTTTGAAATAAAAAATGAAAACAAAATGTTCTGAAATGGTCAAAATGAAATGTTTGACTTTTTTCTAAAACTTTAAACAAAATAAATCCGAAACTATTTTGTTAAATTCCACCCAAATTTGCAAAGCTTTAGAGCCCCCCCCATGAACTTTTTATTGAAATTACTCTTTGCCAAAAAATGTTTGCCAAGCTCTGCTGAAGAGAACTTTATCTGCCTTGTAAAGCATCTTAATGCTCCCGTATTTTGGTAGTCTGAAGCTGATGCAGGAGAACATGTTATTACTGAGAGCTTGGAGAAGGGAGTCTGTATTGGAAATAAGCCCGTCCTATTAGGATTTAGCACCAGTGATAACTGGTATTAAAGGATATCTTTAATAGTCCAAGAATCATTTGAAATACCTACAGATTTGGAACTAGGGTTCATATTCTGCCAGCATCAGCTTGGCTTTTCATCCATTCTGGGTAGGTTATTTTAATTCCATGCAATTTGTGATGTATCTTGTTTTTCAGGTGAGATGGAAACGGAGGTCCCATCTGGTCTATAAGATCATTAAAGATCATATTTCTTTATAAGGGGAGGGGTTCTGTCTTCTGGCCAAAACTTCTCCATCCCCAGTCACTGTGCACTGGCTGACTGCCAACCTCCATCTCCAAGGTGGTTGTATTTTGGTCAGGCTGTATAATAAACTTCATTCTGTATTTTTGGGTGCCCCAAACTCCCATTAAAAGCCAACTGTCTCAGATAAACCAGGTGGTGATGTATTTATTAGTGGTACAGATGGACCCTTGCAATGGAACATTTTTTTTGTTTTGTTTTTTAAACTATCCTGCCTTGTAGAAAGAGGTTCTCTACCCCTGGATTGCAGTTTGCATACTGCACTAAACTGGCCCATGAGACCGACTTTCTACTTCTCTATATGAGGCGTTTCCAGTGTATTGGATTTCTAATGTTTAATGTTCTGTGTACAATAGATGTTAACAGGAGGCAGATGCTATACCCAAGAGAGCTCTCCATCACTAAGGGAGGAGAAAGAGTGGTGGGCTTTGTAGATTTTGTTTTCTTTTAGTTTTTTTAAACTGAATGGCAGTGGAAGCGGCTTGTTAAATGATATGGGCCAAATTCATCCCTTGTGTAAGTCCATGGTATTTCCTCCGCAGTGAATGTGGCCCTGTAGTCACTCTCTTCTGTTCCCACCCCTTTGCACCCCTGATTAAAGGCCTGATTTTTGAAGAGGTTTGTTCCTAACCTCTATTAATAGCATATGCAAATCCTATTTCAGTATTCAAGGATCTAATTTGTGGGTGCCATTGGGCAATTAGGTATCTAAAAGGTAGAGTTTGCCACTGCAGATACAAAATGGTTCCTGTCAGAACAGGGCACATCTTTTAAAACTCTTCTGAAGGTTTATCAGCCATGTGGAATTTCCAAATTTGAGTAAAAACTGGAAAAATCTCAGTGAAATTGCCACAATTTCCCCCCTTTTTTAAACCAGTTCTTGAACTGACAGAAATATTTAAAATGTATTCAGCAATTTTAAAAAATTGGGGAAGTTTTTCAGAAAAGAATTCCACATATAACATTAACAAATGTAAGACTCACAACATCCCGATGGGGCACTTAATTATATGCCATTTTAAAGATGGGAAGGCTGGGGCAGAGAGAATTTAAGTGGCAAGCCTAAGATTTCTCAGGCCCCGGACTGTGGATGGCTATGTCCTGAGCCATAATCATTAGTTTGTCTTTAATCTATGTTTAAGATCTTTTTTAAAACCTAGGGGTTACTGTATTCCTAATCTTTATTTGCACTGCAGGCTGGTTTGGGGAAACTTGCAAATAATCCGGTCAATCCACAGTGGAAATACTATAGCTGGAACCACTCTCCAGCCTTTCTCCCTGGGAGCACTTGGTCCTTGCAGTTCTCACTCTATCGATGGATGGAGTCTGACAAATCATTTTATTAAGCCCTCGAGAGGTGTCTGTTTAATCAACAATAACATTCTTTTATATACAAAAAGATCAGAATTTAGGGCAGGCCAGCGTAGGGATATAACACATACCCTCTGTATTCAATATGTGCCTGAAGAAAAGACATGAATAGTACTGCCTCTCAGCTATTCCTAATGGCTCAAACAGTCCTTATTCACGTGGGTTATCACACTGAAGTCAAAGGAACTGCTCCCATGAATAAGGGTCACACCATCAGGCACTTGGGGTATGTCGACACTGCAATAAAAAACCCATGGCACAGGTCTCAGAGCCTGGGGTCAACTGACTTGGGCTCATGGGGCCCAGGCTGTGGGGCTAAAAATTGCAGTGTAGACGTTAGGGCTTGGGATGGAGCCCAGTCTCTGAAACCCAACCCCCTTGTGGGACTTCCCCCAGCCCGACTCCAAATGTCGACACTGCAATTTTTAGCCCCACTGGCTGGCCCAGGCTCGTGTGGCTAAGCTCAGCCATGCCAATGGTCTGTTGTTGCAGTGTAGATGTACCCTTACTGTTTATAACATGTTGCTGGAACGTTTGCTGGAATGATGTGGGGCCATCGTTATTGGAAGTTCTGGTAACTTCTATTTTCAAAAATACTTCTTCACATCCCTGGCTCATTCGGTTAGCAGTGACCACGCTAGCGATGGGTCTGATGCAAACACATGCAGAGCTGGATCAGAACTCTTCCATCTGGTGCCTTCCTCTCTTCTGTACCATGAGCCCTGTGATTGTAAGCCCTCTCCCTCTTAATAAGGGATCACCCCAACCTAGGTCCCCAAGCCATTTCACAGTGTTTAACCTCTCCCCCTCATTCCAGCTGTCCAGAATTGTGCCCAGGCACAGTAGCAACATCTCCTAGCTGATTGGCAGAACTGCTTCACAACCGCAAGCACTCAAATCATGCGTCTGTCCCCCAAAAAACATGAGAATTAAAAAAAAAATGTGTAGTATTTATTTGCCTTGGGTGGTGGTGTCACCTTTTCAAGCTTTTCTCCCCAACCATGAGGGCTAGAAACTTACCTTTTATTTTAATAAAAGCTGGGAGCCTCATGTAATCACTTGAATCCAGGAGCTGGTTTTTCTTTTTTCTTTTTTCTTTTTTTTTTTTAAATGCCAAATACCACGGGACATATGATCAAATCAGGAGACTGTGTGTGCAGGAGTTTCTGCACTTCGCACAGTTCTATGTAACACTTCATGTTCTTATGCTAAAATGCCATATTTCAAAGGTTTTTTCATATTTGGGTTTTTTAATATAAAAACACATGTTTGGTGTCAATTCAAAAAGACCTAGTCTTTTATAGGCTCCACTCCAGTTTTAAAGGAAAGTTCTCAGCCCACCTCTATTAGGCCACCTTTTTTTGTCAGTCTTTGGCGTTGGTCATTTAATACAGGATTCACTAGCAAATGGTTCTTGAATTTGTTATGTTTGTGGTATATACACAGATAATTTAAATAAAAACATAAAATACTCTAGCTGGAAGGTTGCAATATAACAACACTACGTTACTTCTAAGAATCCGGAAAAACATACTTGTAGCCAAAACCAGAGAGAGACAAAGCAATCTGTTCCCTGGCTAAAACAGAGGCATGCCTCATTCTATGCTGAATCTCTGCAGACTGACTGAGAACACAGACTGCATGCTTCCTTCAGAGCCCTCTAGCCTGCAAGCAGGACAAGGAAACCCCCTTAGGATTTTAAGGGGAGAGCTTGTAATTTTAACAGTTTTTAGTACACTGCAGTTTTCTTCCTCCTTCCTCCTCGCCACAATCCACCCATGCAGATTGACTTTTCCAGTATTTTGTGTGGAATATTTTCGAGCCCTTGCCCTTCCCTGGTGGTGCTGAGATTCCTGTTTCTGAATGGTTTAAAAACCATTTAATTGAATCCCCATAACTGAACCAAGGAAAGAAAACTATCAAATTAACCATCATTAACGTTCCTGTATTGCAGAACGGAATCCAAAGTCTGGTCCCCTCTGGTGACAGAGGAGGGAAAGCCCAATCCATACAAGATGAATCTGGCATCTCAATCCCAGGTAAGTAATAATGGGCTTGCGCTATTTGTTGTTTCCTCACTGTGCCCTGTCCCAGAGTGGCATATGACCTGATTCTCAGCTGTGCTAAGCACCTCTAGCTCCAGCTGATTTCAGTGGGAACAGTGGCCTCAAATCTTCTTCAAAGAGCGAGCAGACTAGCTGTGATAGTGCTAGGTTTTTAAGGCCCGGCTTGACAAAGCCCTGGCTGGGATGATTTAGTTGGGGTTGGTCCTGCTTTGAGCAGGGGGGTTGGACTAGATGACCTCCTGAGATCTCTTCCAACCCTGATATTCTATGATCTCTGTGAGGGAGACTGAGCTAGTCCTTATTCTGAACTCTGTTGTGGCCCAGCTGAGCTCTTAATGAGGCTTGATGTGGTGCATGATGAGCTGGGTTTAGAAAGAGCCTTGTGTTCTCTTCATACTCATTTTTTGCCGTACTGCCCGTGATGTGCTAGGCACTCATCTGGCCTAGTGAGAGAGACAGGCCCTGCCTCAAGGAGCTAGCAGTCTCAGGCTGGCTTTGGAACATGGCATAGCCTGGAATGTCGTTATGTCCCAGACATCATTCTATAGCCTTAGAATTGCTCTAGGTCGGGGTGGGCAAACTACGGCCCGGGGGCTGCATCCAGCCCTCCAGACATTTTAAGGCGGCCCTTGAGGTCCTGCCAGGGAACGGGGTTGAGGGCTTGCCCCGCTCCACGTGGCTCCTGGGAGCAGCAGCATGTCCCCCCTGGCTCCTATGTGTAGGGGCAGCCAGGGGCCTCCGCACGCAGTCCCTGCAGCTCCCATTGGCCAGGAACCGCAGCCAATGGGAGCTGCAGGGGAGGCACCTGTGGATGGGGCAGCGCACAGAGATGCCTGGCTGCGCCTCCATGTAGGAGCTGGATAGGGGACATGCTGCTGCTTCTGGGAGCTGCTTGAGGAAAGCGCCATTCGGAGCTTGCACTCCTGACCCCTTCCTGTGCCCCAAACCCCTCCCCCAGCCCTGATCTCCCTCCTGCCCTCAAACCCCATGGTCCCAGCCAAGAGCACCCTCCTGCACCCCCAGCTCTTCATCCCCAGCCCCACCCCAGAACCCTCACCCCCTCCTGCACCCCAACCCCCAATTTCGTGAGCATTCATGGAGGCTCCCCCCATACAAATTCCATACCCAGATATGGCCCTTAGGCCAAAAAGTTTGCCCACCCCTGCTCTAGGCGCTGCCCTGAAGAGCTTATCTAAATGACTTGCCAATGGGTGAGCTGTTTAGGGCAGGGACTGTGTGTATATGTGGACAGTGCCTGTCACACAGCCGGTGCAACAGAATATAGGCCATAAATTACAGTTTGAGCACTTTAATCTTAACCATTGCTAAGCTTGTTGGCTTTCCTAGATAAGAGAGGCCCCAAGGCAGGGTGGGAGACAAATGATTCATTCTCACAATGACTCATTTATGCTAAAAATTCAGGGACACTGACTAATGGGAAAGCTTTGGAAATGGGGGAGTGCCACCCTTTCAGTTTCTTGGTGGTGTGCATAGTCCATTTCTGGGCACGGGTTTTGAAGCATGCTAGTGGCCTGTTTCAATTCAATTTCAGGGGACAAAGGCAGTGGAAGTCAATGGGATGTAGACAGCCAACTCCCATTAGTGCCTTTCCCCCTTTATTAGCGTGGCATAGTGCCCTAAGTGGGGCCAGACTTAATACACGAAGGCTCGATCCTCAAATGTATTTTGGCTCCTAACTTCCGTGGAAATCATTGGAAACTAGAAGCCTAAATGTCTTGATGGATCTGGGCCTAAATGTTTATAACCCATCCTATACAAAGATAATGTGCCCATTTTGTATCACCGTCCATTTGTGATGGGGAGGAGCAGCCTTTGTTTTGTTTTGTTTCATGCCAGGAGATAGAATCATAGATTATTAGGGTTGGAAGGGACCTCAAGAGATCATCTAGTCCAACCCCCTGCTCAAAGCAGGACCAATCCCCAAATCCCTAAGTGGCCCCTTCAAGGATTGGGTTTAGCAGGCCAATGCTCAAACCACTGAGCTATCCCTCTCCTCCCAATAAACCTTGGGGGTTGACAGCTTTAAAAACAAAATTTCCCAATGTTATTTTCAGCCTCTGCCTTTGGCTGTGATTTGGCTCTGTTAGCAGAGGCCCGGTTTCACATAGCTCCTTGTGTCCAATCCCCAAATAATTTTGTGCGCCAAATTCAGATGGTTACACTTATGTAAATGTGGAGTAACTGCAGTGAAATCAGATGAGTTGCTCTGGATTTGCACCAGTATAACGGATCAGAATCTGGCCCTAGAACTTCCCATGTTGGAGGGTTTTGGTTTTTTTTTTCCTAGCAAAATTAGAATATGTGAGAATAGTTTATTATGTAACCAGGAAAATACTAATTTGTCCTGCTACATTTGTGTGGTAAACTTGTACCACAAAACGAGCCTTCGTATAGAATAAGACCATCTTGATGTAGTAACTTGGAGCTGTTTGCCCAGGAGCTATCCTGGATCTCATCTTTTTCACTAATTTTCCCCCGCCCCGCCCCCCATACCAGGCTGGGGGGATCAGTGTTCACGGTAGGCTAGCAGCTGATGTACAGAACTTGCTGTAGCACTCCTCCCAGTCAACTCCTCAAGTGACTGAGACAAGTAAAGCTACAGCAAGCCACACAAGCTGGTAGGACAAATGTTAGGGTGGGAGGGGATAAGGCAGAGGTGGACATCATGGCTGTGGGTTCTCTGGTGGGTCTCTAGCCTGTGAGTGTTATGGAGAGCTGGGGCTCAAACCACCGGATTCACGCTTTTCTACCTCCAAACACTGGAGAAGTTCAGAGCTGGAGCTTGTGACTTGGCCACCTTGGCTAGGGCTAGTCTCATAGCATGCTCTGACACTGCATTGCAGCACTACAGAATATTGTATAAACTCCATCCTTTGGAAGAGGTGGGCAGACATGACCCTCGAAGTACTAAAAATCCCCCAGCACTTCTGTAAAAGCAAGGATAACCCCAGTGCTTGGCTAATGCTTCCTCTCTTAAATGAAGCAAGAATTAAATCCAAGGCTATGCGAGAACTATTGCTGAGCTTATACTGGCTGTTGAATTTACCTGCATAGTTTTGCCACCAACCTCTCTCTGTTTTGTAAATCACTTAAAAATGCCTAGCGGTGTGGATTCTTTTTAGTTTAAAACAGGGGCAGACCAAGGAGTTCTCAGGAATTCTGGTGATGAGCACAGTATAAACCCCTGAATAGACAAAATAGGGACTGTGTAGTCCTGAGGTGCAGCCTTCAGCTCTCTTGTTCCCGTAAGCACAGGACAAAAGAGTTGATTCAAGTTCAACTGCAGGTTTTTATTGCTTAAGAACTCAGGCAAGCAGTTTCTATTGGCTTATAAAGAAAGCTCTAAGTGAAAGCAAACATTATGGGTGTGCCCCTTTGATTGTCAGCCCTCAGCTACCAACTGCCTGCTGATGAGGCTCTCGGAGACATGGAGGGCTGGAAGGGGATCAGGAGAGGTCATTGAGGCAGGGCCAAGTATACCAGACCATCCCTGACAGGTGGTAGGTGTAACCTGTTCCTAAAAACCTCCAGTGATGGGGATTCCACAACCTCCCTTGTTACAGAGCTTAACTAACCTTATAGTAAAGTTAGAAGGTGTTTTCTATGTTCCAACCTAAATCTCTCTTGCTGCTTTCTTCTTTTCCTACCTTCAGTGGACATTGAGAACAATTGATTCCTGTCCTCTTTGACAGCCCTTACCATATTTGAAGACTGTGATCAGGACCCCCCTCAGTCTTCTCTTCTCAAGATTAAACATGAACATTTTTTAACCTTTCCTCACAGGTCAGGTTTTCTAAACCTTTATTCATTTTTGTTGCTCTTCCCTGGACTCCCTCAAATTTGTCCACATCTTTGCTGAAGTTTGGTACTCAGAATTGGACACGATACTCCCATCTTGAGGCCTCACAAGTGCTGAGTAGAGCAGAACAATTACCTCCCATGTCTTACATAAAACACTCCTGTTAATACACCTGTGACAGGGTAGGGGTAAAACCCCCTTTGAAGCCCTGCCAAAATGCTGGCTGCAGCCTGCTCTCTGGCCAGGTGGCCTGGTGTAGAGATGCAGGTACTCAGCAGGGAGCCCAGCTGCAAGCCCTAACAAGGGCTGGCTCAGAGGAGCATACTGAGCTAAGTAGGGACAGCTGGTCTGGAGCAGGAGAGGGCTATAAAAGCCCTGGGCAAATCTCAGTGAGGAGGCTAGCCTGGGAGGAGACAGGAGGGCAATATCTCTGTCTCCTTGCCAACAAGGAAGCCTCAAGGGCCAGGAGACCCTGGGGAGGGTCTGGGAGGCACTAACTGTTGGGGAATCTGGGAACTGCACGAGCACTGTAAATAAAGACACTTGGGATGATCCAACAAAAGGAGAAGTGAACACTCTTTATTATACCAGCCGAAACACAGGGTGCAGGCACAAAAGTGAGAGAGCCTGCACAAGACCCTCTGACAACACCCAAGAATATTTGTCTTTTTTTGCAACAGCATTACATTTTTGGCTCAGATTCAACTTTTGATTCACTCTAACCCCCAGATCCTTTTCAGAGGTACTACTGCCTAGCCAGTTATTCCCCATTTTGTAGGTGTGCATTTGATTTTTCCTGTCTAAGGGAAGTATTTTGCATGTGTCCATATTGAACTTCATCTTTTTTACTTCAGACCAATTAATTCTCCAATTTATCAAGGTAACTTTGAAATCTAATCCTGTCCTCCAAAGTGCTTGCAACCCCTCCCAGCTTGGTGTCATCTGCAAGTTTTATAAGTGTACTCTTCACTCCATTATCCAAGTCATTAATGAAAATATTGAATAGTACCCGATCTAGAACAGACAGCTGTGGGACCTCACTAGATATGTCCTGGCAACATATGGGCATCCCTGGATTAAAGGGTTACTTCCAGTGTCTCTAGGCTTAATCTTCACATCAGGTTTGTCATCACTCTCCTCTTAGAGCCTGTTTAAAAGTGAAGCCAGCTGCAGCAGTCTTAACAAATTGAGGCACTGGATAAATCGCCCTCTCTCCTTTAGTATACAAGCAGGACAAACTGGCACAATGAGGGAAGAGTTCTGCAATCCAGCCCATAATCAGAAGAGCCCACTGAGCTTGCCAGCTTTGCCAGTGCCTCTTTAAATGTCTTGAGCCAGTCTGCCAAGAAAAAGAGATTAATGACATGAATAACACCCACTTTTAATAAGCCCTAGGGGGTTTTTCTGTACCCCTTTCAATGACTGACTACTGCAAGTGATACATTGCAGCATAGACACTGTGTGACTGCAATGTCAACTTGAGAATGCTAATTTCTCCCGGAAATGTGGCAAATATGCCAGGTTGGCTAACTTGGGGGCTCTGTGTATAGAATAGCAAATTAGACTTCATAATCTTGTCTGTTGCAAATAGGTTTTTTATCCATCATCATACCCTGAGCAGAACATGCTGTCTATACTAGCCTTGCAAAACTTCCAAGAATTTTACCAGCATAGGCCTAATAAAATGATGATTTAACTTTTTACCAACATCATTGTACAAGTTATTATATTTTACTTTTGTTGGTTGAGTAGATGTTTTTGTTGGACATGCAGAATCTTAAAAGCAACTATCATTATAGCTTACTCATAATTAAAAATGAGTACATTATTCTTAGAATAGTTAGATATAGAATTTTCATTTATTCACTTGCAGAACAGATAGCATGTGTTTTGGGGTGGCTTTTTGCTCTGCCAGAAGCATAGTACTTGTTCATATGAGTGTGGGAACCGTATACTGAACAGAATGACTAGTTTTGGTCCCATGTTACATACACAACTATATGTGGTTCATTTAGGGGCTGATCCAAAACTCATTCAAATTCAATCATTCAAATGAATAGCTAGGACTGTGGGATGTTTAGTCCTAGAGAGTTATGGCTGTGGTAGCATATGTATCACATCGTAGAGTGATGATAAAACCAGCTTTTACCAAAAAAGCCTGTAACCCTCCAGTAGTGATGGGTCAGCTAGCTGATGTAGTTCTGTGTTGGGTGTGACTATTAACTTTGGAGGAAGGAAATGACTGGCATATTTGCTCAATTATTTCACTTGTGCTTCTTACCCAAATCTTAAGGGTGTCACATTCAGCATCTGTTTCCACTTGAGTTACCCTTTTTCCCACGCCCCCCCCATGGAAAGGACAAAACCACTAGAACCACCTGTCCTCTGTGTTTCATAGGGATCCCAATAGGAGAGGAAGGATGACTTGCTGGTTAAGGTATTGAGTTGGAACCGGGGAGATCTGGGTTAAATTCCTGGCCCTGCTACAGACTCTATGGATGACCTTGGGCATTGTGCCTCAGTTTCCCAATCTATAAAATGGGGAATAACACTTCTTTTCTCCCACCCTTTGTCTGTCTTGCCTATTTAGAGTGCAAGCTCTTTGGGACAGGGTCTGTCTCTTACTATGTCTGTGAAGTGCCAGCACAGTGGGACTCTGATCTCAGTTTGCGCTTTTAGGTGTGTTGGTAGTCAAATAATAATAAGCAGATAAAATGGGCTGTGAGAGCAGCTTCGGGAGTGTTCTAAGCTGCAGTAGTTTCCAGCTGATCTGGCCCATTTCCCAAAGGATCCCCTCTTCCTACTTTGAGGCAGAAATATTAGAAGATCCCCAAAAATCTAAGTGGAAGATTAAGGTTTAAGGCTCCTTTAACCAAAAATTGTGTAAACTTAACGGAACAGTGATCTTTGCTTTGTCTTAAATAAGACATAACCTGCAGACACATGTTCTAGTTACTTCTGAGAGTGAATAGCAACATTCAGGTGATGGCTGAAACAGCCAGCCACATGTATCAACTTTCCCGAGGCTTCCTTAGGCAGCACTGCTCACATCCTATGGGGTGATGTAATTGTTTCCATTTTGTATATTTGTCTCCATGGAGATTTAGAAGCCACAAAGTATAGAGAATGGGTGTGTTGTTGATATGACCTTTGATAAGGCTGTGGGTGTACTAGCAGTCTGTGTGAAGCAATAGTCTATAACGTAACCGTCTCCAGTTGGAGATGGCTGAACTTTGTTGGCTGTTGGTGACCTCCTGTTTTTCTTTGTTTAGGCAGCATTACTACATGGGTATGGAATGCTTTAGGAAAGTCAGAGAGAGAGAGGATGTGGGAAGCTGGTCGGACTGCTTTGTCCCCTTGCCTCCCCCCCATCAAAAAAATCTTCCAAATTTCAACTCTGCTTTCAAAACATGAGAAAAGCTTTTGGAAGGATGAGAAAAGAGTAAGGTTATGTGAAGACACTCTAATCCCCAAGAGCCGTGACACATCCCGTGGATCTCCGAGAGAGATGGGAGCTCAGAGAGATTGATCTGTGCACTGGGAATCAGTGAGAGAGTTGGCTGCAATAACTTTGTTTTTGAAGTTGTTAAATCTTTGGCTTAAACATACTTCTGTGAACTGTGCTCTTAAAGGCAGAGATGCAAAGCTAGCATGGTGTGTGATGGGTTTGAGCTGAGAAGTTTGGTTCCAGATCTGAACAACTTCTCTCAATAAACCTAAAGCTCATTGGATCTGAGATTTGGACTTAGACCCATCTCTAGTGTAGAGCAGATAAACAATGGACACCAAGAAATTTTAATATTCTTCTCTTGGAGCAGATATCTAGGGGCAGTATCCAGTTTGGCTGGCCCCAGATGCTCAAAAATAATGAGATTGGTTTAAAAATACCAGGAGATCTTCAAAATTCTGTGTTCTCATTTGCCCCCTGAGTTTGAAGCCTTTGTGGCAGAGGAGGGGGTCAGATTTTCAAGCTTTTCTCCCCAACAACAAGGGCTAGAAACTTACTTTTTAAATAAAAACAGAGAGTCTCATGTAGCCCCATGACTCCACCAGCTGGGGTTGTAAGAAGCACCAAATATCGCAAGACTCTAAAATCAGGAGAGTTGACAACACTGAGTCCTGAAATGGGATTTCAGCAGCTTCCGTGCTGTAGCAGTACCTTGCTTGGGGCCAGGGCCGGCTCCAGACCCCAGCGCGCCAAGCGTGCGCTTGGGGCGGCGTCCCGCAGGAGGGCGGCAGGCGGCTCCGGTGGACCTCCCGCAGACGTGCCTGTGGAGGGGCCGCTGGTCCCGCGGCTTCGGTGGAGCATCCGGAGGCATGCCTGCGGGAGGTCCACCGGAGCTGCAGGACCAGCGGACCCTCTGCAGGAGGTCCGCTGGAGCCGCGGGACCGGAGACCGCCAGAGCGCGCCCCGCGGTGTGCCGCCCTGCTTGGGGCGGCGAAATTACTAGAGCCACCCCTGCTTGGGGCACAGCGGGGAGGCAGCAGTATCTCTTTGAATGCTGCTGAAGGAGGAGTGGTAGCAAGGACCCTTGCCCCTCCTGAGAGTGGGATGGCGGGAGGAGGTGGGAGAATGGAAGCTTTGACTGTAGGGAAGAAGAATCCTGCTCCTCAGTCCCTTTTATTTTCCCTGTGTGACACAACTTCTCAGAATTTCCTGTTCCTGGTGTACCAGGTGTAGGCAGGCAGGCTCAGCCCAACGGGATCCAAGTGTGGATCGGCTTAGTGTGGGGGGGATCCAGGTATGGGGTGAGAGGTTTGGGGCAATCTGGGTGTGGGTGGCTCAGTGGAGGATCTAGATACACAAGGTCTGATTGGGGGTTCCAGGTGCAGGGGCAATAGGACTCTACAAGTGAAGGTGGTTGGGGTTTGGGGGGGGTCTGAGTGTGGGGAGATGGGGCTCAGTGGGGTGGGTGTGGGGGACACAGTGGGAGGGTCTGGGTGCTGGGGGAGTGGGGCTTGGTGGGGTGGGGGTCCAGATGCAGCTGGTTGGGAATCAGTGGGGTTGGGGTCTGGGTGTGGGGGGCTCATCAGAGGGGTACAGATGTAGGGGGGTAGGGCTTGTCAGGGTGAGGGTTCAATGGGCCTGCTTAATGGAGGAGCCCTAGATGCTGCTGAGGGGATGCCATATGCCAGGCTCATGACTCCCTTATCCCCTTTCATTCTCCACTCCCCCACACATTCCCCTCCCCCTCCCCTCCCCGGCACATTCCACCCCACCTCCCCTTTCGTCCCCCTGCCTCTTTCCCTCACCCCCATCCCTCATTTCCCCCAGCCCCACTGCGGGCACTCACTGTTGCACAGAATAGAAAACAGGAGGGCTCTCAGCACACAAAAGGGGAGCATGACTGGCACTAGGACCCAGGAGGTGGTGCTCACCCCCCTCCGCCCCCGCCCCCCCCAGCATGTCTTCCCTTTACTTTGGTGCCATTTTCTGCAGGGAAACACAGGAAAGCTGGGGGTGGGGGGTGTTTTCTGTGGGCACACAGTCCCGCAGAATCCCCTCATGAGTATTATTATACACGTGTCTGAAACAGTTTTCTACTTGCATCCTCTTAATGGGGGGTTTTAATAATTGCATTGGGCCAGTTCTTTGCTGGGGTAAGAATATTGATTCTTCCCTTGGGTAATTGACAGAGTGGTCACTCTCATTTCTTGCTACCATCCACAGTCTCTGCCATGGGAAAGACTATATGGGCAGAAGAGCAGTGTCATCATTGTGCTTGAAATAAGACTTGAACAAAAGGCTTGAACACTGCTGGGTAAATGGGACGTTAACTTCTTATTGTAGGGGTCCGTCTTTCATCAGTATGTGGGAAACCTACAGGTCTAATGCCCAGGCACTCCAATTGGAGATGACATGTGAAAGCTCCTCTTTCTAGCCCACACATGTCTGGCTCTAGCTACCTCATTGGTTTCTAATGACTTGAAACTCATGAATGGGAGCATTTCTGATTGACTCTGTCAGTCTGGGGACAGCAGCCAGCTGGCTAAGGAAATCTAGAAGTGTTACCAAACATTAAAATGAACGTTTTGTGGGGAATTTCTTTGTCCTTTTGAAATGGGTGGTTTATTCTGTACCAGTCAAACTGGTAGTATTGCGTTAGGGTTCTGAGATGTACAGAAGGAGTGCTGTGTTAATTGCGGTAAGGGACTGTAGACCCAGGAAGCTAAGGTGGTGATGAGGCCTCTGGTTAATACTGTGTCACTTGGGCCTGAGACCCTTAACAATAGAACAGGGGTCATTGCAAATTTGAAAGAGCTAGAGCAGGTTGAAAAATGTCAAAATTCATCATTTCCACTGCAGTTTGCATTGAAATTTCAACAGAAAAAGGAGGATTTTTGTGAAAACTTTGTCCCACTATTCTCCCAGCTCTAGTGAGCTCCTGCTGTACCCTCTGCATATTGTGCTCAAGCCTGATGCTGTCCTTCTGAGTGCTGGTCTAAACCAACGCTTAGTGCACTTGCCCTGCACAGTCCATGTGAGTCCTGCTGTCCCACACTGACCATTCCCTAGTGCACTTCAATCTGCTCTGCTTTGAAATGGGAGCAGGCCAAAGCACACTAGGGAATTGAGTGTGCAGCAGGGTCCATGTGGACACACAGGCTGTGTCTGCACTACAGAGCATACCCAGGCTACCCGGATAGTGTAGACACAGCCTGCACCAACAAGGAGTTTTTCTGCAAGTGTGGGACCATCATCTCTCCGAAAGACATTGACAAGCTGCCTTCTATTGACATAGCTCTCTACACCAGGTATTTGTCAGGGTCTCTTGTTCAGCCGGAGTCTGGTTTTTTCACACACCCGACCAGCATAGGTATGCGCACAGAACATTTATGCATAGACCAGGCTTTAGTGCTGAGCAGCCTAACGTGGGGTAGATTTACACCCGAGCATACTGTGAACTGTGTGTTCATTTAGATAAGCCCTGACAGAAACAAGTAATTCATTTTAGGCCTTGTCTACACTACAGAGTTTTGTGGGCAAAAGTTATGTTGCTTTAATTAAACTGCTGTAGCTTCCTGTGTTGGTGGAGTGCATCCACAGTAACAGCTCTTACATCGACACAGAGAGCAGCGCGCTGTGGGTAGTTATCTCACTGTGCAATTGGCTGCAGGGTGCTTTAGGAAGGGTTTGCAATGCCTCATGGGGCAGGTACAGTATCACATGATACAGGTTTCTCAATCCCATGTTCCATGGGCATCCTGCTAGATTGTCAGCCACTTTTCAACTGAAGTGTGTGTGTGGGGGGGGAGAGGAGAGTGGTGTGTCTGGGGGTGGGAGAGTCCGTGCTGAGGAATGTCAAAGTAGCACAGCAGTCCCCACCCACCCCCCACACATACTCCTCACAGCCGCAGTCTGCCTGCCACTATATTCCTAGTGCAGGGCAGACGGGAGCATTGCATGTTAATGATTTGCTCTTTGTTCCGGGAGCATAGCAGCAGCTGGCTGTCAGACACTTCTTAGAGCTTTGAAAGGGGAGAGGTGCATGACTGCAGGGCAGCAGAGATCAAAACAGTGAGCAGAGCCATAGGTGCACACTCCGTGGGTGCTCTCAGGCTGGAGCACCCACGGGGAAAAATTAGAGGAGTGGGAACATGGTGCGCTCAGGGGAGGAGGCAGGGAAGAGGCTGGAGTGGGGATTTGGGGAAGGGGTTGGAATGGGGGCGGTGAACGGGTGGAAAGAGGTAGGGGCAGGGGAGACCTCATGGAAGAGGTGGAATGGGGATGGGGGTGGGGTGGGGTCGAGCACCCACGGGGAAGAGGGGAAGTCGGCTCCTATGAACAGAGCGGTCATGACGGGCATTGTGGGATACTGGTGGAAGCCAGTTATGTCAACAAAACAAACAGCAGCATCTACACTGATGCTACGACGCTTAAAGTTTGCTGCAAAAAGCTCTATGCCTCTCTGTAACAGTCCGGTGCGGGGGCTCAGCCCTCTCAGGTGCGGCCGGGAGCCAGGCCGACTCGCTACACGGCCTAAGTTCGTTATCAGTCTCCGAAGGTCCAGGGGTTCCGCCCCTCAGGCGGGCTGAACAAAAGGCAAGCAGTCAATAAGGCCCACGCCCTCAGTCAGGGTGGGCAGCAAATAACAGTTCTAAGCTCAGACCCTCAGTCCGGGGCTGAGCACACAGTCACTGAGATAAACCCAGGCCCTCCGTCAGGGCGGGGCAGCAAAGAATAGTTCAAGGGGCTCAGGTCCTTACAGCAGGAGCTGAGCAATAACACAGTCAGAAAGCCCAGGCCCTCAGTCAGGGCGGGGCAACAAACAATAGTTCAGGGGGCTCAGGTCCTTGCAGCGGGAGCTGAGCAATAACACAGTCAGAAAGCCCAGGCCCTCAGTCAGGGCGGGGTAACAAACAATAGTTCAAGGGGCTCAGGTCCTTGCAGCAGGAGCTGAGCAATACAGCAATAGTTCAGGGCTCAGGTCCTTGTGGCAGGAGCTGAGCAATAACAAAGTCAATAAGGTAAGCCCGGGCCCTCAGTCAGGGTGGGGCAACAAACAGCAGTTCTAGCCCAGATCCTTACAGCAGGAGCTGAGTACCCAGAGTCAGAGGTTTAAGCTCCAAGCCCTCAGTCAGGGCTGAGCAGCCAGCATTAGTCCAGGGCTCAGGTCCTTGTAGCAGGAGCTGAGTAGTCACCACAATACAGGGGCTCAGGCCCTTGTGTCAGGCGCTGAGCCACAGCAGGTAAGTGCAGGCTTCTCTGCCTGAATGCTGGTGGGAGGGGGAGTCTGCCACCCGTGAGTGGGGTGGCAGGGGGGACACAGGCCCACCCACTCCACTGTGTCCCAGCCTGGGGCCCTAGTAGCGGCTATCACTGCCGCCGGTCAGTGGGGTCCTGACCGCAACACACTGACATGGGCATGTCAGTGCCCTCAGCCTGACAGGGGTCGGCTACCCCCGGGCTCCACTCCATCTCCCCCTCCTCGGGTACCTGCTCGTCTCTGGGGTCGGGCGCTGGGTCCCACACCATGGGCTCCTCGCCGTGCTGAGAGCCGGCTAGCTCAGGCGGCTCCTCCGGACTTGGGTCGGGGGGATGCTCCAACAGCTCCTCGGGGTACCGAGCTCAGGGCAGGCTCGGTCCGTCCTCCTCCGGGTACCTGGCTCGGGGAAGGCTCGGTCCGTCCACCTCCGGGTACCTGGCTCGGGGAAGGCTCGGTCCATCCACCTCCGGGTACCTGGCTCGGGGAAGGCTCGGTCTAGCAGGAGCTCGGGCAGGAGCATCCGTCCTCTCCGGCCGCTGGGCTCCAACTGAGCGTTGGGGCCGGGCCTTTATACTTCCTGTCCCGCCCCTTGACTTCCAGGGGGCGGGGACAGGTGGTGATGGCTCCGCCCACTGAGGTGGCTGTTCTGGTTCCTCTCTCTCCGGTGCGGCCGGTAGCCAGGCCGACTCATTACACGCCCCCCCCCCCCAAGGCTGGTTCCCGTGCAGTGGGGCCAGCCCATTCCACACCCCCCAGCCGAGAGAGGAAGTCCGCATTGGCATGGTCTTTCCCGGCCCTATGACGCACCGTGAAAGCGTAGGGCTGCAGGGCCAAGTACCACCGTTGGAC
Source organism: Mauremys reevesii (assembly GCF_016161935.1). Lineage (NCBI taxonomy): Eukaryota > Metazoa > Chordata > Testudines > Geoemydidae > Mauremys > Mauremys reevesii. The sequence continues at coordinate 73,356,613 of NC_052629.1, forward strand.
CCGCATATTATGGTCCTTCATGCGGGCCAACCACTGAAGGGCGGAGTGGTCGGTGACCAGGGTGAAGGGGGCTCCCAAGATGTAGTACCGTAGGGCTTCACAGGCCCACTTCACAGCAAGGGCTTCCTTTTCGACCACGGCATAGTTTTTCTCCCGGGGGAACAGCTTCCGGCTGATGTAAAGTACCGGATGCTCTTCCCCCTCTACTTCTTGGGACAGGACGGCGCCAAGACCCACCTCCGAGGCGTCCGTTTGTAACACGAAGGTCCGGTGGAAATCAGGACTGTACAGGACCGGCTCACTGCAGAGGCTCGTCTTGAGTATCCGAAACGCCTCATCGCACTCGTGGGTCCATTTCACTTGCCGCGGGCTGTCCTTTGTCAGGAGCCCGGTTAGGGGAGCGGCAATCGTGGCGAACTGGGGAATAAACCGTCTGTAATACCTGGCCAGTCCCAGAAACTGACGTACCTGGCGTTTCGTGGCCGGCGGGGGGCAGGTTGCAATGGCCTGGACCTTGCCAATAAGAGGTTTTACCTGCCCATGTCCGATAGTATACCCCAGGTACGTGGTCTCTTGCCAACCGATGCGACATTTCTTCGGGTTGGCTGTTAACCCGGCCTTCTGCAGGGACCTCAGGACAGCTGCGACCCTTTCTAAGTGGTTCTCCCATCGAGGACTGTAAATGACAACGTCATCTAAATAGGCGGCCGCGTAGTCCTGATGTGGCTGGAGGAGGCGGTCCATCAGGCGCTGAAACGTGGCCGGGGCCCCATGGAGGCCGAAGGGCATCCTAGTAAAATGGTACAGGCCCGTGGGTGTGGCAAAGGCAGTCTTCTCCCTAGAGGCTGGTTCCAGGGGGATCTGCCAGTACCCCTTGCTTAGATCCAGGGTGGTGACATAGCAGGCTTCCCCTAAGCGGGCCAACAGCTCGTCTATCCGAAGCATGGGATAGGCATCGAACTTGGAGATGGCATTGACCCGCCTGAAGTCAATGCAGAACCGCTGGGAGCCATCGGGCTTCGGTACCAGCACTACGGAGCTCCGCCACTCACTTCGCGATGGCTCAGTCACCCCCAAGTCCAGCATAGCGCGTACCTCTTCCTCAACGACCCGCCTCCGGTGATACGGCAAGGGCCGGGTTGTGCCCCGGATCACTACCCCGGGCTCGGTTTGGATTCGATGCTGCACCAAGGTGGTAGAACCTGGCTGTGCCGTGAAGGTGCGGGAGAAGGCGTGCAGGAGGCACTGGGTCTGCTTGAGTTGCTCCTCTGTTAATGTCTCCCCAAGCTGGGGCTCGCCAGGGTCCTCGGTATGGGCGACCTGGGGCCCTAGTTCTGGTTCAGGCGGGTAGGGGTTAATCAGCAACCCTTCGCGCTCCCGCCAGGGTTTGAGGAGGTTGACATGGTACCGCTGGATCTTCTTTTTTCGGTCCGGCTGATTAATTTCATACGTAACCGGGCCTACCTTCCGGACCACCTCATATGGCCCCTGCCACCGGGCCAGAATCTTTGATTCACCGGAGGGAAGGAGGAGTAATACGCGGTCCCCGGTTTGAAAGTCTCGAGTCTGGGCGTCCCGGTTATAAGTCTGGGCCTGTGTTTCCTGGGCGGCTTTCAAGTTTTCCCGCGCCAGAGCCCCTACCTGCTTAAGGCGCTCCTGGAGCTGGAATACGTATTGTAGGAGGCCCTGAGCTGGGGAGGGGGCTTGTTCCCAAGTTTCCCTCATGAGATCCAACAGACCCCGGGGTCGCCGGCCGTACAGCAGTTCAAAGGGGGAGAACTTGGTCGACGACTGGGGGACCTCTCGTATCGCCAGGAGCAGGGGTGGAAGTAGCTGGTCCCAGCGGCGAAGATCCTCCTGGGGAAACTTGCGCAGCATCTCCTTCAGCGTCCGATTGAATCTTTCCACCAACCCATCAGTTTGGGGGTGATAGACAGACGTCCGCAGGTGCTCTATCCCCAGGATGTCGCAGACCTGCTGGAGCAGCCGTGATGTAAAATTAGTCCCCTGGTCCGTAAGGATCTCCCGGGGCAGGCTGACGCGGGCGAAGACCTTCACCAGTTCATCTGCGAAGGTGCGGGCGGTGATGCTCCGGAGAGGGATTGCTTCAGGGAACCTGGTAGCATAGTCCATGATGACTAAAATATATTGAAACCCCGCACTGCTCTTAGGGAGAGGCCCTACCAGGTCCATGGCCACACGGTCAAAGGGGGTTTCAATTAAAGGCATCGGGACTAGCGGTGCCTTAGGAGTCCATGCAGGGGCGGCCAACTGGCATTCCGGGCAAGAATTGCAATAGTTCTTTACCTCCTGGTATACCCCTGGCCAGAAGAAGCGCCCCAGAATCTGAGTCAGCGTCTTCTCGTGACCAAGGTGCCCGGCTGCGGGGACGTCATGGGCCAGCTTCATGACCGCTCGTCGGTGACACTGAGGCACGAGAAGTTGAGTTCGTGTATCCCCCGTGCGGGGGTCCTTCTCAACGCGATACAGGCGCTCCTGCCGCAACTCAAAGTGCGGCCACTGTGTCGCTCGCTGCGGGTCGATGACCGTCCCATCTACGATGGCCAGCTGGTCATAGATCTGCTTGAATGTGGGGTCAGCCCGTTGATCTCGGCAGAAGTCCGTGGGCGCCGAGGGATCCTTCCCAACTCCTGGGGCCACACCTTCAGGTCCTCCCGTCGGCTTGGCCTGGTTGGGGACTCCTGCCTCGTCCTCGTCGGAGTCTGCGGCCTCCCCTTCCAAGGCTGGCGTGACCCGTGGGCAGCCCTTGGCGTGGCGGCGTAGGACGTCGGGAAACTCCGGCCAGTCCCGACCCAAAATCACCGGGTACGCCAGCCGTGGCGCAAGGCCCACGGTCATCAGCCGGGTGACCCCATCAATCGTCAGCTGGGCCCTGGTACTTGGGTATGGCCGTATGTCCCCGTGTATACACTGCAGCTGAATTGTCCCTAGACGGCTATCAGCCTGCGGGCCCAGGTTTTGGCCGACCAGGGTCTGGCCGCAGCCGGAGTCGAGGAGGGCCACCGTTGGGCACCCCTCAACGATCACGGGCACAGTGATCTTGGCCACTTGCGAACGCCGGGCACGTCCTTCCCCAGAGTAGACCTGGCCAAAGGTACATTCCAGTCCGGGGCAGTCCCGCTGTAAATGGCCACGCTCTCCACAGGAGAAGCAGGGCCCCAGGTTTGCTCGCCCCGTCCGGGTCCGGGTCCCGGGGTTCCCTACAGGCGAGTCTCGGCAATTCCCCCTTGCTGTGGGAACCGGGGTCCGAGCGGGTCTCCCGGAGGACGCTGCAGTATGGATCCGGGCCTCTGCTCCCCGGGAGGAACCTCGCCCGTCTGTCGGGGTAGGCACCCCCTTCTTCTCTGGGTTGGGGCGCTCCATCCGGATTGGGGCGGTCCAGCCAGCCGAGCCCAGCGGGGCTTCCGCCGCGAGGAAGTCCTCCGTTAATGCAACGGCGGCGGCCACTGTCGCCGGCCTATGTCGGAGGACCCAGGCTCTTCCTCGCGGTGGGAGTACATGGGTGAACTGTTCCAGGATTACCTGTTCCATCAGCTCCTCTGACGTCCGACGCTCGGGCTGTAACCACCGCTTGCAGGCTTCCCGGAGCTCTTGGGCCACCATCTGAGGCCGAGCTCCCTGGACATAATTCAAGTTCCTAAATCGTTGCCGGTATGTTTCTGGGCTCACATCCAGGGCATCCAGAATGGCGGCCTTCACTTGGTCATAGTCCTGGGCTGCTTCCACAGACAGGCCTCGATAGACCGTCTGAGCAGTCCCCGTCAAATACGGGGCCAGGATGGTAGCCCAGTGGTCCCGGCCCCAGCCAGCGACGACAGCCACCCGCTCAAACGTAACGAGAAAGGCCTCTGGGTCGTCGCTGGGTCCCATCTTCGTCAGCCGTATCGGGGGGTTGGGCCGCGGGGCCCCGGCTGGGCCTTCCGGCTGGGGCTCCCCAGGTTGGGCCAGCCCCGCCGCGAGTTGCTGAATACATTGCCTCTGGAAGTCCTGATGCTGGGTCACCAGGTCTTGGATGAGCTGCCGTTGTTGGGTTCCTAGTTGCTCGACGAGCTGCTGCTGCTGTTGCTGGTGGGCGGCCTGTTGCTCTTGTTGTTGTCGCGACTGGGCCACCTGCTGTTGCTCCTGGCTCTCCGTCATGAGGGCCAGGAGCTGGGACAGGTCCATTTCTCTAGCGGGAGTTCTTTCTCCCGCGGCCCCCTTTTCACCGGCGTCTAGAGCTCGCGCCCACATCCTGGGCGAGGCTCCTCAGAGAAGGCACCACGTGTAACAGTCCGGTGCGGGGGCTCAGCCCTCTCAGGTGCGGCCGGGAGCCAGGCCGACTCGCTACACGGCCTAAGTTCGTTATCAGTCTCCGAAGGTCCAGGGGTTCCGCCCCTCAGGCGGGCTGAACAAAAGGCAAGCAGTCAATAAGGCCCACGCCCTCAGTCAGGGCAGGCAGCAAATAACAGTTCTAAGCTCAGACCCTCAGTCCGGGGCTGAGCACACAGAGTCACTGAGATAAACCCAGGCCCTCCGTCAGGGCGGGGCAGCAAAGAATAGTTCAAGGGGCTCAGGTCCTTACAGCAGGAGCTGAGCAATAACACAGTCAGAAAGCCCAGGCCCTCAGTCAGGGCGGGGCAACAAACAATAGTTCAGGGGGCTCAGGTCCTTGCAGCGGGAGCTGAGCAATAACACAGTCAGAAAGCCCAGGCCCTCAGTCAGGGTGGGGCAACAAACAATAGTTTAAGGGGCTCAGGTCCTTGCAGCAGAAGCTGAGCAATACAGCAATAGTTCAGGGCTCAGGTCCTTGTGGCAGGAGCTGAGCAATAACAAAGTCAATAAGGTAAGCCCGGGCCCTCAGTCAGGGTGGGGCAACAAACAGCAGTTCTAGCCCAGATCCTTACAGCAGGAGCTGAGTACCCAGAGTCAGAGGTTTAAGCTCCAAGCCCTCAGTCAGGGCTGAGCAGCCAGCATTAGTCCAGGGCTCAGGTCCTTGTAGCAGGAGCTGAGTAGTCACCACAATACAGGGGCTCAGGCCCTTGTGTCAGGCGCTGAGCCACAGCAGGTAAGTGCAGGCTTCTCTGCCTGAACGCTGGTGGGAGAGGGAGTCTGCCACCCGTGAGTGGGGTGGCAGGGGACACACAGGCCCACCCACTCCACTGTGTCCCAGCCCGGGGCCCTAGTAGTGGCTATTACTGCCGCCGGTCAGTGGGGTCCTGACCGCAACACACTGACATGGGCATGTCAGTGCCCTCAGCCTGACAGGGGTCGGCTACCCCAGGCTCCACTCCATCTCCCCCTCCTCGGGTACCTGCTCGTCTCTGGGGTCGGGCGCTGGGTCCCACACCATGGGCTCCTCGCCGTGCTGAGAGCCGGCTAGCTCAGGCGGCTCCTCCGGACTTGGGTCGGGGGGATGCTCCAACAGCTCCTCGGGGTATCGAGCTCGGGGCAGGCTCGGCCAGTCCTCCTCCGGGTACCTGGCTCGGGGAAGGCTCGGTCCGTCCACCTCCGGATACCTGGCTTGGGGAAGGCTCGGTCTAGCAGGAGCTCGGGCAGGAGCGTCTGTCCTCTCCGGCCGCCGGGCTCCAACTGAGCGTTGGGGCCGGGCCTTTATACTTCCTGTCCCGCCCCTTGACTTCCGGGGGCGGGGACAGGTGGTGATGGCTCCGCCCACTGAGGTGGCTGTTCTGGTTCCTCTCTCTCCGGTGCGGCCGGTAGCCAGGCCGACTCATTACACTCTCGTTAAGGTGGTTTTATTTTGTTGGCAAAACAGGAGAGTTTTGCCGCCAAAAGTAGCTTTGCAGTGTTTACACCTGCCCTGTTTTGTCGGCAAAGGCTTTTGCCGATAAACTTTGTAGTGTAGACAAGGCCTTAATGTTCACGTGCCCAGCTGGCATCATGTCCCAGCTTGCACAGCATTTAACAGTGTTTCTGTCAAGAGCAGTATGTAAATAATTCCATTTGTAGCTGCAGCAGTCTCTGCTTCAGAAGAATCTTCCTTGAGCATGTCTCTTCTTCAGAATTTGGTCCTTTTCTTATTAAATAGCAACTTTCTATAGCCAGTGATTCCAGCTGTCTTGTAATATCTGCCTGAGGCAGCATAATCTAATGGCTAGTCCAGAGGGCCTGGGAATGGGCAGGCCTGGCCCCAGTTAGCTCTGTGTTCTTGTCCTGTCACTTACCTGTAGATGAGGTTCAGACTTACCCAGCATTAAGTGCTTTGGATGAAAAGTGCTATTGAAAGGCAAGATGACAGTGGAATATTTAAAAAAACCCAAAAAATCTTCCGTTCTTTATTTTGATTAAATAAATACTAAGGAATTTTGGTTCCGGAGTTTTTGATCAAATAGATGGGAGGCTCAGATTGGAAGTCTGTCATCTTGCCTTTCAATAGCACTTTTCATCCAAAGCACTTAATGCTGGGTAAGTCTGAACCTCATCTACAGGCCCAGAAATGGGGAGTAGAGAGGTAAGTGACAGGACAAGTCCTGAGCTTTTTTATTTTTATTTTTTTATTAATGGAATGGTTTGATTCTGGAGCACAAATTGGCACAACCGCCCTCTCACTGAGCCCCCTGTAAGCCAGCCCTGGAAGCAGGACTGTTCAGATTTATCATGTAGCAGGTGAAATCCACTGTCTTGATAACTAACCTATGGGTATTTGTTACTCAGGAACCACATGCAAGAATTTTTAATGCCTTTCCATTTCGCCTCTTTATGTCAGCGAGAATATGAGGGGATCTTTTCAGAAGTGGCTAGTAATTTTTTGAATGCCTCAATTTTTCAATGCCCAACTTGAGATACCTTAACCAGGCCTGACTTTTGGATAGTGCTGAGCACCCATCCTCTGAAAATCCAGCCTCTTGAAGGTATGAAAGGTTGGACCCCTCCTACCCCCCGATCCACTAGTCACGTTTGAAAATGTCAGCCTACATTAGATCTGAATGGAAGCCCAGCCACATGATCAATCTGAACAGTCCTGCTTCCAGGGCTGGCTTACAGGGGGCTCAGTGAGAGGACGGTTGTGCCAACTTGTGCTCCAGAATCAAACCATTCCATTAATAAAAAAATAAAAATAAAAAAGCTCTGGACTGAATGCAGTGGATCCAGTGAAGTTTGCTGACAGCTCAAGGCAATAGCTCTGATAGGTGTGCCCCAGCCCTGCTTCCCAGTGATCTGTCTTCGCTGAAGCCTAATGTCTGCATTATGGACTCTCTCACTGTCAAGCAGAGCGAGCAGCTGTGGATAGGGATGCTCATAGCACGAAGATCTTCGGCCTGCTGAGAGCTCTGTCCCTGTGTAGGGTCGCAGCTGGGTGGATTTGGGAGAGTGCTTCTCTGGTTACGCAGAGCTGTCCTTGTGCTGCATGTTCATCGGGCTGCCCTGGCACTTCCCACCTGCATGTCAGACACTTCTGACGTTGCCTTTGCTCCCTTGCATGCAGGAAATAAGGCACATAGGAAGCGCACACAACCGGAGTGCTATGCCATTCACTACTGCCACTGCTTCCAGCACTGCCCCCAAAGTGATCACTGCCCAGTACAACAGCCCCGCAGGCCTCTACTCCTCAGAAAACATCCAGACCTTCAACAGTGCTGTGGAGTCTAAGTCATCTGGTGATGCCCAGCACCCCAACAAGCCGTAAGTAGTTCCCCACTTCTCTCTCCCTGCCCCCTCCTTGCTGGGATGTCTGTTGTCATGGAGTGAACTTTGTCATAAACTCATTGCAAGCGTATCCATTTTTTAACATGGGACAATTCTCTTTCAGGCTTGTGGAAAGAGTGCAGCTAGCAGGTGTGAGACTGGATGCGGTCCAGGGGGGCATGGCTTGTGGGGGCAGGGAATATTCTGCAAGGTGCAAAGGTGAAATTAACAATTGTGTGTTTTTGTTTGCCAGAGACCAGCGCAGTTTCAGCGTGCGTTCAGCATGACATACCAGCCCTTAAAATCACCCTCTGACCGAAACAGGTGCCCAATGCTTTATTATCAGCACTTTGTACAATTAGTCTTTTCTTCTGGCTTTGCAAGCAGTGCTGGAAGGGTGCAGTGTGGTACGGAGGAAAGAGCAGCCCCTTTTCAGAGAGGGCTTTGAAATCTTACAGGGACAATGTCAAGGCTTGGAGTTTTTATTAAACTGCCCTTTTCTTTGGATTTTAAAGAATTGCAAAGAGCCCTGGGCAGTTGTTTCTCTTCTGCTCAACCTGTTACATGGTTGAGATTGCAAATCTGAAAACATACTCTATCCCAACAGCAATCCCAAGCAGAACAGCCATGGGGGTGGGTTTGTATTTGCATCTGACCCTTGCCAAGTAACTCTCACTTCACCAAAAAAACTAGCCTGCTTCTGGGCTGAAGTGCTAGAAACAAACCCGAGTATGTCCAATGGTGTGAGCACAGGGCTGGGAGCCAGGAACCTGCTGGGCTCTGTTCCTGGCTCTGACACTGGCTTCCTCTCTGACCTGGAGCAAGTCGCTCACTTAGCCTCCCGATGTCCCAGTTTCCACATCTGTAAAATGGAGATAATGATAATAACAGGAAGTCAGAGCACTTCGGTGGTGTTTGTATTACCCTAGTGCTTAGAACCACTAGTCATGGACCAGGACGTCATGGTGCTAGGTGCTGCACAAACACAGAACAGAGGCCATCACAATCTGAAGATACTGGCCTCTGCTTTCAAAGGTGCAGTTTTATGCCTGTGCTTTAGGTGCTAGTCCTCTAAATCCCTGACTTGCAGGTGCAGTCGAAAGGGAGAGGTCTAGGAACTTCAGTTGTGGTCACAGTTGTTGGTGCCTGCAGAAATTGAGACCTTCTAATACTAGTCTGAAAACATGGCTCCATAAGTGCTTATGCGAGCTCGTAGCCACCCTGATAAGGTCAGGACAATACCTTCAGCATTTTGGCTTCCCTGCCCCCAAGGGTTATTTTTGCCTTTCGCTTCCCCTGAGAGAAGGCTGGTGTCAGTGAGCCCCTTCCCTCCCTGGAAAGAGGGCAGGTGGCAGTGGGTGGGCAGAGATTGTAAGTAGCTGCTAAAGCCTAGCAGGATTTTGTTTACCAAACAGGTATCCTTTTAGAATTGAATTAACAGCTACAGCAAGGCTGCTTTAATGGGGCCTTCACCTGTCCAAACCCCAGACAATAGTGACTGATGCTCTGTGGCTTGTTTTTCAATGGTTCAGACTGCGAAGTGGGGCTGGCACCATGTTCATCTAACATCACATGATCTATAATGCACAGCCCCCAGCACCCGTTCAGAGCATCTTTCTCTGAACTCAAGAGGCCAGATCCGTGTGCCAGTGTTATTCCAGAGGAACATAATTGAAATTGTCCAGCCCAGCCCATTTCCTCTAGATTTACACTGGCGTAAGCGATGCAGAGTCTGGCCAGAGAAACTGCAACCACTCTATTTGGTTTTCAGATCTTTACAAAAGAACTGCCTTATGGTGACAGGTGGTGGGTGAGGGGAGGGACTTAGCATCTAGTTCCTCCTGCTACACTGTATCCTTGGGGTGGGCTGCACTGCAGTCTGGAGGTGGGACTGCAGTTCATGTAGGCATACCTGATCTAACTAGATTAAAACTAGCTCAGGCATGCCTCCGTGCGCTCAGTCACACCTCCTGACTGCAGTGTAGACATACCCTTTGTGCTCAGCCAGAATGTCAGCATTAGCCAGAAGCTTTACCATAGAGCTGATCTGTATATGGTGGATCCTTCTAGTAAAAGGAATACCTGATTTGAAGTACTCATTTCAGAATTGCTTGGGAATTTGTTTTAGTACTCCATTAACTTCTTCCTTCCTTCCTTTCTTCCCCCCTCTGTGTTTTCCTCTCAACTCTGCAACCCTAAAAAAAAAAAAAAAAAAAAAAAAAAAACCCAACCTCCCTTGTAACCCTTTCCTGCCTCTAGCCGTTTATCGCCTCCTGGGTTCCAGGCACCTTTTGCAACGGTCTATAGTCCTCTCCAGCCGCACACCTCCTTGCCTCCATTGCAAAGGAGGCACAGCACCTCCTCCATCCCAAGCCAAGTGAGAGTGGGGCCCGAACAGCTAAAGCAAGCCGCTCAGATCTGCCCCAACAGCCCTGTGGAAGTGGAGGTGCCAGGACTCAAAGTGGTGCACGTGCAATTTAATTCCCCCTTGCAGCTCTATTCCCAGAGAAACATCCTGGATACTTTACAAGGGCAGATCTCTTCTGTTAGCCCTGCTTTTCCCAGGTAACCTTGCCTGCTGCGTGCGTGGCTTACTCAGCGCACATGTGCATCCCCGGCTTCATCTCCACAAGTGACTTGTTATTTGTCCATTGCTCACAGTGTCGATCTGTCACCAAGAATCCAAGGTTTTGTGTGTCACCTTTCTGAATGAAAACTTAGTGCATGATGTTCTCATCACAGATGCTTTCTCTGCATTGCATTTCTTTGCTATGCACAATGCAAAGCACTGAGATGTACCAAATCATCTGCCACTTTCCTCTGCTGCTTTTTACACACACACAGAGAGAGAGAGAGAGAAACGTACACGATTTGATTACTTGAAAAATGGTCTTGTACTTGTTCAGTGAAAGAGTGAGTGGGGTTGCTCTTTAAAGCACCAGACTGGTAACATTTCATTCCCGAATCCCTAATTCGGTAGTGACTGGAAGGCACTACCAGCTGGTAAGTGTCCTGTGAGCGTTCATTTCACATAGCACTGGTAGGTGTATGTGTGTATTGAAGGATCAGGCTATGTAGCCTGAGTTAGTCCAATTTCCAGCAAGAACAGGCTCCTCCTCCCCAGTGTTCACTTCCCAGGCAGGTGACACCTCCTAATTTGGAGGCAGGGTGACCTAGTAGATGGAGCATTGGACTGGCATTCAGGAGACCTGGGTTCTATTCCCAGCTGTGCCATTGGATTGCTGGGTGACTTTCAATGAGTCACTTCACTGCCCTGTGCCTCAGTTTCTCCATCTGTAAGGCTAATGATGCTTACCTCCTTTATAAAGCGCTTTGAGATCTACAGCTGGAAAGCAATATAAATATTTCTGCAATTGTATTAGCCTGTATTGATGATAGGCAGTTTTGTGCTGTGATTCCCTGATGGCTAACCAGCACTAGCACAGCAGCTCACGATCTGTATTGAGTTATATGAAATTACAGTTAACCACATTCAGCACGCTTCAAACAACATTCAGCACAATTGATTTTCAGATGATGACATTAAAATCAGAGTGGGCAGACAAAAGCAAAGCTTAAACCACTCCAAGCATCTTTGCAGAACAGCTAAGAGGCCAGTTCCTTTCACAGGAGCTGGTTAGGAAATCAGCTGCAGCGCTACATTCTTAGATTATTACAGTTTTATCTTGCAGTGTTATGAACTGGCTACTGTGTATAATCCCACTCTCCTTTGCTGGACAAAATTAGAACTGCAGAGCTTTCAACTCTTGTGTCATAGCTCCTATACTGCTAACAGTCCTTTTAGATCTAGTGTTAAGGACCATATGCTTTTGGAGCAGGAGGATCTGAGTTTTCACCCAATAGTCACTGCAGAGATCCATGTGGCCAAGTTTTTCACTATAACAGCCACAAAATCCCAGATAGCCACCACTTTATAACAATGCAGTGCAGACAGTGAACTACAAGGAGCAAAGCGTTTCAGTGTTACAACTTGTAATTGATATGCTTTACCTCAGGAACAGTAAAACATCACTACTTCTCATTGCTAATCCAGACCCTGATAATGCTGCAAAAGAACCCAAGTGGGTCTCCACCAGCTTCTAAGCAAAAGTTCAGTGCCTGTGGCATCAGAATTCCCTACCGCCCAATCTCGAAGACCTTCGTTACCTTCACAAAATGTACTGCAGTAAAATAAAAGCAAAATTACGCTTGCCAAAATACACTAAGTGAGGCTGTCTCCTTTGTGGGTTTTATAACTGTGGCATTAGTTTCTTGCTAATTTGCAAAACTCAGTAATTCAACAGTGGGGCTCCTGGTCACTACTATGAATTAGCAAGGTTCCTCTGCTCTCCTTTTGGAATGATTAACTCCACTGAAGGAAGTCAGAGTTCTCTTCTGCCAAATATCTGTCCCCACAGACTCTTACTTTTAAGCCAGTTCTATCACTTTGTATTAATAACATTAGTATGCGCGCCTTCCTCAAGCCATGAGCAATTGCACAATTTCATGAAAGATTCTTTTTTTAAATTTTTTGGTCTGTCTTCACAGTCTCATTTTCTAAAAAATGGATCACTGAGTGCTAAAAATGTGGAAGGTCTGACACATACATTATGCACATTGTCACAACACTTATTTGTTTGAAATGTTGTGTGTCTGTTTATAATGCTCCATAAGACAATTTTTAGCATTTTCTTTTCAATGTACATGGATTAAATAACCTTAGTATTGTGAATGAAAGACTAACAGTGGGCTTCAGCCCATTATTTTGAGAGTAGAAAAGGTGACGGGAGAATATAAAGGGTGATGGGAGGATATAAAATTGTAATGGGGGACATGGATTAATTTAGGATAATCCAGGGAATTTCCTATGTAAAAGACAGCGGGACTTGATCCTGTTTCTGCTAAGAGTTTCAGGTCATTGAGATTCATATTCTAGACGCTTGAATATATGTGTATATTGCTTGAAAGAGTACACTGCTTTCACTCCAGAATATTTTACCATAGATGGGAACATTTTTTGAGATTATTTCATGAAAACATGCATTATAACATTTGCCATCAATTTACCTCTGGTGCTTGGAGTGTTTATTGTGCAGGCTAACCCCCAGATAACTTGATTACAAATTGGCACGGAAAATATGCAGTTGCTTCATCATCAAAAAGATTTCTCTGTACAAATTCATCTCAGTTTCAGGATGCTTGTGTACAAGTGCCTGCACTTCCTGTATGCGACAATGGTGTTCTTGTAGGCTGAACCTAGCAAACCACTTATGTCTCATTGTATATTATTTAACCTAGTAGGCAGATGACACTCATTCCTCAGTGTCCCATTTTTTAAAGAAGATGTTTGCCCCTAATCCAACTTGGGTAATGTTTCCAGCTGCATTCGTTTAGGATGCTTCAACTAGCACAAATGTATCCACAGAGAGATGGTTTATATTCTGAGGTGCTACGTTTACACTTCAAAACCAAAACCATTAAACTGAGATTGCTAATCACTCTCACACCACAAAAGGCAACAAAAATGTCTAGGTAGGCAATGGAGATCCAGTGCTTAAAGCAGCAGCTTGGGGACAGGAGGTGGAACCATATTCCTGACTCTGCCACTGACCTGCTCTGTGAGCTTAGGCAAATTGCTGAAGTGCTCTGTGCCTCAGTTACCCTATCTGTAAAATGGAAATATTGATACCCATTTTTTTAAAAAGCACTTTTGAGCTTGAAACTGTGGCTGTCACTATTAGGAGTAAGGTCTTCAGGACCTGGTCTTGCTATATTACAAAGGGTTTTTTAAATTAGAGAGTTATTAATAGAAGCTAATCAGTGGGGGGAGGTATAGCTCAGTGGTTTGAGCATTGGCCTGCTAAACCCAGAGTTGAGAGTTCAGTCCTTGAGGGGGCTACTTAGGAATCTGGGCTAAAATCAGTACTTGGTCCTGCCAGTGAAGGCAGCAGGCTGGACTTGATGATCTTTCAAGGTCCCTTCCAGTTCTGTGAGATGGGTATATCTCCATATATTGATATGCGTAAGTAATATTAGTAATGGAATACAAATTCCCCTATTCAAGTTAAGCACATTTTTAAGTGTTTTGCTTAATTGTAGCATTGATCTCCCTGCATTCCCAGAGCAGGAACAAGCAGTGAGTCACCTCTCTGCAGCTGAAGTTGAAACTCAGCTTTCATTACTAAGCCCCACTTGCTCCCCATGGCCTGCACTAAACACTCTCTGTCTCCAGCTCTAGTTGTGCTAAGAACCAAGCCAGATCACTCTTCTTAAACAACAGGAGCTGGGCCTGCTCCAAGAGCAGCACAATTCATTCTCTATGGCACAGGGCCGGCTTTAGGCCAATTCAACCAATTCCCCTGAATTGGGCCCCACGCTCAAGGCCCAGTTCGGCATACCGGCAAGAGCCGGTGCGCCGTACCAGGGTGGCCCAGCTTCCCCAGGGGCAATTTAAAGGGCCTGGGGCTCCCAGCAGGGACTGGAGCCCCAGGCCCTTTAAATTGCCACCAGAGCCCCACTGCTGGAGCCCTGGGGTAGGGCTGTGGGGCTCTGGGGGCTATTTAAAAAGTCCAGGGCTCCAGCTGCTTCTACTGCCCCGGCCCTTTAAATAGCCGCTGGAGCCCCGTCACTTCCCCAGGGCTCCCACAGCTATTTAAAGGGCAGGGGTGGTAGAAACAGGGGAGCCATGGGCCCTTAAAATAGCCCCTGAGCCCCAGGCTGCTGCTGCTACCCTGGTGGGGGAGGGAGGAGGAGGAGGGGGCACTCACAGTACAGGGTGGGCTGTACCCCCTGTACCTGCATCCCATGCCTGCAGCCTACCCCTGCTGCACCCCCTGCCCTGCCTGCACCAGCTCCTGTCTGCAGCCAGTCCTGCACCCCCTGCCCTGCCTGCACCAGCCCCTGCTGCAGCCATCCCCGCACCCCCTGCCCTGCCAGCAGCCAGCCCCTGTCTCCAGCCAGCTCCGCATCCCCTGCCCTGCCTCCAGCCCCTAGGGTGACCAGACATCCCAATTTTATCGGGACTGCCCCGATAGTTGCTTGTTTGTCCTGCGTCCCGACTGATGTTTGGTCGGGACACTGGACAAACAAGCAATTTTGCCGTCTGCTCTGGTGCATAGGCGGAGCCCAGAGAGGCTCTTGGGGGGCCCCCCCGCCCTGACTCCACCCCCTCCTGCCCCCATTGGATCCCTCCCCAAATCCCTGCTCTGGCCCCGCCCCCAGCCCCTCACTGCCCCATTGGATCCCTCCCCAAATCTCCACCCTGGCCCTGCCTCTTCCCCAAGCATGCAGCATTCCTCCTCCCTCCCAGGTTTGCACACGGGCAGGGGCCGGGAGCACAGCGTGGAGGCTGCTCCAGCCCTGCAGCCCACGGGGCAGCGCGGTGGGGCCGGGGGCAGCGCAGAGCGGGCAGGGCCCGGGTGGGCTGGGGGCAGAGACACACGTGGGCAGACATGCTCCTGCTGGAAGGGGAAGGGCCTGGCTGCCTGGTTTGCACCCTGCCCGGGTGAGTCCCCGAGCTCCCCGGGGCGGGGCTGCCCGGGGCTGTGGGGGCAAGTGTCCCAGGCGGGGCGAAACGGAGCAGCCACTGCCACCGGCTCCCCCGCCCTGCCCTGCCCTGCCCTGCCCCACCCTGCCCCGCATCCCAATATTTCATCTTTGTCAACTGGTCATCCTACCAGCCCCGCACCCCCTGCCCTGTCTCCAGCCAGCCCCGCACCCCCTGCCCGCAGTCAGCCTGTCTCCAGCCAGCCCTGCTGCACCAGCCCTGGTAGGGTTAACATACATCTGTATTTTCCCGGACATGTCAGGTTTTTTGGTTCATAAATCGCCATCCAGGAGGAAAATACGGACGTATTGTAACCCTATTGGTACAAAAAATACATACTATGGCACATCCCTTAAATCAGAACTTTTTATAGGGAACTGAAAGGCTAAGAAACGAAAGGCTTTTTTTACATTTTTTTTTTAAGTCATCCCTGCCGGGGCCCCGCCGAAAATGTTCAAATTGGGCTCCGCACTTCCTAAAGCTGGCCCTGGGCACAATGCACCTTTTATTTAATTTCAGCAGAATTGTTATTGCCTGGAAAGTACCTTTTTAAATTTCTTACATTGAATTGCAAAGTATCCTTGAGAAGGGAGAGAGAGTGGAAATCCTCATTTAAAAAAAGGGTTTTCTATTGGGAAACCATGGTGTTCATCTCACTAGGATTGCACTTTCCTTGTGCAAACGTAGCCTCTATTGCCACTATGGTATGCTATATGTTTGCATATGGGGGTGTTCTCAGATTATAGTATTTACAGATTGTGGCAGTGGATTGTTTTAATTATAGGTCATTTATCAAGCATTTTTTTTAATATTCTCCCCAGTTTGGAGCAACATAACCAGCCCTCCAATAACCTTGTCATAGACAAGGAGTCTGAGGTTTACAAGATGCTCCAGGAGACTGAAGACCCAAAGGAACCACCCAGGCAATCTGCTTCATTCCTGGTGCTACAGGAAATTTTAGAATCTGAAGGTAAGCAGTTACTGTGTTCTCCATGTGGCTGTCAGATTCCCTTTGCTATGATCTGATCTATAGTCTATATTTGGTTTAAAAGCAAACCCTCTTCCTCACCTGCTGACTGTTCAAAGTGGCCTTTGTAGATGATTTCCACAGAAACCTACAGACAGACACTTTTCCATTAACTTCCATGTGCAGGGATACTCTTTCGATACAGTTGTTATCCATATGTACCCATAGCTTTGAACTCTTACAGCATAAGCATTTTTAAAAATTTTTAGAAACTCCCCCAAATTTTCTAAGTATCAGGCTTCACTTTTCACCGGGTAAAGAATTTTTAGATTCAGTATTGTATGGGACAATGTGTGTGAGGGTGTGAGCACTAAAGCTAGCAGTTTCCGTCTTCTGAACAAGGAAAGGGGAAAAATCAGCTGCAGCTGAAATCCAGGAAATTACTGGATCTGGTAAGGACGAGTAGCTGAAGGTGCCATTCTTTTTGGCACCACTGGGTCAACATGTGGACTTTGCAATGCACAACTACAATCTCCTTATCAAAGGGATCTGTGTTGAACTTAGTTGAGCCCCAGATCTTAAGTTTGTTTGTTTTTAACTCTTTTTTTCTTTAACAAACAGGTCTAGATAGGGAAAGAGATGTGTTTGATGAATGGCCAATTAAAAGCCTTTCTTTGGCTGAGTTCACAGCACTGGGGAGGTGTATGTTCAAGTCCATCTGTAATAACATGGTGGTCTGGTATGAGTCTGGAAGTGAAACATCTGTCAAATTCCATTGTGTAAGCTGAGTGATTTGCAAAGAGCAAACAAACAGCCTCAAAGCGAGAAGCAAATTAGATTCTTAAAATTCTTTTAGTTTAATCCAAGATAAAAGCATATATTTTTAAGTGTCCCTTTTTATGTTGCATGTTTGTAACTTACAACTACTGATGGGAGTTCTGCACATGTGTGAGAAACTCTCATTTCATTTGTCAATCACTGAGAAAGTCGGCCCTGTTCTCAATAGCACTGAAGAAAATAAGAGGCAAAGGGGCTTCTTATTCTACTTTGCACGGATTTGCAGCATTGCTGGAAACCTCTAGCACTGAAATATGCTTGCCTGATAAAGAGCCAAAATGGGCTGTTGCTTGGTTTCCTTTTGAGCTGATAATTCTTGATACTGAGCAGGAACTGTAAAGTTATGCATCCCTGAAAGAATGTTTGTTGCTTAACTTGATTCCCCTTCAACACAGCTCAGAAAGGCTCTGGCATTCCAGTCCAGATGCTTGGTGATGCTGCTAAAATTTACAGTGATAAACAGAGGCGCAGGCAGCAAATGCTCAAAGACTCTGAGCCAGATCCCCAGCTGATGGAAGTCGGCAGAGACACCACTGTCTTCAGTCATTATTAGGGTGACCAGACAGCAAATGTGAAAAATCAGGACAGGGGGTGGGAGGTAATATAAAATTGGGACATCTGGTCCCCCTAATCATTAGACTGCTTTATACCAGCTGAGAATCTGGGCCAGTATCTTTTGGTCTTTATCTTGGAACTCAGAATAACAACCAATGAAATAACAGTCCCTCTGGGGTGAGCCTCAAATCGCTTTTCAGCCTTAGAACTCTTATTGGGAGGTCACATTTCATGTAAAATAAGGTAGGAAGGGTTTTTTTAAATAACTAAAAAGATCAATCATAGAATCATAGAATCTCAGGGTTGGAAGGGACCTCAGGAGGTCATCTAGTCCAACCCCCTGCTCAAAGCAGGACCAAACCCAACTAAATCATCCCAGCCAGGGCTTTGTCAAGCCTGACCTTAAAAACCTCTAAGGAAGGAGATTCCACTACCTCCCTAGGTAACCCATTCCAGTTCTTCACCACCCTACAAGTGAAAAAGTTTTTCCTAATGTCCAACCTAAACCTCCCCCTCTGCAACTTGAGACCATTACTCCTTGTTCTGTCATCTTCTACCACTGAGAACAGTCTAGATCCATCCTCTTTGGAACCCTCTTTCAGGTAGTTGAAAGCAGCTATCAAATCCCCCCTCATTCTTCTCTTCTGCAGACTAAACAATCCCAGTTCCCTCAGCCTCTCCTCATAAGTCATGTGCTCCAGCCCCCTAATCATTTTTGTTGCCCTCCGCTGGACTCTCTCCAATTTATCCACATCCTCCTTGTAGCGTGGGGCCCAAAACTGGACACAGTACTGCAAATGAGGCCTCACCAGTGCTGAGTAGAGGGGAATGATCACATCCCTCGATCTGCTGGAAATGCCCCTACTTATACAACCCAAAATGCCATTAGCCTTCTTGGCAACAAGGGCACACTGTTGACTCATATTCAGCTTTTCGTCAACCGTAACCCCTAGGTCCTTTTCTGCAGAACTGCTGCCCAGCCATTCGGTCCCTAGTCTGTAGCAGTGCATGGGATTCTTCCGTCCTAAGTGCAGGGCTCTGCACTTGTCCTTGTTGAACCTCATCATATTTCTTTTGGCCCAATCCTCTAATTTGTCTAGGTCCCTCTGTATCCTATCCCTACCCTCCAGCGTATCAACCACTCCTCCCAGTTTAGTGTCATCTGCAAACTTGCTAAGGGTGCAGTCCACACCATCCTCCAGATCGTTAATGAAGATATTGAATAAAACCGGCCCCAGCACTGACCCTTGGGGCACTCCACTTGATACTGGCTGCCAACTAGACATGGAACCATTGATCACTACCCGTTGAGCCCGACCATCTAGCCAGTTTTCTATCCACCTTACCGTCCATTCATCCAGCCCAGACTTCTTTAACTTGCTGGCAAGAATACTGTGGGAGACTGTATCAAAAGCTTTGCTAAAGTCCAGAAATAGCACATCCACTGCTTTCCCCTCATCCACAGAGCCGGTTATCTCATCATAGAAGGCAATTAGGTTAGTCAGGCATGACTTGCCCGTGGTGAATCCATGCTGACTGTTCCTGATCACTTTCCCCTCCTTTAAGTGGTTCAGGATTGATTCCTTGAGGACCTGTTCCATGATTTTTCCAGGGACTGAGGTGAGACTGACTGGCCTGTAGTTCCCTGGATCTTCCTTCTTCCCTTTTTTAAAGATGGGCACTACATTAGCCTTTTTCCAGTCATCCGGGACCTCCCCCAATTGCCATGATTTTTCAAAGATAATGGCCAATGGCTCTGCAATCTCATCGGCCAACTCCTTTAGCACCCTCGGATGCAGTGCATCCGGCCCCATGGACTTGTGCTCGTCCAGCTTTCCTAAATAGTCCCGAACTACTTCTTCCTCCACAGAGAGCTGGTCACCTCCTCCCCATACCGTGCTGCAGAGTGCAGCTGTCTGGGAGCTGACCTTGTCTGTGAAGACAGAGGCAAAAAAAGCATTGAGTACACTAGCTTTCTCCACATCCTCCGTCACTAGGTTCCCTCCCTCATTCAGCAAGGGGGCCACACTTTCCTTGACTTTCTTCCTGTTGCTAACATACCTAAAGAAACCTTCTTGTTACTCCTAACATCTCCGGCTAGCTGCAACTCCAAGTGTGATTTGGCCTTCCTAATTTCACACCTGCATGCCTGAGCAATACTTTTATACTCCTCCCTGGTTATTTGTCCAATCTTCCACTTCTTGTAAGCTGTTTTTTTGTGTTTAAGACGAGCAAGGATTTCACTGTTAAGCCAAGCTGGTCGCCTGGCATATTTACTTTTCTTCCTACACATCAGGATGGTTTGTTCCTGCAACCTCAATAAGGTTTCTTTAAAATACAACCAGCTTTCCTCGACTCCTTTCCCCATCATGTTATTCTCCCAGGGGATCTTTCCCATCAGTTCCCTGAGGGAGTCAAAGTCTGCTTTTCTGAAGTCCAGGGTCTCTGTTCTACTGCTTTCCTTTTTTCCTTGTGTCAGGATCCTGAACTCGACCATCTCATGGTCACTGCCTCCCAGGTTCCCATCCACTATTGCTTCCTCTACTATTTCTTCCCTGTTTGTGAGCAGCAGGTCAAGAAGAGCTTTTCCCCTAGTTGGTTCCTCCAGCACTTGCACCAGGAAATTGTCCCCTACACTTTCCAGAAACTTCCTGGATTGTCTGTGCACCGCTGTATTGCTCTCCCAGCAGATACCAGGGTGATTAAAGTCACCCATGAGAACCAGGGCCTGTGATCTAGCAACTTCTGTTAGTTGCTGGAAGAAAGCCTCATCCACCTCATCCCCCTGGTCTGGTGGTCTGTAGCAGACTCCCACCACGACATTACCCTTGTTGTTCAGACTTCTAAATTTAATCCAGAGACTCTCAGGTTTTTCTGCAGTTTCATACCGGAGCTCTGAGCAGTCATACTGCTCTCTTACATACAACGCAACTCCCCCACCTTTTCTGCCCTGCCTGTCCTTCCTGAACAGTTTATATCCATCCATGACAGTACTCCAATCATGTGAGTTATCCCACCAAGTCTCTGTTATTCCAATTACATCATAATTCCCTGACTGTGCCAGGACTTCATATCAGATGTTTTAAAGTTGGCTACCATGAGCACGCTGCTGTGCCTCTTCCCTGCACAGTCCATCATATTGGATTGTCTGGATGGAGCAACAATAGTTACACATGTCACTGAGGGACATCATCATGGGCAGCAGTGACGCTGAAGTGGTGCTGGATCCTTCCTGGTCTATTCAGAGGCAACTCAGGATGAAGGGGCTTTGCAGATGTGTAACTACATCAATACACCTACGGTGGGCAAAACACAAACATAGATGAGTTGGACTGGGGCCAAGTGGGACTTGCACCTCAGTGGTTTAGCCTGCACTAGTGCAAACCCTGCTTTGCCTTGGTACAGTGCGTCAACCGCAGGGGTCACCCCAGGGTAACTGCAGTGATGTAGGTACAACGGCACAGATGTCCTTGATGTAGGCAGGCTTTGACATGCTTTGCTATTGGCCCAACAGGCAAATGGGGCAACAGCATCCGCAGAGTGTGTGGCTGGTTGTGCTCTAGCCTTTCTCTGTACTCTGCTGTGATCATAGGAGCTATAGCTGGCAGCTGCAACATAGCTATGGCCCTCCAAATTCATGGCCATGAAAAATGCGTCACAGACTGTCAAATCTGATCCCCCCCACCCCATGAAATCTGGTTTTGTGTGTGCTTTTACCCTATACTATACAGATTTCACAAGGGAGACCAGAGTTTCTCAAATTGGGGGTCCTGCCCAAAAGGGAGTTGCAGGGGGGTCACAAGGTTATTTTAAGGAGGTCACGGTATTGCCACCCTTACTTCTGTGCTGCCTTCAGAACTAGGTAGCAGGAGAACAACGACTGCTGGCTGGGCGCCGAGTTCTGAAGCCAGCACCCCACCATCAGCAGTTGAGAAGTACGGGTGGCAATACCATACCATGCCACTCTTACTTCTGCACTGCGCTGGCAGTGGCTCTGTCTTCACAGCTGGGCTCCTGGCCAGCAATCGCCGCTCTCCAGCTGCTCAGCTCTGAAGGCAGAGCCATCGCCAGCAGCAGTGCAAAAGTAAGAGTGGCATGGTATGGTATTGCCACCCTTACTTCTGCGCTGCTGATGGTGGGGCGCTTAGGGTTAGCAGCACATCAGCAGCAGCACAGAAGTAAGGGTAGCAGTACTGCAACTCCCCACCTACAATAACCTTGTGACCCCCCCACAACTCCTTTTTTGGGGTCAGGACCCCTGCAATTACAACACTGTGAAATTTCAGATTTAAATAGCTGAAATCATGACATTTACAATTTTAAAAAAATCCTCTGACCGTGAAATTGACCAAAATGGACCATGAATTTGGTAGGGCCCTAATCATAGCGCAGGCTTCCTCCTTTGTTCTTTCATCAGTGCCATGTGGGCTGGGCTGCAGCAACTTGCGTTTATGACATTGCCGGCCATTTTGGCTGCTTCTGTGGGGTTTTATCCCCTTTCTTTGGCAAACACTGGATGCAGCTCACTCTTGGGTTTGAGTCACATACTCTTGAGACACCCAAGGGTGTTGCCCCCATGCCCTGTCCCGTCTTGCCTAAGATGGAATAAAGTCCCTCTGTCCTGTCCTGATCTATAATGTATGTACCACTGTCTGTAAATTGAGAGGATCTGCAGCCCTTAACTACCACATTATTTTAAAAGCTCTTTCATAATCCACTTTCCTTACTGTAAGGCTAGGAATATTGGAATAACACAGGCCCTAGGAGTTCCCTGGATTAATTCCTGCTTCAAGTCCAATAGCTGAATTGAACTAGAGCATCTCTAGCAAAGCATCCAGTCTGGATTTAAAGATTCCTCTTTTCAGTTTGTGCAACCCATAATCCAAAGTGCTCTGTTCCTATCCCCAGGCGATCCCAATAAACCTTCTGGATTTAGAAGTGTGAAACCACCAATAACAAAAGTTGCCTCATCGATTGGAAATGCCCAGAAGCTGCCCATTTGTGATAAGTGTGGATCCGGCATTGTGTAAGTATTGACCTGTCCCAGTTGCTTATAGGCGATGTCTACACTACACACTGCTGGTAGCAGAATGTAGGGTATGGGTATCTACTACAAGCTGCAGTGAAAAGTCTGCTGCATCTGCGCAGTGGTATGTGCTACACATGGCAGTGAAAGGCTCTGGCAGGGGGGAGAGAGCAGTCAAAAGCTTCAGCATTCCCTACTAACGGAGCCTTTCACTGTGGCAAGGAAAGGCTCTGGCAGGGCTAGTCTTTCCCTGCAGCAGGAGAAGGCTCCAGCAGAAGAGAACTGGCAGAGTCTTTCTCCGCTGTCTCCCCGCAGTCTTCCCAGTGGCAGGGAAGGGCTCCAGCGATGGGGAGGCCGCAGCTAAAATAGCAGCATAGATAGGGAAGCATAGTTTGGGAGAACAGAGCCATGCAGGGTATGTACTCACATAGATACCCACTCCCTTTAGGTGCATCTGAGCCATGTCTCACCAGCTACACTGTGGTTTATACCCATGTTAGAAGGCTGTGCTGGTATGTACGCTACATGCTACCAAAAGAAGCATGCAGTGTAGACGTGCCCATAGAGTGGAGCTTGCCATACTATAGTGTGTGTGTATACGGCCTGCTGTCTAGGACTCCTGTTCTGTGAGAGCTGCGGGCATTTGGCTCCTCTGGAAATAGGGCCCGTGGTGCTTGTACCTTCAGAAGGTTTCACAAATGCTGCCAGTGAACCCTGCAAAGGTCTCCTAGGGTGTCCAGGTGTCCAGTTTTCAACCGGAAAGTCTGGTCGAAAAGGGGACCTGACAGTGTCCAGTCAGATCTACTGACCAGACACCCAAAGTCCAGTTATTGTGGGGTGGGGAGGCAGGGAGGCACCAGGTCATCATCTGTGCTAGCCCCATCTCAGCTGGGGCCGCTAGCTGGGCCTCGGGGAAGAGGCAGGGTGGAGGAGGTTCCAGCACTGCTGCTGGAGTGTCTGTTTTTTAAATATTACAAAGTTGGCAACCCTACTCCTGAGGCAGGCGCTACGTTTTCCTGGACACACAGAGCCCAGCCTGTATTTCTCAGTGTAGGTGGCGGGTTTATTTCAGACTGATGGAGAACAAATCAAGTCACTAGGACGCATGCAGACACAGAGACTCCCTGTCATGGGCGGTGAGTTCTGTGGGCCCGTGGTGCCTGGGCACCAGGAATATTCCTAGTACCCAGGCACCACGGGCCTGGCTCCAGCACTGGTCTCTCCCTCTGCCCTACCTTCTGCCCCCAGGCGTCCCCTCCCCCATTTAAAACAGCCCAGGGCCCCCACTCACCACCGGCAGCGCAGCAGAGCTGAGCGGCTTCCTGCCTGCTTGCTTCACATGGTTGCTGGCCTCCCTGCAGCCCTTGGGTGGGGTGGGTCTGTGTCCTGTTCCCAGCGCCCCTTCAGCCAATAGGAAGCTGCGGGGGCAGTGCCTGGGGGTAACAGCACATGGAGACCCCCCCCCCGGCCCATCCTGCCTAGGAGCTCTAGGTAAGCACTGCACTCCTCCCCCACCCCAGAGCCTGCACCCCCTCCCTCCGCACCCCCTCCCATCCCCAAACTCTGCATCCCCACCCCTTCCCACACATCCCCTCCGGCCCCCAAACTCCCTCCCAGAGCCTGCACCCCTCACCCCCACCTACACCCACACCCCTTGCCTCAGCCTAGAGCCTACACCCAAACTCCATCTCAGAGCCCAACCTCTCACCCATCCTGCACCCCAATCCCTCACCCCAGCCCAGGGCTTGCACCCTAGACCTCCTCCCCCCACCCAAACTCCTTCCCAGAGCCTTAGGCAGGTAGGGGTGGGAGTTTGGAGATCTGGGCTCTCTTCCCAGCTCTGCTGTGTGACTTGGACAAGTGTCACATCACTTCTTGTGCCTCTGTTTCCCCTCCCAAACATTGTCAGTCTTGTTTATTTAAATCATAAGCTCTGTGAGGCAGAGACTCTCTTTCTTTCATTATGGGTATGTACAGCACCTAGCACAATGGGGCCAAGATCTCAGCTGGGGTCTCTAGGAGCTACTGCAATGCAAATAATACGTAACATGGGGTGTGGCAGAGCCAGGAACAGGAACCAGATTTCTTGACTCGCCAGTCCAGTTCCTTAAGGCCATGTCTACACTAGCACTTATGTCAGCAAAACTTTTGTCACTTGGGTGGATTAAAAAAAACACCCTGAGCAACATAAATTTTGCTGGCATAAGTGCTTGAGTGCACAGCAGCTCACACCGACATAGGTACTGCTGCTCCTTGAGCTGGTTTTGTTATGTCAACGGGAGAGCCCTCTTCCATCAGCCCTCTTCCATCTTACGTCTGTATCGATACAGCTGGGCCGCTGTAAGCTTGTAAGTGTAGACCTGGCCTAACTATGAGATCTTCTGTCCTCCTTTTATCTTTTAGCATTGGTTTCCTTATAACTGCTGTCTCTGCAGAATTCTGCCTTTCTAAGCCTGGGAGTTCAAGCGGGATCTTTTAAATAGATCTCAGATTGGAGGATTATGTTTAAAACCTTCCCATTGCAGTCCATACATACAAAGCCTCCATTAGACTTTCCCATCCTCCTGCATACATCCTCCGTGCCAGAATCACACAAGCCTGCCATAGCCTGAATGCTGACCAACACTAGAACATCAGTGAGTAAAATAAGAATCAGCATTAAAATATGAAACCCTGCGGTTCCTCTAACAATTGGGTAGGTCTGGAAAGCTCTGTACTATAAACAGTGTGACTAATGAATTCAAGAGAGTGCTGCTAGAGCAAAATTATACTCCTAGGGAATTGTTTGGGAGCTGCGTCAGGTAGCTAACAAGCTGCTGTGTAGTTTCCTTATTTTGGTTTGGCTAGTTGCAAATAGCATTCGCATTGTGTTTCCCTGAGGGGAATGGAATACAATGGAACAATTAGACACCCTAACTACAGCGTAGGAGTCCAGGCACCTTTTGCCTCTCCCACAAACATCTGGTTTTTTTTAAGTTGCAAGTCAGAGGGCTGGCCTTTGGTTCTGCAGCCCTTTGCCCAAACTGGTTGTGCTGGAGTTATATTTTGGCTCATTTTACTTGGTTTTGAGCCATTCAAACCTACTGTTTATGGTACACCCTCAGTGTTGCACACACCTGTTTACCAGCTCCTCTCTAAGACTAAGGCCTGTGTACACTACAAAGTTAGGTTGATGTAAGTCACCTTGCGCCAACCTATTTCTGTATGTGTCTACACTCAAATTTGTCTCCGACTGACATAAGCGCCCTGTTACACCAATTCAGTAATGCCACCACCCTGAACGGCCTTGAGCCATAGTCAACCAATTGAGGTCAACGCAGTGCAAGTGTGACTTGTGTCAATCCTAACAGTCTTCCAGCAGCTGTCCCACAATGCCCCATTCCCTGTGACCGTGACTGCTCTGTTCACAATTGTAAACTCCACTGCCTCAGGGTCGTAGAGACCAGAAGCTGCTCCCCATTTTAACTCCCACCCCACATTTTTTTTAAATGCCTTTTCCTGGTTGCCCAGCTTGGCAAGCACACCCAGAAGCACAGCCAACCATGCCAGCTCCACTCACTGGGCATGCTCCTGTCTGGAGTAGATGGGAGGTATTGGATCTCCTGGGCCTGTGGAGAGAAGAGGCTCTGCAAGCACAGTTACAGCGCAGCCATACAAGCATGGATGTCTCCGGACAGACTGCCCGGGGGATGCAGGCAAAGGGGTCTGACAGGGATCAGTTACAATGCCGAGTGAAAGCGAAGGAACTTCGCCAGGGATATCACCAGAGAATTTAACCAGGGACTTTCCCTGGAACTTCCTTGTGCTTGTTCTTGGAAAAGTGGGAAGGCCAGTTCTAAAAATGCTTTCAGGGAACAGAGTTCTTGTTTTGCATAGTGCTAGCCAGTCACGGGGCCAGATCCTCATCAGGTATAAATTGATGTAGCACCACAGAGAGCACTGGTGTTACACCAACTGAAGATCTTGCCCATAGTCTCTCTAACCCTGCATGGCCCTGGCCTGCACTGTGTGTGAGGGGGAGAGAGTTTTTAATCTTTCTTGGGCATCAGTCTGTGTCCAGCGAGGATATCCACATTCTGCCTCCCTAGAGCCATGCTCCCCATAGATATTCTCACTGGCACGTTGCTGCTGCAGAACAGCTGCCTCCTTCCCACTCGAGGGGATGGCTGTGCTGTCTGGAGCAGTACCAGTAGTGGGCAAGCATGGGGAATTTCAGCCAGGGAGTCCTTGAGGGATTGCAGGAGCCCCAGAGCTGAGCCATTATGTTGTTTTCCACAGGGGGGTGTTCGTGAAACTGCGTGACAAGCACCGCCATCCAGAGTGCTACGTGTGCAGCGACTGTGGGACAAACCTCAAGCAGAAAGGACACTTCTTTGTGGAAGATTGCATCTATTGCGAGACGCATGCCCGGGAGCGAGTGACCCCTCCCGAAGGCTATGAGGTGGTCACTGTCTTTCCAAAGTGAATGACATCATCGGCTCTGTATTATTTTTCCTACACTACTGTTTTCCAAAAAGCAGCCCCCCCCCCCCCCATTGAACCTGCCTTGCAATAAGTAATGCTCGGCATGGCTTTTCTTATGCTGCCACAGTAACCCTCCATCTGTTAGCCTTAGGTGTCACTAATTGTTCAACACTTGCATTTTTAAAAATCTGCTCTGACAAATCAGTTTGGATCCCTTTTTTGTACTGTCCAATCTTTCTCCCTTCACTGTTGATTGCAGATGAAAATCAGAAGCCAAAGCTGAAGCACAGAAGCTGTGTGTCTCAGTTGTTTTTCCTTCTGTTCATGTTCAATAAACGTGATGAATCTACAAGGCAAACCGTTGTCTGCATTTCTTCCAGTTCTGTGTATGTTGGCCTCCTTCCGCCCCCACCCCCAAAAAACACTTTGCATTCTGAACAGGGTTGGCAGAATTCAATTTGTATCTTTTGGTAATGTAGATGTTTGTTGTTAAGAATTTTTTTACATTTTTATGAAGGCTGTCGATTAATCGCAGTTAACTCACATGATTAACTCAAAAAAAATTAATTGTGATCGCAGTTTTAATCTCTGTTAAACAACAGAATACCAATTGAAATGTATTAAATAATTTTGGATATTTTCTACATTTTCAAATATATTGATTTCAATTACTACACAGAATACAAAGTGTACAGTGCTCACTTTATAGTATTATTTTTATTATAAATATATGCACTGTAAAAATGATAAAAGAAATAGTATTTTTTCAATTCACCTCATACAAGTGAAATCTCTTTATCATGAAAGTGCAACTTACAAATGTAGATTTTTTTTGGTTACATAACTGCACTCAAAAAGAAAACAATGTAAAACTGTAGAGCTGACAAGTCCACTCAGTCCTACTTCTTGTTCAGCCAATCGCTACGAAAAACAAGTTTGTTTACATTTACGGGAGATAATGCTGCCCACTTCTTATTTACAATGTCACCTGAAAGTGAGAACAGGCATTTGAATGGCACTTTTGTAGCCAGCATTGCAAGATATTTACGTACCAGGTATGCTAAACATTTGTATGCCCCTTCATGCTTAGGCTACCATTCCAGAAGAAATGCTTCCATGCTGATGACACTCGTTTAAAAAAAATAATGCGGTAAATAATTTCTGACTGAACTGCTTGGGGGAGAATTGTATGTCATCTTCTGTTTTACTTGCATTCTGTCATATTTCATGTTATAGCAGTCTCAGATGATGACCCAGCACATGTTGCTAATCTTAAGAATACTTTCACTGCAGATTTGACAAAACGCAAAGAAGGTACCAATGTGAGATTTCTAAAGATAGCTACAATACTCATCCCAAGGTTTAAGAATCTGAAGTACCTTCCAAAATCTGAGAGGAACGGGGTGTGGAGATGCTTAAAAGAGCAACACTCCAATGTAGAAGCTACAGAACCCGAACCACCAAAATAGAAAATCAACCTTCTGCTGGTGGCATCTGACTCGGATGATGAAAATGAACATGTGTCGGGCCCCACTGCTTTGGATCATTATCGAGCAGAACTCGTCATCAGCATGGACGCATGTCCTCTGGAATGGTGGTTGAAGCATGAAGGGACATATGAATCTTTAGTGCATCTGGCACATAAATATCTTGCGATGCCGGCTACAGCAGTGCCATGCAAATGCCTGTTTTCACTTTCAGGTGACATTGTAAACAAGAATTGGGTGATTGGCTGAATAAGAAGTATCAAATCATAGAATCATAGAATATCAGGGTTGGAAGGGACCTCAGGAGGTCATCTAGTCCAACCCCCTGCTCAAAGCAGGACCAATCCCCAACTAAATCATCCCAGCCAGGGCTTTGTCAAGCCTGACCTTAAAAACCTCTAAGGAAGGAGATTCCACCACCTCCCTAGGAAACCCATTCCAGTGATTCACCACCCTCCTAGTGAAAAAGTTTTTCCTAATATCCAACAGAAACCTCCCCCACTGCAACTTGAGACCATTACTCCTTGTTCTGTCATCTGCTACCACTGAGAACAGTCTAGAGCCATCCTCTTTGGAACCTCCTTTCAGGTAGTTGAAAGCAGCTATTAAATCCCCCCTCATTCTTCTCTTCTGCAGACTAAACAATCCCAGTTCCCTCAGCCTCTCCTCATAAGTCATGTGCTCCAGCCCCCTAATCATTTTTGTTGCCCTCCGCTGGACTCTTTCCAATTTTTCCACATCCTTCTTGTAGTGTGGGGCCCAAAACTGGACACCGTACTCCAGATGAGGCCTCACCAATGTCGAATAGAGGGGAATGATCACATCCCTCAATCTGCTGGCAATGCCCCTTCTTATACAGCCCAAAATGTCATTAGCCTTCTTGGCAACAAGGGCACACTATCGACTCATATCCAGCTTCTCGGCCACTGTAACCCCTAGGTCCTTCTCTGCAGAACTGCTGCCTAGCCATTCGGTCCCTAGTCTGTAGCAGTGCATGGGATTCTTCTGTCCTAAGTGCAGGACTCTGCACTTGTCCTTGTTGAACCTCATCAGATTTCTTTTGGCCCAATCCTCTAATTTGTCTAGTAGGACTAAGTGGACTTGTGGGCTCTAAAGTTTTACGTTGTTTTTTGTTTCTGAATGCAGTAAATTTTTTACATAATTCTACATTTGTAAGTTCAACTTTCATGATAAAGAGATTGCACTGCAGTACTTGTATTAAGTGAATTAAAATTACTATTTCTTGTTTTCTTAGTGTAAATGTTTGTAATAAAAATAAATATAAAGTGAGCACTGTATACTTTGTATTCTGTCTTATAATAGAAATCAATATATTTGAAAATGTAGAAAACATCCAAAAATATTTAAATAAATGGTATTCTATTATTTAGCAGCACAATCAATCACGATTAATTTTTTTAATCACTTGACAGCCCTAATTTTTATTGATTGAAATTTTCACAGCTGCATGAAATTATGGGACGAGTTCAACAATAAGTATTTAGGGACAGTAGACATTGAAATTCAAAACATGAAATCTTTGTAACTGTTCAAAAAAAAATTGTCAACATCACATCAAAACATACCAAGTAAATATCCTTCAACCACACTCTACAAAGTTTCCAGCTGCACATTTTTTCTTTGCCTAGCTGTGAATTTCTGTCATTATCAATGGGTATCAGTGGGTTTTTGGGTGTATAGACATTTACTGACGTCTACCGGTAAAAATTGACTGTTCCAAGCCTATGAGCAGGTGAGAGGAAGCATTTGTCCTGAGGCTCCCTTGTGATATCATGATGTGCGTGGAGTAAGGAGCGGGGCGTAGCTGCACCAGCCCAGAGGCACTACAGGCAGAGAGGTCTAGGTTGGATATTAGAAAAAACTATTTCACTAGGAGGGTGGTGAAGCACTGAAATGGGTTATCTAGGGAGGTGGTGGAATCTTCTTCCTTAGAGGTTTTTAAGGTCAGGCTTGACAAAGCCCTGGCTGGGATTATTTAGTTGTGGTTGGTCCTGCTTTGAGCAGGGAATTGGACTAGATGACCTCCTGAGGTCCCTTCCAACACTAATCTCCTATGATTCTATGTCTAGCAAAGTTTTCAGTTTCAGATCCCAGTGTCATCTTTTGAAAATGTTGTGCAGGTTTCCTTTGAGGATGAGGATTGAGAAGTCAGATACAGTGATAGCTTTATGAAAAGTATTCACCCACAAGTGATACTGGTGGTTCTTTGAGTGCTTGCTCATGTCCATTCCATGCTAGGTTTGTGAGTGCCCATGTGCACTGTTGCCAGAGACTTTTTGCCTTAGTGATATCCGTAGGGCTGGCTCTGGAGTGCCGTGCTCATGCACCAGTATTTGAAGCAGTGCTGGCTCTGTACCCTCTCAGTTCCTTCTTATCACCCATGATGGTCACTGGAATGCCTCTCTTGCTCTTGCTCAGCAAGTGTGATAGTGGTCTCTTCAAACTGCTTCTGTATCTGAGACCTGGTCTACACTACAAACTTTGGTCAACATAAACCGCGTTAAGTCAATCTGATAATGTGTCGACACTACCGAGTCCCTTCCGCTGACCTAAGTGGTCTGTAAAGTCGACTTCTGTACTCCACCTCCACTTGATTCGACATCTACGGGTTGACATGGTCATAGGGTAGACACTGTGTTGTGTAATTCGAATGAATTGGCCTCTGGGAGGTGTCCCACAGTGCTCCATGTGACTGCTCTGGAGAGCACTTTCAACTCCACTGCACATTAGCCAGGTACACAGGAAAGAGCTGCTCCCCTGTTAAAGCCACGGGAACTTTTGAATTTTCATTTCCTGTTTGATCAGCGTGGAGAGCTCACCAGCACAGCTGATCAGGGAGACTCAAGGCCGCAAAGTCGCTCCAGCGTGAAGTACACAGGAGATGGTGGATCTTAGTGCTCTGTGGGTAGAAGAGTCTGTGCAGGCAGAGCTCCGATCCAGCAGACGAAACGCTGACATCTCTGCCAAGTTTGTGCAGGGCATGGGGGAGAAGGGCCACACCAGGGACACACAGAAGTGCCACGTGAAAATGAAGGAGCTTTGGCAAGCATACCAGAAGACATGGGAGGTGAACAGTTGTTCTGGTTCTGCCCCAGAGACATACCGCTTTTATGAGGAGCTGCATGCGATTTTCAGTGGCAACCCCACCACTACCCCAAAACACTCTGTGGATACCTGCCAAGAGCCCTGGGCAACCTCGAGCAACAACGAGGAGGACCTTTGTAGATGATGATGAGGAGAATGTGAGGCAGGCAAGCGGAGGATCCATTCTCCCCAACAGCCAAGAACTGTTTTTAACCCAGGAGCCCATCCCTTCACAGGACCAGTTAGCGGTGGAGCGTGATGCTGGGGAAGGCACCTCTGGTGAGTACACGTTTCCAATCAAACTGTAGAGGTTACGTGCTCTTTTATATTTTATGTTTAATCTGAACAAAAAAGTAGGTGTAGTGAGTATCGGTGGCCACTCTAGCTACACAGAGAGTGTTCTCCAAAAATGACTTTATGTGCACGGGAGTGGCCCAGGAATCCTCCATGAAGATTCATAGATTCATAGACTTTTAAGATCAGAAGGGACCATTATGATCGTCTAGTCTGACCTCCTGCACAATGCAGGCCACAGAATCTCACCCACCCACTCCTGTAATAAACCCCTAACCTATGTCTGAGCTATTCAAGTCCTCAAATTGTGGTTTAAAGACCTCAAGGTGCAAAGAATCCTCCAGCAAGTGACCCATGCCCCATGCTGCAGAGGAAGCCTCTGACAATCTGACCTGGAGGAAAATTCCTTCCTGACCCCAGCTAAACCCTGAGCATGTGGGCAAGACTCACCAGCCAGACACTCAGGAAAGAATTCTCTGTAGTAACTCAGATCCCACCCCATCTAACATCCCATCACAGGCCATTGGGTATGTAACCCCTTTGGGGTTTAGAGAGCATGGCCCCTTTAAATCTTCTTCCCGGGGGGAGGGGCAGAGTAAGAAAAACGGAGGGAAACTCCAGGGGGCGGGTCTGGGGCTCCAGGGAGGGAGAGGAGAGCCGAGCCGGCAGGCCCTGGAGAAGTGAAGCAGGAAGAACCTGCCTGAGGAGGACGGACAGCCCAGGACAGGAGCCCGGAGGAGCCCTGTGCTGGGGGGAATCGCCCGAGAAGGACAGGCCGGAGCTGGACCCAGGATCACGGCTGCCCAGAGCTGTGTGGGGCTGTGAGTACTGGGGCTTGTGACTCTGCACTGGGAATAAGGAGGGAGGCTGTAGATAGTTAAGTGGGGAGGTGGTCGCTCTGTGTGGCTTTGCACAGAGCAGCAGAAGAGGGCACCGGAGGAGTTTGCTGGGGAGAGTTCACTGGCGCTGATGACAACCAGGAGCATGCAAGACTCACCACTGGACTGGAACTTTGCTCAGGCCTCCTGAACTCTGTGTGCAGACACATTGCTCAGTGTCTGCCCTGTCAGACTGTGCTACCACTGGGCCTATGGGGCCTTGGTTTGGATGCAGCCCTGTTTTACTGCTCCCCTTATATTTCCTCTTGTTGTATTTATTCTCTCATCCCTCTGTAAATAAATACTTCCCTTTGTTATATCCATTTTACTTTTCCTGTGTGTGTGTGTGTGTGTGTGTGTGTTCACTCTGGGGGGCTTGGAACAGGTGCCCCTGGTGTTGCCGGCTCAAAGGGCCCAAGGAAAAGCAACAGCGGGGGTTCGTTGCCCGGTGTGCGTCACACTAATTAACACACCAGGGTGGAGAAGCAAACCAAGTTTATTTGAGCCCAAATAAGGTGCCAGGGAGAAAAAGCATTCTCAAATCCTGCACACCCGCGCGCAGGCGGGGTCCCAGCATTTATACCCCCCTTGTTTTTCCCCCTTCCTCCCTCCCCCTTGCAACAGTTACACTTAACACTATAATGTAGCTTGTTAAATATGCAAATGAGAACAGTTCTATCTATGGCCTTCACAGTACAGACGCATGCAGATTTTCCTCCCCTTTCTCCCCCTCCTCCCCGCCACTTTTTGCTGTTTCAAACTGTCCAGCAGCTGCAAGCTGAGACAGCTGACAGTTACACATTTTGCTTTTAGGCTGTTAACATGTAGGTTGGTTAAAGTTTACAAAATGGAGTTACTGTGGCTCACTTAGACCCAGAGCAGGGGCCTCATTGACACTTGTGGTCTTCCACTCCCCCCAAGTTACCTAGATTTATGCCTAGTGACACCAACAATTCCCCCCTTTGAGAATACTCAACAAACTTTTGGCGAGTTTTCTCAAACTTTAAAGACAAAAAGCAATGAAGCTCTGCAGAAATATGTACAACTGCTCTTTTGAGCTTAGTCACCCCCAACCCAGGAATGAATGCATGGACAAAAGAGTGGAACCTAGTTCATTTAACAACTAAGTGATCGGGGCACTGACTATAAATCACCTGAAGTATACCAAGTGGTTTAATTTCCCAGATGTCTCGGTGAATAATTTAGTCTTATATGCATCCTTCCCATGGACCCAGCAGGATTCGGTATGTGGGAGCCACACCCACCCTAACCGGTCCATATGCTTGGAAGGAGCACTGTGAATGTTCACACTTTCATCCAGAAAGTGTCCAAGTATGTTTTCATGACCACAGATCAGATGGTACTCCTGATGTGTCTGTAAGGGCAGTGGGCCAAGTCTGGTGCTCAAGATTACTCGGAATGGCCATCAGCTGGTCATTCAGGAAATCCTGAGTTTCTAAACATACTAGATCCCACTGCAATGCCTTCCCAGCCTCAGTGATATTCAATACCATCTCTGTCAGTAACTTCTGGGTCATTGAACTAAGGGTGGAAATGACATGTAACTTACCAACTCCAGCCTGTACTTAAGATAGCTGAGCTTCAAAAATAAGGTTAGTAGCCTTTTCTAGTTGGCCCAATTTCTTATCATGTTCTTGGCCTTTAAGAATATTCCAAATGGCTGCTACACTATTGGCCCCAGCCCACAGGGATCTGCTCAATTTCCTCTTTTTCCAGAGGAAATAACCCAGGTTCTCTGTTGTGCTAATCTAATGTCAGTCCCTTGTGAGCAATCTGGGTATGTAGAAGTGATTTGAAAACCTGATAAGGGCAATGTCATTTAAAATCCAATTAGGGAGGGTGATACATACTGAAGGATTTATCCAAAACACAGGGTGCAGCCTGTAGAATAAACCCCAAAATACAATTAATACCACATTCCCAAGCATGGGTCCCACAAAAATTTTTTCCTGCCAGTGTGTAATTCTTCGTTTCTTCACCAGGGTCAGTTCTCAATGTCCTTTTTAGTCGAATTCCTGGACTTTGGCAATGTCAGTGGAGTGAGTGTTTCTTCTTCTTTCCTGAAGCAGTCGTGGTTCAGCATCCTACAGGGGAGATTACCAGGACACCCTGTAATGGTTTTGCTTTTTCTAGAAAAGTTTAAAGGCACAGTAGATTTGTCAGTGGACAAGGGAGAGGTTACAAGCACATCACCTTGTCCTTTTTCCTGCTGTCCAGAAGCACGGTAGAACTAGAAGAAAGAATAGGCTAATTATCAGTAGGAGAATTCTCCTGAGGTGGAGGGGTCTTTTTGCAGTGAGAATCCTGGGTCCAAGCAGTCAGTCTCTGGCACTTCACAGCGGTGTTGGTAGTCAACAGGACTTGGAAAGGGCCTTTCCAGCATGGAGCCAAAGCAGTCTTTCGTTGGTGGACCTTTACATTGATCCAGTCTCCTGGTTCCAAGGAGTGGCAAGGCTGCCAGGGTCTTTGGGTAGTGCTCCTTTACCTGTGGAAAAAAGAAACCTAACACATTGCATTAGTGTCTTTGTAGATTTTACAAATTTTATAGCTGCATGGGCAAATTTAAGTCCCCCCCTTTTTCTGGTTGTTAGCCAAGTCTTAGCTGTGAGCAGTGTCCTTGAATGGGGCTGGCGCCTTATCCTTAGACTTAGCATGTTAACTATTTTTTTCCTCAGTTAATTCGTTTTTTTTCTTTTTCCATTTTGGCTTCTTTAACCTATAAAGGAAACTTTTACTTATGCACCTTTTGTTAACAATGAACACATACACATTGCTGTTATACAGTACATTAGTCTTATTATTTAATGTATGCCACATATACCCTTTCACTAAAACAACCTTATTACAGAGCTTTGGAACAACAAACCAAGACAAGCACACCCACTTTGATGAGTTCATTCAATACAACCTCTAGTCCAATAGCTTTCCACCATCCCCAGTCCTCTGGCTAGAAATCTGAGGTAGCCAGAAGGATCCCCTGTACAATATGGGGAGTGGGTTAACTTTTCATGTCCTTGCTTTTAAAGACTGTTAGTATGCAAATTTTAATAACAATTTTCAATTAAAAGATTTGGCCAATGTAGTTTCTTCCTCTTACTTAAAAAAAATGTATTAGACTTTTAGTATATCACATTTTTCTGACGTATCCAAACACTTTGTATTCTAAGTTGAACAAAACAAGTATCTGCATTTCAATCCAACACTTCCGCTTGATTTTAAATCAGACCATCCCATAAAAATATTAAACACAACAATTCTGGCCACAAGACAAACACCACAAGACAGAACATAGAACACAAAACATAATTTTTACTCTGTCAGTAAATGCATGGTATGTTGAATGCTGTTCAGCTGGCATTAGTTTTCTTTGATTATCTGAAAGACAAAAACAGAGGTCTACCCCTTCTGGGCAGTCAAGCATTACTTAAAATATACAAATACTCTTGTTGATTTTAGGCAAAACAGGGGAATTATCCCATATTTTCTTGTATGTGTTTTATAGGCAGCCCAGGTTTCAGTGGCTTTTACCTTATCAGTTAGATAATTTGCATTAATACAGATGCTTTCTGGCTTGCTTTTTACTTTTAACTTTTGCTTTTAAACACTGAAAGAAAACATCACCACTTACAGTGCCCTTAGAGACTAACACAATTTTAATTACATAGCACTGTATACATTCTTCAGCTAATTCAACAAAATTATTCATAGCCAAATGATTGCAATCTAATAATTTCTTTGCCTGAATTTATTTACATACATTTTAAAGACACCAAGAACTTTTCTCTTTAGCATTTTTACAAAGTTCAACTGCTGTTCCCTCCAGCAACTACAGAGTTAACTCTTCACCTTCCCTTAAAAATCACTTGCTTTTCCCTTAAATCACTTGCTTGTCTTTCAGCAGCCACTTACCAATTCAAATCACCATTCCAAATATCCTTCTGAGTATTTGAAATCCTCATGCTTATACTTACTTACTCCTTCCATTCACTACACCCTCAAAAGTTTCCAACCTGTTCTACAATCTCTCTGTCTGTTGCCTGCCCGCCTGGGCCCGATCCTGCTTTTCTCGCTGAACCGTCCCTTTCATGGGCACAAACTTGTTCCACTACCAGTTTAGCTAGGAGGGTGGGCTTCTCAACTAGCCCCCACCCTTCTGGTCTTTTCCCTAAAACATTTTTACTCACAAGACTACCCGAATCCTCCCTTGTGAGGCTTGCCACCTGGGCAAAAATACATGGCCATTGGGTAAAGGCCATTTACTTAACACATAATCCAAACCCCTTTAGGGAGTTTACCCAGAGACCCACCCATTTGTCTGCTGACACTTAAACAGAAAAGAAAATTACACAGAGAGCAGAGAAAATTACAATCTAAGCCAGATTTTCCTACTTCTATTACATTGTCCGTTACAGGGGGCAGGACAGAAGGATCT
Source organism: Mauremys reevesii (assembly GCF_016161935.1). Taxonomy (NCBI): domain Eukaryota; kingdom Metazoa; phylum Chordata; order Testudines; family Geoemydidae; genus Mauremys; species Mauremys reevesii. The sequence goes on from NC_052629.1 coordinate 73,393,869, forward strand.
CAATACAACCTCAGAGCTTCATCGCACACATGGCTGAGGAATTACGAACGAGAAGTTCAGTTCCGCCCACACACCTAACGCCCAAATGAACAGAGCAGAAAAACAACAGTAACCGGTTAAACAGAACAGAACCAGAACCAGATAGTGCACCAAAACCAGATAGTGTTTCCCTATTCTATTAGGGCTCACCTTTAATCATGCAATCCTTAACATATAACACCAACAGTACCAAACAAAGGAAACATAAAATAACAAGGGTAAAACAGATAGATGGTGTAAATTCTGCAGGGCTCCCCCATTCTTAATTGCTCACCAAACTGTGACAAATTTCTGTTACCAATTTATCCCTCATGTCAGGTGATCAGACTGACACTGCAGGAGGTTGGGGGAAGAAAACACACCATATAACCAAATTTTAAAGCTTCATTAAAAATAATAAAACAACAATGGAGAGTGTTGGGAACGCTCCCACATCACTCAGGAAGAACATGAATGCTCCAAGCCTTAAGCCACTTTAATACTCACACATGTCCAGACTGGCCACATCTGTATATAACATTCAGAGAAGGGGAATAGGTGGACGGGAGATTATCCTGTATGCAGCTTGTCCAGAATTTCCAACATGATTCCACTCTTGGGACAGCTGTTCTTTTACACCCTGGAATCTCCTGCGGTGTCTTTTTCAGAGATTCCAGTCCAGGTCAGCTGCCTGTCTGGCTTTGGGGTTGCAAAGACTGTTGGATCTCACTGAACAGTTAAGCTTTGCAAATGTAATTTCAATTCTGTAACTTGTATTGCCTTTGGTTTGCCTCTGTCTATATTTTCCACAGCCAGCTGGGGCCGAAAACAGTTTTTCTTTGCACTTAGCATAGTCCGCGCTGATTCTTGACCTTGAACACAAAGCAACTTTCCCTTTATCTCTGGGCTAAGCTGAATTTCAAATTAACCAGTTCCTAGACAAATTGCTCACACTGTGTCAGAGGCTTTTCTTTGGTGATTAAAAGCTCCTCTGAGATATATGATCTTATCTAGATTGAAGGTACCTTCTAATGGGCATTGTTTAGATGGATCTTCACGTGTGTGAAGATTCCAATTCTCTAAATACCTGCAGGTTTTAGGACCACAATGTATGTACATGTAATATGCTGGGGTACCCTTAGGGGGTGAGGTGGAATGTTTAGACTGTCCCTTACCCATTTTCCACTTACACACACAGGGAGGGTGCCCTGTCCGCGCTAGCGACTCATAAACTAAGGGTCTCTCCCTACAGGGCACTCACACAGGAGAGACTAACGAGGATGATCATGACTCTCTTACACCTCCCTTCAGCAAAGAGCGTCGGCTAGTCTCTGGGAGGTGGCGCCGCTTAATCTGATTGCATCCAGTGAGATGATCAGACTGTCAGTAGCCCACACGGAAAGGAAAGGGGAGGGAAGATGGGTTGACACGCTCCTAGACCCAGGTAGCTTCCTCGCCGGACGATGCCAGGCCGAGTCAGCCCACCGTGGGTCGGATCTCCTAAAGATCCACTAGTTACCGGGCTTGCGTTAGAGTAGTCCTGATCACGAGCTTTCGCTTCACAGGGTACACTGGGCGTCTTCCGTTAACAGTCACTCACACTGGTATACACACACACACACCAAGACCATTATTTCCTATTACCACGATGCATCTTATCTTGCTGCACAGTCAATAAGTTCGGATGGCATGAGCCCAACAGAGACAGACATCCCCGCGGACAGTCCTCCTCCCAGTGCAGCTCTGGGGCATATGATGGGGGATTTTTACAAGAGCTCTCCATACAAACAGCTTCAGAAGCTACCTGTTCGCTGACAAAACAGAAGTAATTGAAGGATTGTGTCGTAATTAAGTGATCCTTCTGGTGGCCACCTTTCCTGGCTCTCTAACTGATACTGAGGCCAGTCTACTGTACAAAATCTTTAGTTTACTCTTACTCATTGGATCCAAACCAAATACCTTCCAATTTGCTAGAATGCATTCTAGGGGCGTACACCTTGCCCTACCAACCATACCCTGTCCTTGCCCCATACCATGGGCTTGCCCTTGACCCACTATAGGACGCTCTCTCGTCTAGTGGGAATTACAACGGCTGGGCGTCCCGAGCCTCGGGCAAAAGTCCACACCACTGGACTGTTCCTACCTTATCCACAGGACCAGTTCCTCACCATCGCCTGCAACAGCTTCTCCACTATCTGAGTGCGTTGCACCGTTGTGTCCTCCAAGGTCGGCCTGACGCGTCTCTGCCGAGGCCCCCGGTAAAGGCACCGGTGCGTGCTGGGCGTCGGCTGTGACCATCGTCCACCGGCCATCGGAGGAGTCCGGGCAAGGCACAATTTTGGCTCGAGCCCACCCAGGGACGCCAAAACTGTTACCGGCTCAAAGGCAGGGCCGCCCAGAGGATTCCGGGGGCCCGGGGTCTTCGGCGGCGGGGGGGCCTTCCCTTCCGGGACCCGCCGCTGAAGTGCCCCGAACACCCGCGGCAGGGCCCCCCCCCCCGCCGCCGAATTACCGCCAAAGCGGGACCCGCCGCCAAAGCGCAGCCCGGTCTTCGGCGGTAATTCTGCGGCGGGGCGGGCCCCGCCGCAGGTCTTCGGGGCACTTCGGCGGTGGGTCCCGGAAGGAAAGGGCCCCCTGCCGCCGAATTACCGCCGAAGACCGAGCTGAACTTCGGCGGCGGGTCCCGCTCTGTCTTCGGCGGTAATTCGCCAGCGGGGGGGTCCTTCCGCCCCGGAGCGGAAGGACCCCCCGCCGGCGAAGACCAGGAGCGAAGAAGCTCCTGCGCTCGGCCCCGCAAGACTTTTCCGGGGCCCCTGGAGCGAGTGAGGGACCCCGCTCCAGGGGCCCCGAAAAACTCTCGTGGGGGCCCCTGTGGGGCTCGGGGCCTGGGGCAAATTGCCCCTCTTGCCCCCCCCCTCTGGGCGGCCCTGCTCAAAGGGCCCGAGGAAAAGCAACAGCGGGGGTTCGTTGCCTGGTGTGCGTCGCACTAATTAACACACCAGCGTGGAGAAGCAAACCAAGTTTATTTGAGCCCAAATAAGGTGCCAGGGAGAAAAAGCATTCTCAAATCCTGCACACCCGCGCGCAGGCGGGGTCCCAGCATTTATACCCCCCTTGTTTTTCCCCCTTCCTCCCTCCCCCTTGCAACAGTTACACTTAACACTATAATGTAGCTTGTTAGAACTGTTCTCATTCGCATATTTATCTATGGCCTTCACAGTACAGACGCAAGCAGATTTTCCTCCCCTTTCTCCCCCTCCTCCCCGCCGCTTTTTGCTGTTTCAAACTGTCCTGCAGCTGCAAGCTGAGACAGCTGACAGTTACACATTTTGCTTTTAGGCTGTTAACATGTAGGTTGGTTAAAGTTTACAAAATGGAGTTACTGTGGCTCACTTAGACCCAGAGCAGGGGCCTCATTGACACTTGTGGTCTTCCACTCCCCCTAAGTTACCTAGATTTATGCCTAGTGACACCAACACTGGGGTGGAAGGGATTTCTCCTGCTGCATTCCTGCGTGCGCTGTCTCTTGGCCAGAGCTGCCTGCAGAGCAGACTCCATCTTGGCCACGAGGGCGCTAAAGTTACAGGTATATTTACCGCTAATAGTCAAAGATCAATTAATTGCCAAAATTAGGCTATCCCATCATACCATCCCTTCCATAAACTTATCAAGCTTGGTTTGAAGCCAGATATGTCCTTTGCCCCCACTGCTCCCCTTAGAAGGCTGTTCCAGAACTTCACTCCTCTGATGGTTAGATCTCTAGGAAGTATAAAGATTCCCTGCCGCAAGACCCGGGCCAGGAGTTCGGGTCTATTCTGGAGGAAGGCAGGTCTGTAGCCAGGGCTTCTCTCCAGATGGCATTGTTTGCAGCAGACTTGGCAGCCAGGGCCATGGCTATGGCTATGGCTGTCTCGATGAGGTAGAGTTCGTGGCTGCAGTCCCCTGGCCTCTCCCTGGAGGTCCAATAGTCCATCCAGGTCCTCCCATTTGAGAGCAGTGCTCTATTTTCGGAGCAAACGGATGGCAGGTGGCACTGCCTGAAAGACTCCCATGCCATGCTCCATTCCCCGGGGGTCTACACGCCACATGCCTCCAGGAAGTCATTCCTGCCTCTTCCACCTCTGCCAAGATTCTCTGGGCCCTCAAGGCAAGGCTCCTATAGCAGAAGGGCCAGAGAGAAGGGTTTCAAGTGTTGTCATCCCACTCTCGGTCCTCCTCAGCCACGCAATTGGGCTCTGCACACCAATCAGGTGGCCCGAAACAGCACAGACACTGGCTTCCTCTGGGCCCCGGGGGTGCTCTACCTCCCACTCTGCCCCAGGTCCCACCTTCACCCACCCCTGTCCTGCCCCCACCTATCCCTTTCCATAAGCCCCCACCCCACTTTCCAGCTCCCGCTTCACCCCCACTCTGCCTCTTCCCACCCAGTTGTGCCCCTCCTCTGAGCATGCCTCATCCCTGTTTCTCCCCCAGCACCTCCTGTATGCTGCAGAACAGGTGATTGTAGTGGGCAGGAGGCACTGCGAGGAAGAAGGAGTTGATCAGCAGGGCAACCGGGAGACACTGTGGGGAAGGAGTGGGTTGGCTGCTGGTGGGTGCTAAGCACCTACTAATTTTAGTACTACTACTAATTTTAATAGTCGGCGCCTATGCAAGATAAGTATTTTGAGGGTGCGCCTGAGGACAATGCACCAAACTTATTGGATCCAGTTCCCCCATTTATTTTTCAATCGTTTGTTCCCCTTTCGTAGCGCATGGCCCAAATTACTTCGGTCGGCTAGATGCTCAGCACCATAAATTCTGGGTACACCCTTCAGTTTTCCTCCATTCCTGACTACCACTCCCTCCCCGTCCCTCTTGAGGGACTCTTCTCCAGGAGGTGGAAACCCTCCTAAAGGTGTTGGCCAGAGAGGAAGTCCCTCTAAACAGGAGGGGAAAGGGGTTTTGTTCTCTATTTCCTAATCCCAAAGGCCAAAAGGGACCTCAGACCCATCCTGGACCTGTGTCACCTCAACAAATATCTCAAGAAGTTGAAGTTCTGCATGGTATCCGTGATCTCCATCATTCCCTCTCTGGATCTAGGAGACTGGTTTGCTGCCCTCAGTTTGAAGGATGTTTATTTCCATATCTCCATTTTCCATGGACACAGAAAGTTTCTCCGATTTGTAGTGGGTCAACGCCACTATCAGTTCGTGGCTCTGCCTTTCAGCCGCGTACCTGAGGCATCGAGGGGTGCAGCGCTACCCTTACCTCGACGTCTGGCTAGTCAGAGGCAGGTTATGAGTTCAGGTGCAAGGCAGCCTCAACTTGGTGAGATCAACCTGTCAGAATCTGGGTCTGCTTATAAACTAACGAAATCAACGCTGTCCCCAGTTCAGCAGATAGAGTTTATAGGAGCAGTGCTTGATTCTGTTGATTCTGCCCAAGCCAGGGCCTTCCTGCCAGAGTCCAGGTTCTGAGCCACGTCAGACCTCATCTCCCACGTGAGAGCCCACCCACTTGCAACCGCCTGGGTATGCTTCAAGCTGCTGGGCCACATGGCAGCATTTACTTACATGGTCCAGCATGTCTCTTAGACCCCTGCAGGCATGGCTGGTTTCAGTCTACATGCCAGACAGACACGATTTGGACTGGGTGGTCACAGTCCTGTCACATATCCTGGCCTCACTGAGGTGGTGGACAGAATCCAATCAGTGTTGGAGGGGTTCCCCTTTGTGGACCTGTGTACCGCAGCACCCTTAGTCTCTGATGCATCAGGCCTGGGATGTGGAGCCCACCTTGGTGACATCAGCATGTAAGGTTTCAGGTCACAGAAAGATTGTTCCCTGCATATAAATATCACGGAGCTCAAGGCAATTCAGCTGGCTGCTTTCTGGAGGGCAAGGTGGTCCGAATCCTAATGGAAAATACCATGGCAATGTTCTACATCAACAAGCAGTGCAGAGCCTGATCGTCAGGCATGTGCCAAGAGGCTCTCCGACTGTGGGACTTCTGCATCCAGCACACCATTCATCTCATGGCCAGGCATCAAGAATGCGTTGGCATGTCTCCTCAGGGGGTCTTTCTCATCTCGCCACGAGTGGTCTCTCCACCCAGAGGTGGCCAACCACATCTTCTAAAGGTGGGGGACTCCCCAGGTGGACCTGTTTGCATCCAGACAGAACAGGAAGTGTCACCGGCTCTGCTCTGTCTGCGGGCTCGAGAGAGGCTCCCTGTCAGACACTTTCCCATTCCCATGATCTATGTCTTCCCTCCAGTACCACTGGTGCACAGAAACTTCCTGAAAATCAAGTGGGACAGGGCAAAATTCATCCTGATAGCTCCGGCATGGCTGCACCAACACTGGTTTGGCACATTGTTAGAGCTCTCAATAGCAGCTCCATTAGAGCTCCCATCATAGTCATTTCTGACACCTGAATCTAGCATCCCTCCTCCTGAAGGCATGCTTGCTGCGTGGCTGAATGTGGAGGAGCAGACATGCTCGGCTCAAGTCCAACAGATCCAATTGCGTGGCTGAGGAGGACCAAGAGTGGGATGACAGCACTTGAAACCCTTCTCTCTGGCCCTTCTGCTATAGGAACCTTGCCTTGAGGGCCCAGAGAATCTTGGCAGAGGTGGAAGAGGCAGGAATGACAAATGAGCTTACATGCTTGTTTATAAAAATACTGGTGAAGTGCTTTTTGAATTATTCATCCTGTTCTTTTGAAGAGAAAGCTAGTTTTCATGGGTTTGCTACAGCCAATCTTTGTAAAACTACTAACACTTAACTCCTCATGGTTTGTGTTGCTTTGAGTGATTTTTATTCCGGGCATTTACAGCATCTTCTGTTACTGCTGCATTTAGTGTCTCCTCTGACCCCAGGCTCCCAGCACTGCCAAATGCGGAGTATACCTTGAACAGTGCAAGGACTGATTCTTCAGCCAGCTGCTAGAGATGAGCAGCTCAGTGGCACTTGGGCGAGTGTGCGACTGGGTATAAATGTTGGAATGAGCTTCTTGGCAAGGATTAATGTTAGCTGCCGTTGGTTTTGTTCCCCCACCCACTCAGTGTAAACAGGTCAGTAGAGCAAGTTTTCCATGCTGTATGCAGGCAGTGAGGCTCCCACCACATCTTGTGTCCTAGAATGGATGGTTAGGGTTGAAAGGGGCCCATACAATGTGCATCTCTGTATGGGTGTTCTGGCAGGATTCTCATGGTTTTAGCTGTGTTTCATTGCAGTAAGTGCTGGCCGTGCAGAGAGGGGAAGAATTGAAGTGAGACGTCCACCAGCATGTTTGGAAGGGGAGCCATTCCCAAGTTGATCGTGTGTGCGCACACGTAAATGTTACTACTTCCAACTTGGGACAACTTTTTCAGGATGAAACTACCAATAGTCTTCCAACTACTAACAGGTGAGAAATTAAATCCTTATTTCCTTGATAGAATACACACCCCCACAACTGGTGGGTCATCTGTGGTAGTTGAACTCTCTGGATCTAAAAGCATGAACCTCGCTGCCTGACCCATAAAACTGTCTACATGGTCCACCTGCTAGAGAGGGACAAAGACCCACACTGGTATTAACGTGTGTGTGTGTGTGTGTGAGAAAATCTGATTTTCCCAGGTACTAACCACCCACAATTCCAGCTGAGCTCAATAGGCATTGAGGATACTCAGCACCGCTTTGAAATCATCTCATGCTTGTGTGTGAGTTGGGAAATCCCTTCGGCAGTATTTTAAATGAAAGTCAGTCATTTTTGCTTTTCTATTATATAGGTTAAAGGAAAACCTGTCACTCGTGTGTTGAGCATTTTCTGGAGGAAACTCCTGGTCCTGCAGCGCTGAAAGAGACAGTACCAGCTTGAATCTAGACAATAACATGAACTAATGTATTTTGGATTAAATAAATGTTGGCCTCTATGGGCCAAATCCACCATTGTCATGAATGGGTGCAATTGCCATTGACTGCAGTGGCGCTGCAGCCACAGCCCTTATGCCAGCAGTGTATCTCCTGAGGCTTTCTGTAACCAGGTATCTTGGTGCTAGAGTATTGGCAGCAAATTCCCAAAGTTGAGTGGAGTCTGAATAATGGTGAAGGAGGGAAACCTCCCAGAAATGCAGTTCTCTGCTTTTTCTCTGGCTCTCCTACAGACAAGGAAGGGGGGTACGTCAAATGCTTGAGCTACAAAAGGAGGAATTCCCAGGAGATCCCAACCTTCCTGCTCTGCTTCAGAAGGGAAGGTTCGCTAACCCTTCCTCGCTGCCACAGGAAGATCTGAAGCAGAGCTCTGTGTGGCTCGGAAGCTAGGGTTGCCAACTTTCAGATTGCAGAAAACCAAACACTAGTGTGACCGTAGTTCTCTGTGCTAAATATGGGACACCTGGTAAAATTACTGGTATACAAGCAAGTTCAATGGCAATCAATCAGAACTATGCAGTACATTCAAATTAACATAGCTGACTGAGCCCCAGTTAAAAAGCAATACAGCATAGTTGGATTCTTTTTATTTACCTTCTTATCTTTAAGGTTCACACAGAGAGGGGTGACCTGACACACACGACACACCCCACTCCCCACATGGGGGGAGGTGACATACACCCATACCCCTCTCTCACACAGGGAGTGTGTGTGTGGCCTGGAGTCATGTGCAGGGGCACGCAGGTCATATGCCCCCCTCCCCCAGATTTCTGCCAGGGTTCACACCAGAATGTGGCCAGCAGCAGCCTTTTGGTACTGCAGAAGGGAAGGGACGGGAGCTGCTTCCAGCCACTGGGGAGGTGGAGGGAGGAGGGATGACCTGGCCCATGTCTTTGCAAAGCTCATCTCTTCTCTGCCTCCTCCCCCCACACCCCAGTGCTGGAAGCAGCTTGTCCCTTCCTGCCTGCATCATGTTGAAAGGCAGCTAACACCTCCAGGCTGCTGCTGGCAACTGCCATAACCCAGCTGCAGCATAGGCAGGAAGGGGTTAAGCCCTAAGGATTAGGGTTGTCAGCCCTCCAAGATTGCTCTGAAGTCTCTAGGAATTAAAGATTGTCATGTGATGGAACCTCCAGGAATACAACCAAAACTGACAACCCTATTAAGGGTGCATGGTGCACCAGGGCCCAGGGAACCTGGCTGCAGGGGCTGCAGGGAACCTGGCCAGAGAGGTGGCACAGGAAGGGAGAGTGCCTAGGGGATGGAGCAGTCCCATACTCGCTGGGGGCAGGACCCAGGGCAGGGAGTGAAGAGGGTGCTAAGCCCCTGCCCTGGGGGCTGCTGTGGAGCCTGTAGGATATAGGGAGTGAACAGGCTGGAAAGTGCTCCCCTCTCCTCCCCCCCCATCCCTAAGCCACTCCAGAGTTTAGTTGTGGGGTGGAGAGGCTTCCCTGTGCCAGTGCTGTGTGGGGCTTTGGAACATGCAGGGCTTGGCTCCTCCTGGCCAGCACCCCAGGCAGGAGGGTCTTGGGCAGAAATGGGATGGGTGGGGTGGGGTGGGGTGGGGCCCTGGTGGCCCAGCAGAGGGAATGGCTGGCTGCACATGCCGCATCTTCGCCTTGCACACCCACCACTATTATCGGTCACTGGAACCCCCCCCCCCCCGCACTCACTGCTGGTGGGCAGGCAGCTGGTGAGCAGGGATCTGGCCAGCAGCAGGATCCGCCAGTACTGATGTGGGGGAGACAGAAAATACAGAACAATTTGCCTGTTTTAAAGAAAAAGTTGGAACACCTGCAGGAGGGCTTAAATATGAGACTGTCCCTTTAAAAATGGGACATCTGGTCACCCTACACTGATCATCCTTGCCCTGTCCCACTCCTTCCCCAAGGGCAGTCCCTGCTCCACCCCTTCCCTGAGGCTCCTTTCCTTCCCTGCCCCCCACACTCACTCCATTCTCCCCCCCCCCACCGGCTCATGCTCATTTTTCATTGGGCTGGGGCAGAGGATTGAGGTGCAGGGGGTGAGAGTTCCGGCTGGGGTTGCGGGCTCTGGGGTGGGGTTGGGCTGGAGGGGTTTGGAGGGCAGGAGGGGTGTGGGAGTTGGGGGCCAAGGGGGTTGGAGTGTGGGAAGGGGCTCCAGGTGGGGGGGTTGGGGTGTAGGAGGGGGCTGGGGGCCAAAGAGTTCAGGGTGCAGGAGGACGCTCTGGGCTGGGGCAGGGGGTTGCAGCAGCACCAAGTTCCCTCCATTGTGTATGGTGCTGCTGTGTGCATTCCTGTTGCCTGCTTTATCAGCAATGCCTGAGCCCATCTTGCTGCTGCATCTGGTTTTGCATGTTCTTGCTATAAAGACATTGCAAGATACGGCTATCCGTTCTGCTGCATACTAACAACACCCACTGGTCTGGGGCTTTGAAAGACGTCTGTGGGGTGCAGAAAGTCATTAAATCTTTTCTTACTGTAGTATTGACTGCTAAAAATCACCTCATTATACATAACCTTTTGGGCTTTTTCTGCATTACTGGCAGCCTGGAATAGAGTGAAACTAAAACATGCATGGCATTTCCCCTTGCCCATCATTCAACCCGCAATATAAACAGACAAACTCCTCATTGTCTATGGACTGCTTTAGCTCACTGGCTGGGTCTTGTCATCTGGGGAAACAATAACTGTACGGTGCTTTATGCACCAGCCTGGTCAGTTCAAAACCTTTGTAGAGTGGGGCTTGAACTGCTGTAGGTGTCAGTTACATCAGTGGTTTTCAAACTTTTTTTTCATGACACAGCTGAAGAAAATTGTTGATGCCCACAACCCAGTGGAACTGGGGATGAGGGGTTTGGGGTGTGGGCGGGGCAGAGGGTTGGAGTGCGGGGCTTGGGATGCAGGAGGGGGGGCTCTGGATTTGGAGAGGCTCAGGGCTGGGGCAGGGGTTGGGGCTTGGGTGCAGCAGGGGTGCTGAGGCCGGCAGGAACCAACCTATGGGAGTGTGGAGCTGGTGCCGACCAGAGCCACTGCAACCCAGTGCCTTACATTCCGTGACCCAGTACTGGATCACGCCCCACAGTTTGAAACCCACCGAGTTACATAGTGAAGAAATGTATCACTATGGGAACAGGGTATCCAAGTTGGTCCCAATATTGCTGGGAAGGGATGCACTGGATTTTATGATGCAGTACAACATATTTTTGGAAGTTGTATTCACTCTAGTCTCATTTTCCAAATTCCTCCTAAGTGCAGCAACTGGCATCTGGAGCTTGTCAACAAAATATGTCAGATCAGATCTAAAAGCATCCCACTTTGAAAGTTAAAAATAATGTAAGTACTGGGTAAAAAGTTACTGTTTGGAAAGAGCTGGCAGTATCATAGAATCATAGAATTCAAGATCAGAAGGGACCATTATGGTCATCTAGTCTGACCTCCTGCAAGATGCAGGCCACATAAGCCGCTCCACCCACTCCTGAAATAATTTTAAAAGGCCAAATCCCTGAGAGCACTGATGCTGATGATCAACAGGAAAGCAGCTGGCAAGGGCTTATTAACCAAGTGCTGTAATTTGTATCCAGTCCAGCTCTCTGCAAGGCTCAAAACAGGGACTGCCTTTATGTGTCCTGCATAGCACAGCAGTGAGCACACTGTGTGCATTTAACAAATAAATGACTAGTTTTGCTTTCCCACTTGGAGAATTTTCTCATATAGTGGATGTCATCCACTGCTTCTGCCCTCTTCTGGATTAAATTGGATCTACACTGGAGTTTAGCAAAAGATTCTGCTAGTGCTGTGATGTTTAGTCTCTTAGGCCTGGTCTACACTAGCCGGGGCGGGGGGGGGGGAGGGATCGATCTAAGATACGCAACTTCAGCTACGAGAATAGCATAGCTGAAGTCGCTGTATCTTAGATGGACTTAGAATCACTTACTTCGTGTCCTCGCGGCGGGGGATCGACGGCCACTGCTCCCCCATAGACTCCGCTTCCACCTCTCGCTGTGGTGGTTCTGGAGTTGACGGCAGAGTGCTCGGGGATCAATTTATCTGCGTCTACAGTAGACACACTAAATAGATCCCTGATAGATTGATTACTACCTGCCGATCCGGTGGGTAGTGTAGACGTACCCTAAGGTGCCACAAGGACGCCTCATTTTTGCTAGTGTTGATAGCTCGAAGCGATTTCACTAGCACAAATGGAAGGAGAGGGCTGAGGCTGCACAGCTTTATGCAAAGGCAGATGGCAATTGTAGTGTTCGGGGTGGGGTGAACAGGACAGATCTGAAGGTGCAAAATCGGTCTCAGCTTCCATCTGAACTCAGCACTTCAGTGGATAGCTAGAATGTCTATAAACATTTTCATAGAATCATAGAATTCAAGATCAGAAGGGACCATTATGATCATCTAGTCTGACCTCCTGCAAGATGCAGGCCACATAAGCCGATCCACCCACTCCTGAAATAATTTTAAAAGGCCAAATCCCTGAGAGGACTGATGCTGATGATCAACAGGAAAGCAGCTGGCAAGGGCTTATTAACCAAGTGCTGTAATTTTCGTGGGGAATATTGTCTTAAAGCGTTTGTCTAAAGCAGGGGTCAGAAACCTTTCAGAAGTGGTGTGCCGCGTCTTCATTTATTGACTGTAATTTAAGGTTTTGTGTGCCACGACAGGGCTGTTGCATCCGCAGTCAGCACGTAAAGCGAAAATTGTGTATAGTCAAAATTACATTGAGTATAATGGCAGGCGAATCGCCCGCACTACAGATACAGTATTAAAATTCTTTTTTTTTGTTTTTGCCAACCACGTAAAGCTGAAATCACGCATGTTAAATATGCATAAGATGCGACAGACCTGTAATACATTTTAACCTTTTTAGAATGGCTCTTTCTATGTCTATAATATAAGAAGCTTCAATTAAAATGCAGATTTCCCCCCCCCCCCCGAACGGTGACCAGGACCTGGGCAGTGTGAGTGCCACTGACAATCAGCTTGTGTGCTGCCTTCAGCACACGTGCCATAGGTTGCCTACCCCGATCTAAAGGCAACTCTGTAAAACTGGGCACTGCTTTCCTCTCAGGAATCAAACAGGCTCAGCTTGCAAGTTAAAATGTTTTGCATTTCTTAAGAGCTATTGCTGCAAACTCCACTGCAGACCTGAACATGAGTGTTTGTTGGCTCATGCCTCAGTTCTGGTACAGCCAACTGAATGATGAAACGTGCATCTTCAGGCCCAAAAGACCTCACAACTCCTGCAGCTCCACCCCCCACATGGAATGCCCCTTGCTCTTGCATCCCCCCTGCCCTGGGAAGGGACCGATGGCCCCCCCACACTCTGGGGACACCCTCCTTGCACTCCCCCCCAGGGAATCCCCCAGGATCCCAGAGCCCCTTTGTCCAAGGGGGTGACAGAGTCCCATTCCCCAGAAGGACCATCCAGTGCCCTCCATAGGGGACTCTCCCCTGGATCCCATGCCCCTTGCCCTGGCAGGGGTATGGAACTGACAGACACGCATCCTACAGGAGATGCCCCCACCATGATCCCACCCCCGGACCAAGGAGGGACCAACAGCTCCGCCCTCCCCTGCCCCCACAGGGAGTCCCCCCCAACTCCCCCAAGGGACCAAGACACTGCCCCCCCCTTCCCTGAGGACCAGCCTGCACCCCCCGCCCCCAACATGAGGATTTCCTCCCTCCCACCTCATGATGGGAATTCCTCCTACCAGCCTGTAGGGAGGTGGGGAAGAACTGGGAGACTCCCCACCCCTAAACCTCCCCTTCCTGTTGTTGGGGGAGATGCCCCCCCCATGGACCTGCTTATGAAAGGCTGATGTCCCTGCTGACTAGAGCGTGACCCCCCCCCCCCATTAATTGTGGGGGTTTGTGGGATTCTGATCCAGTTGAGCAGTGTAGTTTAAAAGGCATGCCTTGTTCACTGGATGGCGGGAAGTGTAATAGACTGCTTGGGTTTCAGAACCCTAAGAGGCTACTGAGGCTTTTGGCAGTGGAGAAGGGCTTGACCTCCTTGCTCTCTGTTTCAGCAACTCTTGAGAATGACTACCCCCATGCAGCCCAGTAGCCTGTCTTCGAAGGGGCCAGTACCAGATACTTCAGCAGGAACAAACAGAACAGGGCAATTATGAAGTGATCTCTCCTACTGGCCAGTCCCAACTCCTGGTAAACAGAGATTTACGGACACAGAGCGCATGGGACCCTGACCACCTTGACTGATTGATGGACTTATTCTTTTTTGAATCCAGTGCTACTTTTGACCTTCACAACAGCCCAACGAACTCCACACAATGACAAGGAAGTCCTTATGGTTGTTTTAAACCTGCTGTCCACTAATTTAATTGGGTGACCATTGGTGCTTGTATTACATGAAGAGACAAATAACACTTCTGCCACACTATTCTTGAGTTTATAAACCTTTAGCCTATACCCTTTATTCTCTTTTTCCTAGGCTGAACAGTCCATCAAACTCTCCTCATATAGAAACACGTTCATACCCTTCATCATTCTTGTGGCCCTTCTCTGTACCTTTTCCAATTCTTATACATCTTTTCTTGTGATGGGGGTGATAAGAACTGCACCCAGTCTTACCATGGAGTTATAGAGTGGCAATATATGTATGGTTTTAACTATCACCTTCCTAATGGTTGCTAACATTGTTCACTTTTTTGACTGCAGCTGCAGAGTGAACAGATGTTTTCAGAAAATTAGCCCACATCTTTTTCTTGTATGTATAACTGGGATTGTTTTCCAGGCTACATTACTTTGCAGTTAATTTCATCTGCCATTGTGCTGTGCACGCACCCCATTTTGCATGATCCCTTGGTAACTCTTTGCAATCAGCTTTGGGTTTAACCATCTTGAGTAATTTTGTAACACTTGCAGACTTTGCCACCTTACTGTTTAAACCCCTTTTCAGATAATTTACAATTATGCTGACCAGCACTAGTCCCAGTACAGATCTGTGGGGGACCCTACTATTTACCTCTCCACTGTGAAAACCAACCATTTATTCCTACCCTTTGTTTCCTATCTTTTAACCAATTACTGAGCCATAAGAGGCCCTTCCCTCTTATCCCATGACAGCTTACGTTGGTTACAGGCCTTCAGTGAGGGTCTTCATCAAAGGCCTTCTGACAGTCCAAGGACACCCTATCACCCTTAGCCTCGAAGACAATTAGTGAGGCATCATTTCCTTTATTGACTCTTCCCGATCATAATCTAGGTGTCTGATAATTCTGTTCAGTACTAGGCAAATCGGTTGAAATGAATTTAGGGTTACCATCCTGTAAGTGTCAATATTACATTATCTATCCACCAGTGTGACAGCTGCTGCTGTAAGTGATCAGTGACATACCAGAATTAGTAGTTCTGTAATTTCATATCTGAGTTCCTTCCAAACTCTCAGGTTAAGATCATCTGGACCTCGTGACTTATCAGTAATTTTGTTCCAAAACCACCTCTATTTGAAATAGTTCCTTAGATACATCACCTAAAAAGAATCTCAGATGTTGGAATCTCCTTCCCGTCCTATGCAGAGAACACCAATGCAAATAATTAATTTAGCTTCTCTGCAGTGGCCTTATCTTCCTTGAGTGCTTCTTTAGCACCTTAATCATCCAATGGCCCCACTGTTAGGCAAGCTGCCTGCTTCTGATGTACTAAAAAACAATTTTGCTGTTTAGTATTTCACAAGCTACTCTTTCAAATTCTTCTCTGGCCTGCATAATTAGGGCTTTCCAGCTATCACCTTTTCTTGGAGACAGTTACTTCTCTCTTACCACATCATAACTGAAAGCTGCTGCCAGCATAAGGGTTCCACAGCAGAATAGCAATTCATTCTAAGGGCTGCTACTCCAGCTCCAGTTGACTATGGCCAGTAGGAGTGTGTAAACTGAGGAAGGTGTAAACTTGCTGAAGGTAGATACTAGGTTTAGATCTCAGAGGGGATAATTCCCACATTTCAAAGACTGGCTTAAATGCCATGCAATTTTAATACACATTATAAAGGATTTTTTTAGACAGTCAGTACCATTAACTTTTAGTAGGACTCTTTCTTTATCTATTGGGTGCTGTTGAAACTCTCCCCTGAAACAACAGTTCAAGGTCCTGTCTATAACAGAGAAGTGCAATGCTTTAACCAACTTAATTCAAACTGGTGCAAACCCTTAAACCAGTGGTATTTGCCATACATTTAGGGGATTTAGGAAATCAGTGCCCCTAGGTGCTTTTGAAACTGTCAGGCTTTGTTATTACACTTCATTAGTTCTTGACTCACTTAAGTCATTCAGGACATACAGAACTTGACTTTCCACTGTAAAAATCAAACAGAAAAGCTGTAAACTTAAATTATGCTGGAAGCAGTTCAACTACGCTACTACAGTCAAAGTAGTGCTAGGTTTTGCTACAGTTCTTCCAGGTTTGCTAGCACTTGAAAATGGCTATATATTATATATTTGTACTGAAAATGTGTTAGTCTACGATGGGAGACAGAGCTTTTGACTATAGCATAACATTTGCACATTGTATTTAAAAGCTAACTGGCCACTGAAATGCATGTCCCAATTCATACCTCTTAGGGCATACTAACCTGACTACAGCCTGAAGGTGATAATATTGCATCAGTTTACATGGCCTAAATTAAGAGTTCGTTGGTACTCTGAAGGAGAGAGGTGTTTTTTTGTTTGTTTGTTTTTTTTAAAGCATAGATCCCGAAATACCAGTCTGTGGCAAATTCCATGCTTGGGGCATGCTGTCTCAGGTGATTGCTTTAGCCCATTACCTTAAGAACACTGAAAAGTATTTAGCTTTGGTCACTTTCCCTAGTTTCACCTACAAGGGACCTTTCACAGATCAGAAAGAGGCATGATTAAACAAGATATTCTTACATGGAAAGCTACCCCACCCCCAATAAATTCACATGACAAAATGGACAAATTTATTAGCAAAACATTTTGCAAAATTTAAAACTGAAGTTACACGATTGTTTGTAAACAGATGTAATAGACAGTCTTCCCTTTCCCCATAAAATCATAATTGACACATTACGTCAAATTAGAGAGAAAAATAAAAAAAATTTCGCAAAACTTCCACAGGAAGATTTTGTATAAACCTGGCAGTGTTTGTCACTACTTAAACACCTGAAACATTTTTGTAATTCTTCACGTGAGCTTCACAAGTATGAATTTTTTACGCATGCTACATCATGAAGTATGCTACCTAACGTGTTACAACTCACTGGGGGGGGGGGGGGCGGGGGAGAAAGGAGGATTTGAACTAGGCTTGGGGGGGAGGGGAAGATCAGCATAATCGAGAGTCACTATATGTAAATGATAGCCTTAGGAGCTCTGCTGTTAGGCCCAAGAAGTTTGGGCTGTACTTTTAGAAGCCAGTCAAGCTTCAAAATACACATTCTGCATTGGAGTCTTCGGAATCTTCTAGGACCTTGAACACTCCCACTTTTTCTTTTTCAACTGATTCAGACTTTTTCATTTGGTCTAAGAGAAAAACAACAAAAGCAAAGGTTAAACAAAATTGGGTATAGTCTTACACTGGAAGTAGAACAGTGCAGAGAAAGAAGCTTGTTCCTCCTACTAGGGCAGATGCTGAATGAAATACACAACATGCTGAGTCATAGAATCATAGAATCTCAGGGTTGGAAGGGACCTCAGGAGGTCATCTAGTCCAACCCCCTGCTCAAAGCAGGATCAAACCCAACTAAATCATCCCAGCCAGGGCTTTGTCAAGTCTGACCTTAAAAACCTCTAAGGACGGAGATTCCACCACCTCCCTAGGTAACCCTCCAGTGCTTAACCACTCTACTAGTGAAAAAGTTTTTCCTAATGTCCAACCTAAACCTCCCCCTCTGCAACTTGAGGCCATTACTCCTTGTTCTGTCACCTTCTACCACTGAGAACAGTCTAGCTCCATCCTCTTTGGAACCCCCTTTCAGGTAGTTGAAAGCAGCTATCAAATCCCCCCTCATTCTTCTCTTCTGCAGGCTAAACAATCTCAGTTCCCTCAGCCTCTCCTCGTAAGTCATGTGCTCCAGCCCCCTAATCATTTTTGTTGCCCTCCGCTGGACTCTCTCCAATTTATCCACATCCTTCTTGTAGTGTGGGGCCCAAAACTGGACACAGTACTCCAAATGAGGCCTCACCAGTGTTGAATAGAGGGGAATGATCACATCCCTCGATCTGCTGGAAATACCCCTACTTATACAACCCAAAATGCCATTAGCCTTCTTGGCAACAAGGGCACACTGTTGACTCATATTCAGCTTTTCGTCCACTGCAACCCCTAGGTCCCTTTCTGCAGAACTGCTGCCCAGCCATTCGGTCCCTTGTCTATAGCAGTGCATGGGATTCTTCCGTCCTAAATGCAGGACTCTGCACTTATCCTTGTTGAACCTCATCATATTTCTTTTGGCCCAATCCTCTAATTTGTCTAGGTCCCTCTGTATCCTATCCCTACCCTCCAGCGTATCAACAACTCCTCCCAGTTTAGAGTCATCTGTAAACTTGCTAAGGGTGCAGTCCACACCATCCTCCAGATCGTTAATGAAGATATTGAAGAAAACCGGCCCCAGCACCGACCCTTGGGGCACTCCACTTGATACCAGCTGCCAACTAGACATGGAACCATTGATCACTACCCGTTGAGCCCGACCATCTAGCCAGTTTTCTATCCACCTTACCGTCCATTCATCCAGCCCAGACTTCTTTAACTTGCTGGCAAGAATACTGTGGGAGACTGTATCAAAAGCTTTGCTAAAGTCCAGAAATAGCACATCCACTGCTTTCCCCTCATCCACAGAGCCGGTTATCTCATCATAGAAGGCAATTAGGTTAGTCAGGCATGACTTGCCCGTGGTGAATCCATGCTGACTGTTCCTGATCACTTTCCCCTCCTTTAAGTGGTTCAGAATTGATTCCTTGAGGACCTGTTCCATGATTTTTCCAGGGACTGACTGGCCTGTAGTTCCCTGGATCTTCCTTCTTCCCTTTTTTAAAGATGGGCACTACATTAGCTTTTTTCCAATCATCCAGGACCTCCCCCGATCGCCATGATTTTTCAAAGATAATGGCCAATGGCTCTGCAATCTCATCAGCCAACTCCTTTAGCACCCTCGGATGCAGCGCATCCGGCCCCATGGACTTGTGCTCGTCCAGCTTTTCTAAATAGTCCCGAACTACTTCTTTCTCCACAGAGAGCTGGTCACCTCCTCCCCATACCGTGCTGCAGAGTGCAGCTGTCTGGGAGCTGACCTTGTCTGTGAAGACAGAGGCCAAAAAAAGCATTGAGTACACTAGCTTTCTCCACATCCTCTGTTACTAGGTTCCCTCCCTCATTCAGCAAGGGGCCCACATTTTCCTTGACTTTCTTCTTGTTGCTAACATACCTGAAGAAACCCTTCTTGTTACTCCTAACATCTCCGGCTAGCTGCAACTCCAAGTGTGATCTGGCCTTCCTAATTTCACTCCTGCATGCCTGAGCAATACTTTTATACTCCTCCCTGGTTATTTGTCCAATCTTCCAGTTCTTGTAAGCTGTTTTTTTGTGTTTAAGACGAGCAAGGATTTCACTGTTAAGCCAAACTGGTCGCCTGCCATATTTACTTTTCTTCCTACACATCGGGATGGTTTGTTCCTGCAACCTCAATAAGGATTCTTTAAAATACAGCCAGCTTTCCTCGACTCCTTTCCCCATCATGTTATTCTCCCAGGGGACCTTGCCCATCAGTTCCCTGAGGGAGTCGAAGTCTGCTTTTCTGAAGTCCAGGGTCTCTGTTCTACTGCTCTCCTTTCTTCCTTGTATCAGGATCCTGAACTCGACCATCTCATGGTCACTGCCTCCCAGGTTCCCATCCACTATTACTTCCTCTACTATTTCTTCCCTGTTTGTGAGCAGCAGGTCAAGAAGAGCTTTTCCCCTAGTTGGTTCCTCCAGCACTTGCACCAGGAAATTGTCCCCTACACTTTCCAGAAACTTCCTGGATTGTCTGTGCACCGCTGTATTGCTCTCCCAGCAGATATCAGGGTGATTAAAGTCACCCATGAGAACCAGGGCCTGTGATCTAGCAACTTCTGTTAGTTGCTGGAAGAAAGCCTCGTCCACCTCATCCCCCTGGTCTGGTGGTCTTTAGCAGACTCCCACCACGACATTACCCTTGTTGTTCAGACTTCTAAATTTAATCCAGAGACTCTCAGGTTTTTCTGCAGTTTCATACTGGAGCTCTGAGCAGTCACACTGCTCTCTCACATAACGCAACTCCCCCACCTTTTCTGCCCTGCCTATCCTTCCTGAACAGTTTATATCCATCCATGACAGTACTCCAATCATGTGAGTTATCCCACCAAGTCTCTGTTATTCCAATTACATCATAATTCCTTGACTGTGCCAGGACTTCTAGTTCTCCCTGCTTGTTCCCCAGGCTTCTTGCATTTGTGTATAATGCAAGAAGTGTTAGTTGTCAATAGAATTGGGCAGGAAATGGTTACCCCCATCCCAAATCAGGAGAAAAACAACAACATCTGAGACTTTTTTGGTTGAAGTCAATTGAAACATTTCATTTAAATAATTTCAAAATGTTTCATTTAACCTTCATTAAAAAAAATACTATAATTAGCTTGTGTTTCAAAACAAAAAACTGTTTCAAGCCCCCCCTCCAGTTTTTAAAATGTCCTGTTTTGACAATTTTAAAGATTTTCAAAACAGGAAATTTATCAAAACAACCCTTCATTTCCCAGGAACAATTTCAGCTTTGATAAATTGGCATTTTCTGACCAAAAAAAGTTGTTAGACTTCCTGACCAGCTCTAGTTGTCAATGTAGTAGTAGACAATGGTACTTCACATACATCCATTTTATTTGAATAGAACATTGACATAAAATTTGATTAGAAATTTCTGTGGGGACCCTGCTCTTGGGCAAATAAAGGCATTGGCAATTCTCCTCAGCTTTTACATATAAAACATAAGGGGAAAATTCTACATATTTTACTGTCAAATAGGAAAAGAGGACCAAATTAGTTTTTACTTACCAATAAGGTCACTTCTATCCAGCAGTAACTGTAAATCTTTGTCACTGATTACTTTCTCTCTGGATCCTTTAACCTCTCTACAGAAATAAGAGTATCTTAGTTTAAACACTGTAGTTCTCAACATTTTTCCACACAAGGACCGCCTTCTCTCCCCCTGCTTTTCCATACCAGAATTCCCCAGGACCTCCCCCTCCCATATAGCAGAGATCCACATTCCATTTAGCAATATCGGAAGGGCAGGGTAGTTGAAATCCACAGACATTTATTTGCATCTCCCAGGTCTAACAAAATGTGGAAGTTAACATACCTTTCATAGTCCCTGGATTTCAGTAATTCCATTAATTCCTCAGGATCCAAGCAGCCCTTTGTTTGGATTAACCCAGATTTACCACCTTTAAACTGATCTATAAAAAGAGAAACCTTTCTTGAATATAAAGGCTGCCAAATTACCAATGAATTCTACAAACTGACATCTAATGTATGCTGTTAACCCAACACAGAAAGAGAGAGAAAGAAACTATTCTTGGATATACTTGGATTTGTTGCCTAAACATATACCAAACATGCCCTAAATTGTGATGACTAAATTAAATAGGGAAAGTCAGAGCTGCATGAAAGGTTTTAATGTAGGCCTTTACTTTCTACTTGTGGCACGCAAAAAAAAAAAAAAAAAAAAAAAAAGGTTGCAAAACACTGGATTTGACATGCACACACACAGTGGAAAAGCTATTAGTTCTACTTACAGTAAAAACATTGCAAATAAAGTTAGATGTGGATGCCGAAGTGTGTTCCGTTTGCAATGTTGCTGATTGAAACAAAGTGAGGAGTATTATCACTACAAGATAGAGAATAAATGAAAAGATATCCTGCCCATTTTATTAGGGTGTATTTCTCTCAATCAGTGAATTAGCTATAACTGTTTTGATTAACATTTTTAAAACAAGCACATTTCTTCAGATGAGAACATCCAGACACCTTTTTGTACCCAAATCTGGATGTTTTCCAATTCAGATCTGAGTGTGGGAAAAGAGGAATCTTCCAGACAACAGTATGTACTGATGTAAAAACAAGAGATATAGGTTCAGTCAAAGTATGACTAAAGATGAGACCTGGAAGGTTTAATTGAAGAGGTGTCATTTGGATCAGCTATGTCTATCAAGAAATGGTATAAGATTACTTCTAATTGGCCATAGTTGAATGAGGTCAAAGCCAAGGACAACACAACACACGCCCAGAAGGTCTCGCAGCTTTCTGTTATCATTGGACTTACCCAACCTTGCCTGAACTTTTGTTACATTTACTGAAGCACCTGCCCATCCTTGTCTCCCCCATTATACATTTCTTTCCTTCCTCAGTCATGTCTAAGATCTTGCTTTCAAACCCCACCATGCACCCCACTAAGTTACTGTTAATTCTCCCTGTAGTGCTTTAGTACTTAACATATGCTACAGGTTAACAATGTACTTCTCAGATGTAGAAAAAGTTGCATGAAATATTGAGAAACAGTATGTAATCATTTTAAAGAGACACGATCAATGTATATACACAGTGTGCAGAAATAAGTTTGCATGTATAACTTTACTTTGAGATTTCCTGACTTGAGATCTTAACCATAATCTTCTCTTCATGCAGCTTTTTTTTAAAAGTGATGTTTCCTATGGGTTTTTTATTACATATATAAATAAGATAAAACAAAATGCGTCAAGATCTGAAAGGTCTGCTGATTTGTAACCAATTCCAAATCTGGAGCTACTTCTCTTTTACTCCTCAAATACCACCAAAGCACAGGTCCCATGCACATGACAATGTTCACAAGAGTCCTTTTCCTGCAAACTTTAGGTGCTTTTCATTTTTTTTTTTTTTTTTAAAAAGGCTAGAAGGAATCATTAGATCTATAGTCTGGCCTCCTCTAAAACTGGCTATAGAATTTCAACCAGTTTCCCCTGTATTGAGCCACAAAGCTTGTAATTTGCACCTGCCCCAGTGCATCTAAGTGGAGCTCCTTGTTGCAAGCCTTACATCAGCCCTCTGTAACCACTTCCAAAGTGACTTTTGACCAGAGGGGTCCTGAAAGAGACCACTGCTTAAAAGCTAGTACTTAGTTACAGGGAAGAGCAAGGTTTAGCAAATAATTAAGAAGAAAAACATTTGCATTAATGCCATAGGTCAGACTGCTCAGTTAAAACATCCCATGCCATGTGTCTCTTCTCCTTTAGTACAGGACTTTACATCTATTAGTCCCAATCCCTCCTACTCCCTTGCTGCCTGAAGCCCTCATGTCCCTTATCTTGGTAGGTCACTATACAGTTTTTCCTTTGTTTGCACTACTCCTCCCATTTTAGTTTATCTACAAATTGGATCAGTTGCATTTATACCAAAGAAATTCCTGAGAGAGATGAAAACCGTTGCCTTCTGGTTGCTTTGAAGCTGGTGGGAGCCACCCAGCCTGCTCTTACCTCTCTGAGGCACTCACCCCACCACTGCCCTGCCCAGAGGAGTGCAAGGGCAGTAGCGAGCAAGTGCTTCTGGGAGCATCTCATGGCAGCTGGGCTCTGCGGACAGGGGCTGGACTCCTTCGGGGGAGAGGGAAGAGCGGGCCGGGTGGCTCCCACCAGCTTCCAAGCAACCAGAAGGCAACTGTTTTCAAACTGAGGAGAGTGCTCTTCATAGTTTGACAACTTCCATGCTAAATGGAAGTCAGAAATCTATGGGGAGGCAAATGCCCCCCATACCACCCCCCTCCTCCAACACCACCCCATTTTTCTACCCGGACAGCTGCCCCGCTCTGTTTACAGCTCTGGCTAGATATCACCCTGATGAAAGTGAAGTATAAAAAACAGATCAGGCTAAAAAAATCAGAGCATAAAATCATAGAAGATTAAGGTTGGAAGAGACCTCAGGAGGTCATCTAGTGCAACCCCCCTGCTCAAAGCAGGACCAACCCCAACTAAATCATCCAGGACAGGGCTTTGCCAAGCCAGGCCTTAAAAACCTCCAAGTATGGAGATTCCACCACCTCCATAGATAATACATTCGAGTGCTTCACCACCCTCCTAGTGAAACAGTTTTTCCTAATATCCAATCTAGACCTCCCTCACTGCAAATTGAGACCATTGCTTCTTCTTCTGTCATCTGCCACCAATGAGAACAGCCTAGCTCCATCCTCTTTAGAACCCCCCTTCAGGAAGCTGAAGGCTGCTATCAAATCTCCCTCACTGCTCTTCTGCAGACTAAATAATTCCAGTTCCCTCAGCCTCTCCTCATAAATCACGTGCCCCAGCCCCAGCCCCATTTTCATTGCCCTCCGCTGGACTCTCTCCAATCTGTCCACATCCTTTCGGGGGGGGGGGGGGAGGGCGCACAAAACTGGACACAATACTCCAGATGTGGCCTCACCAGTGCCAAATCGAGGGGAATAATCACTTCCCTCGATCTGCTGGCAATGCTCCTACTAATGCAGCCCAATATGCCGTTAGCCTTCTTGGCAACAAGGGCACACTGTTGACTCATATCCAGCTTCTCATCCACGGTAATCCCCACATCTTTTTCTGCAGAACTGGGATTCTTGCATGGGATTCTTCCGTCCTAAGTGCAGGACTCTGCACTTCTTCTTGTTGAACCTCATCAGCATCATTAATTCAAGACTGGCAAATATGACCCAAAAATTTGCTGTAAACCAATGATCTACAGTTTGAAGAACATCATACCAAGCAATTTAATTCTCTCATTCTCCCTGTCCCCACCACCCCAACATACAGCTTTTGGTGTATTATGGGAAGTCCTTACCTTCCTCTGAAGTTTAAAGTACAGGCTACTGTCAGAGGCCCACCAGATTATAAAAAACTTCTTTATAGACAACTTTCTATTTTGGTGGATTTAGTGCTTATGAAAAAGGCCAGAGTGCAGGATTGTTAAAATTTGATCAACAGAATAATTATAGTGAAGATTTATTACAGTGCCCAATCAATATGCCTTCACCAGTAACGATGAGAGGGAAATAGTTCCAACCAACCATTTGTTACTTGGGTTGTGCAGAGATTACTAACTAGGAAGTCAAAACAGCAGCAAGTAAATTATTGGATTGTGTTGCATACAAAATGACATGATTTCAGAACACAGTGCCCTAAAAACTATTTTACCAGGGTTATTTTATTACAGAAATTACTTTAAATTGTAATTTTTGGATAGTTTCTGTGGGCAGGGTCCCGCGAATGCCATGATTCTATGACTACAAGACTGGCCATCTGGACCAGATGCTACAGAAAATCCCAGTAGGGACTGAATATAGATCTATAGGGGGTACAAATTCTGCTGATTTGAACATTGTCAGACAACATATTGTTCTCCCTGCCTTCCTCTGCTTCCCCACATTTCAGCTGATTTCAATGGATGTGATCCAAAGCTAGACAAGCTTGCCTGTGCAGTTAGAAAGCCCCTCTCTCAAAGCTTCAGACCAACTTAAAGACAGAGTTCTGAATCTTGTCCATAAGACATTATCCTCCCTGAAGTTAGATAACTGTAAACCTGGAAGCTGATATTGCCGACAGCTGTTTCATGTCCCCAGTCATCCTGACCACTCTCACTCCTTACTGCCTGATTTCATTTCTGTTTCTCTCCCAGGCCAGTACACACTTGCTCCTCACTCTCCCCAGCAGCCAGGAAGAGGTATAGCACACGCTGACCCCAAGTTCCGCAGCAAGGGCCCATTATTTTAGTGGAAAACAAATGAGGCAGCAGTCTGAAATGCATGAAAAGAGTAATTAGCAGCCAAATTCAGCATCATGTCACAGAATTCAGCCTAGATGCTAAAGAATGCACAGAGTGCTGATTAGAATGGATAAGAGAAACAGGCATATTTAGAAAAAGGAGACAAACTACTTACATATAGAGAAATTCTCTGTTAACAAGGACAACTAGAAATAATCTTGAATTACTTCAAGAATTCCCCACAGTAACTTAATAGAACAAAAAAGTTTTACAAGTTCTAAAGAATTAATTTACTAACTTTTATGAATAATCAACTTCTCTAGCTTCCTTTTGGCAGCAGCTCTCTCCACAATCTTCTGGTCAACAGTATTTGCTGTCACGAGGCGATAAACAACAACTGGCTTTGTCTGACCAATTCTGTGACACCTGTCTTGGGCCTGAAGGTCAGACTGGGGGTTCTAAAATGAACGAGATTAAAGAAATCAAATTAGATTAATTGTTGAAGATGCACAATGGATTCCATTTTCCATCACTCAGCTTTCCAAGCTGTCACTTTTCAGGCTGAAAAATCTACCACAGGGGATTTTGTATGGTGGGAAGTGGGAAAGATTGAGAAAAAAAAAAAAACAATTCACATGTTCTGGGGAATGAGTGAGAGAGATATTTATTCCTGTACTAAAAAAGCGGTAATTAATGATGGCATTAGCCCTCACTGAGAAATACTTTTGCTCCTGAATTCTCAATTTGTTTATTTGGAGCTCTTCATAGTTCCTCAAATGGGAAGGGATATGCTAAGTATGCTTGTGCAGCCTAAGTAGCTGTATACGGAAAAAGTTGAGATGTACAAATCCATAGGGATTAGACTCCTAACAGCTCTTCAACCATCCTCCTGAGGCCCACAGGAGTCAGTGGGGTTCTGGCTGGCTGGAGCTTTGGGATGTCAGCTGACTGGGGAAAATTTTGGGGACCAGAGCCGAACAAGGCAGATGTTGAAATAGGGAAGTTTGCAAAAGTTGTCTGCCCAAGACGGCTCAAACTTCTTTAAGAGCTTTAAACGTCTTCTCTCCAAGGTAGGGATTTTAATAATTATCAGCACTCAAGCAGTATACATTCTTTTCAACTAGCAGAAAAGCCTGTTTTTAAGGAAAGTCAGGGTATCAGCCATTTGCCTACAAAGCAATCTTAGGTGGTTTGTATAGGCCAGCACATTTTTACTTATTACCCTATGCTACATATTTAATCTGAATATATATCTATATTTTACTATGAAATTTTCACATACATTACTTTCACAGACTATCTGGTAAAGCATCCCATAACACAAGATGCTAAGTGAGTATCTAGGGTTACAGTAGAAAATCGTATGATGTAGCATTTGAGAAACAGTATGTCATCTTACCCAGTCACTATCATAGATGATGACCGTGTCTGCTGCAGTCAAATTAATGCCCAGGCCTCCAGCCCGTGTACTCACTAAAAATATGAAAACTTCAGGATCTGTATTAAATTTATGCATCTGGAAAAGAATACATCTAACATGAAACAGAATACAGAATAAAAGGATGTGGTCAGTGGGTTTTTTTAAAATTCATGTTTTAAATTAAATCAGATTAAAAATATATTATTTGCTTTGTCTTTCTACAAGGCATTACATATAAAGGATACCAACAGAGATTGAATTTATTGCAATTAGTTGAGTTGGATACATGCACCTAAGTATTTAAGCTGTTACTTACATTTTCTTCTCTCTCTGTATAGGACATGGATCCATCCAAACGACTAAATTTGTAATTCCGCAGATAGCAATAATCCATCAAAATATCCAACATCAGTGTCATTTGTGAGAACAGCAACACCTACAAGTAGTTAAGATTCCTCAATATCCCTATTTTAAAAAATAAAACCAAACACCAAAAACAACAAACAACAAGGCAACTGATTAGTTATTATCCATATTCCTAAACAAAAATACCTTGTGTCCTCTCTTTTTCAGTTCTGGCAGCATCCGGTCCAAAAGCAGGAATTTGCCTGAATTCTTCACTAGATCTTCATCAACCTTAAAACAGAGTAAAAAGGAAAAGTCAAGATTTACAATCTCTCAGATGCATCAATATTCAGGTACTAGAGATGACGGATAATGCACTAGGCTTCCACCCACGTGGCTAATACTATCCCATCTTTGTCTAGTCTAGATCATTTGATTGTGTCAACCATTAGTTGTGGCTCAAAGTTCCTCTGAATGATAGTGGATTCAACTATATGGCAGTCATGCTCATGTTAGTTTGCAAAACTATATTTTGAATGAGATCATTTCGTTTTCATTAATGCTTATTAAGGGTTAGTAAAAATGTTAGAGGGTTTAAGCTCCCAAATATACATTATATATCATCCAATTTTTTCCCCTTTTCAATATAGTAAGAGGGTTTATGTAGTATAAAAAAAACTATTAAGATGACCTTTATATATAGTTATTACTTTGTATATATCTTTTGAGTGGGAGGTTGGATGTTGAGCTCCAGAAAGAACATTTTGTCTTGTAAACCAGTTCTAGGAAGCTCTCTCTAGAACAGTGGTTTTCAAACTTTTTTTCTGGTGACCCTGTTGAAGAAAATTTTTTATGCCCGTGACCCAATGGAGCTGGGGATGAGGGGTTTGGGGTGTGGGAGGGGGCTCAGGGCTGGGGCAAAGGGTTGGAGTGCAGGGTTCAGTGTGTGGGGGGGCTCTAGGGTGGTGCCAGGGATGAGGGGTTTAGGGTGCAGGAGAGGGCTCTGGCTTTGGAGAAGGCTCAGGGCTGGGGCAGGGGATTGGGGTGCGAGATTATCTCCGGCGGCTCCTGGTCAGCGGAGCAGCCAGGGTGCAGAGGCAGGCTTCCCGCCTGTCCTGGCACCGCTGACTGCGTTGCGCCCTGGAAGCGGCCAACAGCAGGTCCAGCTCCTAGGCGGAGGCGCACAAGCAACTCCTTGCGGCTCTTGCCCACAGGCACTGCCCCCCCCGCATAACAGACATCGAACTTACTCCCTCTCATATCTGCTGCAGGAAATTTCAAAACAAGACTGAATCACATTAGTAGGGTTTTGTGGCAAAGCATATTATACAAGTCTAAAGCTGTTCACCGGCATTACATTAACTACAATAATTTTCAAAAAAAAACTGCTCTGAATGCTTCAAGATATATACCTTAAATTGCTGTGTGGCAGGGTCCAGTGGATATTCAATGAGATATGGATGGTTACAACACTTCCTCAGTAACATCATAATATTCTGCAGTTTAAGGTTGATTTCTGAATCTGTAGGAATGGTCATTTCTATCACTGGCCTTTCAAAGACACATAATATTATTAGTACAGCAAAATATCAATGCATTTCAAGTACAGTACAACCTAACAAATGTCTGGAAGACCTACTGTAAACTACTGGATTTTCAGAATTAGAAAGAAAGGATAATGCAGCTTTTCATTTATCTTGATTCAGCAATTTAGTTTCAATTTTATGCAATATTTCATAGTGTATTAAAAATGATCTTATAAGTTACAAAGATATTTTTAAAACAGGGATTTTTTTCTTCAAGATATGCACCTCTCTTTTTCTACTTCCTCTTGCATTTTGCTGATCAGTTTTTCCAGCTCATCAGGTGTATCAGCATCTAATTCACGGTAATCAACCGCCTTTCGACTCCGACGCTTTGGTCGTCCTGTAGGACTCAATTCGACTACTTCTTCCTGTAGAAAGTGATATAAATTGTGAGTCAGACAACGTTTCACATGTATCATTGGGGGGAAGGGGAGAGGGCAGCCAGATGTGACCCAATCCCTTGGTTTCCCAGTGATTCTCAACATATCTGCTGCTTTAAGAGAGTCTCTTCACTAACAGTACACATTCCCCAATATTTATTATTGAAGGTAAATATAAATTATTGGGAAAATATTTTATACTGCCCAAGTTTCTCTGTGACATTGATGTAGTGAAGACTGGTCTGCAGCTGACATCAGAAAAAGACAGGTACCTTTTCCCTTAACTGGTGTTCTTTGAGATGTGTTGCTCATGTCCATTCCATATTAGGTGTGTATGCTCGCCACATGCACCAGTGCCGGAAGTTTTTCCCTCAGCAGCATCCATGGGGACCAGCTCTGGCACCCTCTGGAGTGGCACGCACATGCCGCACTATAAGGGGTGCACCTGGCTTCCTCCACCCTCAGTTCCTTCTTGCCAGTCAACTCCAACAGTGGGGAAGGAGGGTGGGTCATGGAATGGACATGAGCAACATCTCGAAGAACACCAGTTACGGAAAAAGGTAACTGTCTTTTCTCTGAGTGCTTGCTCATGTCCATTCCATATTAGGTGACTCCTAAGCAGTACCAATGGAGGTGGGTAGAAGTTCATAGATTGCAATACAGGTCTGCCAAACCCAGCGTCGTCTTTGGTCTGCTGAGTGATGGCATAATGCACCATGAACATGTGGACAAAGGACCAAGTCGCGGCTCTACAGATGTCCTGGATAGGGATGTGCACCAGGAAGGCTGCCAAGGACACCTGAGCTCTAATCGAGTGGGCTCTGATGATCGGCAGCAGCAGGACCCCCACCAGTTCGCAACATGTCCGTATGCAAGAGGTGATCCAGTTAGAAATCTCTGCGAGGACACTGGAAGGCCCTTCATCCTATCCACTGTGGCGATGAAGAGCAGAGATGATTTACGGAAAGGCTTGGTACGCTGTAGGTAAAAAGCCTAGGCCCTACGGACATCCAGCACATGACAATGCCTCTCTTCACTCACTGGTCTTGTGCAGCTTGGGACAGAACACCGGGAAGATGATGTTCCGGTTCATATGAAAGGTAGACACTACCTTTGGCAGGAAGGCTGGGTGGAGCTGCAGCTGAACCTTATCTTTGAAGAAGACCATGTATGGCAGTTCTGAGGTCAAGGATTTAATCTCAGAGACTTGTCTCACCGATGTCACCGCCAGCAAGAAAGCAACCTTCCATGAAAGGTGGGAAAGGGAGCAGGAGCCCAGCGGCTCAAAGAACCAAAATCCCATTGTGGGACAGGGGTCCGTCCCTGCGGGAAGGGTCTTTCGAGGCCTCTCAAGCATCTGACCATGATATCATAAGAAAACATCGTCTGGCCCTGGATCAGTGGGTGAAAAGCAGAGATGGCTGCGAGATGTACTCTAATGAAAGTGTGCCAGGCCCTGGTTCCTCAGATGAAGCAGGTAGTCTAAAATAGACTGCACGGAAGAACGCGAGGGAGAGATGTCATGCTCGGACACCCAGCAGGAAAACCTCCTCCACTTGGCCAGGTAAGTCAGTCTGGTTGAGGGCTTCCTACTCCCCAGGAGGACCTGTTGGATCTCATCTGAGCAGGTCCGCTCCTTCAGGTTCAGCCATGCAGTATCCACGCCGAGAGATGGAGGAACGTGAAGTTGGGGTGTAATAGATGACCGAGGTCCTGTGACAGCAGGTCCAGCTGGTTGAGCAGGGGCCAGGGAGGGGCCGCTGCCAGGTTCATGAACGTGCCGAACCATTGCTGGTGATGCCATGCCTGGGAGATCATGATAACCTGCGCCTTGTCTCTCTTTATCTTTGCCAGGACCTTGCTGATGAGTGGAATCGGAGGGAACGCATATATCAGGCTCCCTGACCAGGACAGGAGAAAGGCATCGGAGAGGGAGTCCTTGCCCAGACCTTGCTGAGAACAAAACTGATGACATTTCCTGTTCTGCCTGGTGGCGAACAGGTCCACTTGGCGAGTACCCCACCTCTGGGAGATCATGCAAGCTACCTCTGGGTGGAGCGACCACTCGTAGTGAGAGAAGTCCCTGCTGAAGTGATCCACTAGCATGTTCTTGACGCCAGAAAGCTGACAAGCTTCCAGGTGGATTTCGTGGCTGATGCAGAAGTCCCAGAGATGGATTGCCCCTGCAGCCATGGCTGGCGACGGTCTATTCCCTGTCCAGGGATCACCTGGAAAAGATTGTTACCATCCCCACAATGAAACTTACCTCACTGCAATGGTGGACTGATAGCAGGACAGTTCTAGAGGGAGTTCCCCCTCACTCCATCGAGTTGGTTTTGGATGCCTTGGACCTCGGCTGAGGTACGCACCTCAGCAATCTCCAGGCGCAGGATATGTGGTCCCCGGAAGAGATGACATCTCACATAAACGTCAAAGAACTCAGAGCGATCCACTGGGCATGCATAATATTCCTATCTCACCTGTCGGGCAAGGTGGTGAGAGTCCTGATGGACAACACAGCCTCAAATGTTCTACATCAACAGGCAAGGGGGAACGCGCTTGTCAGCCCTCAGCCAAGAGGCAATCCGTCTCTGGGACTTCTGTATCAGCCACAAAATCCATCTGGAAGGGGTAAAACCACCACAGAAGGAGCAGAGGATGTCAAAGAGGGAGTCTGAAGGCTCCTCCAATTCCTCTGCCTGAAGCCCCAGGTTAGATGCGACCCTCTTCAATAGTTCCTGGTGTGTCTTAGCATCATCCTGAGGAATTGGGTGAGAGGGTCCCATGCTAGCCTTGTCTGGTGATGACAAGAATGATGCTGTGAGATCCTCAATATCCATTGGTGGTCCAGCGCTTGCTCCCCTAGGTCCTCCTGGACCTGTGGGGTCTTCACCCCCGAAGCCTCGAGCACTGGAGGGGGCTGGCATCAAGTGGGCAGCCTGAACCCCCAAGGATTCCATGGATACTATGGCAACCGGCCACTGTGCTTGGGGTCACAGGATGGGTTTCAGTGCAGATGATGTAGATGGCACTGCAGGCATCAGCGCTTGTCCCACAGTCAGGGGACCCTGCTCCATGCTGGAGCTATAACTGGAGATCGGGCAGGACGGCACGGCGGCTCTTGTCTGACTGGTGCTGGTCGCTGCGCCTCAAGGTAGACCTGTCTGAGTGAGACGAATGTCTTGATCAGGGCCTCGGGGACACCTATTGCGTTCGGAGGATCAGAGTTGGAAATCTGGAGATCTACGCCTGATGTACTCGACCGGTACCAGGATGTCAAGCAGGACTAGGAGTTACCACGAGCCGATTGCCAGGACGATCTTGCCAAATATGGCAATCTTGGAGACAGATGATGATGCCTGGTGATTGGTGGCTTCGGTCCCCTGATCGGTCCTGTGATCTGTACCGAGCCCTTGGAGATGCGAGGGGTCAGTTGTGGTGTTTCTGCCGGGGGGCACATGCCTTGGTGGGTCTGCACCAGGCTACCGGCGAGGTATGCCTTGAATCCTGCTGTCGGTGCCGAAAGTCAGGAGACAGGCTCTGCTGAGCCTGCTTCTCTATCTCTGAGATGTGATAGCTTTAAGCAGGCGAGCAGTGGCGGGATGTCCATTGCAATGGGGAACAGTGCTGCTGAGGCAGAGACATATGCAGAGGTACCAAGGCGGGTTTACACTGAGACCAGGGTACCGCTGGAGCTGGTGTGGGCAGCACCGGAAGTGTCAGGATCTCCTGAGATACCTGTAGGGCTTTGGGTGTCGATGGCAACTGAAGCTGACAGAAGCCTCCACTGTTATCCGGAGTTGCAGGCAAGGTATGGGATGGGCAGCACCGCTCAACTTGAGCTGGGGCACGACTTCCTGAAAGGGGTATTGAGCTGCCGGCGTGGGTCTTGTGGGATGTAGGAGATCTTCCCCTCACTGTCTTCTTTAG
Organism: Mauremys reevesii; assembly: GCF_016161935.1. Classification (NCBI taxonomy): domain Eukaryota; kingdom Metazoa; phylum Chordata; order Testudines; family Geoemydidae; genus Mauremys; species Mauremys reevesii. The sequence goes on from NC_052629.1 coordinate 73,427,183, forward strand.
CTTCTTGGCCAGAGCCATGGAGGGGGATCGACGCCCTGGTGCCAAGTTGGACTATTGCTCCGGTGCCAGAGTGAGTGCAGACTCCATCAGGAGCACTTTAAGCGGTTGTCCTGCTCCTTTTTCGTCCTGGGTTTGAAGGACTTATAAATATGACACTTCTCACTTATGTGCCCTTTGCCCAAGCACCTTAGGCAGCTACTATGGGGATCACTGATGGGCATAGCCTGTTTGCAACTATCACAGTGCTTAAAGCATGCCCAGTCCCAAGGCCGAGTCCCATTCAGGACTAAAGAAGATTTTAAGAACTACTACTAAGGGTAACTAATTCAACTACTAACTATATATAACTATATTACAGGTTTTGTAACGTTCGCAAGAACGGAGAACAAAACAATGCTAGCCAAAGCAGCAGATGCTCCAGCACCGTCACTGGTGGCAAGAAGGAACTGAGGGTGGGAGGAGCTGGTGGTGCCCCTTATACCACAGCATGTGCATGGCATTCCAGAGGGCGCCAGAGCCGGTCCCCTACGGATACTGCTGAGGGAAAAAACTTCCAGCATTGGTGCATGTGGCAAGCACACACACCTAATATGGAATGGACACGAGCAAACACTTAAAGAACCATTCGCTTATAACTGACCCTACCATGTGTGAACTTGGTTCTGATTTATCATGCTGGTCAGGGTCCTTCTGATACCTTTTCGAGCAGGCCAGGGTCAATGTGCAGCCAGGCTTCACACCTGGGGCCACATCCAGTTATGGCCAAAGAGACAATGTCACACATTATTGATGACTGCCCTCTGACAAGATTTGATGGTCTCCGAGGCCAGTCTGAGGTATCTACACTTGGCAGAGGAGGCTGCCACAAATTGCCTTGGCAAGCTCTGCATTTGATAAGAAAATGACTATTGAAGGTCATTCTCTAGTCCTACCTAAAAAAGTTATATTGTAACAATAACTGAAGTATGACCACTGAAGATGTCCAGTGGTTTACTACTTAACTAAACTTAAATTCCACTTTTTTTAAAAAGTGGTCTCAATTCTCAGTACACAACTTTAGATACTGAAAGCCTAATTTTCTAAGAGGAGCATGGGCACACATTGCTCTTGTGGACTATCACAACAACCTTAACTGTCACTTGAGCAAGAGGAAGGTCTCTTAGGGTATGTCTACACTACGAAATCAGGTCAAATTTATAGAAGTCATTTTTTTAGAAATCATTTTTATACAGTCAATTGCATGTGTCCCCACACAAAATGCTCTAAGTGCATTAAGTCGACGGACTGCATCCACAGTACCAAGGCTAGCATCAACTTCCAGAGTGTTGAACTGTGGGTATCTATCCCACAGTTCTCGCAGTCTCCGCTGCCCATTGGAATTCTGGGTTGAGATCCCAATGCCTGATGGGGCAAAAACAGTGTCGCGGCTGGTTCTGGTACATGTCGTCAGGCCCCCCCTCTCCCTCTATGAAAACAACAGCAGACAAGCGTTTTGCAACTTTTTTCCTGGGTTACCTGAGCAGACGCCATACCATGGCAAGCATGGAGCCTACTCAGGTCACCGTACGTCTCCTGGGTGCTGACAGACGTGGGACTGCATTGTTACACAGCAGCAGCTCGTTGCCCTTTGGCAGCAGAAGGTGCATTACGATTGGTAGCCATCGTTGTCGTATTCCTGGGTGCTCTTTTAGGTGACCTCAGTGAGGTCAGTCAGGGGCGCCTGGGCAGACATGGGAGTGACTCAGCCAGGTCATTCCCATCTTCTGCCAAGCACCCAGGAGATGCTGATGGCTAGCGGTTATACTGCACCGTCTTCTGGCAAGCAGCCAGGAGATGATGATGGAAAGCAATCATAATGCAGCATCTTCTGTCGAGCACCCAGGAGATAATGACGGCTAGTGGTCATACTGCACGGTCTGCTGCCAGCCTAGGATGTAAAAGATAGATGGAAAGGATCAAAACAAGAAATTGACCCAATTTGTTTTGTGAAATCAACGGCCTGCTAAACCCAAGGTTTTGAGTTCAATCCTTGAGGGGGCCATTCTGTGTGACAGTTGTTTGTGTTTCTCCTTGATGCAAAGCCACCCCTTTTGTTGATTTTAATTCCCTGTAAGCCATGTCAGTCGCCCCTCCCTCCGTCAGAGCAACAGCAGACAATTGTTTCGCGCCTTTTTTCAGCGCAGAAAAGACGGTTACTCACCGTAGTAACTGTTGTTCTTCGAGATGTGTTGCTCCTATCCATTCCAGTTAGGTGTGCGCACCGCGCGTGTACGGCTCTTCGGAAGATTTTTACCCTAGCAACTCCGGCGGGCCGGCTGGGCTCCCCCTGGAGTGGCGCCGCTATAGCGCAGGATATATACCCCAGCCGGCCCGTCCGCTCCTCAGTTCCTTCTTGCCGGCTACTCCGACAGTGGGGAAAGAGGGCGGGTCTGGAATGGATAGGAGCAACACATCTCGAAGAACAACAGTTACTACGGTGAGTAACCGTCTTTTCTTCTTCGAGTGATTGCTCCTATGCATTCCAGTTAGGTGATTCCCAAGCCTTACGTAGGCGGTGGGGTCGGAGTTAGATGTTGCAGAATGCAAACTGCTAAGCCAAAGGCTGCATCAGCTCTGGACTCTTGGACCAATGAGGCAAAGGTGTGGACCGAGGACCAGGTAGGTGCACAACCCATCCCCTGCAAGGGTATGTGAGCCAGGAAGGCAGCAGACAAGCGTGAGCTCTGGTGTAATGTGCAGTAAGGTGGCCCTATGGAACATGGGCCAAAACACAGGAGGTGCGGATGCACGTCATTGAAGATGAAATCCTCTAGGAGGATACAGGTATGCCCTTCGTCCGGTATGCCGGTACGATGAAGGTTTTGGGGGGCGTTACGAGAGGGCTCTGTCTGCTAGATATAGATTGTGGACGCCCTACGGATGTCGAAGGAGGGCAATTGTTGCTCTCCTTGCAAAGAGGGTGGCTTCGGAAAGAAGACCGGAAGGAAGATATCCTGGTAGATATAAAAGGCCGACACCTCCTTAGGGAGGCAGGTTGGACGTGGTAATAACTGCCCTTGTCCTTGAGGAACACAGTATACCTTGGGCCTATTGTGAGAGCCTGAAGCTCGGAGACTTGTCTGGCCGCAGGAAAGGCTACAGGAAAACTGTCTTGCAGGACAGGTCTATCAATGAGCATGTTGACATTGGCTCGAATAGGGCAGTCATAAAACTGGTTAGAACTAGATTGAAGAGCCAGGTTTATGGCGGGGCCCCACTGGGGGGGGGGGGGCGGTAATAAACGCTCCAAGCCCTGAGGAACCAGATGGAATGGAGCGGGACCTCGGTGGGAGAAACATTGCGTGTTTCGGAGCAGCCGGAGAAATGCTTCCACTTGGCCAGATACTTCAACCGAGTGGAAGATTTTCTACCACCCCGGAGAATTCTGTAGAACCGAGGCAGAACAACGTAACTCGGATCGGTTTAGCCACGCAGGAGCCCTGCGGTGAGGTGCAGGGATTACAAGACTGGGTGGTGAAGGTTGCCGTGATCCCGCGTCATGGGGTCTGGGCCAAGAGGGTTGCTACCGACAGGTGTAGCAACATGGCGTACCAGTGCTGCCCGGGTTACGCTGGAGCGATCACGATCAGGGGCGCTCTGTCCCTGCGGAGTTTTAGCAGGACCCTGTGAACCAGCGAGAACAGTGGAAAAGCGTACGGCAGATGGCTGATCCACGGCCTCAGGAAAATCCTCCAAGACCGAGCCTGGGGAGAGGCCTTGGAACGAGGAGAATTTCTCTCTCTTTCCGTTCTCGCGAGAGCGAGGAGGGCTATGCGGGGAAAGACCCACGTTTGGAAAACGGAATAGAGAAAGTCCGGAGGAAACTACCACTTGTGAGACAGGAAGGATCTGCTGAGACGATCCGCCAGCTGAAACGCCTGGTACACAAGGCAGACTGATCTCAGCTCTCGGACATTGATATGTAAGGCCAGCTCCTGCGCTGACCGAAGGCCGTGAGTGCGAAACTACGCCAGGTGCGCACCCAGCCGAGAGATGGGGTTTCTGTCATGAGGGACCCCGAGGGGTGAATGGAACAGCATTCCTGGATACACCCGGGAGGGTGCTGACTCCCGGTTGAGGGAGCCTAGGATGCTCGGGGGGAACGAGATGACCACGAGTATGCTATCTCTGCCCGGGTGGCACACCCAGGTGAGCCACGATTGAAGTGAACGGAGGCGAAGCCTGGCATGTTTGGTTGCAAACGTGCAGACAGCCATGTGACTCAGGAAACCTAGGCAAGTGCGAGCCCAAGTTGGCGGGAAGGTCCGTAGACCTTGTACAATTGTTACCCTCGCCTGAAACCAAGGCTGAGGTAAGCAGGCTCTGGCGAGTCTGGAGTCCAGGATGGCTCCAATGAATTCCCTTCCCTGTGTGGGAATCAGAGTGGATTTTACTATTGATCATCAGTCCTAGACACAGCAATAGGTTCGTGTCGATGCCCACATGACTGGTAACTTGGGCCCGGTGGTCCTTCGAATGAGCCACTCGTCTAGATACGGAGAACGTGTATCCAACGGTGGCGAAGAAAGGTGGCGACTACAGCCATGCACTTTGAATACCCCGGGCTGTATAGAGGCCAACCGGGAGGGCCATATACTGGGAATAACGATGGTAGGCCCCAAACCGAGGGTACCTTCTGTGTGGAGGAGAAATGGCGACGTGAAAACATGCGCCCTTCATATCGAGGGCGGCGTACCAGTCTCCGGGATCCCAGGATGGGATAATGGTCGCCCTGGGTACCATGCGGAACTCATCTGCATCGCGACTTGTTGAGTTCCCGCAGGTCTAGGATAGGTCTGAGACCTCCCTTCGCCTAGGGGATTAGGTTTCGCCCTTAGGTACCTCCTGTATAGCTCTGATGAAGAGGAGCATCCGCACCTCTTGCCAGAGGAATCGCTCGTGAGAGGGGTCCTTAGGAAGGACGAGGATGGGTAGGCTTTTGCCCCATTGGTGGTCAGAAGGACCCTAATTTCGGCCCCTTTGGGGTCCGGATTGATGGCCACGACCGTGTAAGCCACGCCCGCTGGCCAAGTCCTGACTTTGTCAAGGCGCAGGGTAAGAGCGGAGGCTGGGGACGGAAACGTCGGCGCTGAATCACCGGCGTGTGCATGCCGAGAGAGAGAGCGAGCAAAGTGACCCTGCTGCCCTTTAGGCTTTGCAGCGTAGGGCCAGTGTTTTCAGAGAACAGGCCTGTGCCGTTAAAGGGCAAGTCCTGTATAGCGTGCCGCAGCTGCGAGGGAAGGCTCGATAACTGGAGCCATGAAACGCGCCGCGTGGCAACACCCGAGGCCAGAGTCGTGGCAGTGGAGTCAGCTGCGTCCAACGAGGCCTGGAGGGAAGCTCTCTCCAGCTCCGTCCTTTGCTGCAGGAGGGCATCGAACTCTTGACGGGAGTTCCGAAGAACCGACTCTGTAAATTTGCCCACCGCCACCCACAGTAGCGGCTAAGCAGGGCTTGCTGGTTCGCTATACGAAGTTGCAGGGCCCCCTCCGGGTACATCTTACGGCCCAGTAAGACCACACGCCCAGCCTCTTTGGATTTAGGGGCTGGTTGCGTTTCGATTAAAGGAGGGCCGGAGGGGTATGTTCCTGCCCCCGCCTCATCTGGGGAGGAGGAAGAAGAAAGGCCAGGGACAAGCGGGTCCTGTGTGGGCTCGAGCTCCTGGGCGACCTCCTGATCCGGAGGGATCTGGGAGCCTGGTGCCGAACCGGGGGTTGCTCTGTACCAGTCGGAGGGGGATGACTAATTGTCGCCTCTGGCACCCAGAGCTCCGAGGGAACGGAGTGAGATGGGATCACCGGTACGCCTCTGGCGTGGTAGTACACCCAAGGCGTCCAGAATGACCACTGATAGGTCTCCTGGAAGACTCTGGAGGGCACATCGGAAAACAGAGTACCACGCATATGAAGTGTCCGCATGGGACGACACTGATGCGTGACTGGATGGCCCTGGAGGAGCTGAAAGCCCTTGGTAGAGTCTCCGTCCCTAACTGACATCGCTCGATGCGGCACCGGGGATCGGTACCGGTAGACATACCGGTACCGAGAACGGGACCTGCCACTGGAGCTGTGCTGGGCGGTCGACCGAGGGTGCGAGGCCCGATGAACAGGAGTGGCTACGGGCGTCCCGGTGCCTGGGGCGGTGCTGGGAGCTGGATCGGTGCTGAGTGTCCCGGACCGGCGAACGGGATGCTGACCGGTGCTGCGAGTACTACTGGTACCAACATAGAGAACGGTGCCGAGACTGTGAGCGGCGTCGGGACCTAGATCGGTGACAGGACCGAGAACATCTGCGGGACCGCGATCATGAACAGTGCCGCTCTGCGGTGCCGACGGAGGGTGGTCTGATCAAGGCAGGCTTGCCCATAGACTATGTAACAAGCACCGGCGGCACCGGGGGTTGAGGCAGCACAGACGCTGTCATTGCAAGCAGCTCCCTCGCCGTGGACACTGTCTCCGGCGTGGAGGGAATAGTGAGCTCGACCATAGCTCACACCAAGGACGCAGCTTCATAGCGAGCTCGACCACGGTCCGTACCGGGGAGTGTTCCAGCACCGGACTCGACGGCTTTTGCCTGGCCGGAGTTAATGGTGCGGGCATTGTCGGTGCCGTGGCAGACATCGGTGCCGGGCGATCCGACTGAGCATAGCGCTCGGCTGCGGAGTAGGCATCTCGGACGCAGCTTCAGAGCGAGCTCGACCACGGTCCGTACCGGGGAGCTTTCCAGCACTGGACTCGACGGCTCTTGCCTGGCCGGAGTAAATGGTGCGGGTATTGTCGGTGCCGCGGCAGACACCGGTGCCGGACTATCTGACTGAGCATAGCGCTCGGCTGCAGAGGCGGCGGCTCGGACGCAGCAAGGATATTGTGCCTCTTCATCCTCCAGGAGAGGGATCCATGCCGAAGGTACGTCGGAGCCAGCGACGGTCGTGCCAGGAGGCCTTGGCGGTACCGGCGATCCGGTGCCGAGGGAGCGCACCTTGAAGACTAACTAGCGCTCGGCGCCAAGAGCGGAGGAGCAAGAGCTGCCTCCCTCAGGAGCTGTTTAAGACGAAAGCCCCGCTCCCCTTTGTTCTCGGATTAAAGGCCTCACAAATGTGGCACTTATCTGTGAGGTGAGATCCCTCGAGGCACTTAGGAGAGGATCTCTTGTCGGCAGAGGCTTGTGGCCGGCCGAGCAATGTAAAACCCTGTGGACCGGGCATCGGACCCGGCACCGGGTGAGGGGAAGGGGATAAACCCCGAACCCCTATAAAATAAATACACTATACTATTCTACAAACAAACAAAGTTAACTACAACTATAAACAGAACGAGAGAAACTACGAGTAGCTAGGGAAGTGGAGGTCAGCTAAGCTGCGCTCCACTGTTCCAACGGCCGTCACGGGCGGAAAGAAGGAACTGAGGAGCGGACGGGCCGGCTGGGGTATATATCCTGCGCTATAGCGGCGCCACTCCAGGGGGCGCCCAGCCGGCCCGCCGGAGTTGCTAGGGTAAAAATCTTCCGAAGAGCCGTGCACGCACGGCGCGCACACCTAACTGGAATACATAGGAGCAATCACTCGAAGAAGAACCATAAGCTTCAAAAGCAAAACCTGGCAAGGAGACAACGGCAGCGCAGTGACAAGAGAGATGAGGACATAGACTTCTCACAAAGTACGGGCCGGGCAATGTGCCCATCATGCTGATGAGCTCTGCATGGTCACTTGTGCTGATCAGCTCGCCACGCTGGCCAAACACGAAATGAAATTCAAAAGTTCGCAGGACTTTTCCTGTCTAGCTGGCCAGTGCATCTGAGTTGAGAGCGCTGTCCAGAGTAGTCACAATGGAGCACTCTGGGATAGCTCCTGGAGGCTAATACCGTCGAATTGCGTCCACACTACCCCAAATTTGACCCGGCAAGGCTGATTTCAGTGCTAATCCCCTCGGAGGTGGAGTAAAGAAACTGATTTAAAGAGCCCTTTAAGTCGGAAAAAAGGGCTTCATCGTGTGGACGGGTCCAGGCTTAAATCAAGGTAACGCTGCTAAATTCGACCTAAAATCGTAGTGTAGACCAGGCCTTAGCTGTGAACTATAGAAATACCATTATGTTCTTTCTAGGCTAAAACTAGCCAAGGAGCAACATGCTCTAAATTCTATTCCCACTGAAGTCAACAGCAATAAATTCCAATTAAAATAAGCGGCAGAAGGATTAAGCCCAGAACTATTAATAAAAAGCTTTTGCTCAATTTTATTATTTTCTTCAATAATAATCAGGGCTGAAGTTTATAAAGATTTAAGTATATGGAAAGTTTGACAGGGTGATGAGCCAATTTTGAGCTGAGAGGCAATGAAATAATAGACGAAAGTCAAAGATCTCAAATCAGGAAAATATTTTAGAGACCTGTAACAAAAAAAATTTGACACACCAAAATTGTAAGGTAGGATGTTTCTATTGAACTTCAATGTATAGAATTCTAATATAATTAATGAGCTGTGCATCTGTACACAAAACGGAACTGGTAAAAAAAAAAAGTGTTTTAGAAGTCACTACTAGTGTAACCAATGCTATGGTATTTTCATTCGTGAACCATTGACAGTAATAAGTTTTATACATTACTGAAGTCTACATCAGTAGGTACCTCATTGTTTCCGAGCAGCTTTTTAATGGTCCGATTTACAATAGCTGTATAGAAGGTTTCTTGTTTCTTTGCCAGTGGTGCATACACCACAACTTCTCGTTTAGGAGGAACCTCAAGAGCTACATCAGATTTCAGTCTTCTCAATAAGAAAGGCGTCAAAATCTAAAATGTAAACAAATATGTATTACACCCACTAAACATGTGGGGCCAAGCTCTCTAGTGCAGTGGTCTCCAACCTCTTTACGCACAAGATCATTTTTTGAATTTAAGGGCAACCCAAGATCTACCTCGCCCCTTCCCCGAGGACCCACCTACTCCATCCCCTCCACCCCCCAATTGCTTGCCCTTCCCCACCCTTACTCACTTTCAGCGGGTTGGGGTTCAGGAGAGGGTGTGGGTTCTGGGTTGGGGCCAAGGGGTTCGCAGTGTGGGAGGGGGCTGGGGCAGAGCGTTGGGATGCAGGAGGTGGTACAGGGTGCTGGCTCTGGGAGATGGCTCAGGGCCAGGGCTTGGGGTGCAGGAGGGGGTATGGGGTGCTGGCACTGGGAGGGGGCTCAGGGCTGGGGCATGGGCTTGGGGTGCAGGAGGGGATATGGGGGGCTGGCTCCGGGAGGCTGCAGGTTGGGTGGCTGAAGAGAAAAGCTGGTCCAGCATAGCTAGGCCTGCTGTACTCATACAACCTGCCCACTGAAGGGGGCGGCGCTTACCTTTGGCGGCTCCAGCCCTACACCACTCCCGGAAGGGGCCAACGCACCCTGTGTGGGGCACGTGGCTCCGTGCACTGCCTTTCTCTGCAGGGACTGCCCCCACAGCTCCCACTGGCCAGTTCCCCATTCCCAGCCAATGGGAGCTACAGAGGTGGTGCTTGTAGGCAGGAGCAACGCGTGAAGACCCCTCCCCCAAGCCCTTCCCCCAGGGCCGTGCTGGGCTAGTGTCCGTTTCTGCAAGAGGCATGGGGCTGGGACAGGCAGGGAGCCTGCCTTAGCAGCAGCCCAAATGCACCACCAGAGATTGTGATCGACTGGGAGTGTCCCCAGGATTGACCAGTCAATCACAATTGACCGGTTGGTGACCACTGCTCTAATGGCATACATTGGTGCAATGTCATTGACCTCAATGGTGTAGTGCCAATTTACACCAAAGAATTTGGCCTGTAGAGCTGTATACAACTACACGCTATAAGCTACATACATGTTGGGAATAGGCATGTCTTTGTGAAGATTCAGGACATATTAAAATACTGAGAAATCCTTATAATGGTGATGCAGTTATGGTCTACATGCCATAGCTTTGAAAAGTGGCTAGTTTAAAAATATTTTGAAAGTTACATTTAGCTTTATTCTTCAGAATTCTTAATTTCATTTCAAAACCAAAAAAAAAAAAAAAGTAATCAAAGACTTATACCATTCTTTTAATCTTCTAATGCTGAGATGGTCCAATACAAAAGAAATGTAGTAAGTGCCAACAGTGCCAAAGATACAACACCAGACCTGCTAAAAGACAGGTACCTTTTCCGTAACAGGTGTTCTTTGAGATGTGTTGCTCATGCCTATTCCACAATAGGTGTGCGTGCTCACCATGTGCACCAGTGCCAGAAGTTTTTCCCTTAGCAGTACCCGTAGGGGGGAGGGCCCCCCGCAACCCCTGGAGTGGCACCTGCCTGGAACGGTATAAGGGAAGCTGCACGCTCCCCCCACCCTCAGTTCCTTCTTGCCAGACAACTCTGACAGAGGGTAAGGAGGGTGGGATGTGACATGAGCAACACATCTCAAAGAACACCAGTTACGGAAAAAGGTAACTGTCTTTTCTTCAAGTGACTGCTCATGTGTATTCCACAGTAGGTGATTCCAAGCTATATCTGTTGGAGGTGGGTAGGAGTTCCCAAGTTCCCAAGATGGAGGACAGCCCTGCCAAACCCGGCGTCATCCCTGGTCTGAGGGAAGATCACAGTGCGAGGAGAATGCGTTAACTGAAGACCACATAGCAGCGCTACAAACATCCTCGATAGGGATGTGGGCCATGAAGGCAGCCGACAAGGCCTGCGCCCATGTTGAGTGTACCCTCACAATGGGTGGCAGGGGAACACCCGCCAATTCATAACAGGAACGGATGCATGAAGTGATCTAATTGGACAGCCTCTGAGTGGAAACTGGCTAGCCCCTCGCGCTCAGCCGAGGCGATGAACAGTTGTGAGGACTTTCTGAACAGCTTAGTCCACTCGAGGTTGAAAGCCAGAGCCCACCGCACATCAAGTGTATGGAGACGGGACTCTTCACTGGACGCGTGAGGCTTGGGGCAGAGGACCCGTAGAAAAAAGTGTCCTGACCCATGTAGTAGGCGGAGACCACCTTGGGGAAGAATGCAGAGTGTGGGCGGAGCGGGGCCTTGTCCTTATGAAAGACCGTGTACGGCGACTCGGAGGTCAGGGCCCTGAGCTCCGAGACTCGCCCAGCTGACATGATCACAACCAGGAAGGCCACCTTCCACAAGAGGTGAGACCAGGAGCACATGGCCAGTGGTTCAAATGGGGGCCCCATGAGACGAGCCACCACCAGGTTTAGGTCCCACTGTGGGGCTGAGGGTCTAGAATACAGAAAAAAAACGGTTCAAACCCTTAACGACATGATGCCCCGGGCCAGCTGGAGGGCTTCAGGCGTAGAAGGCATCCAGACATCCTGAGAGGCTTGTTCCAAAGGGATCAGGCTACTCCGCTGAGCTTGAGTCGGAGGCCTGGGGCCCAGTGGGGATTGAGGACTGCCTGACATGGGCCTATCCTCTGTCCTAGATTTCCCTCAGTGCCGCTGTGAAGAGGGAGTCTTCTTAGCTCTCTTGGCGTGCCCTGTGGACGGAGAGCGGTGCCAACTGGTCAATGGTACTGGAGGGTTGCCGTGTACCAACACCGTGGTGCCGGGTACTGGTTCGGAGCGGTGTGCCAGGGTCGGGGTCAGCGCCTAATGTCCCTCTCTCTTTTGGTCCGAAGCTTAAATGGCTTGCAAATCTTGCACCTTTCACTGATATGGGTTTCTCCCAAGCAGTACAAAACAGTCTGTGTGTGGGTCGCTCCTTGGCACAGAACACCTGCAAGAGCCACACAATTTAAACCCCGGGGTGCGGGGCATGCCCTGGCCCGGGCTCACTGACTAACTAAACAACTAACTAACTACAGGTACTAACATTGAACGAACAAACAGTTCTGGGGACAAGCTACAGCAAAGCTGGAGCAGAGCAGTTCCGATGCACCTTCACTGGCGGCAAGAAGGAACTGAGGGTGGGCTCTCCTTATACTGTGCCAGGCAAGCGCCACTCCAGGAGTCGCGGGGGGCACTCCCCCCTACGAGTGCTGCTAGGGAAAAAACTTCTGGCACCGGTGCACGCGGCGAGCACGCACACCTATTGGGGAATACACATGTGCAATCACTCGAAGAAGTTGTGTTATGATCAACTCCAAAGAAGAAATCTGTTCTAATAATATGCTCAAGATTAAAAGTGCAATAAAACTTTAAAACAACAACAGCAAAATCAAGAACCCAGACCTGGTGCAACATGTGTAAGATGTTCTGCTCCCTTTCTTTAGCAACAATATCTTCAGCAATTTCTGTAATGCTTGTAATGTCAAACCAAGACTCAAAGCTAGAGACAGACAAAACAAATTCAAGTTATTTCATATATGTTATTGTTATTTGAATGTGTCAAGCTCCAAATAAGTTTCTAAAGCACCTTATGTATGAAAGACATACAATGGGTAGAATTAAAACAAGCATTTTCTTTTGTCTAAGGCCAGACAATTGTAAACTGAATTATAATACATAGACATGTTAATTGGAAAGCACAGTGCAATCTGTTATACAAAATAACATTACTTCTGCTGTAGAACTAGACCTTTGCAACCTCTTTCCAGCTTAGCACTAAATTCAAGTTGTTTTTTGGCACTGCGACGTGACAGGTAGTCACACAGGAAAACTTAATGCTTGCTGCTTGGCTCAGAGGGTTTAATTTTTGCTCAGTGGCTGAGATACGAAAATTGTTTCCCTCTCTGTGGAAGCAACTTCAGAAATGAAAAAAAAAAAAGTCACTTGAAGGAAAAAGCCATTCAAGCCCCTCCATCACAGAACAAAGGTGAATCCAATCACTGTGTGACAAGTTATCAATTTATCCAACTCAAATGAACAGATGGATAGTTGTAATGATGTAGGGCATTAGTTCTGAGTAGCTCATGCAGAACACACATACAAACAGTCTGGGCCAATAGACCATGACCTACCTTTTCAAGTCATCAAATACATCTGGCAGCAGGAAGTTAAGTAGCGACCAGAGTTCTGCCAAGTTGTTTTGCAAGGGAGTACCAGTTAACAGAAGTTTATTGTCAGCATTAAACCGTTTTAACTCTCTGATAAGACGACAGTTCATGTTCTTAATCCTATGTCCTTCATCCACTATCAGATACTTCCAGAAGCAATGCTACGGAAAGAAAAGAAGTCACCTAGCATTTCAAGAAATGTGATCTTTGCCACATCAAAATACATACTACAGACAGGACTAGTAGAACTGCCTATTATGACTGCCCAACACTCCCCATTACCCTGTTGTCATTTGCTTATAACTTTGCCAAACTTCAACTGTTTAGGCTAAAATTTCCCATGCCTAGAATCTAACTCAGGCTGGACTTTTTTTTTGAGGGGGGGGGGATTTTCACCCACAATACCCCAAGTTGTTTCCAAGAACGAGGCTAACAAAAATATTTTAAATTCATGTGACTTTATCTGGGCTCTACTGGAGCAGGGAGTTAAAATCGGCAAGGACTGACCTGTGTGTCAGGGAAGCGTCTTTCAAAATATCCATAAAAACCCACCCCAAAGTCTCAGTTCGTACATACTCAGTGAAGACCATGCTTGAGCAACAGGCAACCTTAATTCTGGCATTTCCTAACTGTTGACTTTGCAACCTTAATGTTTTTAATGTAGTTCGTGTAATATTTTATAGTTTTTATTATTCAGGAGTGCACCAACTGATGTAGAACTGAAATGTTATTAAGTTGGATACAGAAAAATGTGCTGCACCAGGAATGCTCCTTCCTTGACTCTACAGCAAAAGAGATGACCATTATTAAGCAACCTCCTGTCTTAAGTGACCACTCCGATGTACTGTGCTGAATATAAATTCTACTCCAAAACCCACTGTGACACTGCACCCTATATTCTTCACAGTAATATGACTATATGATTATGGCATAATTATGACGCATTTTGTACAAGATAAGTCACGTGGGGTGTCTTTGAAAAAGTTATGATTTGCTGAATATGATTATCCTATTTGTATGCATGTAACATTTTTGTGTCTGAAATTATTAATACTGACTAGGGATTTCAAATGGGCTTACTCTGGAAAACACCCACAGCCAGCCTTTCAGGTACAACAATGAAGCCAGACAGTGCTCATCAACAAAGACAATGGAACCTGGAAGAACTTAACCATCCTGTGAAGGTTCCAGGCAGCCTGTAATTAATGGCTGCTATGACTCAGGGCTAGTCCACACTATGCAGCTTTTAGCGACAAGGCTGTGTCAACTAAAAGTTGCAAGAAGACAGCATGTGTAAACCCTCTCTGTTGGTATTTTGTAGGTACTTTTACCGACAAAATACTTCCAACCTCACGAGCAGTGTCAGCTCCTGCTGACAAAGCCGCATTCACACTGCCACTTGCGTCAGCAAAACTTTTGTCTTGCGCATGGGGGTGGTGGTGCTTTTTTAAGTACCAGTGAAAGACAAAAGTTTTGTTGACATCGTCATGTAGACAAGCCCTCAGTAATGTATGCAAGGGCTTGTGACCAGGCCACATGACTCTGGACTCCATCTTGGGATGTCAGTGTTTTTCCACATCTATTATTCTTCACTCCCCACACAAGAAAACTCAAGGAAACACCTGAGGAACAAAGACTGAGTTGGGGCAAGTGCTGGACTCAGGCTAAAAGGATTTCTAGCCATGTATGAAAGACCTGGAGATTTCAAGCTGTAAAGCAAGTGCAGCTTGTTCCTTAAGAATCTGCAAGCCTGCTTGTATCATCTCTCAGGGTGAGAAACTGCTAATTCATATCCAATCTAGTATATTAAGCTTAGTTTGTGTTTTGCTTATTTGCTAGATAATCTGCTTAGATCTGTTTCCTATCCCTTATAATCACTTAAAATCTATCTTTTGTAGTTAATAAACTTGTTTTTGCTTTATCTAAACCAGTGCATTTGAGTGAAATGCATGGGAAATCGTAGCTCAAGGGGCAAAGGTTATTGCATAGTCCTCTCCACATGGGGGGGGGAGGGGGAAAGACACGCAGTGAGCTTATACTGTACAAACCCCTATGCAGTGCAAGATGGTATAATTTTGGGCTTATGCTCCAGAGGGGGTGTGCGCCTGGGGAGCTAAATTACTTTTGCTGTAGACTTTCTACTGTTGCTTCATGCAGTGGCTGGTCAGAGAGCCTGCCTGTAACTGCAGCTGGATGTGTTCCTACCTGTGTGAATGCTGTTGGAAGTGTAGGACTGGGGGCAGGTCTGCAGCTTGTCACAGCAGCACAGTGAGAGAGAGGGAGCCCAGCTGGCTCAATGGTACCCCAGCTCCAGGTGGCACACTGGGGGGAACCTGTCACAACCACCTTCCCTTTAAACAACTAATTTTTGTTCATCTGTTGAGATATCACTTAGGACAAGTTTGCATCAGGCTATGAATTATGCTTGCCTTCTTATTGTCCATCAAGCTATGGATTATGCTTGCCTTCTTATTGTCCATCAAGCTATGGATTATGCTTGCCTTCCCTACCATTGTCCACAACCGCTTTTGGGTAATGCAATCTATTTTTTTCAGAAAGTTACTAAATATGCCAATCCAGGGCTCTAGACACTGAGGGAACAGTGCACTTGGAAACTGATAAAAGCAGCTATAATTGTTACAGTGTGACACTGCTACCGAGCAGAAAAAAATGTTTGAAGTTTCTACTGCAGTAGAAAGCAGTGTTGTAAGCTATATTAGAGATACTGAGGCATTCCACCTGTGAAGGTGCACTTGTATACCTGCAAGGCATTTCTGTCTCTCATGGCTATTTCAAACGAGGTAATGACCACAGGATGAATTTGCAGTGAACCTTCTCGCCTGTGAATTTTTTGAACCAATTTACGACGTTCCTGCTGGGCTCCATGGTACAGCATTATGGGAATCTAAAAGGAGTTTTTATACTTCCATTAATAAGTAGCAATCAAGAACCCACACATTTTATAGTAATCACACTAAGAATCACCACCACTGTGGTTACAATACATATAGAACAAACAAGTTCCAAACCAAAACAGTTATGAGAATGAAATAATGTGCTCCTCTAAACACTAAAAAGAAAATACTTTTTACCTCTGGAGTGAATCTCTTGAACTCGGACATCCAGTTAGGAAGAGTAGACAAGGGACCACATACTAAGAATGGCCCAGGGACTCCTCTCTCTACCATCAGTGCTATTGTAGCAATACATTGGATTGTCTTTCCAAGTCCCATTTCATCAGCCAAAATGCCATTAATGCCATTTTCCCAAAGCATCTGCATACACAGAAAGATACATATGCCTAATAAGCACTAGACATCCAGGTGAATAAACACCTATGACTGCATTCACCATTTGGCTCCTACTATCAATCTTTTCCCATACGCATATTTTCAGAGCTAGATTAATACAATTTCTACTTGCCTAATTTAAATACAAAGGATCTGTACGCACGTGCCAGTCAAATATTTATGCATACATGTGGCCAGTTAGGTGGCCAACTGACCTTGTGAAAGTGCAAGAACTTGGACACATATCAGGCATCTGTATGCCCTTAACTGAAAGCTTATCCCTTAAATGATTTGGTAACTTCACTGGAAATTTTCTGTTGACATTTTTCATTCTTGTTTCTAAACTAAAAGGTAATTTTTTATAAAGTTTGATACAAATTCTGTTTGGTCATTTTTGAGTAATCAAAGCAGAATATAGATACAGTATTTCATATTCAGACACTTTAGCGTTCAATATACAAATAAATTTTAAAAGTTAACGCTTGCTCCATGAATAAATATGCTTTACAAGTTAAACAAATACAGAGAGACATAGCTAACAAAAAACCAGCTACATAACTGTAGTGTCATGCTTCTGCACAGAAGTAGGAATCTCCCTACATAGTTACACTGATATTTTAGCCAACTAGCCTTTATCCTCTGCCTTCTAAAATCAACACATTGTTACCTTTAAGTTTGAGCCAAAAACGATCAGAGGAAAAAACTTGCGCTTGCATCCTTTTAAGCTTCTTTGATGGATAAAAGTCAGTGGAAAAGATTTAAAGAAAAGTTGGGAGAGGGGTTTTTTGTTTGTTTGTTAAATATTAGAAAGTTAGGTCTTGTCTACCCTGAAAGACACTATGGCCACATCTACACTAGGAGTGCTTTAGTAGTACAGATATACAATTATACCATATAAAGTGTGCTCCTAGTGTGGACACAACTTATATTAGAAAAACTGCACTTTTTCCAGTAAAGTCTATTCCAACCCTCTAGCCCAAGAGAAATAAGCTATAACATGAAAAAGCGCAGTTTTGCCAGTATTCCTGTGGCTACAATAGGATCATTTGCTGGCACACTTCTTCACACCCTTGACCAACATAACGATGCCAGTAGAAATCTGTATTGTAGGTATGCCCTGTGATGACTGCAGAAGACTTAATTGAGTCTATTCTGTTCTTGTTGCTAAGTCCGGCTTTCCTTTTTGTATGCAGTGAAGTGCACAATTTAAATGAAACTGAATTTGCATGTAGGCTATTTATTTTTATCGAGCAATTGGAACAAATATTCAAGAGAGAAATGGATTTTAAGACATTTTTTAGAAGGCTCTTGGGTCAGCAACATTGGTCACAAGTTCCCATAAGGAGGAAACACATGCCTGAAGCTGGGTTGCACCTGCTGGTTGGTATACTCAGATTCCTGTCTAAGAGTGGGAAAATGGCACAAGATTCCACCCTGGGACAGGTACGGGCAAGAGGCCTACCACCTGAAGAGGTGCACTTAGAGAGACCAGACATGGAACAGGTGCAGTTAGCCCTGTAACCATGGGCAGTTGAAAGAGGAAAGACTTTTAAGCAGAATATTTAAATCTTTTAATACATTTAACTCCAATGCCCAATATAAAGAAGTCTTTGTTAAAAATTCAAAAATACCAACACTCCAAATAGGTTGCAAGAGCTCACAACACACATCAGATCCCCAAGACATTCTCTAGTTAGAGTAGGGAAGACTAGACTTGACGCTCCTGATATTTTTAAAGTGAAAAATCAAGAAGAAAAACTTTATGATGTATAAAAGAGGCCTGGATATTCTTTAAAGAAACAATAAGGTGTATGAGCTCAATTTTGTGTTTTAGAAATCCTTTACAGGCCACTTGTAATTCCAAAAGAAAGATGGAAGCACTGATTTTTTACACTGGGGATAGAGCTCAATTGAAATCAGGTAAAGAACATCCTGCCTGAAATATCAGTATGTTGTAACAGGGAAAATGGAGTACAGCCTCCCACATGCATGTTTTCCTCCTATTAGAAGAGTGGCTTTAAGCTGTCTTTCTTCAAAACTTCCACCCAGACATTACGTGGCAATGTCCCCATACATATTCCCTTCTTTTAAAGAAACGTGCATGCAATTTCTGCAGTTCAGTCAACCACAGAGGGCTGGAAAGGCCAAAGTTAACATGGACCAAGAGTTCCTTTAAAATAAATAAACAAATAAAAAAAATACAGCTCTGCACAGCTTTTGTGCCAAACCCAAAAGAAACACTGTCTCCCCCCCCCAATATACTTAATGTAGAAGACTTTGAAACATGAGCAATATCATCTTCTGTTGAAATAAGTATAAACATAAGATTTAGGCTAACATACAGATTCATACCCTGAGCCATTCCATGCCTTCAACTTGGTACCACCTCATAACACCTCCTGAAAAAAGCTTTGGCTGTTGAAAGGGTATTGGCTGCCCGTTAAATTTCCGTACTGGATCAAGGAAGTGCTTGGCATTATGTCGTACAGCTTGCGACAACCTATCTTTAATGACACTATTAGAATCTCCATTTTTCTGTAGGTCTTCTGCACACAGTTTGTTAGAAGAGCTTTCATCCTACAGAATAAAGTTTAGAGAATTTAAGTACAAACATTGCAAAGCTTAGTTAATATACTCAGCAAGCTGCTGAGACTTCTGGCAAATCTGCAAGTCAACGTTATTGCTACGGTTAGGCAACACAGTATCCAGCTGCAATGATAAAGGCAGATTTAATCAAAGTGTTAATTAAACCGCTCACTGGCAATGTATCCTTCAACTCTTTGTAGTTTAAAAGCAGTAATATTTATTAAATAAAAGGATAATGTTGAATATCAAGTTGCTATCCATAAAAGTGAGCAGACCTCAAAACTTGACACACAAAAGGACAGCACATTTTCACGTGGAACTAATTCCCTATTTTAAGCAAATTCCAGTGACCACTAGAAGTTGGCTCCCCCCACACACTCAATTCCCTATAAGAACACAGCAGAAAACTAACAACCAACCCCCCCCCCCCGACACCCACTATCCTGCACCTTATCAATTCTCAAAACTACAACAATTTATCATGTGTATGTTGCAAGCCTGATCTGATACTCCAGCACTCGTTTTTTTCCCCTGAGAATATGACTTATACTTTGAGAGGCAACGATGTTTCCCTTGTGCTCCACACTACACTATCAAACAATTCACATTTAACACAAGACACATTTAGGCTCCAACTTCTGGAGGCTTGAGCTTAATATTAAATCAGTGCACCATTTAACCCCATACTTTTAAAACCAGGGCTTTGGAGCAGAGCCCGAACTGGAGCACGGACCAGTAGATTTTATGCCCTGAGCTGGAGTGGAGCAATTCAAAAATTTGATTGCTTCAAATCCCTGTTTAAAACTTCTAGTAGAGCACCTAATGATATAGCAGTTAGGCATTTATTTACAGAACAAGTTTAAAAATATACCACATAAAGTCATTCATAACGTATAAGTAAAACCACCACTTTGTCATGAACAAAATCAAGTTAGACAAAAATCATACATCATATATAGGGTTCCCAGTGTTTATTTTTCCTAAAATTGTATTTATTCTATATAAATAAAAAAATGTTTTTTTTAATATCAGTTAGAATGAAGAAATTGACATTTCTTCCCAGTTTAATACAGAGAACAAGCTGCAAAACTGCATTTTATAAGCTCTCTCTTTAGCAAGATGTTTGGAGGCATAATCCAATAAAAAAAAATCAAGATAAAGAATTCTATTTTCAGATACTTATTTTAAAATCATGGATTCCATGTTGGTATGTGTAGCTTAGATTAACAAATACAGATAGTTAGAAAAGTAGGTTTTCAGTAATAAACAACAATTAAAATATGGGGGCAGGAAATGAGATAAAGACAATCTAAAATACGAGGAATTTTGAAATTGAAGACATTTAAATTGGTTTTACAGTGTACAGTTGTAACAATATGCATGGACATACCTGATTTTCTACTTTGCTTTTTTTAGCCACTGACAAGATTTCCTAGAAATAAAACAAAAATGCTAGTGTAAACTATGCTTTACAGCAACTTGAAAAACTAATATAGCAATATCTATTTTTGTAGAACCTTTAATCCCAGGATCTGAAAGTGCTTTAAGTGAACTGTAACCAAGTATTATTCTCATTTGCTGATAAGAAGAACATGCACAGATAAATTAAGTAACTTGCTCAAGGTCACACAGCTGGGAATACAAAATAAAGTTTACGTTTTTACACGCACACACACTGGGGAGAGAAGAAATGGGTATACCTTCTGGAAGTCTGCATAAATTCCTCATTTTGTTAACAAAGGTGTGTGTAATTATTCTAAAAAGAGATGATTATATAAGCTGCAGAAATCACATACCATCACATTTTAGTCAATGACCTCTCAGAAATTGCACATCAATTAATTCTATGCATGTTTAAAATATGCTGCAGTACCATAAAACAGCTGAATCTGGAAGCTACATCACAAGCAAATGCTAATGTATTGAAAATACTTTTCTATTTGCTGCAAATTACATAAAATGCACTCTTACCTCTTTGGACATGACTTCTGAAATGTAATAGGTTTCATCTTCTCTTCCTCTTTTTTTCTTCACAGCTATAAGAGAATATCACAGATAAGCCACATCAAAAATTAATAAAAACTATACTTAAATATAGACAAAAAGCAAAACCTAATGATAAACCTACCAGATTTCTCCTCTTTTTCATCAGTTAGATTCCGACTCTAGAAAGTGAATATTTAAAAGCATTATCAACTTAAATATTTTCTAATATCTCAGGGATAGATAAGAGAACGATATAATCAACATTGACATGTTTACATTGTTTGTAACTATGTTTGACATCATTTTTGAAAACTGTTATTTCAAAAAGCCCTGGCCCACCTTGGAGAATCAAGCCATTCTAGGTACAACTGTTCAAAAAAAGTTTAAGTATGGCTTTGCTTAAGAGGACAGTTGTGTGAGACAGACATACATGGAAAAGGCTTTATGATAGTATATGTACACTCAAGAGTAAAGCCAAAGACAGGGGAAAAAAAATTTTTCTAACTTAATTTTTAACATTTACCAATCAAGGAAAGGTTACAGCCTACTCTTAAACCCATGTCGCTGTATCAATTTTAGGGTATTTGTCATGCAGATCCTGGAGAAGCAATTTGTATAAAACAGCCAACACATCTTACCGTTGCCGCTTTTAATAACATTTCTTTCTTTTTTTCTAATTTCTCTTTCCTTTTCTGCTCCTAAAAAACAAAGTTCTTACTTGTATAGAACAGCTGCAATAAATCTATCCATTATAAAAATACTAATAGACACTGAGTACACACAGCATCATATTAACGATGTAAGCTGGGGACTGGTTTTGCTTATGTAGTCATATTTTAAAATGGTGCCAAGATGAAAACTGGTAAGTAGATGAAATTGCTTGGCAGCGGTAAGTAGAATTATTTTGTACTGCTTTTTGCTGGATACTTAAAATTCTATCAAAAGAAAATCTGCATATCAAATGCTTTATCACAAAAAAAGCTGAAGCTTGTAAGCTAGTTCAGTGTTTATTTTACATAAAACTAATGGCTTAAATGTAATGCCTGCCCTGTAATCTATTTTTGCATGATATGCAGCTGCACTTTCAGTTTTACATGTTGCATTGTTCCAAATACAACAGAAGTGATAATTTAACTGGACTACAGTGTCTTTAAAGGAAGCAGTCTTATGATTATGTTGAAGAAACTAAGATTTCTAAAAGTTAAATACTGTTAAAATTCTCACTTTTCACGCAGGAATTCTAAGAATCCCTGACAGATTCCTTTGGTACATGTAACATGGAGCAATAAATAAAAGCAAGGAATTTTTAATATAGGAACATGTTAAGCAAAATACCCTTTCTATGCATTTATACAGGTGTAATAACTGCAGATTGTTCTAATCAGATTTAAGACTGACAACTCCACTATTTGGGGAAAAAAGCCCTTGTAGTCTACCAAAAATCAGTGTTCTCTCTCCCACTGCTGACCACATCTATCCCCTTGAATTCCTTCACTGTCTTCCTCTTTCCTTTTGTGTCAAGTTTAAGCTTATTTCTTAACCTTAAATATTCTGCACAACTCTTACTTCACTTCTTGCTCCTTGTTCTACCTTACCTCTTTGCTCCATCATCCTCTTGTGCCTGGTTTCCCACCTTCTTTAATGTTGTCTCTTATTTTGAAATATCTTCTCAATTTGTTGTAAAGAGACCGACCTCTCCCTCTCTTCCACATCCCCCCAGACTGATACCATTAATAAGAATTCTGATGATTTACTGTTATCATGGGCCTTAGTTAGAATATAAACTCTTTGGGGGTGGATTCAGATTATTTTTAAAATGATATCAATGTTATGCAAAGGACTGTGGCTATATTAGGAACTTAAAAAAAAAATCACTTGAGAAGGAGCTGTAACACAGATAAGGCTGTAATAGTTTCTGGAGTTTTTACCTGGGTTTAACTAACAAGGTGGCAAGGACATCAGAAGCTCCTACCGAGGGAAATTTTTTTGGTAAGATTCCCTAGCGCAGACTAGGATTTACAGTGCTCTACAATTAACAACAACAAACAACAACAAAAAAATCAAAATTCTGTCATTTAAACTTAGAACACATCTACCTCCAGCTGCTGCTGTTCCATTTTGGTCAGCAAGAATTTTGAATATATGTTGCTTTTTTCAAGCAAGTGTTGAAGCCTCTTGTAGCGCAT
The DNA here is from genome assembly GCF_016161935.1 of Mauremys reevesii. Lineage (NCBI taxonomy): Eukaryota > Metazoa > Chordata > Testudines > Geoemydidae > Mauremys > Mauremys reevesii. Next base: position 73,450,187 of record NC_052629.1, read on the forward strand.
TTCACTGGAGTCTCTGTCCCAGGACATGCGAGCCTTGCAAACAAAGAAGGAAAGCATATCTTTAGCCATTTCAGCTTTTACTGTTTTGAAATGAATAAAACCGTTCTGTACATCTTGAAGCCAGATACAATTGTATTACACATCTACAGACCCTTCCTCCCAATTATACACTTAAGCTACATCTACACTACACACCACCACCATGCATACATGTCATGTATGTGCAGCTACATGATGCAGTGAAAAGCAGCCTGCAACCATACCGTGGCGTGTAGCTAAACCTCAGTGAAAGGTTCTGGTACAAGGGAGGCAGCAGGGAAGGGCTCTGGCAGCAGAGAGTCGCAAGGGCCTTTCCTAGCTGCCTCTCCCTGCCAGAGCTTTCCCCATGGAGGGGAAATGCTTCAGCAATGGGGAGGTTACAGAACCTTTCCCTCCGTCCAGTGTCCCCGCCTGTGGCAGGGAAAGGCTCCACAGAGAGGAGCAGCCCAACCCTTTCCCTGCTGTCTCCTCCTGGCAGAGCCTTTCCCTGCTAGGGAAATCTTTTCTTTCAGAGGGGAAAGGCTCCAGCAGCAGGAAAGCAGCAGGACACTACACGGCTAAAAATAGCAATGTAGATAGGAAGACAGCTTGGGCGAGTAGAGAGCAAGTATAGTATATACTTGCATACATACCCATTGCCTTCAGGTGTTTTTACTTGCATAAGCCATGCCTCACCAGCTATACTGCTATTTATACTCATGCGAGGTGGGCTGGGTGGGTATGAACACTACACACCACCAAAAGATGTATCCTTAGAGGGTTTGGACAGACCACTCCTCTCCCACACAGTTTTCAGTGTGTAATTTCTTAGATTTTAATATGATGCTTTCAAATAGTTTGTCAACATAAAGTTTCTAGACATATACTCGGTAAACAAAACAGCTTTTAAATGATGTCTGTTCTACACTTGCCAAACAAATCTTAACTTACAGTGTGGATAGAGCCCAAATTAACTTTACCAAGCAGAACAAGTCAGTCACACATATGCCTGGAATTAACATCTTTAGTACCTTGCATAACAGAGAAGCTGTAGTATCTGCATTTGATAGAGTAAAGTTATAGTAAAAACTCAGCCATGAGATTTGTGAATTACTTTTCTAAACCCAAACAAAAAAGAAGAGGAATAAAGCTTAGCACTAAGCAGTCAAAATACTAGACATTTGCAAGGAGGGTAAAATAGCATATCTAAAAACCATGTTCACCTGGATAGCTCTACCACTAGCTTTGAAAAGCTCTCGGGGGAGGGAGGAGAAGGTGTAGGGAATCTTCCAGAACTAAATGGAAGCATGTTAGTAGAATGATGGGGCAATAATCACTGTACGGGAAACAGATTCACTCATTTCCTCTAGACAGTGCACCTGACCACACATTACTTTGTGGAAATGCTGATGTACTCTTTGCCCTGATAGGGTGAGCCTTGGAGAGGAACTGGATGGATGGATTTACAAAAAAAAGAGCCCACAACAGTCAGGCTATCAAGAAAAAGAGGGTTTGTAGCGCAGGAGGGAAAAGCTGTGCCAGGGTGAGATGACTGATTAAGAGATGTACAGCTTTCTTTTAATTTTATTGTTAAACTGAGAATGCCTCATCTATTTTTAGCTTTAAGCCTAGATGTTATGAAAACCCTGTTTCTGCTATTCTACTACAATTTTCTCTCCATCTTTAATAAATCTTGTTTTTAAACATGATTTGACAGGTGGACTGTTGGCTGGATAATTTCACACAGACTGCACTAAAAAGATTAGAACCTCTCCGCTTCTAATGATAGAAAACGAAGTGTAAGGGAGTTTCTGAGTCTCAATCCCCCATTCAGGGTCTCTTAACAGAGCATGGACAGAGTCCTTCTATCAAGGTGTGTCACAAGGAACAACGGGAACGCTAATACAAGGGAAGACGCCTAAAGATCAAGGCCTTGTCTACACTACAGTGTTCGCAACAAGTGCTATAATAAAAATTAGAGAGGTAGCCGTGTTTGTCTGTATCCACAAAAACGAGGAGTCCAGTGACACCTTAAAGACTAACAGATTTATTTGGGCATAAGCTTTCGTGGGTAAAAACCCCCACTTCTGAAGAAGAAACCCCACTTTTACCCACGAAGTCCAAATAAATCTGTTAGTCTTTAAGGTGCCACCGGACTCCTCGTTTTTATATTAAAAATTAGTATTGTATGTTCACACTCGCTCCCTCTGTCAGCAGAGCGCATCCACAACGGGGCACTATCAACAGTGTGAGCAATGCACTGTGGGTACCTATCCCACAGTCCAGCTGGACTCCTTCTGCCGTGTGGTCTTGTGGGAAGGTGGAGTAGATATGGTGCATCTTGGGACCGGCTCAATGTCCCATGATGCATTGTTTTCTGTCCCAGCATTCCATGGGCTTCCAGCCTTCTTTCACAGCATTTTTCAATGGCCCATGTTTGCAGTTCACCCTGCCAACTCTGTGGGAAGGGATGGATCCCGAATGCTCTCCTATGCTCTAATAACTGTCATGAAGACATTACGGACGGCAGTGCAGTTAATCACAAAGTTCCTTTTTTTTTCCCCCCTAACTGAAGAAGACTCCCAGTTGCCTGACAAGCAGTCTGATATGGATAGGAGCAACTTTAGATTGCTTTTGGCATTCACGGAACAGCTGCAGACAGTGAACAGTCACTTTTAGGCTCAGGAAACAAGCACTGAATGGTGGGGTCATATCCTCATACAGGTCTCAGATGACAAGCAGGGAGTACAGAACTTTTGGAGGTGGAAAGCCATCTTCCTGGAACTGTGTGCGGAGCTCACCCCAGCACTGCGGCACAAGGACACCAGAATGAGAGCTCCCCTATTGGTGGAGAAGAACATGGCGATCTCTGTGTGGAAGTTCGCGACTCCAGACTGCTACCTGTTGGTCATGAATCAATTTGGAGTCAGGAATTCAACTGATTGCATTAATGCAAGCATACAGTCATGGCTCGTGAAATCTTAAATGGGAAACCTGGACACCAGTAAGGAGCGGTTCAACAAGAGGCTGAGTAGGTGGCATGTGCCTTTGACAGATTAAAGGCACGCTGGCGATGCCTTTATGTAGGTTAGACCTTAATGAGAATAATATTCCCATGGTCATAGCCACGTGTTGTACACTGCATAATCTCGTTGAAGTTAAGGGTGAAAGGTTTGCTCACTGGTGGAGTGTGGAGGCAGATCTCTTGACTGCTGATTTTGAGCAGCCAGATACCAGGGCTATCAGAGGGGGGCAATTTGAATCAGGGAGGCTTTGAGGAAACACTCTGAAAATGAGAACCAGTAATGTATATTTTTGTGATTACATGTAGTTTTCCTGGGAAGCAATGGTGAAATATGGGGCCTTACGCAGGTAGATTAATGATTTGTTTACTGGAATGTATGTATTGGTAGCTCCTGCTATCTGAAATTGTAGGAGACAAATAAAAATGAGTTACCATTAAAAAACTTTGCTTTTATTGCACAACACACACACACAGACACTTGGTAGGTAAGGAGGTACCAGGGAAGGACAGACTTTCAGAGCTGTGCGTAGGTCCAGTTATTTTGAAAGTTTCCAAAGGGGTGGAGCGAAGGGGAAACTGAGAAGTCCCAGAAAGTGGAAAGAAATGTGTGGGCGGAGTTGAGGGGGGGAGGGGCACAGAAAAAAAGAGTTCTGAATATGCTGCAGGGGAGAGCAGGCACAGATCTGCTCAATCTGCAGCATTATTAAGGACTTCAGTATCTGTTTGTGCTCCTCCATTACTTTAATCATCCACTCAGTAGCATCCTTGAACTCCTGATTATCTTCTCTGTCCTGCCTTTCACCTTCCCCTCCACTCCTTGTGTTCTCCTGGAACATGTCTTCTTTGCTCCACCTTGAGCACTTTCTTATCTGGCAGAGAGTTTGGACGGTGTGCATGGGGTGTTCCTCAAGGCCACATCTGCCGAAGCACAAGGAACAATGCACAGAAGCATGATTGTTAAATTCACATGCAGCATTGAAACGTTTCAGTAAAATACATCTCTGGTAACATAACAATCGCTTTCTCACTGACTCTTGGCAAGCACACATCTCGACAAACACCCAAAGCATGGTGAGTGTTGGCTGGGGAGGCACTCTACATGGGGAAAGAGCATTCTGCAAGGGTTGCATTGCAGCCGAGTTGGGAAAAAATTCTAAAATTCTCCCACAATGAACCCTGCCTGTGGAAAAGTGTAACAGATCTCACCTCTGAAGGTAAGCAGGGACGCGAGGACACATCTATTACACACTTGTGGCTTCAGCCCTGGTCCCTGTGCTGCTTTGGTCCAGGCACAAGTGATTGCCAAATGGCACGGGAAGGTTTCCTACAATGGTGGGAGGAACGAGGCAGCTCTGCCAGGAACCTTTGGCAGAGGATTGCTGAGTACCTCCGGGAAACTTTCTGGAGATCTCTCTGAAGGATTCCCATGAGATCTTGATGTGCATCAATACCCTGTTTTGCTGTACTGATTAGCTGCACAGAGGAACGTCCAGTACACAGAAACACAGCCAGCTTTGTACATTTCTATATGCTGAACCCACCTCCACACTACACAAACCACAGCCACTTACCAGGCATCTCCTCTTCTGCTTCTTGCTCACCAGAGAGCAATTGCTGAGACTGGATAGACACCTCCTGAACAATTCCTGGCTGCCCACCCCACCAGGGGCTCCACATCGTCATCTAACTCCACCTCTTCATCAGTGACTTTGTCCTCCAGGTTAGGTGCTCTTTCCACCGCCTCCAGGCCCGCCAAAGTATCCACAGGGGACTTGGTGGTGGGGTCGCCACCGAGGATACTGTCCAGCTCCTTGCAGAGCTGACAGGTCTTAGGTGCAGCACCGACGTGATGGTTTGTCTCCCTCGCCTTATGGTACACCTGTCTCAGATCCTTTATCTTCGCTCTGCACTGCAGCATGTCCCGATAATAGCTCTTTTCACACAAGTCTCGAGAAATCTGCCCGTAGTTATCAAAATTCCTACGGCTCAAGTGCAGCTGGGACTGCACAGTCTCCTCTCCCATATACTGAGCAGCTTCAGCAGCTCCGTAGTGGTCCAAATGGGAGAATGTTTGCTGTGATAACCTGCCATGTCACCTGAGAAGATGCAATGAAACCTCTCCATGCTGAGCCAACAGGAAATGGAATTTCAAAAATTCCTGGGGCTTCTAAGGGGGCGGGGTTGTTTACCCAGCTGCAGGGCAGTGGAGTTCAAACTGCTGACCAGAGCAGTCAGGGTGGGCATTGTGGGACACCTTTCTGAGGCCAATTAAAGCGATAAAATCAAGCATGGTGTATACTCTGGCACTTATGGAGCAAAATTTTTGTCGACAAAGTCTTATGTCTCTTGTCGGGGTGGTTTTATTTTGTCACCAAAGCAGGAAATTTTTGCTGCTAAGAGTTGCATCGCAGTGTGTTTTGTCAACAAAAGCTGCCTTTTAAATGCCATGCAGCATTTAAAACCTTTGACTCACTCAGTTTGTCCAGAATAGGCTCTCATTTTGTCCACTATTCATTCTCCCTCTGCCCAGCAGGATTTTTCAATCAGGTTTCTTATTGCAAAATGTTTCCCCCTATTCTTTTGATCAGACTTCGTATTCTCACAGTTTTGCAAAGCAGCATTTTGCCTCCAGCACATATAATAGAAAAGTGGCTCTTCTGTTGAAATGCTGTACAAATCACCTAGCGGGGGTGCAAAGTAGTGACAAGAAGAAAAAATGAGGCCTTCTTGAACATGCAGGTTCTAAGCAGGACCCCATCCTGCTAACGGCCCTCTCCTGCCTGAAAGATACTGGAGCTGGTAGGAGAAGCAGGAAGTCATACAGGAAAACAAAGTGTTGCCAAAGCTAGAAAGGAATTTTGTAGATTCAGAAGAACTGTAGGGGACTGCTTAAAAAAAAAATCAGTCTTATTACATTCTAGCATTATAACAACAACGGTTAGGAAGGCACTTTATAAGTCCTTTTTTCACTGTTACTCTGGATTGACATATCATTACTCCATAGCAGAAGTTTCTCTTTTCTAACTTGGGAGTTTGAAGAAAATCAATTCAGTTATCTGAGTTATCAGAGCAAGAGATCCCTGTTTTTATAAGTTAAGAAATTTGATTTATACTGAAGCCCTGATCAGATAAAGCAGGTTTGACATTTTAAATTCAAACCTGTCTCATATGGAATCCTTGTTAATGAATGTGTATTTGCTATTTTTTGCAAAATGCTTAAGCAATAAAAAAAGTTAATGAGCAAAACTGGCATATTGTTATGTCCTTCATAGACTCATTACCAAAAAGTTTATAAATATATGCATGCTCCCAGAGTCTTTGCACCTAACCTCCACTGTGGTAATTCATTCTTTCTTTGCCTTGAAAATGGCATCAGAAAAGATGCCAGATGTGTTAGGCCCTGGATATTTCCAATTTCAAAACTTGCATAAACTGTAAGATACAGTAAGACATTGGTACACAGTTCTAGTACTCACTAAATTTGAACTGATTTGGCTTTATTAAACATAAGAATTTCCATGTAGCTGAACATAAGATCACATTCAAACACGGAATGTGAAAAATAAGGGAGAATTCAATACAGACGATTGTAATAAGTGAGGAAATACAAGACTATAGTTAGAGATTTAATTTTTGCTTTAACTCAGTTCCTCCAGAAACTCCACAACATTAAAAACCTCCTTCAGAACACCATCCTTGTCACTTCCCCATACACCAACATCCCTCCCAATGACAGCATCACTGCCTGCCTCAAACAGCTACAAGAGTATGTCTACACTACAGCCTATGTCGGCAAAACTTATATCGCTCAGGGATGTGAATATTCCACCCCCATCTGCAACATAAGTTACACCAACATAAGCATTCATGTGCACAGCACAATATCACATGGCTTATGCCACTTGCAGAGGCAGATTTTTTTATGCTGATGGGAGAGCTCTCTCCCATCAGCATAGGATGTCTTCACGAGATGCACTGCAGCGGTGCAGCATATTGGTACAGCTCCTCCCCTGCAGCACTGTATTTATAGATATACCCCAAGACAATTGGCAACACTCAGATATCTACCCCAAACACATCAGCAAGTTCATCCATTTCATACTCACTCATAACAATTTTATATTCAAACACTTCGTCCAAACCATGGGAACAGCCATGGACACTAGGATGACTCCTCAGAATGCCAACCTCTTCACTGGCCACCCAGAGGAAGAATTTCTGGACAAATGCACCACAAAACCAATTATATACCTAAGGTACATCAATATTTTTATTCTCTGGACAGACAACCTAAACTACCTCATAGATTTCTACCACAAATTCAACAGCCATCATCCATCCATTTAAACTCTAGAGCACTGCCACACTAGCACCAACTTCCTGGATACCATGATCAGCTTCAGAAATGGAATCCTACAGACAGCTATATATAAGAAACCCATAGATCACCACACCTACCTTCACAGATGCTGTAACCACGCCAAACACATCCAAAAAAAAAAATCTTATCTACAGCCAAGCACTCAGATTCCACATAATATGCTCTGACGAGAACGTTAGGATACACACCTTAACGCAGGGGTTCTCAAACTGGGGGTTGGTACCTCTGAGGGGGTTGTGAGGTTATTACATGGGAGTCACAAGCTGTCACTCTCCACCCCAAACCCCACTTTGCCTCCAGCCTTTATAATGATGTTATAAATCAAAAACACTTTTATATATTTAAGGGGGGAGGGGGGTCGCACTCAGAGGCTTTCTATGTGAAAGGGGCCACAAGCACAAAGGTTTGAGAACCACTACCTTAATGCATTCAAAACCCACTGTTATCAAACAAGGACACTCCACCAGAGAAGTAGGAATGGGCCACTGATATACCCCCAAGAGAACCTACTTCAATGGAGAAATAAAACTCCCTCCAACTGCACACCACTAGTTGTCACTTACCAGCCCACAATGGAACCCATATGGGGTATCATAAAACAATTACAATCCATACTTGATGAGGACCACATCCTGAAAGAAATCTTTCCTACATCACCTCTTCTGGCCTTCAGACAAACCCCAGCCTCTCCAAACTCCTGATCAGAAGCAACCTCTCCTCAGATCAGGACACATCAACTCAAAGAGGCACCAGACCCTGCCAGAACAACAGACAAAACCTGTATACAGATCTCTACTGCTACAATGATCGACCCCCATTCCACACAACACACCTTACAAGATCCGCAAGTCCTACACATCCATCACAATGTATGATGTACCTCATCCAGTGCACTAAATGTCCCAACAACAACTATGTGGCTGAAACCAGATAATCACTATGCTCTCAAATGAATACTCAGAAAAATGATAAAAGACAAAAACACCACATCACCTGTGGCAAATGCTTTTCACAAAATGACCACTCCATATTTGACTTCTCAGCCCTCATTCTCAAAGGAAATCTGCACAACACTTTCAAAAGACAAGACTGGGAGCTTAAATTCATAACTTCGCTAGACATTAAAAATCAAGGACTGAACAGACAAGTGGTTCTCAACTTTTCCAGACAACTGTACCCCTTTCAGGAATCTGATGTGTCTGGAGTACCCCCAGTTTCACCTCATTTAGAAACTACTTGCTTACAAAATCAGACAAAGACACAAAAGTGTTGCAGCACACTAGTAATGAAAAATTGCTTATTTTCTGATTTTTACCATATATTTATAAAATAAATTCATTGGAATACAAGTATTGTACTTACATTTCACTGCGATACTGAACCTGTTTTTCACTTGTAAACAGTGTCTGAAGCCCAAGCCCTGCCACCCAGGGCTGAAACATGGGGCCCCAGGCAACTGCTCTGCTTGCCACCTCCTAATGCCAGCCAAGCATTTGCAACCCACCTAAACCCACCCCATGACCACCCTCGGGGCTGCAAGCCCCAAATCGAGAAACACTGATCTAGATGAGTGCCCCTTGGAAGACCTCTACATACCCCTGGTTGAGAACCACTGGAATAGACATACTGGATTTATAGCTTATTACAACAATCTATAACCCACTAATGACCCTGACACCACCAAGCTGCCTTTTCTTCCTGCCCATCCTTTCAGAACTGAAGGGGTGTTAATGGGCCACTTCACCTTGAATGGTCCCTTGAAATATGTATTAACTACTTAGGCTAAATAATCTGTTCCATTTTGTATTTAACAGTGACACTCCAGGTAGTTTCCTAAACCTGAAGAACAGCTCTGTTGTAAGCTTGAAAGCTTGTCTCTCTCACCACAGAAACTGGTCCAAAAAAAGTATTACTTCACCCATCTTGTCTCTCTTAAAAAAAAAAAAAAAAAGTCACATCATTCTGATCATCTCATTTCACCACCACTTTAAGTGTAACAATTTTTGTAGACATTCTCAGAAACTGCTAAATGTAGAGATGAATGCTTGCCATAAGTATTACTTTCTAGCTATGGCTATTATTCACCAGAGGCTATAATTACAGGATGTATAAAATACTAGTTTCTAGCCATAGCAGTTTAAAATACTCAAGCTTAAAAGGACAGTCAAATTGAAATGTAGTCAATAAAAAAAAATATTTTAAAGTAGTTTCAGGTCAATGTTAGGTAAATTTTAGCTTCAGATCAACTAGTCCAGCCAATTTTTGTGGTGCTATAATCATGTTTCTATTTAAAAAAAGCTTATTCTCCCCTGCTGCTGTATAACAAGTGTACACAAATAACAGAAGATGACAAAGGTGAAATGGGTGATTCACAAACTGTTGTGAACTGCCTTCCAATTCACTATAAAGCTACTGCCCTTTTCCAAATCATTTTTAAAGGGAAACATTCAGTACTTCTAGGCCCAAGAAATGCCACAGATAAATGGTGACAGCTACACTGGATTTGAAGTTCTAAAGCTTTTATTAAACTTGTGTTATTAATAACATTGTTAAATAAATTTGTTAGTTTAAAAAAAGCAAAGTTGTAAGCTGACAGTGTCACCTTAAAAATCCATTGTTGATAAGATAAAAAAATGTTGTTAATGCTGTCCTTTGACCATAACAAAATATTACAACTCTCAGTTTCTGAGAAACTGATTTCACTTGAAGTGCACTCTGTTGAACCATTTCCATTCTGGAAAGCATAGCCGTAGATAATTAAGAGCATGCCTTGCCCAACTTTATAAGTGCCAACAAATCAGGTCCAAGCATGCAATGATTCAGTTAAGTGAACATAACAAATCTGCACCCACAGGCAGAAAGTAAGACATAATTTTTGGCTTTGCTGGTGACAGATAGGCAGAGGTGGCAGAAATATTTTAACTTTGATTACAATCTCCAATTTACCTTTTCCAGCATTTCCCTCTCCTTCTCCATCCCTGCTGCCTCCAGCTGCTCCTCCTCTTCTAGCATGGATGGTGTAATCACAGCTGCCTCTGCTTGTTCACCCATCTCTGCCCCCAGGTGCCCTACAATAGCATGAAAATAAATAAGCTCAAAGAGTACAAGTCTGCCTGCAACGTGAGGACAGTTGTAGATGCTCCTTTCTGCACAATGCCACATTAACAGCAGTAACCATCACTGGCTCAGCAATCAACTGGCATGTGCCATACAAATGGGCACAAGAATCTCAGGCTTGTTCTCATTGGGATTGAAAGGCAATTCTCTGACCCTGTACATGAGATGTTGGGGTACACTGTCGAGAAGGTTCCACTCTAACCACTGCAATTATCACAATCAACCCCATCCAGACCCTTTGCAGCCATTCCCTTCCCTCAGTTTCAACCTCCTACACCTGTATCCACTTCTCAGCCGCACACCTCCGAACCCTTTGTCATACACCCGCCTCCCTCCCTCCTCTTAACCCATGTGCCCTCTTTTCCTCCTCCAGCTCCCAGCCCTCCTACTGCAGTCACCCCCCCTAACACTTCCCCTTCCCTCCAGCCCGCGGCACTTCCCCCCGCCCCCGGCAGTCACCCCTTCCCTCCAGCCCGCGGCACTCCTCCTTCCCCTCCTGCACCCAGTCCCATACACCCCCCCACACACTCAACCCTCTCACTCCAGCCCCAGGTACATCCCTGCCCCCTTCCCGCTCCGACCCGCGTCCTCCGAACTCCGTGGGCCTGGGAGGAGACCGACGCTCACCGCCGCTGCTCGGGGTGTTGCGGGCCGGCATGGCTGGCTGGCGCGAAAACTCCCGGTACGGCACCGCACCGCTCCGTTCCCCTCACAACTCCCGCGCCAAACTTCCTACCATGCGCAACGAGAGCTACAAGTGTCGCGAGACCCACCCAGCCGCCAAAACCGCGCGCTACCAAGCACAGCGAGAAGGGACGCTCTCGCGACACTGTACTGGTTCCCGCTAAAAACCCAACTGGAGGGGTAGCTCTCCCAGGACCCCCCATTAACCCCTTCCCCGCCATCACCCCTCACGGTTGCCAGGGCCAACGCTCTATTAATCCCTTCTATGACATCACCCCACCGCCCACTGGTACCACAGCCCCATTAACCCCTTCTGTGCCACACACACCCCACTGCTGGCTGGGGGCACCTCCCCATTAACCCCTTCCACGCCGCCACCGCCTGCTGGGTCCTCCGCCCCGTTAACCCCTTTCACGCCGTCACCCCCACCGCCTGCCGGGTCCTCCGCTCCATCAACCCCTTCCACGCCGTCACCCCCACCGCCTGCTGGGTCCTCCGCCCCGTCAACCCCTTTCACGCTGTCACCCCCACCGCCTGCCGGGTCCTCCGCCCCGTCAACTCCTTTCACGCCGTCACCCCCACCGCCTGCTGGGTCCTCCGCCCCGTCAACCCCTTCCACGCCGTCACCCCAACCGCCTGCCGGGTCCTCCGCCCCGTCAACCCCTACCACACCGCCACCCCCACCGCCTGCCGGGTCCTCCGCCCCGTCAACCCCTTTCACGCTGTCACCCCCACCGCCTGCCGGGTCCTCCGCTCCATCAACCCCTTCCACGCCGTCACCCCAACCGCCTGCCAGGTCCTCCGCCCCGTCAACCCCTACCACGCCGCCACCCCCACCGCCTGCCGGGTCCTCCGCTCCATCAACCCCTTCCACGCCATCACCCTCACCGCCTGCCGGGTCCTCCGCCCCGTCAGCCCCTACCACGCCGCCACCCCCACCGCCTGCCGGGTCCTCCGCACCATCAACCCCTTCCACGCCGCCACCCCCACCGCCTGCTGGGTCCTCCGTCCCGTCAACCCCTACCACGCCGCCACCCCCACCGCCTGCCGGGTCCTCCGCCCCGTCAACTCCTTCCACGATGTCACCCCCACCGCCTGCCAGGTCCTCCGCCCCGTCAACCCCTTCCACGCCGTCACCCCCACCGCCTGCTGGGTCCTCCGCCCCGTTGTCAGGGACTTTAACCCCAACAGCGAAGTTCGTTGTCTGATCACAGAGAGACAGGCAACACCAGCAAGGTCCGATCAAAAAGCTCTTTATTGACAAGTGCACGCGTCAGTAAAGAGCAACTCGTCTCCAGTGAGAACCAGCCTCTCTTTACAGCTTAGCATTAGCCTATATAGACAGTTTTATTACGTCATACATCACTCACTTGAGCAAAACCCACCCCCCTTTAACAACTTAAAACTAGACACTTTTAATATACACACATGCCTAGACTTTATGTCTACAATTTTAGATTATTAATTATTTCTTAACAAACACCAAAAGTTAGGAATACAGGGGAGTTTTAAACAAATCTATAACTCAACCAGGGAGTTAGAATCTGAACTGTGAGATACTAGAGTTTCTTATCAGTTCTTCTAACACTGTTTTAACATAACACAGCTGGTACTATGCCAGGAATGCAATCCCTGGTTTTTCTCACTCTTTCCAGGGCTTTGTGAAACAATGCTGCTTCTCAGTACTTTTCCACTCTGGGATTACCCAGAAACCTCTGTTAGCCTGACTTCAGTCAGGTTGGCATAACTGGTTTTGTGCTACATCTTTATTCAGGCCTAACACCGTCAACCCCCATTCCATGCCATTACACCCCCAGTCTGCCGGGTCCTCCGCCCCATCAACCCCTTCCACCCCATCACACCCCCAACCTGCCGGGTCCTCCGGCCCGTCAACCCCTTCCACCCCATCACACCCCCAGCCTGCCAGGTCTTCCGCCCCGTCAACCCCCCTTCCACGCCAGCACCCCCATCGCCTGCCGGGTCCTCCGCCCTGTCAACCCCTCCCACCCCATCACACCCCCACTGCCTGCTGGGTCCTCCGCCCCGTCAACCCCTTCCATGCCACCCCCCCCGCTCCGCCTGCCGGGTCCTCCGCCCCGTCAACTCCTTCCACGCTGTCACCCCCACCGCCTGCCGGGTCCTCCGCCCCGTCAACCCCTTCCACACCACCACCTCCACTGCCTGTCAGGGTCACTGCCCATTAATCTTTTCCGCACCGCCCTATTAACCCCTTCTACCCCATCATCCCCACTGTCTCCCGGGTCCTCAGTCCCATTACCCCCCTCCATACCATCAACACCACTGCCTGCCAGGGCTACCATCCCATTAACCCCTTCCACACCACCACCAACTCCACTGCCTGCTGAGGCCTCGGCCCCATTAACCACTTCCGAGCCATCATTTCCCCTCACTGCCCACCAGGGCCTCTGCCCCATTGACCCCTTTAGCACTGCCCCCACACTGCCCGCTAGGACCGCTGCCCCATTAATCCATTCTGCAACAACATCCCCCAACTGCCACCTGGGGGCATCACTCCATTAACCCCTTCCACACCACCACTGCCTGCTGGGGCCAGAATAAGAATGTCCATACTGGATAAGATCAAAGGTCCATCTAGCCCAGTATCCTGTCTTCCGACAGTAGCCAATGCCAAGTGCCCCAGAGGGAATGAATAGGTAATCATCAAGTGATCTATCCCCTGTCGCCCATTCCCAACTTCTGGCAAACAGAGGCTAAGGGCACCATCTTTATCCAACCTAACCCTACCTCACTGCAACTTGACATCATTATTCCTTGTTCTGTCATCTGTTATCCCATGACAGCTTACTTTGCTTAAGAGCCTTTGGTAAGGGACCTTGTCAAAGGCTTTCTGAAAATCTAAGTACACTATATCCACTGGATCCCCCTTGTCCATGCTTGTTAACCCCCTCAAAACTCTGGTAGGTTGATGAAGCATGATTTCATTCTACAAAAAACTCTTGCCCAACAAATTATGTTAATCTATGTGTAACTTTAGCGCCTTCATGGCCAAGATGGAGTCTCAATACTCACAGCCCCATGCAGCTCTGGGCAGCGGTGATACTGCTACTGGCCTGTCCTTCTCGGGTGATTCCTCCCTGGTGTTGGTGGCATCAGGCATCTGTATTAGGCCTGAATGAACCAAAGTTATTTTACGCATGCCTAGAGGGCCCCAAGCTAAACTTTAATTGACCTCAGCTAGTTATCAGTGCAACACTGATACCAGGAGGCAATTATAAGGCCTGCTTGCACCTGGCTGAAGAGGAGGAAGGGAAGGCAGGATAACGAATCAAAGGGAGGAAAACAAAATAACCGGTCAAGAGAAAATCACTAACGAGATGATTTGTTTACTGCCAAGTATGACTTAACTGCTTAATGTAATTGCTATTGCAAAGTGTATTTGCTACATGGGAATAGACGGGAGGGGGAAGAAGGAGGGGTAAGGGGGAGGAGTGTGGGGGGTAATGGGAAATGCTTAGCTGAAATCATGTATAAGAAGAGAAAAATGGCTTGTATCTGTGCAGCAGGATTTGAGATTGCTATGTCTCCCTTGCACCTTATTTGGGCTCAAATAAACTTTGTCTGCTTCTCCACCTTGGTGTGTTTATTGGAGTGAAGCACACCGGGCAACGAACCGCTGTTGCTGTCCTCGGGCCTCTGTGCCGGCAACAGTTTTGGCGTCCCTGGGTGGGCTCGAGGCAAAATTGTGCCTTGCCCGGATTCCTCCAATGGCGGCGGACGATGGTCACAGCCGACGCCCAGCGCACACCAGTGCCTTTACCGGGGGCCTCGGCAGAGAAGCGTCAGGCCGACCTTGGAAGACACAACGGTGCAACGCGCTCGAGTAGTGGAGAAGCTGTTGTGGGCGACGGTGAGGAATCGGTCCCGTGGATAAGGTAGGAACAGTCCAGTGGTGTGGACTTTTGCCTGAGGCTGGGGACGCCCAGCCGTTGTAATTCCCACTAGACGAGAGAGCGTCCTATTGTGGGTCAAGGGCAAGCCCATGGTATGGGGCAGGAACAGAGTACAGGCAGGGCACGGTGTACACCCTTAGAATGCATTCTGACGAATTGGAGAGTGTTTGAATCAGATCCATTGACTAAAAGCAAACTGAAAAGGTTCTGTACAGTTGACTGGCCTCAATATCAGCTAGAGAGCCAGGAAAGGTGGCCACTGGAAGAATCACTTAATTATAACACGATCCTTCAATTACTCCTGTTTTGTCAGCGAACAGGTAGCTTCTGAAGCTGTTTGTATGGAGAGCTCTTGTAAAAATCTCCCATCATATGCCCCAGAGCTGCACTGGGAGGAGAACTGTCCGTGGGGACGTCTGTCTCTGTTGGGCTCATGCCATCCGAACTTATTGACTGTGCAGCAAGATAAGATGCATCGTGGTAATAGGAAATAATGGTCTTGGTGTGTGTGTGTGTATATACCAGTGTGAGTGACTGTTACCGGAAGACGCCCAGTGTACCCTGTGAAGCGAAAGCTCGTGATTAGGACTACTCTAACGCAAGCCCGGTAACTAGTGGATCTTTAGGAGATCCGACCCATGGTGGGCTGACTCGGCCTGGCATCGTCCGGCGAGGAAGCTACCTGGGTCTAGGAGCGTGTGAACCCATCTTCCCTCCCCTCTCCTTTCTGTGTGGGCTACTGACAGTCTGATCATCTCACTGGACGTAATCAGAGTAAGCGGCGCCGTCTCCCAGAGACTAGCCGACACTCTTTGCTGAAGGGAGGTGTAGGAGAGTCGTGGTCATCCTCGTTAGTCTCTCCTGTGTGAGCGCCCTGTAGGGAGAGATCCTTAGTTTATGTGCCGCTAGCGCGGACAGGGCACCCTCTGTGTGTGTGTAAGTGGAAAATGGGGGAGGGACAGTCTAAACATTCCACCTCACCCCCTAAGGGTACCCCGGCATGTTACATGTATGTACATTATGGTCCTAAAACCTGCAGGTATTTAGAGAATTGGAATCTTTACATCTAAACAATGCCCATTAGAAGGTACCTTCAATCTAGATAAGATCATACATCTCAGAGGAGCTTTTAATCACCAAAGAAAAGCCTCTGAGACAGTGTAAGCAATTTGTCTAGGAACGGGTTAATTTGAAATTCAGCTTGGTTTGGTAAAACTGGAGAAGCCACAGGCTGGAATCTGAACTGGAATCTCTGAAAGAGACATGACAGGAGATTCCAGGGTGTAAAAGAACAGCCCTCCCAAGAGTGGAAGCATGTTGGAAATTCTGGACAAGCTGTATACAGAATAATCTCCCGTCCGGTTATTCCCCTTTTCTGAATGTTATATACAGACGTGAACAGTCTGGATATGCGTGAGTATTAAAGTGGCTTAAGGCTTGGGGCATTCATATTTTTCCTGAGTGATGTGGGAGCGTTCCCAACACTTTCCATTGTTGTTTTATTATTTTTAATAAAGCTTTAAAATTTGGTTATATGGTGTGTTTTATCTTCCCCCAACGTCCTGCAGTGTCAGCCTGATCACCTGACATGAGGGATTGATTGGTAACAGAAGTTTGTCACAGTTTGATGAGCAATAGAGAATGGGGGAGCCCTGCAGAATTTACACCATCTATCTGTTTTACCCTTGTTATTTTATGTTTGCTTTGTTTGGTACTGTTGGTGTTATATGTTGAGGATTGTATGATTAAAGGTGTGCCCACTCTCAGCTGCAGTAAGTCTGAGAACTGGAGAGGGGTTTAGCATTCCTCTTTCCACCCTGGTTGACCGGGAAGGGTGGCAGGTGGATCTACCCCCAGTTGTAGCAGTACTGGGCAATAAAGTGGTTGGAGAAAAGGGAGGACTCGGATAGTCTTGTAAGTAAAAATGTTTTAGAAAAAAGACCAGAAGGGTGGGGGCTAGTTGAAAAGCCCACGCTCCTAGCTAAACTGGTAGTAGAATAAGTTGGTACCCATGGAAGGGACGATTCAGCGAGAAAAGCAGGATTGGGCCCAGGCCGGCCGGCAACAGACAGAGAGATTGGAGAACAGGCTGGAACAAGTAAGTGATTTAAGGCAGAGTGCAAAGTTAACTCTGTAGTTGCTGGAGGGAACAGCAATGGAACTTTGTAAAAATGCTAAAAAAAAAGTTCTTGGTGTCTTTAAAATGTATGTAAATAAATTCAGGCAAAGAAATTATTAGATTGCAATCATTTGGCTATGAACCATTTAGTTAAATTATCTAGAGAATGTATATAGTGCTATGTAATTGAAATTTTATTAGGCTCTAAGGCACTATAAGTGGTGATGTTTTCTTTCAGTGTTTAAAAGCAAGCCAGAAATCATCTGTGTTAATGCAAGTTATCTAACTGATAAGGTAGAAGCCACTAAAACCTGGGTTGTCTGTAAAACACATACAAGAAAATATGGGGTAATTCCCCTGTTTTGCCTGAAATCAACAAGGGTATTTGTATATTTTAAGCAATGATTAACTGCCCAGAAGGGGTAGACCTCTGTTTTTGTCTTTCAAATAATCAGAGAAAACTAATGCCAGCTAAACAGCATTCAACGTACCGTGATTTACTGGCACAGTAAAAATTATGTTTTGTGTTCTATGTTCTGTCTTGTGGTGTTTGTCTCATGACCAGAATTGTTGTATTTAATATTTTCATGGGATGGTCTGGTTTAAAATCAAGTGAAAGGGTTGGATTAAAATGCAAATATTTGTTTTGTTCAACTTAGAATACAAAGTGTTTAAATACGTCAGGAAAATGTGATATACTAAAGTCTAGTACATTTCCTTAAGAGAAACTTTATTGGCCAAATCTTTTAATTGAAAATTGTTATTAAAATTTGCATACTAACAGCCTTTAAAAGCAAGGCCATGAAAAGTTAACCCACTCCCCATATTGTACATGGGATCCTTCTGGCTATCTTAAATTTCTAGCCAAAGGGCTGGGAATGGTGGGAGGCTATTGAACTAGAGGTTGTATTAAATAAACTCCTCAAAGTGGGTGTGCTTGTCCTGGCTTGTTGTTCCAAAGCTCTGTAATAAGGTTAATTTAGTAAAAGGGTATATGTGGCATACATTAACTAATAAAATTAATGTACTGTATAATGGCAATGTGTATGTGTTCATTGTTAACAAAAGGTGTATAAGTAAAAGTTTCCTTTGTAGGTTAAAAAAAAAAAGCCAAAAAGGAAAAAAGAAAAAAGAACAAGTTAACTAAGAAAAAAATAGTTAACATGCTCAGTCTAAGAATAAGGCGCTGACTCCGTTCAAGGACACTGCTTACAGCTAAAACTTGGCTAACAACCAAGAAAAGGGGGGCTTGAATATACCCAAGCAGCTGTAAAATCTGCAAAGACACTAATGCAATGTGTTAGGTTTCTTTTCTCACAGGTAAAGAAGCACTATCCGAAGACCCTAGCAGCCCTGCTACTCCTTGGAACCAGAAAACTGGATCAATGTAAAGGTCCACCAGCGAAAAACTGCTTTGGCTCCATGCTGGAAAGGCCCTTATTGAGTCCTGCTGACTACCGACACCGCTGTGAAGTGCCAAAGACTGACTGCCTGGACCCAGGATTCTCATTGTAAAAAGACCCCTCCACCTCAGAAGAATTCTCCTACTGATGATTAGCCTATTCCTTTTTCTAGTTTTATTGTGCTTCTGGACAGCAGGGAAAAAGGACAAGGTGACGTGCTGGTTAAACCTCTCCCTTGTCCACTGACAAATCTACTGTGCCTTTGAATTCTTCTAAAAAAAGCAAAACCATTACAGGGTGATGTACTCGTAATCCCTCCCCTGTAAAATGCTAAACTACAACTGTTTCAGAAAAGGAAGAAAAACACTCATTTCACTGACATTGCCAAAGTCCAGAAATTCCTGACCAGAAAGGACATTAAAAACTGACCCTGGTAAAGAAACCCAAGAAATTATACAATGGCAGGAAAAAACTTGTGGAATCCATGCTTGAAAATGTGGTATTAATTAAATTTTGGGGTTTATTCTACAGGCTGCGCCCTGTGTTTTGGATAAATCCTTTAGTATGTATTGCCCTCCCTAATTGAATTTTAAATAACATTGCCTTTATCCAGTTTTTAAATCACTTTTATATACCCAGATTGCTCACAAAGGGCTGCCATTAGATTAGCACAACAAAAAACCTGGGTTATTTCCTCTGAAAAAAGAGGAAATTGGGCAGATCCCTGTGGGCTGGGCCAATAGTGTAGCAGCCATTTAAAATATTCTTAAAGGCAAAGAACATAAGAAATTGGGCCGACTAGAAAAGGCCAATAGCCTTATTTTTAAAGTTCAGCTATCTTAAGTACAGGCTGAAGTTGGTAAGTTACATGTCATTTTCACCATTAGTCCTATGACCCAGAAGTTATTGACAGAGATGGTATTAAATATCACTGAGGCTGGGAAGGCATTGCAGTAAAATCTAGTATGTTTGGAAATTCAGGATTTCCTGAATGACCAGCTGATGGCCATTTAAAGTGATCTTGAGCACCAGACTTGGCTCACTGCCCTTACAGACATATCAGGAGTACCATCTGATCTGTGGTCATGAAAACATACTTGGACACTTTCTGGGTGGAAGTGTGGACATTCACAGTGCTCCTTCCAAGCATTTGGACCGGTTAGGGTGGGTGTGGCCTCCCACATACCAAATCCTGCTGGGTCCATGGGAAGAATGAA
Organism: Mauremys reevesii; assembly: GCF_016161935.1. Classification (NCBI taxonomy): domain Eukaryota; kingdom Metazoa; phylum Chordata; order Testudines; family Geoemydidae; genus Mauremys; species Mauremys reevesii. The sequence goes on from NC_052629.1 coordinate 73,470,083, forward strand.
TGTAAAACTAAATACCCCCTCATTAATAACCCCAGCTCCCTAAAGCTTAATTGCTTTTTGTCCTCAAAGTATAAAAAAACTCAGCCAAAAGTTTGTTGAGTATTCTCAAACGGGGGAATTGTTGGTGGCATCAGGCATCTGTATTAGGCCTGAATGAACCAAAGTTATTCTACGCATGCCTAGAGGGCCCCAAGCTAAACTTTAATTGACCTCAGCTAGTTATCAGTGCAACACTGATACCAGGAGGCAATTATAAGGCCTGCTTGCATCTGGCTGAAGAGGAGGAAGGGAAGGCAGGATAACGAATCAAAGGGAGGAAAACAAAATAACCGGTCAAGAGAAAGTCACTAACGAGATGATTTGTTTACTGCCAAGTATGACTTAACTGCTTAATGTAATTGCTATTGCAAAGTGTATTTGCTACATGGGAATAGACGGGAGGGGGAAGAAGGGGGGTAAGGGGGAGGAGTGTGGGGGGTAATGGGAAATGCTTAGCTGAAATCATGTATAAGAAGAGAAAAACGGCTTATATCTGTGCAGCAGGATTTGAGATTGCTATGTCTCCCTTGCACCTTATTTGGGCTCAAATAAACTTTGTCTGCTTCTCCACCTTGGTGTGTTCATTGGTGCGAAGCACACCGGACAACGAACCGCTGTTGCTGTCCTCGGGCCTCTGTGCCGGCAACACTGGCACTGTGCTCCTCCTGGTTCCTGTCCTGGGGTGTCCCCGACTGGCCGCCCTGTCCTTCCCAGGCTTCAAGAAGGTTCTATGCTGCTTCACTTTGCGAGGACCTGCTTGCTGCAGCCCTCCTCTCTCTGGGGCTCCAGAGCCACACCCTGGAGTTTCCCTCCTTTCTCTCACTGCTCTCCCTCGCCCCTTAGGAAAAAGATTTAAAGGGGCCATGCTCTCTAAACCCCAAAGGAATTACACTCTCCCTTGCCCAACAGAAATAATCCTTGATGTCTCCATCAAGGTGGGCAGCTCTATACCATGGATCCCGAGCAGGAGACCCAGGGCCCCCATTCATCAGGAGCATTCCCATCACCCATCCCACAGGACCCTGAGGGGTGGAACAGGTTTCCTATGAGGCAACTCACCCCCCATGGCACCCCAGAGATCTGTAGGTCACTGGGTTCCCCTAAACAATCATACATCAGCACACACCTGGGCTTCCCTTCCCTAGAGGAACGTCTAGGCTGGCTGTCAGTATTGGCTGAGGTGACATCACTGAACATGGAGGCAAGATGATGGGTCCTTGAGACATGAATCCGAGGGCATCTGGGTTTAAAGTGGCTGTTTGAAGTACAGGGTTCTCTGCCTGCACTGAACATTCCTCATCATGTTCTTGGGGGGTCTCCACAGCTTTGGAAGTGGGGCCCTGGGAGTGCTCAGTGTGGGTTTTTCCCCTTCACCATCTCTTTGTGTGACAACAAAAGGATCCATTAGGGTCGGGGCATTCCAAACTGGATGATTGCCAAACCCCATTTCATCCTCACTCTCCGAGGAGCTGGGCGTTTGCAGAGGACAGGTATATTTCCATCGTTGGGACTGTGTTGGGATATGTTACAAACTATTGTTAGTACATAAGAACATAAGAAAGGCTGTACCGGGTAAGACCAAAGGTCCATCTAGCCCAGTATCTGTCTACCGACAGTGGCCAATGCCAGGTGCCCCTGAGGGAGTGAACCTAACAGGCAATGATCAAGTGATCTCTCTCCTGCCATCCATCTCCATCCTCTGACGAACAGAGGCTAGGGACACCATTCTTACCCATCCTGGCTAATAGCCATTTATGGACTTAGCCACCATGAATTTATCCAGTCCCCTTTTAAACATTGTTATAGTCCTAGCCTTCACAACCTCCTCAGGTAAGGAGTTCCACAAGTTGACTGTGCGCTGCGTGAAGAAGAACTTCCTTTTATTTGTTTTAAACCTGCTGCCTATTAATTTCATTTGGTGACCCCTAGTTCTTGTATTATGGGAATAAGTAAATAACTTTTCCTTATCCACTTTCTCAACATCACTCATGATTTTATATACCTCTATCATGTCCCCTTAGTCTCCTCTTTTCCAAACTGAAGAGTCCTAGCCTCTTTAATCTTTCCTCATATGGGACCCTCTCTAAACCCCTAATCATTTTAGTTGCTCTTTTCTGAACCTTTTCTAGTGCTAGAATATCTTTTTTGAGGTGAGGAGACCACATCTGTACACAGTATTCGAGATGTGGGCGTACCATGGATTTATATAAGGGCAATAATATATTCTCAGTCTTATTCTCTATCCCCTTTTTAATTATTCCTAACATCCTGTTTGCTTTTTTGACAGCCTCTGCACACTGCGTGGACATCTTCAGAGAACTATCCACGATAACTCCAAGATCTTTTTCCTGACTCGTTGTAGCTAAATTAGCCCCCATCATGTTGTATGTATAGTTGGGGTTATTTTTTCCAATGTGCATTACTTTACATTTATCCACATTAAATTTCATTTGCCATTTTGTTGCCCAATCACTTAGTTTTGTGAGATCTTTTTGAAGTTCTTCACAATCTGCTTTGGTCTTAACTATCTTGAGTAGTTTAGTGTCATCTGCAAACTTTGCCACCTCACTGTTTACCCCTTTCTCCAGATCATTTATGAATAAATTGAATAGGATTGGTCCTAGGACTGACCCTTGGGGAGTTCTGCAATTTCACATATGAGTTCCTTCAGAATTCTTGGGTGTACTGAATACCATCAGGTCCTGGTGATGTATTACTGTTTAATTTGTCAATTTGCTCCAAAACCTCCTCTAATGACACCTCAATCAGGGACAGTTCCTCAGATTTGTCACCTAAAAAGGATGGCTCAGGTTTGGGAATCATCCTCACATCCTCAGCCATGAAGACCAATGCAAAGAATTGATATAATTTCTCTGCAATGGCCTTATCTTCCTTGAGTGCTCCTTGAGCATCTTGATTGTCCAGTGGCCCCCACTGTTTTTTTTAAGCAGGCTTCCTGCTTCTCATCTACTTAAATTTTTTTTTGCTATTACATTTTGAGTCTTTGGCTAGCTGTTCTTCAAATTATTTTTTGGGCTTCCTAATTATATTTTTACACGTCATTTGCCAGAGTTTATGCTCCTATTTTCCTCACTAGGATTTAACTTCTGCCTTTTAAAGGATGCCTTCTTGCCTCTCACTGCTTCTTTTACTTTGTTGTTTAGCCATGGTGGCACTTTGGTGGCACTTCTCTTACTGTGTTTTTTAATTTGGGGTAGACATTTAAGTTGAGCCTCTATTATGGTGTCTTTAAAAAGTTTCCATGAAGTTTGCAGGGATTTCACTTTTGGCACTGTACCTTTTAATTTTTGTTTAACTAACTTCCTCATTTTTTGTGAAGTCCCTCTTTCTGAAATTAAATGCTACAGTGTTGGGCTGTTATGGTGTTTTCCCCGCCACAGGGATGTTACATTTAATTGTAGTGTGGTCAGTATTACCAAGCAGTCCAACTATATTCACCTCTTGGACCAGATCCTGAGCTCCACTTAGGACTAAATCAAGAATTTCCTCTCCTCTTGTGCGTTCCAGGACTAGCTGATCCAAGAAGCAGTCATTTAAGGTGTCAAGAAACTTTATCTTTGCATCCTTTCCTGAGGTTGCCCGGGCCGCCACTCACCGGCAGCGGGAGTGCAGCAACCCGGCCCTAGCTGTGCTGCTGGTGAGTGCTGGGGGGTGGTTCCCCCTGCCCCCCAAGAAAGCCACCCCCACAGAAGGCCAGGGGCCATCCCCCCCCCGCTCCTCCCCCACAGAGGCCTGGGGCTCGACTCCCTCCCCCACCGCGGAGGCCTGGGGCCAGCCCCCCCACTCCTCCCCCATTGATGCCTGGGGCCCCACACACACACCCCTACAGGGGCGCTGCGTAGGGCCCCAGAATAGCTAGGGAAGGCCCTGGTTGAAATCTCCCATTATTATTGAGATTTTTATTTTTATGAAGCCTATGAAGCCTCTAATCTCCCTGAGCATTTGACATTCACTATCACCATCCTGGTCAGTTGGTCAATAATATATCCCTACTGCTATATTCTTCTTATTAGAGCATGGAATTACTATCTATAGAGATTCTATGGTACAGTTTGGTTCATTTAAGATTTTTATTTCATTTGATTCTATGCTTTCTTTCACATATAGTGCCACTCATAGACTCATAGACTTTAAGGTCAGAAGGGACCATTATGATCATCTAGTCTGACCTCCTGCACAATGCAGGCCACAGAATCTCACCCACCCACTCCTGTAACAAACCCCTAACCTATGTCTGGGTTATTGAAGTCCTCAAATTGTGGTTTGAAGACCTCAAGCTGCAGAGAATCCTCCAGCAAGTGACCCATGCCCCATGCTGCAGAGGAAGGCGAAAAACCTCCAGGGCCTCTGCCAATCTGCCCTGGAGGAAAATTCCTTCCCGACCCCAAATATAGCGATCAGTTAAACCCTGAGCACGTGGGCAAGACTCACCAGCCAGCACCCAGGAAAGAATTCTCTGTAGTAACTCAGATCCCACCCCATCTAACATCCCATCACAGACCACTAGGCATACTTACCTGCTGATAATCAAAGATCAATTGCCAAAATTAATTGCCAAAATTAGGCTATCCCATCATACCATCCCCTCCATAAACTTATCAAGCTTAATCTTGAAGCCAGATATGTCTTTTGCCCCCACTACTCCCCTTGGAAGGCTGTTCCAGAACTTCACTCCTCTAATGGTTAGAAACCTTCGTCTAATTTCAAGTCTAAACTTCCTAGTGTCCAGTTTATATCCATTTGTTCGTGTACATTGGTACCAAGCTTAAATAATTCCTCTCGTTCCCTAATATTTATCCCTCTGATATATTTATAAAGAGCAATCATATCCCCCCTCAACCTTCTAAGCCAAGCTCTTTGAGTCTCCTTTCATAACATAGGTTTTCCATTTCTCGGATCATCCTAGTAGCCCATCTCTGAACCTGTTCCAGTTTGAATTCATCTTTCTTAAACATGGGAGACCAGAACTGCACACAGTGTTCCAGATGAGGTCTCACCAGTGCCTTGTATAACAGTACTAACACCTCCTTATCTTTGCTGGAACTACCTCGCCTGATGCATCCTAAAACCGCATTAGCTTTTTTAACGGCCATATCACATTGGCGGCTCATAGTTATCCTGTGATCAACCAATACTCCGAGGTTCTTCTCCTCCTCTGTTACTTCCAGCTGATGTGTCCCCAATTTATAAGCAAAATTCTTGTTATTAATCCCTAAATGCATTACCTTGCACTTTTCACTATTAAATTTCATCCTATTACTATTACTCCTCCACCACTGCCTCATTAATTCCTTTTGCGCCACCCCCCGACACTCCCTGCCGGGGCAACAGCCCTATTAACCGTTTCCACGCCATCACCCCCACCCCACCCGACCCCGCCACTTCCTGCTGGGACCATCATCCCATTAACTCTTTCCACGCCCCCCCCCTTCTACCCACTGGGGCTACCACCCCATTAAGCACTTCCGCCCCATGACACCCAGCCACTTCCACACCACCACTGTCTGCTAGGGCCACCGCCACATTAATTCCTTCCGTGCCACCCACTCCCCCGGGTGCACCGCCCCATTACCCCTTTCCACACCATCACTCCCACTGCCTGCCAGTGCCACTGCCCCATTTACCCCTTCCATGCCACACACCCACCTTGCTGGCTGGGGGCACCTCCCAATTAACCTCTTCCATGCCACCCCCCACCTGCCGGGGCCACCACCCCCTTTACCCCTTCCACACCACCACCACTGCCTGCCGGGGCCTGTGCCCCATTAACCACTTCTGAGCCATCACCCTCCCCACTGCCCACCCGGGGCCTCCGCTCCATTAACTGCTTCCACACCACCATCCCCTCACAGCCTGCTGGGGCCACTGCCCCATTAACCACTTCTGCTCCAACACCCCCACTACCTGCCAGCCCCCCTCCACTGCCTACCAGCACCACCACCCCATTAACCCCCCCCCCCACTGCCCACTGCTGCCACCTCCCCACTAATCCTTTCTGTGCCATCCCCATCCTGCCAGTGCCTGCTGGATTAACCCCTTCCACACCACCACTGCCCACTGGGGCTTCTGCACCATAACCATTTCCCAGCCATCAACCCCCCCCCCCGCACACACACACTGCCTGCTCGGGCCTGCACCCCATTAACCTCCTCTGTGCTCCCATCCCCCACTGCCCTGCAGGGCCACCGCCCCATTAACCCCTTTTATGCCACCAACCCCCACTGCCTGCCAGGGCACCCGCCTCCTTAAGCCCTTCTGGGCCAGCACCCGCCCCCCCATAGCCTGCCAGCGGCACCTCCCCATTAACCCCTTCCACACAACCACCCCCCACTGCCCACCTAGGCCACTGCCCCATTAACCAATGCCACCCCATCACCACCACTGCCCACCAGGGCACGGCCCGCTTAAGCCCTTCTGGGCCAGCACCCCCCCACTACCTCCCATTAACTCTTCCACCTCATCCCGCCAACTACTCACCAAGGCCATTGCCCCGTTAACCCCTTCCAAGCCACTCCCCACTACCTGTCAGAGTCATCACCTCATTAACCCCTTCTGCCCCATCCCCTCCCTAAACTGCCTTCTGGGACCACCGCCCCATTAACCCCTTTCGCACCACCCCCATGGCACTCTGTGCCTCAAAACAGTACACTGGAATCACCATATTCACCAGTCTCATATGATTATGCTTTGTTTAATACAAAGCATGCCATGTAAGATATCATAGGAAAAGTTATGATCTGCTGAAACCCATTGTTCTGCTCAAGTGTGAATAGCAGTAGTATGTATAGTTATGAGATTGTGATCTATGGTTGTTACTGAAATATGCTGTAAGTTTGCTAATGGCATGCCAAGGATTCTGGCTCTGGTGGGTGTCGACCACCAATCAATCAGCTATGTGACTCAACTATGCAAGCACCACACAATGGGATTGGAAACTGTGACGTGAGGGCTGCTTGTTCACTGCAAAGCCCACCAGGACGTGCCTGGGCTAGTGTGTGCCAGGCACATGGACCAAGGGTATAAAATAAGGAACAGTTGCAGCACCATAGCTCCCCCACCTATGTTGGAAACAACTGTGATGCCAAGAAGATGAAGATCATCAGAGTAGACTGGCTCAGGCTTCAAGGGGGAAGTCCCTTCATTCATACAATAATGACAACACACTGATTACAGCATTTCATTACTACTGCATTCAGAAGTGATCTGTAACCCAACACCAGGCAAAGTTGATTACTTTGAGCAACACCGCTCTATCTGCTGGATATCTAAGCAGAGTAGGTGTGTTTATGTAAATACAGTTTGTTCCTGAAGTCTGTCCCCTGCACACACACCCCAGCTGGCTGTCAGGGGAGAATTCATTCAGATCCTGCTTACACCTAAAACAGTGTATTTTGCTTGAAGTGCTTGGGAATTCTCAGCTCAGTTACAAAGGCATGTGTGTGTCCTCTCCACATGGAGGGAGGGGCAGACTGGGTTATAAATTTACACTGGTCAGGCTCCTGATCCGCGCAGGATGGTACAGCTCTGGGGTCCGAGGCTGGGAAGCTGGGGGCAATTGGCTGGAGTCTCTTCGTTGTTGGTTCATGAGTGGCTGGGAGAAGCATACGTGTAACTCAGCTGGCTGTGTCCCTGCCTATGGATGGCTGTGTAAGTGCAGGACCTGGAGAGGTTTGTAGTTTGTCACAGCATCACTGTGTGAGAGGGAGCCCCGGCTGGTAAAACAGAGGACTCAACAGTACCCCAGTTCCCAGTTGCACCCCAGGGGACTGGTCACAGTGGCACAGCGAGCAGGATGAAATGCACAGCTTGTTGTTCTGAGGGAGCTTTGTACTTCATCCACTGGTATAGAGATTTTAAGTGAGATTTTAAGAGTGGTAGCTGAGAACAGTCAAAGAGAAGGTTACTGGTTTGTTATTTTCTGTTTGCTTATTTCAGGAAATGGAAATGGGGACAGAAAAGCAGAAAGATGAATGAAAGCAGTGAAGCAATTGCGAAGCTTGAGCTGTTCAGACTGCAGGCAGCAGAAAAAGAGAGAAACTATGAGCACCAGTTGAGACTGAAAGAACTGGAGGTGGTAAAGGAGAAGGAAGTAGAAGCCAAAGCCCAGAAGCAAGCCAGAGGCTGCGGAGATAGTACACCAGAGGAGTATGGAACTGAAACAACAAGAAACTGAAGAAAGAGAGAGAGTGAAAGCACTCATTGGACTTGCTAGAAAAGCAGAACCAGAAACCCCTGCTGACACCAGCACCACTAATTCCCAACTCTCCAAAAATCCACAAATGGGAACAATTGTGTTCTGCATATGCTGAGATCAGTGATGTTGCAGATTATTTCACTACCTTTGAGAGGCTGTGTGAGATTCATCAGATTCCTGATGACAAGAAAATCCCCACTTTGGTTGCGAAGTTTACTGGTAAATCTCTGGATATATTCAATGAAATACCAATTGAGGATGCTTAAGATTCAAATAAATGGTTTTGAAGCAATTTCAGATTACCCGGAAACATATAGAGTAAAACTTAGAAATTTTAAGGGGGTGCTGACATGAGTAATGGGGAATATGTAAACAAAATGAAAGATTTGATTGGAAAGTTGGTGAGGGGAAAAGGAGTTACAAGCTTTGAAGGACTATTTGACCTGGTTGCTCAGGAACATTTCCTAAGCATATGTAAAGATGATGTGAAACAGTGTCTATGGGACAAAAATGTGAAAACTGTGGATGAGATTGCTTCTCTAGACGATGCCTTTGAGCACATACAGGCATCTATTGTGCATAAACCACATAAAGGGAGGTTTAAACCTAGTGGGAAGCAGGGTCCGCAAAAGAGGGTGGCTGGGAGTCTGGACACTCACCTCCCCAAACCGTTCCTCTCTACTCTCTTCCCCAAATCTCCTGTGAAAACAGGAGAGCCCAAAGGTGCTATTGTAACTCCACTGATCACCTGAGGAATAGATGCTCTGTACTAGGAGGAAGCAGGCAACCAATAGCTCATGACAATTCCACTGTCCTTAACACAGAAAACTCCCAGGCGATTGAAACATATTCTATTGGTTTTGTAAGATTAGCCTAGGGTGACCAGACAGCAAATGTGAAAAAACGGGACGGGGGTGGGGGATAATAGGAGCCTATATAAGAAAAAACCCAAATATCAGGACTGTCCCTGTAAAATCGGGACATCTGGTCACACTAGATTAGCCTCTGCAGAGCCACAGAGGAAACACATAAAGGCTGTCAGGATTAATGGCAGGGAATACTTTGGGTGGGAACATGCAGATGCAGAGATTTCTGTGGTCAAGTGGAGTATAATTCAGGAAGGTGACATACTGCCAGGACAGATGGCAGAGCTTTTATTAGAAGGAGGTTACAGGATTCATGTGCCTTTGGCGAAAACACACATAGAAATTCGGGGGGTTAGAAAGTTTATTGACAGCAGGGGTGGTGGACGATAATCCCATTTTCATACTAATTGGCAATGATTTTTTCTGTGTAGCTCAGGCTGTTAAGGTGTTGGCCTGCAGCAAGAAGGAGCATTCTGCTGGGACCCCAGAGGGAAAGGTTAAAGTCCCAGGAACTTCTGAAGGAATGGGAGAGAGTCTTCTTGATTCCTATGCATGAGGGGGAAGCAGTATGCTTCCAGGTGTGAGAGTGGTTGAGACCAGCTCCTGCACTGTAGCTGAAGGCAATAGCACCTCAAGAAGGGAGGGGGGTATAGCGCCTGTCAGTGACACAACTGTCCAGGCTGTTAGCTGTGAGCCCTTCACAGCTGAACAGGGGACAGATCCTACTCTAGAGAACATACAGGCCCAGAGGAGGAAACTGGGGAAGGAATAGTGGGGGTACAAGAATGTCTCCACAATGATCACATGGGAGAGGATGCCCAGGACAGAATGGCTGATTCAGCATCTGTGCACCCAGGAACTCAGCCTGTGACTCAGGTTTTGAAAGGAAACTGTGTAACTGATCTCCTGGAGGGGAGCAGTCGCACAGTTGACCTCTTGGGGACAAAGAAAGGGGTGACGGAGGGTACCCAAATCCAGGTCTAAGTTTTTCAGGACGCTGGTCCCGATAAGATTTTGGAAAGTAACTGTGTCTCTTTAAATCAAGATGCAACCCTAATGCCTGTGATAACAGGGAAAGCTGCTGGGAAAAGGTGCATTTGATCAAAGAGTAGCCACTATTAGCTCAGAGAGCACAAATCATAACCCTTTAGGAAAAGGGGGTGGGGAAGGTCTGAGTGCTGCGAGTGGGGATCACAGAGTAACCCCAAGTAAAGAGATGGATTTTTGGCACATGTACAGTCTAGTGGTTGGGAGACAGCTCTGCCCCCACTGCCTGCCAGGGCCACCACCCCATTAACCACTTCTGCCCCATCACCCCCACTGTCTGCTTGGGTCACCGAGCTGTCTGCCTCGTTCACCCTATCTTCCCCCCACTGCCTGCAGGGGCCATTGCCCCATTAACCCCTTTTGCCCCATCTCCCGTCCCGCCCACTGGGTCCACCACCGCATTAACCCCTTCTGCACAGTCACACCCCCCTGCTCACCAGGGTCATCAAACCATAAACCCCTTCCACCTTGCAGCTACCACCCCACTCTGACCCACCAGTTGCCTCCATACCATTGACCTCTTCCATAGCAAATACAGGCAAACATACACTAGAACAAGCAAGGGAATTTGCAGAGCCATAAAGACTTGGGCAATAGATTATAACTCAGAATCTCTCAAGAACATTATTCCTTGCGTCAGCAAGGCCCCAATCCTGCATGTACCTTATAGCAATGTTGGGGCATGATTCCAAAAATCCCTCTTCATACTAGTCAAAGGCCCAGCACAAGGAGCCATGCTAGCTCTATGTTGGGAACAAACAGCCATTACATTAATATGGCTGGAAGGGACTTGTGCACTGACACAGGGTGCAATACAGCTAGACCACCCCTGATCACTGTTTGTACCCTACCATTTCCCCTCACGGTACTTTGAACAGTACCATATCAGTGGCCACTGTGGGCCTTCATGATTGTCACTGTGCTGCACTCCACAGCCACTCAGAACGTCAGTGACTGCAGGGACAGTGCACAGACCCTCAGATTCCAAACCATAGGCCTCCATCATTTGAATCAATTGGCTAGCTCTAACCACTGTCAGGATCTAATATCAGTCGAGCTGTTCTCATTCAATCCAGGAGAGGGCAGCAGGACACTCACACATTAGCCAGATCAGTCTTGTGCCTAATACAGTTTAAGATTTTACAAACACCAATTTCCCGAACAAGCAGTAAGATCCCAAAGCACTTTCCAGATTCTACAATTAGAGTACAACATCACTTTTCGTACTATTGAAATGCAGCCGTGGTGGCTGTTGAAGCAACTCCAAACAACAGTTTAGGGCGGGAAGTGAAGATGAAGGTCCAGCTGAAACTGCAGGGGAATTTAGGGAAATAGAATGTAACTGTATGAGTTGATGGCTGTGGCCTTAGGCCCCAATGTTAACAGCCCTATTTTTATGAAAAGGGCCATCAGATCTTTAATGGCCAGAAAATTTAATGGCCTAGAACACAATTTACATCTCATCTGAGAAAAGAATCTCCAGTAAAACATATTATACCCAGCACACTACACCTCTTTCTCTACACCCAGGTTATTTTGTAACCTCATCAAAAAAATTTCTGGGACTGCAAGACATGTGCCAAACTTCAAAGACTTTGCTTCATGCATTCCCTGCTGCTCTCCCAACCCATTTGTCTAGACATGGGTCTCATGCTACACCAGGGGTTCTCAGACTTTTGTACTGGTGACCCCTTTCACACAGCAAGCCTCTGAGTGCGACCCCCCTTATACATTAAAAACAGTTTTTTATATATTTAACACCATTATAAATGTTATAATGGGTTTGGGGTAGAGGCTGACAGCTCGCGACCCCCCATGTAATAACCTCATGACCCCCTGAGGGGTCCCGACCCCCAGTTCATCTCATTGGCTTCAAGAGAACTATTTGTCCCTGGAAAATGGGGTTTGCAGGTTGAGGCCCTCTGATTGGGAGCTCTTTGGGGCAGGGTCATTGTTTTCTTGTAATTGTGGGTCAAATACTAAGAAGCAATAAATGATCAAATAATAACTAATGAGTGAAAGCAATAACATGTTGCTTGGGTGCTGCTCGTGCACCTCATCTCCATGTAACTTGCAGGAAAAGACTCCCTGTTTTGAGTGTGCCCTTTACAGAAATATCTCAGGCAAATGCTCCTAGGCAGTGGGTTGGTACACAGCATGATCAGCATTTCACATACCACAAGTGGAAACCTACTAAGGGAGCATGCGTCAATTTCATGCCCAATCCTCCAGGCAAGCACACTTAATATACTGGTTTGGTGCATGTTATACTGGTCTACAATTTTTGAGAAGGCATCTGCTTCAGTGATAAAATGTCCTTTTTCTTATGTATTTTGATGTGCTGAATTCAAATATGACAATTAAAACAACTGATTGGCTACTGTTTCTAAGATATTTAAGTTTTTACATTTTATGTCTATGTATATTGTGTAGATTGTAGAGTTTTAATCATAAATTGTAAACCTAGGTCTTTTCATGTGTTTATGGTTGCTTTACATGATAATATTTCACCTGTCCTGTTTATGTAACACTTTAAAAATCAGCAAAAGGGTTATCTAACTAAAATTTATTATGAAACAAAAGGCAAAAAACTATTATATACATAGTTTAGTCCTATTCAGTGTCTACTCGGCGCTTCTTGGCTTGTCTCTTGTATTCATTAAATGGAGCATCTCTTGTCACTGTCCAGCAATAGTCTGCAAGCATTGATGGGCTCCATTTGCCCTGATGGCGTTTCTCCATTGTTGCAATGTCCTGGTGAAATCGCTCGCCATGCTCGTCGCTCACTGCTCCGCAGTTCGGTGGAAAAAAAAATCTAGATGAGAGTGCAAAAAATGTATCTTTAGTGACATGTTGCAACCAAGGCTTTTGTATGCCTTGAGGAGGTTTTCCACCAACAACCTGTAGTTGTCTGCCTTGTTATTTCCGAGAAAATTTATTGCCACTAACTGGAAGGCTTTCCATGCCGTCTTTTCCATGCCACACAGTGCATGGTCAAATGCATCATCTCGAAGAAGTTCACGAATCTGAGGACCAACAAATCATAGAATCTCAGGGTTGGAAGGGACCTCAGGAGGTCATCTAGTCCAACCCCCTGCTCAAAGCAGGACCAATCCCCAACTAAATCATCCCAGCCAGGGCTTTGTCAAGCCTGACCTTAAAAACCTCTAAGGAAGGAGATTCCACCACCTCCCTAGGTAACCCATTCCAGTTCTTCACCACCCTACTAGTGAAAAAGTTTTTCCTAATGTCCAACCTAAACCTCCCCCTCTGCAACTTGAGACCATTACTCCTTGTTCTGTCATCTTCTACCACTGAGAACAGTCTAGATCCATCCTCTTTGGAACCCCCTCTCAGGTAGTTGAAAGCAGCTATTAAATCCCCCCTCATTCTTCTCTTCTGCAGACTAAACAATCCCAGTTCCCTCAGCCTCTCCTCATAAGTCATGTGCTCCAGCCCCCTAATCATTTTTGTTGCCCTCCGCTGGACTCTCTCCAATTTATCCACATCCTTCTTGTAGTGTGGGGCCCAAAACTGGACACAGTACTCCAAATGAGGCCTCACCAGTGCTGAGTAGAGGGGAATGATCACATCCCTCGATCTGCTGGAAATGCCCCTACTTATACAACCCAAAATGCCATTAGCCTTCTTGGCAACAAGGGCACACTGTTGATTCATATTCAGCTTTTCGTCCACCGTAACCCCTAGGTCCTTTTCTGCAGAACTGCTGCCCAGCCATTCGGTCCCTAGTCTGTAACAGTGCATGGGATTCTTCCGTCCTAAATGCAGGACTCTGCACTTGTCCTTGTTGACACCTTCCTTTATCTTAGCTTCACTTAACCTTGGAAATTTTCCACGGAGGTACTTGAAAGCTGCTTGTGTTTTGTCAATGGCCTTGACAAAGTTCTTCATCAGACCCAGCTTGATGTGTAAAGGTGGTAACAAAATCTTCCTTGATTCAACAAGTGGTGGATGCTAAACACTTTTCCTCCCAGGCTCCAATGACTGTCAGAGTGGCCAATCTTTCTTGATGTAGTGGGAATCTCTTGCACGACTATCTCATTCGCAGAGAAAACAGCAGTACTTTGTGTATCCAGTCTGCAGACCAAGCAAGAAAGCAACAACCTTCAAATCTCCACAAAGCTGCCACTGATGTTGGTCATAGTTTATGCACCTCAAAAGTGGTTTCATGTTGTCATAGGTTTCCTTCATATGGACTGCATGACCAACTGGAATTGATGGCAAAACATTACCATTATTCAGTAAAACAGCTTTATGACTCGTCTTCGATGAATCAATGAACAGTCTCCACTCATCTGGATCGTGAATGATGTTGAGGGCTGCCATCACACCATCGATGTTGTTGCAGGCTACAAGATCACCTTCCATGAAGAAGAATGGGACAAGATCCTTTTGACGGTCACGGAACATGGAAACCCTAACATCACCTGCCAGGAGATTCCACTGCTGTAGTCTGGAGCCCAACAGCTCTGCCTTACTCTTGGGTAGTTCCAAATCCCTGACAAGGTCATTCAGTTCACCTTGTGTTATGAGGTGTGGTTCAGAGGAGGAGGATGGGAGAAAATGTGGGTCCTGTGACATTGATGGTTCAGGACCAGAAGTTTCATCCTCTTCCTCTTCCTTGTCTGACTCAAGTGAGAATGATTCTGGTGCATCAGGAACCGGCAGTCCTTCTCTGTGGGGTACTGGGCGTATAGCTGATGGAATGTTTGGATAATGCACAGTCCACTTTTTCTTCTTTGACACACCTTTCCCAACTGGAGGCACCATGCAGAAGTAACAATTGCTGGTATGATCTGTTGGCTCTCTCCAAATCATTGGCACTGCAAAAGGCATAGATTTCCTTTTCCTGTTCAACCACTGGCGAAGATTTGTTGCACAAGTGTTGCAGCATATGTGTGGGGCCCACCTCTTGTCCTGATCTCCAATTTTGCAGCCAAAATAAAGGTGATAAGCTTTCTTAACCATAGTGATTATACTGCACTTTTGTGATGCAAAAGTCACTTCACCACAAACATAGCAGAAGTTATCTGCACTGTTCACACAAGTACGAGGCATCTCTGCTCACTTTGGCTAAACAGAAATGTGTCCCTTTGCAAAATCAGACACTGACAAATAAGAGAGCACGACACTGTATGATTTCTAGAGCTGATATAGGGCAATTTGTTCAGCAGAGTGATGTAAGCTTCGTTATGATTGCATCATCCATGACTTCTAGGAATAACATGATGCAATTCATATAATGTATGACGCAATACCAGCTTCAAATTGCATCATTCATTGTTTTGTCTAAAAAGCAAGTACTGTCCAAACCCAGTCATAGATTTATTCATAGATCCAGTCAAAGATGTATTTTAGTCATTTCTGGTTTAAATTGAGATCCCTTCCCTTTATAACTCACTTATCCTCCGCTATTCCCAAGTCAAGGGTCGTATATACTGACCCAATAGCATAACTTGAAAACTAGAGCCAATCAACAATTTTAAGCATCATTTTCGTTCTCAGTGACCCAGAATTAGTAAAGTTTGACTACATTTATTTCAGAAGCATTTTGGCTGTAGAGCAGTGTTATTAAGCCCCCTCCTGCCCCCTGTGAATGGTCCTAGCAAATCATTTGCAGCCTGTAACTTCTACCTCAATAAGGTCTCCTTTACAGCAGGTGGTAAGGGCTTGACTTTTGGTCCTGAAAGGGGTCTCTGGTTCAATCCCCACTAATCACCATGATGGCTGTATGTGTGTGGTCACTGTTTTTTGTTATGGCTAAGTGCCAAAGGAGACTTGAGATTGAGGGGAGAGCTCTGACCATTTGAGACCCCATCAAGTACAGTATGCCACCTCCAGTGACCATTGCCTTATGTTTCAGAGGAAGGTGAAAGCCACTCAGAACACACCTAGCTATTTATGCAATGTAATGCAAGGTGCAGGGCAGGGAACTTGTTGGCAAGGAGAAAATGACAGTAAAGAGAAAGAGATAAAAAGTAAGCAACAAGCAAGTACTGTGAACAAAGACACACCTGTTCTCAGGTAAGGCAAATGGCTGCTGCTAAGTCACAAAACCCATGGAACCTTGTCTTTGAAGTTTGCCTGTCAATCTGATAAATGACACAATGAGAATTTGTGTGTTGCTTCATCGTGCTCTTCTAGAACTGGTTTTCCTAGCCAACTATCCATCACCATAGTAGCTATACACTGCACTAATTGTGCAAATGAAAAGCTGTGACTTTGCAGCAGGATGATTTTCCTGTTGGGAGAGAAATGAGTGAGATAGAATCTTTCTTTCTTGCCTTCTTTATTCACAGTATGGACACAAGCTTTCCTCATCTTGAACAAAGATGGCCAAACCAGAAAGGTTCCAAAGGGATTTAAAACTCCTGAGCCAGTTCATCACTGGCAGGATTCCATTGGCTTCCATGGAGTTCCCCCACTTACCACCAAATCTGAATTTGGCCCACTTTGTATCAACCACACACCACTAAAAGGCAGCCACTTCTGCAGTAACCATTCTCCCCCAGTAGTGTATCTTCTGTCCCTACAGTTTCTGTAGCTGGGTGGGGAGCAAGGGACAGATCATCCCATTGACCTACATGTGCATTTCCCATTGACATCTGGAGGGAGGTCTGACATTTCTTGAGCTGGCTCGAAATTTTCCAAAGGTTATCAAGATCAGTAGGTTAGCAGGTTTGATTTAAATCTCCTGTAACTCAGAGCTAAGTATCTACAAAGCCAGGCAAGTCAGCAGAAAAAAATCTCAATTGTCTTGGGGGCTCACAAGATTACCTTGATTTGTTGCAGCAGATTAAGTTTACAGGAGAGGTTCTGGAGCATGTTGTATACACAGGAATAGCTGCACAGTCTCTTAGGAATTATTTTAGCCTTTGGATTAGTGTATGTAGCTCGTAGGCCTGAGTATATAGAGCAGACTCACCTTGTTAGTCAGTGACACTGGAATGTGTTTTATTTGTGTCTGTGGCTCTATTTGCTGATGGAAAGAGAAAGTTTTTTTCCAGTTTAGGAGCCAGTGAAGTTGGAGCTGCAGAATATTAAAAAGTGTTGGGAAAAGTGTACTAGGACTTTGCTTATGGTTGAACTGAGACATCTGCCAAATGACAAGGGCACCTTAGCTGTGTAATAAGTGTCTTTACAGCTTGTTTCTGGAGGGGCTTAGCTGTGTCCTTTCACTGTTATCTAATGATACAGATCTCACAGAGGTGTACAGAAAAGGAAATCTATGCAAGATATCGGTGTGACGTTGTAGTCTTTATGGTTTTATAAAAATATGCTAATGAGCGAATATAATGTAACTGGAATATGCTTCATGCAAAAGGTCTCTTGTAAGGTATCATTACAAAGCTTATAATCTACTGAGTGTGTTCATCCTATTTGTATGAATGTATCATTCTTGTATCTGAAACTAGAAATATGAAATATAACTCTGAGGGCCTATTGTAATTATGTAAAGTGTGGGCCATTAATGGTGGTTTGGAATCTTGATGACTCCCATTAACCAGGACAAATGACTGCAGATAGCTCTGTTTTACCTGTAAGTGTTCCTGTATAGTGTGTGCTGGCAAGTGGGCAATGAAGTCTTGCAGCGACATGTGATCGTGTCACCTGAACTGGAATCCATCTTTAACCTGGTGTCTTTCCATTGAGAAGGAGGGGGTGGGAACCCAGAGAGGTACAAAAGATTCCCGCCTTATGCAAAAGATATATGAAGGGGTGGAACAGAACAAAGCGGGAGGAGCCATCGTGAAGAATCCCCTAGCTACCACCTGAGCTAGGGGAAAGAATTGTGCCCAGGCCTGGAAGGTGTCCAGTCTGAGGAAAAAACTTACTGAAGCATCTCTGAGGGTGAGATTATCTGTATTCAGTTTGATCAGACATAGATTTGCGCTACTTGGAACCACTTAAATCCTACTTTCTGTATTTAATAAAATCACTTTTTACTTATTAATTAACTCAGAGTATGTATTAATACCTGGGGAGCAAACAACTGTGCATCTCTCTCTATCAGTGTTATAGAGGGTGAACAATTTATGAGTTTACCCTGCATAAGCTTTATACAGAGTAAAACAGATTTATTTGGGTTTAGACCCTGTTGAGAGTTGGGCATCTGAGTGTTAAAGGCAGGAACACTTCTGTGAGCTGTTTGCAGGTAAACCTGCAGCTTTGGGGCAAGTAATTCAGACCCTGGGTCTTTGATGGAGCAGACGAGAGTGTCTGGCTCAGCAAGACAGGGTGCTGGGGCCCCGAGCTGGCAGGGAAAGCAGGAACAGAGGTAGTCTTAGCATATCAGGTGGCAGCTCCCAAAAGGGGCTCTGTGATCCAACCCGTCACAATCAGATCCTATTTATGGCCTTGATTCAGCAAAGCATTTAGGCGCATGCAGAACTTTAAGCATGTGCTTAAGTCCCATTCAACCCTATCTCCTGACTTTCCCTTGTGTTCCCTTCTCCCATTCTCAGGGCTCGTCTATACTAGAAAATGAGATTGACCCAGCTACATTGTTCAGGGAAAAATCCACACCCCTGAATGACGTATTTAAGTCCCTGCGTAGACAGCACTAGGTGGATAGAAGAATTATTCTGTTGACCTACTTGCTGCCTCTCGGGGACATGGATTAACTACTACAGCAATGGGAGGACCCCTCCTGTCAGCGTAGGTAGTGGCTCCACTGAAGCACTACCACAGCACAGCTGCAGCATTTCAAATGTAGGCAAAGCCATTCGTTTTGTGCCTTTTTTCACGCTACCCTTATACCTGGAACAAGCTTCCCACTTCCTAGACATTAGTTCCCCGCCTTTTCTCCATTCAAATCCTTCCTCAAAACTCACTGCTTTTGCAAAGGCTTCAATATCACCAGTGATATTTGTGCCCCTGAACTCTTATCCCACATGCTGCATTTGCTTGAGTTAGACTATATGTGCTTTGGGCGAGAGAGCCTCTCTCTTTATGTGTTTTATAAACCACAGCATGCATGAGAGAGGAGAATGGACTTAAAACTAAATCACAGCATTGGGCATCAGGAGATACTGGTTCTAGCCTTGGCTCTGTCATGGACTGAGACTTTAAGCAAGTGATTTAACTATCTGTGCCTCAATTTCTCCATCTGAAAAATAAGGATAATTCCTACCACACAGACAAGGGTTTATGAGGCTTAATTAAATATTTCTAAAGTTACTGTAGCTCCTCAGGTGGAAAATGCTGCACCAGTGCAAATTGTTATTTATGGTCCAAAATAAAGAACAGTACCCAACACTGTCTGAATGTGTCCTGGTACACAGATCACTTCTTCAGCTTCCCAGCACTTGTCAAAGCACATAGCCTACCTGACCAGAGCTGAATGAAGGTTGTCAGGAGCCAGGATTGATGATGTGATGTTGTGTTCCAGCAGGTAGGCTGTTATCCTGGGGCCTTTCAAAGTGTGAAGCCAGGGGCTGTGGGGCCCTGGATACTCCCTTAAAATTTGTTGATGAAAATGGCAAACAGCTCACCGTGATGTCTGTCACTCCTTTCACCCTGGTCAATACAGAACAGAAGAATTCAGCATTACTAGGACACTCTTTGATGCAAACCTAAGTACCCTATTTACTCAAGCTGGTTTATTGCTCCATTGATCATTCTTCTCACTGTGTCTAGATCCGGGTATTATTGTGCTTGCTGATAAACCTGAGAACATGAGCACTACCATAATGAGGAGAGTCTTGTCCAAATTAATTCCTGGTGTAAACCCTTTGATTTTAAGGGAATTGTACCAGAGATGAGTTTAATGCTCTGTGTTCAGTAACAAAATCACCTTCAGCTTCTCTGACCATAATTGTTCCTTCCTAATGATTCGTGGCTGCATATTCACACAAACACCAGAATTGTAAACTGTGGTATGGGAAACAGAACTTATTGGGATACCCTTTTGCTCGAAAACGACAGGCCTCTACCTGAAGAAGGAAGTCTGTCAGCAGCATCAGAGAGTATCGCTTCTTTTCAAGCCATCAAAAGAGGGCAAGACAATTACCAACCCAGGATCAAGTCTGATTCCATAGAGCAGAGGGTAGAAATATACCCACACATGCCCTCCAGCCCCTAAACAGCAATCCCAGTAAATGACCATTCAAGAATGAGTTTTTCCTTGAGTAAGGCAGCATTGCATCAGTTCGATTCAATAGTCAGGTGCTAGTTTACTGGCCTCATGCATACAGCTATCCGAGTTGTAATCAAAACTGCGTACGTGCATCAGGAGCAATAGAATTAATAACCTTTACTGCCAGAAAAAGGCCTTTGTTATTGGCACTAAAGCGGGAGCTTTGAAAATTCTCACTTGGCACTTCAGGCCAACCACCAGCATGTGGGAAAACTATAACCTGATCAAAGTTGAAGCCATTTCAAAGAGGGCCAGAGTGCACACAATTATGTCTGTATGTACATTAGTTATGCACCAAACATCTGAAACTGTGTGATCTAGTGGGCAGAGCATAGAGCTGGGAGTCAAGAGCTTGAGTTCTAATCCCAGCTCCAACACACACTTGAAAGCTGACCCAAGGCACCTTGAAGTCAATGAGACCCTTGCCATGGAGTTTGGATCAGGCTCTTCTTTTGTCCCCTGGCAATAGGTTTCTGTTAATCATTCCAGTCCTGCCAGTCCATGGGATAGTTGGTTTACATCAACTACTAAAGTCTTTTTTCAGTTGCTTCAAAAGGGGAAAAAATTAGTAGTGTCTAGATTATATAAGAACATAATAAAGGCCATACGGGGTCAGAGCAATGGTCCATCTACCTCAGTATCCTGTCTAATAGTGGCCAATGCCAGGTACTTCAGAGGGAATGAACTGAACAGATAATCATCAAGTGATCCATTTCCAGCTTCTGGCAAACAGAGGCTAGGGACACCATCCCTGCTCATCCTGGCTAATAGCCATTGATGGACCTATCCTCCATGAACTTATCTAGTTCTTTTTTGAACCACATTATAGTCCTGGCTTCCATAACATCCTCTGGCAAAGAGTTCTACAGGTTGACTGTGCATTGTGTGAAGAAATACTTCCATTTGCTTGTTTTAAATCTGCTTCCTATTAATTTCATTTTGTGAACCCCCTAGTTTTTGTGTTATGAGAAGGAGTAAATAACACTTCCTTACTTTCTCCACACCAGTGAAGATTTTATAGACCTCTAACATATCCCCCCTTAGTCATCTCTTTTCCAGACTGAAAAGTCCCAGTCTTATTAATCTCTCCTCATATGGAAGCTGTTCCATACCCATAAGCATTGTTGTTGCCCTTTTCTGTGACATTTCCAATTCCAATATGTCTTTTTTGAGATGGGGAGACCAGATCTGCAGACAATACAATATTCAAGATGTGGGCGTACCATGGATTTAGATAGTGCCATTATGGTATTTTCTGTCTTATTATATATCGATTTCTTAATGGTTCCTAACATTCTGTTAGCTTTTTTGACTGCCGCTGCAAATTGAGTGGACGTTTTCAGGGAACTATCCGCAATGACTCCAATATCTCTTTCTTGAGTGGTAGCAGCTAATTTAGACCCCATAATTTTATATGAATAGTTGGGATTATATTTTCCAATGTGTATTACTTTGCATTGATCAACATTGAATTTCACTTGCCATTTTGTTGCCATATAATGGAAGGTAAATCTATACACCCTATGGCAAATTGCTGGCACTATTATGATGGGTCTCACGCTTTCTCTTCTTGGGGGGGGGGGGGCGGGTTTAGGGCACCATTTCTTGCCCCTGAATTGGAATATTAACTGCCCCACTAGTGTCCTAGAGGAGTGGAATGGAGAGGGAGGGACCTGGGCCTGCCCTCTACTCCAGGTCCCAGCCCAGGGGCCCTGAGGATAGTGGTAAACCACTTGAACTGACGATTCCTTCCCCAGGGCTTTACTTCCCTCTCCTGCCCTTCAGCTTGTGGGGGGCTTCCTGCCCTCCCTCTGTACAAATCAGGTGCCCCTTTACCTAGGGTCTTGGACTTCTTAGCCCACCACAGCACTTCTCCAAACTATCCTCTGCTTCCCTTCAAACTGTTCTCTGCTCCAACACTAATCCTTTCTGCTCCAACTCCCACACTATCTGATTGAAGTAGGGGTTTTTATCATGTGACTGACTGCAGGTGCTCTAATTGGCTTCAGGTGCTCTAGTTAATCTATAGCAAACTTTCTTCCCCTTACAGGGAATAAGGCTCCCTTCTAACCCTCTACTGCTGCCCTCTGGCCATGCTGTATCACAACCCTCATCTTCTATATTTCTTTGCCCATTGATGGTTTTTACAAACATTTCCCAGTAGAGCTGGCAATGTTTGGAAATTGTGGCGCTTTAGAGGACCAAGATTTAACCCTGATAGTTACCTAGGGACTGATTCTTATTTACACTAAGATCCTTTTACATTACTCACACTGCTAAAGCAACATAAAGGGCCTTAAGGAGAATCAGGTGCCCAGGTTATAAATTTGTTCACTAACATGCTTTTTCTGGCCCAAGAGGAAAGGATAAATCTTGTTCTAACACTGTCTGGCTACAACCATGTTTATAAACATGATTTTTGGTAGGGTAGACAGGACCTAAAATTTCCCTCATTCACACGAATAGGAAGCCAATAAAGGTGAGCCACCACCTTGTTTAAAATTCCATTCCTTTTGATCCCTCTCTCCCTAGCATTCTAGTGATTCACAGGGGGTTCAATGCTACAAGAATTAGATATGCTTCCATCCAACGATGTAATTCACAGATAACAGAGCCAAATTATCTGGTCCGCTAATTCCACTTAGTGCCACTGAAGTGGCAGTGTGGGATCAGGCAGCTGCAGCTGGCTTCCTGCAGCTGCCCCCTCCACTGTGTCTAAGAAGAGGTTGGGTGGGGTGGAGAATCCAGCCCATAATAGAATTTTTTTCAAAATCTTCCAATGAATGAAACATGGATTCCTTCACACTCACGTCAGCACGAAGGCACTTTGAACTCTGACAATGGTATGCAAAAAAGCAAGTTCTTTTCTAATAATAATAACAAATGAGGAATGCAACATATTTGGTCTGTGGGGCACCAAGGGGAAGATGATTACCAAAGAGGGAGTGACTGGAAAGTGCAAGCCAGCATCTCTGGATAATTTGTTTTTGTTCTCTCTCTTTTTTAAGTGAATCTTTATTGGATAGGATTCTAGTGTAAACAACTCCAAGAGCTTTGGAATCTTCTCTGAAGTCAAGGGCTCCCACCTTTTCTGTCAGTGTTCAGACATCACACATGGGAGAGCCTTCCTTCAGGATTGCACAAAGAGCGCTTCTGTGCAGGAGTCATGATGAGCATGATAGAGTCATAGCACACACTCTAAAGTTTGGGGGTGGTATCTTGGCCCCACTGAACTCAGTGGGAGCTTGGTCATTGACTCCAGTGAGGCCAGGATATCACCCTAGATATTTATCTCAACTTCTGGGGCCTGCTGTTTTGTAATGGAAGCTTCTGCTGAGATCCCATCAGACTGCCCAAGCCAAGCATGACTGAGATGGGTTAGTATGTGGATGGAAGACCACTATGGCTGTGCACTACAGCAAGTGATGCTGGTAGTAACTCAGGGGAACTCTTCTATCTAAGTCAGTATTGAGCTAATTGTCCTAGGCAGTGCCATCCTTTGGGTTTAAATGCAAGTCTGAAGTCCTAAGACACGCATTGTCATTAATCAATCTGATTAGATTTATTGGAAGGGAGGAGATGTTAACCTTGGAATCCTGGCCAAATTCCATCTCAGGTTACTAACTTCTGCCTTCCAAAACATGCCTTGCAGTTTCATAGAATCATAGAAGATTGGGTTGGAAGAGACCGCAGGAGGTCATCTAGTCCAACCCCCTGCTCAAAGGAGGACCAACACCAACTAAATCATCCCAGACATGGCCTTGTCAAGCCGGGTCTTAAAAACCTCTAAGGATGGAGATTACACCACCTCCCTAGGTAAGCCATTCTAGTGCTTCGCCACCCTCCTAGTGAAATAGTTTTTCCTAATATCCATCCTACACCTCCCCCACTGCAACTTGAGATCATTGCTTGTTTTTATGTCATCTGCCACCACTGTGAACAGTCAAACTCCATCCTCTTTGGAACCCCCTTTCAGGTAGTTGAAGGCTGCTATCAAATCCCCCCTCACTCTTCTCTTCTGCAGACTAAATAAGCCCAGTTCCTCGGCCTCGCCTCATACGTCATGTGCCCCAGCCCCCTAATCATTTCCGTTTCCCTCTGCTGGACTTTCTCCAATTTGTCCACATCCTTTCTGTAGTGGGGGGCCTAAAACGGGACACAGTACTCCAGATGTGGCCTCACTAGTGCTGAATAGAGGGGAATAATCACTTCCCTCAATCTGCTGGCAATGCTCCTACTAATGCAGCCCAATATGCCATTAGCCTTCTTGGCAACAGGGGCACACTGTTGACTCATATCCAGCTCCTCATCCACTGTAATCCCCAGGTCCTTTTCTGCAGAACTGCCGGCTAGCCAGTTGGTCCCCAGCCTGTAGCAGTGCATGGGATTCTTCCATTCTAAGTGCAGGATGTCCTCTGCACTCGTCCTTGTTGAACCTCATAAGATTTCTTTTAGCCCAATCCTCCAATTTGTCTAGGACACTCTGGACCCGATCCCTACCCTCCAGCGTATCTACCCCTCCCCCCAGCTTAGTGTCATCTGCAAACTTGCTGAGGGTGCAATCCATCCCATTATCCAGATCATTAATAAACATGTTGAACAAAACCAACCCCAGGACCTATCCCTGGGGCCCTCTGCTTATACCGGCTGCCAACTAGATATCAAGCCATTGATCACTACCCATTGAGCCAGACGATCTAGCCAGCTTTCTATCCACCTTATAGTCCATTCATCCAATCCATACTTAAACTTGCTGGCAAGAATACTGTGGGAGACCATATCAAAAGCTTTGCTAAAGTCAAAATATATCACAGCCACCACTTTCCCCATATCCACAGAGCCAGTTATTTCATCATAGAAGGCAATCAGGTTGGTCAGGCATGACTTGCCCTTGTTGAACTGATGTTGACTGTTCCTGATCAACTTCCTCTCCTCCAAGTGCTTCAAAATGGATTCCTTGAGGACCTGCTCCATGATTTTTCTGGGGACTGAGGTGAGGCTGACTGGTCTGTAGTTCCCCAGATTCTCCTTCTTCCCCTTTTAAAGATGGGCACTATATTTGCCTTTTTCAATCGTCTGGGACCTCCCTTGACTGCCATGAGTTTTCAAAAATAATGGCCAATGGCTCTGCAATCACATCAGCCAACTCCTTCAGCACCCACGGATACATTGCATCTGGCCGCATGGACTTATTCATGTCCAGCTTTTCTAAATAGTCCTTAACCTGTTCTTTCACCACTGAGGACTGCTCACCTCCTCCCCATAATGTGATGCCCAGTACAGCAGTCTGGGAGCTGACCTTGTCTATAAAGACCAAGCCAAAAAAAGCATTGAATACTTCAGCTTTTTCCACATCATCTGTCGCTAGGTTGCCTCCTCCATTCGGTAAGGGTCCCACACTTTCCCTGACCTTCTTCTTGTTGCTAACATACCCGTAGAAATACTTCTTGTTACCCTTCACATCCCTTGCTAGCTGCAACTCCAGTTGTGCTTTGGCCTTCCTGATTATACCACTGCATGCTTGAGCAATATTTTTATACTCCTCCCTAGTCATCTGTCCAAGTTTCCACTTCTTGTAAGCTTCCTTTTTGTGTTTAAGCTCACCAAAGATTTCACTGTTAAGCCAAGCTGGTCATCTGCCATGTTTGCTATTTTTTCTCCACATTGGGATGGTTTGTTCTTACGCCCTCAATAAGGCTTCTTTAAAATACAGCCAGCTCTCCTGGACTCCTTTCCCCCTCATATTAGCCTCCCAGGGGATCCTGACCATCAGTTCCCTGAGGGAGTCAAAGTCTGCTTCTCTGCTCTCCTTTCTTCCTTTTATCAGGATCCTGAACTCAACCATCTCATGGTCACTTCTGCCCAGTTTGCCACCCACCTACTTCCCCAACCAATTCTTCCCTATTTCTGAGCAGCAGGTCAAGAGGAGCATGGCCCCCAGTTGGTTCCTCCAACACTTGCACCAGGAAGTTGTCCCCAACACTCTCCAAAAACTTCCTGGATTGTCTGTGGACTGCTGTATTGCTCTCCCAGCAGAAGTCTGGGTGATTGAAGTCCCTCATGGAACCAGGGTGTGTGATCTGGAAACTTCTGTTAGTTGTCCAAAGAAGGCCTTGTCTACCTCATCCTCCTGGTCTGGTGGTCTATAGCAGATGCCCACCACGACACCACTCTTGTTGCTCTCACTTCTAAACTTAACCCAAAGATTCTCAATAGGTTTTTCTCCAGTTCATACTGGAGATCTGAGTAATCATACTGCTCTCTCACATACATTGCAACTCCTCTACCCTTCCTCCCCCGCTTGTCCTTCCTGAACAGTTTATACCCATCCATGACAGTGCTCCAGTCATGTGAGTTACCCCACCGAGTCTCTGTTATTCCAGTCACATCATAGTTCCTTGACTGTGCCAGGATTTCCAATTATTTCTGCTTGTTTCCTAGGCTTCTTGCTTTCATGTACAGGCACCTAACATAACTAGCCGACTGCCCTACTTTCTCACTATGAATCAGGAGGCCTCCCCTGTTGCACCCTCCTCCTTGTGTTTCCTCCCGGTATCCCACTTCCCCACTTACCTCAGGGCTTAGGTCTCCATCCCCCAGTGAACCTCGTTTAAAGCCCTCCTCACTAGGTTAGCAAGCCTGCCTGAGAAGATGCTCTTTCCTCTCTTCCTTAGGTGGATCCCATCTCTCCCTAGCAATCCTTCTTCCTGGAACAACATCCCATGGTCAAAGAATCCAAAGCCCTCTCTCTGACATCACCTGTGAAACCATGCATTTACCTCCACAATTTGATGGTCCCTACCTGGGCCTTCTCCTTCAACAGATGAGAACTGGATACTGTATAAAGTTCTTCCCCTCCAGTTGTCACATAAAATAGGCAATGGGAACCAAGGAAAGGTTTGTTTTTAATTAACTGTCATCAAGTTGAGAGGGAGAAGAAAAAGCCTCTTCCAGCCTCTAAAACAAGGAAGATCCCACAACATAGTGACTGTGCTAAGGAGCAGTGCTTTCACATACGGTGCTCCTGAAAAATCAGTTGGCTTTTTTTCTGTCTGATTGCTTTTGCTGTAATGTAAAACACTAGAACTACAGCACCAAGGCCTGAGGCAAATGATGTTCAGAAAGCCCTGCAATGCTGCTGTTAGTACTATTAGGCTGTGGCTACACTTAGCACTTCAAAGCGCTGCCGCGGTAGCGCTGCCGCAGCAGTGCTTTGAAGCGCTAAGTGTAGTCAAAGCGCCAGCACTGGGAGAGAGCTCTCCCAGCGCTGTCCGTACTCCACCTCCCTGTGGGGAATAACGTACAGCGCTGGGAGCCGCGCTCCCAGCGCTGGGGCTTTGACCACACTGGCGCTTTGCAGCGCCGCAATTTGCAGCGCCGGAGAGGGTGTGTTTTCACACCCTGCTGCAGCGCTGCAAATTTGTAAGTGTAGCAAAGGGTTTAAGCAATCTGGATTGCTAATGTGTTCTCTAACAGCTCATTGTTGTAGGTGCATTAGCTTGAGTGTCCCTTTAAATGTTTAATATAATCTGCTTGTGATAAATGGTAGGGAAATTTATCTCCTTCCTCTCAGGAGAGGTGGAGCACATTAGTGAGTTCAGAAATGTCAAGATGGCTAGACTCACTTGCTAGAGAGCAGGTCTAAATCAGTGCAGTGTCCATTTCTTTTGCATGCCTGATCCTGCCTTATTTGCCTACTGACAATACAACTGATATGACATATTGTCTTTTTGTTAGTTTTTTCCCTTCCATATAAATTCAGATCAAATTGCCAAAATGTTTAAAGAGACAAGGTGAATGAGGTAATAGCTTTTATTGGACCAACTTCTCTTGGTGGAAGAGACTAGCCTTTGAGCTCCGTGTAAGAAGTTGGTCCAATAAAAGCTATTACCTCTCCCGCTTTGTTTCTCTCATATCCTGAGAGCAGCACAACTACAACAACACTGCAAACAAAAATGTTTTAAGAGTAAGACTATGAAAACCATTATTCTCCCATCATGCTGGATCCCCAGTCTCCCTGCTATTGCTAAACAGGTGGCTTCCTGCTCCTCTCAGGATGTGTGGTTTAGAAAGAGAGAGAGGGAGATTTTCTTCTTCCCAAAGATACCAAATCCTGCCTGTCCTACTTCAGCAGAACTACCATTTAAGTCCAGAGGAGGTTTAAAGATATAATTACAGTGAGCAAAATTTGGCCTGGAGTGTATCACTATACCCTGGAATTAGTAAAAATAACTCTATTGATTTAGAGTACAAGAAAAATCATTGAGTTTAACTCTCATGGTGTAAGGGCTGGTCTACACTGAAAATTTTCATTGGCATAGCTACATCTCTATTTCGCATGCACACCCCCAAGAGATCTAGCCCAGAAGAGCTAATGCTAGGTCAACAGAAGAATCTTTCTGTCTAGTTAGCTACATGCTCTCTGGGAACTGGAGTAACTACAAGCACAGGAGACAAACCCTAATGGCTACACTTACGGTTTGCAGCGCTGGTCATCCAGCTGTGTAGGAGCAGCACTGATGTGTGGCCACATTGGCAGCACTGTTGGGAATGATGCATTATGGGCAGCTATCCCAGCATTCAAGTGGCTGCAACGTGCTTTTCAAAAGAGAGGGGTGGAGTGGGGTCTAGTGTGACAGGGAGCGGGGGGAGAGAGAGAGAGTGGATTTTTGGAGCCAACACTGTGTGTTTAGCTTCCTGCCTTGAAAAATCAGAACATTTTTCCGACCCCTTAGTCTTAACTCTTAATTGCAAACAGCCTGCAGCCAACACGACTCCCCGCTGTTTCATTCGCTCCCTGCCTGCCTCTCATTTGATTGTTTACAGCCAGGTACAGATTGATCACAGCAAACAGGAGCTCTGTTTGTTTTTTAGATAAGCGGCAACGGAGCTCCGATCGGAGCTCGTTCACAACAAAACAAAGAGAGGCTGCATAACAAAACAAAGAGAGTAATTTATAAAAGCATTCTGGGATACACCTTATACCCTGGAGGCCAATCACAGCGCTGGTGTGTGGCCACACTTGATGACCAGCGCTGCAGCACCAGCGCTGGAATCCTTATTCCCCATGCCAAGTGAGGTGTACGGCCAGCGCTGCAGCCAGGGAGTTGCAGCGCTGGAAGTGCCCTGCAGGTGTGGCCACTTACTAATTGCAGCGCTGGTGGAGGCTTTCCAGCGCTGCAAATCGCCAGTGTAGCCATACCTGAGGGCTTGGCTACACTTGCAAGTTGCAGCGCTGGTAGAGGCTTTCCAGCGCTGCAGTTACACCCTGTCCACACTTGCAGGGCACAACCAGCGCTGCAACTCCCTGGCTGCAGCGCTGGCCGTACACCCAGGTCTGCTTGGGGTATAAGGGTTGCAGCACTGGTTCTGCAGCGCTGGTCATCAAGTGTGGACACTCACCAGCGCTGTTATTGGCCTCCAGGGTATAAGGAGTATCCCAGAATGCTTTTAACTAAATTATTCCCTTTGTTTTGTTATGCAGCCTCTCTTTGTTTTGTTGTCAATTCGGAGCTCCGGGCTCCGTGCACCGTGCACCGGGAGCTGCTTCAAACATAGCTCCTGTTTGCTGTCATTAATCTGTAACTACTGTCAACAATGAAATGAGATAACCCCTGCAGGGGTTGAGTGTTTGCTTTGCTTGAGAGAAACGGGGGGAGGGGACAGAGGGGGGAAAGAGTATGTTGGATGCAGGTTGTTTGCAGTTAACAGTAAGGGGGTGGGAAAATTTTCTGATTTTGCACAGTGTCGGTTCCAAAAATCCACTCTCTCTCTCCCCGCCCGGTCCCTGTCACACTGCCCCACACCCCCCTCTTTTGAAAAGCACGTTGCTGCCACTTGAATGCTGGGATAGCTGCCCATAATTCATCACTCCCAACAGCGCTGCAAATTCTGCAAATGTGGCCACACTGCAGCGCTGGTAGCTGTGAGTGTGGCCACACACCAGCGCTGGCCCTGCACAGCTGGACGACCAGCGCTGCAACTACCAGCGCTGCAGATTTGTAAGTGTAGCCATACCCTCAGATTATTTGGTGCTTTCCCTTCTGTCTGGGTCTGCAAAGGACAGAAACATCAACAAAGGAAAGTTCAGCTTTTAAGAACAATTGAGGTTTAGTTCACGTTTTGGGTGAGGGTTTTGGTCTGGGTCTTATATTATTGGAACAGTTTTTTATATTATCTACAACGGTCTCTAGAGTAAAATATCTCCTCTCTACTCTTCTCTATTGATGCACCATACAGCTCTACCAATTAGAGCTGTGCAAATAATGGATTTTTAAATTCACTGGGAATTCTGGGAAAAACAAAACAAACAACCCATTATACATTTCAGGTGGACATGAAAATGGTAATTTTTCAAAAATTTGGGGGGAATTGAAAAGTTGGGAAAAAATCATTTTGGATCAAACAAACTGTTTTGCTCAACCCAAAACAAAATGGCTCATTTAGACTGAGCATTTCTTAACATTTTTATTTTGTAAAAAATAAAATTAAAATACATTTAAAAAGGGAAGGTCATTTTGAATAGGAAAAAGTAAACATTTAAAATGTCAAAAATAAACATTTCAATTAGTTTGGGTTTTTGTTTTGCAGCTGAAACAACTCAGCAAAATGACACATTTCTGAAGTATTTCAAGTAACCCAACTTTGCATTTTTCACTGAAAAATGTTTTGGTCAAAAATTTTGCCCAGCTCTACTACCAACAGCACCTATAGAAACTCCTTGCATAGTCTGAGCACAGAACTTGCTGTGGACAGTTACAGCATGGAGAACAGATTCCCTAGTACAGATCAAAGTAAATGTTTGAGTCTATATATCATAACAAACCTGTGTCTATTTAGGATTTTGCAGTTGCAGGTATACTGCACTACTACTGGTAACTGCAGGACTAGAACTCAGTTCCTCTTATTCCAGGACGAGAAACTGCTACTGCATGAGCTGAAGAAGAATTGCCTTTAAGCAGGCACCAATAGAGAGAGAGTCTCTCTCTCTCTCTCTCTCTCTCTCTCTCTCTCTCTCTCTCTCTCTCTCTCTCTCTCTCTCTCTCTCTCTCTTATATATATATATATTTCCCCCATGGAAACAACACAAGATAATTAAATCTGGCTTCAAGTAGAAACCAGGGAAATGTGATCATTGTGGCCTAACATGTTTAGGGGCCAGACAGGAGGGCTCAGGACGAAGCGTACAGAATATTTGTAAAAACATGTTCCTGGAATTCGGAGCCCATAAATAAGGTTTGTTAGAAGTTATTCAGTATCTTCCCTAAGGGCTGGCAGGGAACAGAAATAAGCAGACCAGAAGGAGCTAAGGCACATTCCAATTTGGGGAGGAGAGAGAGGCTGCAAAGACATCTCCAACTGACTTATTATAGTTCCTTTATGGTACTTTTGCTTTTGCTTTATCTGGAGGGTAGAAACCCCCCCAGAAAACAAACCCAGTGATTCCTCTCTGACAAGGGCTCAGCCATGAAACTCTTTCCTGCTCTGAGCTGCCCCTTGAAAAGTGTCTTGAGCTAGACTGACACTAGCCAGAGGCTATTCTAGCAATCACTCATATCACAGGGAAGTGACATTTATGTGAAGCAATCAAATCATTTTAAGCTTTGGAGAAAATGAGTAGCAACAAAGTGGAAGCTGTTTAGGTCTGTGCAAAGGTATCAGCATTTGCCTTGTCCATATTTACACAGTCAATCCAAGGTAGAACGTCATCATCTCTACTGAAGCAAAGAAATAGAAGACAGAAGGGACTGAGGTCCACAGATGTTCCCACTGTGATCCTATAGAAGCTTCAAACAACAGTAAAAGGAAATTGATCATGATAAGTGATATGCCCATCAGCTCCTAGTCCTAATGCACCTCTCTCAATTGGTCCAGAAAAAGGAACAACTACCTCCACTCTGTGTCCCCTGCCCCCCAACATTCCTCCCTCAGATTCAAGGGCTCATTGAATGGTCCAAGAGAGAAAATGTTCACTCAGCCCCATATTCAGTGATCAGTTTAATCCTGTGCATGTGAGCTGGGATTAGTGTAAAAAGAACTAAACTGCATCATATCTCTCCTATAATACCACTGGGTTCATGTTTATTCTTGAATTTTTTCACAACCCCCATAAAACATGATTGATTTGATTAGGAGCTTATGATTGAGGCAGTGCGGCCTAGTGGAGAGGCCTCTAGCCTGAGACCCAGGTTTCATTCCTAGCTCTGCCACTGATCTGCTGAATTACTGTGAGAAAGTCACTTCACCTCTATTGTAAAATGGGAATAATGACACTGACTTCCTTTGGAAGATCTGCTGATGGAAAGTGCTAAGTAACAGCTAGGTATTGTTATTTATTTGCCAGTTTCATTAGTCACAAGACTTTTCCCTCCCTGAAGACA
The DNA here is from genome assembly GCF_016161935.1 of Mauremys reevesii. NCBI lineage: Eukaryota > Metazoa > Chordata > Testudines > Geoemydidae > Mauremys > Mauremys reevesii. The sequence continues at coordinate 73,502,789 of NC_052629.1, forward strand.
GCAGAAACCCCAACTGTCCTTGTTTCCTGGCTAGATTATGCCAAACATCCTCTCCAGGATCAACTGAGCTGCTTCATTACATAGCGAAGTGCTTAGTTTATGGGGCTAGTCCACAGCAAGGCATTCACTACTGCACAATTGTTCACTTGAAAGCAACATGCTGTCTTCTGCACTATTTCCGTGTAAATTACACTTGCTGATAATAACTTGGTACCTCATTGATTCACTGAAATATGTATAACCCACAAACCTTCTGGGTGTGGTATTCTGTCCCATCTAGTGGTGGGGTGGGGTAGGGTGGGGTGGGGTGGCGGGTCCGTCGGGGTTACACAGGCACATTCTCAGAGCTTACAGCAGTGAGCAATTCAGAAGAAGTGAGCATCTGCCAAAAAAAGAGGCTAATATCAATTAATGTTGGCCCATGTCCATTGTCTGCTCCAATTAAAAAATAACTATGCACAGATCCACATATTGACCACTGACCTTGAACCAGTTAGAAAAGGCGTTGGCTTTAATTACAACAAGCTCAAGACACCCTCAATGCCAGCCATTTGTGCAGCCCTGAACCACTGGATGAAAGAAAGATCTGTCAACCACTCACAGGGCACCTAGGGTAGAATTTAAGACTCACTAGGGTCTGGATCTGGTAAAATCACCAATTTCTGCTTAAGACAGAGGAGAGCAGTTCTGTGTGCTTAGCAGCTGGCTGTACAGTCTACTAAACCCAGGCATGTTTGGCATGAAGTGGCCAGATGCTAGGGACATATGTGCCATTGATTAATCATACTATGTAGGCAGCACATTCTGCACCAGGCAGGATTGCTAATTTATGGCAGGGGGATAACAGAGTCTGTGACTTTCCATTTTTTGTGGACAGTTACAGAGGCAGCTTAGCTAAGGTCACCTCTGATATAAGGAAATTAACCTAGGAGGTAGCGAGTGCAAATGTTAGGAGATCCATTTGCTAACTGGGCTTCTTGCTGTCTGGCGGGGATAAGAAGGAGAACACACTGTTGCTGGTTTGGGATGGTGGGTGCACCACGCCTCAACAGCAAATTAGGTGCATGGTACCTCAGGCTCCCTGTTGTCATGGAAACTAGTTGGGCCACAGTGCATATGATGGCCCAATCCTCTCCACGTTGTTACTAGAATGGAGTCACAGCTTTACTCCTGAGACATGCAAGCTAATTAGTGCTGGTACTAGACCCCAGTTCTTTCTACGACCCACAGGTTGTAGATCACTCCTCCATGTGCCAAGCTGATGTGCCAAGCTCCACACATACATTCAGTCTGGCCTTACACATTACCTCTGGAGCTTTCAATAATACCTAGAGATGGGGATGAGCTACAAGGTTTGGGCCTGGATCCACTTCCCCAAAGTTCAGGGTGTCCACATCTAGGGCTTTGGTTTAGTTAATCTCTAGGAGTAACCAGATTATTAGACTCTCTGATTTGGAGAAAACAAGTGAGTCACTAAGGGTCGTCCCATACCTGCAGCACCTGGGTTTTCCTTAATGGGTTCCCATCCAAATGCTCAACCATGCTTAGTTTAGAAGATCTGAAGATGCCAGCCCATTGCAGACTTGTTTTTATATAGCCAGAGAGATTACAACCAGAAGAGGTATTCATCCATACAGCACATCAAACCAGCAAGAGCAATTTGAATGTGAAGTGAGAGGCCGTGAAGGTTCAGAATTAAGACCATTTCCACTCTGTTTAAAATATACAAACGAACATGTGAATGCACCTGTGAAGTCTCTAGTTAAGGAAGGAAACTCACACAGGGGTAAACTCCATTGGATGACTTTGGTTGGCTGGAATTTAGGAATATTGGTACCCATAATTTCTGATGCTTAAATTTTTAGGGGTTTTTAAAAGAGTCTGTGGTTGGGGGGGGCCTCATTAAATTCGACTCTCTGGTGGGGCTGATCTACGGGCTATAGTTGGTTAATTGAAAACACTGTTTAACCTAAAGAATACATCAGAGCTCCAAAGAGCAGCCCTTGTTCCATGTGTGTATTGAGTATCACCAGATTTCCATAAGAAGGTGGTTTTTCAAGGCCTCAGCATCTACCATCAGGGCCAGATTTTCAATAGCACCCAACATGCTGAGATCACTTGCAAATTTGGCCCTTATTTAGGTGTCTAACTGGAAACAGGGCTGTAGTGGCCCTCTGAACATTCCAGCAACTGTACGTAGATACTTAATAATAATTGGAGATATACCTATCTCCTAGAACTGGAAGGGACCTTGAAAGGTCATTGAGTCCAGCCCCCTGCCTTCACAAGCAGGACCAAGTACAGATTTTTGCCCCAGATCCTTAAGGGGCCCCCTCAAGGATTGAATTGACAACCCTGGGTTTAGCAGGCTAATGCTTAAACCACTGAGCTATCTTGATGCACCTCTAACAGCTAACCTTTGCTTTCTTTTCACTTCCTGGTTTGTGTATGATTCTATTGTCCTTTTGTTGCAAAATGTGCTCCCAGAGAGTTGGGTGAGGACAGTGTTAGGACAAACGAGGGAGTGATAGCTCCCATGTTTCAGCCTTGCTGTTACAGTACGGAGTTACATTTTTACAGCTATGTGGCTGTAAAAGGTCATTTAAGGAGGTCATTTAAGGAGGTACCAGAAATAAACAAGTACAATAATACAATGTCCAGCTTCACGGAGATTATGGACACAGACTGTTCTTGCTAATACAATCAGTGGCAGAATCTGATGGGAGCAATGCATTCAGAAGACAACTGGCTCTGAAGAGTTTATGACTCAGCTTCTACCAAGAAACAAGGGCTTTCCATAGAATAGCAAGTTTAACCATTAGACCAGGCATGTTGGATTTCCTGATGCTTAGCACATACTTATGACATACGTGGCACTTCTATGCATGGGTGACATTTTAAGTGCTTCCGCCCATTTATGCTCAGACCAGGAACCTAAAACACAAGGAAGCCCACACTGAATTCCTCTTATTCTTAACATTAGTGGTAGCTGGTGCCCAAAAGAAGGGGTGGGGCTCCTGGCAGCAGGCTCTTTTCCACCCCTTGCCTGCAGGTTGATATTTTCAAAGTGAAAGACTGGGACACTGTAGTGGGAGTTGTCACGGGGAAGTATTTGGTGGGGGAATGCATGAGGCAAGAAAAAAGGACTCTCTTGCCCTTTCAGAATGCAAAACTGGGACACCTGACTGTGAAAAGCAGGTGGTGAGAACTCATCCTTTACCCATTTGTGGCCCCTCTATGGTTCTCTCCAATTCCCAGCCTCCCCCACTCCAAGCTAGCTCTTAACCTACCAGCCCTTCACTGCTCTCCTCTGCACTCTGATGCCCCAACATCAGCTCACCAGTAGACTCCACTGAGCATGTCTCTCCCCCTGCCCCCACTCCCTGCCCCTAATATATAGAGAGGGAGGAAAAGGAGGACAAAGACAAAGGGAAGTTACTGCCCTTCCCACATTTCCTCCCACATCAGCCCTGATCCTTCTTTCTTTCTCTTCTTCCTCCTCCTCCTCTCTCTCCCTTTTCTTTTCACATTTTATCCATTCTTCAAATTGCCCACTGTATTGTGAGTCTCTTTGGACATGCTCGGAAAGCATGGACCAGGACTTCCACACAAGCTTCCAATCATGCCTATCAGTTCTGAGCCACAGTTATTCATATCTAAGACCTTTGGTTTCAGGACAGTTGCCACTAAACTGCTCTGGTGAAGTACACAGAGCCTCACACCCACAAGGCTGCCTGGGATATCTGCAAGTTCCATGACCCATCACTGTATATAATAACAGGTAGCTACTCTACTTTATTTCCTTCTACCTGATGTAACACAATAATTTCCTTACATTCGCCTGCATTTATTCCCCCACGGTTTTTGTTTTGTGATCATTCTTATTTTACCCAACACTGCAAATTGACATCCTCAGCTGCTACCATGTTTATATGGAATAAGGGCCAGGGTTTCAAAACAGCTCACAGCCACAATTGCGGCCAGATTTTTGAAAGCACTAAACTCTTATTTGGACACCAAAATGAGTGGATAGATTTTTCCAGAGAGCTCGGCATGTTGGGTATCAAGCTGCTCTGAAAATCTGGCCATAAGTGTAAGCTCCCCTTTCCTCCCTGGGTTACTTGGCAACAGGCAACACTCACCTTTGTGCCTGGGCACCCGATATTGTTGACATTAAAGGAGATCCTGAGTATCTCAGTGGTGATGTTGGATAGGTGGGAATCCTCTATCCATCCCTCCTAAAGGAATTTACAATTGGCGGCTCCTGTACCTGGCTGGCCCCTTTACACAGTCAGTGGTGTGCCTTGGGAACCTCCAGGAATAAACCTGTTCTAATAATAATAATAATAATAATAATAATTAATAATCTGTGACATGGGTCTCACTCAAAAATACCAGTTATAAATAATATACATCCAATATACTTAAATTAGAGTTAACACACCTTTATTTAACAATTTAAAGAAACAGGGTATAACAGACTAAGATTATATTCACTACTAATTTAAATCCACAGGGGGCAGTTGAGAAAATCAGTTAACAAATATAGCAATACAGTAATAAATGGAACTTATCTAACTGGCATTCACAGTGCCACCATTTACCCCACCCCGGAGTGTAGACTCCTCTGGATTTCGGAGTCCTAGACGCCTGCTTGTGTGGACACGCTTGAAGATCTGAAGCTGGAGACAGCACTCTGTTGGTTCTGTGTATCAGTACAGCCAACACAACAAGCTTCACAACTCCTCTGACGACTGGAGTTGGTCCCACCAAATGTCAGCAGCTCTGGGTCTTGTTCCATGGGATGATCATTCTGCCTCTCCTCAGACTCAGTCTCTCTGCTGTGCCCCTTCCCTTGCAAGTACTTTTCCCAAACAAGAGTGGGGGTTACTCTCAGATCCTTCACTGCAGGCCCACCTCAGTCAGCTCTAGGTACAGTCATAGTTTCTGCCCTGGCTCCAGTGAAACCACCAATCATCTCTAAAGCTCCCTGCCCAATCAAAGCCCCAGCAGGCTCCCAGCAGCAGTTAGCAGCAGTGCCTGGTATGGACAGAGGTCCACACCAGCAATCTCACTCCTTTCCCAAAATGGAGCCCACCTCCTGCTCTCCCCGCACTCCCTGCAAGAGGAAGTTTCTCACTCTTTCCCCAAGGCATCATGGGAGTTGTAGCCTCTAAGGCTAGATTGCAGCACACAGGATCTTCCCAACTGGAACACTTCCAATAAAGTTCAGTGCGAGGCCCCTCTAGTAAAGGGGGCCTATATAAGCATAATTAAATTTGCTGTGTGCTTGTCACTCTTGAAAATCTGACTCTTATCTAGGTACCTAAATGGGAACTGATAATATTTGAAAATCTGGCCCCCTAATTGTTTAGAGCTATTTTCTGGTACAGTCCCTTCATTTAAAGCTGCAAGAACTTGGGTTGTTGGGATAAAATGAAGTCTCAAACCAAACTAATTCTGATTTTGAAAAACCAAAGCCCAATTACCACGGTTTTGAAAAACCAAACCCATGTTCATATAAGGGGACTCATGGCTCCTTACTAAAACTCAGTGCGTTTTTTTTTTGGTTGGCTAGCTCACAGTACCAAAAGAAAGGGGAAGGGTTGATGGGAAATCAGGACCCTGAGACTGACAGTCCCCAGGGCAATGGGAAGAGGCCAATTCTCTAGGTCACCCTGATATATAGAGTGGGCAGGCTAATGAGGGAGTCAGGAGACCGGGGGATGGGAGGTGAGGTCCTGTCCTCTGTGTGAGCTGGAATTGCCTGAAACAAGATGGGGAGGGGGAGAGAAGGAGGGGAAGAGGGGGAGAGAAGGAGGGGAGGAGTGGGGAGCTTGGCTGCAATTTCCCCCCGTGGGTGCTCCAGCCCCAGAGCACCCATGGGGTCAGCGCCTCCCTCCCGCTTGCCTCCTTACCTGAATATCGGAACAAATGGTGTCCCGATCGTACATTGATCGGGACGCGGGACAAAGGGGATATCTGGACAGTCCCAATTTTATTGGGACATCTGGTCACCCTACCACTGCCAGAGCAAGAGTCTGAACTGCAGCATCCCTGCAACACAGTCAGGGCCTGAGAAGGAGGCCTGGGATATGTGAGGAACAGACTGTGAACTTCCCTTACATTCCAGAGACAGCTGTTTGTGATGTCCCTGTGCCACAGAGGGGGGTTATAAGAAGATAAGAACGGCCATACTGGGTCAGACCAAAGGTCCATCTAGCGTAGTATCCTGTCTTCCAACAGTGGCCAATGCCAGGTGCCCCAGAGGGAATGAACAGAACAGGTAATCATCAAGTGATCCATCCCCTGTCACCCATTCCCAGCTTCTGGCAAACAGGCTAGGGACACCATTCCTACCCATCCTGGCTAATAGCCATTGATGGACCTATCCTCCATGAACTTATCTATTTCTTTTTTGAACCCTGTTATAGTCATCACAACATCCTCTGTCAAAGAGTTCCGCATACCGAATGTGCGTTGTGTGAAAAAATACCTCCTTTTGTTTCTTTTAAACCTGCTGCCTATTAATTTCATTAGTTGACCCCTAGTTCTTGTGTTATGACTTCCTTGTTTACTTTTTCGATGTCTGTCATGATTTTATAGACCTCAATCATACCCCCCCTCATCGTCTTTTCCAAGCTGAAAAGTCCCAGTCTTCTTAATCTCTCTTCATATGGAAGCCGTTCCATACCCCTAATAATTTTTGTTGCCCTTTCCTGAACCTTTTCCAAGTCCAATATATCTTTTTTGAGATGGGGCGACCACATCTGCACACAGTATTCAAGATGTGGGTGTACCATGGATTTATATAGAGGCAATAAGATATTTTCTGTTTTATTAATCTATCCCTTTCTTAATGATTCCCAACATCTGTTAGTTTTTTGACTGCCGCTGCACACTGAGTGGATGTTTTCAGAGAACTATCCACAATGATGCCAAGATCTCTTTTTTGAATGATAACAGCTAATATAGACCCCATCATTTTATATGTATAGTTGGGATTATGTTTTCCAATGTGCATTAATTTGCATTTATCAACAATGAATTTCATCTGCCATTTTGTTGCCCAGTCACCCAGTTTTATGAAATTCTTTTGTAGCTTTTCACAGGGTGGGACTTAACTATCTTGAGTACTTTTGTATGATCTGCAAATTTTGGCTCCTCACTGTTTACTCCTTTTTCCAGATCATTTATGAATATGTTGAATAGCACTGGTCCCAGTACAGACCCCTGGGAGAAACCACTATTTACCTCTCTCCATTCTGAAAACTGACCATTTATTCCTACCCTTTGTTTCTTACCTTTTAACCAGTTACTGATCCATTAGAGGACCTTCCTTCTTATCCCATGACAGCTTATTTTGCTTAAGAGCTTTTGGTGAAGGGACCTTGTCAAAGGCTTTCTGAAAATCTAAGTACACTATATCCACTGGATCACCATTGTCCACATGTTTGTTGACCCCGTCAAAGAATTCTAGTAGATTAGTGAGGCATGATTTCCCTTTACAAAAACCACGTTGACTCTTCTCCAACAAATTATATTCATCTATGTGTCTGATAATTTTGTTTTTTACTATAGTTTTTTACTAAGTTTTTTACTATGTGTTTTCCTTTAATCTTTCCCATTTTTCCCTCATTTTTTAAAAAATTGATTGCCGTTTAATATATTGTATTTGCTTTGAACTGTATGTAATGATCAGTGGGTCAGAGAAGTGTCCAGTGTGGAGAAAGCACTCTGGAGTGGGGACACCTTAGCCCCGTCCTAAGCTATCATGACAAGGTTGGGGTGGAGCACCCCAGGATCCTGGGTCCAGCCTTGTTGGAGTCACAAGGACTCTGCCACACAGGAGAGTAGAAGGGGAGCCCTTGAGGTCAGGCAGGCCCCTGGGTAAAGGAAGTGGGAACGAGGACTCAGATCCTTTTGCTAGTCCATTTCCCCGAGGTAATTTATAAGCCAGAAAGGTTCCCCAATAGTGGGACCATTCCCCTGCTTACATTCATCCTCTCTTGCACTGTCCTTTGTCTTAGAACTAAAGAACTGGGAGTGAGGAAACAGTACTAGTGCAATTGCAAATCATTGAGAGTCAAAGCTGGGTCATTTGCAGGTCAATATTTTCTCTCCCCGTTTTTTTATAAAGCACTGCCAGGAATTGTTTTGGAAAGCATTAAAGGAAACCGTCTTGATGCAAATACAGTTTAAAATACCACATATTTCAATTTCTTTTTATTTATTTTTTAAGTTGACACCGGAAAAGTGGCAGCCTTGAACACAGCAGTTATCTTATTGACAGTGAATTTGGGTCACCTTGTAGGATCAATCTGTCACACTGACTGTGTGCTACAGTGTTGTGGCATTGTGTTTGTGTATCACAAGGCAACATCATGCAGTGCTGCTTGTTCTTTTGGGATGGTAAGTATATCACCAGCTGTGCATGTCAAATGGGTTTTTGGCATGAGTGATCTGGGAGGAGCCCAGAACAATGAGGATGAGTAGCAGCCCTAAATTAATAAGCACAATTAAGTTTAAACTAGAATAGCACAAACTGTCCCACTATTCCTACAGGAAACAGAACTATAAACCTAACTGCACGCTGTTTTTCTAAATAGAAGTTTGGAAGCACTATCAAGATGAGAGATCGTATGGGACCAGATCGTAAAGCCTTTGAAGTCAGTGGGAGTTTTTTCATTGCTTCACTGGGCTTTGCGTCAGGCCTGAATTGAGGGGCCAGCATTGCTGATGCTAAGCTGAACCTGGCTCCTGAGAGGCCCCAGATGGTGGAAGCCATAATGTTACTTGATGATGAGCAAGCCAAGTTCCTTGGTTATATTGCTATGTGACAGCTTTCCCAATGCAATCACATTGTTGTATTTACTGTACACTATCAACCCGTTTCCTAGTTTTTTTTCTATAGTGGATATATAGCTCTATGCACTCCTAAGTGGGAGACAGTAAGTAGTTCTACAAGTTCTGAAAGTAGGATAATTAATAGTCCAATTAGTGTGAACTCTTAGCCCCATTAGAAGTCAATTGGAGTCTTGTCATTAATTTGGGCTTCACCAGGAGTCTCAGGTGATCAGTTATTAAACAATCACTATGACAATATCTTGCTATCACGATCCAATGGTCAGGAAATGTTTAGTTTACCCAAATCCAGTTAAATTGCTACATAAGAAAAATATTTAGTTTTAGTGATCTGTGTCCATGAGCTCAAGGGATAGCAATGCAAACTAGCCACAAGCTCAGTCACTGGAATTTGTACAGCTTATTCGGCTATGCCTGGATTCTATTGTTGGACTCTGCCCCTGACCTGCAGTGTGCCCTGAGCAAGTCACTTCTGCGCTGCTTCCCTTCTCCCACCCTTTGCTAATTAGCTCATATACTCTTTGGGGCAGGGACTGTCTATTAATATATAATATTGCAGCACCTAGTACCGTGCTTTTCTAGGTGCTACAGTAATAACACATTCACAGTGAGGGAAACATAAAAAAGAGAGTGAAGAGGATAATTTGGGGTGGGTAGATCAGGGAACCGCCACTACGCAAGTCATTTTAAATAATTCCTTCCTCTCAGGTACTGCTAGACAGTTATTATAGTTCCTTTGTCAACTTCTCCCTAGTGATGGCATGGAAGGCTCCCTTACCCTCACCTCACATCCTCTGACCCTTTCAGCATCTCGGTCAGACGCCGCTGGCTTCCCATCTCATCCCAGTGTGAGGGGTTATTCCATCAGTGAATGAGATTTCCAGTCTGATCCTTGTTAAAGAGATCTGCTAAATCCACCTTTTTAAAGGATTCTACCAGAAAAGCCTGATGACAGATCCATCTTAATCAATAGAGAACGGTATGATGTATACAAGCATTCCCACATTGCCATGTGACAGTTTCCATGTCGGATGCCATAATGAACAGCTTGGAGCAATTAAAGAAACAAGTTAGTTGTAAAACGTGTCTGTTTTCCCTGCCTTGCAAACAGCGGCCCCTGCAGGTAGCACCATAATTACGCTCCCTGTGTGCTATTTCTAATGCTCCCAACTAGTTATCTAGAGCCCTAAGCCTGATTCTTCACTCCATCCCTGCAGATTCGTACCACTGTAACTCCCTACTGATTGTTACTGGCCTAAAACTGCCATAATAGAGGGGGAGAACGAGGCCTCTAGTCTCAATGGACTAGGTTTTCAGATGGTGGAGATCAGCACAGCTCCAGTGCCTTCTCTAGGATTAATTTAAAACTGGAGGTTTGCACCCTTCAAATCTGGGAGAACAGTTATTGTTCCTTTGCAATACCTTCTCCCCCCGCTGCATTGTGCATACTCTTTCCTCATCAGTCAAGTCGTCCTTGCATTTTTTCCTTTTGTTCTTCTCCAGGTTTTCACCAATTTCTCAACATGCTTCTGGTATAAAAGTACTCAGAAATGCATGGATTATTGTTCAGCAGGTGCCCTCTGACCTGATCCCTCACTTTCCTTGTCCACGACACGATCTCTTTTCAAAAGAGCCTGAATCCTGCCCCTGTTGACGTGGATGGGAGTTCTGCCATTGGAATCAATGGAACAAGGACTTAGGACCAGATTTTTAAGGTTACTTAGGCACTTAAAGATGCGGCTAGACATTTATTGGGCTCTTCAAAAGTGCCTTAGACAATGGTGAAACGGTGACATTTTCAGAACACCATGTTTTGATTTTTCCTTTTGAAACAACTTTTGATTTCAGACTGGTTTTGATTTTGTATTCTAACATATAAATGAAAGAGCTGAACTTGAAATGAAACGTTGTTGTTGAAACATATTGATCAACCTGAAACTAATATTTTTCCTGGAATTTTCTTTTACAGAGAATTTCAAAATGTTCAGATTTCAGTCATCATTGTAACAAAAATAAATGTCAAACTCTAGAACCCCTCCGTGAAATTGAATGTCTGTTCTATGCCCCAGCTCCGTTTCTATGAACCCTGAGCTTGATAGCCCTTATAATGTTACCTTCTCCGGGGCAACTGCAACTGCCGCTCTTATTCAGACAAGTGTCTACTTTTTTCTTTTAAGCTCTTTACCTTTATGCTTTAGGGCTGTGCCATCCAGAGCTCTAATTATAATGTGTAGCTGTGGTGATGCTCTAGTTTAGCAGGCAATGAGTTGGTCATACTCATTGCTTTGGTCAGTGGTGGCTTATTGGTACAGCCAAACAGAACTTAACAAACAAACAAAAGGACAATAATCCTATGGATAGAAATTTCATGCTCTAGTAAAAATATAACAGTAGGGATCTATTATCGACCACCTGACCAGGACAGTAATAGTGATGATGAAATGCTAAGGGAAATTAGAGAGGCTATCAAAATTAAGAACCCAATAATAGTGGGGGATTTCAATTATCCCCATATTGACTGGGAACATTTCACTTCAGGACAAAATGCAGAGATAAAATTTCTCGATACTTTAAATGACTGCTTCATGGAGCAGCTGGTACGGGAACCCACAAGGGGAGAGGCGACTCTAGATTTAATCCTGAGTGGAGCGCAGGAGCTGGTCCAAGAGGTAACTATAGCAGGACCGCTTGGAAATAGTGACCATAATACAATAGCATTCAACATCCCTGTGGTGGGAAGAACATCTCAACTGCCCAACACTGTGGCCTTTAATTTCAAAAGGGGGAACTATACAAAAATGAGGGGTTTAGTTAGAAAAAAGTTAAAAGGTACAGTGACTAAAGTGAAATCCCTGCAAGTTGCGTGGGCCCTTTTTAAAGACACCATAATAGAGGCCCAACTTCAATGTATACCCCAAATTAAGAAAAACAGTAAAAGAACTAAAAAAGAGCCACCGTGGCTTAACAACCATGTAAAAGAAGCAGTGAGAGATAAAAAGACTTCCTTTAAAAAGTGGAAGTCAAATCCTAGTGAGGCAAATAGAAAGGAGCATAAACACTGCCAACTTAAGTGCAAGAGTGTAATAAGAAAAGCCAAAGAGGAGTTTGAAGAACGGCTAGCCAAAAACTCCAAAGGTAATAACAAAATGTTTTTTAAGTACATCAGAAGCAGGAAGCCTGCTAAACAACCAGTGGGGCCCCTTGACGATGAAAATACAAAAGGAGCGCTTAAAGATGATAAAGTCATTGCGGAGAAACTAAATGGATTCTTTGCTTCAGTCTTCACGGCTGAGGATGTTAGGGAGATTCCCAAACCTGAGCTGGCTTTTGTAGGTGACAAATCTGAGGAACTGTTACAGATTGAAGTATCACTAGAGGAGGTTTTGGAATTAATTGATAAACTCAACATTAACAAGTCACCGGGACCAGATGGCATTCACCCAAGCGTTCTGAAAGAACTCAAATGTGAAGTTGCAGAACTATTAACTAAGGTTTGTAACCTGTCCTTTAAATCGGCTTCGGTACCCAATGACTGGAAGTTAGCTAATGTAACGCCAATATTTAAAAAGGGCTCTAGGAGTGATCCCGGCAATTACAGACCGGTAAGTCTAACGTCGGTACCGGGCAAATTAGTTGAAACAATAGTAAAGAATAAAATTGTCAGACACATAGAAAAACATAAACTCTTGAGCAATAGTCAACATGGTTTCTGTAAAGGGAAATCGTGTCTTACTAATCTATTAGAGTTCTTTGAAGGGGCCAACAAACATGTGGACAAGGGGGATCCGGTGGACATAGTGTACTTAGATTTCCAGAAAGCCTTTGACAAGGTCCCTCACCAAAGGCTCTTACGTAAATTAAGCTGTCATGGGATAAAAGGAAAGGTCCTTTCATGGATTGAGAACTGGTTAAAGGACAGGGAACAAAGGGTAGGAATTAATGGTAAATTCTCAGAATGGAGAGGGGTAACTAGTGGTGTTCCCCAAGGGTCAGTCCACGGACCAATCCTATTCAATTTATTCATAAATGATCTGGAGAAAGGGGTAAACAGTGAGGTGGCAAAGTTTGCAGATGATACTAAACTGCTCAAGATAGTTAAGACCAAAGCAGATTGTGAAGAACTTCAAAAAGATCTCACAAAACTAAGTGATTGGGGAACAAAATGGCAAATGAAATTTAATGTGGATAAATGTAAAGTAATGCACACTGGAAAAAATAACCCCAACTATACATACAACATGATGGGGGCTAATTTAGCTACAACGAGTCAGGAAAAAGATCTTGGAGTTATCGTGGATAGTTCTCTGAAGATGTCCACGCAGTGTGCAGAGGCGGTCAAAAAAGTAAACAGGATGTTAGGAATCATTAAAAAGGGGATAGAGAATAAGACTGAGAATATATTATTGCCCTTATATAAATCCATGGTACGCCCACATCTCGAATACTGTGTACAGATGTGGTCTCCTCACCTCAAAAAAGATATTCTAGCACTAGAAAAGGTTCAGAAAAGAGCAACTAAAATGATTAGGGGTTTAGAGAGGGTCCCATATGAGGAAAGATTAAAGAGGCTAGGACTCTTCAGTTTGGAAAAGAGAAGACTAAGGGTACGTCTACACTACGGGACTATTCCGAATTTGCATAAACCGGTTTTGTAAAACAGATTTTATAAAATCGAGTGCGCGCGGCCACACTAAACACATTAAATCGGTGGTGTGCGTCCATGGTCCGTGGCTAGCGTCGATTTCTGGAGCGTTGCACTGTGGGTAGCTATTCCCTAGCTATCCCATAGTTCCCGCAGACTCCCCCGCCCCTTTGCACTTCCGGGTTGAGATCCCAGTGCCTGATGGGGCAAAAATCATTGTCGCGGGTGGTTCTGGGTAAATGTCGTCAGTCACTCCTTCGTCTGTGAAAGCAACGGCAGACAAGCATTACGCGACTTTTTCCCCTGGATTGCCCTGGCAGATGCCATAGCATGGCAATCATGGAGCTTGTTTTGCAGTTTGTGACTCTCACCGTATGTGTACTAGATGCCGCTCACAGAGGCGATTCAGCAGCGCTACACAGAAGCATGCTTTTGCTTTTGCATGACAGCAGAGATGGTTACTAGCCATATTGCACCATCCAAACCCTTCCATAAATTGGAACTGAGGATGATCATGGCTACCAGTCCTTTTGTACCATTTGCTGCTAGTGCCCCTGGCCAATCAGCCAGGGGCGCAAAAGCCAAGATTGGTTATTAGCCATATTGCACCTTCCATCGTCTTGTACCATTAGCTGCTGTCATAAGTGCCCCTGGCCGATCAGCCAGGGGCGCAAAAGCAAAAATTGGGAATGACTCCCTGAGTCAATCCCTCCTTTTTGGTATCTAAAAATAGAATCAGTGCTGCCTAATATAGGCAAGTGTGCTAGAGAACCACCGTATCATAGAACCAGAGAGCACAGCTGCTCTGTGTCAGAGCCTGCAGAAATTATTATCTGTATGCTATTCACAGGGGGTGCTCCTGTAACAACCCCATCTGTTGATTCCAGCCTTTCTTGGCTACCGTAGCATTGTCCCCCCACTTGTGTGATGAATTAATAAAGAATGCAGGAATAAGACACACTGACTTGTTAGTGAGAAATGAGTGGAAGGCAGCCTCCAGCTGCTATGATAGTCCAGACAGGACATAAAGCAGTGTGTAGGAGAGAAGCCCAGCATCCCACTGCTAGTCCAGGGGCAACTGAATCTTTTCTTTACACATGAAGGGTGGGGGCTGATGGAGCTCAGCCCCCTGTTGCTATGATGAGGATGGTTACCAGCCATATTGCACCATCCATCCACCAGAAAAAATTAGGGCCAATAGGCTGATGATGAGGATGGATTTCCAGCTTTTTGTACGATCAGCTTATGCTGATGATGAGGATGGATTGCCATCATATTGTACCATCAGCCGCCCATGGCGGGGGGGGAGCAAGGATGTTGGTGTTGAGTGCTGCACTATCGCGTCTATCTGCAGCATTCAGTAAAGATAGGGTGACATGTAAAAGAGTCAGAGGATTGTTTTACCTTTCGCTTCTGGGGGTGGGTGGGGGGTGGGTGAGTAGATTGCCAAGCTATGCCCTGACCCGTGGACACTGTGTTTGACCCTAGAAGCATTTGGAGCTCAGCCAAGAATGCAAATAATTTTCGGAGGCTGCAGGAACTGTGGGATAGCTTCAGTCCTCCAGTCCATGCGCATCCATTTGATTCTTTGGCTTTCCGTTACGCTTGTCACGCTGCAGTGCGCTGAGTCCCTGCTATGGCTTCTGTCTGGAGATTTTTAAAAAAGGATTCTGAATTTCATCTTCTGTAACGGAGCGCTGATAGAACGGATTTGCCTGCCCTTACAGCGATCACATCCGCATGGTCCATGCGGGAGCTCTTTTTTTATTTTGATTTCGGACTGCATCGCCACCCGTGCTGATCGGAGCTCCACGCTGGGCAAACAGGAAATATTCAAAAGTTCGCGGGGCTTTTCCTGTTTACCTGACCACTGCATCCAAGTTCAGATTGCGGTCCAGAGCGGTCACTGGTGCACTGTGGGATAGCTCCCGGAGGCCAATACCGTCGATCAGCGTCCACACTAACCCTAATCCGATATGTTAATACCGATACTAGCGTTACTCCTCTCGTTAGGGAGGAGTACAGAAACCGGTTTAAAGAGCCATTAAAATCGATATAAGGTGCCTCCTAGTGTGGACGGTTTTGGCGTTAAATCGGTTTTATGCTCCTAAAACCGATTTAAACGCCTAGTGTAGACCAGGCCTAAGGGAGGACATGATAGAGGTATATAAAATCATGAGTGATGTTGAGAAAGTGGATAAGGAAAAGTTATTTACTTATTCCCATAATACAAGAACTAGGGGTCACCAAATGAAATTAATAGGCAGCAAGTTTAAAACAAATAAAAGGAAGTTCTTCTTCATGCAGCGCACAGTCAACTTGTGGAACTCCTTACCTGAGAAGGTTGTGAAGGCTAGGACTATAACAATGTTTAAAAGGGGACTGGATAAATTCATGGTGGCTAAGTCCATAAATGGCTATTAGCCAGGATGGGTAAGAATGGTGTCCCTAGCCTCTGTTCGTCAGAGGATGGAGATGGATGGCAGGAGAGAGATCACTTGATCATTGCCTGTTAGGTTCACCCCCTCAGGGGCACCTGGCATTGGCCACTGTCGGTAGACAGATACTGGGCTAGATCAGGGGTGAGCTGCAGCGGGTTCGCGCGAACCCGTTGTTAAATTTTAGCAGCCATTTTAGAACCCCTTGTTAAGGGCTGCTAAATTTAACAAAAGTTCCCGCCCACTCCTCTCCTGCTCCGCCCCCTTCTCCTCCCCCTCCCCTGCTTCCCGCGAATCAGATGTTCGCGGGAAGCCTGAAAAAGCAGCATGGAGACAGCCAGCAGGTAAGCTGGGGCGCGGAGGGGGAGGGGAGGTGCGGCGCGGCTGGCTCAGCAGCTCCCGGTCCCAGACCGCGGCTCCCTCCAGCCCAGCGCCGGCCCAGGGAGTCAGGCCCCGCGGCTGCCGCCGAGCGGCTGGGCCCCGGTGCTGGCCCGGGGAGTCGGGCCGAGCGGCTCGGCGAGTCGGGCCCCGGTGCCGGCCCGGCCCGGGGAGTCGGGCCGAGCGGCCAGGCCCCGGTGCCGGCCCGGCCCAGGGAGTCGGGCCGAGCGGCTCAGCGAGTCGGGCCCCGGTGCCGGCCCTGCCCGGGGAGTCGGGACCCGGGGAGTCGGGCCGGCCCGGGGAGTCGGGCATGGTCCTGGCAGAGTGGACCCGGTCCCCAGGCAGTGTGGTAAGGGGGCAGGGAGGGTGGGTTGTGGGGTGGATAGGGTCAGGGCAGTCAGAGGGCAGGGAACAGGGGATTGAATGGGGCACGGGTCCCGGGGAGCAGTCAGGAAAGAGCAGGGTTGGATGAGGTGGTGGGGGCACTCAGGGACAGAGAAAAGGGGTAGTTGTATGGGGTAGGGGTTCTGGGGGGGGCATTGAGAATGAGAGGAGGGGTTGGGTGGGGCGGCAAGGGGCAGTCAGGGGACAGGGAAGGGGGGGATGGGTCAGGGGTCTCGGAGTGTGTGTGTTAAGGAACATGAGGGGTTGGATGGGGCACGACCCCCCCCCCCCACGGAGGGGGGGGGAGGAGGGAACCCGTTGTTAAAATTTTGGAGGGAGGAGGGAACCCATTGTTAAAAATTTGGCAGCTCATCACTGGGCTAGATGGACCTTTGGTCTGACCCGGTACGGCCTTTCTTATGTTCTTATGTTCTTATGTTCATCTCTCATAGATATGCTATGCTCTTACTCCATGTGAGCAACTCCAGCCTCCTAGGCCTACACAACTGCTGCCCATTACATCCTAACTTGCCTCCAGTACACCAGTGTGACCACTAAACCCCCACTCATCTCCCATGCCCCTTTTCAGAGACCCCTCCTGCCCCGCTACTGAGGGTGGACACTGGGCCTAACACAGGGAGAATTTTCCCTCGAGCTGTCCTCTTATTAATCCTCAGGGGTAAAGACAGACCAGGCAGCCTCCTAATACTAGGGAAATCATAGCCCCATGGCACTTTGACCAGAGGGATCCTTTGTGCATGAGTGTTGGGCCATGGTTATCTCCTGATAGCCAGTATCAGCAGCAGCAAATGTGAAGCACACCAGAGCCCCAGAAACCTCCCTGCGCTGCTCTTAATCCCAGTTAAAGCTCAGTAGCAGCTAACCTAAAAGCAAAACAGGCCTTAAGGCAAGATGAAGCCCAGCCTCTGCAACTTACAGCTGCAATGTGTACAAGTAGCCCAGGAACTTTAATAACTGTCTAACAGTACCTGACAGGAAGGAAACTAATGGGAGCTGGCACTTGGGGCGGGGGCAGCGTGTGGAGCCCCCTGGCTGCTCCTACACATAGGAGCTGGAAGGGGGACATGCTGCTGCTTCCGGGATCTGTGCAGAAAGCCCCTGACCCTGCTCCCCAGTGGGAGCTCGAGGGCTGGATTAAAAGTTCTGATGGGCCAGTTGCGGCCCATGGGCCAAAGTTTGCCCCCCCTTGCTCTATGTCAGAGGTCTGCAACTTTTCAGAAGCGGTGTGCCGAGTCTTCATTTATTCACTCTAATTTAAGGTTTCATGTGCCAGTAATACATTTTAATGTTTTTAGAAGGTCTCTTTCTATACATCTATAATATATAACTAAACTATTGTTGTATGTAAAGTAAATAAGGTTTTAAAAATATTTAAGACGCTTCATTTAAAATTAAATTAAAATGCAGAGCCCCCCGGACCGATGGCCAGAACCTGGGCAGTGTGAGTGCCACTGAAAATCAGCTCGCGTGCCGCCTTCGGCACGTGTGCCAGAGGTTGCCTACCCCTGTGCTAGATGGTAGTACTGCTGAAAAGAATCTGGGGTTATAGTGGATCACAACTTGAATATGAGCCAACAATATGAAGCAGTTGTGAAAAAGGGCTAATACCATTCTGGGGTATACGAACAGGAGTGTTGTATATAAGATACGAAGGTAATTGTCCTGCTCTACTTGGGCACTGGTGAGGCCTCAGCCAGAATACTGTGTCTGGTTCTGGACACCACACTTTAGGAAAGACGTGCACAAATTGGAGAGAATCCAGAGGAGAGCAATAAAAATGATAAAAGGTTTAGAAAACCTGACCTCTGAGGAAAGGTTAAAAAAAACCCAGTATTTTTAGCCTTGAGAAAAGGAGACTGAGGGAAGACCTGACAATAGTCTTCAAATATGTTAAGGGCTGTTATAATAAGGATGAGGATGATCAATTGTTCTCCATGTCCAGCAAAGGTAGGACAAGAAGCAACTGACTTAACTTGCAGCAAGGGAGAAATAGGTTAGGTATTAGGAAAAACTTTCTAACTCTAACAATAGTTAAGCTCTGGAACAGGCTTCCAAATGAGGTTGTAGACCCCCCATTTTTAAGAACAGGTTGGACAAACACCAGTCAGGGATGGTCTCGGGTTCCTTGGTCCTGGCAGGGTCGGCTCCTGGCACCAGCCCAGCAAGCAGCTTCTTGGGGTGGCCAAAGGTGAGGGGCGGCACGTCCGGGTCGTCGGTGGCAATTCAGCGGCGGGTCCCTCACTCCCTCTCGGAGCGAAGGACTAGCAGCCGAAGACTGAAGCGGTGGCAGTAAAGCTGCAGATCGTGATTGTGGCTTTTTTTTTTTTTTTTTTTTTTGCTGCTTGGGGTGGCAAAAACCCTGGAGCCAGCCCTGGGTCCTGCCTCAGTGCAGGGGGCCGGACTAGGTGACTTTTCCCTTCCATCCCTACATTTCTATGATTTCAATGACCTGCCAGTAATGCATTCCCCACAGAAATCAATGAGCCATTATTGGCATGACAAACTGTACAGATGTTGTCAACTTGCAAGAAAGAGATTGACCCCATCAGGTATTTGTCAGAGGCAGGTACAGCCAGCCCACAATGGAATTACACAATGTTTGATCTCCTGTGTCTGTCTGTCACTGCTGTCCATTCCCGATCCTGTGGCAGGTTGCTACATAGCGTGATGTTGTCTATGCCTTCTCTCAAGTCAGGCATCATACTGCGGCGAACAGCAGAGGCTAACAGAGAGTTTGCCTGGGATCTGTCCATGAGGAGGTACGCTAAGTGCTGCATTAGGGGAGCTGTGTGGTGAGTATCTGAGTGTCTGTTGCAGGGTACAGTTTGTCAGTTGGACTGTGTGCTTGATTGTCTGATTGTTTGTTTGAACAGTGTGAATTGGGAGTGCTTTGTTCCAGGTGGGCCTTGAGTGGGCCTGACTGCTATAAAAAGGCAGTCAGCAGCGAACCAGCTGAGCAGCGAACAGCAGAGGCTAATGGAGGGAGTTTGCCTGGGGAGAGCCCACTGAGGCTTTCATCTCTCGGGCTTCTGTGAGTTGCTGCAACAGCTGAGGAAGCTCTTAGAAGGAAGAAATTATGGAAGGTGAGCATTCAGCTGTTGTAACCTGCACAGGTTGTGCCATGTTTGTCTTTCTTCCACAGGACAGAAGTGACTTTGTGTGTACAAAGTGCAAGCTGATCTCCATATTGGAAGAGAAGGTTTGAGGTCTGGAGCAATAAGTATCAACCCTGCGTTGTGTAAGAGAAAATGAAGATTTCCTGGACAGATGTCAGGATATGCTTCTACGGGCACAACATCCTGAAGAATCAGAGGAGGCTGTGCAGAGGGGAGAGAGGGACGGTGAAGAAATTTGGCAGCATGTGACCTCCAGAAGAAGAAAGAGGAGCGTCCATGTACCAGCAATGGAGATACAGGTGAACAACCATTTTCATGTTCTTTCCACAGGTACTAATGCGGAGAGTGGATGCGCACCTCTCCCTCACTTTAATCCAATTCACGCACAAGTCTTGACATCCCTCCAATTCCCGTAAACTTTAAAGTCCTGTGGCGATGGGCGAGCGACGAAGCAGCAGGTGTGGATACACTGGGAGCTGTAGCCACGGACCTGCACACAGGCGGCTCAGGTCTAATGGTCGTCTTCTTGCTGACTGAAGCAACAGCTGGATTCGGCATCTACCTGAGTAACTGAGCAGCCCTCTTTAGGACTGCACTGCTCACCTCCGTAGTAAGAGGAAGGGGCTAGAAAAGGTGCCCTAAACATTGTTTGCTTCATAGAACCCTGGCCAGCTTACCGCGGCTGGAGGGGATCCCATCTTATGCAGTCGAATAACAAAATTTCAAACAACAAAACGCAAGGTGACACCACTCATTATTGGTACATGGAATGTACGCACGCTTCAAGACAACCCCTCAGCAGATCAGCCAGAAAGAAGAACAGCTCTGGTCGCCAGACAGCTCGCAAGATTTAACATCGATATTGAGGCCCGGTGTGAAACTCATCTAGCCAACGAAGGTCAGCTCACAGAAACAGGAGATGGTTATACATTCTTCTGGTGTGGACGTAGCAGTGACGAACGTCATTAATCTGGAGTTGGCTTTGCGGTTAAGAATCATCTTGTCCGCAAACTTGCCAGTCTTCCCAAGGGCGTGAACGATCGACTCATGACACTGCATCTTCCACTACCGAGAGGAAAGCGAGTTATACTAATCAGCGCTTACGCACCCACAATGACGAATCCGGATGAAGTAAAGGACAAGTTTTATGAAGATCTCGATGCCCTACTTTCATCCGTGAAGCGCACCGACAGGCTGATTCTACTTGGCGATTTTAACGCGAGAGTAGGATCCGATCACTCTGCCTGGGATGGCGTCATTGGAAAAAATGGAATCAGCAAATGCAACAGCAATGACCTACTACTATTGAAGACATGTGCGGCTCATGATCTGATCATCACCAATACCATCTTCCGCCTGCCCACTCGCAAAAAGACGTCCTGGATGCACCCACGTTCCAAGCACTGGCATCTCATTGATTATGTCATCGTGCAGAGGAAAGACAGACAGGATGTAAGGGTGACCAAGGCCATGCCGAGTGCTGACTGTTGGACTGATCATAGACTTATCATCTCTAAATTAAGCCTTCACATCAAGCCAAAGAGACGTCCGCAGGGAAACAAAGCTGTGATGAAAAAGATCAACGTCAGTAAACTGAGGAACCCCAACACAGCAGCTTCACTAGTAGAAGATCTCGATAACCAACTCTCAGAGCTGCAATTAGAGGAAAATGTTGAGAGGAACTGGGAACGCTTCCGAAATATTGTGCACCTTTCTGTACTAAAGGTTCTTGGACCCTCACACAGGAAACAGCAGGACTGGTTTGATGAAAACGACGAAGAGATCAAGGCTTTACTTGCTGAAAAGCACTGCCTTCACCGTGCTCATCAGAACGACCCATCGTCAACAGCTAAGAAAAATGCCTTCAACAACATTCGCAGGACAGTACAGAGGAAAGGACCTCGGCCTTCAGGGAGTTCCCCTCTACTGGACTTAGATGGTGTAACTCTCTCATTACTGAGAAGACTCTGATTCTACAGCGTTGGGCTGAGCATTTCCAATCCGTACCGAACCGCCCATCTTCCATCAATAATGAGGCGATTGACAGAATGCCCCAGGCGGATATTAATTACAGCCTGGACGTTCCACCATCAGAGACTGAAACCCTACAGGCCATCAGTCAGCTGTCCAGTGGCAAGGCCTCAGGATCTGATGTGATTCCAGTGGAAATCTATAAGGATGGTGGTGCAATGCTTGTTGACAAACTCACTCAGCTGTTCCAGTCCTTCTGGAATCAAGGGTCCATTCCTCAGGAATTGAAAGACGCATCCATCGTACACCTCTACAAGAGGAAAGGAAATCGAAAAGTCTGCGATAATCATAGAGGAATATCACTGCTTTCTAGCGCAGGTAAGATCCTTGCACAAGTGTTGCTGAATCGCCTGATTGACCACCTGGAACAGGGTTTACTACTCGAGACACAGTGCGGCTTCCGCAAAGAGCGTGGCACTGTGGACATGATCTTCGCAGTTCGACAGCTCCAAGAGAAGTGTCAAGAGCAGAATCGTGAACTGTATACCATCTTCATGGATCTTACCAAGGCTTTTGACACTGTCAGTCACGAAGGTCTGTGGCGCATCATGTCGAAGTTTGGGTGCCCTGACAGATTCATCCTGATGGTACGTCAATTCCACGACGGCATGACGGCTCGTGTTCTGGACGACGGAGAAGCTTCAGAGGCCTTTCCCGTTACAAACAGCGTCAAGCAAGGGTGTGTGTTGGCACCGACCCTGTTCAGCATAATGTTTTCAGCTATGCTGTCAGACGCCTTTCAGAACAGTTCCTTGGGAATCAGCCTGAGATACAGGACTGATGGGAAACTGTTCAACCTGCGAAGACTCCAGGCTGTCACCAAAATAAAGGAGACTGTGCTACGAGACCTTCTTTTTGCTGACGACTGTGCTCTGAATGCTGGATCAGAGCAGGAAATGCAAGCTAGCATGGATAAATTCGCAGCAGCATGCGATAACTTCGGCCTCCTCATCAACATAAAGAAAACCGAAGTGATGCACCAGCCAGCTCCGAAAGCCCAACACCAAGAGCCCACCATCATAGTGAAGGGACAAAAGCTGCAAACAGTGGACCAATTTACATACCTTGGCAGCACCCTTTCTCGCGCAGTGACAATTGACATCAAGGTCAACTGCAGAATCGCTAAGGCAAGTTCTGCATTTGGCAAACTGTTGACCAACGTGTGGGACCGCCGTGGAATAAGCCTTGCTACAAAGCTTAAAGTCTACCGAGCAGTAGTGCTAACTACCCTGATGAATGCCAGTGAGACTTGGACTGTATACAGGAGGCACACTAGGCAACTGAACCACTTCCACATGATTTGCCTCCGCAGACTTCTGAGGATCCGGTGGCAGGATAAGGTGCCAGATACAGAAGTCCTCTCCAGAGCAGGCCTGCCGTCAGTTTACACTCTGCTTATGAAAGCCCAGACACGCTGGGCAGGCCATGTTGTAAGGATGCCAGACCACCGCATCCCCAAACAGCTCTTTTATGGTGAGCTGTCTCAAGGAAAGCGATCGCACGGGGGACAAAGGAAGCGATACAAAGACATGCTGAAAGCCTCTCTTAAGTCCCTGGATATTGACATCACCTCCTGGGAAACCCTGGCACAAGACCGATCGACACGGCGTACGCTGATCCATCAAGGCTGCCAGACATCTGAAGCCAGAAGGATAACTATAGCACAAGAGAAGCGAGCACTCCGTAAAGCCAGAGCTGTAAATGTTGTAACAGTGGTGCTCACACACGTCTGCCCGACATGTGGCAGAACATTTCGTGCCCGTATTGGCCTTATCAGCCACCTGCGGACGCACTGTGGACAGCTCACAACCTGCTAGATGTCAAGGTCTTCTTCGAAAACGATGGACGAACATCATCAATGCGGAGAGTGGACTAGATGATACACCTGAGAGAAGGCAGCAGAAGGAGACTCCACCGATTGGAAGGCATGAGATGCACTGTCCTAGGGATGGGGGTTCCACAACCACCGCTCCCAAGAGGAGGAGGAGGGTGGTGGTGGTTGGGGACTCCCTCCTCAGGGGGACTGAGTCATCTATCTGCCGTCCCGACCATAGGCGGCAGGTTTGTATAATTTTTGGTGGGGCCCAGAATGGGTGTAATCTCCCTCTCCCCCCCCCCGCCCTGTAAGATGATATATATATTTTATTAAATAGTGTAAAAATGGATTGGAAGCCATAAGCGTTTAAGTTTCTTTTTATTGCATAATATCACTATAATAAAAAATTATTTAACTAAGAATATCAGTAATTAATACTCTTTTGAATATGGAAACGACCATACACTGTTTATTCAATAATCCTCAAAACAAATACTTTCTAAAATTGCAACAAATATAGCCCCTTCTTTTGTGATGTGCTTTAGGAGGCAGCAAACACTTTTTGTCGTTGTTTGGTTCTTGAAATGAAGTCATCCAGGAGACTTGCAATGTCCAATTCAGAGGTAAAGTTTTTATGAACGTGCAGAAATGTCAAGTGATTTAGACGTTCTTGGCTCATTGTTGTTCGCAAATAATTTTTCAGTCGGCACAAGCAACTGAATGATCGCTCAGCGGTGCAGGTTGTAGTCGGAATTGTGTAGAATAATTTCAGGAGAATTGTAACTTCTGACAACAGGTCACTTAAGCCTTCATTTTGTTTTAGAAATTGCTTCACTTCACTCACTGAAGTGAGCTGGCAATTTCTCAATCTGCAAATATCACTCAACATTTCTAAATGAAGAAATAGTTTCTCCATGTTGATGTCACCATGGAATGCTTCACTTATTTGGACAATGTCCTGTTTTGAGCCATTTGCTGCCTCAGTTATAAGCTTCTCCAATTTTACTGCGAATGTAAAGCTTTCTGTTGAAAACCTCTGTTCAATTGCAACTTTGCAAGCATCAATGATCTCAACATATTTTTTATGAAAATAATCTTTAGGGTCACTGAAGGTGTGAGGAAGGCTTCCATGGTCGAGCCATCTTGGAGGTTTGCGTTTTCTTGGGAGTGTAGGCTCATCTAAATAAAGATTTTTTGCCTTCTCTACCGTTGTTTCCCAAAAGCGATTGTATGATGAGTCATCCCACTCAACACCTCTTGCAATAGGCCAACTTTCTTCATAACGCTTGTCAATGACACATTTGGGCTTTGAATTTGTGCATTAGCTTCTTCTACCGGACCCATGGCTTTCACAAGAACTGTTAGTATAAAGTATGTTGAAAAAGATTGAAGTTACTTTGAGAATCCACTACATTTTAAGCCAAATTCATCAGAAGAGTAACTAAGTTCATCTAGGCAGTTCATCATGGCCTTGTAGTTTTGGAGCAGTGATTTAATGCTACTAATCCTTAGTGTCCATCTTGTTGGGCACAATGGTCGTAAAGAAGGTTCTCCTTCACTCTGAAACTCTCTGAATGCTGCCATACGTTTTGGTGACTCCCTGAAGGCATTGATGAGATCTTTCACCATAAAAAACATATAACGACACTCTTGAATATTATGCAGGGCATCCTGCGTGGCAAGGTTAAGAGAATGTGCAGCACAATGCACAAATTCTGCTCTTGGCTCTCGTTCCTTCACTCTGGCTTGGACCCCAGTAAATTTGCCAGACACATTACTGGCTCCGTCGTAACACTGCCCCCGGCAATCAGAAAAGGGCAAATCACACCTGAGAAGTGTATCTTCCACAATTTTGAAAAGAGAAGCAGCATCCATTGTGTCAGTTTGGTAAAACCCAATAAACTCCTCATAAATCTCCCAGTCTTCACTAGAAGAGAACCTTAAAGAAAAACTTACTTGTTCTTTTCTTGACAAATCGGTAGTCTCATCCATTACAATGGCATAAAACTTAGAAGCCTTTATCTTTTGCACAATTTTTCTTAGCGCCATCATTGCCATCATTTTGATTATTTCATTAATAACCTCATGTGATATCCACTTGTATTTTGTGCGATTGAGCCACTGTCTCAGTTCCTCAGAATCTGTACTGCGTAGCAACAAGAGCTGCATCAAATTTGAATCACTGTCATTATGTCCACGTAGTGCTATTCCTTGTTGAGCTAGGTACTGAACACTGGTAAAAATGTTGTGCAGTGCAATCCTAGCTGACTGCAATTCTTTTCTGTAACTGGCTGACACTAGTGCAGAAACATTTACCTGTGACTGCAGAGCAGCATATTTCATTACTGCTTCCTTGTGACAGGAGGATTTTTCGTGTGATGTAAAACCACGCAATGCATGTTTCCAATTTTGAAATCCAGATGAAATAAATGTTGGTTCAGCCTTCGTAGAAAATATTAAGATCTTCTTTTCAGAACAGTTTTTGCAGACTGAGCAAAAAGCTCTGTTTAATTTGATATTGTACTCCAACCACTTAAATCTTGATAGCCAAGATTGCTGGTACTCCAACCACTTAAATCTTGATAGCCAAGATTGCTGAAAACTCCTTTTCTTATCATCTTGTGGATTTGCCACTTCTTTCTTTTGTATAACTTCAGTTTCAAAGCTGGGTGTTGAACTCAGGCCATCACTTGATGAATTACCCTTTTCTTCTTTTTCTCTGGGTAACTTTACTAAGAATTTATCCATTGTTGATCATTAATGGTCCTACAAATCAAGAATTTGTTGTTGGGATAAAATGAAGCTACAACACGTCGGTGCCACAAGATTACAAGGGTCAATTAAAAGTGGAAAGTCAGAAGCAGCACTTGCCTGCTTCAATATATTATACTTTGTTGTACCTGTTGTGATGAAGTGGGAATGTTCTTAATGTTTTCTCTGAATACTGTGTGAGTGCCTCAGTTTCCCCTGCAAGGTGCCAACTGAAGGTGTTGGGATAAAGAAATCAGGTGGCCTCCTGGTCTGGAAGAGACACAAAGGCCAGAGGAGGGGCTAGAGGGACTGTCAGTTTGGAGCTGGCTGGGGAAAGAGAGGCACCCAGAACTTGGGGCTGGGGAACCCAGCCCCAGAAGTGGATCTGACTGAGGGGTCCTGTTTTCTGTACCTACAAGCTCTGTTTTAGACTGTGTTCCTGTCATCTAATAAGCCTCCTGTATTACCAACTGACTGAGAGTCACGTCTGACTGTGGAGTTGGGGTGCAGGACCCTCTAGCTTACCTAGGAGCCCCACCTGTGCGGACAGCGCATGCTGAATGCTCCGAGGTCAGACCCAGGAAGGTGTAAGTTTCTTGCCCTGGAGACAGTATGCTCAGAGAGAGGAGGCTCCCCCAGAGTCCTGACTGTCTTTGTATGGAGTAGTTCTAGAGCAGGGGTCACCAACCTTTCAGCAGTGGTGTGCTGAGTTTTCATGCATACGCTTTAATTTAAGGTTTCATGTGCCAGTAATCATAGATTATTAGGGTTTGAAGGGATCTCAGGAGGTTATCTAGTCCAATCCCCTGCTTATGGCAGGACCAATCCCCCAATGGCCCCCTCAAGGATTGAACTCACAACCCTCCGTTTAGCAGGCTAATGATCAAACCACTAAACTACGACCCCAACCCTCCCCCCAATACATTTGACTGTTTTTAGAAGGTATCTCTATAAGTCTATAATATATAACAACTATTGTTGTATGTAAAGTAAACAAGGCTTTCAAAATGTTTCAGAAGCTATATTTAAAATTAAATTAAAATGCAGATCTTATTAGTTTACTGTGATCCTTGCCTTTGCTTTTCCTTGTTGAGTTTTCCAATGTCTGGTGGCACCTATTTAGATACTTTAAGTTGCACACAGGCTTCTGAGTTATAATTTGATAACTGGCTGGCAGGAGGTCAGAGGCTGGAACCTCAGATTGGCAGCTGCGGTGAGTGGAGTTGGTGGCTGGTAGGGCTGAGCAGGGCAGGGGGCCTGCGCTGAAACTCCAACTGGAAGCAAGGTGAGTGGGGTTGCGGGAACTCTGGCTAGTAAGGGCCAGCAGAGGGAACCCCAGAACGAGGTTGGGCTGAGCAGCTCAGCCTGCACCACATGCCATGAAAAATCAGCTTGCGGCCAACCCCTGTTCTAGAGCATCCCAACATCCTCTTCTACACCATGCGCTTCCCGAAAGTCTGCACAGGGCACTGACTCTCCCTCCTCTCTGGCCTTTGTCTTTTTTCCGGGCATTAGGAGGCCACCTGATCTCTTTGTTCTCCAACACCTTCAGTTGGCACCTTGCAGGAGAGTGGCCCAGGCCATCAGTTGCCTGGAGGCAGGGTTGCAGCCCTTCTCTGTGCAGACACCATCACACTGGCCCTCTAGGGCTTTACAACAATCACACCCCTTTATCCCACCATCTAGAGCCTTAAGAAATACATTGGGGAAACTGAGGCACACAGACAGTATTCAGAGAAAACACCTGTATACGACCAGTTACATACTTTGAAGGGTGTAAAATAATCAAATATTGTGCTAAATACAATGATACTCCAAACACCTTCAGTTGGCACCTTGCAGGAGAGTGGCCCAGGCCATCAGTTGCCTGGAGACAGGGTGTTGGCCATTCTCTGTGCAGACAGCATCACACTGGCCCTCTAGGTCTTTACAACAATCACACCCCCTTATCCCACCATCTAGAGCCTTAAGAAATGCATTGGGGAAACTGAGGCACACAGACAGTATTCAGAGAAAACACCTGTATACGACCAGTTACATACTTTGAAGGGTGTAAAATAATCAAATATTGTGCTAAATACAATGATACTCCAAACTGACCACCAAATTTAAGTTGCATGTTTTTCCCCTCAGGTGAGGGTTCTGGGGTGGGGCTGGGGATGAGGGGTTCACAGTGCAGGAGCGTGCTCGGTGCTGGGGGTGCAGGCTTTGGGGTGAGGCAGGGCTGAGGATGAGGAACTTGGGGTGCAGACAGGCTGCCCCAGGGCTAGGGCCAGAGAGGACTCCCCATCACCACCACTGGCAGCAGCAAGCTCCAGGAGGGACCCTCCTCCCCCCTGCCCCCCACAGCACACTCACTCTGCACCACAGTTACTGCATATGTTCCTTCCTAGGGCCCCTCAGGTCCAGAAAGCCCACTCACCTCCCCTATGATGGGTACTAGGGGGTGGGGGTTGCCATCACAGGTAGCCTTCCATGTTGCTGCCCCTCACCATAACTTCACTGTGGATGGGGCTGCCCCTTGCCCAGCATGGGGCAGAAGTGGGGTCTGCATGGTGATGGCTATGGGGCAGGGGAGCAGGGTGTCATAAAATTCACCCAAGCCCCAGCTGCTCAGGTAGGTCTATGAATCCCCCTCCCCCATCTGCCCTGTGGTGGGTGGATGCTGGAGGGGAGGGGCACTGCCTTCACATATGGCTTCCTGCCTCCCTGACCCCTGCTGCAGCCTGCAGCCCCTCACCGTAGCTTCAGTGGGGGGGGACGAACGGTGGGAGGGGATGGCATGGGGCTGCCCCTTCCCCAGCGTTGGGCAGGAGTGGGGGCTGGGGGGGAATCATAGGGTCAAACACTCACGGAAGCCCAGGACCTGCTCAGGTGGGTGAGGTCACTCTCCGAGTCCTGGCCGGAAGTGCCCTTTGCATCTCCTGCAGGTAGGGGGGGAGGGGAGGGCTGCCAAGCATGGCACAGCCCCCTTGCCTCCCCCGCAGGGGTGGCTCTAGAGATCACGCTGCCCCAAGCAGCGCGGAGCGCTGCGCCGCCCTTCCCCGGTCCCGCGGCGGGTCCCCTCTTCCCGCGGCTCCGGTTGAGCTCCTGCCGACGTGCCTGCGGCAGGTCCACCGGAGCCCCGGACGAGCGGACCTGCCGCAGTCATGCCTGCGGGAGCTCACCCGGCGCCGCGGGAAGAGGGGACCCGCCGCAGTCTTGCCTGCGGCAGGTCCGCTCGTCCCGGGCTCCGGTGGACCTGCCGCAGGCATGCCGGCGGGAGCTCCACCGGAGCCAAATGCCGCCCCCCCGGGAAACGGCCGCCCCAAGCGCCTGCTTGGCACGCTGGGGTCTAGAGCCGCCCCTGCTCCCCCGGCCAGTGCTCCAGCAAGCAACAGCAGACGGCAGCAGCAGAGGCAACAGGCAAGGCAAGGGAGAGAGACATGCCTGCGTTTAAGCCTCCAGCCTCCGGGGTGGGGTAGAGGAGAGGGCTGCCACCAGCACGGCGGGCCCCCCTCCCCCTCACTCGGAGATGGTACAGTCAGCAGCAGCTTGCACTCACTGCTGACTGCTGAGCGGCAAGGAAGAGACTGAGACACGCAGACGCAGCTGCCTGCGTTCAGGCAGTTAAGCTCTCTGGGGCCGGGCGGGGAGGGGAGGGGGGAAGCTCTCCAGCCCTGGCGGCGGCGGCAGCGGCGAACATTGGTGTGGCAGAGCCCCTGCTTGGGATTTATTCATGGGGCTAAAGCCCCAGAGCCCCATGTAAGTCAGCGCCCATGGTCCCGACCAAGAAAACCGAGAGGTCTGCTGCTTGCTAGGAGCTAGGATTCACGATGTGACGGAGAGACTGCCGAGACTCATCAAGCCCTCGGATCGCTACCCCTTCCTGCTTCTCCACTTGGGCACCAATGATGCTGCCAAGAATGACCTTGAGCGGATCACTGCAGACTACGTGGCTCTGGGAAGAAGGATAAAGGAGTTTGAGGCACAAGTGGTGTTCTCGTCCATCCTCCCCGTGCAGGGAAAAGGCCTGGGTAGAGGTCGTCGAATTATGGAAGTCAACGAATGGCTATGCAGGTGGTGTCGGAGAGAAGGCTTTGGATTCTTCGACCATGGGATGGTGTTCCAAGAAGGAGGAGTGCTAGGCAGAGATGGGCTCCACCTAACGAAGAGAGGGAAGAACATCTTCACAAGCAGGCTGGCTAACCTAGTGAGGAGGGCTTTAAACTAGGTTCACCGGGGGAAGGAGACCAAAGCCCTGAGGTAAGTGGGGAAATGGGTACCGGGAGGAAGCACGAGCAGGAGAGTGCAAGAGGGAAGGACTCCTGTCTCAGACCAAGAAAGCGGGACAAACAGCGAGTTATCTTAAGTGCCTATACACAATTGCAAGAACCATGGGAAACAAGCAAGGAGAACTGGAAGTCCTGGCACAGTCAAGGAACTATGATGTTATTGGAATAACAGAGACTTGGTGGGATAACTCACATGACTGGAGTACTGTCATGGATGGATATAAACTGTTCAGGAAGGACAGACAGGGCAGAAAAGGTGGGGGAGATGCATTGTATGTAAGAGAGCAATATGACTGCTCAGAGCTCCGGTATGAAACTGCAGAAAAACCTGAGAGTCTCTGGATTAAGTTTAGAAGTGTGAGCAACAAGGGTGATGTTGTGGTGGGAGTCTACTATAGACCACCAGACCAGGGGGATGAGGTGGACAAGGCTTTCTTCCGGCAACTAGCAGAAGTTACTAGATCACAGGCCTTGGTTCTCATGGGAGACTTTAATCACCCTGATATCTGCTGGGAGAGCAATACAGCGGTGCACAGACAATCCAGGAAGTTTTTGGACAATTTCCTGGCCCAAGTGCTGGAGGAACCAACTAGGGGCAGAGCTCTTCTTGACCTGCTGCTCACAAACAGAGAAGAGTTAGTAGGGGAAGCAATAGTGGATGGGAACCTGGGAGGCAGTGACCATGAGATGGTCGAGTTCAGGATCCTGACACAGGGAAAAAAGGAGAGCAGCAGAATACGGACCGTGGACTTCAGAAAAGCAGACTTTGACTCCATCAGGGAACTGATGGGCAGGATCCCCTGGGAAAATAACATGATGGGGAAAGGAGTCCAGGAGAGCTGGCTGTATTTTAAAGAGTCCTTACTGAGGTTGCAGGAAAAAACCATCCCGATGTGTAGGAAGAATAGTAAATATGGCAGGCGACCAGCTTGGCTTAACAGTGAAATCCTTGCTGATCTTAAACGCAAAAAAGAAGCTTACAAGAAGTGGAAGATTGGACAAATGACCAGGGAGGAGTATAAAAATATTGCTCAGGCATGCAGGAGTGAAATCAGGAAGGCCAAATCACACTTGGAGTTGCAGCTAGCTAGAGATGTTAAGAGTAACAAGAAGGGTTTCTTCAAGTATGTTAGCAACAAGAAGAAAGTCAAGGAAAGTGTGGGCCCCTTACTGAATGAGGGAGGCAACCTAGTGACAGAGGATGTGGAAAAAGCTAATGTACTCAATGATTTTTTTGCCTCTGTCTTCACAAACAAGGTCAGCTCCCAGACTGCTGCACTGGGCAGCACAGTATGGGGAGAAGGTGACCAGCCCTCTGTGGAGAAAGAAGTGGTTCGGGACTATTTAGAAAAACTGGACGCGCACAAGTCCATGGGGCCGGATGCGCTGCATCCAAGGATGCTAAAGGAGTTGGCAGATGTGATTGCAGAGCTATTGGCCATTATCTTTGAAAACTCATGGCGAACGGGAGAGGTCCCGGATGACTGGAAAAAGGCTACTGTAGTGCCCATCTTTAAAAAAGGGAAGAAGGAGGATCCGGGGAACTACAGGCCAGTCAGCCTCACCTCAGTCCCTGGAAAAATCATGGAGCAGGTCCTCAAGGAATCAATTCTGAAGCACTTAGAGGAGAGGAAAGTGATCAGGAACAGTCAGCATGGATTCACCAAGGCAAGTCATGCCTGACTAACCTAATTGCCTTCTATGAGGAGATAACTGGGTCTGTGGATGAGGGGAAAGCAGTGGATGTGTTATTTCTTGACTTTAGCAAAGTTTTTGATACGGTCTCCCACAGTATTCTTGCCAGCAAGTTAAAGAAGTATGGGCTGGATGATTGAACTATAAGATGGATAGAAAGCTGGCTGTCGGGCTCAGCGGGTAGTGATCAATGGCTCCATGTCTAGTTGGCAGCCGGTTTCAAGTGGAGTGCCCCAAGGGTCAGTCCTGGGGCTGGTTTAGTTCAATATCTTCATTAATGATCTGGAGGATGGCGTGAACTGCACTCTCAGCAAGTTTGCAGATGACACTAAACTTGGAGGAGTGGTAGATATGCTGGAGGGTAGGGATAGGATACAGAGGGACCTAGACAAATTAGAGGACTGGGCCAAAAGAAACCTGATGAGGTTCAACAAGGATAAGTGCAGAGTCCTGCACTTAGAATGGAAGAATCCCATTCACTGCTACAGACTAGGGACCGAGTGGCTAGGCAGCAGTTCTGCAGAAAAGAACCTAGGGGTTACAGTGGACGAGAAGCTGGATATGAGTCAACAGTGTGCCCTTGTTGCCAAGAAGGCTAATGGCATTTTGGGCTGTATAAGTAGGGGCATTGCCAGCAGATCGAGGGATGTGATTATTCCCCTCTATTCGACATTGGTAAGGCCTCATCTGGAGTACCGTGTCCAGTTTTGGGCCCCACACTACAAGAAGGATGTGGAAAAATTGGAAAGAGTCCAGCGGAGGGCAACAAAAATGATTAGGGGGCTGGAGCACATGACTTATGAGGAGAGGCTGAGGGAACTGGGATTGTTTAGTCTGTGGAAGAGAAGAATGAGGGGGGATTTGATAGCTGCTTTCAACTACCTGAAAGGGGGTTCCAAAGAGGCTGGATCTAGACTGTTCTCAGTGGTACCAGATGACAGAACAAGGAGTAATGGTCTCAAGTTGCAGTGGGGGAGGTTTAGGTTGGATATTAGGAAAAACTTTTTCACTCAGAGAGTGGTGAAGCACTGGAATGGGTTACCTAGGGAGGTGGTGGAATCTCCTTCCTTAGAGGTTTTTAAGGTCAGGCTTGACAAAGCCCTGGCTGGGATGATTTAGTTGGGAATTGGACCTGCTTTGAGCAGGGGGTTGGACTAGATGACCTCCTGAGGTCCCTTCCAACCCTGATATTCTATGATTCTATGATCCAAATCTAACAGTCTCATACAGAACACAGCTTTGCCTTGGGAAGAGGTTTTGAGTGGAATGGTGAGAACACACATACAAGTCGAGTGGCTGTGTGACAGATGTACTGCCCTGAGCCACTCTCTCAGCCAGACCTTTACATTGCTCTGGCCCACCACCAACTGAGCTGGCCACAAAACTCTTTCAAAATAAAATTACTTCAAACACGAAGTGGATGGAGCAGACAGTCCTTTGCTATTGATTTAGTTGGGATTTGGTCCTGTTTTGAGCAGGGGGGTTGGACTAGATGACCTCCTGAGGTCCCTTCCAACCCTGATATTCTGTGATTCTATGATTCTATTTCCCCCTCTCCTTGCAGAGTGTGAACAAGGAGATCTTTGTGCTGTTTTTCCCCCAAGGGTTTTTTATTGATTGATTGATTGATTGATGGGCAAGGCTCCCCTCTGTCCCAACCCTAAACTCTTAAAGAAATGGTTGTCTCTTCTCCCTGAGACAAGTCTTCCCCTGTGACCATTTCCTTGCTCCCCACACCTGCCCACCCCTGCTGTCCCCAAGATCCTCATTCTGCTCAGACTACTTGGAACAGGGTAACCCGGACCCCTCTTTTTCCTTAAAATGCGAGTATACCCCATTATAGGTTGGTCGTCTATTGTTCTCAGGCTCCTTTATGACATGCTGGTGGAGTACAAAACCCAGCAGAGATGGCTCTTGCCTAAACCCTCTGGCACCCACAACAGAGCTCAGCTCCAGCACAGGTACAAACCAGGTGCTAAGGCCCCTGTGGCAAGTCTACCAAGAGAAGGGTGCAGCTGTGCAAGCTACCCATAAATCCTATTCCATCGGCTAAAATGTGGCAAGCAGAGGTGACGTGAGTTGCCCAAGTGACTTGCACAGCGCATGACAGTGGTAGAACCCTGGTTCTATCCCTTAGCCTATGTAAGCAGAGTCAGGATGAGATCTACCCTGACATCTGGTGGTACATTATGAGGAGTGGGCAAAGGAATTTTAGGAATGTGCATTTGCATTGGTAAACCCACTCCACTTAGCATAACACACAGCAGCATGGGATGGTTATTTTCACACTGTGGAATCCCCAATTTCTTTGTTATTGGGGCAGGAAGGAAAAAAAGGGGCTGTTACCTTAATTATGTGAATGAGGAACTATGAGACTGCTTTATGACAGAAATGACTCAACCTACATTAAATAGTACTTGCTAGACAAGGGACAGGGGTTCCAAAACCCAGTGAAGGGAGAGAGGCTGGGGACTGGTGTGTGTACCTGATGGTATGGGCCCCTTTTGAGGGCCTGGAACACCAATTGTACTTCCTCCTCTCTCCACTGTTAAAGAGCAGAGCTAATTTTGAATCCTTTAGGAGTCCATCTAGAGGTTGCTGACCTGAATTCACGTTGGGCCATGTAGCAGTGGGGCTCTCCTACTACAAGTTGAAATCACTAAGAGCTGAAATCACTAAAAGAGCTAAGCTTACTAAGCTGGGATCACTGAGTGCTGTGTTAAGTAGTGGGAGAGCCTGAAGATCTATCACCAAGCAGCTGGCAGAGTGGAGCAGTCTGCAGCACGTTGGAGCAGCCCATGGAACAGTGAGCAGTGTGGAGCGGTTTGTGGGGGACGGCTGACGTGGTTCACGGGTCTGCTGGAGGAGCGGCACAGCTGGTGGAGTGGAGCCAGTCGTGGTGAAGGCTGCAGCAGAACTCCACGGAGAAGCGGGGCATCGGCCCTGGCCCACGTAAGGTGTCCCTAGCACCCTGTGTGTGCGACCCCCCCCCCATTTCCACCCAGGCTGGGGGGGGGGGGGTAAAACTCTGCAGATAAACTTTTGAACTCTGGGGTGGCACTGACCGGAGACTGAGACTTTTGGGTTGTTGGACTTTGGGGTGATTGGACTTAAGACCCTAAGGACAGTGCCAAATGTACTTGGAGGTGGGTTTTTGCTTATGGTTTGTGTATAGTCCTGTTTGTGGTGTCTCTCCAACGTGATGCCACATTGTTTCCCTCCTTTATTAAAAGGATTTTGCTACACTCAGACTTCGTGCTTGCGAGTGGGGAAGTATTGCCTCCTAGAGGCGCCCGGGGGGGTGGTAGGTAATTGTCCCAGGTCACTGGGTGGGGGCTCGAGCCGGTTTTGCATTGTGTTATTGAAACGGAACCCCTGGATACTGAACCCGGCCCTTGTTGCTGCCAACTCAGAGGGGCAGAAGGGTTACACCTACACTAGTAATGCTATATAAGTGTGGCTTTCCTACCATT
This sequence comes from Mauremys reevesii, assembly GCF_016161935.1. Lineage (NCBI taxonomy): Eukaryota > Metazoa > Chordata > Testudines > Geoemydidae > Mauremys > Mauremys reevesii. The sequence continues at coordinate 73,538,673 of NC_052629.1, forward strand.
ACCATACGACAGGGCCCTGGGGATTTGTCAAAGTGTGGACCACATTTTAATTCAGAGATTGTCCTGGACCACCCGCCCTCATCTTTACAACTGTCTAGCAGCCCTGTGGAAACAACAGCAATTGCCTGCACAGAAAAGCTTTGGGAAATAGTTAGCCATCCTGCTGCAGTGTAGACGATTGGAAAAAGGCAAATATAGTGCCCATCTTTAAAAAAGGGAAGAAGGAGAACCTGGGGAACTACAGACCAGGCAGCCTCCCCTCAGTCCCTGGAAAAATCATGGAGCAGGTCCTCAAAGAATCCATTTTGAAGCACTTGGAGGAGAGGAAGGTGATCAGGAACAGTCAACATTGATTCACCAAGGGCAAGTCATGCCTGACCAACCTGATTGCCTTCTGTGATGAGATAACCGGCTCTATGAATATGGGGAAAGCAGTAGATGTGATATACCTTGACTTTAGTAAAGCTTTTGATAAGTATTCTTGCCAGCAAGTTAAAAAAGTATGGCTTGGATGAATGGGCTATAAGGTGGATATAAAGCTGGCTAGATTGTCGGGCTCAACAGGTAGTGATCAAGGGTTTGATGTTTAGTTGGCAGCCAGTATCAAACAAAGTGTCCCAGGGGTTGGTCCTGAGGCCGGTTTTGTTCAACATATTTATTAGTGATCTGGATGATGGGATGGATTGCACCCTCAGCAATTTCACAGATGACAGTAAGCTGGGGGGAGAGGTAGATATGCTGGTGGGTAGGAATAGGGTCCAGAGTGACCTAGACAAATTGGAGGATTGGGCTAAAAGAAATCTGATGAGGTTCAACAAGGACAAGTGCAGAGTCCTGAACTTAGGAGGGAAGAATCCCATGCACCGCTGCAGACTGGGGACCAACTGGCTAGGCAGCAGTTCTGCAGAAAAGGACCTGGGGATTACAGTGGATGAGAAGCTGGATATGAGTCAGCAGTGTGCCCTTGTTGCCAGAAAGGCTAACGGCATATTGGGCTGTATTAGTAGGAGCATTGCCAGCAGATCGAGGGAAGTGATTATTCCCCTCTATTCAGCACTAGTGAGGCCACATCTGGAGTCAGATCCGGCTTTAGCAAGTGTGGGGCCCGATTCGTGGGGCTTGTACTCACCAGGCGGCGCTCTGAGTCTTCAGCAGCACTTCGGATTGCCACACTCCAGTCAGGGGGGCGGGGCCACGGGACTTGCAGCACTCGGGCCAGTGCTCCAGCCGGGGCAGCAGGAATGCGGGGTTGCTGGGCTCTGGCTGGGGGAGTGGGACTGCGGGGCTTGCCATGCTCTGCTGGGGAAGCGGGTCGCGGGGTTGCTGGGCTCCAGCCGGGGTAGCGGGGCTGCGGGGTTGCTGGGGCCGCGGGGTTGCTGGGCTCCAGCCAGGGTAGCAGGGCCATGGAGTTGCTGGTCTCTGGCTGGGGTAGTGGGGCTGCAGGGTTGCTGGGCTCTGACTGGGGTAGTGGGGCTGCGGGGTTGCTGGACTCTGACTGGGGTAGCGGGGCCACGGGGTTGCTGGGCTCCGGCTGGGGTAGTGGGGCTGCAGGGTTGCTGGGCTCTGACTGGGGTAGTGGGGCCGCGGGGTTGCTGGGCTCCGACTGGGGTAGCGGGGCCGCGGGGTTGCTGGGCTCTGGCTGGGGTAGTGGGGCTGCGGGGTTGCTGGGCTCTGGCTGGGGTAGTGGGGCTGCGGGGTTGCTGGGCTCTGACTGGGGTAGTGGGGCTGCAGGGTTGCTGGGCTCTGACTGGGGTAGCGGGGCCGCGGGGTTGCTGGGCTCCGACTGGGGTAGCGGGGCCGCGGGGTTGCTGGGCTCCGGCCAGGGTAGTGGGGCTGCAGGATTGCTGGGCTCTGGCTGGGGTAGTGGGGCCGTGGGGTTGGTGGGCTCCAGCCGGGGTAGTGGGGCTGCGGGGCTTGCCGCACTCCGGCTGGGGTAGCAGGGCCGTGGGTCTTGTCGTGCTCTGGTGGGAGGAGTGGGGCCATGGGCTTGCAGCGCTCCACCCGGAGCTCTGGCCGGGGAGCAGCACCGCGGGACTTGCTGTGCTCAGGCCGGTGCTCCAGCTGGGGTAGCAGGGCCGCAGGGCTTGCCGTGCTCTGGCCAGGGTTGCGGGGCCACGGGGCTTGCAGCACTCTGCCCAGTGATCTGGCCGAGGAGTGGGGCCGCGGGCTTGCCCCGCTCTGGCTGGGCGCGGGGCCCTCTTAGGCACAGGGCACGGGGCCCTCTTAGGCGTGGGGCCCAATTCGGGGGAATCGGCCTAAAGCCGGCCCTGTCTGGAGTATTGCATCCAGTTTTGGGCCCCCCACACAGAAAGGATGTGGACAAATTGGAGAGAGTCCAGCGGAGGACAACGAAAATTATCAGGGGGCTGGGGCACATGACTTACGAGGAGAGGCTGAGGGAACTGGGCTTGTTTAGTCTGCAGAAGAGAAGAGTGAGGGGGGATTTGATAGCAGCCTTCAACTACCTGAAGTGGGGTTCCAAAGAGGATGAGTTAGCCTGTTCTCAGTGGTGGCAGATGACAGAACAAGAAGCAATGGTCTCAAGTTGCAGTGGGGACAGTCTAGGTTGGATATTAAAAAACACTATTTCACTAGAAGGGTCATGAAGCACTGGAATGATTCCCTAATAATGGGTTCCCATCCTGAGAAGTTTTTACGGCCTGGCTTGACAAAGCCTTGGCTGGGATGGTTTAGTTGGTGTTGGTCCTGCTCAAAGCAGGGGCTTGGACTAGATGACCTCCTGAAATCTCTTCCAATCCTAATCTTCTATGATTCTATGTAGGAGCTGGCAATGAGGAGGAACATGCAGCAAGGCCTACATTTTCCAAAGTGGACACTAAATTTAGATGCCTCATTTTTTGAGTGCCCAGCTTGAGCCACTTTTGGGCCTGATTTTCAGGTGTGCTGAGCACCCAAAAGGCCTATTAAAGTCAGCCAAAGCTGCAAGTGCTCCCTGCACCTCTGAAAATGTGGCCCAAAATCTCCAAATTGGGCACCCAAAATCCAAGACACCCCATTTTATAGCCCACTTTGGAAACCTTGGGTCTATGTTACTTGCCAGCTCTTTGCAGAACCCCAGCTAATGCCCCAGGGAGTATAGGCTGAGAATCCCTTCCGCAGAGGGTGTTTTATTTAAGTAGGGAAGTTTTGACTTCAGGGATGTCTGCTCTTGTGCTTGCTCCGTACCTTCTCCAAGTCACACAAATGTGAAGAGAACAAGAGGATGCAGCTGTATACACAGGGGATGCAGGAACACAACAATCTTTCGTGTTCAGTGGCCTCTGTGGGTGGAGGGCTTTCCCATGGCAGAGGAAACTGATGCATTCATCAGAAGTGCAGTAGGCGCTGACTAAGGTTTTTCCTCTTCCTGTTACATACTGTGAGATCTAAGAGTGAATTTCCTGCCCGCTTTGGCATTCACAGGATTCATCACCCAGCTATAGTCCAGAGGTTATGAAAGGAAAACATTTCAGCCTCAAGACCTGCCCGCTAGTAGGAGCTCATTGGGAGTGGGCTCTGGGAAAAAACAGTAGTGTGTTTCCCCACCAGTATGTTCTAGTAACCGCAGCATGCTCTCTAGGTGGTTGGAAACCTGGCCACGTTCCTTAGACAGCAGTTATCACCCTCTTGGGGCCATCAGCTGAGGTAACTAGGTCCCCCTTATTGCTCTTTCTTGAGCAATCATTACATTCTCTTACCCTAACACACCAATGTGTAAAGCAGGGGTCAGCAACCTTTCAGAAGTGGTGTGCCGAGTCTTCATTTATTCACTCTGATTTAAGGTTTCGCATGCCAGTAATACATTTTAATGTTTTTAGAAGGTCTCTTTCTATAAGTCTATAATATATAACTGAACTATTGTTGTATGTAAAGTAAATAAGGTTTTTAAAATGCTTAAGAAGCTTCATTTAAAATTAAATTAAAATGCAGAGCCCCCCCAGAGCAGTGGCCAGGACCCGGGCAGTGCGAGTGCCACTGAAAATCAGCTCACATGCTGCCTTCGGCACGCATGCCATAGGTTGCCTACCCCTGGTGTAAAGTGATGTTTACTTGCAGTATATTACTCTACCACCAGGAGTTGCTATGTGTTGTGAAGAGTTCCAGGCGCAGTGTGGTCCCTGGGGAACAAAGAAGACAAAGCTGGGACTCAAAATGTGTGGGAACCTATTTGTGTATATAATTGTAGTTGTGATCCTTAATAAACACCTCAAGCTTCAGGAGATCTGTTATTCCACATATCATGACACCATGTGACCCAGGGCACCAGCTGGTCCCATCTATGATGGCATGGCTTATCTTACATTTGAAAAATGTGCTTCTGTTATATGAAGTGATGTCAAAGTATGGGAATGGAACCAGGCATTTTAGCCTACTGGCTCCAAGGCCTTGATTATGTGCATTGCTGAGGTGCTCTCTCTTTTCTGCAACTCATAAACATGCTCCTTAAAGGTGCTGAATGAACAGTCCTGGAGAGGGAAGCTTTCCCTATGTTATACGTGGGTCTGTTATCAGAGGGTTGGTTAAAGAGCTGCTGTTGGGAGACTAAACAATAATGGACCAGATTGAGCTTCTTAGGATTGGAGGAGGGGTGGAGCTGCCCCATGGGGAGCTATGGGACAGTGCCAGTGCCTCAGGCACACACACTTCTCCAGCTCCTGGAAAATGCAGTGCCTCTGCAGCCCTAGAGGGGTGAACGTTGTCTTCCCCACATAGCTACATGGTTGTGTCATGACCCCACCTCCTTCTATGCCTATCCCAGTCCTTTTGCATTGGACAGCAGCACCCAGTGGGGCAGTAGGAAGGAGTAGGCCCTGGACTAAGAAGAGTGCAAGAACTGCAACTATGGCTGCCCTCTACAGTATTGCCAAACTCAAGTGCTGAAAATAATGAGGCAGGCCCTGAAAATCATGAGATTTCATTCAAATAATAAATGTTTCCTTTGATCTGCCTCCTGCGTTTTGAGCCAGTAGTGTGAACTCGTCTCTAGTGCTGGTTGGAAAATTGCTTGTCAACATTTCCACAGGAAAATAAACTTTAAAAAAAAATAAATTCCTCAACATTTTCCAGGGAAAATTTTGAGTTTTCATCAATATTTGTTGGCCAAAAAGTGAAATATTTCAGCCAAATAATGATACTTTTTGGATGAAATATTGAAGGGTTTTTGATTTTTTACAGAAAGCACACACTCTTTGCAAAAAATGTCATTTTAACCACAACGCAATTTTCTACTGAAAAACATTTTTTGATGGAAATTTTTCAACCAGCTATATATGCTTCAACATTTCCAGCTTTTCTCTGCAGCCAGGAGGGCTAGAAACTTGCTTTTTTAAAAAAATGAAAACTGAGATTCTCATGCAATCTCTTGATTCTGGCAGGTTGGGCCTTAAGAAAACAAGAAATTATTGAAAAAGTCATAAAAAATTGTGGGACTTGGCAATACTGTCTTTTCAAGGTTGTTGGGCCACTCCTCCCACTCCCTTACAAAGACTGAGCAACAATCTGGCCCCATATATTTTATTACAAACCAGAGAGCACCTTCCCCAAAATCAAGGTAACCCACAATGATTAAAAATGAAAGAATTTTTAATAATCTTTCTTTTTTGTACTTTGCTCAACTTTGAAAAGAGGCAAGTCACCTTGAAGTTTTGTTTGTAGGCTGTTGAGTTAAGAGCTGGACTCAGGACTTGTCTTCTACCCTTAAAAGTTTGGCTCCTACCAGCATGGTTAAACCTAGTGTGGATGCAGTCATGCCAGTAAAAAGCTTAGAATGGTATAGATTATTCTGGTTTGGGAACCAAAAGTAGCTATATCAGTTTAAGGCTCCTTTATATTGGTATAACCGTGTCTACATTAGGTCTATTACAGGTATAACTATGCCAGAAAAAAAAAATCATCACACTCCTAATTTGACCCGCAAATTTTTGTTGGTTAAATGGAAACCAACCATCAGAAAGCCATTTATAGTGCATAACAACAACAACTTTATCAAACCCACTAACAGGTGAACAATGTTGCACAGTATGTGCCAATAGATAGTGCTATTTATATTAAAGATCTTCATTTACACATACAGTAGGACTCAGAGTTATGAATACCAGAGTTACAAACTGATGAGTCAAACACACACCTCATTTGGAACTGGAAATGCACAGTCAGGCAGCAGCCAGGGTTGATAAAAATGAATGATTAAAAAAAAATTTAAAAATCGGATTTTTTTTATTTTAATCAGATTTTTTAATTTAAATTGGATTTTTTTGATAAAATGCTTTTTGAGGAAAAAACCTATCTAATGATAGTTTTAATTAAGATACATTATCGCTCAAAGATATCATGGAATAGGGATTATAAAGTCTAATTCTATAGTATGAGACAATATATTCATGTAATGTTTAAGAAAAGTTTTGTAAATGAGTTCCAATAGTTCATGGCGTAGGGACCCAATTTTATAGGGTTCCATAGGCTTCTATATAGATTATTTAGGTTAATCTTTCTATTTACCCAATGGGACTCAGTGCTCAGTCTAGAAGATACCATCAGAGATGCTTAGTTTTGCAGTTCTCAAACTGTGGATTTGTGTCTCCAGAGGTAAAATGCTTGTTAACAGCAAAAATGTTTGTAAATAAATAAATAATATATAGTGGTGGGAAATAACAGACCTCAACTCTATTGTCCCTCTGCAATCCTTGCCTCTCTCTAAAGGGCAGGTCTACACTAAGAGTGGGCGTCGAACTAGGGTACGCAAGTTCAGCTACGTGAATAGCGTAGCTGAATTCGAAGTACCCTAGTTCGAACTACTCACCCGTCCACACGCCGCGGAATCGAAGTCCACAGCTCCAAGGTCGACTCCGCCACCGCCTTTTGCAGTGGTGGAGTACCGAAGTCGACCCCGGCGCTTCCGGAGTTTGAACTATCGCGTCCAGATTAGACGCGATAGTTCGAACTCTGAGAAGTCGAACTCACCGCGTCGACCCGGCTGGTAAGTGTAGACTAGCCCTAAGAGTGCAAAGTTTCAAAAAGTCCAATGAATAGAAGATTGTTGGGGGGCGGAATAGATCTGGACAAGGAGAAGAAGTCTGGAGATAAATGTGAGAAGCGAGGGACATATGCTTGTTTTGTTAAAATATTATATGTTTGTTCTTGAAGAAAAAAATCCAGAATACTTAATGTTGTTGTTTTAGTTAAATAAAACATTTTAAATGTCTGTCTGGTGATGTTCTCCTCCTAATACAGCATGGTGAGAAAATACTCCAAATATTAATGATTAACCTGTTGAATTGGAGATAGTTCACCTCCCAATGACTTCATAAATATTTGCTTCAATTACCTTTGGTAAATGAAATAACCAAACAATCATTCATTTTCTGATATAGCTGTAAAATTAATCTGAAAAGTTTTCAAAATAAATCACTGTTTAAAAATGAAACCTACATCTATCTCTGAGTTGTGAAGAAAATGTATTAAGGTTATAACAACCAACAAGAATGCACTTTTATGTAGAAAACCATGATTAAATCGAGTCTTCCTGACTAGTAAATCAAATCCACTCTGGCAGCAGTAGAGAAAAAAAATAATAAAAAGCAAATACAGTAAAGTACTGTGTAAATGTAAACTACTAAAAAAATAAAGGGAAAGCAGCATTTTTCTTCTGCCTAGTAAAGTTTCAAAGCTGTATTAAGTCAGTGTTCAGTTGTAAACTTTTGAAAGAAAAACCATAACTTTTTTTTCAGAGTAACAACCAACCTCCATTCCCGAGGTGTTCGTTAACTCTGAGGTTCTACTGTACATGTACCTTGGATATAGAACACTCCTGATAGTGTCTATGCATTTTCACTTTCAGGTTTCATGCACTAGGTTAGTGCTGAATTGTGTGGGTGGTCCGCACTATAGAGGAATATTTGTTGTTGTTTTGGTTTTTAAAACCTAGTGCCACTGGAATTTAGAAAAAAAATGGAATAATTTCCCTTGGTTGTTAGGAGTTGGGGCAAATTGTCTGGGTCAAGATTTTCAAAGGTGATTAGAGATTTTGGGTTCCCAACCTGAGACATCTTAAAGGAGCCTGATTTCCACAAAGTGCTGAGCATCTGCCCTCCGCCAATCAGGATCATTGGTCTCAAATTGGGCACCCAACAGCTGCGACACCCAAATCATGAGTCACTTTTGGATCTTGGCTGAGGTTCTTAGCACCTCTCTGATTTGGCCTTGAATTTGGGGCTAAATGTGACCTGAAAGAGTGTCTCTTAAGGAGGGCCGGATGTGGCTTGGAGAACATTCGCATGGGATGAAAAGCCTATGGGCTTGTCTTCACTTACAGCACTGCAGTGAAGTAGAGTCTCTCCCATCAGTGCAGGTACTCCACCTCCCCCAGAGGGGTAGCTATGTTGATGGAGAGAAGCCCTCCCACTGACACAGCTCTGAGTGTTCACCGGCGGTTAGGTTGGTATAACTATGACACTCAGGGGTGTGATTTTCCACGCCACTGAGCAACGTAGTTATACCGACATAAGGTGGTAGCGTAGACCAAGCCTAAATATTATTTAAAAGGCAATATGCCATGCCAGGGTGTGGAACCATAATCACATGCTGTGCTTAGTGCCCATAGCACTTTGAATCACAATCACAAATAGACGTCAACACCGCGGCTCGTTTTTCAAGCTAATTACTTTGAAAATAGGTCCCTGGGGGTGTTCACATTGTGGAGGAAACAAATGAGCTTTATGAAGCTATAAACAAAGTGAGTGAGTGAGTGAGTTGGGGAAAGGGGAGCTATGTGCCGTGATGGGGGGGTGTCTTTGTTTCCAGAACTTGGCTGGCAATAAACAATGCTGGTGATGTCATTCTAAGGCACCTGCGAATGAGCATTCAGCTGCTCAGACAACTCACCATTCCACCATTTCTTTCCCTCCTGCCCTCCCCTCCCCTCCCCTTCCCCCGCCGCCCCCAGAAGAGATACAGCATCTTATGCAATGGAGTTCCCAGTAGGCTGCACCATTCAAAGCCCTCTGTGCCACTCTGAGGGTCTGGCATCAACATAACATGTCTGGAGCCAGAGAACAGCCTTCAGAAAGCTGGCTAGGAATGTATTAAAGCACAGGCCAGTTTATAAAACACATATAAGCTACTGTTTATTTCTAAGTTCTCCCTTGCAAACTTCCATTTGTATCCAATGGGCCAGATCCTCAGCTGGTGTAATCCAGGTAGCTCCATCAATGTTGGCTGAGCTCTGCTGATTTACACCAGCTGAGGATCTGACCTGGTAAGTTATAACCTCTACTCACTGCTCAGGCAATTTGAACATCACTCACCTGCGTTATGTGGTCCTTGGCAGGAATGGAGGAAAATTACTGAGCCCTACACCCAGCCCTCCTGCACCCTGCCAGAGAACCATCATCGACGGCCAAATCACAGTCTCCCAGATGTTTGAGCTCATCGGGTCATGTCTGTGCCCAGGGTCAGCCTCAGAGAGCACCCAGAAGAGCTGGGATCAAGAGGAGCAGCCCCTGTACTGAGGCAGACATAGAACAAGGCAGAGAAGAGGTGAGCAGCTCAGTATAGAGGCAGCTGTGCATCACATGATGTGTTAGGAGAAGGTCAGGAATAGATGGGGGTGGAGGGGAGTGGATTTCTGTTTTGTGGAAAAGTCTGGGATTTCAAAAATGTTTCCATTTCAAAACAGAACAAAACAAAAACAAGTTTCCCAGGAAACAATTTTTTTTTTAAAGTTTAGTTTTGGGTTTATCAAAACATTTCAGTTCGGTACAATTTGTTCCAATTTTGAACTTTTAAAATTTTAAAAAATTGTAATATAAAAATTATAAATTTTATTTCAAAGTGTCATTGCAAAATGAAAAATCAAGACAATCCATTGCAAAAATGCCCAAATGGGACATTTTGACATTATCAAAATACTTCATTTCTGGGGACAGGGGGATGGGGAGGAGTTCTAAACAAAATTTTGTCCAAATGGATATGTTTGGATTTTGACCAAAAAAAAATTGTTAAATAAGTTTTCATGAAAAATTTCCGAGCCGCTCTAGCAGGGAGCCTGTGGGTGTGTACATTGCAGTGTATGCCCAGGGTTCAAACTCAGGCTCAAGCCTACTCCCCCCCTTATGTCTACACACAAATTGTGCTAACCTAGGGCTCAGACCCATGGTCCCAGGACCCCACAGGGACGGATGGTCCAAGCCTGAGTCAAGCCAGGACCAGAATTCAAGCCCTGTTGCTTTGCAGTGTAGACGCAGCCCCACTGGACTCATCATGCTCTGGGAGTCTGCCAAAATTATTCCACAAGCCAACTTTATTTGTCCTCTGGCCAATCTAATTTGTTTGCCAGTCAAGTTTTCCCACACTGCACCACAAACAAAGGCCTAGAGTGGCCACATTTGGAGAGGACATTAGGAAGTCTGGGATATGGGTGGTTGAACTGGGGCCTGCATAATGTGGTGTAGATGATGACATCCCAGGTTGGGACCCAGGTTTCACCAATTCCTAACCTGTGGCTACAAATGAGTGTAGACATTCAAGCCCTTGGTTAACAAACCAGAGTCTGCTAACTCAAGTTCTACTAACCTTGGGCTTACACTGCAGGGTAGACATATCCAGTGAGGGCTCTGATGCAGATTTGCGGCCAAGCCCCACTTCTGTCCACACACAAACCAGTGTAACTCGGGTCAGCAACCCTAGGACCTACTTGGGGGGGTGGGTCAGAGCCTGAGTCCCACTATGACTCGGGTCCAAGCCCTGTCATTTTGCAGTGTGAATGCAGACACTAGTCAGAAGACCTGTGTAGTCCAGTGTGGCAGGGCCGCCCGGGGGGGGGAGGGGCAAGTGGGGCAATTTGCCCCAGGCCCTTGGCCCTGCAGAGGCCCCCACGAGAGTTTTTCAGGGCCCCTGGAGCAGGGTCCTTCACTCACTCCGGGGACCCCAGAAAACTCTCGCGGGGCCGGGGCCCCTGGAGCTTCTTCCGCTCCGGGTCTTCGGTGGCGGGGGTCCTTCTGCCCTGGGGCGGAAGGACCCCCCGCTGCTGAATTACTACCAAAGCGGGACCAGCCCCCGAAGTGCCGGGTCTTCAGCGGTAATTCGGCGGCAATTCGGCAGCGGGGGCCCCGCCACGGGTCTTCGGGGCACTTCGGTGGCGGGTCCTGGAGCGGAAGGATCCCCCGCCGCTGAGTTACCACCAAAGCGGGGGCCCCCAGCCGCCGAAGACCCCAGGCCCCCTGAATCCTCTGGGCGGCCCTGCAGTGTGGACATGTTAGCATGGTTGTGAGACTTGGGTCCAGAAATTATGAGCCCAGGTTTATGATGCAGTGTGGATGCTCAAGTGTGGCTTTTAAACACCTAGTCCAGAAGCCTGGGTCCTCAGAGCTGGGTTTACAATGCAGTGGAGAGATATCCCTCATTAGAAGCAGGTCAACAGCAGGGATGGGATAGGTGGTAGGGCCAAGCAGGGTATGGGAGGAGCCTCCCGCCAAAGACTCTGTAGGGCTGCAGGAAGTGAAGCTGTCCAAAGAGGGAGGCTGCACTAACAGCAGAGCAAGGCAACAGGGAGGCAACACAGAGCAGGCCCCAGTGCAACCACTATGACACCTGATGGTACACTTGTGGGATTGAGGGCCTAACACTCTCTCAACAGACCAGAGAGAGATGGTACCGAAGGAGGCAGCTTTGAGATGTCTTTTGTAAAGGGACATGATGACTCACCAATCTATTAGCATTCTTTGAGGACATCAACAAGCATGTGGACAAGGTGTATACAGTGTACTTGGACAGTCAGAAAGTCTTTGACAAGGTTCCTCACCAAAGGCTCTTAAGCAAAGTATGTAGTCATGGGATAAGAGGGAAGGTCCTCTCATGGATTGGTAACTGGTTAAAAGTTAGGAAACAAAGTGCAGGAATAAATGGTTAGTTTTCACAGTGGAGATAGGTAAACAGCGAGGATCCGTACTGGGACTAGGGCTGTTCAACATATTCATAAGTGAGCTAGAAAAAGGGGTTAACAGTGAAGAGGCAACATTTTCAGATGATACAAAATTACTCAAGATAGTTAAGTCCAAAGCAGACTGTGAAGAGTTACAAAGGGCTCTCACAAAACTGTGTGACTGGGCAACAAAACGGCAGATGAAATTCAATTTTGATAAATGCAAAGTAATGACCACTGGAAAACATAATCCCAACTATACATATAAAATGATGGGATTAGTGGCACTGGAACATTTTTAATAGTGGGGGTGCTGAAAGAACCAGGGATCACCAGATGGGGGGATAGCTCAGTGATTTGAGCATTTGCCAGCTAAACCCAGGGTTGTGAGTTCAATCCTTCAGAGGGCCATTTAGGGAATTGGGGTCAAAATCTGTCTGGAGATTGGTCCTGCTTTGAGCAGGGGGTTGGACTAGATGACCTCCTGAGGTCCCTTCCAACCCTGATATTCTATGATTGCTGGAGCACATTAAGTTAACAGGCAGCAGGTTTAAAACAAACATAAGTTAGTACTTCTTCACACAACACAAAGTCAACCGTGAAACTTGTTGCCAGGGGATGTTGTGAAGGCCAAAACTATAACCAGGTTCAAAAAAGAATTAGCTAAATTCATGGAGGATAGGGCCATCAATGGCAATTAGCCATGATGATCAGGGATCATAGAATCATAGAATTCAAGATCAGAAGGGACCATTATGATCATCTAGTCTGACCTCCTGCAAGATGCAGGCCACATAAGCCGATCCACCCACTCGTTAGCAAGTGAACCCTGCCCCATGCTTCGGAGGAAGGCGAAAAACCTCCAGGGCCATAGCCAATCTTCCCTGGAGGAAAATTCCTTCCCGACCCCAAATATGGCGGTCAGCTGAACCCCGAGCATGCGGGCAAGACTCTCCAGCCGAACCCTCTGGAAAAGGTTACATCATACCAGGCACATAATTGACCTATTGACTAAGCCCGTTATCCTATCATACCATCCCCTCCATAAACTTATCTAGCTTAATCTTAAAGTCGTGGAGGTCCTTCGCCCCCACTGTTTCCCTCGGTAGACTGTTCCAGTATTGCACTCCCCTGATGGTTAGAAACCTTCGTCTAATTTCAAGCCTGAATTTCCTGACTGACAGTTTATATCCGTTCGTCCTCGTGTCCACATTAGCACTGAGCTGAAATAATTCTTCTCCTTCCCTGGTATTTATCCCTCTGATATATTTAAAGAGTGTAATCATATCTCCTCTCATCCTTCTTTTGGTTAAGGAAAACAAACCGAGCTCCTCAAGTCTCCTTTCATACGAAAGGCCTTCCATTCCTCGGATCATTCTAGTGGCCCTTCTTTGTACCTGTTCTAGTTTGAATTCATCCTTCTTAAACATAGGAGACCAAAACTGCACACAATACTCCAAATGAGGTCTCACCAGCGCCTTATATAACGGGACTAGCACCTCCTTATCCCTACTAGAAATACCTCGCCTAATGCAACCCAAGACCGCATTAGCTTTTTTAACGGCCACATCACATTGCCTACTCATAGTCATCTTGCGATCAACCAGGACTCCTAGGTCCTTCTCCTCCTCCGTTACTTCCAACTGGTGCGTCCCCAGCTTATAACTAAAGTTCTTGTTAGACATCCCTAAATGCATAACCTTACACTTCTCACTATTGAATTTCATCCTGTTACTAATACTCCAGTTTACAAGGTCATCTAAATCTCCCTGGAGAATATCCCGATCCTCTTCCGAATTGACAATACCCCCCAACTTGGTGTCATCCGCAAACTTTATCAGCCCACTCCTACTCTTGGTTCCCAGGTCAGCAATAAATAGATTGAATAAAATCGGACCCAAAACCGGATGCAGCTCTGGGTGTCCCTAAACCTCTGACTGCCAGGAGCTGGGACTGGATGACAGGACATGGATCATTCAATAGTTGGTCCTGTTCTGTTCATTCCCTCTGAAGCACTTGGCACTGACCCCTATTGGAAGATGATACTGGGCTGGATGGACCATTGGTCTGATCCAGTATGGCCACTCTTATAGCCTTAAGAGACAGAGTGAAGGCACCCAAGGGATTAGCCTAGCTTTGTTTGGGCTGCCCTAGGCGTAGACCGTAGACATTCTTTACTGTTGTAATTAATCCCTAGGCTATGCCTACACTGCACTTTTGTTGTTAAAACTTTTGTTGGTCAGCAGTGTGAAAAAACACCCCCCCCCCAACCATCAAAAGTTGTAATGACAAAAAGCACCGGTGTGGACAGTGGTTTGTCAGTTGGAGAGCGTCTCCTGCCAACAAAACTACCACCCCTCATGGTGGGGGGTGGGTTATTTTGTTGGCAGGAGAGCTCATCCCTACTGACAAAGAGCTGCTACACTGCGTGCCTTACACCGGCAAGGCTTTAGTAGCACAGCTGTGCCACTCTAAGCTGCACAGTCTAGACACGGCTTAAGATCCGTGCCTAGGTTATTTGCACCCTTTCCCTCCTGCCTACAGGGCCGCCCAGAGGGGGGGGGCAAGAGGGGCAATTTGCCCCAGGCCCCGAACCCCACAGGGGCCCCCACCAGAGTTTTTCAGGGCCCCTGGAGCTTCTTCTGCTCCTGGTCTTCGCTGGCGGGGGGTCCTTCCACTCCCGGGCGGAAGGACCCCCCGCTGGCAAATTACCGCCGAAGACGGAGCGGGACCCGCCGCCGAGTTCAGCTCGGTCTTCGGCGGTAATTCGGCGGCGGGGGGGGGGCCCTTCCCTTCCAGGACCCGCTGCCGAAGTGCCCCAAAGACCCACAGCGGGGGCCCCCCTCCGCCGAATTACCGTCGAAGACCGGGCTGCACTTCGGCGGCGGGTCCTGCTTCGGTGGTAATTCGGCGGCGGGGGGCCCCGCCGCGGGTCTTCGGGGCACTTCGGCGGCGGGTCCCGGAACGGAAGGGCCCCCCGCTGCCGAAGACCCCAGGCCCCCGGAATCCTCTGGGCGGCCCTGCCTGCCTATGTAGAATGTTCCCGTAGTTATTAGAAGAGAATGCGCCCATTAGTTCTGGGTGCACCTACACCACTTGCCTCTCAGCCCATGGAGCACAGATCTTGTTGCCACAGATTTTAAAAGGGCCTGGTGTTAGGCAAGTGCTAGCAGTGCAGACCCCCTGCAGTCGGGTCTGAGAGGCTCACCTAGTGTCTGGGTGAGGAAGAAAGTGGTTGTGATTAACGGAGCTCTAACATTGGTTTCGGAGCAATAATAATACTAAAATGAGACCTTCTTTGGTTTCTGCAACAGAAAGCTATATTTTATTTCATGTAATGACCTCTTTAAAAGTGTAGCTGGTGTAATCAACACAGCTCCAGTGATTTCAATAGAGAAAAACTGATTTCCCCTAGCAAAGGATCTGGCCCATGATGTTTATTTCAAAGGAAAGGGATAAAGAAAGGCATCTGGGGGAGAGGGATATGAGAGCTGGGGGGCAGCTGGACTGGATCATTTCCAACACTTCCCCACCTGTTTGATTTTTTCCATGCATTTGCAACTACTAATTCATCTGAGGCCCCCAACCACACCCAGCCCAAATTCAGCAACTGGAAAAATACAACACCTAGCAACAGATCTTGTCTGGGTCTGGCCCTGACAATTTTCATTCGGGCACAACACCCATGGAAGGCAGCAGAGTTACTCTGGTTTGACCCTGGTGTAATGGCAGAATACATCCCAAAGGCTTTGAAGTCAATGTGAGTTTGGTCAGAGAGGGAAGTGGACTGTGGCAATCTCTTAGCAAATATACAGGAGAGGCTTTGTTTGGACTGTGGTGGATTTTAGGGTTTCCTTTCTTTGTGGTTTGTTTTGCACTGTCTTAACCCAGTGTCTGAGACATGTACATGGCCAACACTAGGCCTGTACATACAGCTTTGGTCAGGTACAAATCACAGGGCCCTGCTCCCAGCTAGCTATGCAGTTCTCCAGGAAAGCTACAGATCAGCACTATAACTGTTTGGTTATGACCAGAGCACTTCAGCTCGCCTTGAAGTTTTATGATCATTTCACAAACACTGGATCACTAAGGTTTGCAGTGAACTCTCCAATCGAAGCCAGTGGAACTGGAATTAATTTAGTTCTCCCCCCACCCCCCTTAATAGCGTCCTGTAGCCATGTTAAATCAAGGCAGGGATCTGTATTACCCAGGAACACACTGTGGAGAAAAAACCCAAATCACATTCCATGCTTTCCCTCCCTCTCTCCTCTTCGAAACCCACTGGCGATGTGGGTTGTTTGTTGCCCTTATGCAAGCGCTCAGGCATTTCTGTCCCGGGGGGGCTCGGATAGGGAAGGTATCACCCCCTCCAGTCACTGGCTTATCAGCCCAGGGAGATGGAAAGGGAGCAGCCTGTGGAATGTCAGGCCCTGCTGGCTGCGCGCCCATATACAGTTCAGCAACCTCGGCGAGAACAGCCCCGGCTGCCGCTGCGGCTGCCACTCGGGTTATTTCCTCTGGGCTCAGCGGCAGCCTGCAGAGCTCTGCAAAGGGGAGGGGTTTCTTCGCTCCCTCCCTCCCGAGGGGGGTCCTGCCCCAGCCCCAGCCCCAGCGATGGGACGGGAGTCAGGACCAGCCCGGGGCCGGTTTAATTGAAAGCAAACCGTGGCGGCTCCACGGGAGGCGAGAGCGCTGGCAGGATGCCCCGGGCTGGCGCCCCCGCTCCCAGCTGTCAGTGAAGGAGCGAAGCTTTGCGGCCGGGATGTTCAGCTGGCACAGGAGCTTCACCCTGGGAGCGCCCTGGAGACAAGGTGAGTCCGGGTCTGCCCCGCACCAGCCCCCGAGGTCGGAGCGAGGCCGCGGCACGGAGGTAAAGCCGATCGGGGCGCGCCTGGCTGGGGGGGTTGTGGCGGAGACAGCGGCTGCGTAGCCTAGCAACGCGGCCGTGAAAGGCAGATTGGGGAGCGGGTCTGAGCGCCTGCGAGCCCCACTGATCAATTGCGCTCAGCACCTGGCCGGAATGGTCCGAAAAGAAGCGAATTCCAGGCGTGTCCTCAGGTCCGAGAGCAGAGCCAGAGGCACATATCCCGCCTCGGCTGCCTCTTCAACCGCCGAGACTGCACCAGCCCCGGGGCCAGTGCGAGCCTGGCCACTGACTGCACCGGAGTTTGGGTTTGGGTCAGGCTGCCTGACAGCCAGCACCAGCCTCTCACCTTTCTACAGAGTCGGGCCTGACAAAGAGGGTCCCGGCCCGGGAGTGGCTGATGACAATAAACCTTCTGGCTGTAGATCTAGTTCCCCATTAAACGCTGCACTGGCGGCGGCTTTGTGACTGGCTTTGTCCCAGCCCAGGTGAAGCCTGGGCCATTCCGCAGCACCACCTGCATGACAAACATTTGCTCAGGGCTTTCCAATGCAGTCGTAGAAACGTGAGCTTGTGAACCCTGGCCGGACACGAGCCAGCACTAGAGGGAAGTTTTTTTCTTTAAAAGATAACTTGGAACAAAATTAGTGGACACCCCTTCCCCCCTCCCCAGGAAAAAAACAAAAAAACTGGCCATTTTAGGACTCCAAGGGAGTAGGAGGAGAAAGAAAAAAAGCAAATGGTTGAGTTCAGACGCTTTGCAGCTCAAACTGAAATAACTTTCTGTCTATGGCAGGGTTTTGTAACTAATGTTAGAACTAAAATGCAGGGAGTGATTAAGGTGGTTGTATCACTCCAGATGACTAAAGAGCCCCCCCTACCCCCAAAAAAACAGCAGCCTAGGGGGATAAAAATACAGGACTAGAATCCAAACGGTCTTCCTCTGGATTTACACTGGTGTAACTATACTGACGTACCACGAGTTTTGTGGCAATGTAACTCCGATCACAATCTGGCCCCAGTTACTCTACTGGGTGCTAATACTATGTATTTCTCTGGGTGGCACTGCCTGATTGCTTGTGTGCTCCAAGCATACTTGTAGGGAATTCCAAAAGAGTCTATTCTCTCAGCCCCTCTGTTCAGTGTATGCCAGGCATACACTGGGGGACACAGTTGGGGTACCATAGTAAATTAGACACTGCTTTATGTCACCTTCACACAAAAAAGGTGCAGTTATCTTGATTTCACAGTGCTTTGGGACTCAGGTAAGATGGCCATGGCTGAAGCTGAGTCCAGATGTGATGGATGTGGCATGGAGTTTGCCCAACATTTGTTATTGAATTTTGTAATCTTCAAGATCCACAAGTAAGAGCCAGGGACAGAAATACTATTCCAGCCTCATTTACCAGGAAACTCTGGGCTAAACCTGCATAGCTCCATTGAAGTCAATAGATTGAGCTGATAGTAGCTGAGCTATTCCACTGATAAGGCAACACTTTTCACCAGCACCAAAAGCCAACTCTTGTTAAAAATAGGGATGAAAGATAATGAAATTGTTTGAGGAAGTGGAAAAATCAGAGGTGGCTGTGGAGATAGGTTACCTGCATTTAAGTATGCGTTGCACAAAAACTCCTGCAGGCTAGTAAGTCTAGTGTGACCTCTAGTCCTAGGCTGACTTATACTCCCTGAGAGCTGGTTTCATTCCTCTCTCATATGCACTCCATAACAATGAGCCAAACTTCTGGGACTTTGGATTACTCCAATGCACTCAACAATGAGTGACTCTTAGCTGCAGCTGATGTAGAATGTAGCTGCTCACTTGCTTGTGGCATTGGTGGCTGGGATGCTCTCCCATCCTGGTGGCTGCCAGGGACCAAACTGGCCCTAATGCAAGTTAGAACCCCAGCGGGTGGTCAGGACTGCTGCTCCCATAAGCACTGGTGGATAATAGTTCCCTAGAGCAAATCTGCTAGCTAGGATCCAGGAAGTTTTTGGAAAGTGTAGGGGACAATTTCCTGGTGCAAATTCTGGAGGAACCAACTAGGGGCAGAGCTCTTCTTGACCTGCTGCTCACAAACAGGGAAGAATTAATAGGGGAAGCAAAAGTGGATGGGAACCTGGGAAGCAGTGACCATGAGATGGTCAAGTTCAGGATCCTGACACAAGGAAGAAAGGAGAGCAGCAAAATACAGACCCTGGACTTCAGAAAAGCAGACTTTGACTCCATCAGGGAACTGATGTGCAGGATCCCCTGGGAGAATAACATGAGGGGGAAAGGAGTCCAGGAGAGCTGGCTGTATTTCAAAGAATCCTTATTGAGGTTGCAGGAACAAAGGTGTAGAAAGAATAATAAATATGGCAGGCGACCAGTTTGGCTTAACAGTGAAATCCTTGCTGATCTTAAACACAAAAAAAAAGCTTACAAGAAGTGGGAGATTGGACAAATGACAAGAGAGGAGTATAAAAATATTGCTGAGGTGTGCAGGAGTGAAATCAGGAAGGCCAAATCACACTTGGAGTTGCAGCTAACAAGAGATGTTAAGAGTAACAAGAAGGGTTTCTTCAGGTATGTTAGCAACAAGAAGAAGGTCAAGGAAAGTGTGGGCCCCTTACTGAATGAGGGAGGCAACCTAGTGACAGAGGATGTGGAAAAAAACTAATGTACACAATGCTTTTTTTGCCTCTGTCTTCACGAACAAGGTCAGCTCCCAGACTGCTTCACTGGGCAGCAAGGCATGGGGAGGAGGTGACCAGCCCTCTGTGGAGAAAGAAGTGGTTCAGGACTATTTAGAAAAGTTGGACAAGCACAAGTCCATGGGGCTGGATGCGCTGCATCCGAGGGTGCTAAACGAGTTGGCAGATGTGATTGCAGAGACATTGGCTATTATCTTTGAAAACTCATGGCGATTGGGGGAGGTCCTGGATGACTGGAAAAAGGCTAATGTAGTGCCCATCTTTAAAAAAGGGAAGAAGGAGGATCTGGGGAACTACATGCCAGTCAGCCTCACCTCAGTCTCAGGAAAAATCATGGAGCAGGTCCTCAAGGAATCAATTCTGAAGCACTTAGAGGAGAGGAAAGTGATCAGGAACAGTCAGCATGGATTCACCAAGGCAAGTCATGCCTGACTAACCTAATTGTCTTCTATGATGAGATAACTGGCTTTGTGGATGAGGGGAAAGCAGTGGATGTGCTATTCCTTGACTTTAGCAAAGCTTTTGATACTGTCTCCCACAGTATTCTTGCTGGCAAGTTAAAAAAGTATGGGCTGGATGAATGGACGATAAGGTGGATAGAAAGCTGGTTAGATCGTCAGGCTCAGCAGGTAGCGTTCAATGGCTCCATGTCTAGTTGGCAGCTGATATCAAGCAGAGTGCCCCAAGGGTCGGTCCTGGGGCCAGTTTTGTTCAATATCTTCATTAAAGATCTGGAGCAGGGGGCGGCAACCTTTCAGCAGTGGTGTGCTGAGTCTTCATGTATACACTCTAATTTAAGTCTTCACATGCTGGTAATACATTTTAACGTTTTTTTAGAAAGTCTCTCTATAAGTCTATAATATATAACCAAAGAAGGTTTTCAAAATGTTTCAGAAGCTTTATTTAAAATTAAATTAAAATGCAGATCTTATTAGTTTAGTGTGATCCTTGCCCTTGCTTTTCCTTGCTGAGTTTTCCAATGTCTGGTGGTACGAATTTGGATACTTTAAGCTGCATACAGGCTTCTGAGTGATCAGTTGTTAACCAGCTGGAACCCCAGATCGGCAGCTGAGGTTAGTGGAGCTAGCGGCTGGTAGGGCTGAGCAGGGCCGGAGGCCTGGACCCTCTCTGGCAAGGGGCCTGAGTGGAACTCCAACCAGAAGCAAGGTGAGTGGGGATGCGGCAGGGACCCCGGCTGGCCAGCAGCTGGAACCCCAGAGCGGGGGTGGGCTGAGTGGGTCAGCCCGCTCAGCTCTGGGGTTTCGGTAGTGGGCTGAGTATTTCCGCCCACCACGCTCTGGGGTTTCAGCTGCTGGCTCCTGCCAGCCAGGGTCTTAGCCCACTGCCAGCCTGGGGTTCCTTCACCCAGGCCAGCAGCGTGTGCTGAGTGGGAGCGGCGGTGGGACCCCGGCAGGCAGGAGCTGGCGGTGGAAACCCCAGAGCGGAGGCGGGCTGAGCCGCTCAGCCCTCCTTGCTCTGGGGTTTCGGCCACTGGCTCCTGCCAGCCGGGATCTCAGCCTGCTGCCAGCCTGGGGTTCCTTCACCCAGGCCAGCAGCGGGTGCTGAGTGGGACTGGCGGTGAGACCCCAGCTGGCAAGGGGCCAGCAGTGGGAACCCCAGAGCGGCACTCAGCCTGCTGCCGCTCTGGGGTTTCAGGTGCCGGCTCCTGCCAGCTGGGGTCACAGCCCGCTACCAGCCTGGGGTTCCTTCCTCCAGGCCAGAAGTGGGTGCTGAGTGGGACCGGCGGCAGGACCCCAGCTGGCAAGGGGCCAGCAGTGGGAACCCCAGAGTGGCGGTGGGCTGAGTGGCTCAGCCCGCTCCGCATGCCATCAAAAATCAATTTGTGTGCCACCTTTGGCATATGTGCCGTAGGTTGCCGACCCCTGATCTGGAGGATGGCGTGGACTGCACCCTCAGCAAGTTTGCAGATGACACTAATCTGGAAGGAGTGGTAGATTCGTTGGTGGGTAGGGATAGGATACAGAGGGACCTAGACAAATCGGAGGACTGGGCCAAAAGAAATCTGATGAGGTTCAACAAGGACAAGTGCAGAGTCCTGCACTTAGGACAGAAGAATCCCATGCACTGCTACAGACTAGGGACCGAATGGCTAGGCAGCAGTTCTGCAGAGAAAGACCTAGGGGTTACAGAAGCTGGATATTAATCAACAGTGTGCCCTTGTTGCCAAGAAGGCTAATGGCATTTTGGGCTGTATAAGTAGATCGAGGGACATGATCATTCCCCTCTATTCGACATTGGTAAGGCCTCATCTGGAGTACCATGTCCAGTTTTGGGCCCCACACTACAATAAGGATGTCGAAAAATTGGAAAGAGTCCAGCGGAGGGCAACAAAAATGATTAAGGGGCTGGAGCACATGACTTATGAGGAAAGGCTGAGGGAACTGGGATTGTTTAGTGTGCAGAAGAGAAGAATGAGGGGGGATTTGATAGCTGCTTTCAACTACCTGAAAGGGGGTTCCAAAGAGGATGGATCTAGACTGTTTTCAGTGTTAGCAGATGACAGAACAAGGAGTAATGGTCTCAAGTTGCAGTGGGGGAGGTTTAGGTTGGATGTTAGGAAAATCTTTTTCACTAGAAGGGTGGTGAAGCACTGGAATGGGTTACCTAGGGAGATGGTGGAATCTCCTTCCTTAGAGGTTTTTAAGGTCAGGCTTGACAAAGCCCTGGCTGGGATGATTTAGTTGGGAATTGGTCCTGCTTTGAGCAGGGGGTTGGACTAGATGATCTCCTCAGGTCCCTTCCAACCCTGATATTCTATGATTCTATGATTGCTGGAGCACATTGCTAGGCCAGCGTAGATTAGAATGTGTTTACCCAAAGGTAGAGAAAGCTTTCTTGAAGAGATTCTAGAGCAAATGCTGGTGTTACTGCTGGGAGTAGGATCCCAGCCCCACCCAGAAACCTGAAAAATGTGTGAATTATACTTTTTTGCCTGGGGGTAATTTGTCCATAAACCAGATTTTCTTTCCCCAAACTATCATGTGACTGTAACATAGCGAATTCTGCAAGAAGGGAATATTACTAATCCCCATAGATGTGCCACTCACCACACGGACTCCAGTGCATGAGTAGGAGGAGATCTGGGCAGGAAAAGAGACCCCTCACACAGGGCATTGAAAGAGAAACCTGGTCAGTTTCTGTGAGCTACAGAGCTCACACCCAGGGTGAATTTCCCTAAGGCTTGGGGGATAGTGGTGATTCAGATTCAGTACCCTGATTTGGGTCCCATCTCTGCTAAGAGCAGACAAGAATTTGCTGTGTTTCTTGGAAGTTCTGTGGCAGGGCTATAAAGCCACATCTATGAGTGCAGCTTTGGAGAGAGAATGAAACCCAAACCTCTCCATTGCTGCCTGCTGGTGTCCTCTCTGCATGTCTAATGTACCTGTCAGCAGCTAGATGCTGCTGGGTGAGAGAAAGTGAACGGGTGTGTGAGGAGCAAAGAATGATGGCTAGTGGAGAAAGGTAAAAGGCTTAAGCCAGGGATAGTCAGTTTGTTTTTATCAAGATCCAAATTTTTTGGTCAAGGTATAGTCAAGGTCCAGACTCCAGTGAAAATAATAATAAAAAAAGAACAATAATTATAATAATAAGTAAATAAAAAGATTTTGGGGTCCGTTCAAAAGCATCTCGAGGTCTGGATTTGGCCCACAGTCCTGCTGACTAACTCTGGCTTAAGCCCTCAAAATCCTTAATGCTGTGAAGAAAAGCATGGACAGATCCAACTACTCTCTAGCATACACCAGTCTCAATCTCTGTTAACATCACAACCATCCCTTTTAAGGAACAGGCCCAGGGAAGCAGACGAGGCAGCAGTAGTAATACTGGTGGTACCCCCCTCAAAAGGCAGTTTAAGACAATTTGCAACAATCCCCTTTGTACTCATGAGAACTGAGGGTCTGTCTCTTCTTTGAAGTAAGACACCATGCTGAGGTTCGGTCTACACTAACTTACCTCAGTATAACCACATTCAAACTTTTTGGTGCTTCCTTGACCTGAAGCCAAACTCCAAATGGCCCTGCCACGGGTATAGTCTGTCACACGCTGAATGAGGAGATATCGCTGCACAGCTAGGTCTGTCATAGAATCATAGAATCATAGAATCTCAGGGTTGGAAGGGACCTCAGGAGGTCATCTAGTCCAACCCCCTGCTCAAAGCAGGACCAAACCCAACTAAATCATCCCAGCCAAGGCTTTGTCAAGCCTGACCTTAAAAATCTCTAAGGAAGGAGATTCCACTACCTCCCTAGGTAACCCATTCCAGTTCTTCACCACCCTACTAGTGAAAAAGTTTTTCCTAATATCCAGCCTAAACCTCCCCCTCTGCAACTTGAGACCATTACTCCTTGTTCTGTCATCTTCTACCACTAAGAACAGTCTAGATCCATCCTCTTTGGAACCCCCTTTCAGGTAGTTGAAAGCAGCTATCAAATCCCCCCTCATTCTTCTCTTCTGCAGACTAAACAATCCCAGTTCCCTCAGCCTCTCCTCATAAGTCATGTGCTCCAGCCCCCTAATCATTTTTGTTGCCCTCCGCTGGACTCTCTCCAATTTATCCACATCCTTCTTGTAGTGTGGGGCCCAAAACTGGACACAGTACTCCAAATGAGGCCTCACCAGTGCTGAGTAGAGGGGAATGATCACATCCCTTGATCTGCTGGAAATGCCCCTACTTATACAACCCAAAATGCCATTAGCCTTCTTGGCAACAAGGGCACACTGTTGACTCATATTCAGCTTTTCGTCCACCGTAACCCCTAGGTCCTTTTCTGCAGAACTGCTACCCAGCCATTCGGTCCCTAGTCTGTAGCAGTGCATGGGATTCTTCCGTCCTAAGTGCAGGACTCTGCACTTGTCCTGTCGGTAATAGGAGATGGGTTTCAGAGTCCATTAATGGCTAACCTGCATGTTTAAGTAGAGCAACCATGGCGCTGTGAGGAGGGAGTTGTAGGGTCCCTATGGCATTCCCAGTTAAGGAGACAGAACATTTGCTTGCACTGATTTCCTATTTCTTAACCTTGAAAAGGCCTCTGCTCCCCCTCTCATTTTATGGTGAATTCAGGAAGCTTTAGTTATACAGGACTGGAAATCAGAAAGACCTTCCAGATTGTCTAACCCTGGCATCAAGCGCAGAGTAAGAGTTTTATCTGTCCTAGTCCTTCATGTGCTCCCTCTATGTTCCTCCAGCAATGGTGCCTCACTGACATATCTGGGCAGATTATTCCAGTGCCGTCCCCTCCACCCCCCATCATAAGAACATAAGAATGGCCATACTGGATCAGACCAAAGATCCATTTAGCCAGTATCCTGTCTTAGTTCTGACAGTGGCCAATGCCAGGTGCCCCAGAGGGAATGAACAGAACAGGTAACCATCAAGTGATCCATCCCCTGTCGCCCATTTCCAGCTTCTGGCAAACAGAGGTTAGGGACACCATCCCTACCCATCCTGGCTAATAGCCATTGATGGACCTATCCTCCATGAATTAATCTAGTTCTTTTTTGAACCCTGTTATAGTCTTGGCCTTCATAATATCCTCTGGCAAGGAGATCCCCAGGTTGACTGTATATTGTGTGAAAAAATACTTCATTTTGTTTGTTTTAAACCTGCTGCCTATTCATTTCATTTGGTGACCCCTAGTTATTTTGTTATGAGGAGTAAATAACACTTCCTTATTTACTTTCTCCACACCAGTCATGATTTTATAGACCTCTATCATATCCCCCTTTAGTCATCTCTTTTCCAAGCTGAAGAGTCCAGTCTTATTAATCTCTCTTCATATAGCAGCTGTTCCATACTCCTAATCATATTAATTGCCCCTGTTGAAGCTGTCATGCTTCTGGCATTTCCATGTATGGGTTAATGATGTGCTAGGGCACCTAGGAGTCTTTTTTCATTATTATTTAGATCTAAATAAATAAATGAGTGATGGGCTTGATGCAGAAGTTTTTGGGTGAGGTTCTATGGTGGAGCTCAGACTAGATTAGGCCCTTCTGACTTTAAAAGCGACGACTCTATTAATCAATAAATTTGGGCTTATTCCAGTAATAAATAGGATAATCCAGCTGAGCAGTGTTGGTTCCTGCTGTGCACTGATGGCTTCAGCTAAAGGGTCTGTAACTCAACAGACCCATTGCCCTGCTCCAAGAAACTAGTTGGCCAGCTGAAAAATCTCATGTGGGTTTTCCACTCAGGAAGCCATTTCCTCTTTTATTCTACCATCTATCTATGCCTATAAACTTTTCATCTCCCTTTCCCCAGTGTCACTGCCTCTCAAGTGTTTATATACAATCCTCACTCTCTCAGTCTCTTGTAAGCTGTACACGTTGTTAACTTAACACCTCATATGTAAAATTCCCTTATTATTTTTGTCGTCCTTCACGAACCCCGTCCCCCCAGTGTTTTCCCCAGGAATTGAAATTAGGACGGGTGTTTGAATATACAGAAGGGATGACGGCTGATGAGGGGTGAGACTGTGAGGGTGCAGGTGGATTGTATGGCATGATAGTAAAATCTGAAAAATGTTTCACGACCATTTTATTAGATTTAACTTGTGTTTTAAAGTCATCACACAAATTAAAGCTGGCTACTCAAGCCTACTATGAAGCACTATAGCTACATCCTTCTTGGTTTCTTCTTGTAATTTTGCACAACTCTGTTAATGAACTTCTCGAATACAGTGTGTTCATCTTTGGTGACTTCTCATGTATCTGATACTTCCAGCCCTTCATGATATGCTCATGATCAGGCAGAACTTGGAAGGTGACTCCTTTTCAAACACAAAATTCTATTCAATGAGGAAAAAGAATGCTCAGCTGTAGCTGTTATGCCTGGGAGTAGCAAGAGATGAATTCCTACTTCTTTCATTCCAGGAAACATAGCTCAAAGTTTGGGTCATGATAATAAAGAAGTTGAAGTCAAATTTTCATTTGTTCATCATATGATATTCCACTCTGTGTTCAAATTCTTTATTCTGTCCTGATTACATAGCATCCCCATTGCTGGTAGTGCCTCACTCTCCACTCAACTGTCGGTGTTTTATGAGACAGGCATCTGTAATAGCTATGTAAAGGTTGAGTAGAATCCAAAAGTTGCTGTTGTAGATTTGTAAGAATCAAATCAGTGTACTTTTTCAGCTGGCTTGACAAGAAGCATTTGTTCTCTTCACTTAATGAGTCAATATTAAGTGCCTTAATTAGTCAACTTCTGAACTGAAATCCTTGCTTCTTCCAGTACATTTTCAATGGCTCTCTCTCTGATTGATCCAAGTGTAGCTTCTATTGCTGGACAAAGATCTACTACTGTTGTAGCAGATGCCTGGATGGCATTGTTTAATGACCCAAGAGGTTTCAACAGTAGACTTACAAGAGAGAGATTGGCAAAAGTCTTCTCTGAACTTAGTAGCATAAGTAGTACACCAGCCTCACTACTTAGATCCATCCCATCTTGGTAGATACTTTCCAGAGCCAATAATAATGTTTGCAATAATTTTAAGACAACAGCCACAGATCGTTTATGAGAAAGCCTGCAGATTTTCCCAAGTTGGACTCATTTGAACTTTAAGATGTTCAGTCCTTTTGGACTCTTGCTGGAAAAAAAAAGAGCATAATGAAGAAATTAAATTTATTGCTTTTAAAATGTCTTTTGAAGATTCTGCAGCTTGTACTAGTGCTATTGTGAATAGATGGCCTCTGCAGTGTGTATAGGAGAGATTAGGGTTACACTTTTCTCTGAGCAAAGCTTGTACTCCACTGTTTTCCAGAGAAGTTTGCAACTTCATCAAATGCACAAGCAGCCATCTCTTTGGGGTTCAATCTACAAGCATTTAACTCTTCTAAGATGTGGGTTGTCACAGATGCAGCTGATGTGTCTTCTATAACCTGAACATCTAGAAATGCATCTACTGGCCTACCACTGACATCAAGATAATGTACACAATGACTTAATACTTGATGGCCATTTACATTGGTGCAGTCCTTGGCCACGTATGCAAATTTTCTGAATACGGTGAGAGAGTTCTTCACTTTTTAAATTGCTGAGTCTTTCACTGTCACATCACATGCTTCTAACCAGTCAGTTAAGTTTCTTGCAGAAAGATAGTGAGCATTTGCTGTTCTTGGTCAGAACCAGTGTCCAACTTCAGGATTAACAAGTGACAATGCACTTAACATTGACCTCCAGTTTGTAGTGTGTGGTATCTCTTGCCTAAATAGAAAGTATGATGTGACAGCCATGTTTGTCTGCATAAACTGTGTTGTGTTTCTAGCATTCTTAACAGCATCATTAAGTACTTCTAAAATTAGCTTTGACAGTGACTGGCTTATAAAGTTTTCTGCATGTTGATGCAGTCCAAAGGCTTGGTATTTTGCAGCCTTTTCACCTAGGTTGTCAGCATTGGTTTGCTGATCTGTCTGGCAAACCAAGCTCTTCCACTTTTATTATATAAATCCATGGTACGCCCACATCGTGAATACTGCGCGCAGTTCTGGTTGCCCCATCTCAAAAAAGATATATTGGAGTTGGAAAAGATGCACAGAGAAGGGCAACTAAAATGATTAGGGGTATAAGACAACTTCAGTATGAGGAAAGGTTTAAAAGACTGGGACTTTTCAGCTTGGAAAAGAGACGACAAAGAGGGGATATTATAGAGGTGGAAAAAGTGAATAAGGAAGTGTTATTTACCCCTTCAGATAACACAAGAAGTAGGGGTCACCCAATGAAATTAATAGGCAGCAAGTTTAAAACAAACAAAAGGAAATACTTCTTCACACAGCACACAATACACAGTCAACCTGTGGAACTTGTTGCCAGAGGATGTTGTGAAGGCCAAAACTATAACACGGTTCAAAAAAGAGCTAGATAAGTTCCTGGGGGATAGGTTCATTAATGGCTATTAGCAGGGTGGGCAGGAATGCAAGACTCTGAGTGTCCATAGCCTTTGTTCGCAAGAAGCTGGGGGTGGACAACAGGGGATGGATCACTCGATAATTTCCCTGACCTGTTCATTCTCTTTGAAGTGCCTGGCATTGGCAATTGTCAGAAGACAGGATACTGGGCTAGATGGACCTTTGGTCTGACCCAGTATGGCCATTCTTATGTTCTTATGTAAAAAGTAATTATAATATAATAAAAATGTTTAGTACAGAAACTCCCCAAGATAATGGCCTCTCAAGATAGTGACAATGTGAGATAATGACCTTGGCAAATAATGCATTTTAAAAAACTTGGCCCACTAGGAATGTATATTTATATAAGTTTCCTAGTCACAAATCTAGCGTTCTGGAACAAAGTCACTAAAACATAGTCCAACAATGAAATGTTCCTTTAATATGCCTTCTCCCTCCACCCCACCTCACTCATAGTTGGTGTCCTGAGTCAGTGAAGACTCAGAGGTGCTTTCACATGAGTTCACCTCCCACCCTGGCAGGGTGGGGAGATGAAGGCACCTTGCTCGTTCCTCCAGCCACTTGCCACTCGCTCTGGCCACTGTTTGTCATGCTACCGTTCACTCCACTGCTCCGTCACCGATGGCCCTGTGCCATCACCTTCTGCTGCCACCTGCCACTGTGACCTTGGTGAGACAGTCTTTTGAGGTTTTATCCAGCTCTTAGTGATTTCAACTCTCAATGGGGGAACCTCACTGCTAGTGCAGGCTTGGCAGGGTCTTCCACAGAAACGCTGTCACACAGCAGGTCTAAGCACAGACCTGAGTATCAGTAATTTCAACTCTAGTGGTCACTTCTAAAACAAAAGACTCTCTATGGAGCCTAATCATCTCTGTCTTTAAACAAGGGAGTGGGGCAGGTCAAATAGTGCCTGTGACTCTTAGGCAGAGCCCACACCACCAAGAAAAACACCTGTCCCCACCCTCTCTCTCTCTCTCTCTCCATCATCCAAAACCCTTGCGTAGTGAGTGCAGTTCAGTCGAGCACGACCAATGCTTAATTTGTAATGAAAGAGGTGCCAGGGATCAAGCAAGTTTTTTACTTTCATAACTGATGTGGCAAGCCCAGAGTCCTGGGGCTATGAACACCAAGTCTAGATGTGCCAGGGCTCAGACTTGGCACAAATTAAGCACCAAATGTGACCCCCTCAGCCAGTACAGGCTAAGTAAACAGTTCTGCTGCCCTTTACTCATACAGTAACAACATTTCATTACCCCTGCATTCAGTACTAAAGTGATTTGTAACCCAACACCAGCTAAAACTGATCTCTTGGGCAACACATCTCTGTCTGGTGGATACGAAGGCAGAGTAGGTGAATTCATCTAAATACAGTCTGGTCCTGAAGCCTCTCCCTCCTCCCCCCAGCTCATTACTTGCTGTCAGGGAAGAGCTCATTCAGACCTTGCTTACAAATTATAATTTGAAATTATTAGGTTGGCCAACATCACCAAAACGAATGCACCGACATTGTCATAAAAACAACTGCTGTGTGAGGAAGCTAGTCTTTGTTCATACTTTTCAAACCTGTTATGATTTTTTAAGTACAAGTATTTTATCATACACTGTACATGCTTTTAAAATGCGTGTTAATGTTTCAATTTCAATTCAGATTTCCAATCAATGACTAAATTGGCAACACTGTAAATGTAGCTAGTTGAGCACTGGGAGGCTGTTGGGGAAATTCAGGGGCGGTGTAGGGAAATCCCTGTTTCCCCCTCTATTTATCAATATCCATTTTACACTGTGTTTAACACTGTCCCCTGAGCGTGCCTCTGTTGTGAACCAAGCAGCATCATTATGTCCCTGGACCTACAAGAAATTATATTGGCAGTTCAGAGATCATCTTTCTCCCCAAAGTGCTTTGTTACCTTTGCTGAGAGACCAACTTGTAACGCTCTGAAATTCACTCTGAATTAATCATTTAGTGAATTTCATCCTTCACCTCTGGTCTGTAAATCAATCACCATCTTCTCAAAATGATTTATTCTGAATTTGAAGTTTGAGCTAATTTGACTGGACACCAGTCACATGGTATATCTTGGTTTCCTGATTGGATGAGCATAACTCTCGGACTTAGGTTTCTGGTATAAATATTCACAATTATTCACATCCTGCAAACATACTACACTATGTGGTTAAAATGCACTGTGGTAGTAAACACTATTATTAGGACTGTGGTTCTCAAACCTGCACCCTTTCTCAGCACATACAGCGAAGGCAGTCAGAGGCAAAAAATGCCTTTTGTTTCAGAAAGGAAATGACCCTTTTAAAAAAAATCCTAGGAAATGCAGATCTCATTGTTTTGGGGGTGGGGGGGAATTCCATTTTTTACTGATGAAAGGGCTTTTAATGAAGGGAAATGCCATCTGTGCCAAATCCTGACAGAGAAATTAAAGAAAACCTAACACATGACAGGGAACAAGAAGCTAAGGATAAAGTGTGTTTAAAAGGAAAGGGAAATGGATGGCTGAAAGGAATGGGAATGGGAAATGGAGCCTTTCACGTCTAGGTCAGCCACTTGAATCGAAGTCACTAGTGACTTAACATCCTCACCATCTGCAGAAAGCTATGCACAAGTGCAGCTGTGTGGCCTAGTGAAAAGCACCCTGGATAAAGATTCAGGAGACCTGGGTTCTAGTCCTAGCTCCATCCCCAGTTTGTTGGGTCAGTTTTTCTCTTGGCATTGCAGGGTCCCTATTTGTAAAATGGAAATACTGATACTGAACTCCTCTGTGAAGCACTTTGAGATCTGCTGATGGGGAAGCTAGGTATGATTGTTATTTATTTACTGTGGTACCTGGGATGTGATCAGAGGTGGATTAAGGTTTCCAGGGGTCCTGGGCCAGAGCAAGTGGGGGACCCCTTTCTGCCTGTGGCCCTGCCCACTGCCCCTTCCCTGGGGCCTGCCCCTGTTCCACCCAGGGTCCCTCCATCCCAACCCCACAACCCCTTTTGCTCCTTTCTCACCCCCACTGCAGCCCCAAGACTGGAGAAGCTCTGTCCCTGCGCCTTGACCTGGGGCACAGCGGGAAGTGAGAGCTCCTCCAGTCCCAGGGCTGTAGTAGGGGTCTGAGGGTAGGTCTATACTTACCGACTGGGTCAACGCGGAGAGTTCGACTTCTTGGAGTTCGAACTATCGCGTCTAATCAAGACGCGATAGTTCGAACTCCCCACGTGTTCCGGTCGACTCCGGGAACTCCACCACCGCGAACGGCGGCGGTGGAGTCGACCTTGGAGCCGCGGACTTCGTTCCCGCGGCGTCTGGACTGGTGAGTAGCCCAAACGAAGGTACTTCGACTTCAGCTATGCTATTTGCGTAGCTGAAGTCGCGTACCTTAGTTCGACCCCCCCCCTTAGTGTAGACCAGGCCTTAGTGTTGGGGCTTCCCTCCCACAACCCCCCCACCACTTCTGCAGGGGACCAGGATTGGGGCCTGGGGTTTCTCCTGCCCTGCCTGCCCAGTGTTTCTGCTGGCAAGCAGGGTTGGGCACAGGGGCTTCCCCTGCCACCCCACAGCTTCTGCCTGGAATGGGTGGGGGTGCTGGGGCTTTTCTCACCCAGGGGCTTCTGCTGGGGATGGGATCAGGGGCTGCTGGGGGGTGCTACTGGATGTGATAGATGGAGGTAAGGGGTCTTAGCTCAGCTCCTAGTAGGCAACAGCCACAACAGAGGATGTGCCTTTGATGGCAGCATCAGCATAATGGCCAAGGACTGAAGGAGCCCCTCACTCCTAGGGGTGGTGTCTCCGGGAAAGGCATGAGGCATACACTAGGACAGCGTGTGGGAAGCTGGCAATGCTGTACTTGCTCTGTAGCTAAGATGAGTGCATCACTCTAGGGCGGTGATTATTAGTGCTATTTATTAGTTGTATTACGGTAACACCTGCAAAGCTGGTCCCTGTCCCAAAGCACTTGCATGCAGTGTAACGAGAGACAGTGGGTGGACACAGCAAACAGGTGGGGTGTGCACAAGGCACCAGGGAGATGATTATGAACACAGATCACAGCACACCAGTTGCCTACCCACTGGTGTGCTGCCACCACTGCTTATGGTACTTATCAGATTGCCCGTCGGGTACCTTTTGCCGGGGCCGAATGCACACCTGTACAAAGTGGTGTGTGAACACTCAGGTCTGTGAGACTCAGGTACTATCATTTCTACATATATAGGATGCCAACATTTAAGGAAGAACATGTGTAAAAGTAATGGAGTCTCAAAGAAGTGCCCAAATCAAGCTAAAGTATATGGATTCTAATGTGATGACCCCAGCCCTACACAGATGCCTACTCTGTCCAGACATTTAAAAGTAGTGGGGGGATTTTATAGTTTGTGAGATAGCCTCACATATTGCTCTCACTTCCCCTAGCGGAACCCCATTAGCTTCACTGGGGTTGCACTGGTGTCACTGGGAGCAGAATTTCGCCTTTATTTTTTTCCTCTAGAGATAGACTGAAGGTGCACACTTTGGATCTGGTTTATAAACTCTTCCAAATTTGTGGATTTCAGTGTGGGTTCTGGCTTGGCCCAGTATAAAGCTAGAGGCCCTTTGCAAGAGTTGGATTTGGATGTGGATTCTGAGTGCCTTGGTGACAGCAGACCAGGGGGGTTCAGTTCAGGCCCAGGAGTCATTTCCCCCTTCATTTGAAGAAACAAATAAAACAGCTTGATAGTGGTTGCCCGCTTAGACGTGTAGGAATATCATTGTTCCTTTGCTCAGAGTGCACCCCATGCACTTGGGTTAGGCTGTGCCCCTACTGTCACTGGTTATTGTTTAAGAGGGAAAAATATGCTTGGAAAAGGAGACTAAGGCCTTGTCTACTCTACCAAGTTTTGTCGACAAAAGTGATGTTGACACATAAAAATTGGCATAATAAAAATCAGAATGTCATGTTCACACTTGCTCCCTCTGTCAGCAGAGCGCATCCACAGTTGGGGCACTATCATCAACAGTGTGAGCAATGCACTGTGGGCACCCATTCCACAGTCCAGCTCGACACCTTGTGTTGTGGGAAGGCGGAGTGGTTCATGGCACATCTTGGAACCAGGCTCAATGTCCCATGCTGCATTGCTTTCTGTCCCAGCACTCCATGGGCTTCTGGCTTTCTTTTGCGGCATTTTTGAATTGCCCTTCTTTGCTGTGCACTCCAGCATTTCTTTGTGAAGGGATGGATCCCACCCTCCTCTCCTATGCTCTGTTAACTGTCATGAAGATGGCAGTGCAGTTAATCGCGAAGTTCCTAACTGAAGAAGACTCCCAGTTGCCTGACATTCTGTGTGATCTGGAT
Organism: Mauremys reevesii; assembly: GCF_016161935.1. Lineage (NCBI taxonomy): Eukaryota > Metazoa > Chordata > Testudines > Geoemydidae > Mauremys > Mauremys reevesii. The sequence goes on from NC_052629.1 coordinate 73,572,394, forward strand.
AGGAGCATCCTTAGATTGCTTTTGGCATTCACAGAGCAGGTGCATAGGGCGGACCGTTGCTTTTGGGCTTGGGAAACAAGCACAGAATGGTGGGATTGTATCCACATGCAGGTGTGGGATGGTGAGCAGTGGCTACAGAACTTTCAGATGTGGAAAGCCACCTTCCTGGAACTGTGTGTGAAGCTCACCCCAGCACTGCGGTGCAAGGACACCAGAATGAGAGCTGGTGTAGAAACACAAGGTGATTCCTGTGTGGAAGCTGGTGACTCCAGACTGCTACTGGTTGGTCACAAATCAATTTAGAGTTGGAAAGTAGACCATTGGGGCTGTATTAATGCAAGTGTGCAGGGCAATTAATCACATCCTGCTATGAAGGACTGTGACTCTGGGAAATGTGCATGAAATAGTGGATGGCTGTGCCGAAATGGGTTTCCCTAACTGTGGAGGGGTGATAGATGGCACACATATTCCAATTTTTGCACCAGATCACCTTGCGACTGAGTACATCAATAGGAAGGGGTACTTCTCCATGGTGTTGCAGGAGCTTGTGGATGACCCATGGGTGTTTTACTAACATCAACGTGGGATAGTCCAGGAAGGTGCACACATCTTCAGTACCACTGGCCTGTATAGAAAGCTACAAGTGGGGACTTTCTTTCCAAACCAGAAGATTTCAGTGGGTGATGTTGAAATGCCCATAGTGATCCTGGGAGACCCTGCGTACCCCTTACAGCCGTGGCTCATGAAACCTTACATGGGAAACCTGGACAGCAGTAAGGAGTGGTTCAACAACAGGCTGAGTAGATGCCAGATGACAATGGAATGTGCCTTTGGCAGATTAAAGGCACACTGGTGATGCCTTTATGGCAGGTTAGACCTCAATGAGGATAATAATCCCATGATCATAGTCGTGTGTTGTTATGTTGCATAATCTTTGTGAAGCTAAGGATGAAAGGTTTGCTCAGGGGTGGAGGGTTGAGGCAGACCGCTTGGCCGCTGATTTTGAGCAGCCAGATACCAGGGCTATTAGAGGAGCCCAGAAGGGGGTAATTTGAATCAGGGAGGCTTTAAGACACCACTTTGAAAATGAGAAGCAATAATGTATATCTCTGTGATTGATGCTGCAATGTTATATTACATGTAGTTTTCCTAAGAAGTAATGGTGACATTTGGGGCCTTACATTCCAGTAAGCAAATGATTAAACTGCCTGTGTATGTATTGGTAGGAAACAAATAAAGATGAATTACTATTCAAAAACATTGCTTTTATTGCACATAGGTAAGGAGGTATCAGGAAGGGCAGACTTTCAGAGCTGTGTGTAGGTCCAGTTATTATTTTGAAAGTTGTCCAAAGGGGTGGACTGAAGGGGAAACTGAGAATTCCCAGAAAGGGGAAAGGACTGCAGGGGAGGGTGGGCACGGATCTGCTCAGTGTGCAGCATTACTAAGGACTTCAGTGTCTGTGTTTGCTCCTCCATTATTTTAATCATCTGCTCAGTAGCATTCTTAAACTCCTGATTTTCTTTTCTGTCCTGCTTTTCGGCTTCCTGCCACTCCTTACGTTTCCTTTTCTCTGCATTGGAGAAGTGTAATACCTCCCAGAACATGTCTTCTTTGCGCCATCTTGGGAGCTTTCTTATCTAGTGGAGACACTCAGCTGGTGTGTGTGGGATGTTCCTGAAGGCCACATCTGCCGAAGCACAGGGGACGATGCACAGAAGTGGGATTGTTAAATTCACACACAGCATTGAAACACTTCAGTAAAATACACCTTTTGCAACATAAAAATCACTTTGTCACTGACCCTTGGCAGAAACATATCTCTGTGAACCTGCAAAGCATGGTGAGTGTTGGTGGCGGTGGCAGGGGGAGTGGCGTTCCACATGGGGAAAAGAGTGCTCTGAAAGGGTTGTGGTGCAGCCGACTAGGGGAAAAAATCTAAAATTCTCCCACACTTTTCCACAGGTGGGGGTCATTCTCACTGCTAAGGGTAAGCAGGGAAGCGAGGGTACATCTACTACATATTTGTGGATTCCACCCTGCTCCCTATGCTGCTCGCCTGTGTGTGCTTTGGTCCCTGCATGGGAAATTTTCCTACTATGGGGTGAAGAACAAAGCAGCTCTGCCAGGGAACCTTTGGCAGAGGATTGCTGAGTACCTCCAGGAAACTTTCCTGGAGATCGCTCTGGAGGATTCCCGTGAGACCTTGGTGTGCATCAACACCCTGTTCCACTGTACTGATTCTGTAGAAGCAGCAAAGAATCTTGTGGCACCTTATAGACTAACAGACTAATTGATTAGTTACACTGGGAAATGTCCAGCACACAGAAACACAGACAGCATCTACATTTCTACACCCTAAATCCACCTCCACTCTACACAAACCGCAGCCACTTACCAGGTGTCTCCTCTCCTGCTTCTTGCTCGCCGGAGAGCAACTGCTGAGACTAGCTAGACACCTCTGGAGTGTTGAACAGTTCCTGGCTGTCTGCCCCACTGGACAACCACCCCCCACCAAGAGCTCCACATCGTCGTCTAAACTCCACTTTTTCATCAGTTCTTCATCTTCTGGGTTAGGTGCTCTTTCCACCGCCTCCAGCCCGCCAAAGTATCCACGGGGCTCTTGGCAATGGAGGTGGGGTTGCCACCAAGGATAGTGTCCAGCTCCTTGTAGAACTGGCAGGTCTTAGGTGAAGCACTGGAGTGACGGTTTGCCTCCCTCACCTGCCTCAGCTCCTTTATCTTCATTCTGCACTGCAGTGTGTCCTGATAATAGCCCTTTTCACACAAGCCTTGAGAAATCTGCTTGTAGGTATCAAAATTTCTATGGCTCAAGCGCAGCTGGGACACCTCCTTTGTGGAACACCTCCTGAGGCCAATTAAAGCGATAAAATCAAGCGTGGTGTCTACACTTGCACTTTGTCAACAAAAATTTAGAGGAAAAAGCCTTATGTCTTTCGTTGGGGTGGTTTTATTTTGTTGCCAAAACAGGCCATTTTTTTCCGCCAAAAGTCACCTTGCAGTGTGTACACATTCACTGTTTTGCTGGCAAAACTGCCTTTTGTCGACAAAACTTTGTAGTGTAGACAAGGCCTAACAGAGGGAGAAGCCTTGAAGCTGGAGTTGTAATGAGGATCTCTACCTTGAAAAGTCTTAACCTCATCTTCCAGGGGTTTACAAACTGACAGCCCACAGGTAGGTATCCTACTTAGTTATTTGAAACGGACAGCAAGGGGTAAAGTGTTAGTGAATCACCTGAGAGGTATCTGTTCCTTTCACTGCAGTTTGCACAGAGCCTGTAATGCATAATAACTTCAATTATTAACTAATCAACCCTCATAATAGCCCTGGGAGGTAGGCAGGTAAGTAGCTTGACTTTAGCAAAGCTTTTCACACAGTCTCCCACAGTATTCTTGCCAGCAAGTTAAAGAAGTATGGATTGGATGAATGGACTATAAGGTGGATAGAAAGCTGGCTAGATTGTCGGGCTCAACGGGTAGTGATCAACGGCCCGATGTCTAGCTGGCAGCTGGTATCAAGTGGAGTACCCCGGGGGGATTGCACTCTCAGCAAGTTTGCAGATGACACTAAGCTCTATGGTGAGGTAGATATACTGGAGAGTAGGGATAGGGTCCAGAGTGACCTAGACAAATTGGAGGATTGGGCCAAAAGAAATCTGATGAGGTTCAGCAAGGACAAGTGCAGAGTCCTGCACTTAGGACTGAAGAATCCCATGCACCACTATAGGCTGTGGACTGGCTGGCTAAGCAGCAGTTCTGCAGAAAAGGAACTGGGGATTACAGTGGATGGGAAGCTGGATATGAGTCAGCAGTGTGCCCTTGTTGCCAAGACGGCCAACGGCATATTGGGCTGTATTAGTAGGAGCATTGCCAGCAGATCAAGGGAAGTGATTATTCCCCTGTATTTGGCACTGGTGAGGCCACACCTGGAGTATTGTGTCCAGTTTTGGTCCCCTCACTACCGAAGGGATGTGGACAAATTGGAGATAGTCTCCCGGAGGGCAACGAAAATGATTAGGGGGCTGGGGCACATGATTTACAAGGAGAGACTGAGTGAACTGGGGTTATTTAGTCTGCAGAAGAGAAGAGTGAGGGGGTTTTGATAGCAGCCTTCAACTACCTGAAGGGGGGGTTCCAAAGAGGATGGAGCTCGGCTGTTCTCAGTGGTAGCAGATGACAGAACAAGAAGCAATGGTCTCAAGTTGCAGTGGGGGAGGTCTAGATTGGATATTAGGAAACACTATTTCACTAGAAGGGTGGTGAAGTACTGGAATGGGTTACCTAGGGAGGTGGTGGAATCTCCATCCTTAGAGGTATTTAAGGCCCAACTTGACAAAGCCCTGGCTGGGATTATTTAGTTGGTGTTGGTCCTGCTTTGAGCAGGGGGTTGGACTAGATCAGTGGTCCCCAACCTTTTCATCTGGCGGGCGCCAGACGAAGGACTGTGGCGGTGGTGAAGCATCCGCCGAAATGCCACCGAATTTCTGCGGCATTTCGGCGGCAATGCCCTCTCGATAACGTCGCTTGTCGGCAGCAAGCGGCATCATCGAGAGGCGTTGCCGCCGAAATGCCGCAGAAATTTGGTGGCATTTTGGTGGATGCTCCACCGCCAGCCAGGACGCGGGCTCATTTAGATGCCCCCGTGGGCGCAATGGCGCCCGCAGACACCGCGTTGGGGACCCCTGGACTAGATGATGTCCTGAGGTCTCTTCCAACCCTAATATTCTATGATTCTATCATTACCCCCATTTATTTTGCAGATGCAGACATTTCAGGGAGTTGCCCAAGGTCATATGTATCCATAGCAGACACAGTATCAGAACTCAGGAGTTCATATTTCGCAGCACCATGCTTTACTCACTAGACCATACTGCCCCTGGCACAAGTTATGCTGGGACAATACTTGGCTAGGATCTCTCCAGGGAATGTCATCACTGCAAGAAGTGGCATCAGTAACTAAGCAGGTACAGACAATATTCTATCATCATTGGTTGGATTCTCTCTAGCAGTGTTGAACCAATGCCACAGCCTCCTGGTAGAAGGCTGTGTGTGTCTGGCAACACCATCTCTCAGATGGGATCTGAAACCAAGACCTTGCCTCATTCCGTCCCAGAGGTGCATTGTTACAGAGGTAGGTGAATGATCCATCTTCTCTACTTTACTTTGGAGTCTTAGTGGGCCAAATGATCAGCTGGTGTTAACTACCACAGCACCATTGACTTCAGTAGAATGATGTTAATTTACACCAGCTAAAGATCTGGCCCATTGCTAATATTCAAACATATGAGCTGTGATTGTACCATTCTTGTGTTCATTGCTTAAAAGCTCTGAGAAGCAGAAAAGTCTGTGTGGCTCTCCACTCTTTTGGCAAAATGGAGTGGCTCCTTGGAAGGATGAGGTTTTCAGGCTCAGAACCATTAAGTGAAAATGAAAAAGAAATTGTTCCTCCAGAAAGGAGAAACAGGATGATCTTGTGGTTGAGGTGCTAGCCTGGGATGCACGAGAGTTGGGGTAAATTTCTGCCTCTGCCTGAAGAGATTTTCTGTGGGACCTTGGGCATGTTACTGAGGCTATGTACACACTATAGCTTACGGTGGTATAAGTTATGTCACTCAGGGGTGTAAATAAGCCACCCTCATGAGCATCGTAAGTTACACCGACCTAAGCACTGGTGTAGACAGTGCTATGTTAGCAGAGAGCTTCTCCCGCTGACATAGCTACTGCCACTCATGGGAGCTGAAGTAATTAAGTCAACAGAAGAGCTCTCTCTCATCAGTGTAGAGCATCTGCACTAGCAGTGCTGCAGCTGCGCTGCTGTAAGCTCTGTCCTGTAGCCATAGCCTGAGTCTCTGTCCTGCATCTGTAAAATGGGGATAGCATCTTCCTAGCTGTGAGGGAGATTGAACGAAAATCCATTTGAGATTTTGAGGTGCTCAGGCTCAGCTTCTATGGTGGCAGGAGCCCCATAAGCACCCTAGATGGTCAGATTTCATCTTCTGTATTTGTTCATTTGCTTCTGCCACCACCAGCCTGTCCACACTACACAGTGTTTTTAGAGCCATCTAGCATTATGAATCAGCACATCTGCAGCAACTTTGGTATCAAGAGAGATCTCAGTTTATTATGGTACTTCCCCATTTCCGACAAAAATGTTTGAGCATAGACCAGGGGGAAACCAGTTCAGCAAGAAATAAGGAACACATTGAAAGACCATGAGGGACTCTCCAGTGAAGCAAATGCATGGCCTGATTAACAGAAGCCTATTGGAAAGGAATGTTATTGTCCATAATAACTCTTTCTCCCTGGTGGAAAGATGATGGCTGCATAATTTGTTCTTAAAAATAAAACCCAGCAGTGACTTTCCTCTCTTCCTGATTCTGACTTGGTTTTTATGTTGGAGTTTAATGTGCCATTTGGCATAGTGCTGCCATCAGTTATGCCCACTATCCTTTTATTCCACATGCGATAATGGTGCAATGTCATTGGGTCAGTAAAGAGGAGATTGTGGTTGAGAAGGTGGCACACTTCCGACTCAGCAGTGAATCAACCTTTCCCCAGCTCAGTGATGTGAGGCACTCTGTTGCTGGAATTGCTTTTATTTGAGTGACATATAAAACTTAGTTCCTGATCCCTTGTGGTTTCTTGGGGCATCTGTGACAAGAGTAAGGGTGTTAGCCCAGCCCAGGCAGCTCCCTGCTAAGTTTCCCTGGAGTTTCAATAGGATATGGCATTCCTCTTGTCCTAAATTACTGTGTAGTGTTGCTGTACATTGCTGCATAGGTGCCAGGCTCCATCCCAGAGCTAGCTGCATTTCAGTGGCAAGTGAGAAGAGACAGGGACAAGTGGCAAAGCCTCCATTGCCTTCAATGGGTATAGGTTCAGTTCCTTAGTTGGTAATACCAGCATCTTCAGAGAGGACTAGAGTTAAGTACCCAATTCCTCCTCGATGTCAATGGGATTGGACCCCATACTCTCTTAAACACCACTGAAAATCTCAGGTTGAAGTGACCGAAACTGCTACTATATATACAATATCAGATGATGTTATTAAACTGGAGCAGGGAATCCTGATGGATACTTTACAGCAAATGGAAGGCACATCAGTAAAACTGAAAAAAGTTCTTGTAATATCCAGCTTGGCCTTATTAAGGCCCAGTGACTCTGTTAGCAGGGAAAGCTGGAGTGATGGGGCAAAGCAGGAGGAGGAATGAACGAGAGCAGGGTGCTGAGATGGGGTCTCTGGGTCATTCTGAGACGTGTCTACTGAACTCTCCTCCTTCTAGCTGTAGTTTTTTGTTCCCTTCCTCCCTAGTGAAGAACCATCACGTCATCAGAAAAAGGAGTCTGACATGGCTGATGGTTTGTGAAAAAAGGAAGGAAGAGAGTACGGGGAATGGAAGGAAATGAAACAGGATGTATAATGTCAGGTGTATATATGTGTGGAGTGGGGTATTGTAGCCCCTCTCTATGCTGTGTCACAATGATCTAAACATTGTATTTCAGTGAGTGATGGCCCCAAGAGGCAAGGTTCAGTGACAGATGCAGGATCTGGGACTTTGCAGAGTTCACCAGGGTTGGACCTGGGGCTTTAGTTTGCATCCATCTTGGATTGAAATGGGCATTTTGGATGGTAAAACATTAGCTGGAAAGACACAGAAGAAATGGGGGTTCAGATCCTCTGCTGGTGCAAGTCAGCCCGGCTCCCATGAAAGCTATGTCGATTTGTACCAGCGGGGGCCTGGTGCAGAGGGGAAGTGAAAAGTGAGTGAATTCTAGACTGTGACAAACATTTCATTTTCTCCTCCAGACACTGTTTGCTATAGCTATCACTGTTTATTATCGGTATTGTACCACGAGGAGCCCCAGTCATGGCCTAGGGTCCCATTGTGCTTGGCTCTGTACAAACACAGAATAAAAGATAGTCCCTGCACCAAAGAGCTGACAGTCTTAGTGACCTTTTCATTACACACTTGGGACCTGACTGTCTTCTCACTTACCGTGGTGCAAATCTGGAGCAAAGTGAGAGGAGAACCAGTGCCTAAATGTCACTGACCTGCATTAAGAGGTATTGTTCCCACTGTAAAATAATGACTGGTATCAAAGGCAAATTTCGTTTGAGTTTGCTAATTGCCAAAGGTCATTTATCAAGGACACTGTGATACCCCAACACTGATTAGGGAAGCTATCTGTGATGTGTGGTCCTATGCAGTGTACGTGGAAGTATCACAACCTGACCCCATGTCTGGGAACAATGTCCCTCACTTCCAAGGGGAATGTTGTGGGGCTCTGATCTGAAGGTGCTCTTTGTGTGGTACTGGATGCATGAACCATGGGTTTTCTGGCTTTCCCTTACCCTGTCCCCTCACGTAGGAGGAGATTACACCTTCTCTTCCACAGCCTGAGGGCCATCATACCGATGAAAATTCCCCTAAGGCAGTGACCTATTCCCACTTGCTCAAAGATCCCTCCTTCTATTTCTATCTGGATCCTTCAGAGTATCCTCCAAGGGTTAATACTTCTGTCTGTGATTGGAGAGGTTGGAAAACTTCCCTAGCAGGGCCGGCTCCAGGCACCAAGTGAGCAAGCTCGTGCTTGGGGTGGCAGATTCTAAGGGGCGACATTCAGTCCAATCGTAGGGTGGCACGGCTGCCTTTTTTTTTTTTTTTGGTTCGCTGCTCCGGCCGCCTTGATGATTGTTTTGGTTTTTTTTCTTTTGTTTCGCCAATGACTTTCAGTGTGGCACTGTAGGGGGCGGCGGCGCCAAGAAGGGGAGCACCCTGCTGGGAGCGGGCTGCGTGCTCCATCTGCCTCAGCCGGTGCCAGGTCTGCAGCAAGCCCGGCAGCCCATGTCCTTCCCTCCCCGCCGACTGCTGACTTTCAATTCACCTGCAGGCGGGAGCAGCGCAGCGGGAGGGGCTGAGTGGCGAGCGCCCCAGCTGAAGGAAGCCCCGGCCGCCCCCCTTCTCTCTCCCCCCACCCACTCCCTTCCCCCCCCCACTAGCTGGGGCGCGCACTCCGCTGCCCAGGGCATGTCTGCAGCGCAGGCAGTCCCGCTAGCCAGAGTGCGGCCGCCGCCCGCCCAGAGGCTCGCCAGTGCAGCCAGGGGAGGCAGCCACGAACCGCCAAGTACGTGGCACTGAAAGTTTACACCCTGTTTTTTTTCTGGTTTGCTGCTCCGGTCTCCCTGCACCCTGGTTTTTATTTTTTTATTTTTTTGCTTGGGGCGGCAAAAAGGCCAGAGCCGGCCCTGCTCATGCTTCAGTGCAGTGCCCAGAGAGGATATAAGAGCATGTAAACTTAGGATCCCCTATGTCAACAAATGGGTTTAACTGAATGTAAGGGAGCCTAAACTGGCATAGGGTTCTTCAGTATATTCCGTAGCATTTGGCCCGGTCTATTTTGAAATGACTCCTGAGATGGGTTTCTAGCATGGCCCTCCGGAGACAATTCCACAGTCCAATAAATCCTGCTGCTAGTTTGTTCTCACTCTGTGAAACATTCTCCATGAAAGCAAAGCTTCTTCATGTATATGCAAACACTGGTGGTCAAGTCTGCTCCCATGTCATTTCTCTTTAAATGAACTACTCTCATTCCTGGGGAGAACTTCATACCTAAACCATACAGAGAGAAGCAAGCACCCAAAGTACATAGTTCATTTTCCAAGTCACTGCCTGTTACTATGGCTATCCACACTACCACCCAAATGGCTTGCAAATTATTCATTTCAACCCAAAATGCATGTGAGTGGCCAGAAGAACCAGATTTGGTCATGCTCATTCCTGCTTTTACGGCGTGACAAAGACAGAGGTGAATAGGAGGAAAAATTCTGAGTTTAAGTTAATGCAGATCTTAGCTTAAATTACTTGGGCTTGTCATCATCTGCATGTGTGTAATCACTAAGGGGTTATCTGATTACATGTGGTTTTTTCACAACTGTCAGCTAAGTCCTATACCCACATGAAAAATTCAGCATTTGGGAACATTATATGCAATTATGACTCTCCCTGAAGGATATTGTGTCCATAAAACACAAGACTGCTGATGTAGCAGGGCTATAAGAGGCTTGCTTATAGACTCTAGGTACACAGACCTGTGCTGCCCCTAATACTGTGTGACTGTAGAGAGCCTTTGCGTTGCATACTAATAACCTGTATTTGTGGTATGTAACATTTTCTCTATGCATATAATAGAATTTGCTGGGAAAAGTCTCTCTCACTCACACATATTATTGGAACTTACTCTCAGGCACCTCAAGTTTGTCTAATGCCTGCATAAGCCATGAATGTAACAAGCAGCTGTGACACATTCTGAAGCTGTAACTTCCAAAATAAGTGTTGCCCACTACTGATTTGTTTTGAAAGAGGGTAAGGAGACTATTTGCCATTGCTTCCCCACAGTGGAAGCTTTATGGAGCAGACTGAATTTTGCAATTCTTTGTGACTGTCAGCTTGATTGTGTTTTAGCAGGCAAGAAGAACCCACCATCCAAGGGCAAGGTAGTGCTAACCAACATGAAGATACTGAGCAACGAAGAGAGTCAAACCCAGGGGTTGACAGGAGAGCCACCTGCAGCCATGGACTTTGCAGAGGAATCCAGGCTTCCCAAAGTCGACATCCCATTAGAATGCCAGGGAAATCTGGGCACAAGAGACACCTCTTCAAAACCAGACTATGTGGCCACCCTGTCTGACCTCAGCACCTTAGAGTCCAAGTGCCAGCTTCACAGATTCTCCAAATTTGAATCAGAGGATTCTGGGGTTGAATTGCCAAGTGGAGCCAATTCTCCGTCTACACCAACAGGCTCAGAGAAGAGCTTTGTGCTTCACACCAGAGACTCGTCTTGTGACTCTGGAGTGCTCAGCACCTCTTCTTCTCCGGGAATTGACCATGTCATAATGAGAAAGTGTAAAGACATCAGAGAAACCAGCCAGTGTGCTTCAGATAGTGAAAAGCAAGTTGAATATTACAGCCAGGCAGCAGACGTGGTGCAGATCCCTACAGCTTCCCTGGAAGATTTCAGTGACTGTCAAGAGGGAGAAAGTCCTAATAAACTTTTTGGCCAAAGTGAAGGACAATATTTTGAAGAGAAACCCAGGAAAGAGATAGACCTTTCCATTACAGAAACTCCTCCAGCTGCTGCCCACATAGAAGAGAAAAGGCCAATCACCAACCGTTACAAAGAGACCTTTGGGAGGATGCAAGAACTTCAGCTCCATGGACATCAGCTCAAAAAGTATCCCACGAGCGACAGCCTGGATGAGTACATGGATGAGTGCTGTCGATTAAGTGAGGTAAGAAACCAGACATGCAAATTGGAATGCTACATGTGGGATTTTCAAATTAGAATAATAGAATATCAGGGTTGGAAGGAACCTCAGGAGGTCATCTAGTCCAACCCCCTGCTCAAAGCAGGACCAATCCCCAACTAAATCATCCCAGTCAGGGCTTTGTCAAGCCTGACCTTAAAAACCTCTAAGGAAGGAGATTCCACCACCTCCCTAGATAATCCATTCCAGAGTGATCAAAATTAGTCTAAGCTGCACAGGTAAAAATCCCATTAAGTTCAATGGGAGCAGAGTTAGGCCAACTCTGAGTGCTTTGGAAACCCCCACTCTGAAGTATTATGGTCTGCAGAGAACTGTAGTTGATTTTACAGGACTGTAATTTACATGAAGTGACATTTTTGAGGAACTTATGAGCATAAGGGCCAGAGCCTCAGCTGGTGAAAATCAACAGAGTGAATAGTGCTAGGCCAATTTACACCAGCTGAGGCTTTGGCTCAGAGAGTCTTGCACTGACGGGTGGAGTTGCTGCTGCTATTAAACACACAGACACACACATTTTGAAGGGGTGGTGGAGTGGTGAGCATGCTAGCCCATCTCATGGTATAGCACCACCTGGGATACTATGGGGTGGAGGTCACAGGCCTAGAAATTTGATAATACAGTGCAACTTCAGGGCCTGGTCATCTCTATTACTGGAAACAGTGGCTCCTTTGTATAGTGAGTGAACGTGGACTAAATGCATGAGAGGAACACTGCAGAGCTGCTTGCATTCACACTTTAAGACAAAGATCCCATTTTGACTAGCGAATATCACACAAGAGCAGCAGAAACCTCAGTGCTTTGAGATCAGCAGGTGGAAGGTGCTGCATATGCATAGAACAGGGATCGGCAGTCTTTCAGAAGTGATGTGCTGAGTTTTCATTTATTCACTCTAATTTAAGGTTTTGCGTGCCGGTAATACATTTTAACGTTTTTAGAAGGTCTCTTTCTATAAGTCTATAATATAAAACTAAACTATGGTTGTATGTAAAGTAAATAAGGTTTTTAAAATGTTTAAGAAGCTTCATTTAAAATTAAATTAAAATGCAGAGCCCCCTGGACCAGTGGCCAGGACCTGGGCAGTGTGAGTGCCACTGAAAATCAGCTCACGTGCTGCCTTTGGCATGCATGCCATAGGTTGCCTACCCCTGGCATAGAGCATTCTCCTCCTCAAAAGCTTGGCCAGTTTCATGGACTTATTTGCTTCTCCATCACAGCGTGGAATGTGCACTTGCTGAGTCTGAAATGCAGCTAGAAAAGTGTTTCAGTCACTGAGAACAAGACGACTTTTTGTGCAGCTGCTCTTTGTTGGCAAGAGTTTGCTCTAGTGCTTTGCTTCATGTGCTGACAGACTATTGACTTGCTACCTTGTGCATAGGGTGACCAGATGACAAACATGAAATATTGGGACGGGGGGGGGGGGAAGCCGGAGCGCCCCCCGCCACCAGTGGCACAGCCCCGTCTCCACCCAACTCTCAGCTCTGACCCCCGATACACTCCCAGCTCCCCCATCCCCTCGCTCCTGGGCCCAGCCTGGACTCCGAGCTGTGCAGCCGAGCCACGCTCCGGGCCCCTCTTGCAGCTCCCGGCCCAGCCGCTCCTGGGCTTCATTGCACCAGCCCCACAGCAGAGGCTGCTCCACTCTGTCCCGCCCGGGACACTCGCCCCAGGCAGCCCCGCTCCGGCTGCAGGGAGCTTGGGGACCCCCCCGGGCAGGGGGTGAACCAGGCAGCCGGGCCCGGCCCCTCCTGGCAGGAGCATGTCCGCCCCACGCGTGTCTCCACCCAGGCCTTGCCTGCTCCGCACTGCCCTGCAGGCTGCAGGGCTGGAGCAGCCTCCGTGCTGCGCTCCCAGCCCTGGCCATGGCCCGTGTGCAAACCTGGGAGGGAGGAGGAATGCCGCGTGCTTGGGGAAGAGGCGGGGCCAGGGCGGGGAGTTGGGGAGGGATCCAATGGGGCAGTGAGGGGCGGGGTTGGGGCGGGTCCAGGGCAGGGATTTGGGGAGGGGTCCAATGGGGGATGGTCGGGGGAAGTGGGGGGTGAAAGCCCCTCCGGGCTCCGTCTATGCACCGGATCGGAGGGCAAAATTGCTTGTTTGTCCCGTGTCCCGACCGAACATCGGTCGGGACGCGGGACAAACAAGCAAATATCGGGACAGTCCCGATAAAATCGGGACGTCTGGTCACCCTACTTGTGCATCTGCTTTCAAGATCCAGCAAGGAGAAAATATAATCAAGTAATTAATTTTTGAGAGAGAGAGAGAGAGAGAGAGAGAGAGCAAAGTGTACTGTGATCAAAAGGAAGGAGCTATACGGCCTTGTCAAACAATAATCCTGCAAACACACTGAGCATGCTGAAAGATGCACAATGGAGAAACTCTTCTCTTGATGTCCTTCTCCCTCCCAACAGCTCGTCTATTATGCCTAGTCTACACTACATAGTTAGCTTGATGTACGCTGCCTTGTGCCAACCTAGCCCTGGAAGTGTCTTCGCTTGAATTTGGCTCTTGCTGACTTAAGTGCCTCTCTACGCTGATTTAGTAATACCACCTCCCCGAGCAGTGTAGAATCACAGATGATGTAGTTAGGTCGACGCAGTGTCAGTGTGGACACTGCATTTCGTACGTCAACTTGTTACTAGCCTTCAGGAGCCATCCCACAATGTCCCACATTCAGGGCTGGCTCCAAGCACCTGCTTGCTGCACTGGTGCCTGGGGCAGCCAACGCAAAGGGGCAGCATGTCCGGGTCTTCGGTGGCAATTTGGCGGCGGATCCCTTGGTCCCTCTCGGAGGGAAGGACCTGCCACCGAATTGCTGCCGAAGAATGAAGTGGTGGCGGTAGAGCTGCTGCCGAAGTGCCGCCGATCGCGGCTTTTTTTTTTCTTCTGCTGCTCAGGGTGGCAAAAACGCTTGAGCTGGCCCTGCCCACATTGACAATACAATCGATAAAAGTGTTCCTGGTGAGGACGTGCACTGCCAACACAAGAAGCCAAAGTGTACACACACAAGTGATTTAATAACTGCAGTGGCTGTCTACTGCTGTAAGTTAGGTAGACAATTTTATAGTGTAGACATGGCCTTAGACAAGCACCAGAGCAGTACTAAGGGCTGCCACTTGCCTAATTCTCATTGATTCTAGTGAGGGTTGGATCTCTAAATCCCTTTGAGATCTGGGTTTAAGCACCCATGCCAAGATTTTCAAGTGTGACTAGTGGTTCTGGGTGCCTCCATTTTTGGGGGGTGCAACTTGAGACACTAAAGGGACCTGAGATTTCAGAAAGTGCTGTGCACCCAGTCTATCAAAATCTGGCCCCATGAGGTGTCTCATGTTGGGCACCCTACATCACTAATCAATTTGCAGGCATCTTAGTCCTTAAACTTAGATTGTGAGGTCTTTGGGGCAGTCGTCTCATGATGTGTGCGCACAGAACCTAGCATAATGGGGCATCCAATAAACAGACTGCATTTAAAATGAAAGGTAGTGATGGATCAAGGCCTTAGCCTACACCCGCACTTTCCCCACCACTTAGGTCAGGGGTCCCCAATGTGGATGACGCAGCTTGTCGGCGGCATTCCGGCGGTGACACCTATTGACATTGTCGCTTGTTGGCGGAATTTCGGCAGATGCTCGTCTGCCGCCACGGTCCTCCGTGGCTCGTTGTCTGGTGTCCGCCAGACGAAAAATGTTGGGGACCACTGACTTAGGTGCTGTACACATACATAGTAAACACACTTTATTTGGAACCCTCCTAAAGATATTGTCTGTTGGCCGCTAAGATCTGTACTCAAACCTTCCAGCTATCTCCTGTCTCCATAATGAGCCAGACAGTCCTGAACATTGAGGAAGTTCATAACAGACTGACCGAAAGGATCCAGCTATGTTCATGGCATACTTGCAGAGAAGTCAGATAAAAATATCAAATACTCCTGTTGTACGGTTGCACTGTAACACTACTTTATTTTTTAGAAACTAGAACAATAACACACACTAATCAAAAGCAGAGACACAAAGCTGGATACTTCCTGAGGCAGAGAGGCACAGCTCTCCCCACCTTATTCTAGGCTGACTGCCTGCTTGCTTCAAGCTGCCTAGCCTGCAGGTAGACCAGGAAACAGCCCCAGACCCCTGCCCACTGTTAAAGTGACAACTTGCAATTCCAACAGTCCTCAGTACAAGACAAGTTCCCTTCTTTGATGTGCACAGCACACATGCCATGTGGTAGGACTAAACAGCCCCTTGCTCCCTTCTCTCACAAGGCACCAATATAAAAACACATTAAGCAATATTTTCTAAAGTAACAGAGGCCTACTAGTTGGGTGCATCTTTCAAAAGGGGCTGGCACAGGCCAGCTTGGGGCAAGGAGCTTAGAGGTGACTACAAGAGCAAGAGAGTTCTGCAAAAACTGGGGTGGTGACCCCATCTGACAGCCACATTAACTGTCTGAAAAGTACTTTAAATCCTTTGTGAAATGGAGCCTCAGTTTCCCACTAAAGGGAGCATTGACATAAATCCAAGGGTAAATTCTAAAGAGGCTTAAGAGGAAATGAAGCAGTCTCTGTGGTTTGTTCTTCTTTTTTAATATCCTCACTGGCTGAATGGTGAAGCTCTAAGTCAATGCCCAGAAGCTAATTTTTTGTAGCTGTACGAATGCAGCAGTTATTTATGCTAGAAGAGGGTACAGTGCATATTAATGGAGCAGATAAATACTGCAGTGTGTCAAGAACAGCAGCTACTAGAACTAGAATGATGCAAGATAAAGACTGTCCAGTATGTTAGGCCATAAGGCAGGTTTTGTGCAACAAATGGAGGATGGATTGAAAATCTTTTAAAAGCCGTGGCCCAGATGTTCAGCTGCTTTAAGTAATGTACTCCCACTGAAGACTGTATTTACACCAACTGAGCCTGTGGCTTCCAACCTCTGTTTTCTTGATCAAGGCGCCCTGGATACAACATGGAGCTCAGGATCCAAACTCCACTCTAGATCCAGACTGACCCAAATGTCCTTTAAATGCCATCTCCTGGTTAGAAAGATACCACCAGTGGCTGTTTCAGTGTATCCTGATCTGCTTGACTAGCCTGGCAAAGTGAGCCCCCTCTTGTTGGGCCAATTCTAAATAGAATGAGGGGGTTGGTTTGGTTCTTCTATTTCATGCTGGTGAAAAGTGCCAGGATGACAGTCCTGCACCTTCATGTAGCCACAGGACAAGCATAGTCTGGGTAACAGCAACCCAAGCGTTCTCTCTTCTGCAAACCTTCCTTGGAGGGACCACCTCAGTCTCCATGGCCTGTTCATTCAGCTACTGCAACTGCTAACATAGGGGGTAGCTGTGGTGGTAGTGTTTGTGACGTGGACACTTGTCCACTGAGAAGTGAGCTGCAAGCCATCAAACAGCCATATCAGATGGTGATTAATTTTGACTTTGTCTGGATTAATCTCATCAACTCAAGCTGATTACAGTGTTACCAATCCCCTGAGTCAACCCGGTCCCTTGGAATATTTCTCTTTAGACACTGGTATGGTACAGCAAGAAGGAGAAAGCCACAGGAGGCCATCACAGTCCAGTACCACTTCCATAGCATGGGTGTGCCATGCAGAGGAAGCTGCAAGCTATCAGTGAGCATGGCTGTTCCTGGAAAGCAACGTAAAATACAGGGTGAGGAAGATTAGAAAAGTACAGAATGATTCCTCTGCTTCCTGTTATTCAGGAGTCTTAACAAAGCTGTCAGCTTCCACTGACAAGTGTTTTCCACTCAGCCTATGACATCACTAATTGAGTGTTCCAAGCCCAGGATGTGCTGTTTGCAATAACATTCCAGGGCTGTTGAAATGTTGCCTTGCACATTCTTTGGGATCCTGGAGCGCTGTGGGTAAAAGAGCCACACTCCATAGAAAGGGTGAGCCGAGCAAGGAGCAGAGGAGAATCAAAGCCTGTAGTAAGAGCACAGCCTCCAAACTAATCCTGCCTGAGAGCAGGAGGGGTGGGGAGTGGCACTATATGTGAAAGAAAATGTAGAAGCAAATGAAGTAAAAATCTTAAGTGAATCCACATGTTCCATAGAATCTCTATGGATAGACATTTCATGCTCTAATAAGAATATAATATTAGGGATCTATTATCGACCACCTGACCAGGACAGTGATAGTGATGATGAAATGCTAAGGGAAATTATAGAGGCTATAAAAATTAAGAACTCAATAATAGTGGGGGATTTCAATTATCCCCATATTGACTGGGAACATTTCACTTCAGGATGAAATGCAGAGATAAAATTTCTTGATACTTTAAATGATTGCTTCATGGAGCAGCTGGTATGGGAACCCACAAGGGGAAAGGCAACTCTAGATTTAATCCCGAGTAGAGCGCAAGAGCTGGTCCAAGAGGTAACTATAACAGGACCACTTGGAAATAGTGACCATAATACAATAGTATTCAACATCCCTGTGGTGGGAGGAACATCTCAACAGCCCAACACTGTGGCATTTAATTTCAAAAGGGGGAACTATGCAAAAATGAGGGGGCTTGTTAAACAGAAGTTAAAAGGTACAGTGACTAAAGGGAAATCCCTGCAAGCTGCATGGGCCCTTTTTAAAGACACCATAATAGAGGCCCAACTTCAATGTATACCCCAAATTAAGAAACACAGTAAAAGAACTAAAAAAGAGCCACCGTGGCTTAACAACCATGTAAAAGAAGCAGTGAGAGATAAAAAGACTTCCTTTAAAAAGTGGAAGTCAAATCCTAGTGAGGCAAATAGAAAGGAGCATAAACACTGCCAAATTAAGTGCAAGACTGTAATAAGAAAAGCCAAAGAGGAGTTTGAAGAAGGTCTAGCCAAAAACTCCGAAGGTAATAACAAAATGTTTTTTAAGTACATCAGAAGCAGGAAGCCTGCTAAACAACCAATGGGGCCCCTTGATGATCGAAATATGAAAGGAGCGCTTAAAGACGATAAAGTCATTGAGGAGAAACTAAATGGATTCTTTGCTTCAGTCTTCACGGCTAAGGATGTTAGGGAGATTCCCAAACCTGAGCTGGCTTTTGTAGGTGACAAATCTGAAGAACTGTCACAGATTAAAGTATCACTAGAGGAGGTTTTTGGAATTAATTGATAAACTCAACATTAACAAGTCACCGGGACCAGATGGCATTCACCCAAGCGTTCTGAAAGAACTCAAATGTGAAGTTGTGGAACTATTAACTAAGATTTGTAACCTGTCCTTGAAATCAGCTTCTGTACCCAATGACTGGAAGTTAGCTAATGTAATGCCAATATTTTAAAAGGGCTCTAGAGGTGATCCCGGCAATTACAGACTGGTAAGTCTAACATCAGTACCAGGCAAATTAGTCGAAACAATAGTTAAGAATAAAATTGTCAGACACATAGAAAAACAAACTGCCGAGCAATAGTCAACATGGTTTCTGTAAAGGGAAATCGTGTCTTACTAATCTATTAGAGTTCTTTGAAGGGGTCAACAAACATGTGGACAAAGGAGATCCAGTGGACGTAGTGTACTTAGATTTCCAGAAAGCCTTTGACAAGGTCCCTCACCAAAGGCTCTTACGTAAATTAAGCTGTCATGGAATAAAAGGAAAGGTCCTTTCATGGATTGAGAACTGGTTAAAAGACAGGGAACAAAGGGTAGGAATTAATAGTAAATTCTCAGAATGGAGAGGGGTAACTAGTGGTGTTCCCCAAGGGTCAGTCCTCGGACCAATCCTGTTCAACTTATTCATAAATGATCTGGAGAAAGGGGTAAACAGTGAGGTGGCAAAGTTTGCAGATGATACTAAACTACTCAAGATAGTTAAGACCAAAGCAGATTGTGAAGAACTTCAAAAAGATCTCACAAAACTAAGTGATTGCGCAACAAAATGGCAAATTAAATTTAATGTGGATAAATGTAAAGTAATGCACATTGGAAAAAATAACCCCAACTATACATACAATATGATGGGGGCTAATTTTGCTACAACAAGTCAGGAGAAAGATCTTGGAGTCATTGTGGATAGTTCTCTGAAGATGTCCACTCAGTGTGCAGAGGCGGTCAAAAAAGCAAACAGGATGTTAGGAATCATTAAAAAGGGGATAGAGAATAAGACTGAGAATATATTATTGCCCTTATATAAATCAATGGTACGCTCACATCTCTAATACTGCGTACAGATGTGGTCTCCTCATCTCAAAAAAGATATACTGGCACTAGAAAAGGTTCAGAAAAGGGCAACTAAAATGATTAGGGGTTTAGAGAGGGTCCCATTTGAGGAAAGATTAAAGAGGCTAGGACTCTTCAGCTTGGAAAAGAGGAGACTAAGGGGGGATATGATAGAGGTATATAAAATCATGAATGATGTGGAGAAAGTGGATAAGGAAAAGTTATTTACTTATTCCCATAATACAAGAACTAGGGGTCACCAAATGAAATTAATAGGCAGCAGGTTTAAAACAAATAAAAGGAAGTTCTTCTTCACGCAGTGCACAGTCAACTTGTGGAACTCTTTACCTGAGTAGGTTGTGAAGGCTAGGACTATAACAGCGTTTAAAAGAGAACTGGATAAATTCATGGTGGTGAAGTCCATAAATGGCTAATAGCCAGGATGGATAAGGAAGGGTGTCCCTAGCCTCTGTTTGTCAGAGGATGGAGATGGATGGCAGGAGAGAGATCACTTGATCATTGCCTGTTAGGTTCACTCCCTCTGGGGCACCTGGCACTGGCCACTGTCAGTAGACAGGATACTGGGCTAGACAGACCTTTGGTCTGACCCGGTACGGCCGTTATGTTCTTATGTTCTAAGGCGACACCTATTATTATGTTAGTACCTGACGATCCTGAGCTTGATTGGGGCCTTACTGTAGGGGGTGATGTACAAACCCCAATGATGGACATTCTGTGCCCGAAGAGCTTACAGTCCCAAGAGACAAGAACGGCAATGGGTGGCAGAGCCAGGATTAGAATCCAAGTGTCCTGACTTCCCATGCAGTTCAACGCCCTATCTGCTGGCCCACACTTCTTTCCCAGAGGGCTACAAACTCATTGGTTTTACTATCTTCAGACACACCCACATATTTGACTCGGTTTTCTGGGAAGTAAGAGAGCACAAGCACTATAGCTCACTGCTGTGGATGGTGCCTAGCACTTGACTTTGCTTGCATCCATGTGTAGCCTTCACTCACATTCACCCTAACACGCAACACACCACGCAAAGTTTACAAGCCTTGTGTGACCTTTATATAGCTGGCTCAGGACTCCAGAACATCCTCCCTTTGGAGACCAGGAAAAGCCTCCCCATTCCAACTTCAGATCATGCCATAAGATCCAGCTCTTCCCCATAGTACTCTCCAAAGAGTCATAATGGAAGAAAATCCCAGGGCATGCACCAAATTAACAGCCCATGATTGAGCCCAGAGCAGGACAGAGCACTGATGAGATGCTCACAATCATGAGTCCTGATTACACCTAGATTAGGCAAGGGAGGCCCTTGTCCCCTGGCAGCACCAACTGCACTTAAACCCCTTACAGCAGCTATATACCAGCCACAGGTGGTAGGCAAATAGCTAGAGACTGAGGGACAGATTTGCAGCTCGTGTAGCTCCACCAACGTCCAAAGAGCTAGGGTGAGTTGCACCCAATCCACTGAAGATCTTGCCCAGAGACTGTAGCTATCATCTTAAACATTTTCCCTGTGGATCCTCAGATATTTATAACCTCATTTTAAAAACAAAGGCCAGATCCAAAGAACTATGTTGATTAACACTAGCTGAGGATCAGGCACCCAAATGTTAGTGATCAATGGCTCCATGTCTAGTTGGCAGCCAGTATCAAGCTGAGTGCCCCAAAGGTTGGTCCTGGGGCCAGTTTTGTTCAATATCTTCATTAATGATCTGGAGGATGGCGTGGACTGCACCCTCAGCTTTTCAGATGACACTAAACTTTGAGGAGTGGTAGATATGCTGGAGGGTAGGGATAGGATACAGAGGGACCTAGACAAATCGGAGGACTGGGCCAAAAGAAATCTGATGAGGTTCAGCAAGGACAAGTGCAGAGTCCTGCACTTAAGATGGAAGAATCCCATGCACTGCTACAGACTAGGGTGGCTAGGCAGCAGTTCTACAGAAAAAGACCTAGGGATTACAGTGGACGAGAAGTTGTCAACAGTGTCCCCTTGTTGCCAAGAAGGCTAATGGCATTTTATAAGTAGAGGCATTGCCAGCAGATTGAGGGATGTGATCATTCCCCTCTTTTCGGCATTGGTGAGGCCTCATCTGGAGTACTGTGTCCAGTTTTGGGCCCCACACTACAAGAAGGATGTGGAAAAATTGGAAAGAGTCCAGTGGAGGGCAACAAAAATGCTTAGGGGGCTGGAACACATGACTTATGAGGAGAGGCTGAGGGAACTGGGATTGTTTAGTCTGCAGAAGAGAAGCATGAAGGGGGATTTGATAGCTGCTTTCAACTATCTGAAAGCGGGTTCTAATAAGGATGGATCTAGACTGTTTTCAGTGTTAGCAGATGACAGAACAAGGAATAATGGTCTCAAGTTGCAGTGGGGGAGGTTTAGGTTGGATATTAGGAAAAACTTTTTCACTAGGAGGGTGGTGAAGCACTGGAATGGGTTACCTAGGGAGGTGGTGGAATCTCCTTCCTTAGAGATTTTTAAGGTCAGGCTTGACAAAGCCCTGGCTGGGATGATTTAGTTGGGGATTAGTCTTGCTTTGAGCCTGCTTTGAGGGAACTGGGATTGTTTAGTATGCAGAAGAGAAGCATGAAGGGGGATTCGATAGCTGCTTTCAACTATCTGAAAGCGGGTTCTAAAGAGAACTGAGGTCCCTTCCAACCCTGATATTCTATTATTCTACGTTTAGGGCTTGGTGAGGAGGTCTAGGCCAGCTTCTGTTCTCAGTTACATCAATCAGTCTAAATTTGGAATAATGCCATTGAATTCACAGTAGCGTTGTTGGGCTGGATCCTCAGCTGGTATAAATCAGCATAGCTCTGTTAAAGTCAATGGAGCCATGTTGATTTATACCAGCATAGGATCTGGCCCACTCAGTATTTAAGCCAATGTATCTGAAAGCAGGATTTGGTCCCCTCTAAATTCCCAAAAGTTAGCTGTTTTTTATTTTGCCCCTTGTCCAACCATCCCTGTCTCCTCACCCCAGAACAGCAGTGGATATATTTTTTACTGCTACATATTTATCACCGTGTCAAAAATGGCTTTTGCTCAAACATTATAAAAAATCACCTTCAGGTAGGAATAATGGAATATTTCAGCCCTGATGATGAATATTTCAAGGAAGCTAGAATCATATGGAATTGGAAGGAGGGGACTTGCAATGGAATCTGTTTTGTAATCTGTGACAAAGTTCTTCCTCTACCTTGGTGGGTCCTGTGCTTATTGGCAGATTTGCTCACCTCACAGATGCACCTTGTGGGTCAGGAAACAGCCCAGAGACCTTCCCCTCTGGTAGAACCCACAGTTCAAGTCAATTTCTCCTGTGTTTGATCAGGAGTTGGGAGGTTTGGGGGGAACCCGGGCCCGCTCTCTACTCCGGGTTCCAGCCCAGGGCCCTGTGGATTGCAGCTGTCTAGAGTGCCTCCTGGTACAGATGCGCGACAGCTACAACTCCCTGGGCTACTTCCCCATGGCCTCCTCCCAACACCTTTGTCCTCACCACCGGACCTTCCTCCTGATGTCTGATAACGCTTGTACTTCTTAGTCCTCCAGCAGTATGCCTACTCACTCTCCGCTTCTTGCATTCCTCTTGCTCCCAGCTCCTCACATGCACTTCCTCTCCTCTGGCTCCATAGCTCCCTCTGGAGTGAGCCGTTTTATAGCATCAGAGGGGCCTTAATTAGAGTCAGGTGCTTAACAGTCTCACCTGACTCTTACTTAGCAGGTTAATTGGAGTCAGGTGTTCTCATTAGCCTGGAGTAGCCCCTGCTCTGGTCACTCAGGGAACAGAAAACTGCTTCTCCAGTGGCCAGTATATCTCCCTTCTACTACTCTGCTGTTCCCAACTGGCCTGGGTCTATCATAAATCATACAGTGGCACAACAGCGAACTAGCCTAGCTCTCTCTCTAGCCTTTAGAAAGATCTCTAGCCTTTAGAAAGCCTTTAGACTTCAGAAAAGCAGACTTTGACTCCCTCAGGGAACTGATGGGCAAGGTCCCCTGGGAGAATAACATGATGGGGAAAGGAGTCGAGGAAAGCTGGCTGTATTTTAAAGAAACCTTATTGAGGTTTGTAGGGAGCCAGGGTGGCTTCCCTCCGAGCCTGAGGGGAAACCGCCACGCTCTCAACCGGAGGGGGCGGGGTCAGGCCAAGTTTGTTCCGACCCCAGCGATGGGAGGGGCGGAACAGGAGGTACAAAGGGCGGGGCCCTTTGCTCAGTTGGGGCAGCACAACGGGGGGAGGTGGACGCAGACTGCACGCTGCTCCCTTCCGACCTGGCTGCCAACCCTGGCGAGGCGCGGGACCAGCGGAAGTCCGAGCAAGAGGACGGATGGGACTCCCCGGGACTGCCTGGCGCCGAGTGCTCCGAGGGACAGGAGGAACCGGAACCGGTGGAAGAGCTGGAGCTGCCAGCCGCAGTCTATCCGGCCGAACCTGAGGTGCGTGTAGCCGAGCTCCTGCCAGCGTTCCCCTGCTAGAGCGGTACGCTATAGACTCCTGCCGGCGCTCCCCTGCCTGAGGGAAGCGCCGCGGACCCCAGCCAGCCAGAGACAGGGGACCTCACCCTCGCCGCCGCCGGCGGTAGCCCAGGCCTCCGGCTTACAGTGGCACCTGGCCAGGGACCTTGAACCTATCCCTGTTGGAAGGGATTAGGGCCAGGACGCAGTTGACGCCCTGGGTGGAAGATGGAGGTAGAGGCCCTTATTAAATTCCTGGCCAAAAGCCAGCAGCAGCAGCAGCAGCAGCTCGTACAGCAGCTGGGGGCCCACCAGCAGCAGCTACTTCAAACCTTGGGGGTCCAGCATCGGAGCAACAGACCCAATGTTTCCAGCAACTCGCCGCCCTGTGGCCGAGCCCCGGTGGCGTTCCACCAGGGGGGGCCGCTTCACCTGCCCCCCCTGCGCCACCAGTTCGTCTGGCCAAGATGGGGCCCGAGGATGACCCCGAGGCGTATCTCGTCACCTTTGAGCGGGTGGCGGCAGTGGCTGGGTGGGCACCGGACCAGTGGGCGACCCTCCTTGCCCCCTATTTGACGGGGCCCACGCAGAAGGCTTACCGGGGGCTCCCCGACGATGAGGCTCGGGTTTATGTGCAAGTGAAAGCCGCCATCTTGGACGCTTTAGACATTACCCCCGAGACCTTTTGACGGCGGTTTCGGGGAAAGCGTTATCCTCCAGGCGCCTGGCCCCGGGCCGTCGCACAGGAACTAAAGGACGCAGCTAGCAGGTGGCTACAGCCCGAGCGTAGAACCGCGGCGGACGTGACAGAACAGATTGTCCTTGAGCAATTCATACACATTCTCCCGATGCCAGGACGGGCGTGGGTGTTGCGGCACCGACCCCAAACACTGCGCGCGGCCATCACCCTCATGGAGGACTTTCTAGAAGCCGAGGCCCCTCTAGGGCTGGCCGCCCGCGGCCCCCAGGCAGGACCGGGCACTCAGAGACTGGAGAGGGGGCCCAGCTCCAAGCCTGGGACACCGCCCCATGTCCGGCGGCCAGAAACCGGCGGGACCTCTTTTCCCCGACACCCAGAGACGCCACCGCGTACCGGCTCCGGACGCTGGGCCCGACCCCCAGGACCTGGCCAACCCCGCGGGCCCCCCGGCGCCCCCACCCGCTCCGGGCGCCCGGAGCTAGGCCCCTGCTTCCGGTGTGGCGAGAACAGCCACCTACAACGAGACTGTACGGTGATGGAGTGTGACTTTGGCCGCGTGTATGCTGGGGAGCGTCGAGCCCACCCGCCCTCCGCGGCCAAAGTAACGGCTCCCATGGAGGTTGCCGGGACCCACGTGGTGGGTCTAATCGATTCGGGCTGTGGACAGACTCTTGTTCGCCAGGCGCTCCTTCCAGATGGCCAGCGGAGCATGGGGGAGGTTCGGATCCAGTGTATCCATGGGGACGTAAGACCGTACCCCACGGTTCAGGTCCCGCTCACGCTGAACGGAGCAACCCAGTTACTGAGCGTGGCAGTGGCCCCGTCTCTGGCCTATCCGGTTATTCTGGGCCAGGACTGGCCAGGTTTTGTCGAAGTGCTCCGATCCTTATCCCCGGCAGAGGCGTTCGAGGGGGCATCCTCAGAAACCGATATAGGCCCCAGTGCCCGGGCCAATCCGGACGCTGCCCCATTTCTCATCCCCGGCCCGGACGGACGGGGGACAGGGGGTCCCTCTGAGGACACCGTGGACTTTAGCCAGGATCAACGGGAGGACCCTACCCTCCGGTTTGCCTACGAACAGCTGGCACGAGTCGAGGGGGATGTCGTGGAGGCCCACCGGACTACCCAATGGCCTAGGTTCGAATTCAGCCGCGACCGCCTCTACCGCATGGAGCGAGACCCTCGAACCGAAGAGGTCCGGACCCAACTCGTGGTTCCCCGCATTCACCGGTGGGCCGTCCTGAAGCTGGCCCACAACATCCCGGCCGCAGGCCATCTAGGCCCAGAGAAGACCACAGCTAGGGT
The DNA here is from genome assembly GCF_016161935.1 of Mauremys reevesii. Classification (NCBI taxonomy): domain Eukaryota; kingdom Metazoa; phylum Chordata; order Testudines; family Geoemydidae; genus Mauremys; species Mauremys reevesii. The sequence continues at coordinate 73,598,373 of NC_052629.1, forward strand.
CCTGGCCAAGTTCTTCTGGCCCGGTATTCACCGCGAGGTGAAGGATTACTGTATGTCCTGCCCGGACTGCCAACACGCTGCCTCAGTGGGGGTCCGGAAGGCCCCTTTGGTCCCCTTACCAATCGTGGGTGTGCCCTTTGAGCGGGTAGCGATGGACCTGGTCGGGCCCTTCCCCAAAAGTCAGGCGGGGCATCAATATATTCTGGTCGTGATGGACTACGCCACCCGCTTCCCCGAGGCCGTCCCCTTACGAAGTATCACCGCCCGCACTATTGCGGCAGAGCTCCTGAAGATCTTTGCCAGGGTGGGCCTCCCTCGGGAGATTCTCACCGACCAGGGAACCAACTTTACGTCTAAGCTGTTCCGTCAGGTATGTGCCCTGCTAGGGATCAAGAAACTGCAGACCTCGGTCTACCATCCCCAGACGGATGGACTCGTCGAGCGGTTCAACCGGACCCTGAAGGGGATGCTGCGACGCTTCCCCACCCAGGACCTCCACCAGTGGGATCAACTACTCCCCCCTTTGTTACTGGCGATTCGGGAAGTTCCGCAGGCTTCCACGAAGTTCTCTCCATTTGAGCTCCTTTATGGGCGATGACCCCGCGGCGTGTTGGACCTCCTAAGGGAAACGTGGGAACACACACCGTCCGCGACGCAGGGCCTCCTGCAGTATGTCTTGCAAATATAGGGGCGTCTCGCCCGGGTGGGTGAGCTGGCCAGGGAAAACCTAAACACAGCCCAGAGAACCCAGGAGGGGCAATATAATTGGGGTGCTCAGGCCCGAACATTTGTACCGGGGGATCGCGTCCTCCTCCTACTCCCATCGGAGGAATCAAAACTCTTTGCCCGCTGGCAGGGCCCCTACGAGGTGCTCCGCCGGCTGGGGCCAGTCACTTATGAAATCCGGCAACCTGGCCACCGGAAGGAAAAGCAGATTTACCATATAAACTTGTTGAAGCCCTGGAGGGAACGGGAAGGGCTACTAATTGCCCCGTACCCCCCCGAGCCGGACCTGGGGCCGGGACTCCCTGAGGTGTCTGAAACCAGCGGGCCCCAGCTCGCAGAGACACTCACCCCTGAGCAGCAAGTACAAGCTACCTGTTTAGTGAACGCGTTCCCCAAGACCTTCACCACAAAACCCAGGCGGACTACACTGGCCCACCATGTGATCCAGACCGACCCCGGGGTGGTGGTCCGGGGGACGACCCGGCCATTGCCTAGGCGAATGCGGGAGGCCGTGGAAGAGGAAGTCCAAGCAATGTTGGAGCTGGGTGTTATTGAGCGCTCCCAGAGTGAATGGCGGAGCCCTGTCATCCTTGTCCCCAAGCCCGATGGGAGCCGGCGGTTCTGCATTGACTTTCGGAGGGTCAACGCCGTTTCAAAGTTTGATGCTTACCCCATGCCCCGCGTAGACGAGCTCCTGGATCGACTTGGGGAAGCCCGTTACATCACCACCCTAGACCTTACGAAAGGATACTGGCAGATCCCCTTGGAGCCGCGATCCAAGGAGAAGACTGCCTTTGCCACCCTTTCTGGACTCTATCATTTCACCCGGATGCCGTTCGGCCTCCATGGGGCCCCGACAACCTTCCAGCGGTTGATGGATCGGATTCTGCAACCACACACTACATACGCCGCGGCCTACCTAGATGAGGTGGTCATCTATGGCAGCAACTGGGAGGATCATCTCAACCAGGTAGCAGCTGTCCTCCGGGATCTTCGCGCCGCCGGGCTTACAGCCAATCCCAAGAAATGCCAAATCGGACGAGAGGAGACCACTTACCTGGGCTACACCTTGGGTCGGGGACTGGTATGGCCCCTCGTCGGGAAGGTCCAAGCACTCCAGGAATGTCAGCCGCCGACTACGAAGAGACAGGTACGGCAGTTCTTGGGCTTAGCTGGTTACTACCGACGGTTCGTACCCCACTTTGCAACCCTTACGGCCCCTTTGACCGACCTCTTGACTAAGAATAGCCCCCGCCAAGTGTGCTGGTCGGCCGACTGTGAGAAGGCCTTTCAAGCGGTCAAAGCCCGGCTGTGTAGTGAGCCGGTACTCTTCAGCCCGGACTTTCATCGCGACTTTGTCGTGCAGACCGATGCCTCCGACGTGGGGCTTGGGGCGGTCCTCTCGCAGGAGGTGGATGGGGAGGAACACCCGGTTGTTTATCTTAGCCGGAAGCTGTTCCCCAGGGAGCGGAACTACTCCGTCAGGGGCGGCTCTAGAAATCAGGCTGCCCCAAGCAGCGCGGAGCGCTGCGCCACCCTTCCCCGGTCCCGCGGCGGGTCCCCTCTTCCCGCGGCTCCGGTTGAGCTCCTGCCGGCACGCCTGCGGCAGGTCCACCGGAGCCCGGGACGAGCGGACCTGCCACAGTCATGCCTGTGGGAGCTCAACCGGAGCCGCGGGAAAAGGGGACCCGCCGCAGTCATGCCTGCGGCAGGTCCGCTCGTCCCGGGCTCCGGTGGACCTGCCGCAGGCATGCCGGCGGGAGCTCCACCGGAGCCAAATGCGGCCCCCCCCGGGAAACAGCCGCCCCACGCGCCTGCTTGGCGTGCTGGGGTCTAGAGCCGCCCCTGTACTCCGTCCTTGAGAAAGAGGCCCTGGCGGTTAAGTGGGCGGTGGACGCCCTCCACTATTACCTCCTTGGAGCCCCCTTTACGGTAATTACGGATCACGCCCCCCTGAAATGGCTCAATGAGATGAAGGACACGAATCCCCGGCTTCAGCGGTGGTACCTCACGCTACAACCCTATGCCTTTTCGATCCGCCACCGGGTGGGACGCGATAACGCCAACGCGGATTTCCTGTCCCGCCTCGGGGAGGCTGGGGATGCCAGCTCCGGGGAACGGGAGCTGGATTTGACGGGTGGGGTATGTAGGGAGCCAGGGTGGCTTCCCTCCGAGCCTGAGGGGAAACCGCCACACTCTCAACCGGAGGGGGCGGGGTCAGGCCAAGTTTGTTCCGACCCCAGCGATGGGAGGGGCGGAACAGGAGGTACAAAGGACGGGGCCCTTTGCTCAGTCGGGGCAGCACAACGGGGGGAGGCGGACGCAGACTGCACGCTGCTCCCTTCCGACCTGGCTGCCAACCCCGGCGAGGCGCGGGACCAGCGGAAGTCCAAGCAAGAGGACGGACGGGACTCCCCGGGACTGCCTGGCGCTGAGCGCTCCGAGGGACAGGAGGAACCGGAACCGGTGGAAGAGCTGGAGCTGCCAGCCGCGGTCTATCCGGCCGAACCTGAGGTGCGTGTAGCCGAGCTCCTGCCAGCGTTCCCCTGCTAGAGGGGTATGCTATAGACTCCTGCCGGCGCTCCCCCGCCTGAGGGGCGCGCTGCGAACTCCTGCCAGCGTTCCCCTGCTAGAGGGGTACGCTATAGACTCCTGCCGGCGCTCCCCTGCCTGAGGGGCGCGCTGCGAACTCCTGCCAGCATTCCCCTGCTAGAGGGGTACGCTATAGACTCCTGCCGGCGCTCCCCTTCCTGAGGGGCGCGCTGCGAACTCCTGCCAGCGTTCCCCTGCTAGAGGGGTACGCTATAGACTCCTGCCGGCGCTCCCCTTCCTGAGGGGCGCGCTGCGAACTCCTGCCAGCGTTCCCCTGCTAGAGGGGTACGCTATAGACTCCTGCCGGCGCTCCCCCGCCTGAGGGGCACGCTGCGAACTCCTGCCAGCGTTCCCCTGCTAGAGGGGTACGCTATAGACTCCTGCCGGCGCTCCCCTGCCTGAGGGGCGCGCTGCGAACTCCTGCCAGCGTTCCCCTGCTAGAGGGGTACGCTATAGACTCCTGCCGGCGCTCCCCTTCCTGAGGGGCGCGCTGCGAACTCCTGCCAGCGTTCCCCTGCTAGAGGGATACGCTATAGACTCCTGCCGGCGCTCCCCTGCCTGAGGGGCGCGCTGCGAACTCCTGCCAGCGTTCCCCTGCTAGAGGGGTACGCTATAGACTCCTGCCGGCTCCTTCCTGAGGGCGCGCGGCGGACTCCTGCCCGCGTTCCCCTGCTAGAGGGGTACGCTATAGACTCCTGCCGGCGCTCCCCTTCCTGAGGGGCGCGCTGCGAACTCCTGCCAGCGTTCCCCTGCTAGGGGGGTACGCTATAGACTCCTGCCAGCGCTCCCCTGCCTGAGGGGCACGCTGCGAACTCCTGCCAGCGTTCCCCTGCTAGAGGGGTACGCTATAGACTCCTGCCGGCGCTCCCCTGCCGGAGGGAAGCGCCGCGGACCCCAGCCAGCCAGAGACAGGGGACCTCACCCTCGCCGCCGCCGGCGGTAGCCCAGGCCTCCGGCTAACAAGGTTGCAGGAACAAACCATCCCGATGTGTAGGAAGAAAAGTAAATATGGCAGGCGACCAGCTTGGCTTAACAGTGAAATCCTTGCTCGTCTTAAACACACAAAAAACAGCTTACAAGAAGTGGAAGATTGGACAAATGACCAGGGAGGAGTATAAAAGTATTGCTCAGGCATGCAGGTGTGAAATTAGGAAGGCCAAATCACACTTGGAGTTGCAGCTAGCCGGAGATGTTAGGCGTAACAAGAAGGGTTTCTTTAGGTATGTTGGCAACAGGAAGAAAGTCAAGGAAAGTGTGGGCCCCTTGCTGAATGAGGGAGGGAACCTAGTGATGGAGGATGTGGAGAAAGCTAGTGTACTCAATCCTTTTTTTGGCCTCTGTCTTCACAGACAAGGTCAGCTCCCAGACAGCTGCACTCTGCAGCACGGTATGGGGAGGAGGTGACCAGCTCTCTGTGGAGAAAGAAGTAGTTCGGGACTATTTAGGAAAGCTGGACGAGCACAAGTCCATGGGGCCGGATGCGCTGCATCCGAGGGTGCTAAAGGAGTGGCCGATGAGATTGCAGAGCCATTGGCCATTATCTTTGAAAAATCATGACGATCGGGGGAGGTCCCGGATGACTGGAAAAAAGCTAATGTAGTGCCCATCTTTAAAAAAGGGAAGAAGGAAGACCCAGGGAACTACAGACCAGTCAGTCTCACCTCAGTCCCTGGAAAAATCATGGAACAGGTCCTCAAGGAATCAATCCTGAACCACTTAAAGGAGGGGAAAGTGATCAGGAACAGTCAGCATAGATTCACCAAGGGCAAATCATGCCTGACTGACCTAATTGCCTTCTATGATGAGATAACCGGCTCTGTGGATGAGGGGAAAGCAGTGGATGTGCTATTTCTGGACTTTAGCAAAGCTTTTGATACAGTCTCCCACAGTATTCTTGCCAGCAAGTTAAAGAAGTCTGGGCTGGATGAATGGACGGTAAGGTGGATAGAAAACTGGCTAGATGGTCAGGCTCAACGGGTAGTGATCAATGGTTCCATGTCTAGTTGGCAGCCGGTATCGAGTGGAGTGCCCCAGGGGTCGGTGCTGGGGCCGGTTTTATTCAATATCTTCATTAACGATCTGGAGGATGGTGTGGACTGAACCCTTAGCAAGTTTGCAGATGACACTAAACTGGGAGGAGTGGTTGATACGCTGGAGGGTAGGGATAGGATACAGAGGGACCTAGACAAATTAGAGGATTGGGCCAAAAAAATTATGATGAGGTTCAACAAGGACAAGTGCAGAGTCCCGCACTTAGGACGGAAGAATCCTAAGTTACAGACTGTTACAGACTAGGGACCGAATGGCTGGGCAGCAGTTCTGCAGAAAAGGACCTAGGGGTTACGGTGGACGAAAAGCTGAATATGAGTCAACAGTGTGCCCTTGTTGCCAAGAAGGCTAATGGCATTTTGGGTTGTATAAGTAGGGGCATTTCCAGCAGATCAAGGGATGTGATCATTCCCCTCTACTCAGCACTGGTGAGGCCTCATTTGGAGCACTGTGTCCAGTTTTGGGCCCCACACTACAAGAAGGATGTGGATAAATTGGAGAGAGTCCAGCGGAGGGCAACAAAAATGATTAGGGGGCTGGAGCACATGACTTATGAGGAGAGGCTGAGGGAACTGGGATTGTTTAGTCTGCAGAAGAGAAGAATGAGGGGGGATTTGATAGCTGCTTTCAACTACCTGAGAGGGGGTTCCAAAGAGGATGGATCTAGACTGTTCTCAGTGGTAGAAGATGACAGAACAAGGAGTAATGGTCTCAAGTTGCAGAGGGGAGGTTTAGGTTGGACATTAGGAAAAACTTTTTCACTAGTAGGGTGGTGAAGAACTGGAATGGGTTACCTAGGGAGGTAGTGGAATCTCCTTCCTTAGAGGTTTTTAAGGTCAGGCTTGACAAAGCCCTGGGTGGGATGATTTAGTTGGGTTTGGTCCTGCTTTGAGCAGGGGGTTGGACTAGATGACCTCCTGAGGTCCCTTCCAACCCTGAGATTCTATGATTCTATGATTGACCCCAGGGTGTCATACAGCAGTTTCCGAGCAGCACGCTGCACAAACTGGATGACGATATTTAGGGAGTGTTGCTTAAATATTTCCAGTCTATTGAAAGAAATTCCTGGAAAAGCCACATGTTGTTTCTTGCTGAGCAACCATTAGGGAGGTAACTTGCTGTATTGCCCAATCAAAAACTTTCTGTAGTTGACATGAGCTCTGTCAGTTTCAGGCACATAAAAAATTAACTGAGACATAACCCTAATCCAAATTGGGAGTATTGCACAGCAGTGCAGCGAAGGTGCCCGTTTCCAGGTATATACCCCACTGCCGAAGGACAGAAGCAGTGAACTTGCATTGTAACTGCAGGGCAGTTGCAATAAATTTAGGGCTTGCCTCATCCTTAAAATCCTTCAGTCCTCATTTTGTCCTCTGGTAAACTAATGTTTTGGGATCACTGGAAGCTCTGGGAGCTATTAGCAAAGAGAGACGTTGAAAACTAAAGGCCTGTTCAAAGCCCCTTAAAGAAAGCCTTCGAATGATTTCAAGGGGCTTTGGCTCTGACCTTAAATACCCATAAAAGCAGAATGTTTAATTTCTGCTGACAGGAGTAGCAGGCCCTGTGTACTAGGGTGTTAGATAAATCATCTTTTCTTCATTTGCATTTGCTAGGATAGCTATAGGATGATGCTAATCACTTAAATTGAAGATTACCCAAGAGGATAATTCAGATTACCTGCCCTCTGAAGAATTGTTTGGGAATCTGAGTGGCCAGCATGCCAGCCAAGTTGGATCTGATTTTTAATCTGATTTAGATCCTCAGCTGGATTGTCACCCTAGCTCCATGGACCTCTTGGGGCGTGGCTAAAGCACACTGCATTGCAACTATTCTCTCCTTCCCAGGGCCTACGAGGGCTCATAGGCAGCAGAGCATTAGTTTTAGCACCTAAGGGTGCTGCCATAAGGTCACCATCTCAGAGCGCCCCCCACCTCTTGGCTTCCCCATCTCCAGTGCTCAGTTAGGCTAAGAAAACCCACTAATATGCAGATCTCAGATCACAAAATAAAGTTCAATGCCATAACTCAAAAGATTCTGGCTCCTCCCCCTTCTGTGACTCCAGGTTCTTCACCAGTCTCACTCATCCTTCAGCCTGGAGGGCTCAGCCCCAGAAGCCCCTGCTAGAGTTTAAATGGGCCAAAGGAAGGATCCACATTAATAGCTTCTGCCCACCCTGGGCTTATTGTTATTATCACAGCCCTCCTAGGATATCTCCCCATTCCCCAAGGCATTCCTCTGGCTCTGGCATCGGCAGTCGGATGGCATCAGCAGGCCTCCCTGCACCTGGCCTATTCTCCTTCTTCCTGGCTCCCAAGACTCTTTATATAGCTCTTGTTTAGGGTTGCCAACCCTCCAGGATTGTCCTGGAGTCATCAGGATTACATCATGTGATGAAATCTGCAGGAATTCATCCAACCAAAGTTGGCAACCCTACTCTTGAGCCTAGGTGCTACCCTGCCTGCTAATTGGGTCTAGCCAGGGCACACCTGCTCAGTCACAGGAGGACTGAGATCCTCTCCCTTAAAGGGGCGCAATCACCCTGGGACAGTTGCTCTGACTTGCACTGAGGGCCAGGTAGGCCCCTGGCTGCCTCATAGCACAAGGAGCACAAATGCATGGCTTCCCATGAGCCCAGGAAAGGAGAGAATAGCTGTAGTGCAGTGTGCTCCAGCCACAGCTCTGTAGGTCAATGGAGGTAGGGCAATTTACCCCAGCTGAGAATCTAAGCCAGCTGGCTCCTGATCCCTTCCTGCCCCAAGCACGCAGTATGTGAGCATCAGGGTTTTCTTTCCTCTTTCTTTCCCTTAATGATTTTACAAACAAAACAAAAAACAATAGAATATTTCAACTTACATATTATGCACTACTACTGATATGGTAGGAAATAAATATAAAAATGGGGGGAAAGTCCTAGCAAAAAAATTAATTTGGAAAATTTTCCCAAACTGAAGTTTTTCAGAAATTCCAATTTGCAGGAAATTTCAGTGAAATTTGGTTTTGTTCTGATTTGGACCAAAACCCATTTTCAGAGTGTCAAAATTTCCTGCAAACTACAAATTTCAAGTGTCAACCAGGTCTAGTGCCCAGCAATTTTGAGGAGCCCATCTTGAGGCACCTTAAAGGAGCCTGATTTCAGAGGGTGGGTGCTCAGCACTTTCTGAAAATTGGGTGTCTCAAGTTGAGCACCCAAAAATCACTAGTCATTTTTGAAAATTGTGGCTAGAGTCCATAGAACACGAGTTTTTTATTTTTTTCTGAATGGAACACATTGATTCTATGTTCTCTGAATGCTCTTGGATCCCTGTCTCCCTCCTGCTGCACAGATGTTTTAAAGATACATTTTTTATATTGGAGCAAAATCCATCCTGACCTCCTTTTTAAATAGTTCTGTCCATAAAAGAGTGCTACCAATCATAAGGAAAGTGAGCTACTATTCCTCATTTATTCAGTGTCACATTATTTAATACAATTTCACAGGATTTACGTCACGGACTCAGACCTAAAACCAACTGAACATAAGACCAGATTTTATAAATAACATTGTATCATTGTTTATTTAAAAATAATCCTGTTGCTGAATATTTCTTGAACCCACCAAGAACTTTTTGACATAATGGAAAGACAGGAAGAGACCCGAGGTTTGTATTTCCCTCCTAAAATGTGTACTGCTGTGAGAAAGGACACAGAGTGAGCTTCCCACTTTTGTAGAGGCAACTAACTTTCTGACGTAAGATAAACTTTAAAGCAGAGCTTTTGTAAAAATCTGGGTTTATTTTACTTACTGATATCACATGCCATCGACAGGCAGAGCCAATGTGTAAATGAGCTTCTGTGTGTCTTTGTTAGTGAGATGTTCAACAGATTAATCTTACAATAAATATGACTAATGCGTTTGCCAGACAAGGCAGCCAGATGCAGAAAATGCAACTGGACAAAATTGTTGCCTTTCTTCTGACACTACCGTCTCACGCTGGCACCAGAGTGGCCCCTCTGCTGAGTGACAGTGGAATTGTGGGGCCTTCCAAGTCAGCTTCCCAGTAAAAGAGAAATCAGTAATGCATAATCAGGTTATAGTCTGAGTCTATTTTGCTACATAGTGTGGAATAGAAGCAGTCACAAACAGCATGTAGACAATCCCCTCTTCCAGATGTTACAGCTCACCCACCAATGCTTGCTTCAAGCTGCTCTGGCCCAAGAATTGCCACCAAATATAGAGAATAAAGCAGAGGGCAAACCTTTGCTATTGGTCACGGTGTCTCCCAAAGGACAATGGCATAACAAAACGTAACAACAATACAGCATTTCGTCCAAAGACTGAACATTTACTCACATGCTAAGAAATGGAACATGTAAGTCTATGTGTATGTCAAAGGGTGTGCCTCCTCTGTAGTGACCCCCTATTGGCCAAATGTGGCTCTGCAGCCCATTGCCTCAGTTTCCCTTTCAAAGTCCCAGGAATAATTCATAGAGATTTATATACAATAACAAACCTCTTTCTTGGGGACTGGTTTGTTAACATATAAAGCAAAGTAAAACCAAAGCAAAGTCTCTTTCATCTATTCCTTTCACAGTCTCCCACGGCCCTTCTCCTCCCTGAGGTCTGGCTGGCTCCAAGCCTCTTCTCCAGGCACACTTTTGAGTCATCTCAGGGCTCTATCCCTCAATCCACCCTAGATGCATCCGTTCCCAGCCTGCAGTCTCTCCTCTTTGCAGTCAGGGTGTTGCACAGGACTCTTTGTGCCAGTGTTTCTGGACTCTCAGCCATTCCTCCAGCAGCCTCCTTCAGGAACTCTTCAGCAACTCCCCCAGCTGCTGTCTTTCCCTTCATGAGGCCAAGGTGCCTTCCTTTAAGCCCAGTTGGGTGGCAGGTAATTAGTCACAGATGCACTGCCCTCCACCCCCATTAAAGGGCCAGTCACCCTGTGACAGTGGAATAGACTCATCTAATTCTTGCCATAACCATATAGGGGGCCTAGTCCTGCATACTTTCCTCAAGACAAACACCCATCGCCACCTGGGTAAGCCACTCAGGGGACCTGATCCAAAGCCTGCTGGAGCCAATGGAAAGACTCCCGTTGACTTCAGTGGCTTGAGTTAGTCCCAGAATGAAGTTCACTGCCTAGCTGGTGACATGAGGCTAAATCATCAGTGACGTAGATGTTGGCATAGGTTACACACCTGGAGCCTGGTTCTCTGTCACCTTCGACATTGTGTCCTTGTCCATACACTTATGCCATGCCACCCAATCAGACTTCCCTACTCACTTACACTGGGGATAGTGTCTTCCACCCACTCTGCATAGCTCCAAATGACTCTGCAAGGTGCAAAGGCAGCAGAGAACTTGTCCCCCAGACTAGGTTAGTCCCAGAGTGGCAAAGCACTGTAGCTTGCACTGACTAAGCAGTAGTTCTGCAGAAAAGGACCTGGGGATTACAGTGGATGAGAAGCTGGATATGGGTCAGCAGTGTGGCCTTATTGCCAAGAAAGCTAACGGCATATTGGGCTGCATTAGTAGTAGCATTGCCAGCAGATCGAGGGAAGTGATTATTCCCCTCTATTTGGCACTGATGAGACCACATCTGGAGTATTGCGTCCAGTTTTGGACCCCCACTACAGAAAGGATGTGGACAAATTGGAGAGAGTCCAGCAGAGGGCAGTGAAAATTATCAGGGGGCTGGGGCACATGACTTACAAGGAGAGGCTGAGGAAACTAGCCTTGTTTAGTCTGCAGAAGAGAAGTGTGAGGGGGGATTTGATAGCAGCCTTCAACTACTTGAAGGAGGGTTCCAAAGAGGATGGAGCTCGGCTGTTCTCAGTGGTGGCAGATGACAGAACAAGGAGCAATGGTCTCAAGTTGCAGTGGAGGAGCTCTAGGTTGGATATTAGGAAACACTGTTTCACTAGGAGGGTGGTGAAGCACTGGAATGGGTTACCTAGGGAGGTGGTGGAATCTCCATCCTTAGAGGTTTTTAAAGCCCAGCTTCACGAAGCCCTGGCTGGGATGATTTAGTTGGGGTTGGTCCTGCTTTGAGCAAGGGATTGGACTAGATGACCTCCCGAAGTCTCTTCCAACCCTGATATTCTATGATTCTATGATCAGACATTTGGTGGGGCCCAAACTCAGCCCTGATGCAGACAGATGCAACTCACATTGATGTCAATGGGCTAAATACCTCCAGGATGCAGCTCCATTGATTTCAGTGGAGCTACATCAGGGATGAATTTGACCCTAGGAGTGTAACGGCATACATTCTAGGCCCAGATTCTCACTTATGCTATGGGACTTTTACACCACTCTGGTGGTAACCATGGGTGTAAATGAAATATATGGAGTTCAGATGAGCATCTAGTAGTTTGGCTGCCCACTGGAATCCACTCCATCTGAATCTTGAGCCTGAGGGGTTGGGCTGGAAATAGCCTCTCTCTCTGCTTTTCCAGTTCATGCAGCAATGTCGTAAACTGAGGCATCTTGGGGCTATAATAAGGTGAGATTTCATTTTACTGGGACTCCTTAGGTAGCACTGAAAACCTTAGCACTGCTGGGGAGAGAGATGGGGGTTCAGCGTGGGCTGAAAAAAGTGAACCAAACAGACTTTTTCTAACCTCAAAGATAAGGTTAGGGGTTGAGATAAAGGCCTGGGCCAGTTCTCATTTTAACCACACTGCCCGCCCGGTGTATTTTTGGTGGCCTGTGAAACTTCAGCCCCCAACTAAAACCTCTCCAGCGCATCATCAAAGATCTACAACCTATCCTGAAAGATGATCCCTCACTCACAGATCTTGGGGGACAGACCTGTCCTCGCTTACAGACTACCCCCCAACCTGAAGCAACCACACATCACTGAACAAAAACACTAATCCAGGAACCTATCCTTGCAACAAAGCCCGATGCCAACTCTGTCCACATATCTATTCAAGTGACATCATTATAGGACCTAATCACATCAGCCATACCATCAGGGGCTCATTCACCTGCACATCTACCAATGTGATATATGCCATTGTGTGCCAGCAATGCCCCTCTGCCATGTACATTGGCCAAACCAGACAGTCTCTACGCAAAAGAATTAATGGACACAAATCTGACAACAGGAATCATAACACTCAAAAACCAGTAGGAGAACACTTTAACCCGTCTGGTCATTCAATGACAGACCTGCGGGTGGCAATTTTGCAACAGAAAAGCTTCAAAAACAGACTCCAACGAGAAACTGCTGAGCTGGAATTGATATGCAAACTAGATACAATCAACTTAGGTTTGAATAGGGACTGGGAATGGCTGAGCCATTACAAACATTGTATCTATCTCCCCTTGTAAGTATTCTCACACTTCTTATCAAACTGTCTGTACTGGGCTATCTTGATTATCACTTCAAAAGCTTTTTTCTTACTTAATTGACCTCTCAGAGTTGGTAAGACAACTCCCACCTTTTCATGCTCTCTGTATGTGTATATATATCTCCTCAATATATGTTCCATTCTATGCATCCGAAGAAGTGGGCTGTAGCCCACGAAAGCTTATGCTCAAATAAATTTGTTAGTCTCTAAGGTGCCACAAGTACTCCTGTTCTTGTAACAGGAGAGGCAGGGCAATAGCTGCTAAGAATGATTTCGCCACTGTTGGCCTGTGCTCTGAATGACTTTGTCATTGCAGGTGAACCAAGGGAACACCAAGGCTCTCGGCTCTGGTCTGGGGTATCTGGAACACATCTGTCAGCTGATAGAGAAAATCGGGCAGCTGCAGGAGCACAATCTGCGACTCCAAAAGCAAGTGTGCGGTTTGCAGAAGGAGCAGAAGATGAGCCAGATAAAGGAGGTAAGAACAGATAATCAGGTGCTGTCTGGGCTAGGGGAAAATGCTGCCAACCTCAGCCCTAGCACGGGGGTATAAAACCCCAAAGCAGGGGCTATAACTCCCTAAGTTTCACCCAAAGCGGGGGGTTGGGGGTGTTTATCGGGTCCCAGGTCTACAGGGTGAGCATGGGTGATGGAGGGGAGCGGCAGCCAGAGGCTATGCACCAGGACTATACCCTGCCCAAATAATAATGAGAGTTCAGCTCATCTTTGGGTGCTTTTATGCATCTTCTCTTGTTCTCATTGTTTTCTAGATTTGCCCCCTACTTCTCTTTTCATCCCAGTCCTTATATTGATTGGAGCTTGTTTCTTTCTTTGAGTGCGGTGTCTGGGGCAATAGCTTTGGGATCTTCCCAGAACTCTTGGTTAGGGATACTGAATACTTGGGCTGTTGCCGTATAGACTGGTTTCATTATCTGGTATTTTGATGCCCATCCATGATCATATTATGATTAAAGGTGCCTGAACCAATAGCAGAAATGCCACAAATACCAGGACTGCAGCCCCATTCTTCACAATAGGTAGCAGAAATCTTTCCCGAGAGACCTTCCCTTCTCATGAGACTTCCAACTCAATTTAGCAGGAACATTCTAGCTTTTGGGCACTTATCCAGACTGATCCTCCAGAATCCTGGGATTTATAGCCCCCGCATTCCAACTGCAGTTACTGGCGTTTTTCCTTATTTACATCAGGATAATAATATTATTAATATTATATAATATTATTATTTTTCTGTTGAAACTTATTTTGGGGGGACAAATATGGCTTTTTAACTAAGTGGAAATTTTGTTGGAAAAATTTCTGTTGTTGTCAAAAATATATGGGTTGTCATCCAACCCCCCCCACTCCCAAATATTTGGTTTTAAACCTAAAGATTTTGTTTTCAGTTGCTGAAAACTGAAGATTTTTTTGGTGTTTGGCTGCCAAACAAAAATGAAATATATTCTTTTTCATCAGGTTTGAATTTGGGCTGGAGGCTTGTTGTTACACCACCACATTCCAAGCCACAGATAAAGTGTATTGATGTCTTCATTTCAGGCCTGGTGCTAAGCACCCGCAGCTCTTATTTACTCCCATTTCTCAGCAGATTTTTCTCAGTCCCTAATTCTGTACAGCCTCCAAAACCCCACCTTGATCCCCTAGCATTTAGCTGATGGTTGCTTCCCTTGCTGTCTCAGCCCTGTCATCACAGCTTTGCCAGTCTGTCTGAGCATTAGCTTATCAGTCACCTTTTTCGTCACTGGGTCCTTTAGCAGGAAAGCTCGGCCATCAGTCAGATTATAGGCATCTCTGAGGTCATTCTCCTCATTGCTCCTTTTACTCCAGGTCTTCCTGAGCCCACCAGCACCAGGTGGGGTGGAGTGGGGTTTGAAACATCATTTCACAACCAGCTATATCGCTGGGTGCTTCCCTCTGAGAATCTCAGTGTGATTTACAAATGGTAATAAATTAAGCTTTACAACTCCCCTGTGAGGCAGGCTAGCATTATCTTCCCCACTTTAAATAGGGGGAAACGGAGGTACAGAGATGACATGACCTGTCCAGGGTCTCACAGGAAGGTGGCATCAGAACTGGGAACAGACCCCAGATCTCCTGACTTTGTCCCATGCTTCAGCCATATGATCATCCTTCCACGTTTTTTTTAACCTATCACCATCAACTCAATAGCAGAGGTTGTCAGACTCAGTGCTCAGCAATTTGTTTTCATGGGGGGTGAGAGGGGCAGAGGAGGAGGGTGATTCCTTTGTTCTTTTGACTACATTTCCCCCACCCCCCCCTGTGCTCCTCACCAAACTGCTTGGGCAGCATCTGGAATAGGTGACTTTCCCCCCTTTCAGAAACAAAGTCAATGCGGCATTGTGAGTCAGCAAAACGGCACATCCAGCAATCTCCTTGTGCCCAGCTCTCTCCCTCAGACCAATGCTGCCTCCTACACAGAGCCTGGGAATGGTTAGCACATTTTCTGAAAGCTTTACAGTTGTGAGTCATTGTTTGCAGCAACCCTTTCCATCTGCAGTACCAGGGCCAAATCTTCAGCGTAGTCTCCCCATTGACATTAAAGGAGCTACCCCGATTTATACCAGCTGAGGATCTGGCCCTACATTTTCAACCTAGATGCATTTTGTATTTTCAAAGATCCCTTGGCAGAATCTCCCTGTCTGCAAATGTAATGCACCCACCACTGGGGTATCTAGTTCACAGTAGTAATATGCTCTTTGCATTTTCAAAACACTTTTCAAACATTAACTAATTATCTGCCCTTGGTATTTAAGAGACCTCCCCAACACCATAACATCTCACCATCCTCCATGTATTAATCCTCACAACCCTTCTGTGATGTAGGAAATACTGTTATCCCAAACTGCAAAAGGACCAGCTCCTCAAAAGTATTTAGACACCTAACCTCCAAACTCTTGGAGGATCTGGGCCAGGGAGACTAAGGGTAACATTTTCAAAAGCACCCAAGTGACTTAGGGATCTATGTCCTATTGAAGTCAGAACTCTGCTGATTTATTAGGTTCTGCTGGGAGTTGAGGATGCTCAGCAGCTCACAGCATTGGGTCCTAAATGCACAAGAGATCTGACAGGAAAGCCCCGTTTCTATCATAAGGCTTCTAAGCTCTTCCTCCCCAGAGAGTCCTTTAATCCTTTGGAAAACACCAAGAGATGAAAAAGCAATACATCAATTAGAGGACACATGGACTCCTGGAGAAAGAGCTGTATTGCTCAGTGCAATATCAAAGAGCGACAGAATGCTACCTGCACCACCTTCTAGGATCCTAGCAGATCTCATCAGCTGAGCAGCCACAAACAGTGCTTGGGGGAGATGTGTCCAAAGAATATCCACAGCCGATGCTGCAGGGGTGCTGTTTGAGCTGGGGTTTCCAAAGGGGGCTAAGGGAGTTAGGCACCCAACTCCCACTGACTTGCAAGGGATTCCCTTAAGCCCCAGTGAAAAATCCCAGCACTCTTCCCTCTGCTCTGCAAAGCAGCATCCCAGCCTGGAGGCATTATACAGCATTATGCTGTTGGGGAAACAGGTTTCAGATGAGAGGGTTAACGTAGGGTTAACTTGACTGCTTGTGATTCTTAAAAGAGGCTTACCCTGGTGTCCTGGTCAAATGCCAACACCAATAAGGATCTACTTCTACCTAGTTATATTCCCCTGCAGTTGCAAATGGATAAAATACTCTTCACTTCCTGTCCTAAACTCTTGTGTAGCATTCCTGGGCATTGTTAAACAATGACCACATTCCACACACGTGACAAGATTAATCTATAAAGTATGGAGAAAACTATTGAATTTAAAATCACAGTTCACTAAGGTGCAAAATGGCCTTACACTGATACATGAAACTTCTTCACAGAGTCAGTTACAAGCAATCAAGATATCACTGCTTTGGCAAGTAACTGAATACCACATACAGCATATTTATTTAGCAACATTTTATCTGACTCTGGCATCCCGTCTATAAAAACACAAGATATTATTGTTTGTGCATGTTCCTACAGAAATAATATTATCTTAAATTGTGAGTCACTTTTATAGTGGGGTTTGTTTATTTACACACACAGTGTCTTGGTTGAGCAGCTGTGAATTTGGAAATGTGAATTCAATTTCTTTTTGGAAGAGATGTTAAAATATGTTGACTATAAGTCAACATCTATAAGTTTTCAACGGGATGCTGATGCAGGGATCAAAATATTAATCACTGACAGGTACACTTATACCTGTCAGGCCGTTAGTACAAACCACTATTTCCAAAGCACTCAGAGTCTTTAGGGATCAGCTGCAAGAGAAAACATGTTTCAGAACAAAGCCACTTTTGGAGTGTGAATCAAAATAGCTGAAATCATAAGATATAATGGACCAGATGCTCAGCTGATGTAAACTGGCATATCTCCATTGAAGTCAATGGAGCTACATTGATATACTGCAGCTGAAGATGTGGCCTAATGAATTCAGATGTATCAATTTGGGCATCTAAAATCTGAGCCACCATAAACAAAAGACACTTTAGAAAATTACGGCTTTACTTTCTAAAATCACTTTAGAATTTATCACAAGTCAAAAGTAGCCATCCAATTTCAAAGTGAACTACAAAATCAAGCTAGGAATGTAGTGATGCCCAGAAATGCTGGGAGACAGTATAAGTTACTTTTGCCTCAGCTGTTTAAAAATTCATTTTAGCCTTCACAAAATCTGAGTTCTCTCTGGATTTTTTTGGGTTACTAAAAATACAAATACTGTCTGTATTTGGTTTGATCCATTATAAAGATTGTGCTCATTTGCAAAATTCAAATCTGGATCCAGATTTGGATTCAAAACTCTAAAGTTTAGGGCTGTTTGGATCTGGGGGTTTGGTTCTGATCCATCTTTAATCAAAATGAATCATTTTGGGATGTCTAGGGACAGTTCCTCCTCTGATATATTTCACCAGAACTCCTTGCCCCAGAAGTCAATGCAACTGCTGGTAGTTCTGGTCTCTGTGATTTCCCAGAATGCTGCATTTCATGGTGTTACTAGAGAACCAGGAGCAGCCAAGCCTTCACAGTGTCTTAAAATAATTTTGAAGAAGGCTAGTTAAAGCTTATTTATCTGCTGGATGCCCAGGGAGCATGTTAACAGTGGGCCGATACTTGAAATGATTCAAAATCATTGAAGTATGAAATTCCATGCTACGAAGAAACTTAGCTCCAGCCAGCCTCCCTGCTCCTAGGCCATTTAGAATGAGTTAGATACATTTATCTGGATCCTGACAGGTCTTGGAATAACCCTGGACATCTGTAGTTTGGAATGCCTACTATTTGTCCGCAATATTTCCCTGCCCCAGTTACCTTGCCCCAGTTACCTTGGGCCACTGCAATGTAACAGCCTGCATATCTTCTCCTTGTCTGGTGTAGGAGTATTTTCTGCAGCACTGTTCCTGTGGAGCTGCCAGCATCTTGCTCAATTCATACCAGGAAGTGAAGAAATTTTTTACTGAGAGGAGCAGACCGCACAGTCTCTTGGTTCAGAGTGGAAACCAGTCCGACCTTTCGATCATCCCAGAAAGAGGTGGGTTTCAGTATTGGTGTTGATGTCTCGTGGCCCTCATTCACATCTATCCTGCAACTTGTGTTGTCATCTACACCTATGGGGGTAAAATGCTGCTAAATCGGGTGGCTAGGGTTTCACACTGCTTTGCACTGCTTTTGCACAGGTGCAAATGACTGCACAAGACAATGGAGAATCAGGCCCAAAGGGCTCACTCCTACCTTTATGCTCAAGTGGGATAATCTGAAGTTTATGGAAGCTGGAGGTCCCTGAATCTGTGGCTTTATTTTCACTAGGCAAAATGGTGTAATTTTTACCTGTGTTATCCCACCTTAAAATCCTAGTGCTGTGCTTTGCAAACTTTTTACAGCCAAGGACCCCTTTGGCATCTAACTTATTGGCCCAGACTCCCTTCATTTTTTATACACAAGTTTCATGTTACTATTATTCTATTAGTCACTATCTGTACTTCTGTAAAAGCAGCAAAGAGTCCTGTGGCACCTTATAGACTAACAGACATTTTGGAGCATGAGCTTTCGATGCATCCGACGAAGTGGGTATTCACCCACGAAAGCTCATGCTCCAAAACATCTGTTAGTCTATAAGGTGCCACCGGACTCTTTGCTGCTTTTACGGATCCAGACTAACACGGCTACCCCTCTGATACTATCTGTACTTCTGTTTTTCCTAAATGGGGACATTACTTTCCTATCTTGTAGAAGTGTTGTGGGTCTTGACACCCTCTAACCCCTCACAGAGAGGGTGTAGTCTCGAATAGGGAAGTTCTGGTACTACCCGAATGGCCCTGCCAGTGTGGGAATACCCTTGCCAGCTTGACCTCTTCTATCCAGTACATGCAAAGTCACACTGAATGTAGGATGCCATTTTGAGAACAAAATGGAGCCTCCAGGGGGCAAAAGTGCCAGACCACTGTTCAGATGTGTTCTGGCCCTGGCTCAAGGGATAGACCCCAGCATAACCCACTGCAGATCCCCAGAGGCCAGGGACCCCACTTTGGGAACCACTCTCCTAGTGTACACAAGGCCTGGTGTAGTTTTACCATATTAGCTGGTTGGGGTAAATCCTATGGGGTAACCTAGGGTGTTACTTTGACCAGCTAACATGTTTTAAAACTACAGTTGCCTTGTCTACACTAGGATTTTAATATGGGTTAGCTAACATGTAGACATGGTGAGAGGAGCTAAGGGAAGTGCACTCACTAAACTGTCCTTTCGAGGAATCCAACATTCCTTAGCCCATGTGTTAGGATAGTTCTTCATTGGCACCTTAAGATACCCAAAACAAGATGTGATTTGACCTAATGTGGGAAGCCTTATCCTCTTGCCCCAGTTATGAGCATCCTACCATCTCAAACAGGCACAGAGCACATCCTAGCTGAGGCAGAGCTAAGCCCTATCTGTGCAGTTTGGATTCCAATGCAAACTTTCCCACAGGTTTGGAGGGACTGGGCTCAGCCTGTTATGAAGAACACAGTCAGCTGAGAAGTTTAGATCCATAGGAGGATCTGAACTAACCCAAATTCTGAGGCTGTTTGGTTTCACTGTGAAGGTTGTTTGGGCTTAGGCCCATCTGTCAGACTATGACACCACTGCCAGTCATCCCCTGCACACAACAGACACGAGCCTTCTCAGATGTATTCAGACAGAGAGGAGAGCCCTTTTAAGCAAGCTCTGCTCTGCTCCCCTGGTTTGGAAGGATGCTTGTCTAGATTAACACCACAGGAGATTGAATTGGTTTGAAAACAATTGAGAAATCTCCCAAACTATCACTCATTTCTAGAATGAAACTTGAACCCAACATTTTGAAGCTGGAATGGGCCTGAGACAGAACATGTGGATCCAGGGAATGTTTTATCTGGGGTTTTAGTCCAGGTCCGTCTCCAGTTTTAAGATTCTGAAATGCTCCAGTATTTCCCTCCCTCCCACACACACACTTGTGGTTTCTGACCACTGAAGTCAATGAGAGCTTTGTCATTGATTTAAACAGGGCCAGGAATTCATGCCTTATATCCAAGTGAATTCCAAAATCCTCTAAGGGTGGGGAGAAGCTATCCAGATCTTTCCTTCCTTAGAACAGTACCTGTTTCATAGGGGACTGCAGCAGTAAGTCTTGTTTCTTGTAAGACAAGGAACTCAGGCACTTAAAGTGGGAAAGAAAGTTCTCTTTCCAAGGCTAGTAGTTCACAGCCTGCTGATAACACTGCCCATAGGGGCCATTTGTGTGTATAAATCTGAGCATTGAATTGCAGGAAGTGACACACACCTGGAATCAGGAGATAGACAGCTGGTGCTGGGGCTCAGGAAGACCTGGAGTAAAAGGAGCAATGAGGAGAATGACCTCAGAGATGCCTATAATCTGACTGATGGCCGAGCTTTCCTGCTAAAGGACCCAATGACGAAAAAGGTGACTGATAAGCTAACGCTCAGACAGACTGGCAAAGCTGTGATGACAGGGCTGAGACAGCAAGGGGAGCAACCATCAGCCAAATGCTAGGGGATCAAAGTGGGGTTTTGGAGACTGTACAGAATTAGGGACTGAGAAAAATCTGCTGAGAAATAGGAGTAAATAAGAGCTGTGGGTGCTTAGAACCAGGCCTGAAATGAAGACATCAATACACTTTATCTGTGGCTTGGAATGTGGTGGTGTAACAACAAGCCTCCAGCCCAAATTCAAACCCAACCCATGCTGATGTGACGCCCTTGTGAAGTCAAAGAAACTCTGGGCGGGTTTTTTCCTCTTCAGTGCTTTTCCATTGTTTACAGTATCTCTGCACTTTCAGGTTCCGGCGGGGATCAGAAGTGCTGGGATGCTGGGCGAGAGGCTGTAATCACAGTGTTACAGCTTCACAGGAGAGAGGAAGCAGTGGGAATCTTACAGGAAAGTGCCTGTAGGAAGTTTCCAGCCCAATGTTGCACACCTAAGTGGTTCAGATTGTTTGCATGAGCTTCAGAGACACATTCAAGGCTTGATCCTGAAAGGTGCTGCATGCTCTGGCCCTGATCCAGCAAAGCATTTAAGCACAACCTTAACAGTAACCACATGAGAAGCCCTTGTGATTTAGGTGCCTATTGAAACAGAACTGTTTGGAGATCCTACTATTATTGACATGTGGATGCCATTAAAACACAATCAGTATTTTCCACACCACGACATTTCACCTTTCTATGGTCTCCATGGGATACCCAGCAATCAGAATGGGAAATGCATCATTAAATGTAACTGCAGATGGTAAATGCTGATCTTCATCAGTCACCCGAAAGTGCTTCATCCTCAATCTAAGTGAAAGTAAAGCGAAAAATCAGAGCTAGGATACACTTACATTATTGTAGTTATGTCAGCAGGGCCTGGTAGAGCCATCCAAGATGTGCTAGGCGCTGTATACTTGAGCTTACAGTCCTAATAGACATGAAAAACAAAGGGTGGGAGTAAGGAAGGCGTATGATCCCCATTTTACTGATGGAGGACAGAGAGATGGATTGACTTGACCATGGTGAAGCAGGGAGTGTGTGGCAGAGCTGGGGAACTGAGCCCAGGCTAGTGCCCTTTCCCCAAGATCAGCCCTCGCTCTGGCTAATTCTGATTTCTCTTTTGCCTTTGTTTTCAGGGGGCTGACCTCGGCAAGAGTAGCCCAGTAAGTACTGACATCGTTACATGTATTTCCAGTATCAGTATTTATTATTTATCATAGTACCTAGCAGCCCCAGTCCTGGCCCAGGAGCCCATGGTGCTAGGTGCCGTACACACACAGAACAAAAAAGACGATCCTTGTCCCCAAAAGTTTACAACCTAGTAATAGAGCCAGTAGTGTCACAGTCCCAGCTGCTGATTGTTACCCCTTCGGAGTGTTCTTCACTGGAGTTGCCTCAGCCGTCCTCTATCCTCACGACAGATAACATAGTCGTCCAATGCATCCTTCACAAGGAAAGAGATTGAACAATTTGTATTGGGACTCTCTTTAATGTAGACAGTGTAAGCTCTTCTGAGCAGAGGCTGTCATATACTCTGTGTTTGTACAGTGTCTAACACAATGGGGCCCCAACCTAGCTGAGGCCTTCAGAGCCTACTACAATATAGCAATGGTGATTTGCTATGTTAGCTAATATCCCGGGCTCACTTAAGAAAAGTTAACTTGGTATCAGTGAAACTAATATTTCAGTCTTCATCTGAACCTATGACAGATGGTATGAAACTTAGTAGACCCCGAATAAGATTAACAGTAATAAAGTCTCCATTCCAGAACTTGTTGTGCAGCACTGGTATATGCTGGTGAATAGTTGTTTGATTCCATTCCAGAGATGGCTGCAATTCAGTGCTTTCTTCACTCTATTACACGGCATATTAAAGCACTTCAGGAGCCTTTCAATTAACATGGGAAACATTTTTCTTCTGTCCCAAAGGTTTCCCAGCAATGGCTCTGGGAATTTTATAATAAGGTGGTGTTGGACATCAAGGCTTTTGAAACAGGAGTAACAAAAGGGGTACCCCATGTGAACTTAGGATGAGTTCAGCCCCAGATGGAACATTAGAAAACTGTTAACAAGAGGCCTTGATTTGTTAAAAATAAAAACAGATTATAATTAGCATTTAGAAATGAAGTTTTGAATTGGTATTGTTTGCTGATATGAAAGGAAAAAATCTGGGCCTGATTCTCATCTCATTTACATCAGTATAAACCAGGAGCAGCTCTACTGAAAGCAGTTGAGTTACACCAGTGTAACCAACACTAGTGTAAATGAGACAGGAGTCAGGCTGTGATTTTTAGGATGACTTTTTTTTTGTAAAGCCTCCCTGGGCAAGGAACCAAATCAGTCAAACTATTTTTGTCCTTCAGAGAGTTAAACAATGAGGTGAAATGTGCCTTAAGGCAGCTCCCCAGCACCACCACCAACCACCAAATACCTTTCACTCTCTAAAACATTAACTTGGAAAGATCTATCATGGGCACAGTAATGTAAATGGGGGGAAATGGCAGTAGTAGAAATTTATTGGAGGCTACAGGAACCTCTACTTCCATGTTGTGTTCAAGCCACACTACATAATGGTCATAACTGCAGACTGAATATCAAGGGGGTGGGGAGGAAATTGCTAACTATAAAGTCTGTGGAATAATCTCCCAAGGACTATTATAAATCAATTAGTTTGACCTGAAACTAGACAACTAATTTTTTTTGAAAAAAGAATAGTCCTGTATTGGCACCAAGAGGGACAATAACTCTGATGTTCTGGGTAAGTTAGTATTTTAAGCAGAAATCTCCCCTCTAAATCAGTCATCCTGGAAGCACCCTTTAGTACTGCCCACTGGACAGGGAATTTTCTCTAGGTATCAGCCTAAGTTGTGGTTTGGTTTGCACTGCCCAGGGTGAAACCCACGCTTGGGGCAGAATGAGGGATCTCATGAAGAAGACCAGGCTGAGGAACCAGAGCAAGTTGGGGCTGTCATCGGCAGCTCTGAAGAGGTCCTGCCCACAGCTCTACAGGTAATACCTGCCAGGACTGGGGTGTTCCTGGGAGTCTTTGGTTTGTAATTGAGAGGATGCAGTGAGGGGGCTTAATGAAGATTTCTTTATGACTGCTCATGGCAGGAGAGTACTTTTCTGAACCTGACAACTCCCTCCTCATCTCTAGCCATTGCAGTTTGCTGCTAGTTCTGGTAAAGGTACAAGTTATATGTGTCTTCTCTTGTCCAGCCGATTTAAATTTCTATCTGGCCTGTAAAGATTTCCTGCTGTGCCAGGTGAATGCCATTGGATAACATTGAAGTGCTGTAAAAAAGATCCTTTTTCCTAGCATGGCAGAGGGGGCTAGAGCACATGACTTATGAGGAGAGGCTGAGGGAACTGGGATTGTTTAGTCTGCAGAAGAGAAGAATGAGGGGGGATTTGATAGCTGCTTTCAACTACCTGAAAGGAGGTTCCAAAGAGGATGGATCTAGACTGTTTTCAGTGGTACCTGATGACAGAACAAGGAGTAATGGTCTCAAGTTGCAGTGGGGGAAGTTTAGGTTGGATATTAGGAAAAACTTTTTCACTCAGAGAGTGGTGAAGTACTGGAATGGGTTACCTAGGGAGGTGGTGGAATCTCCTTCCTTAGAGGTTTTTAAGGTCAGGCTTGACAAAGCCCTGACTGGGATGATTTAGTTGGGAATTGGTCCTGCTTTGAGCAGGGGGTTGGACTAGATGACCTCCTGAGGTCCCTTCCAACCCTGATATTCTATGATTCTATGAACCTTCAGACTCCTGGACAGTTCACCTGAGACATACAGCACATAACTGGCCAGGGCCAATTCAAATCCAGCCCATACACCAATTTTTATTCCAAATCCTTTTGAGCTATATGTTGCCTTCAATCCCCCGATGTGTCTCCCTTCAAAGGGAATGGTAACCCCATGTTGTATCCAACCTAGTTTAGAGATGCAGAGTGGAAAAATCAGAATTGGTGTAAAGATTTCCATTCAACTGAGAAGCAGATAATCATTGCTGACTGTGTGTGTACTTGGATGGTTTCTATTCATCGTTATGGTTGGGTAATTGGGCAGAAAGCAGAGCATCCCACCTCTGCTAGGTAACCTGTGCTGGTCTCTTGGATGGACACTAATAACACATTCACTTTATATTACATGGCCTATCTCTACATATCACCATGCAGTATGGGTGAGTCAAATACTATGGGTACATCTACAGTACGAAATTAATTCGCAATTATTCTATTGAAATTTTCAGAAGTGATTTTATACATTCAATGTTGTGTGTCCCCACTAAAGCATGTGAATTGGGCAGAGTGCGTCCACAGTATCGAGGCTAGCATTGAATGTTGGAGCGGTGCACTGTGGGTAGCTATCCCACAGTTCCCGCAGTCCCCGCCGCCCATTGGAATTCTGGGTTAAGCTCCCAGTGCATGATGGGGCAAAAACATTCTCGCAGGTGTTTTTGGGTGTGTGTCGTCACTCACTCCTCCCTTCGTGAAAGCTATGGCAGATGCCATACTGCCAGCAGATGGTGCAGTATGGTGCACCGCCTGTCTCCTGGTACTATGAATCCACCTCGCATGTCCTCTCGTCTTTCTATCTATTCTTTTATCTAACCATTTCCCGTCTTTTTTCGGCCACCATGAACCGAGCAGCACAGCTTCCGCCGCAAACTCTGCTCTTCCGCTCTTGCAGCGCTTGCTAATTTCTTCATGTTGTCTGTTCTGGGCTCCCATAGAAGCTACAAAAGGCAACAATTTCCCACTGTTTTTTGGCCATCGTGAACTAAGCCACACAGCTTCCGCTGCAAACTCTGCTCTCCCACACTTGCAGCTCTAGTGAGCTTCCCGCCTCTGTGAAAGCTACAGAAGACAACCATTTACCGCCTTTTATTGGCCATCTTGAACCGAACAGCTCTCCTATGTTTCACGCCCTTTTTCCAGGATTACCCATGCAGGCACCATAGCACGGCAAGCATGGAGCCTGCTCAGATCTCCACTGCAGTTTTGACCATTGTAAATACCTCGCGCATTATCCAGCAGTGTTTGCAGTACCTGCAAAAGCCGGTGAGGAAGCAACAACAGCACAATTACTATACTGATGAGGACATAGACACAGACATTCCTAGAAGCACGACATGTGGCAATTGGGAGATCATGGTAGCGTTGGGCCATGTTCATGCCGTGGAATGCCGATTCTGGGCCTGGGAAACAAGCACAGACTGGTGGGACCGCATAGTGTTGCAGGTGGCTGTGAAACTTTCGTATGCGTAGGGCCACTTTCATGGAACTTTGTGACTTGCTGTCCTCTGCCCTGAAGCGCAAAGACACCAAAATGAGAGCAGCCCTCATAGTTGAGAAGCATTTGGCCATAGCACCGTGGAAGCTTGCAACGCCCAACGGCTACCAGTCAGTCGGGAGTCAGTTTGGAGTGGGCAAATCTACTGTGGGGGCTGCTGTGCTGCAAGTAGCCAACGCAATCATTGACCAGCTGCTATTAAGGATAGTGACTTTGGGAAAAGTGCAGACCATTGTGGATGGCTTTAATGCCTTTCCCGCATTAGATCCACCATACAGCGGAGCATGTCAGTTTGCTCCCCCATGAGCTTGATCACAGCATCCTGCCTGCTCTCATTGCGCACGTCCCTCCTCTCTTCGTGTTCCTGTAATGCTTTACGGGACTCTGCAATTGTTTGCCTCCATGCATTCAGCTGGGCTCTATCAGTGTAGGAGGACTGCATGAGCTCAGTGAACATGTCATCCCAAGTTCATTTTTTCCGCCTTCTAATCTGGACCAGTCTCTGGGACGGAGTAGATAGGGGCCGCATTGAAACATATGCACCTGCGGGAGGAGAAAAAGGGAGGGTAGTATTTTAAAAGATACATTTCATTATGAAACAGGCAATTCATAGTACACAGCAGATGTTCTTTCTGTACAAGTTAGCATTTTGCCTCTTATACTGAAGTGCCTGCCCTTTGGTGTGAGTAAGCCATCACACACGGGCAACAGAATTCAGCTTGCAGGCAGCCTAGGGGCATGTGGGGTTCTGCTTCTTCCACATTCATTTCAATGCTTTCAAACTGCTGGGCCCCCTTTCCCATAGCAAGCAATGCCTGGTGGGTTTGCCATATAAAAGGAGGGCCTGCAGGCTCTCTGGGATGATCGCTTCACACAACACCCCGCCTCCCGCTCCGTACCCACTGTGTGGCTCCGATGAGGCTCTGAGCAGGGATGAGCCCTTTAAACTAAACGCAAACAGCCCAGCACAGCCTTGTGTGGCTCCAATTGGGCTCTCATTCACCAGAAGTACTTTCTCCAGGGTCATGGTATGGGAGCCCGCCTTGGGAGTGGGGGGAGGCTATTGGCTCCAGCATTAAAAATAGTTCCTGGCTAGGGGAGAAAACAGATTCCCCACTTGCCACACATGCACTGTCCTCCTCCTCTTCATCCTCCAATAACTCATCCTCCTCACTCTGTGCAACTCCCCCCTTGCAGGTGTCCACGGACAGTGGTGGGGTAGTCGTGGTGTCACCCCCCATAATTGCATGCAGCTCACAGTAGAAGCGGAATGTATGGGGCTATGACCCAGAGCACCAATTCACCTCCCTGGCTTTTTGGTATGCTTGCCTGAGCTCCTTGATTTTTGTACGACACTGCTCTGTGTCCCTGGAGTAGCCTCTTTCCGTCATGGCCCTGGAGACTTTAGCGTACGTATTTGCATTCCTTTTTTTGGAACGTAGTTCTGCCATAACAGATTCGTCTCCCCAACATGTGATGAGATCCAGTATCTCCCATTCGGACCATGCTGGAGCTCATCTGCAAATCCAGGACTGCGTGATCTCTTGTGATGGTGGACTCTACATGGTCGCCTGTTATGGTGGACTGTGCTGATGGTGACCAAACAGGCAATGAAATTCAAAAGTTCCCAGGGCTTTTTCTGCCCACCTGGCTAGTGCATCGGAGTTGAGAGTGTTGTCCAGAGTGGTTACAAGGGAGCATTCTGGGATAGCTCCCAGAGGCCAATAACATCGAATTGCATCCACAATACCTTTAACCCAGGATTGTGATCTCGATTTAAGTGCTACTCCGCTTGCTGAGGTGGAGTACAGAAATCGGATTAAATAGCCCTTTAAATTGAAAAAAACAGTTTAGTCGTGTGGATGGAATAATTTTTTTTTTTCGAATTAACTCGGCTAATTCCGAAATAACCAACTAGTGTAGACCAGGCCTATGACACCACTACCAGTCATCCCCTGCATGGATGATCCTTTAGTTTTCCAAGCTCTCTCATCTGTTCCAATGAATCTCTGTTGCTTTGTGTATATTACTGGGTAACAGGAAAAGCCTGGATATCTTACTCACAAGAGCGGGAGGATTTCATGGCACTGTGCAACCTTCCCGTGTTTTTTCAGCTGGGGACTCAGTAGTATTGACAGCAATTGCTGCAAAGAATGCAGGCTATTTTCAATTTTCAGCTGGCAGAACAGCTGTTCAACTCAGGAATGTTCCAGCGTTCTGGGAGGTAGGGTGCACCTACATTATGAAGACATATTTGAATTAGGATCCATGTAATTACAGCTGGAAAATCCTCTGATGGGTCACAGAATGGCTTTCCCAGCTGGAAAAAACTTAGCGTGGGACCAAATCCACACAACAGGCAAGTTTCCTGCTATTGTTTGGGAAACCAAAACAAATACAAAGCAGGAAGAAATCAAACAGCTTCAGCTAAAGTATGTGGCATGGGCTAATCAGCCAGGGAGAAAACACAACCCATCCTGAACCTTCACTCCAAGCTTGAATTGGACCCAAACTGCAGTTAGGGTTCAAAAGAGTTCTGGCTACATCTGTCTCTTTCTGACCGTAAGATCCTACCTGGTCTTTGCCCTGGTCTGTGCAGTGCTGAGAGTATCACCAGTGCTCCATAAATAAGAATTATGCTGGTGTACATCAGAAGGCAATGGGAGCAGCTGGGGACTGGGTCCCATAGCTCTTTATACAATTGTTTTATCACTGATGCACTTACCGGTCCCAGCTGGGACCCAGTGGAAATGCTGGGATACCTCAAGAACAGACAGTACGTCTCATCTGGATAGAACTGGGAAGCACCAGAAATATGTTGATTTTCCACTCCTGTTCCTTCCATTAAATCCCTCTCCCTACTCCAAGCCCACTGTCGACCCCTTTCCTCCCCATTTTCAGCTCCCCATCCACTCTCAGTCCTTCACCCCCACTTCTCCTCACCATACTCACACAGCTCTCCTGCGCTCTTTGGGGATTCACTTCCTGCAGCCACCGATGGAGGCAGTGACATGGCACAGCAAGAAGAGATGGCTAGGCTAGATTCAGTGGCAAAGGCAGAGCACCCTCTCCTGGTGGAAGAGCAGGGTTTATGCCTGACTAATGTTTATGAACAACAAAGTCTTTTTATATTTTTAAAATCTGGGGACCATGGCTCTTTTACAAATGCCCGGGGTTTGGCCCCAGCCCAGTCTCCACTGGGACCACAGCTATAGGAAATGAAGCATTAGACCTTTATCCCATTTGTAAATACAGCGAAACTGTGATGATCTAATCTTCACTTATCCTAACTCAGGGGTCGGCAACCTTTCAGAAGTGGTGTGCTGAGTCTTCATTTATTCACTCTAATTTAAGGTTTCGCGTGCCAGTAATACATTTTAATGTTTTTAGAAGGTCTCTTTCTATAAGTCTATAATATATAACTAAACTATTGTTGTATGTAAAGTAAATAAGGTTTTTAAAATGTTTAAGAAGCTTCATTTAAAATTAAATTAAAATATAGAGCCCCCCGAACCAGTGGCCAGGAGCTGGGCAATGCAAGTGCCGCTGAAAACCAGCTCGCGTGCCGCCTTCGGCACCCGCGCCATAGGTTGCCTACCCCTGTCCTAACTTCTCCAGCATCTGAAATAGGGTCAAGTCCCCTGTGATATTGAATTGAAGTAAGGTAGACCTTAATTTCCTCTACTAACAGATAGCTCCCAGGGAAGTGAAAACTGGTAGCTTTTTACACTTAGTCCCACTTGAGTTATTCAGGCAAATAGGGAAAGTCACTTTTGTTTTTGTTTTTCCACCTAGGTCAAAGCAAATCCCCTTTCATGGGCCCATTCTGGTTATGATGAATGATCTGCTCTGAGGTGTTTTCACAACTGCAAAAGAATTCTCCTATTAGAAAAGGAACCCGTTGCTTTACATAGCAAGAGATGGGCTCCTGCCAAGGCAAACCCCTGGCCACGAGCAATGTTCTGTGCCTCATAATGTCCAAAACAGACTGATTTTTGTATTTGCAGTTCTCATACTGATTCTTTACTCACATAGGGCGAAATTCACCCCTGTGCATATAGCCTATCCATCACTAGGGAACTCAAGTGGTGCACAGACCTGGGTCTGGTCCTCAGCAAAGGAGTGACGAGATCCTTCCTAATCCCTTTCTCTTTGGCTGGTTTATTGGATTTAAGATGTTCTAAAGTCATGTGAACTTCACACAGTCAAATATTTGCTCCAGACAAATAGCTAAACATTGGTGCTTCTTCCAAAATTATGGGTAGAATCCAATCTTAGGTGTGGAAAGCTGGGCCGGGAATCTGCCTTGATATTTTTACTGCCCCCATCACCATGGTATCTGAGCACTGTATCTGCCCCCATCACCATATAACACTGTAAAGCCATTAGGAGTAGTCTATGATTTGATCTGAATAGTCCTTCTTCTAGGGTGACCAGATAGCAAATGTTAAATATGGGACAGGGGATGAGGGGTAATAGGCACCTACATAAGACAAAGCCCTGAATATCGGGACTGTTTCTATAAAATCAGGACATCTGGTCACCCTAACCTCTTCCCCTACTCCAGGGGCAAGTAGGGTTCCATAGCATGACTGCTTTCTATCCTACTCTTCCTTAGCCCACTGAGGATAGGCAGAGTGGCAGAATAGGCTCTCACAGCATCGCCAATACGTCTTGCTTCTGGGAGAGCTACAAATACAGCAAGAGCAGCTTCTCTCAGGGCTAGAGCCCAGAAGTAGCCATGAAAATTAAAAGCAATGGAATCTCCCTAGCTATTTTCAGGGGCATCCGAGTTTTTCTGACACAAGCCCACAAGCCTTTAGAGGTGCACACCTCACTAATCCTGTCTAGAGCTGGATCTGATCTGTGACTTTGGGGGTGGGTGGGGGGAGATGACCCACTCACTATTGATTTTTCTGTCTGTGTACATATGAACATTTTCATTTTCAAAAGAAGTCTTTAAAAAAAGTTCAAAAAATTTCAGCTGGCTCAGCCACGAGCTTTCACCAGCCCACTGTGCCTGATCCAAAGCCCAGCAAAATCAGTGGTAATCTTTATGGTGACTTCAATGGGTCCTTCAATCAGGCTGTACACACATCAAAAAAACTGAAGCCAAGACTTCATCATATATCTTCAAAACATCATATATCTCGCCCTTCCAAAGAGCATTTTTCTGCCCACCAAAAGAACTGGATTTTCAAAGGGAAACTTCCCAGTAATAGGGTTGATTTGATATTTTCTGCCTGTCACTCCCC
The DNA here is from genome assembly GCF_016161935.1 of Mauremys reevesii. Taxonomy (NCBI): domain Eukaryota; kingdom Metazoa; phylum Chordata; order Testudines; family Geoemydidae; genus Mauremys; species Mauremys reevesii. Next base: position 73,629,670 of record NC_052629.1, read on the forward strand.
ACCCCTCATGTGGGGACATACTGCATATTTTCCTGCAGATGTGTCAGCCTGTTTGTTATGCTGGGACTCACGGCCAAGCAAAAACATTTTATAGCCTCCATTTTTGGATGCTGCCACAAATATTTTGACAGCATGTATTTTGGAAATTTAGGCTGGAGCTGGAGAAAATAACAGATCTGGATGTAGCCAGTGATGAGCTGCCAAAATCTTAACAACCGGTTCCCTATAAAAAGTTCTGATTTAAGGGGGTGGGGGCGGGGCGGAGTGGGGGGGAGACATACTCGTGGAGCCAGGGGCCCCTGCAGGGCCTGGGGCAAATTGCCCCATTTGCCCCACACACAGCCCTGGAGCTTGCAGCCCGCCCCCCTCCAACCTTGCCGGCAGCTCAAAGCAGCAGGACGAGTCAGGAGCTCAGCTGAGCTGCCCAGCTGATGGCCATGCTGCAGCTCTGCGGGGGAGGGCGGGGGGGGGGAGTGGGGAAGGAGCTGGGGGAGACATCCTCATGGGGCCAGGGGCCCGGGACAAATTGGCCCACTTGCCCCCCCCCCATGGCCCCGGAGCTCGCAGCCCCCCACCCCCTTACCTTGCCAGCAGCCCAGAGCTCAGCTGAGCTGCCCAGCTGCTGGCCATGCTGCGACTCTGCAGGGTGGGGGAAGCGGGGGAGAGCCCAGGGAGACATCCTCATGGGGCTGGGGGCCCCTGCAGGGCCTGGGCCAATTGCCCCACTTGCCCCCTCCCCTCCCCTCTGGCCAGCCCTGGAGCTTGCAGCAGCCCCCCTCACACACCTTGCCAGGCCACTCAAAAAGCGGCAGCAGGACGACTCCCGAGCTCAGCTGAGCTGCCCAGCTGGTGCCGGCAGCTGGCCACACTGCAGCTGGAGAGAAGCGGGGGAGGGGCCCGGGGAGCCTCAGCCTCCCCAGCTGGGAATCCTGGGAGCAACAGGATGGTCCGGCCCGCGGACTGGAGTTCTTTGTCCATCTCCTGGCCCTTTAACAACCGGTTCTCCACGGAGGTCTAATTTTAGCAACCGGTTCTTGGGAACCGGTGGGAACCTGCTCCAGCTCACCCTGGATGTAGCTCAGATGTGTGCATGTAGGCCCAGTGTAATATGTGCAAAAACACAACCACATGTTCTGAGTCCTATAAACATTAATAGCATTTTCCCATTGGTTTAGGCCAGATGTTAAGACTTCGGATCGGAGGAAGATGGAGAGGAACTCCATGATTGTTCTGGGACAAAGCACAAAGAATGAAAACATCTGGCCTTTCTGAGCATCTGAATCCAGTGGACCAAGATAAAAGAGTTATCAGGGAGGAGGCTTTTTCCTTCCTCCAGCAGAGAAGTGAGTTTGCATCCCATTACCAAGCTATGTTTCCATGGGCAAAGACTTGGGTAAGGTCTGATTGCTGTAAGTAGCCCCAGTAACTAAGCCCATGGAACTACTGTCATTTACAAGAGCTGAGGATATGGCCCATGTATATTTATTGTAAAATGAAGACTAATTTGGGGTAAAACTATCTAGATTTTTAAGGCCCAAAAGGAACAACAGGTAGTGATCAATGTCTAGTTGCCCCAGGGGGTCTGTCATGGGGCCGGTTTTGTTCAACATCTTCATTAATGATCTGGATGATGGGATGGATTGCACCCTCAGCAAGTTCACGTATGACACTAAGCTGGGGGGAGAAGTAGAGTCGCTGGAGGGTAGGGATAGGGTCCAGAGTGACCTAGACAAATTGAAAGATTGGGCTAAAAGAAATCTGATGATGTTCAACAAGGGCAAGTGCAGAGCCCATGCACAGCTACAGGCTGGGGACCGACTGGCTAAGTGGCAGTTCTGCAGAAAAGAACTTGGGGATTACAGTGGATGAGCACCTGAATATGAGTCAACAGTGTGCCCTTGTTGCCAAGGCTAACTGCATATTGGGCTTCATTAGTAGGAGCATTGCCAGCAGATCAAGGGAAGTGATTATTCCCTTCTATTCAGCACTGGTGAGGCCACATCTGGAGTATTGTGTCCAATTTTGGTCCCCCCACTACAGAAAGGATGTGGACAAATTGGAAGGAGTCCATCGGAGGGCAACAAAAATGATTAGGGGGCTGGGGCACATGACTTATGAGGAGAGGCTGAGGGAAGTGGGCTTATTTAGTCTGCAGAGGAGAAGAGTGAGGTGGGATTTGATAGCAGCCTTCAAGTACCTGAAGGGGGGTTCCAAAGAAGATGGAGCTCGGCTGTTCTCAGTGGTGGCAGATGACAGAACAAGGAGCAATGGTCTCAAGTTGCAGTTGGGGAGGTCTAGGTTGGATATTAGGAAAAACTGTTTCACTAGGAGGGTGGTGAAGCACTGGAATGGGTTACCTAGGAATGTGGTGTAATCTCCATCCTTAGAGGTTTTTAAGGCCCAGCTTGACAAAGCCCTGGCTGGGAAGATTTAGTTGGGATTGGTCCTGCTTTGAGCAGGGGTTGGACTAGATAACCTCCTGAGGTCTCTTCCAACCCTAATCTTCTATGATTCTATGAACATTCTGACCATATTGTCTGCCCTCCTGTACAGCTCAGGCCTGAGATACTCACCCAGCAATCCCTGCATTAAACGCACTAACTTGCCATTGAACTAGAGTGTATATTTTAGAGTCACATCCAGTCTTGCTTGAAAGATTCCAAGTGATGGAGAATCCACCCCATCCCTCAGCACTTGAGAGCATCCCCGTATTCAAATCTGAATAAAAACAGATTCACCCCATCCTCTAGGTCTGTGATGGAAAAGCAATTGACTGTAAGGGAGAAGAGTGCCTCCCTTTCTGTTCTCCCCCATGAGCTGTTTCATTCCACAGCCTACATTCTTGTTTCAGAGGTAAATGAGCTGGGGCGCTGTTGGACATGAAATTGAAAACCGCGAGGCTACATTGTGCAGACTATGCTCTACAGCAGGATCAGCATCAAGGTGCCAGGGAGGGAGGAGAGGTAAAAGAAAGATTTGCTGAAGGGCGGGGTGCTCAGCTGTACTAGAGTTTACTCTTGACATGAATGTAAAAGTGAACTTAAAACAATGCTATATACCAGGAATATAGTTACCATCTCAGCAATAATAATCAAGCAGGTTTGATACAATTTCATAAACAAGCTACCTTAAGTCCTCCTGCTTGTGAAGTATTATTGATTTCCTGGGCTTTATGCAGCAGAAATAGGCTAGACCCTCATAGAACACCAGTGCTTTAAGGAAAAACAAAGATTGGGAGACTACATGTAGTAGACAGTGCTGGGTGTGGGCAGCAGTGCAAGACTTAAGGGTTTTTTTGTATCTCCACTTGTGGGTATTACTAACAAGTCTGCACATTTTGAAGGTGTCTCCACCAGCAGTGACTGGCTGGGGAGTTTTACTGAGGTCCCATGCAATGGCCAACTCAATCAAAGCCACCAACCAAGATTTTCTAAAGCTGGATTTGTAAGTACAAGGTTAGGTGCCAATCTTGTGCGTGTGACCCCCTTTGCCAGTCTGGAGCTTCACTGACCTCAGTGGGTCCCCACGCAGACAGAGGGTTACAGCCATGCAGAGATTATTGCAGGACACTGGGGCCTTCAACCGTTCAGCACCTAATAAGTGGCCTGATTTTTAAAAGTGCTGAGTGAGCTGCCCACCCAGGTCCTTGGTTTCACTGGGTACTCAGGATTTTGGAAAGCCAGGCCACTTTATTAGGAGCCAAATGCAGGATCCTGTTTTTAAAGGTTATGGCCATGTTGGGTGAAGGCTCCTGGTCTGTTTGGCTGCCTGTGCATCACCATGTGCCATAGCATTTAAGAGGCAAAAAAGACAAATGAACTTAAACCTATGCCTGTGGATCAAGTACTGGATTGGGGCTCCCTCTGCTGGGAAAGTTAGAATAATGGGGAGATTGGGGATGGAAAGGAAAGTTTTAAGTCTCTATTACAAGCCAGGGTAGTTCTTTTTCCAGCTAAGGTCTATAGGCCTGTCCTCTGTTATCTACTAGATAGCTTTAAGGCTATGCCCAGCTGTTTGGAGGCTGCACTGTTGCCACTCATCCATTGCCCACCTTTAACAGATTCAGAGGACACAAACCATGGTTAAAAATGTCCCATTGAAGCCATGACTAGAGCAGCATCTCTGTGCATGTGCTATAAACCCACATTTCTTTTTTGCTACAAGCTCAGAATCCAAAGACTCTCCCACATGGAGTGAAAACTAGTCTTTGCCTATTGGGGGAAGGGAATTCTATCTGCTAAATTGGAATTAGATAGCTGAGCTGTTTAGCAAACAAAGTCCACAGACGCAAGTTACTGCTAACTAAAGCCCCAACTTCACATATATCTGGAACCCTAGGACACTCTCAGAAACTAACAGGCAAACTTCAAAAGATTCAGAGTTTGAATAACTCTCCAAAACCTTAAGTGAATTTCCTCTGCTCATCTGGGCTATCAGGAACCTATTGGTTCTACAAAACTGGGTTAGAACTCTCTGGAGGACAGGATCTGCCAGTATTTCTGCCCAAGTGCAGAGCCAAAGGTGTAAATAAAGTAAGCTAGCCAAGCTAAAGCTGGACCCAAGCTGCTAAAGTCTGAACAGGATCCAGACTTGGGGAGGAAGAGGATGTTAAATCCAGGCAGCTTATCTAGATTTAGAACCCAGTAACAAAATTCTGGATCCAAACTTACTCCACATTTGTGGCTGGTTTTGGCCCATTTCTAATACAAACACTTGAGAATATTTTATAAAGAATTTTGTTCTTATGACAGACAATGACCTGAGGTGAAACAGCTGTTATTTATCAGAACCTCTTTGGACATACAGGCCAAAAATACCAAGAATGTTCTCTAATCTGGCGGGGCAGGGGGAGCATCTTGAGATGCCTTCAAAGGTGCTGAGCACCTACAACTCCAAGGGAACTCATATGAAGCTATGGGAAGCTCAGTACCTCTGAAAATCGGGCACAAACTGTCTCAGATTGAGCATCCAAAAATGAACGCACCCAAAAGAAGGTGCTCTGATAGATCTTTCAGCTGTGCAACAAACTCAGCTGCCATTCTGGTTTTCAGTTAGTCAGTGTACGTCCTGCCAGCTTTATCCAGAGCTGGAGAGGTTTTATCTTGATTATTCTGTGAATAATCATTGTGTCTTTATTAATGCAGCGGGCCAAATCCTCCATTAATTTACAATCTCTGTAATCTCACTGACTCCAGGCAGAATTGAGCCATGCATGTTATAATAAACAGTATAATGAACTGGTATTTTTACACTTAAATGACTTTATGTATAGTTTTTATAAAATGAATTATCACTCTTCTGTTATGATGTTATATGAAATATATTCCTACATTTTCAGCAATAAATATATTTATTCCCTGCAACATACTGTGTATTTCCCCATCCTAGGATGCATTGTGATACAAATGTAAGGAGCTTAATAAAAGCATTGCTATTATGGAATACATTTGATCATAGCATTTTTAAGAGAGACAAATAGAAACAGGGTGAAAGTGTTGGGAAGTTGAAGGATACATTTTTTAATTCTGAGGGTCTCATCTGAGATACCCATCTTGGACATGATTTTCAAAAATATGAAACATCCATAATTCCAATGGGAGCGATGGATGCTGCTGCACATTTCTGAAAATAAGGCTCAAGGCATCTTACAGGGGAACCCAGAAATGGAGACACTCAAAATTAGAAGCTACTTTTGAACATTTCAATGTTATTGCTCAGCTATGGAACAGGCTTTTACAGCAAGAGATGAGACAAGAAGCAATAGTCTCATGTTTCTGTTGGCTGATGTCACAATACCTTTTCTGAGTAGAAGGCTGCTTCCCTCATCCACCAATACACGTTCTCCACTTTCATCTTACACCTTCATCCGCCCATCCAGCCATATTTCCATTCATCCCTTCACCACCAGTTCATAAAAATGCTTCATTATAAGCAAGCCACGAGTCACTCCTGATTGTCAGGGGACAAATTTCTCATATGTTCATCATTGGAAATTACTTAGCCGTCTTTCCTGACAATACAGATGTGATCGATTCATGAAAATTCTTCATTAAAAACAAAAAAGAAATCCCTGCTGAACCTTCAGGGCGGCAAAGTTCTAAGATAGTGGCTCCCAAACTGGAGTTCATGAACCCCTGGGGGATCGCAAAATGTTACAGGGGGTTATCGGGAAAAAATTCCCTAATGGCGGACAGAGCTGTCCCTAGGAACCCTGGGCAGCATGGGGCCAGCAACCCAGAGTCCCTGGACTTCCAAGAGCTAAGCAGATCAAATCAAGCATATCTATCACACTGAGGAGATTTAAAATCATGACTCCTTATAAAAAATTGAAAGGGAGGTGGATAGTTTTTTGCTGTTTTTAAAATTAAATAGGCAGCTAGTATCATTTTTTAAATTATTATGAAGAACAAGTTTAAGCTTTGTTGTAATGTGTGTTGTTTACCTGTACTGCTCAGGACCTGAATGCTTATGCAGGAGGAACAATTTGAGTTGGCTTCTTAAATACCTTCATGCTGTTTCACATCTGATACCCCTAGATGAAACATAGGAGCCTTGTCTTATAACAGGCTTATTCAAAGTGATACAAGCTACGAAAGTGAGATCTTGGAAGAGTGTTGCCGTTTTCATAACATAATAAAAGTACTATAATGATGAATAATAATTAATAGTGTGAAATAAGCATGTCATAAAAACAAATTTTATATTTCCAAGATCACTGCTTTTATAATTTATACTCAAGTAAAGGAGAAAACCCTTGGAAATATTCATTTTTAGGAGGGGGTTCGCAAGAATTGACATTTTAGTGAAAGGGGTTCACAGGTTGTTAATGTTTGGGAACCACTGTTATAAGAGAACTCATTGCAAAGCAATTAGGAATCTCTCCTGACAATTCAGACAATGTGTGTCATCAAAGTTCTTCATTGCAACCAAGCAATCATTTTCTGTTGACCACCTATTTGAAAAGCTCTCAATCTTCATTGCAAAGCATTAAGATACTCTCCTGACATTTCAGTGGATATTGGTTCGTGAAAGTTCTTCATTGCAACCAAGCAACTATTGAGGGCCAAAAAGTCCTCAGCGAACCTATGTTGCAAAGCAATTAGGAATCTCTCCTGACAATTCAGGAGTGATCTCTCATCAAAATTCTTCACTTCAACCAAGCACAACTGATAGTTTAGGATGACAAAGTTGCTGGAAAATCTGAGTATGAGGGTAAGGGTGGGGGAGTGTTTGGGTGGATTGATGGGGAAGGGTGATTTGGGGGATTAGTGGGGAGGGTGGATGGATATGAGTGGATGGGTGGGGGAGGGGTTATGGGTTATGGGTTTACACCTGGGAAAGGTGGATGGGTGCATAGGTGGATGGGTAGCAGAGTGTGCATGGGTGGATGGATATTGGTGCTGGGTGAGGGTGGCTGGGTGGGGGTGGGGAGTGTGCATAGGTAACTAAGAGGACGGATGGATGGATGGTTGCGTTGGGAGTTGGTGGATTGGTCAGAGGTAGGGGGAGCATGGATTGGTGGGTGGGTAGATTGGTGTATGTGGGTGTATGTTTGGATGCATTTATTGGTGTATGAGTGGATGGGTGCGGGTGTATGGGTGGGAGGAGATGTGAAATAGGTGATGGACAGTGTATGGGTAGGGGAGGGTGTATGGTTGTGGGAGAGAATATTGGTGCATGGATGGATGAGGATCTTTGGTTGGATGGTGGAAAAGGGTAGCTGGGTGGAAGAGTGGATAGGTTTGATAGGGTGGATGGGGATTGATGGGTGGAAGGGGAAGGTACATGCAACAGGGATGGTGTATGGAGCAGGGTGGTTGGTTGGGGAAGGGGGAATGGCAGGACTAGTGGAAGAGTGTTGATGGGGACTGATGGGATAATGAGGGAGGGTGGATGGGTGGTGGATGGGTGGGGGCGGGTGTATTCATGGAGAAGAGTGTATGGGGATGGGTGGATTGGTGAAGAATGTGTATTGGGATGTGGGGGTGGGTGGTTGATGATGGTTGGGGCAGGGTGTATGTGTATTGAGGCGGGTGAATGGTGGGGACTAGGTGGATGGGTGGATGTATGGCGAAGGTGGATGAATGTAATGGGTGGAGGAGGATATGTGGCTGTATGTGTGGGCAAAGGTGTATTGGGGGATGGGTGAGGGAGGGTGATGGTTGTATGAATTGGGGAGGGTAAATGGGTGGAGGAGTGGATGGGTGGAGGAGTTGGATTGGCAGATGGGTGTATGAGTGAGGGAAGGTGGATAGGTGGGCGAGGGTCTATGGGTGTATGTGTGGAGCTGGGTAAATATGTCAATGTGTGAGGAGGTTGGATGGGCGAATGTGGAGGTGGTGGATGTGTGGATGGGTTGGGGAGGGAGATGGGTGTATTTGTGTATGAGTGAAACGATGTACTGGTGGGGGACAGTGGGTGTGTGGTGGTGGAGGGTGCATGGGTCGATTAGCGTGTGGGATGGATCGTGCAGGCTGACTTCACACGCCCTGCAAAGAATGGGAGCTGGCGGCAGCTTTCCTGGGCACAGGGCAAGGAATTGCAACCAGCTCAGCTGGGAGCAGCCAGCCAAGCCAGGCAAACCCTCCCCCTGCAGCCAGGGAGACACCGCTCAGGGGTGGGGGACTGGAAAGGTCTCTCTTACCTTCTCTCTAAGTGGTGCCCTCCCTGGGAGCAGGGGCTGAGGCCCAGGAAGGGGTGTCCTGGCCAGGCTGGGGTCTCTGCACTGAAGCAGCGGGAACGTTACTGCTTGAGATTCACCTCTCCCAGCAGCAGCCAGGGCTTCAGGGTCCCCAGCAACAGCCCACGGGACTCAGGGATCTTGCAAGAAAAGTGGCCTCCCCACAGCATCCCACAGTCACTGCAGGGAGTGAGATTGACTTCCTGCTGCCGGGACTGAGTGACCCCAGCCTTCGCTCCTGGGTCCCAGCGATCAACTGGTTGCACTGCAGCCCCCTGCCCCAGACCCTGCCTCCTGGGGGCCCCACATCCCCTGGGCATGGGCATCTTCTCTCAGCATTAAGGGGAATTGTGCATTGAAGCCAACAGGTCAATAGGCACACTCAAAGGAAACATTGCCAAGAATCACAAGAATAAAAAATTGAGCTGTCTTTCCAAATTAGCCAAAAACAAGCCCAGCCCTTTCCACAGGGAGTGGAATTCCATTTTTTTTTAGTAATAATGTAAGTACACACAAATGTAGTATTTTCATATTTTTAATGTGTAACTAAATGTTGTGTGCAGCAAAAACCAGAACTAGAACAAAAAAAGGTCATCCTTGCTCTCCCCATCCTCTGTGGTCTTGGTAGCCTCAGTATGGTACATTCCCCTGTTGAACCATTGAAGCTTCTCTCTGTGTGAGACAAAATCCTTACAACAAATTCCCAGTCTTCTTAATCCATAGCGGACATGCAGTAAACTGCTCAGAGTCTGGTGATCTATCCTGGTCCGGTGCTTGGACTTCACATTGTTCATCTGAGAGAACACTTGTTCCACATCACCATTACTCAGAGGCATGGCGAATAGGGAAAGTGCAAACAGGGCTAGCTCTTTAAAGCACTATTCACCACTACTGGCTTGAAATTTGTATACTTCCACCCAGAACTGCTCTGCGTTTTTGTCATCCGTGCTCTTCCATTACTGGAAGTTGATGGCTTGATACAGTGCATCCAAGGCCCCCAAGTCACCTTTGAAAATTTTCAGCATAGAGATGGTCATTAGTTGAGGTTTTCCCTGAGAGAGAACAGCTGACGGACTGAACCTAGATTTCCACAGATTAATATTTGCTGGAAATCTCGACTGCACTTGTTTAGCAGCTTCAAGAAGAAAGTCTTGGCATCTATTCTTTACATTAGCTTCAACAGTATTGTCAAGCTTTGCATCTCCTAAAGCAACAGTAAACAGTATGCCAAAATTAACAGCACACAGTGGCAAGTGGCTGCATGGGTCACACAAATTGACTTTAAGGAGTTTGCCATCAGATAAAGGGATCCTTTCTGAAAGGGACACTCTTGATATAAGAGTATGAAAGAAAGGCTGGAGGCAGTCCAGCATTTTGAAGGAATTACCACCAGATTCAAGCTGGAACAGGTTATTGATTCTAGCAAATTCCTGCAGAATTGGTGTTAGAAACTGTTAATACAGTTTATTAGCAGGGTCACAATACATCTGATACAGAACTTCTGCATCATAGCATTGTTGTTCATCTTTGCTCACTTGGAAATGCAACTTTAACTTGTCCCAATGATCTAGTACAGTGGTTTTCAAACTTTTTTTCTGGGGACCCAACTGAAGAAAATTGTTGATCCCCATGACCCAACGAAGCTGGAGATGAGGGGTTTGAGGTGTGGGAGGGGCTCAGGGCTGGGGCAGAAGGTTGGGGTGTGGGGCTGAAGGCTGTGGGATGGGGTCAGGAATGAGGGGTTCAGGATATGGGAGGGGGCTCTAGGCTGGGGCAGGGAGTTGGGGTATGGGAGGGGCTCAGGGCTGTGGGTTCAGGCTCTGGGGTGGGGCTGGGGATGAGAGGTTTGGGGGGCTCAGGGCTAGGGCGGGGATTTGGGGGGTGGACTTAACTCCCACAGCTCCTGGTCAGCAGCGCAGCAGGGGTGTGGAGGCAGGCTTCCCACCTGTCCTCGCACCGCAGACTGAAGCCAGAAGCAGCCAGCAGGAGGTCTGGCTCCCAGGTGGAGGCGCACAAGCAGCTCTGTGAGGTCTCACCTGCAGACACTGACCCTGAGAGTGCAGAGCCGATGCTCAGGGCAGGGGCAACACGCAGAGCCCCATGGCCCCCTTGCCTAGAAGCTGGACTTGCTGCCGGCCGCTTCTGGGGTGCAGTGTGGTGTCGGTACAGGTAGGCACTAGCCTGTCTTAGCTAGGCAGCACTGCCGATGGGACTTTTAATGTCCCAGTCAGCAGTGCTGACCAGAGCGACCCAGTGCCTTATATGCCGTGACCCAGTACTGGGTCATAACCCAAACTTTGAAAAACGCTGATCTAGTCTGTGTACACAACAATCATAAATGGAGAGCCATCTAGTGGCTGATAGCTGAACGAACTTCAGTGGCTTGTTACCATGATTTATCTTTGCATATTCACGGTGTCTCAGAGGCCTGTGAGAAAACCAGCTTTAGGAATGGGAGACTAAAAGCTCTAGATTGCATGGCAGAGTTTCTACAGCTTTACTGGCACACACCTGGACTGCGTGACATACACATTTGATCAGCCTAAGATTCTCATGCCTTTGGAGGAGATGTATGTAGACGGAATATTCCTTCCTGACCATGATGCTACAGCTGTCAGTCCCAATCCCAATACACTTGCTGAAATCCAGACCAACACTGGCAAGAAACTGAATCAGTGCTGTAGCAATTGCTTCTGCTGTTTCACTTTCCAAAATGATTAGTCCTAAAAATGTAGACACAATTTTGTTTAAAGAGGAGCTGAAGTAGCACAATACAATGCAAAGCTGCTTTACTGCAGCAATGTTTGTGCTATCATTAGTGAATACTGAGACTCACCAATGTCTTTGATGAGATCAGAGAACATGCAGGGAGCAATATGATTGTTTATTAATGCTGTGCATTTTGTGTGATGCAGACTTACAGCTCTCTCCAAAGCTGATCCAACAAGTTCCCCGAGGTGATTCATGGAACTAACCACTGAGTGCCAGGCAATGTAGCAGGCCAGTTTTAGCTCCACTTGGTGCATCATGATTGATGGTTTCAGTACCATAAAACCAACATCTGTGAGGCACATAGAAGAAAATGGTGTTGCGTTTCTTTTAGGTTTGTCAGTTCCTGCATGCTGCACAAGGTCTGTATGATGTGCCCAAATCACCCCTTTTCTTTTTCCCATGCCTTTCTGTATTTTTCCATACTTTGCCCATTTTATTGGCGACATACTGGTCTTTCATTGGCTTAGCCTCAAAATGGCCTAAATTGGAACATGATAGGATGTGTCAAGTGGGTTAGCCAGCAAGTTGATGAATTTGCCCCCCACAAAGGAGCTCAGGGAGTGGGACTTGCAGGGAGTGGGACTTTTGATTATTCCTTGATGTCCACCCCGTGGACTGTCATGATACTGTTCAAAGAGTTATAGGGCTTGTTTCATGGTGTGCACAACGACAACCTTTCTTCCTTTGGCAGAATGGAAAAGTGTCCCCTCTGATAATCAGAGAAGATGGAGATGTGGTGATGACCTCAACTGTTGTGCTTAAGAAATTATCAGATATTTTCAAAGTCACAGATTCATTATAAGGCATACACGTATACAAGATATCTGAATACAGAATGGGTCGTCCTGCCTTTGATAATGGGGGGAGGGGATTTCAATATATCACTATAAGTAGATGTTGAAATAAAAATTTAAACTAGAAGTCATTGCTCAATGAACATATATGGACTGTTGTTGTTTGTAGGCTACAGTGGATAATATACTTGAGAAATAAAGAAAAAATTTAGGCTTTTTTGGTAATATTTATTGTTCATACTCTTTTATCATGTAACTGAGAAATACATTGTTACAGTGCCTACATATGTAGGCAAAGGAGATTTTCTTGGAAATGTGAAGAAAACTGGTGATCCTAATCCTGGTCCCAGTGAAGGTAAATTTAACACTTCAAATAATCCCAGTGTTGGAGAATCAGGACCATCATGCATATGCTGAAGATTCTGTTGTGTTCTCTGTCTTTATTACATGAGAAAAAGAATTGCTTACCTACCAAAGAAAAGTTGGCAGGTAAAGTCTGCCTGCTTTATTCATTCCTTCAGGATATGTGTTGCTCTTCTTACATGCCAGTGTCGGATTGTTTTGCATAAGAGTGTGGGAAACTGACATGCAAGTCTCAAGGATGAGGCTCGTTCTTATCCGCTGGGAGGCAATAACAGGATAATAAATTAGAGGGTTGGCCAGGATGTTAAATAGCCAATGAAGTTATAGCTGTGCTTGTCTGTACCTTATTAACCAATTAGCAATTGCTTGATTGGCTGTATTAATTGTATAAATGAAATATGCTGGAGAGAAATAAAGGACTTAGCTGCCAATCATACTGACTGAAGAGCTTTGTTCATGCCTGCTTGAGAGGCACCGAGACGCAACAAATGGTGACCCCGACGTGATTCGTATTGAATCATGATAGTGTCGGGAGCCTGAGCCCAGAGGCGAACGGCCAGGAGCCTGAGCCCAGAGGCGGGGAGTGCCTATCCGACGTGATTCGTATCGAATGCTGAAAGTGTCGGTGGCCTAGTCTCGGTGGCCTGTTCCAGGCGGAAGAGCCGCGCGGGAGTGCTGGAGAAGGGCCGGCCCCCGGGCGTCCAAAGGAGAGGCGCATCTGAGCTCAGAGGTGAGCGGCTAATATGGGAACCGCTGCATCAGCGGAAGAAAAGATAACACAGAAGCCTTTATTGCACATTATGAAGCGGCAGGGAGAAAGGCTCCCCTCTGATATGTTATCCCGCCCGCTGCGGTGGGGACACAGAAGGGGACTTTTCGTTAAACCAAATACAGTCTTTGATAAAACTGTTTGGGAGCGGCTAGGCTCCGAGCTTTGGGAGTCGGTGACTCAGGGCGATAAGGAAACTTTCTCCCTGAGTCAAGTATGGAGTAAAACAAGGAAGAAAATACAGAAGCCTTTATTGCACATTATGAACCGACAGGGGGAAAGAATTTCCCCTGCTGCACTGATTTACTTATTAAGAAGAGAGGGGGAGTTGGGGAAGCTTCTCCCGACCGGCCTTCGGGCACAGGACGAGGAGGTGCTCCGCTGGAAGCGAGCCCTGGACGGGAAGACGTTGGAGTGCACGGCGCAGGTAGAGGCTCGTGCCGTGGCCCCGGAGGTCGTTTGGACCTACAAGCAAGTAAGTTGTTTTGGCAGGAGCCCGGAGAAGGCGTCCCACGCTGGCTGGTCTGAGCCTGGGACAGTGCCGGGAAAACCATTGTGCTTCTCCGGTATGAGCAGCAACAACTGGGTGTTCTGACACAGGATTTACAGTTTAAAAGAAGCCAAGCAGGGAAAGTAAAAGAACAGCATGAGTTAATCGAAGACAGCTCATTTTTTTTTCTTTTGGCCCCGGTCAAGGACATATTGCTCACAGCTCACACTAATGAGAGCTGAAAAACCGCCCAAAAAAGCTAATGAAAGCTGCAAAATCCTGCCAGGCACTAATGGAATGTGTTAGCTGTCTCCTTTCACAGGTATGGAAGAGCTGCCCAAAGATTCTAGCAGCCCTGCCATTTTTGCAACCAGGAGACTGACTGGACCCATGATTTTTATTGCAAAAGACCCCTTCACATCAGGAGAATTTTCCTACTGATGATTGGCCTAATTTTGTTTTAGTTTCATTGTGCTTTTAAACAGCAGCAAAAAAGGACAAGGTAACGTGCTGGCTAATTTCTCCCTTGTCCGCTGCAGCCCCCACGTCCTGATTATTTCCCCCGTAGAAGCTGATCCACGATGGTGGTGGAAAAGAAGAAAAAACATTCACGTTGTTGATATTGCCAAAGTCCAGAAATTTCTGACTAAAAAGACATTGAGAACTGACCCTGGTGAAGAAATAAAGAATTGTACACTGGCAGGAAGAAATTTGGGACTCCTGCTAAAAAATGTGGTATTGATTGGATTTTGGGGTTTATTTTACAGGCTGCGCCCTGTGTTGTGGAATTTTTTTTTTAGCATGTATTGCCCCCCCCCAATTGGATTGTAAATGGTATCCCCCCCCCCCCGTTACTAACCCCAGTTTTTTAGAGCCAAATTGTTTTTTGTTTTTAGAGTTTGAGAAAACTCAGCCAAAGGTTTGTTGAGTATTCTCAAGGGGGGGGAGTTTATGGTGTTATTAGGCATAAATTTAGGTAATTTGGGAGAATGGCTTTGAATTTATGTGACCCAAAGTACCTTTATGTAAAGTGCTTTTGTTAGTTTTATTAGATTTTGTTAATTTTGTGTTATGTGCTGATTATTGGTTGTTGTAGATTGCTTGATACTAGATGTAGCCTATATTTAAAATAGATAGGTTGATTGCAGATGTTGTAATTAAAGTTTTATGCATAAAATGTAGCCCCCATGGTGGGAAAGTATAGATAATTGCTTGCAGTAGAGATTAGAAGGGTGGGGGCTAGTTAAGAAGTACACCCTTCTAGCTAAATTGATAGTGGGATAAGTTAGTGTTTATGTAAGGAACGGTTTAGGAAGAGGAAAAAGGATCGGGCCCAGGCGGGTAGGCAACAGACAGAGAATCTGAAGAGGAAAAAGGATCCGGCCCAGGCTACAGACAAAAGCTTGGGAATTTCAGATATTCAGGGGGATACTTGGAATGGTGATTTAGTTGAGACAGGTGGTTGTTGAAATACAAGCGAGTAATTTAAGGCAGAGCAAAAAGTTAACTCTGTGATTGCTAGAGGGAATAGCAGTTGAATTTTGTAAAGATGCTAAAGAGTAAAGTTTTTGGTGTTTTGAAATGTTTGTAAATAATTTTTGGCAAAGAAATTAGTTTGTAATTGTTTGGCCATAAATAATTTTGTTGCATTAATTGAAGATTGTATATTGTGCTATGTAATTGTAATTGTATTAGGCTACGGGCATATAAGTGGTGATTTTTTTTGTGTTTAAAAGTAGAAGTTAATAGTAAGAACCCTTAAGCTGTGAATAGCTTTGAATTTAGAAGTAAGCCAGGATGCAATTGTATTATTGTAAATGATTTAATTGCTGAAGTGATTCCCCTGTTTTGCCTGAAATTAATAAGGGTATTTGTGTATTTTAAGTAATGTTTGATTGCCCAGTAGGGGTATATTTGTTTTTGTTTTTTAGATATTTAGAGAATTGATGTTAGCTGTATAGTATTTAATGTACCATGCATTTATTTATAGAGTTTACTTTTATGTTTTATGTTTTGTTTTGTGGTGTTTGTTTTTCTGGCCAGAATTATTGTTGTGTTGTTAAGATTTTTATGTGGTTTATGTTGTGTTTTTTCTAGGACCCCCCCTCCCTCAGTGTCAGTTTGATCATCTGACATATGAGGGATGAATTGGTAACAGAAATTTGTCACAATTTGGTGAGCAATAGAGAAGGGGGGAACCCTGCAGAATTTACACCATTTATTTGTTTTATTTGTTACTTTATGTTTGTTGTGTTTGATGTTGTTGGTGTTGTATGTTATGAATTGCATGGTTATAGGTGAGCCCTGTAGCATAAGATATATTATTTTTTGTTGTTTGTTTGTTTTGTACGCCTTTTGCTATGAAGTTTGGAGAGGTTTATTGGATTTTTTTTTTTTTTAAGAAAAGAGGGGGAGATGTTGGGTTACATCATCCCTATGCTGCCTTGGTGGAAAGTTACAGCAGCAGGACAACAAGAATAGAGGAGTTAGATAAAGTTGTTATGAGAAAGTAGGGAACTGCCAGAGCGAGGCAAATGCCAGGTGGCCTAATTGGGATTAGATAAGTTGCATGGGAAATGGGAAACCAGTAAGCAAAGGGCCATGCATGTGAAAAGTGTGTGTATCAGACAAAGAACCAATCAGCAGCAATGTAATGTTGGTGTGTCTGACGTTTGCTAATATGGAGAAGCCTATATAATATGATGCATTGTAAATAATAAATGATTCAGCTTGCAATCATATTGGTTGTTGTGCTTTATCCGGCCCGCATGCAACGCAACATGCCAGACCTTTGCAATTTTTTCCTCAAAAGATTTCACTAAGTATTGATCACAGAAGAGAACATTACACACTGTTAACATTCACAAAATTGCAAAAATCAAATATCTATGCATATAATAATCAGTGTTTACGTTGTAAGTATGCCATGAAAATTGCAGACATATAAGCAGGTAAAGCCAAACTTGGCACAGCACTTCTGAAAGGTTGCCGACCCCTGCTTTATACAGACTTCCACTTTTGTCACTGTTACACATGTATGGAGCAACAAGGTATCACCATAAAATTATACTCAGAACCGTGGCACTCACATGTCGCCTCATTGCTCTCTGATTTAATTTTTGCGACATTTTCTTGAGCCTTTTCCCTCACTGTTAAAAATTAACTTGTCTTGTCTTGTTTTCATTAGTTTTTTATCAGTGAGGAAAAGGCCTATGTCTGCATAATGTAGACATAACATATACTGCACACAGCTGGAGTCTTCAGTGGTTGATAACGTTAGATCCCTCTCCTTCTCAGTATCCTGATCTGAAGTGTTTGTCTTTCCAGTGTCCAGGTTGCTTCCAGCAAAGGTGGGTAAAGATATTGAGGTGAATGCATGAGCTTAAGTACATGTGCCTGGAAAATACTTGCCCAGATAGGTGCTGATGGGCTTTGCAGAGTGAAATTATTCATAAATACCCCTGGTATGGTCTGTCATTGAATTGGAAATCCACTGATTACAACTCCCATTAACGAGTAATGGCTGGCAATGATCATTCAGTGCCCACCTGGCTGTATATTCCCTCTTTTGTTGTCACTGGAGAGCAACTCCCAAACTTACTTCAGTGACAATCATATTTCAGTAACAACCATACAGCAAAAATTCATAATTTCTTTTAGAGGGCTTTCCCTTCACCCTCCCACTTCCCTGATTTTTGTCACGTAGACAGCAAGCAGCAAAAGACCAGAAGTCTGAAGCGCAGATAATGCGATGTTTATTGGGGTTAGTTTCTGTCACAACAGGGTCGCCTGGGCCTTCTCTCCTCTCAGCCATCTTCTGACCCCCTCTGGCCGGAACCGGCTGGTCAGGTCACTGGGGTCCTCTCTCCGCAGCACATTGTCCTCCCACTGGCCAGAACTGGCTATGACTCCCAAGCTGGGCCTCCCGGTCACCAGTCACTGGGGTATCCATTCTCCAGGCCATTGGCTGGGGTCCCAAGTTCCCTCGCTGGACTCTGTAACAACAAACTCCCTCTTCCATCACCTCGTTAAACCAGTAACACCCAGGGAAGCAGTCCTACCCCCTCTGCATGCAAACCATTGAAAAAAACAAGACCCCCCCCCCACTTCGTCACAGTTTCCAAGCAAGCATATTCTGAAGCCCTTCATACCAGTTGGGCTTATCTCTATATACTGAAAGAGACTGTTCCCTAGTGTTCCGTTCATTTACCCCATGTCCCCCTTCTTAGCTCTGATGCCACAGAGCCTTGCCTGTGTCCCTGTTCCTGCCCCCCCACTTAGCAAGCATGATTCCAATTTCCCTTCCACTTCCTGTTTGACTCCAGTTTATATAGTAATATTCTCAGCTATACCTTAACCAATCATTTTAATGAAATTTAACTGACTAATCCTAACATATTGTAACATAATTTTCTAACCAATTATATCCCACTACCCTAATTAACTTACACCTAGCAAAATTAATTATACAGCAGACAGAAACAATTAGAGAACCAGACAGATTAACAATAGAAAAGTGGGAGCCATAAAGATAAAACAATACAGAAATGAGGATTTCACAACCACAACCATTAATAAGTGATTTCTTGCCAGACAGGATGTTATCAAACTAAGTTTTCTTTAACCACCTTAAGATCCGTTTCTTTTTCTGGTGGTGATGGGCACTATCAGGACAGGATCGTCTTCCTAACAGCCCAATACCATCTTATTTCAATGTGACTGGTTTGGGATGTGAGGATGTGACTGTATTCTTCCCAGCTTATGACTGTCCTGGCTGCTTAGCCAAAGGCCTTAGCCTAAGAACAAGGCCTTAGACTATCCTAGTGAGAGAAGGCCCATACACAGGCGGACTTACAATTTTGATTCTGTTTTATACCTCTGTGTCAAGGTTTTCTCCCCTACTCTGAACTTTAGGGTACAGATGTGGGGAGCTGCATGGACCCTTCTAAGCTTAATTCCTAGCTTAGATCTGGCAACACTGCCACCAGCCAGAGATTAGTGTCTGGCACACTTTCTGTTTCCCCAAAACTTTCCCTGGGGAACACAGATCCAAACTCCTTGGATCTTAAAACAAGGAGAAATTAACCATCCCCCCTCCTTTCCCCCCAGACTTTCCCCTCCCTGGGTTGCCTTGAGAGGCTTCACACAGATCCAAACTCCTTGGATCTTAAAACAAAGAGGAATTAACCATCCCCCCTCCATTTTTTCCCCCACCAATCCCTGGTGAGTTCAGACCCAATCCCCTTGGGTCTTAAAACAAGAAAAAATCAATCAGGTTCTTAAAAAGAAAACTTTTAATTAAAGAAAGAAAAGGTAAAAATTATCTCTGTAAAATCAGGATGGAAAATGCTTTACAGGGTACTTAGATTCAGATAGCCCAGAGGGACCCCCTCTAGCCTCAGGTTCAAAGTTACAGCAAACAGAGGTAAAAATCCTTCCAGCAAAAAGAAACATTTACAGGTTGAGAAAATGAACATAAGACTAATACGCCTTGCCTGGCTAGTTACTTACAAGTTTTAAACATGAGAGACTGATTCAGAAAGATTTGGAGAACCTGGATGTGCGTCTGGTCCCTCTTAGTCCCAAGAGCGAACAACAACAACAACAACAAAGAGCACAAACAAAGACTTCCCTCCACCAAGATTTGAAAGTATCTTGTCCCCTCATTGGTCCTCTGGTCAGGTGTCAGCCAGGTTTACTGAGCTTCTTAACCCTTTACAGGTAAAAGAGACATTAACTCTTAACTATCTGTTTATGACATCTGTAACTAGCTAAGTGATAAAAATACACCTAAATTCTTAAATTATACTTATATAATTAATTATATTTACAGACAGGCCTCAATATCTATATTCTAACAACTTCATACGCACTAACGATATACATACTCTGACAGAATAGTGGGTTTCAGCAGATCCCAACCTTTCATATGATATGCGACATGGCATTCTTTGTATGAAATATAGCATATTTCTGTGTGAGATGGCAGACAGTGAGGAGGGCCACGCAGGTTTGTGGGTTTAGAAAAAAAGGTGCAAACCTTATGTATAAGTTTACATATGGTATACATATAAAATTAGGGGATGATTAACAATGCATTATGGGAAGTTGATCCCATGATCACAATCACTCCTGTGTGATCTGTTTGGGATCCAGCATACCTTCCCAAAATATAGTGCAATGGACAGTGATGAATTGCACAGTGGGATATCGATTCATGGTGCACATCACTCTGAATTGATACAAGTGCTTCTGGTGACTACCCTCACTGTCGAGACAAGGAGTCCAGCAGGTATGCACACAAGTGACACAGTAGCTGTAGCGAGCCTATGCTGACATAACTTGAGTTAACATATGCTTGTAGTGTAGATATAGCCTTAGGTGTATGAAATTTTTGGGAGAGGTAACAGGAAAAGTATTAGGGTAGACCAAGATTAATTCAGGTGTTTAGGCTCCAGCTTTTGTGATACTGGTCTTACTGTACCCTAAAGGCTGAGAAACAAAGAGGCAGATGAGAACAAAATATCATGTATTTATTAAAATTTCTTTATTTCAGGGTGTATAACTCATGTCGTTATCAAGCTATCTTGAGGCTGTAGATGTGTGTGCATTATGTTTTGAAGGCCAAAACTATAAATGGGTTCAACAAAGAATTAGATCAGTTTTCAGAATAGATGCATCAGCTATTAGCCAAGACAATCAGGGATGCATCCCCATGCTCTGGGTGTCCCTAAACCTCTGACTTCCAGATTCTGGGAGTGGACAGTGGGATGGTTCACTCAGTGATTACCTGTTCAGTTCATTCACTCTGAAGAACCTGGCACTGGGTGCTGTCAGAAGAAAAATTACAATAGATTTTTGCCTTTGAGAAGGATGTTACATGAGATAGTATACTGCCTTTATTGAATATTTGAGAATCAAGTTCTACACAATGGCATTTGGAAAAACACTAAGGATTGGATTGAGAGGCAAAATAACAATTGCAAAAGGCAATCACCATTGGTGGATTGAATGAAAACAAAGTTTTGAGATCAGGCCAGGATTTCAGTCAGACTGGAAGTCAGATGATCCAACAGCTCAAACAGGGCCCAGCTGGCCTTGATAAGAGGGCTGTGGGGGAGGAGCTGAGGAGGAGTCTCTCTCTAGCAGTGGAGAGACAAGGACCTGGCTGCCTGAGAGCTCAGGGTACCAGGAGTAGAGCAGCACTGGAGAAAGGCAAGAGGAGCTGGGGAGCTCCAGCTTGGCAAATCCCCAAGCTGCGGAGGGATAGCTCAGTGGTTTGAGCATTGGCCTGCTAAACCCAGGGTTGTGAGTTCAATCCTTGAGGGGGCCACTTAGGGATCTGAGGCAAAAATCTGTCTGGGGATTGGTCCTGCTTTGAGCAAGGGGTTGGACTAGATGACCTCCTGAGGTCCCTTCCAACCCTGATAGTCTATGATTGTAGGTACTGGGATTGCAGAGGTGCAGCCTGGGGTGAGGCAGCTGGTACAACCCCCTTGCCAGTGATGAGCAGCCTTTGCAGTCTGCCCCAGGGAAAGGGGGCTAGATGATGATGGGCAGTAGCCACTGAGGCAAGGTGGACTTAGAGCAGGGGTGGGTAAACTTTGTGGCCTAAGGGCCACATGGGGTTTCTGAAATTGTATGGTGGTCTGGTTAGGGGAGGCTGTGCGCCCCCAAACAGCCAGGCATGGCCAGGCCCCCGCCCCCTATCTGAACCCTTCTTGCCTCTTGACAGCCCCCCTCCTGCCCCATCCCTTGATGGCCCCCATACACACACCCCTGATCGCCCCCAGACTCCCTGCCCCAACTTCCCCCTGCTGCCCCATCCAACCCCTCCTCTTATTTCAGACTGCCCCCCTGGGATCCCTGCCCCATCGAACCACTCCTTCTCCCTGTCCACTGACTACCCTGTCCCTGTGCGCCCCCCCACAGCCAGGCATGGCTGGGCCCCCGCCCCCTATCTGAACCCCCCTTGCTTCTTGCCCCTTGACGGCCCCATTATTCCCCCCCATCCCTTGATGGCCCCCATACACACCCCCCTGTCCCCTGACAGCCCCCAGAACCCCTGTCCCGACTGCCCTCCGCTGCCCCATCCAACCCCCCTTCTCCTTCCTGACTGCCCCCCTGGGATCCCTGCTCCCATTCAACCCCCCTGTTCCCTGCCCTCTGACCGCCCTTACCCCTATCGACATGCAGAACCCCGAGGTAAAGGGGCACCGGGATCCGGGAGAGAAACGGGGCCTAAAGCAGGTGAGCCACCAGCCAGCAGAGGGCACTCCGGGCTGGACAAGAGCTAATTCCCCAGACAACCAGTAGGAGGCGCTGCACCAGTAAGTCTCGGCTCTGCTACAGCCACCCATACCCAATTCATAGGTCTCAGGGTGTAATCTTTTGCAGGTTTATGGGGTCTTTCACCAGTGAAAGAGTCTTGCACAGTAATATCCTTAATGTCTATTTATTAACAATTACAAATACAGAATGTACACACTAAGCATTCAATGCTCATCACTCCCAATAAGGCAGATGAACTTTTCTTGATGCCCAGTCAGGACTGGGTTATCTGGGGAACTCCAGCTTATGCATGATGATTGGCAAGGTGTTGAGGTCTGGCAACTCTGATCTCAGGGCTGTGTCCTGGAGTTGGTTCCAAAGAACTTCCTTTTGGACCCCAGTTTATACACCTCTACCCGGCTATAACGTGACCCGATATAACACGGGTTCACGTATAGCACAGTAGCAGTGGGGCTCAGGCAGCGCTTTAAAGGGTCCGGGGCTCTGGCTGCTGCGGGGAGCCTCAGGCCCTTTAAATCACTGCTGGAGCCCTGCCACTGCTACCCTGGGGCTGCGGCAGCAGGGCTCACTGGCAATTTAAAGGGCCCGGGACTCCGGCTGCTGCGGGGAGCCCAGGGCCCTTTAAATCACCGCTGGAGCCCTGCTGCCTCTATCCCGGGGCTGCGGCAGCGGGGCTTGCTGGTGATTTAAAGGGCCTGGGGCTCCCTGCAGCTGCTGGAGCCCGGAGCTCTTTAAATCACCGCCGGAGCCCTGCCACCCCTACCCCCATATAACGGGTTTCAGCTATAATGCGGTAGGGATTTTTGGCTCCCCACGACCATGTTATAGTGAGGTACAGGTGTATAGTGAAACTTGAGTCTTGCTTAGCTATACCTTAACCAATCATTTTACTAAAATATTAGTAACCAATCCTAACATATTGTAAAACAATTCTTTAACCAATCATACTCCACCTCCTTAATTGATTTACACCTAGCAAAATTAATTATGTAACAGATAGAAACAATCAAAGAACCAGACAGAGACCATACAGATAAACAGTAGAGAAGTGGGGACCATAAGGCCAAAACAATAAAGAAATGTGGATTTCACACCCACACAAGAAATAAGTGATTTCTTGCCAGACAGGATGCCATCAAACAACGTTTTCTTTAACCATCTTAAGATCTGGGTTTTTTTTTAATGTGGTGGTGGGTGCTATTAGGACAGGAACGCCTTCTTATCAGTCCAATATTATATAATTTTACTGTAATTTAGATGGAACATGAGGATATGACTTTGTGCTTCTTCTGTCATGGCTGGTGCTCTCCTAATATGGCTGCAGGAAAAGGCCTAAGCCTTGCAATATAATGTGGACATAATATATACTGTACACACCCGGCTTCTTAAGTTGTTATAACAGCATCAGCTCCTCCTTCTTTTCAAAATACAGCAGTGTTGTCACCAAATGAAGCCCTCTCAGCAGACACGTGCTTGTTCCTGCAGGGAAGAAGAGCCACTAGGTGACATGGCTGTGTTAAGATGACTGATTTCTTACATTTCCCTGCCTTGCAACCTGATTGGCTCAGCTATCAAGTGACTACACAGGAATGACCTGGAAGATGGATTGCCTGCAACAAGAACTGCCTATGTCTGTCCCCTCCACGCCCCCCCGCCCCCAAAAAAAGCATGTGTATTAACTGCCGTCACCCAGCACATGTGCTGTGTAGCAGGGGGACCCTGCTCCGGCCCTGAGGGCTTGGAAAAGCAGCCTGGCAGGGCTTGAGAGCTGCAGCTGGAGGCTGGGCTGATGGGGAAAGTGGCTGCAGCTGGGGGCCACGCCCCAAACTGAGGAACAGGGCTTATAAGAGGCAGGGAAGCCAGAGCCCAGAGAGAGTCTCTCTCTGGCTCTAGAGAGAGATGGGCCTGGCTGCTTAGGGCTTAAGACAAGGTACCTGAGGGAAGCAGTGCTGGGGAATAGGCGGAGGAGCCAGGGAAGCTCTAGCTAGGACAGCCCCAGGCTGCGGCCTAGCGAAGGGCCATAGGTACTGTGGGTTGCAGAGGGCAGCCCAGGGGTAGGACGAAGCAGCAGGTCCAAACCCCCTTGCCTGTGATGAGTAGGCTGATACTGCAGTCTGCCCCAGGGTGTGGGGCTAGACCATGACTGTCAGTAGCCACTACTGAGGCAAGGCGGGGATAGTAGCGTGGGGTTCCCCTGGGAGGGGGAGACCCAACCATAGATAGGGGGCACTGGGTCCAGGGAGGGACGCCAGGGCCAGAGAACAGGCGGGTCACCAGCCTGCTGAGGGCGCTCCAGGGCTGGACCGAGGGACATTCTGCGGCCAACCAGCAGGAGGCGCGGCAGGGGTGAGTACCGCCCGCTTACATGCAGACACACAGTTAGTTGCAAACATCTTTCTTGTAGCCTTTGTGATAGACCCAGGCCAGTTGGGTACAGCAGAATAGCCCTATTAGTATCCAGGAAGTGGGTGGGCGAAGCCCGCCCACTGCTAAAGGACCTCCCCCCAGCCTAAGGGGAGGATCCACAGGTCCGGGACACTAACTAATTACGTGGGACAACCAATGAAAAAAACAGGAGCGGGAGTGAGGTCATAGGGCTAAACGAAGGGAACCAGATGGGGACACCGAGCAGAGAACCCCGGACAACGCCCACTGCTCCTCGAAGGCGTCAAGGGAGCCAGTGGACGCCGCCCAGAGGAACTCCGCCCGGATGCGTGAACGGACGGAGGAGCGGAAATAGGTCCCACAGTCGCAGGAAATCCCATCGGCCAACCTCCTGTCCCTGGTTTTATAGATGGCCAGTTTGGCCAGGGCCAAGAGGAGGTTGACAAGGAGATCCCGCGACTTCGTGGGGCCACGGATGGGGAGTGCATAGATAAACAGGTGAGGGGAAAAGTGCAACCAAAAACGCAATAGGAGATCCAAGAGGAGCCGGAACAGGGGCTGCAACCTGGCACACTCTAAATAAACATGTGCCAGGGTCTCCTTCACGCTGCAAAAGGGGCAGGTGTTGGGGACGGGGTAAACCGCGCCAAGTACACGCCCGTGCTCACGGCCCCGTGAAGGAGCCGCCAACTGACATCCCCGGCGGGCCTTGGGACTAGGGCAGAATACAGGCTGGCCCACCGGGGCTCCTCACCCTCGAGAGGTGGCAGGAGGTCCCGCCATTTCGTATCGGGGCGGGATGCGAGGGTGAGGTAGTGAAGCGTGTGGAGCACGAGCGTGTACAGATGTTTTCTTGGCGCGGTCTGGAACAGAACCGACTGCAGATCGGGCAGCCGGCTCGCAGTGAAAGGGCGAGGGGGGTGATTGGGTCCATGGGGCAGGAGCCCGATAAAAAGGTCCACAGGGCCCGGGGTGGAAGGTGGGCGGGGCGTGCCCTCTCGCAGGACCCAGTCGAGGTAAACTCGAGCAGCGGGCAGTAAAGCGGCCTTCACCTCCTGAAGTACGCGCCGGGGGGTACAAGGGCTGGAGAGCCCCATGCGCTGAGCGAGCGTCAGGGGATCCAGCCAGTCTCCCTGGTCGTAGTCCAGAAGGTCTCCGACACTGGTGACTCCTGCCAAGACCAGCCTCTGGCGCACCGCGGGGGACTCCGCCACCTGCACACGGAGCTGGGGGTTGTGTAGCAGGGGCTCCGCGAGGAGATCGACCCCCACGGTGGCCGCCACGGACCTGGTCGTTGAAAAGAGCTTCCAGGTCCGGAGGAGGTCTTGGTAGAAGACCGGCAGCCCGGAGAGGTCTCGCGGAAGGCCCCTCGGATCGAGATAAAGGAGCTGCCAGTCGTATCGGAGCCCTCGGAAGCGGCGGAGGAAGGCGTGCGCCAATACGCTCCACGCCGGACTACCCGCACCATACAGGAGTCTCTGCAGGGCCTGGAGGCGGAAGACGCGGACCTGAGTGCGCAGGCACTTCAGGCCCTGCCCCCCCTCCTCCAGGGGCAGATGAAGGACCCCTGCAGAGACCCAGTGCGTTCCTGGCCAACAGAACTCCAGAACCGCCGTCCAGAGGTTGGCCAGGAAATCCGGGGCCGGGACAGGGTGTTGAGCCGGTACCAGAGCATGGACAGGACTAATTGATTCAGCACCAGCGCCCTCCCCCGGAGAGAGAGGCACCGGAGTAGTCCTGTCCATTTCCGGAGCCGCGCCCTCACCCCGCCCTCTAAACCATGCCAGTTCTCCGGCGGAGACGGATGCGTGGCAGAAAGGTAAACGCCAAGATAGAGCAGCGGACCCGCGCTCCACCGGATGGCCTGAAGCGCGGGTGGGAGGGAGCTCGCCTGCCCCCCTCCCCCTACCACCAGGCCAGAGCTCTTGACCCAGTTGACCCGGGCGGAGGAGGCCGCCGAATAAATGGCCTGGCAAGCCTCCACCCGCGCCAAGTCGCCCGGGTCCTGGACCACGAGGAGCACATCGTCGGCGTACGCCGACAGGACCAGCCGCAGCTCCGGCTCCCGGAGCACCAACCCCGTCAGCCTCCGACGGAGGAGACAGAGGAAGGGCTCGATCGCCAGAGCGTACAGCTGACCCGAGAGGGGACACCCCTGCCGTACTCCTCGCCCGAAGCTGACCGGCTCGGTCAGGGTCCAGTTGAGCCTGACCAGACACTCCGCGGAAGCGTACAGCACCTGGAGAAAACCCACAAACTGGGGTCCGAAGCCTAACGCTTGCAGAGTGCCCAGGAGATACCCGTGATCCACCCTGTCGAACGCCTTCTCCTGATCCAGGGACAGGAGGGCGAACGACAGACCATCCCTACACCCTAATTCCAGAAGGTCCCGGACCAGATACAAGTTATCAAAGATTGTGCGGCCCGGGACGGTGTAGGTCTGGTCCGGGTGGACCACGTCCGCCAGCACGGACCCTAGCCGCATCGAGATGGCCTTCGCAACAATTTTGTAGTCCGTGCTGAGGAGCGAGATGGGATGCCAGTTCCGTAAATCGCGGAGGTCCCCCCTCTTCGACAATAAGGCGAGCACGGCTCGCCTGCACGAGAGAGGGAGGACCCCGCTCCGCAAAGACTCGGCCCAGACGGTGACGAGGTCTGGGCCGAGGACGTCCCAGAACACGCGGTAGAACTCCACGGTCAGCCCGTCCATGCCCGGAGATTTATTGGTGGGCATGCGACGGAGGGCTTCCGAGAACTCGGCCAGAGTGAGAGGCAGCTCTAGCCGGTCCCGGTCGCCCGCGCTGACCGTCGGGAGTCCGTCCCAGAGCACTTTGCAAGCGGCAGGATCGGTCGGATCCGGGGAGAAAAGAGCCGCGTAGAAGGCCCTGGCCCTCCCGCATATCTCCACCGGATCCGTGAGGGGGGTGCCGTCCTCCGCCAGGAGGTAGGTGACGTGCTTTTTGGCCCCCCTCCTTTTCTCCAGGGCGTAGAAGAAGCGGGAGCCGCGATCCATCTCCCGAAGGAGGCGGATGCGGGATCGAACAAAGGCACCCCGGGCTCGATGATCCTCGAGGGCCCGGAGCTCCTCCCGCTTCTCCCGGCACGCCCCTCAGAGGGATGGATCCTCGGGGCTGGCGGCCAGATGCCTCTCCAGCTCCAAGACCTCCCGTTCCAACTGCTCTATGGCCGCATCCCTCCGTCGGCTGGCGACCCGGGTGTAGTCGTGGCAGAAGAGCCAGGCACGCACCTTCCCCAGGTCCCACCATCGCCGCGCCGAGGGAAAGGCGTGCCTCTGCCCTCGCCAGGTGAGCCAGAACTCCCGGAAGGACGCTATGAAGCCCACATCCTCCAGCAAACTATTATTAAAGTGCCAATAGGCCGACCCCGGCCTCTCCGCGCAGAGAGAGGCCGTCACGGTGGCAAGGTGGTGATCCGAAAAAGGGGCCAGCCGGACGCTGGAGGAGAGGGCTCGTGAAAGGTGGAAACGTGACAGGTAAATGCGGTCCAGCCGGGAGTGGCGCGACCGATGGGCCTCCACCCGGAAGAAGGTGAACGTCGAGACGTCGTCCGGGTGGTGGTCGCGCCAGACGTCCACCAGGAAGTGCCGTTCGACGATCTCCTGGAGGACGTCCGCGGCGGCCGGGCACTGCTCGGTCCCCAAGCGGTCCCGTTCCTCGAGGGTGGTGTTAAAGTCCCCGCCCAGGACCAGGCACTCATGAGGATCCAGGGAGCCGAGGAAGGCGGATGCCTGCTGGTAAAAACGCAACCTCTCCGGGCCCAATGTCGGGGTGTAGACATTGACGAGATTAACCACAAGCCCCTCCATGCGGACCCGGAGGTGCAGCAGGCGGCCCGGCACAGCCTCGGCGACCCCCAGCACCTCGGGCCGTAGGTCGGGGGAGAACAGGGTCGCCACTCCTGCCGAGCGAACCGAGAGGTGGCTAAAGTAGACCCTGTCCCCCCACTCCAGCCACCAGCTAGCTTCAGCGGCCGGATCCGTATGGGTCTCCTGCAGGAAAACCACAGAGTACCCCCCCGTCCCGAAGGAAGGAGAGCACCTGGCTCCTGCGGAGACCCATCCTACAGCCCCAGGCGTTCAAAGTGGCAAAGATGATCGGCGC
This sequence comes from Mauremys reevesii, assembly GCF_016161935.1. NCBI lineage: Eukaryota > Metazoa > Chordata > Testudines > Geoemydidae > Mauremys > Mauremys reevesii. The sequence continues at coordinate 73,658,336 of NC_052629.1, forward strand.
CATGAGGAGTGCTGGGGGGGATCCTCGCCGGCAGACACGCCCACGGCCTCCGTCGGGCCGCGCAGCAATCCGTGACCAAACCCGTAGGTGAGCAGAGAGTCACAGAAAAAGCAGACCCGCCGGTAGGCCGCGGCGGCCTGCTTCCCGGTCCCCTTACCCTCCCCCACGAGGGCCCTCGCAGCCCGGAGGATCAGGTGGAAATCCCCCCACCGCTGGAGCGCAAGATGGACTTTGTTACGGGAGCCACGGATGTCCTCAAGGAACTCCCGCAGCTCCTCCCTCAGCGCATGGGGGGGTGGGGTAACGGATCGACGACCGTCCCCCAGCGGGGCCCCCGTCACAGCCCCGTGGCCCACCGAGGCGGGCAGGCATGGGGCAGACCCTCGACATGGCGCCTGATGGGCCGACGCCACGTGGCCCGCCCCGCTCCCCAGTTCAACAGGGGGCGGCGGAAGGAGAACAGCAGCCCCTGATGGGTCAGGGCAGGGAAAAACAACTAAGGTCGTGCCCTGGGGAGTATCCCCAGGGGCGGCAATGGCATCACGGGAGGTGGAGGGGACAAGGGTGGGGCCAGGGGTCGGGTGGCCCACACCCAAGAGGGACACCCCCTGGGAATCGGGTCTGGGTAGCGGGGCACCGGCCGTCGCCTCAGTGGGCACGGCGGCCGTCAGTGAGGTGCCACCTGCAGATGGGCTGATGGAAGACCCCAGGGGACCCTCAGAGGCGGGAGCAGAAGCATCAGTCAGGGGTAGGGAACCCGGGGACAGGGGGACCGAGGGACCGAGGTGAGGTCGCTCAGATCGAGGCCCGCTAGCAAAGGGTCATCCTCCCCCTGCGCAACTGGGGTCAGACCCAGGGCCTCGATCTCCTCATAGATGGAGGGGAGATCGCCGTCCGCCACCCCGGGGCCCTCCCCGCCAACACCCGAAGCGACGCCCACCTCAGCACTCGCGGGGGCTTCGGATGGCAAGGGGGCAAGAGGGGCTCCCTCGGTGGCTTCTTCGGGAAGGGACCCCGGAGGAGGGGCAGCGTCACCGTCCGGTGCTGCCACGTCGTGCCCAGCCGGCACCACAAAACAGGTGTCGTCAGGGAGCAAGGCGGAAGGCTCGTCATCAGAGACCCCCTTCCTGCTCTTCCGGGGGGTCTCCAAATCCGAAAGATGTAATGGGGCTTGAGCCTTCCGCTTGCCCCGCTTCCCCTGTACTAAGGACCAGTCCTCCATGGCATCATCCGGGGGCTGGCTAACAGGGGTCAGGTCTGGGGGCAAGGGCGACGGCTCAGAGACTCGGGGAGGCAACGAAGGGGCAACAGGAACAAGGGAGGCATCTCCCTGGGGCGGGCCCTCTCCCATGCCCGGCGGTATCTCCGCCACACCCTCCTCCACAGCGGCGGAACGAGAAGGAGGAGGGGCAGCTTCAGGTGCCAGACAGCCAGGGGCACTGGCGGTGACAGGGCCGGTGCTTTGCCGGGGCTCGGGGGTCCCGGACGCTCCTCCGTGCCGGGCCAAGGGGCAGTCCCTCCGGACGTGCCCCATCGCCCGGCAGAGGTAGCACCGGGCCTCCCCCGTTGAATAATGCACCCGGTAGCGGGCTCCCTGGTAGGGGACCACAAAGGACCCCTCGAGCGCCTCTCCGCCACGCGCCGCCGGCGGCAGTTGAAGCTGCCCTTGCCGGCGGAACGAGAGGACGTGACGGAGGGCGGGGTCCTTGCAGCCCAACGGGAGAGGGCTGATGATGGAGATAGGGCGCCCCAGGGCAGAAAGGGCGGGCAGCAGGGCGGCATTGGGCAGGAAGGGAGGAACGGAATTCAGGAGCAAGCGGACTCCCAGGTCTTCCAAGGGCTCAAGGGGCACGAACACGCCCCCCACTGCCAGACCCGTCTCTACTGCCTCCTGGGCGGCGGCCTCCGACGCCAGGAAGAAGACTACCTTCCCGTACATCTTGGAGGCCGCCACGATGGCCGTGGGCCCCACCACCCTCGCCAACGCCCGCACGTAGGTCTCCACGTGGGGCGAGGCGGGCACCAGGAGGCAACGGACGCCGTGCTTCTGGGTCAAGGTGGGGAAGGGGCCCCGGCCGCTATAGATGGAAGCGGAAGCGGCGGTTGGAGGAGCAGCGGCAGGCGGGGGGGCTGCCACCACCTGGGCATACGCCCTGGGGGCCGGGGGAGGGACACCCGCGGAGCTGGTGGAGGGAACAGCGGGGAGGGATGCCGCGGCCGGTAGTGGGGCCGTGGCAGCGGGGGTAGTCCCTGCCATGGAGGGCTTGGTCTTTTTAGCGGGGCCCTTACCCTTCTTCCCACCCCGACCTTTCCCACTGCCTGGGGGGGCTCCCCCCGAATCGGAAGGGGCGAAGGACGTGGCAGCAGCGGACGCTTCCCCGATACTCGCCATTGCCGGTGCCCCAGCGGGGGCAGTGGCAGGTAGACCGGCAGTGGCGGTCGAGGTAGAGGCTCGGGGAATGGACATGGGGGTTTCCGGAGGAGGGGTGGTGGGAGCATCGCGAGGGGTCTCCCCCGCCGTGTCCCCCGCCATAACGAGAGCGGGGAGGGGGACAAACAGCGAGGGGAGGGGAGGGAAAGGAGGCGACCACCCCTCCCGCTAGGCTGCAGGCAGGGGAGGAGGGTGCCAGAAAGGGAAGGCTAAAGGGGTGAGGGGAGCAATCAAGGACCCAGGGGCGGGAGGGTGGCAGGCCACCGACCCAGAGGGGAATTCCGGCTCCTCTAGTTGCACTAGGGGATCAGGGGGGCTAACAGCATAGGGGGTGCAGTGAACAAGGGCAAACTCAAAAGGGGGAAGGGCACAAGCGCATGGGAGGGGGCATGGGCGCACGAGGGGAGGGACCAATCAGGGCTGGGGGATCACAGGGCTGGGGGGGCGGGAGGTCGAGCTAGGAACGGGGCAGAGGGACCACGGGGCTAGCTGCAGGGCTGGGGCAGGACAAGCAGGGCTGCAGAGGGAAATGGGTAGGGCAAATAAATGTGGCAAAGGAGAGGGGGCCAGGCCAAAGGGGTGGGGGTGGGGGGTGCGCCCACGGGCACTTGTGCAAAAAGTCAGTGGTGGCTGCTGCTGTTGCAGGCCCAAATGGTGGAAGTGGGCGTGGCAAGCCAGGTGAGCAGCTCAGTCCCAGAGGCAGGAGGCCAAAGCAGAAGGAAAACAGCCAGTGGGGGTGGTGGAGGGGGCATCGATGGTGGTGGGGGCGAAGGGGGACACGGATGGACCAGGGGCGGGCTCCACGCCACACCCCCGGTGTCCCAACAGACACAGTCCAAACCCCCACCACAAGAGCACAGTCCAAAAAATACTCAGTCCTTTAGTGCCCCCTCCACGGTGGTCTTCAGAGTCTCCACGTGGTCCTCCAGCAGCAGGCGGTCCTCTCCTTCTCCTTCTCCTCCTCCTCCTCGGGGCTCCAGTAGCAGACACAGTAGCTCCAGCAGCTCCAGGCGGTGGTCTGGTGGCCAGGCAGGAGGCACCCCGCTCAGAAGATGGCGGTGGTGGAGCCCTCAGCAATAAGGGCTGGAGCTGGGGTCCCTCACTCCCCTCCTCCGGGGAGAGCAGGCCAGCAGCCCCCCCCCCAAGGGGCTGTAGGTGGAGTAACAGCAGCAACTGGGTGGTCCTATTAGTATCCAGGAAGTGGGCGGGCGAAGCCCGCCCACTACTAAAGGACCTCCCCCCAGCCTAAGGAGAGGATCCACAGGTCCGGGACACTAACTAAGTACGTGGGACAACTAATGAAAAAAAACAGGAGCGGGAGTGAGGTCACAGGGCTAAACGAAGGGAACCAGATGGGGACACCGAGCAGAGAACCCTTGACAACGCCCACTGCTCCTCGAAGGCGTCAAGGGAGCCAGTGGACGCCGCCCAGAGGAACTCCGCCCGGATGCGTGAACGGACGGAGGAGCGGAAATAGGCCCCACAGTCGCAGGAAATCCCATCGGCCAACCTCCTCTCCCTGGTTTTATAGATGGCCAGTTTGGCCAGGACTAAGAGGAGGTTGACAAGGAGATCCCGCGACCGTGGGGGCCACGGATAGGGAGTGCATAGACAAACAGGTGAGGGGAAAAGTGCAACCAAAAATGCAATAGGAGATCCAAGAGGAGCCGGAACAGGGGCTGCAACCTGGCGCACTCTAAATAAACATGTGCCAGGGTCTCCTTCACGCCGCAAAAGGGGCAAGTGTTGGGGACAGGGGTAAACCGCGCCAAGTACACGCCCGTGCTCACGGCCCCGTGAAGGAGCCGCCAACTGACATCCCCGGCGGGCCTCGGGACTAGGGCAGAATACAGGCTGGCCCACTGGGGCTCCTCACCCTCGAAAGGTGGCAGGAGGTCCCGCCATTTCGTATCGGGGCGGGACGCGAGGGTGAGGTAGTGAAGCGTGTGGAGCACGAGCATGTACAGATGTTTCCTTGGCGCGGTCTAGAACAAAACCGGCTGCCGATCGGGCAGCCGGCTTGCAGTGAAAGGGCGAGGGGGGTGATTGGGTCCACGGGGCAGGGGCCCGATAAAAAGATCCACAGGGCCCGGGGTGGAAGGTGGGCGGGGCGTGCCCTCTCGCAGGACCCGGTCGAGGTAAACCCGAGCAGCGGGCAGTAAAGCAGCCTTCACCTCCTGAAGTACGCGCCGGGGGGTACGAAGGCTGGAGAGCCCCATGCGCTGAGCGAGCGTCAGGGGATCCAGCCAGTCTCCCCGGTCGTAGTCCAGGAGGTCTCCGACCCTGGTGACTCCTGCCAAGACCAGCCTCTGGCGCACCGCGGGGGACTCCGCCACCTGCACACGGAGCTGGGGGTTGTGTAGCAGGGGCTCCGCGAGGAGATCGACCCCCACGGTGGCCGCCACGGACCTGGTCGTTGAAAAGAGCTTCCAGGTCCAGAGGAGGTCTTGGTAGAAGACCGGCAGCCCAGAGAGGTCTCGCGGAAGACCTCTCGGATGGAGAGAAAAGAGCTGCCAGTCGTATCGGAGCCCTCGGAAGCGGCGGAGGAAGGTGTGTGCCAATACGCTCCACGCCGGACTACCCACACCGTACAGGAGCCTCTGCAGGGCCTGGAGGCGGAAGACGTGGACCTGAGTGCGCAGGCACTTCAGGCCCTGCCCCCCCTCCTCCAGGGGCAGGTGGAGGACCCCTGCAGAGACCCAGTGCGTTCCTGGCCAGAAGAACTCCAGAACCGCTGTCCGGAGGTTGGCCAGGAAATCCGGGGCCGGGACCAGGGTGTTGAGCCGGTACCAGAGCATGGACAGGACTAATTGATTCAGCACCAGCGCCCTCCCCCGAAGAGAGAGGCACCGGAGTAGTCCTGTCCATTTCCGGAGCCGCGCCCTCACCCCGCCCTCTAAACCATGCCAGTTCTCCGGCGGAGACGGATGCGTGGCAGAAAGGTAAACGCCGAGATAGAGCAGCGGACCCGCGCTCCACCGGATGGCCTGAAGCGCGGGTGGGAGGGAGCTCGCCTGCCACCCGTCCCCTACCACCAGGCCAGAGCCCTTGACACAGATGACCCGGGCGGAGGAGGCCGCCGAATAAATGGCCTGGCAAGCCTCCACCCGCGCCAAGTCGCCCGGGTCCTGGACCACGAGGAGCACATCGTCGGCGTACGCCAACAGGACCAGCCGCAGCTCCGGCTCCCGGAGCACCAACCCTGTCAACCTCCGACGGAGGAGACAGAGGAAGGGCTCGATCGCCAGAGCGTACAGCTGACCCGAGAGGGGACACCCCTGCCGTACTCCTCGCCCGAAGCTGACCGGCTCGGTCAGGGTCCAGTTGAGCCTGACCAGACACTCCGCGGAAGCGTACAGCACCTGGAGAAAACCCACAAACTGGGGTCCGAAGCCTAACGCTTGCAGAGTGCCCAGGAGATACCCGTGATCCACCCTGTCGAACGCCTTCTCCTGATCCAGGGACAGGAGGGCGAACGACAGACCATCCCTACACCCTAATTCCAGAAGGTCCCAGACCAGATACAAGTTATCAAAGATCGTGCGGCCCGGGATGGTGTAGGTCTGGTCCGGGTGGACCACGTCCGCCAGCACGGACCCTAGCCGAATCGAAATGGCCTTCGCAACGATTTTATAGTCCGTGTTGAGGAGCGAGATGGGACGCCAATTCCGTAAATCGCGGAGGTCCCCCTCTTCGGCAATAAAGCGAGCACGGCTCGCCTGCACGAAAGAGGAGGACCCGCTCCGCAAAGACTCGGCCCAGGCGGTGGCGAGGTCTGGGCCGAGACATCCCAGAACACGCGGTAGAACTCCACGGTCAGCCCGTCCATGCCCGGAGATTTATTGGTGGGCATGCGGCGGAGGGCTTCGAGAACTTGGCCAGAGTGAGAGGCAGCTCTAGCGGTCCCGGTCGCCCGCGCTGACCGTCGGGAGTCCGTCCCAGAGCACTTTGCAAGCGGCAGGATCGGTCGGATCCGGGAGAAAGAGCCGCGTAGAAGGCCCTGGCCCTCCGCAGATCTCCGGCGGATCCGGGAGGGGGGTGCCGGCCGCCGCCAGGAGGCAGGTGGCGTGCTTTTGGCCCCCTCCTTTTCTCCAGGGCGTAGAAGAAGCGGGAGCCGCGATCCATCTCGAAGGAGGCAGATGCGGGATCGAACAAAGGCACCCGGGCTCGATGATCCTCGAGGCCCGGGCTCCTCCGCTTCTCGGCACGCTCCGCAGAGGATGGATCCTCGGGGCTGGCGGCCAGACGCCTCTCCAGCTTCAAAACCTCCCGTTCCAACTGCTCTATCGCCGCATCCCTCCGTCGGCTGGCGCCCCGGGTGTAGTCGCGGCAGAAGAGCCGGGCGCGCACCTTCCCCAGGTCCCACCATTGCCGCGCCGAGGGAAAGGCGCGTCTCTGCCCTCGCCAGGCCAGCCAGAACTCCCGGAAGGACACCACGAAGCCCACGTCCTCCAGCAAACTATTATTAAAATGCCAGTAGGCCGGCCCCGGCCTCTCCGTGCAGAGAGAGGCCGTCATGGTGGCAAGGTGGTGATCAGAAAAGGGGGCCGGCCGAACGCTGGAGGAGTGGGCTCGTGAAAGGTGGAAACATGACAGATAAATGCGGTCCAGCCGGGAGTGGCGCGACCGATGGGCCTCCACCCGGACGAAGGTGAAAGTCGAGACGTCGTCCGGGTGGTGGTCGCGCCAGACGTCCACCAGGGAGTGGCGCTCGACGATCTCCCGAAGGACGTCCGCTGCGGCCGGGCACTGCTCGGTCCCCGAGCGGTCCCGTTCCTCGAGGGTGGTGTTAAAGTCCCCGCCCAGGACCAGGCACTCACGAGGATCCAGGGAGCCGAGGAAGGCGGACGCCTGCTGATAAAAACGCAACCTCTCCGGGCCCGATGTCGGGGCGTAGACGTTGATGAGATTAACCACAAGCCCCTCCATGCGGACCCGGAGGTGCAGCAGGCGGCCCGGCACAGCCTCGGCAACCCCCAGCACCTTGGGCCGTAGGTCGGGGGAGAACAGGGTCGCCACTCCCGCCGAGCGAACCGAGAGGTGGCTAAAGTAGACCCTGTCCCCCCACTCCAGCCGCCAGCTAGCTTCAGCGGCCGGATCCGTATGGGTCTCCTGCAGGAAAACCACAGAGTACCCCCCGACCTGAAGGAAGGAGAGCACCTGGCTCCTGCGGAGACCCATCCTACAGCCCCGGGCGTTCAAAGTGGCAAAGATGATCGGCGCCATGAGGAGTGCTGGGGGGGATCCTCGCTGGCAGACACGCCCACGGCCTCCGTCGGGCCGTGCAGCAATCCGTGACCAAACCCGTGGGTGAGGAGAGAGTCACGGAAGAGACAGACCTGCCGGTAGGTCGCGGTGGCCTGCTTCCCGGTCCCCTTACCCTCCCCTATGAGGGCCTTTGCGGCCCGGAGGATTAGATGGAAATCCCCCCACCGCTGGAGCGCGAGTTGGACTTTGTTACGGGAGCCACGGACGTCCTCAAGGAACGCCCGCAGCTCCTCCCTCAGCGCATGGGGGGGCGGGGTAACGGACCGATGACCGTCCCCCAGCGGGGCCCCCGTCACAGCCCCGTGGCCCACCAAGGCGGGCAGGCAGGGGGCAGACCCTCGACGTGGCGTCCGATCTGCCGACGCCACGCGGCCCGCCCCGCTCCCCAGTTCAACAGGGGGCGGCGGAAGGAGAGCAGCAGCCCCTGATGGGTCAGAGCAGGGAAAAACAACTAAGGCCGCACCCTGGGGAGTATCCCGAGGGGCGGCAATGGCATCACGGGAGGTGGAGGGGACAAGAGTAGGGCAAGGGGTCGGTTGGCCCACACCCAAGAGGACACCCCCGGGAATCGGGTCCGGGCAGCGGGGCATCGGCCGTCGCCTCGATGGGCTCGGCGGCCGTCAGCGGGGTGCCACCCGCAGCCGGGATGATGGAGGATCCCAGGGGACCCTCAGAGGCAGGAGCAGAAGCGGCAGTCAGGGGAGGGGAAACCGGGGACAGGGGGACCGAGGTGAGGTCACTCAGATCGAGGCCCGCTAGTAAAGGGTCGTCCTCCCCCCGCGTAACCGGGGTCAGACCCAGGGCCTTGATCTCCTCGTAGATGGAGGGGAGATCGCCGTCCGCCACCCCGGGGCCCTCCCCGCCAACACCCGAAGCGACGCCCACCTCAGTCCTCGCGGAGGCTGCGGATGGCAAGCGGGCAAGGGGGGCTCCCTCGAGGGCTTCCTCAGGAAGGGACCCTGGAGGAGGGGCAGCGTCACCGTCCGGTGCTGCCACGTCGCGCCCAGCCGGCACCACAAAACGGGCGTCTTCGGGGGGCAAGGCGGAAGGCTCGTCATCAGAGACCCCCTTCCTGCTCTTCCGGGGGGCCTCCGAATCTGAAAGATGTAATGGGACCGGAGCCTTCCGCTTGCCCCGCTTCCCCTGCGCTAAGGACCATCCCTCCATGGCATCATCCAGGGGCTGGCTAACAGGGGTCAGGTCTGGGGGCAAGGGCAGCGGCTTAGGGACTCGGGGAGGCAACGGAGGGGCAACAGGAACAAGGGAGGAGTCTCCCTGGGGCGGGCCCTCTCCCACGCTTGGTGTTAACTCCGCCGCACCCTCCTCCACAGCGGTGGACTGAGAAGGAGGAGGGGCAGCTTCAGGTGCTGGGCAGCTAGGGGCACTGGCGGTGACGGGGCCGGCGCCATACCGGGGCTCGGGGGTCCCGGACGCTCCTCCGTGCCGGGCCAAGGGGCAGTCCCTCCGGACGTGCCCCATCGCCCGGCAGAGGTAGCACCGGGCCTCCCCCGTTGAATAATGCACCCGGTAGCGGGCTCCCTGGTAGGGGACCACAAAGGACCCCTCGAGCGCCTCTCCGTCACGTGCCGCCGGCGGCAGTTGAAGCTGCACTTGCCGGCGGAACGAGAGGACGTGACGGAGGGCGGGGTCCTTGCAGCCCAACGGGAGAGGGCTGATGACAGAAATAGGGTGCCCCAGGGCAGAAAGGGCGGGCAGCAGGGCGGCATTGGGCAGGAAGGGAGGGACGGAGGTCAGGACCAAGCGGACCCCCAGGTCTTCCAAGGGCTCCAGGGGCACAAACACGCCCCCCACTGCCAGACCCGTCTCTACCGCTTCCTGGGCGGCGGCCTCCGACGCCAGGAAGAAGACCACCTTCCCGTACATTTTGGAGGCCGCCACAATGGCCGTGGGCCCCACTACCCTCGCCAACGCCCTCACATAGGTTTCGACGTGGGGCGAGGCGGGCACCAGGAGGCAACGGACGCCGTGCTTCCTAGTCAAGGTGGGAAAGGGGCCCCGGCCGCTAGAGATGGTAGTGGAAGCGGCAGGCGGAGGAGTAGCGGCAGGCAGGGGGGCCGCCGCCACCTGGGCATATGTCCTGGGGGCCGGGGGAGGGACACCTGCGGAGCTGGTAGAGGGAACAGCGGGGAGGGATGCCGCGGCCGGTACCGGGACCACGGCAGCAGGGGTAGTCCCCGCCATGGAGGGCCTGGTCTTTATAGCTGGGCCCTTACCCTTCTTCCCACCCCGACCTTTCCGACCGGCTGGGGGGGCTCCCTCCGAATCGGAAGGGGCGAAGGACGTGGCAGCAGCGGACGTCTCCCCGATACTCGCCGTTGCCGGTGCCCCAGCGGGGGCAGTGGCAGGTAAACCGGCAGCGGCGGTCGAGGTAGAGGCTTGGGGATTGGACATCGGGGTTTCGGGAGGAGGCGGTGGGAGCATCGCGAGGTCTCCCCGCCGCGTCCCCGCCATAACGAGGCGGGAAGGGGACAAACAGCGAGGGGAGGAGGGAAAGGAGGCGACCACCCTCCCGCTAGGCTGCAGGCAGGGGAGGAGGGTGCCAAAGGGAAGGCTAAAGGGGCGTGGGAGCAATCAAGGACCCAGGGGCGGGAGGGTGGCAGGTCACCGACCCAGAGGGGAATTCCGGCTCCTCTAGTTGCACTAGGGGACCAGGGGGGCTAACAACATTGGGGGGGTGCAGTGAACAAGGGCAAACTCAAATGGGGGAAGGGCACAAGCGCATGGGAGGGGGCATGGGCGCACAAGGGGAGGGGCCAATCAGGGCTGGGGGATCACAGGGCCGGGGGGAAAATCAAACTAGGAACAGGGCAGTGGGACCACGGGGCTAGCTGCAGGGCTGGGGCAGGACAGTCAGGGCCACAGAGGAAATGGGCGGGGCAGACAAATGTGGCAAAGGAGAGGGGGTCAGGCCAAGGGGGTGGGGGTGGGGGGTGCGCCCACGGGCACTTGTGCAAAAAGTCAATGCAGCTGGCTGCTGCTGCAGGCCCAAATGGTGGAGGTGGGCGTGGCAAGCCAGGTGAGCAGCTCAGTCCCAGAGGCAGGAGAATGAGGCAGATGGAAAAACGCCAGCGGGGGTGGTGGAGGGGGCAACGACGGTGGTGGGGGCGAAGGGGGACACAGATGGACCGGGGGCAGGCTCCACGCCACACCCCCAGTGTCCCAACAGACACAGTCCAAGCCCCCACCACAAGAGCACAGTCCGAAAAATACTCAGTCCTTAGGTGCCCCCTCCACGGTGGCCTTCAGAGTCTCTACGAGGTCCTCCAGCAGCAGCAGGCAGCACTCTCCATCTCCTCGGGGCTCCAGCAGCTCCTCAGCAGCTAACACAGCAGCTCCAGCAGCTCCAGGTGGTGGTCTGGTGGCTAGGCAGGAGGGACCCCGCCCAGAAGATGGTGGTGGTGGCTTCCTCAGCAACAAGGCCTGGAGCTGGGGTCCCTCACTCCCCTCCTCTGGGGAGCGGGCCAGCAGCCCCCCCCAAGGGGCTGTGGGTGGAGCAACAGCAGCAACTGGGTGGTGGGGGGAAATCTACTAGCCAGCCAGCAAGCAGATAGCAGAGAAAGGGGGTGGGTGGTGGTGTCTAGCCCAGCCAGGGGAGCAGCCGGAGCCAGAGCAGTAGCAGCAGTGAGGGCCCAGCAGGAACAGCAACAGCAGCAGCAGCCCTCTCCCTCCTACCCTCTACAGCAGAGGAGCAGAAAGGAGGTCTTCTGGCCACTGGAGAAAGAGTTTTCTGTTCCCTGACTGACCAGAGCAGGGGCTGCTCCAGGCTAATGAGAACACCTGACTCTAATTAACCTGTAACGAGTCAGGTGAGGCCATTCAGTTAATGTGACCACCTGAGTCTAATTAAGGCCCTGCTGATACTATAAAAAGGGCTCACTCCAGTCAGGCAGAGGAGAGCCAGGGAGCCAGAGGAGAAGAAGTGCAGCTGAAGGGCTGGTTACTGAAGACACCCTCAAACCATCGAAAATGGAGCCCTAAGGTAAGGGTGAAGAAGGGAGAAGCAGGAGAGCTGTGGGGAAGTGGCCCAGGGAAATGTAGCAACTCTGGCAGTGAAAGGTTGGCTGCCAACAACTGCTACCATTAGGGTCCCTGGGCTGGAACCCGGAGTAGAGGGCGGGCCTGGGTTCCCCCCAACCCACCTCTACAGGAATAGCTCCTGGAAGGGGAAGTCAGGTCCCTGTCAGGACAGGAGGCTGAACAGAGACTGTGGGAGTTCTCTCACCAACCTCCTTGCAGCCTGTGATGAAAAGGGCTCAGTAGATTGTAACCCTGGCCCTAGAGAGAGATGGGCTATGTGGAGGGTCACAGTGAGCCACTGAGGCTAGCATAAACTGCCTAGAAGCGCAGGACCCACGGGAGCAAGGTCAGAGCTCTGCCACACCTTTCAGAATGTGTCCTCAAACCTTTGGGGCTATCTCAATAATCAGCTCATAAATACACCTCTGATATAACACTGTCCTCCGGAGCCAAAAAATCTTACCACATTATAGGTGAAACCGCATTATATCGAACTTGATTTGATCCACCGGAGCGTGCAGCCCCACCCCCCTGGAGCGCTGTTTTACCACATTATATCTGAATTTGTGTTATATCGGGTGGCGTTATATCGCGGTAGAGGTGTATTGCTAAGGAAACTTAAGTAAGTTGTAAGTGACAATAGTCTGAAACCCACTAACAGTGCTTTGTTGTTCTGTGGCTGGAGAGGTGTTAACAGGCCACTGAACATGAAAGGATCTCTTACAATATGTGCTAACTACATATTTATGTAACCCTTCTGCTGGGCCGAAACGATAGCAGCAAGGGCCGGGTTCAATACATAGGGGTCCCTTCCCCACAACATAATGCAAAACCAGCTTGAGCCCCCACCCAGTGACCTGGGAAAATCTTACACACACCCCTGGGCAACTTGAGGAGGCAATACTTCCCCTCTCGCAAGCACAGAGTCTTGGTGTAGCAGAAAAGGTTTAATTACATGATAAACAACAAGTATTAAATTGAGAAAATACCTCAGCTAGAGTTCATAGGTCAAACCGTGAGCAAAGACCCACCCCAGCAAATTGGGCCGTGTCCTTCTCTCGAGGCCCTTGAGTCCAGCAACCCCCAAATCACCCACAGTCCCAAAAGTCCCACAATCCAAAAGTCTCTGTCCCGGGTCAGTGCAGCCCCAGAGTTCAAGAGTCTCTCTGCAGAGGACCCCTCCCCAGCCTGGGTAGAAAAGGGCACCTTACATGGTTTCGGGGCCAACTGCCCTGCCTCTTCGTGGGGTTCTGCTTCCACTAGTCATCCCCGCAAACAGCTCAGCTCCGCTTGCTCTGTGGGCTGCTCTGCTCTGCCAGCTGCTCTGGTCCACCAGCTGTCCTATGATCCACTCCAGCCGTCCTCGCGAGCTGCTTGGCTCCACTCACCCAGTGGCTGCACAAACTGCTCCACTCCGCTCTGCCAGCTGCTCTGCTCCACGGTATTGCTTCAGGCTCCCCCACTCATTAGCACAGTACTCAGTGCTCTCAGCTCAGCAAGTCCAGCTCTTCAGTGATTTCAGCTCTTAGTGATTCCAGCTCATAGTAGGGGAGCCCCAGTGCCAGTGAGTTTAGCTCAGTAACCTGTATCTAGACTCTTAAGGGAATCAAAAAAATTAACTCTGACATTCTACAGTGGAGAGAGGCATAGGTGGAACTGGTGCTTCTGGCTCACACAAGAAGCCTGCACCACCAAATACAGATATCTGTCCCCAGCCTCTCTCTCTTGACTGGGTTTTGGAACCCATGTCCCTTGTCTAGCAAGTGCTATTTAGTTGACAATGAAACCCTCTATCATAAGACAGTTTTGTAGTTCCTCATTTACTTAATCGGGGTGACAACATTTTATTGCTCCTGCCCCTATAACAACGAAATTGGGGCTCCCATAGCTGTGAAAATAACCATCCCAGGCTGCTGTTTGGTATGCTAAGTGGGGTGGGAGTGCCAATGCAAATAACTGACATGCTAATGCGAATACTTGAAACTTCTTTCTGCACTCCCCATAATCTACCACCAGATGTCAGGGTAGAGCTCATCCTGACTCTGCTTACATTTACAATAAAGAAATCCATTCCACCTTGTGTTTAGTAGAGAGACCTCTGACTGACTGATAGCAATCTGGTGTCGCAGGTTCCCATAGTGCAATTTATATTTGCTTCTCGACTGTCAGTGCAGCTTTCATTTTGGCACACAGACCCAGGAATATGGCCTTGCGCATAAAAAAATTCTGCAGCCACTGCTCATCATCCCAAACCTGCATTAAGATGAAATCCCACTAGTTGGTGCTGGTTTCTCGGCCCCAGAACTGGAGATCCAGCATCTGCAGCTGCTCCGTGAATGCCACCAACAGTTTTGAATTGGTTGTTGCTAAATTCCACAGCAATCTGTTCTGGATGGAAACATCATGTCCACCATGTCTATTCCTGCAGCTCAGTAAATACTGCAGCATCGTGCACCCTGGGCTTGCCATACTCATGACAATAGTGCAGAGCCATGCAGACTGCATGCTTCTGTCAGAGATGGCAGAGCGTGAGGAGGGCCACCTGGGTTTGTGAGATTTAGGAAAAATCCCAAAAATTATGTATAATTGTACGTATGTGATATGTATAAAATTAGGGGATGCACTATGTGAAGTTGATCCCTTTGTGACCCATTTTGGCCCCAGCATGCATTGCCAAATCTTCTGTGTGGGGGCAAGTTGCTCAGTGGGATACTTATCAGTGACGCACCGCACTGTGGATTGATACAAACATTTCTGGTGCTCAGCGCTGACACAAGGAGTCAAGTAGGCATGCGCACATGTGACATACTAACTGTGGTGATTCTATGGGGACATAAGTAAGTTTGCAGTGTAGATATGGCCTTAGCTATATGAAATATTTGGGAGCGGTAACAGGAAAAATATGAGGATAGTCCAAGATTCATTCAGGTGTCTAGGCTCCTGCTTTTGTGGAACTTGGCCTACTACACCCTAAAGGCTCAGGAACAAAGAGGCACATAAAAAGAACTCAATATCATTTATACCGCTACCTCAGTATAAAGCCACCCGATATAACATGAATTTGGATATAACGTGGTAAAGCAGTGCTCCGGGGCGGGGGGGGGGGGGGGGCTGCACGCTCCGGTGGATCAAAGCAAGTTCAATATAACACGGTTTCACCTATAACGCGGTAAGATTTTTTGGCTCCCAAGGACAGCATTATATCAAGGTAGAGGTGTATTTCTTTATAATTTCATTACTTGTGGGTGTGTAACTCATGACTTTCAACTTCCTGTGGTTGTCAAGCTATCTGGGGGTTATACATGTGTGTTCATTATGTTATGAGGGCCAAAATTATAACTGGGTTCAAAAAATAATTAGATCAGTTCCTCACAATAGGTCCATCAATGGTTATTAGCCAAGATGACCAGGGATGCAACCCCATTCTCTGGATGTTCCTAATCACTTGATGATTGCCAGTTCTGTTCATTCCCTCTGAAGCACCCGGCATTGGCGACTGTAGGAAGACAGGATACTGGCTAGATTGACCATTGGTCTGATCCACTATGGCCGTTGTTATGTTCAGCAAAAGTTGTAGAAGATTTTTGCCCTTGGGAAGGATGTAACATGAGACAGTGAGTATAATGCCCTTATTGAATATTTGCAAATCAAGTTCTACACACAAGCAATAACAGGTAAAAAAGCACTAAAGGCTGCACTGAGAGGCAAAATAAGTGTAGCAAAAGGCAATCTCCATTGGTGGATCAAATGCAAACAAAGTTTTGACAACAGGCCAGACTTCAGTCAGACTGGAAGTCACATGACCCAACAGAATAAACTTGTGCTATAAAAAGAAAAAAAGTTAGAATTAAACACTCCAAATTAAAAATAACAGTAAAAAACATAGCAAGTGCTATACTAGAAACACAGATGGAATTTCTAAAACTACTAGCAACCTTTTACTTACAAATATTTTTGATGAGTATTAGCTATTAAAATAAAAAATAAATAGCACAATGACATGCATATGCACAATGATAACAAAGATAAATGATGAAGTGGTCAGAGTAGTAAGAGTAATTGAAATAACATTTTAAAAGGCGCAAAACTATAATTAAAATGGATTACAAGGAAGGGAGCGCAATTCAGGGAATCACAGCAGGAGATAAGAAAAATTTGTGAACTGTTATGAGACTTCATGTAGACATATAAAGTGATAAGAGATTCTTTTAAATACTCAAAATGTATGACAGAGTTTTTGAGGGGGTATATGTGAAATATTACAATGCATTAATTTCCTGTAGCACCTCAGCACGTTATATCAGATAGAGAGGAGTTGCTGTGCCTAGGCACTGACAGTCTGGGAATTGGGATGTCTGTGCCTTTGAGAACCCAGCCCTGGGAAGCTTGTGCTGAGAAGTAGTGTCTTGTGAGAGGGGAAATAAAAAAAGCCCCTCTGCCTTCCCATCCCTATTTTTGCGAACATGACAGGTGGCTCAACCCATTGAGGTAACTGTTACCCCCCTCTGCCCCTCCCTGTGCAGGGGTTTTGCCCTCTGCCATGGTCTGGCAGCATCTCCCCCTCAGGCTTAACCCCATCTCCTACCCCCCTCCCTGATTTTGTCCCTCAGCCCCTCTCCTGCCACTACCTATAGCCGCTTGACCCCCCCCCAGGCCAGTAAATTTCCACCCCCTGCTCTGACCCTGACCCTCACCCCCCTCCAATTTGCCCCTTTGCCCCTTTTTAAGCCCTCTAAAGAGCAGGCAGCAGAGTCTGAGTCCAAGTAAGGGCAGAATGAGGGCAGCGGCTTCAGCAGATGTTGCTGAGCATGCTCAGTTCATGCGAGCATGCTCAGTGCAACCTAGATAGGAAATTCTGCCAGGCCATAATTTGCTACCAGTAGCAATTACTGATACATAAGGATGTTGTTTGCTGACTTGTCCTAATTTGCTACCCATCACCTTTAGCGTCATCTGGTCCAGGGAGAGCTAATTGTGACTGATGGGGGGGAGTTGCATCTGTCATAAGTTGCTACCTCTCATCTTGTAGAACAGGGCTCGGCAACCTTTCAGAAGTGGGTGCTGAGTTTTCATTTATTCACTCTAATTTAAGGTTTCACGTGCCAGTAATATATTTTAACACATTTAGAAGGTCTCTTTCTATAAGTCTATAATTGAGCTATTGTTGTATGTAAAGTAAATAAGGTTTTAAAAATGTTTAAGAAGCGTCATTTAAAATTAAATTAAAATGCAGAGTCCCCCGAACCGGTGGCCAGGACCCGGGCAGCGTGAGTGCCACTGAAAATCAGCTCACGTGCTGCCTTTGGCACGCGTGCCATAGGTTGCCTACCCCTGATGTAAGCGGTGAAGCACCAACTGGTCTGGTTTTGGGACTGGTGTTCTGCTGACTCAGGATAGGCCCCGGTGTCCCACCCCCATTATGACAGTGGGGGTGAAGGGCCCTCTGGGGCCAAAATTGAGTGAGTAGCATTGTGCCATGTGGGTCACAGCACCAATTTTGGCCTCGTTCCCCCTCCAAAATGGGGCACGGGCCAGGGACAAACCTGAGTAGATAGTGGGGCCACCACGTGTGAGATAAGGAAGGGAAAACTTAGTTTGAAGAATGTGCTGGGGCATTCAAACTAGATGATCATGATGGTCCCTTCTGCCCTTAAAGTCTATGAAACATGGGTTGGTGACATTTGTGTTTTCACTGTTATAAAGCTTTTACATTTGGAATCTGTGTTTAATGTCATGAAATAATTCTCACCCCCACACACATTGTCTGACAACCCCCCAGAATTTTCCACAACTGTGAAAATTCAAATAGATTAAAAAACACTCAAAATCAATTATGCACTGGCACCTATGTGTCCTCCTTCCTTCCCAAGATCTTTACATTTTATCTTTCATGCCCAAATTGTAACTTAATTGTGACCTTTTCACAGTTGAGATGGAGAGATTCCCTCTTCCCCTCTTCACTGTCATGCTCCACTCCAACACTGCAGCCTCTGTCCGAGGCTTAGAGTTTATCCTCTCCCCATTCTACCCCCTCCTCCCAGCCTGGCACTTGCCACAATGTTCCTTGCTCTCCATGCTTAGGAATCACACTTTGATTTCTTTGATCCTGACTCAGACTCCTGAGGGATAGAGATGAAAATGTCCCAGATCTGGAGGGGGAATTAAAATGAACCCCAAAGCTCTGTTTGAGCTTTCTGAGCTTAAATCTCTATTTCCATCTATTGGTAAAGTGGCTTCTAGACTTTTTCCAGCCAAGTCCAGAACATTTGGAGATGGGCAGATTTTGGCTTTGGTTTGTTTTTGTTTCTTTTTTTTCTTTTTTGCATTACGACGCTGCTAAAACTTTTGTAAATGACACAACCAAGTAATGAGGACACTGAGATAATTTCTCTCCTGTGTGAAGGAGTCTCTGATGTCCAGTGTGGTGTTAGCTCCAACTGAAGCATTTTCCATGCTAAAGACATCTGAAAGGGCTCTTTCCTGTGTGTATTTGCTGCTGCTTGATGCCGTGAGAGCACCAAATGAAGATACCCCCACATTCAAAGCTCTTTCTTCTGTGAATTATCCAATGGGGAATAATGTGTGAGTTCAGACTCAATTTTTTCCTGCAGTTATTGAAGCTTTTCCCACAATCCAAGCATTTATGGGTTCTCTCTCTTGTGTGTACTGTCTAATGGGAAGCAAGGTTTGATCTTCGAATGAAATTTTTTCCACTGTTGAGGCATTTATAGATTCTATCCCATGTAAATTCTCTGATGACCTGGGATTAAAGCTTTTCCTATCATCCATTTCTCTCTTGTGTGAATTGTCTGATGTGAATAAGGTGTGAATTCTGACAAACTTTTCCCACAGTGGATGCATTTTCACAGTTTCTCCCCCTTGCAGGTTCTCCCATGCTTAATAAGACCTGTGCGCTGACTGAAGTTTTTCTCACAGTCCAAACATTTATAGGATTTCTCTCCTGTGTGAGTCCTCTGATGTGCAATGATGGCTGATGGTCCACTGACATTTTTCCCACAGTCCAAGCATTTATAGGTTCTCTGTCCTGCGTGCAGTCTTCGACAGGCAGTGAGATTTGAGCTCCGACTGAACCTTTTTCCACAGTCCAAACATTTATAGGATTTCTCTCCCGTGTGGGTTCTCTGACGTACAATAAGAGTTGATGAGTCAGTGAAACTTTTCCCACACTGAAGGCATTTATATAGCCTCTCTCCGATGTGGCTTCTCCCATGTCTAATAAGGGCTGAGTGATGACTGAAGCTTTTCCCACAGTGCAAGCATTTAAACGGTTTATCTCCCATGTGTGTTCTCTGATGTGTAGCAGGCAAGCGGAGAATCCATTCTCCCTGGCAGCCAGGACCTTTTCATCATCCTGGAGCCAATACCTTCCCAAGGAGGGTTCCCGGACCCTGAAACCGGAGAAGGAACCTCTAGTGAGTGCAAATTTGTAACTACACTACAGGGTTTTAAATCAATTCTGTTTAATGTTTGGTTTGCCCTGAAGACTTGGGATTCATTCACGGCCAGTACAGCTACTGGAAAAGTCTGTTAATGTGTCTGGGGATGGAGCAGGAATCTGCAAGGGACATCTCCATGAAGCTCCCCTGGAGGTACTCTGAAAGCCTTTGCAGAAGGTTGCTGGGGAGGGCTGCCTTATTTCATCCTCCATGGTAGGACACTTTACCATGCCAGTAGCAAGTAGTCTGGAATCATTGCAGCACAAAGCATGGCAGAGAGTGGTCCTGGGTTTTGGTCGCATTCAAGCAACATTCAGTCTACATCTTTCTGTGTTAGCCTCAGAAGAGTGATATCATTCATGGTCACCTGATTGAAATAGGGAAATTTTTGTAAGGGAACAGTAAAAGGTCCCCGTTCATGCTGGGCTGTTTGCGTTTGGCTAAAAGGGATCATCCCTGAGAATAGCCACACGGTGGGGTGAGGGGAGGGGTGTGCTGCACATCCACCCAAAAACTGCAGCCCCTCCTTTTAAATGGCAAACCCAACCAGCATTGCTTGCTATGGGAAAGGAGGGCACTGTAGTTTGAAACCATTCCCACATGTTATGAAGAAGCCAACCCCGCATACCCTTTGGCTTACCATGGCTGCCTGGAAACCGAATTCTGTTGCCCAGCTGTGTGTGATGTGTCACCATACCGGCAGGCGCTCAATATAAAAGGCAAAATGCGACCTTGTACCTAAAGCACGTGTGCTGTCTGCTGTGAATTGCTTGATTCACTGTGAAAGAGTCTCCCTTTTGTTCTCAGAAAGGTATCTTCTTAAATTCTACTCTTCCTTTTTATCCCCCCACAGGTGCAAATGTTTCTACGCTCCCTATTATCTCTGTCCCAGAGGTTATCGCAGATTAGAAGGTGAAAAAAACACACTTGCGATGACATGGTTTCCGAGCTCATGCAGTCCTCCCACACTGATAGGGCACAATTGAATGCATGGAGGCCTACAATGAGTGCGATGAGAAGAGGCAGGAGGTGATGCTGAGGCTAATGGGGGAGCAAACAGACATGCTCAGGCATCTGGTAGAGCTGCAGGAAAGGAAATGAGCACAGACCGCCGCTGCATCCACTGTATAACTGCCTGCCCTTCTCCCCAAGTTCCATATCCTTCTCACCCAGACACCCAAGAACACAGGGGAGGAGGCTCCTGCACCCAGCCACTCCACTCCAAAGGGTGGCCCAAGCAACAGAAGGCTGTCATTCAAACAGTTTTGATTTGTAGAGTGGCTACAATAAGCAATGTGCCCTTGTCCTTCCCTCCTCCCCTCCTCCCCCACCCCACCCTGGCTACCTTGTCAGTTATCTCACTTTTTTTTAATGAATAAAGAAAGAATGCATGGTTTCAAAACAATGGTGACTTTATTTCTTTTGCCAACTGTGATCAAAGGGGGGAGGGTGGTTGGCTTACAGGGAATTAAAATCAACAAAGGGGGCGGGTTTGCATCAAGGAGAAACACACACAATTGTCACACCGTAGCCTGGCCAGTCATGAAACTGGTTTTCAAAGCCTCTCTGATACGCAGCATGCCTAGCTGTGCTCTTCTAATTGCCCTGGTGTCTGACTGCTCAAAATCAGCTGCCAGGCAATTTGCCTCAACCTCCCACCCCGCCATAAATGTCTCTCCCTTACTCTCACAGATATTATGGAGCACACAGCAAGCAGCAATAATGATGGGAACATTGATTGCGCTGAGGTCTATCCTAGTCTGCAAACAGCATCAGAGAGCTTTTAAACGTCCAAAGGCAGATTCTACCACCATTCTGCACTTGCACAGGCTATAGCTGAACTGCTCCTTACTATTGTCCAGGCTGCCTGTGTATGGCTTCATGAGCCATGGGAGCAAGGTGTAGGCTGGGTCTCTAAGGATAACAATTGGCATTTCAACATTCCCAACAGTAATTTTCTGGTCTGGGAAGTAAGTCCCTTCTTGCAGATGTTCAAACAGCCCGGCATTCCTAAAGATGCGAGTATGATGCACCTTTCCCGGCCATCCCATGTTGATGTTGGTGAAACGTCCCTTGTGATCCACCAGTGCTTGCAGCACTATTGATAAGTACACCTCACAGTTTACGTACTGGTAGTCAAGGTGGTCCGGTGCCAAGATAGAGATATGTGTTCTGTCTATCGCCCCACCATAGTTAGGAAACCCCATTGCAGCAAAGCCATCCATGATGACCTGCACATTTCCCAGAGTCACTACCCTTTCTAGCAGAAGGTTAGTGATTGCCTTGGCTACTTGGATCACAGCAGCCCCCACAATATATTTGCCCACTCCAAATTGATTCCCGACTGACTGGTAGTGTTATATCCTTGGGGGCAGCCGGTTTAGGAAGAAATCACTTGAGGCCAGACAGCAGACAGCTAACAAAACTACCATTTTATTTACAGACACAGAGCTCACCCAACCGGCCGAAACTGGCTGGGCTATCCCGTAATAATCTAACTCAGTTGCAATAGGAACAAAAACCATGACGACCAAATATACAACAGGTAGCAGTCAGGCGTTGAAAGCTTCCACAGGGCTATCACCACTCGCTTCTCAACTGTGAGGGCTCCTCTCATCTTGGTATTCCTGTGCTTCAGGGCAGGGGAGAACAACTCACAAAGTTCCAGGAAAGTGGCCTTATGCATGCGAAAGTTTCACAGCCACTGGGAATCATCCCATATCTGCAGCACTATGCAGTTCCACCAAGCTGTGCTTGTTTCCCAGGCCCAGAATCGGCGTGCCACTGCATCAACCTGCCTCACTGCCACCATGATGTCCCAATTGTCACATCCCGTGTGCTTTCAGGAACATCTGTGTCCATGTCTTCCTCACAATCGTCCTTGTGCTGGCGGCTCCTAGCCAGGTTCTGCACATACTGCAGGATAAAGCGTGAGGTGTTTACTATGCTCACAATAACAGCGATGAGCTGAGTGGGCTGCATGCTTGCTGCAGGGCCACCCAGAGGATTCAGGTGGCCTAGGGCAAAGCAATTTCAGGGGGCCCTTCCATAAAAAAAATGTTGCAATACTACAGTAACATATATTTGGAAATGTAAAAAATAACCAGTGAAATACATTCAAAAATTAATTTTTAATAATTTGAAAATACACGAAATACGTTATTGAAAAACATTAAATGCTTTAATAGTATGTATACATTTCCAATTACGTAATGGGCTGTCGCTGGGTGATGGTGATGGTTGGTTGCAATGGGCTGTCGCTGCCTGGGGGTGGCACTACTGTTGCCCAGGGCTGGGTGGGGAGCTGGGCTCTGGGTTGGGGGGTGCCCAGCTCAGAGGGGCTGGGCTCAGAGCTAAGGGTCAGGGCTGTGGGGGGGGGGGGAATGGGGTCAGTGGGTGTCCGGTTCAGAGGGGCTGGGCTCAGAGCTGGGGGTCAGGGCTGTGGGGGGATGGGGTCAGGGGGTGTCCAGTTCAGAGGGGCTGGGCTCGGAACTGGGAGTCAGGGATGGGGGGGGTGCCTGGCTCAGAGGGGCTTACCATGCCGCTTACCCCTGCCTCCCCCCTCTTGCAGAGCCTCAGCGAGCCACATCCAGGAGCTCCTGCTGCTCGGCCCGCTGGAACTCGCAGTCCCACCCCCTTACCACTCTGCTCCGAGCAGGAGGACCTCAGGCCCTGCCTGAGCCACGCCACTGCAGCGCTGTCCAGTGCTGCTCCTGGACGCAGCGAGCTGAGGCTCCGGGGGATGGGGGAAGGCGGAGGCGGGGGGGAGCCTCTGACATTCTCGTGGGGGCCCCTGTGGGGCCCAGGGCCTGGGACAAATTACCCCAATTGCCCCCCCACAGGCAGCCCTGGCTTGCCGTGCTATGGCGTCTTCCTGGAAAAAAGGTGTGAAATGATTGGCTGCCGTTGCTTTCATGGAGGGAGGAAGGGATGGGAGACTGACGACATGTACCCCAAACCACCCATGACAATGTTTTGGCCCCATCAGGCACTGGGAGCTTAACCCAGAATTCCAATGGGCAGCAGAGACTGCAGGGACTGTGAGATAGCACCACTCCGTGAATTGATGCTAGCCATGGTATTGAGGATGCACTCCGCCGACTTAATGCGCTTAGTGGGGACACACACACAATCGACTGTATAAAATCGATTTAAAAGATCGACTTCTATAAAATCGACCTAATTTTGTAGTGTAGACATACCTGTGCATTCTGCCTCCACATCCTATCCTAATGTTCACAGGGAAGTTGCATCAGTGAGAAAACTCCTGAGAGCTAACAGGGTGGGTGGGAAGCCATGAGCAATATCTGCCATAATGACATGACACTTACTGACCAAAGCCTGACCTGGGTGGGATGAGGCAGAACTGAGGGTGCTCAAACCACAACTTGGGGATTTTCCGTTTTTTCCTTCATTTGCCATATAGTTTCTGTGTCAGTGTCACTGACTCCTCATCTGTGCAGGTACCTTTTGGGATCTTCCTTTCCTCGGAGGCCTGGAGATCCGGGACTCAACGTTCTTCCCCTGCTTCCAGCCGGGAGATCACGTCAGGTTTTGGAATGGGGAGTACTGCTCAGGGGTGAAATTGTTGTGTATTTGGTTGTCATGGTTTTTGTTGCTATGGCAACTGAGTTAGATTATTAGGGGATAGCTCAGCCTGTTTGGTGAGCTCTCTGTCTGTAAATAAAATGGTAGTTTTGTTAGCTGTCTGCTCTCTGGCCTCAAGTGATTTCTTCCTAAACCGGCTGCCCCCAAGGATATAACAAGTGGCGACGAGGATGGGATCCCGGTGCTGCTCCAGTAACAGAAGGAAGAGAAGTCAAGGTAAAGAACAAACAAACAAAAAACCTGCTTGTTTGCACTGATTGTGAAAGTGAAACTAAAAATCATGGCTACTCTGACCAGGCCACTGGAACCTTTAGATGAGAATATAGAGCAATGGCATGTGTATACTGAGCGTTTTGAGCTTTTTGGTATTGCAAATGACATTATAGAAGCGAAGAAGGTGCCAATATTCTTAAGTGTTGTAGGGGCTAAAACCTACTCCCTGCTATGCAGCTTACTACACCCTGTTAAGCCTGAGACTAAATCTTACAATGACGTTGTGAAAATCCTGGGGTCCCATTTCTCCCCAAAACCACTGGTAATTGCTGAAAGATATAGGTTCCACAAAAGAGACCAAAAGGAAGATGAAACAGTTGTACAATTTGTAGCCATTTTAAAAAAGCTAGCAGAACACTGTGAATTTAAAGAGATGTTAAATGATGTCCTGCGTGACAGGTTAGTGTGTGGCCTCTACAGTGAAGCTATACAGAAGCGCCTACTGACAGAGGCTCAACTTACATTACAGAAGGCTGTTGATATTGCTGTCTCCATGGAACTGGCTACAAGGGAGGCGCAATACATCGGTGCATCCCCTAGGGTGCAAAAAGTGTCACAAGACCCAACCCACAAAACTGTGCAGAGTCAAGAATGTTACCGCTGTGGTAAGCCGGGTCACCAGGCATCAGAATGCTGGTGTAAAGACCTGGTGTGTCAACACTGTGGCAAAAGGGGACACATTGAGTGTGCCTGTAAACAAAAGAAAAAGAGGCCTGTGGTCTGGCCAACAAAAAGAGGAACCCTGCATACCCTAGAGCAGACCCAGGATGATCAAGGTGACACCTCATCGCAAGAGGAAGTGCCACTGCATGTTTTGTCTTTGGCAATGGGCTCACATGAATACTGGGTAACCCCGTTGTTGGATGGCAAACCTATATGCATGGAACTGGACACCGGTGCAGCCGTCTCACTGGTCTCTGAGACTGTGTATAAAGAAAAGCTACAGTATCTTCCGCTTAAGGCAACAAAAACTGTTCTGAAGACGTATACGGGAGAAGCTGTGCCCATGTTGGGCACTATTGATGTTAAGGTGGAGCTCAATGGACAGGCTGCTAAATTGCCTCTGTTTGTGGTGAGAGGTAACTACCCAGCCTTAATGGGTAGGTCTTGGCTTGGGAAGATTCAACTGAACTGGGCAGAAGTGCACCGGATGACTAAAAAAGAAACCAGTCTAACCCCTATTCTAAGGAAACATGCTGCTGTTTTTGGAGATGATGATCAGAGTGCACTGAGGACTGGTGGAGTATTTGTCACAAAGGGCACATCTTGAGTTTAAACTGACCCAGATGGGAACATGGTCACTGAGCCCCCTTGGGAGAGGCCAATGACTGGACAGGGGGGAGTTGTCACACTCTCACTAGGAGTTTCCAGGATCTGTAGGCTCTGGGGGACTTGCTGAGGCACACACAGCTCTGGTGTTAAACTATGTCTAAACCTCCAGAGCCAGGGTTGGCTCTGGCTTTTTTGCTGCCCCAAACAAAAAAAACAACAAAAAAACAAACCTGCGGAGCGGCCGGACCCAGGGTGCAAACTTTTGGTTAGTGGGACTCCCTACGCTGCAGACGTGCCCCGGGCAGTGGAGTGTGCTCCCCGGCTAGCGGGGGGAGGGGTTGTGGGGGGGGAGGGAGAGAGAGAAAGGGGTAGCCAGGGCTTCCTTTAGCCAGGGCGCTCACCACTTGGCCCCTCCCACTGCGCCGCCTGCCGGGAGGGCTCCGCGCCGCTCCGGTCTGCGGGGAGGGAAGGACGCAGGCTTCCGGGCTTGCTGCAGACCTGGCACCGGCTGGGGCAGACGGCGCACGCAGCTGACTCCCAGCAGGGCGCTCCCCTCCTCCGCGCCACCGCCCCCTACAGGGCGGCCAGAGCAGCATACAACCAAAAAAAAAAGTGCGGTCGTGCCGCCCTAGGATTGGATGGAATGCCGCCCCTTAGACTTTGCCGCCCCATGCACGAGCTTGCTTGGCTGGTGCCTGGAGCCAGCCCTGTCCAGAGCCCTCCTCACAGATGGAGCTAGTCCCATGAAGGGAGGTGCACAAAGATCCTGTGTGAGTGAGAATTAATGCAGATAGGATAATACATTGCTTCTGCCTCCGTGAAAGCTGGAGGGATGGGGATGAACTAGCATGTCCATTAGGTCTAGGACTCCCCTATCCCATTGAACAACGTATGGAGGTGAATGGCTCTCTCACACTGGAGCTGTGGACAATGAGACCCATTCCCCTCTAATCTAACTGACCAGGGAAGAATCTGTCTAGATGCAGAAATGCAGGCCATATGGCTTCAAATAGCTGTGGGGGCAGGAATCCTTACCCAGAAAGGTCACTGTCTCATAATTCTCCTGTAGAGGGCTCTCTGACCATGGTCCAGCAGAGCCCTCTGCCCCTTGGTGAAATATACAGCCACCTCCTCAAAGGTCACTGGCATCTGAAACAACAGGTGTTCCTCACTCAGTGCCTGCTGCTCCAGCCACAATCCCACTATTCATGGGGGAAGAAGCACAAAAACAGGACAGCTCTGGGAGGGCAAGAGGAGCAGAATCCCATCCTGCTCTGTACCAGAGAACAGAGAGAAGATGGAGGAGGGCAGGGTCTTCTCATTTACCACCCAATAGGCACAGGCTGATATGGGAAGCAGAGCTCTGCACAGGAAACAGGGACAGGAATCCCAGCACCTGTATTTCATAGAATCATAGAATCATAGAACTTAAGATCAGAAGGGACCATTATGATCATCTAGTCTGACCTCCCGCAAAATGCAGGCCACAAAAGCTGACCCACCCACTCTTGAAATACTTTTCTCCCTTGACTCAGCTGTTGCAGTCCCCAAATCCTGGTTTAAAGACTTCAAGAAGCAGGTAATCGTCCAGCAAGCGACCTCTGCCCCATGCTGTGGAGGAAGGCGAAAAACCTCCAGGGCCACTGCCAATCTACCCTGGAGGAAAATTCCTTCCCGACCCCAAATATGGTGATCAGCTGAACCCCGAGCATGCGGGCAAGACTCTCCAGCCAGACACTCGGGAAAAAGACTTTCAATATCCCAACATTGACCCTCGGTACTAATTACCAGTGGCGGCACGTTATTGACCTATTGACTAAATCACGTAATCCTATCAAACCATTCCCTCCATAAACTTATCAAGCTTAAACTTAAAGCCAGAGAGGTCCTTCGCCCCCACTGTTTCCCTCGGTAGGCTGTTCCAGAATTTCACTCCCCTGATGGTTAGAAACCTTTGTCTAATTTCAAGCCTAAACTTCCCGACTGCCAATTTATATCCATTTGTTCTCATGTCCACATTAGTACTGAGCTGAAATAATTCCTCTCCCTCCCTGGTATTTATTCCTCTGATATATTTAAAGAGAGCAATCATATCTCCTCTCAACCTTCTTTTGGTTAAGGAAAACAAACCGAGCTCCTCAAGTCTCTTTTCATACGACAGGCTTTCCATTCCTCGGATCATTCTAGTGGCCCTTCTTTGTACCCGTTCCAGTTTGAATTCATCCTTCTTAAACATGGGAGACCAAAACTGCACACAGTACTCCAAATGAGGTCTCACCAACGCCTTGTATAACGGGACTAGCACCTCCTTATCTCTACTAGAAATACCTCGCCTAATGCATCCCAAGACCGCATTAGCTTTTTAGACCACATCACATTGCCGACTCATAGTCATCCTGTGATCAACCAGGACTCCGAGGTCCTTCTCCTCTTCCGTTACTTCCAACTGGTGCGTCCCCAGCTTATAACTAAAATTCCTGTTAGTCATCCCTAAATGCATAACCTTACACTTCTCACTATTGAATTTCATCCTATTACTAATACTCCAGTTTACAAGGTCATCCAAATCTCCCTGGAGGATATCCCGATCCTTCTCCGAATTGGCAATACCTCCCAACTTCGTGTCATCCACAAACTTTATCAGCCCACTCCTACTTTTGGTTCCGAGGTCAGTGATAAATAGTTTGAATAAGATCGGACCCAAAACTGAACCTTGAGGAACTCCACTGGTAACCTCCCTCCAACCTGACAGATCACCTTTCAATACGACCCGCTGCAGTCTCCCCTTTAACCAGTTCCTTATCTACCTCTGGATTTTCATTTCAGTCCCCATCTTTTCCAGTTTAACCAGTAATTCTTCATGCGGTACCGTATCAAACGCCTTACTGAAATCAAGATATATTAGATTTCACCACAGTCTCTGCCTAGTGGGTTCAGGCTCCAACACTCTGGTCTGTTTTCCCAGCACTGTCCAGGGGGGTTGTTTCCTGTTTCAGAAATGGGGGAATGTTCACCTCCCCCCTCAATGGGCCTGTTCATAAATCAGGCCCTAGGCATATCCCCGCAGGTTTATCACACCCTGTCCCCCATCATGCATCACCCTGTGTATTTCCTGCCCCTCCTCCTCTACAGCAACCTTCTCCAGCAGCTCCACCCAAAATCCTCTACCTGAGCTGGATCCACTACAGCCATTTCCCTTCCCCGTCCCCTAGGAAGATGGGATGATCTAGAGGAAAATGCGGTCATTATTCTGCAGCCTGTCAGGGTGAGAAAGGCAATTGGGGAGATTTCTGAATTAGTGTTAGTCCACTTCAAACCCTGATTCCCCCAAGGCTCTTTCCCTGCAGACAGACACTCTAGACCAGGGGTGGCCAACCTGAGCCTGAGAAGGAGCCAGAATTTACCAATGTACATTGCCAAAGAGCCACAGTAATATGCCTGCAGCCCCCATCAGCACCCCCTCACACACACACACTCCCAGAGCCTCCCACCCACCAGCAGCCCTGCCAATCAGTGCCTCCCCTTCCCTCCCTGCACCTCCCAATCACCTGTTTCATGGTGTGCAGGAGGTTCTGGGGGGGAGGGAGCGGGGGAGGAGCGAGGGCATGACAGGCTCAGGGGAGGGGGCAGAAAGGGGTGGAGTGGGGGCAGGGCCTGTGGCAGAGCCAGGGGTTGAGCAGTGAGCACCCCCCGGCACTCTGGAAAGTTGGCACCTGTAGCTCCAGCCCCGGAGTTGGTGCTTATACAAGGAGCTGAATATTAACTTCTGAAGAGCCACACGTAGCTCCGGAGCCACAGGTTGGCCACCCCTGCTCTAGACTCCGCCATGCCGGGAAAACCCTCAGTGATGTTATTACAACACAGACCTGACCCCTCCCACTGGGACACTTTTAATGCTCCTCTTGCTTCTTTCAGTCTCTCCTCTCTCCCTTCTGCATGGAAGAACTGGTTACTGTCCTGCCATTCCTGTGGCTGTTTCCTCTCCAATAGCTACTGCCACTGCTAACAGGAGTGTGAGTCTGGGTGTGCCAGTGAGGGCAGCAGCTCTGGGACTCACATACCCCCGGAGCAGAGATGGGGTGAAGAGGGGCCACTTGGGCAGAGTCACTTTCCTGCCTGTCCCCGATACTTTCCCCCAGGTTTATCTCATCACCTGGAGCTAATGCTGGCAAAGTTGTAGGATGCCCTAGGGGGCTAGTTCCAGCCACAGGAGAATGTCCCCCCTCAGCTGGGCATAGAGGGACATTTAGTGATGGTCTGTCCTAGCACAGACCCCTCTGGGAGCAGCAGCTGCTCAGCCCGGGCTCCCAGATCATAATGGCAGCTAACTCTAGGGCTCTAGTATCTGAAGCACAAAGAGAGACTGACACAGGGATACTCAGGCCGATGCTGATCTCATTTGCCCATCTGGTCACTCACTGGAACCGGACAACCAGTTCAAGCCGGTATTTCATACTTGAATTGGAACCGAACCTGAACCATAATTTTGTTTTACGAACGGAACCTGAACTGAACACACAAAAAAAAGGGAAGGGGGGGCTGGGGGACCAGTTAAAATAAAGATTCAGCATTTTTAACCTCAATATTAAAAAACAACGGTGATATTATTTCATTTTAAGAGCAGACAACAAACTAGCCAATGGGCTGGTGATTGCTCCCAGAACAGCCTGCCCCAGGATAATGAGACGAGAATGAGAATAGAAGGGGTGCCAGACCACAAGGGCAGGGAGGGAGAGGGGAAATGTGAGAGCTGTCTGCACACCATGGTAGGCAGAAGTGGGTCCCAGAGGTAGAAGAACCATCTCTAAGATGCCCTTCTGGGGAGGGAAGAGGTGGGATGATCCCTGGGCCCTGAATTTCATAATAACTTTTCAAGCCCAAGGACAAAGCTAATGGCTCCCAAACCTCCTCCCCTTAGAAGGCCTCCTTCCACCCTCCCCAACTCCTGGGGCAGCTCCTCCCTCCAGTTGCCCCACTTGAGACAGGGTTCATGCTCCAAACTTCCTTCCCCACTGAAGCCAGCTGCAGGGACACAGAATTAACTAATCGGGATTTGGGAGGTTTGGGAAAAAGGTGGCTGGAAGATGGAGAAGATGGAGATCCAGGGACTGGTAAGTGTGACCTGGAGGTCACTGGGGAAGGGACGCTATGGTGGGAAGGAGCTGCTGGGAGGTGTGGGAGGGGGAATGTCATTTGGATGAAGGTGAGCTGGCTGTGGGGAGGGAAGATGCAGGTAGAGGGCAGGTTTAACTAGAAGGGAGAGAAGAAATGAAAGGGAAAAAACAGGCAATAATGAAATAAAACAAGAGTAAACAGAGAAGCCTGGGGAAAGGGATGGTTGGTGATCTCTTGAAGTCGAGGATGATCTCTTTCACGGGTTTTATTTTTCATGGGTCCTTTGGTGACAGAAGAGTCCAATTCTTGAGCCACAGGCTCCTTGGCAGACATTGCAGGTGGTGTTGGAAGACAGGGTTGGGTCACTATTGCTGCATGACCATTGTCTTTCCTTTCTTTTCTGGTGCTTTTCTGCAACCAGGGCAAGGCGATTTTCCTCAAAAATGGATGTTCCCTCTCTGACAGGTTTTCACCAGGTATCCCTATCCTGAGCTGTTGTCTCCCAGAGTGCAGTGTCGATGCCACATCTGTCAATGTTTATCTTGAGGGTGTCTTTAAAGCATTTATTTTGGCCACTTCATTTCCTTTCTCCTTTGGTGAGTTCGGCATACAGCAGTTGTTTCAATAAGCATACATTAGGCATGAGTACACAGTACTTGCTCCACTTCAGCTGGTGCTGGATAATCAGGGCCTCAACACTAAAGATGTTGGCCTCTGTGAGGATGATCCTCCCACTTTATGTTGAGGCTTTTCCGAAGAAAGTGCAGGTGCTGGCGTTCCAGGTTTTTCAGGTGTTTTCTATAGGTCACCCAAGTCTCACAGCCACAGAGGAGAATTGGGATTACCACTGCTTTATAAACCAAAAGTCTAGTATGTGTTCTGATGTTGTTATTGTTGAACACCCGGCAAGACAATTTGCCAAAGGCTAGGCTGGTACAGCGAATTCTCAACATCTATGTCTGCCCTCTGTGAGAGATGGCTGGCAAGATAGGCAAAGTATTCTATATTTTCCAGTTCTTTGTCAATATAGATCTTCCTTGCTGGGTCTGATGATTGACCAGGGACTGGCTGGTGGAGAACTTTTGCTTTGCTGATGTTCAGAATTAGCCCTAAGCTTTTGTAAGCTTCAGTGAAACAATTAAGTGCTGTTTGTAGATCCTCCTTTGAGTGAGCAACTACAGCACAATCATCTGTGCACTGGAGTTCAGTTATTATTGCTGATATTACTTTAGTTCTGGCACGGAGACAAGAAATGTTGAAGAAGTTGCCATCAATCCGATTGTAAGGGTGCGGACTCACCCTTGCGGTGCCTCCTGCTGGTGACTTGCGGGAATTAGCTCATTCCAGCTCCGGAGCCCCCTCTGCAGGCCGGTGACCCACATGTCCCCTGGACCCCGTGTCCCCCCCTGGACCCTTTAACTGGGGTGCTGTCCCCTGGCATTACCCTACCGACCTGGGTCTCCCCTCCCTGGGGAAACCCCAACCCTCTATCCCCACCTCGCCTCAGTATACGGCTACTGCCAGTCATTGTCTAGCCCCTGCACCCTGGGGCAGACTGCAGTATCAGCCTACTCATCACTGGAAAGGTTGGGTTTGGACTGCTGCCTTGGCCTACCCCTGGGCTACCCTCTGCAACCCCCAGTACATGTTGGCCTTATGCTAGGCCGCAGCCTGGGGCTTTCCAGGCTGGAGCTCCCCAGCTCCTCTGCCTTTCCCCAGCCCTGCTCCACTCAGGTACCCTGTCTCTAGCTCCCTGAAGCCAGGCCCTTCTCCCTCTACCGGCAGAGGCAACCTCGAGAGGCCATCTGCATTGCCGTGCAGAGTGGATTTCCGATATTTAATTTCATATGTGTGTGCTGAAAGTAACAATGCCCAACGTTGCATACGACTAGCAGCTAATGGGGGAATGCCTGTGTAGGGTCCAAAAATTGACGTCAGAGGTCGATGGTCTGTAAGAAGAGTAAACTTTCGCCCAAAGAGGTACTGATGAAACTTCCGAATTCCAAAAACAATTCCTAATGCCTCCCGTTCGATTTGGGCGTAGTTAGTTTCTGCTTTGCTTAGAGTGCGTGAAGCAAAAGCAATAGGTCTCTCTTCTCCCGAAGGCATAATGTGTGACACGACTGCTCCCACTCCATAAGGGGAGGCATCGCAGGCCAATTGCAGGGGTAAGGATGGATCAAAGTGCGTTAGAACTTCAGAATTTAACAATGCATCCTTAGCTTTGTTAAATGCAACATCACAGGCTTCAGTCCACTTCCAGGGCTTGTTCTGCCCAAGGAGCTCGTGAAGTGGTTTTAGCAGTGTGGCTAACTGTGAGATGAACTTTCCATAATAGTTCAGTAGTCCTAGAAACGAGCGCAGCTGGCTTACATTTCGTGGTGGGGGAGCCTCCACAATAGCTTTAACTTTTGCAGGGGCCTTATGAAGACCTGCAGAATCGATGATGTGTCCCAAATATTCAACGGAGGGCTTGAAGAATTCACACTTGTCTTTGCGAACTCGTAGGCCATACTCTTCCAATCTTTGTAGGGTAGCCTCTAAATTCTTTAAGTGATCCTCTTCATTTCTTCCAGTGACCAGGATGTCATCCAGATAGCACTGAACTCCTGACAAGCCACACAAGATCTGGTCCATAGCTCTCTGGAACAGGGCGGAGCCGATGTTATTCGAAGGGTAGGCGACAGTATCGATAAAGCCCCTTATGAGTCACAATAGTCAACAGCTCTTGGGACTTTTCATCGACGCATCTGTAAATATGCTTGACTCAGATCAATCTTACTGAACTTTTGTCCCCCAGCCAGGCCTGCGAAGAGGTCATCGATGCGGGGAAGCGGGTATTGCTCTGCACACAACACTGGGTTGACAGTGACTTTAAAATCACCGCAAATCCGGAGAGAGCCATCTTTCTTCACTATTGGAATGATAGGAGTGGCCCATGAGCTATGGGTAACTGGTATTAGGACTCCATTGGTGACCAGGCGCTCCAGGTCTGCTTCAACCTTTGGCCTGATGGCATATGGCACAGTTCGGGCTTTCAGATATTTTGGTGGACTGCCAGGTTTAATGTTCAATGTCACAGTGATTCCCTTCATACTTCCCAAATCATCTCCAAAAACAGCAGCATGTTTCCTGAGTATAGGGTTAGACTGGTTTCTTCTTTAGTCATCCGGTGCACTTCTGCCCAGTTCAGTTGAATCTTCCCAAGCCAAGACCTACCCATTAAGGCTGGGTAGTTACCTCTCACCACAAACAGTGGCAATCTAGCGGCCTGTCCATTGAGCTCCACCTTAACATCAATAGTGCCGACCATGGGCACAGCTTCTCCCGTATACGTCTTCAGAACAGTTTTTGTTGCCTTAAGCGGAAGATGCTGTAGCTTTTCTTTATACACAGTCTCAGAGACCAGCGAGACAGCTGCACCAGTGTCCAGTTCCATGCGTATAGGTTTGCCCTCCAATAAGGGGGTTACCCAGTATTCATGTGAGCCCGCTGCCAAAGACAAAACATGCAGTGGCACTTCCTCTTGTGATGAGGTGTCTCCTTGATCATCCTGGGTCTGCTCTAGAGTATGCAAGGTTCCTCTTTTGTCGGCCAGACCACAGGCCTCTTTTTCTTTTGTTTACAGGCACACTCAATGTGTCCCTTTTTGCCACAGTGTCGACACACCAGGTCCTTACACCAGCATTCTGATGCCTGGTGTCCTGGCTTACCACAGCGGTAACATTCTTTACTCTGCACAGTTTTGTGGGTCGGTTCTTGTGACACTTTTTGCACCCTAGGGGGTGCACCGATGTATTGTGCCTCCCTTGTAGCCAGTTCCATGGAGACAGCAATATCAACAGCCTTCTGTAAGGTAAGCTGAGCCTCTGTCAGTAGGCGCTTCCGTATAGCTTCACTGTACAGGCCACACACTAACCTGTCACGCAGGGCATCATGTAACATTTCTTTAAATTCACAGTGTTCTGCTAGCTTTTTTAGAATGGCTACAAATTGTACAACTGTTTCATCTTCCTTTTGGTCTCTTTTGTGGAACCTATATCTTTCAGCAATTACCAGTGGTTTTGGGGAAAAATGGGACCCCAGGATTTCCACAATGTCACTGTAAGGTTTAGTTGCTGGCTTAACAGGGTGTAGTAAGCTGTGTAGCAGGGAGTAGGTTTTAGCTCCTACAACACTTAAGAATATTGGCACCTTCTTTGCTTCTGTAATGTCATTTGCAATAAAAAAAAGCTCAAAACGCTCAGTATACACATGCCACTGCTCTGTATTCTCATCAAAAGGCTCCAGAGGCCTGGTCAGAGTAGCCATGATTTTAGTTTCACTTTCACAGTCAGTGCAAAGAAGCAGCTTTTTTGTTTGTTCTTTACCTTGACTTCTACTTCCTTCTGTTACTGGAGCAGCACCGGAGTCTCACCCTCGTCGCCACTTGTTATATCCTTGGGGGCAGCCAGTTTAGGAAGAAATCACTTGAGGCCAGAGAGCAGACAGCTAACAAAACCACCATTTTATTTACAGACCATAATACTCTAACTCAGTTGCCATAGCAACAGAAACCATGACAACCAAATACACAACACTAAGAAAATGGAGAAAAGGGTGGGTGCCAATACACAACCTTGTTTTATGCCAGTTCGGATGACAAAGGCCTTAGAGATAAAGTCGCCGCACAAGATGAAGGCAGTCATCTTGTCATGGCGGAGTTTTACAATGGTGATAAATTTGCTTGGGAAGCCAAACTTTGACATGATTTTCCACAGAGCCTCACGGTTGACAGAGTCGAAGGCTTTGGTCAGATCGATAAAGGTCATATACAGCTCCTGGTGGTGTTCTTGACATTTTTCCCGGATCTGCCTGGCTGCAGAAATCATGCCAATTGTGCCTCATGATGGTCTGAAGCTGCACTGGGACTCTGGAAGTACTTCCTCGGCAACAGGGAACAGGCATAGATATTCAGGCCTGTCTGCAAAGGCCTATACTTTAAGAATTTAGGTGTATTCTTATCAATAAGCTAGTTCTAGAGGTATAAAAGAATCAAAATCATTGTCTGTCTATGTAAGGGCCTTCCCTTACTGTGACCGTCTGAGACCCTGTTCTTAGGCTAAGCCTTTGGCTAAACATCAGAGGCAGCCATAAACTGGGAAGTGACATTCCAAACTAGTCACATTGAAATAAGGCAATCTGGGGCTGTTAGAAAGGTGATCCGATCTATCACCTCCAGATAAAGAGAAGAGCCTAGAAGATGTAAAAGGAAACTTAGTTTGATAGCATTCTGTCTGGCAAGAACTCACTTATCAATAGCTGTTTCTCTGTATAATCTCCGTCTGGTTCTCTGATTGTTTCTGTTTGCTGTATAATTAATTTTGTTGGGTGTAAACCAATTAAGGTGGTGGGATATAATTGGTTAAATAATCATGTTACAATATGTTAGGATTGGTTAGTTAAATTTCAGTAAAATGGTTGGTTAAGGTATAGCTAAGCAGAACTCAAGTTTTACTATATAGTCTGCAGTCAATCAGGAAGTAAGGGGCAGAGGGGGCATGGGAACAGGGAATAGGGGTCGGGGAATTGGAATCATGTTTTGCTAAGGGGGGGGAAATGGCAACAGGGATACAGGCAAGGCTCTGTGGTGTCAGAGCTGGGAAGGGGGACACTGAGGAAGGAAACTGGAATCATGCTTGCTGGAAGTTCACCCCAATAAACATCGAATTGTTTGCACCTTTGGACTTCGGGTATTGTTGCTCTCTGTTCATGCGAGAAGGACCAGGGAAGTGAGCAGGTGAAGGAATAAGCCCTCTAACAGGTGATTCAGCAAGACTCTAGCAAGAATCTTCCCAGCGATGGAGAGGAGGTCAATGCCTTGATAGTTGCCCCTGTCTCCCTTTTTGAAAATGGTGATGATGTTAGCGTTACGTAAGTCGGCAGGGATTTCTTCAGTGTGCCAGATTTTGAGGAGCAGCAAGTGAAGCTTGTTAGTCAGTGTTTCTCCCCCCCCCACTTTCAGTACTTCAGCTGGTTTCCCATCAGGACTTGGTGTTTTATTGTTCTTAATTTGTTTAATTGTTTTGCAGACCTCAGATGTTGGTGGGTTGGCAAGAGTTTCCCAGATTGGGTGCTGAGGGATGGAGTCAATGGTGTTGTGAGTCACAGTCAATTCTTGATTTAGAAGCGTTTGGTAATGTTCCTTCCAGCAGTCTTTGATGGATTTGTTATCTTTAAGAAGGGCACTACCATCTTCTGATCTCAGAGATGTGAGGCTACATGAGTTTGGTCCATACAGGATTTTTGTCTCACAAGAAAACCTCCGCATATCATGTCTGTCAGCAAATGTTTGGATTTCTTTTGCTTTGTCCTCCCACCATTTGTTTTTGATTTCTCGCATCTTCCTTTGAACTTCAGCTTTGAGCTGATGGAAAGAGCTCTGCTTCTGACTGGATAGTGGTTGGTTTTGCCAGTCGCAGAAAGCTTTTCTCTTCTGGATACGGTGGTGGGGAACTGATACGAAAAGAGTGAAAACAAAGCAATCCTGAGAAGGGAAAAGGTCAGGGGGAAGCGGGAGGGGAAGGAATAAGATCAGGGGAGAAAACTGGGAACCCAAGTTGGAATGATCTATGATATTTAGGGGGAGACAGAGAAATAAATGAATGGCAAACACATGCTAGAGATAATGATATGTAAAACTGGATAAAATGGAGAAGGAAAGAGAATGTGAGGGCGAGAGGAATCTCAGTCCCACCTGACACACATGGGATCCCTGGAAAGGATTTTGCTAATATGGTGGGGGGAAGGAGCCCTGCTGAGCTAAAGGGCTAATTCCATCTCCAATATCTACGTGTCTGTAATTCTTCAAAGAACAATAGTAATTCACATTTCAGGAATGCCCACACTGAGTTACACAGCAATCTCTGACTGTCCTGTCCCTGTGTTGGGATCGTGGATGTTTCAAACACAGTCTCACCTGCAGGAATTTGCCCACTGGCTTCTGATACTTCTCCCTTAGTTCACTGATCAGCTTCCTGAGACAAGAAATCTCCTCAGAGAGTTTCGTGATTTATTTTCATTCTGGATCTTCAGAATGAGCTTGGTCGCTCTTGTTCCTCAAGACACAATCTTTCACCTCTGGTTTGTTTCTGTTTTAGTAAATAAAAATAGGGAAAGGACTGGGCAGGGACATGGAGGGAGCTGGAGTCCTTTCATGGATTGGTGAGTGTTTAACAGGATAATTTCTTTTCAAACCCTAACATTTCGGATTTTCTCACACCATCCTGTTTGACCCCAAGTGTTTTTTACTCAAATTAGCTAAAACTTGGAAACACAAAGCCATTTCAAACTGGAAAGCTGGGATCTTTGGGTCTGACCAGGTTGAAACAAAACATTTAAACAACGTCAAAACTTAAAAATTGAAATCTGGTGATTTGTCAAACTCAGTCCTATTGTGTGAATAGTTTGGTTTTGATTTATCAGCGTTCATTAACAACAAAAAACAAGTTTCATTAAAAAATTCCTGCTCAGCTCTACCCCGATGACTCCTTCCTTGGTCTCTTCCAAGCCCTGTTCCTGGGTTTCAGTGGCTGGGCCTGGACAGACCAAAAGGAGTTACAGAAAAAGGGATTCACTTCTCCTCTGATCCACAGTGAGGAGCCCTCACGCAGCCCCTGTACAGCAGCAGCAGGTCAGGACAGGCACTTCTGGCTGTGAGATCTGAGATGATGACAAGCTCCTTGTCTTGTGGGATGAGGGAAGGAGAGAGTTTGACAGCAGGGAGCACAGGTCCCTTGTCAATGAAGGTGAGTGTGTGAGAGATGTGGCACTGAGAGGAAGAGGCAGAGTTGGTTCTCAGACATTCACCTCCCTCATCCTCACTCCGAATGTATGCTGTCTCACTGCACATGCTCTGCAATC
This sequence comes from Mauremys reevesii, assembly GCF_016161935.1. Classification (NCBI taxonomy): domain Eukaryota; kingdom Metazoa; phylum Chordata; order Testudines; family Geoemydidae; genus Mauremys; species Mauremys reevesii. Next base: position 73,696,700 of record NC_052629.1, read on the forward strand.
CAGCCACCCATCTGCTCTTCTTTCTCTGAGTGGGGGATACTGTCCCTGAACTTAGCTGTCTTCTCACCCACAGCTTCCCCAACACAGGCTCTGTCTTTTCACCCCCAGAGGCTGGGTTCTAGGCTATTCATGGCTGCTGTTCCCCCTCCCCTCCCCTCTCCCTCTGGAATGCAGAGTACCCCAGTGCAGCCTGGGAATGGGGAACCGTGTCCCTATTGGTGTTTGGGTCATGGATTCCACCCCTGAAATAGATCAGGAGATACAAATGACAGAAAATACCCTCCACATAGAAAGGGAAGTTTTAACTGATTTATTTATGATCATGGAAACTGAGGCCTAACCCAAGTGGACAATGAGTCTTGCCTATTTGTGTGAATTTTGGTGGCTATGACTCAGTTGTTCCTCTCGACACCCTAATCACAGACAATGAGACCATTCTGCATTAACATCTCGCTGCACTGACACAGCGGAAGCTGGGCCCACAAGCTGTGTTCGTTGGATTGTTGGACAGCTCCAAGCAAAGGAAGCAGGTCAGTTGAGCTTGGAAGGTTTTTGCTGGATTCTCAGAAGCCCCATTGCAGGGAAGAGAGGAGCTGAGTTTCATTTTCCTCATTCCACAAATGGGCTGCACCTGAACCTTGACCAGCAGCATTTGGGATTTCTGTGTGAGGGAGGTGGAAAGGGTCAGATTCACAAAGGGGACTCAGACCCAGCATTGCAGCACCTATTTTTAACCTATTTTTAGGCACCCAGGCTCCCTGTACAATGCCCTGGGAGAGCTAGAGGCCTAAGAATGGGATTCCACAAAAGACAGCGCTCTGAGTGGGAAGCTGCCTCAGCCAGACAATAGGACATGCCAAGGACAGCGGTGTGGCCTAAGCCCCGTCCATCAAAGGGACTTAGGTGCCTGGCTGTAAACTGGAGGGAGGCAGCTCTCCCTACTTGGGATTCACAGCCATAAACCCTGTTCCGGGGCGAGGGGCCTACACCAGGTTAACCCCTTCTCATGGGAAATGAGAGGGATGGTACCATTGCCTGCCTTGCAGAGATGAAAGTAAGGTGGTATGGTCCGGTACAGTGTACCAGCAAGAGCCAGTACACTGTGCCGGACTGGACCAGCTTCTCCGGCAGTGATTAAAGGGCCCAGGACTCCAGCCGTTGTGGGGTGATCTGGGCCCTTTAAATCACCGCCGGAGCTCTGGCAGCTGGGTTCGGGCAGGGATTTTAAGGGCCTGGAGATCCAGCCCCTGCGGGGAGCCCCGGGCCCTTTAAAGTGCCGCCTGAGCCCCGCTGCCAGAGATCCAGTGGCGCTTTAAAGGGCTCGGGGCTCCCCGCAGCGATCGGAGCCCCAGGCCCTTTAAATCACTGCTAGAGCCCTGTCCCTGCTCTGGAAGCGATTTAAAGGGCCTGGGGCTCCTCGCAATGGCAGGAGCACTGGGCCCTTTAAATTCCCACCCATGCCCTGCTCCCCAGGGTAGCGGCAGCAGGGCTCCCGCAGTGATTTAAAGGGCCCAGAGCGCCGTGGCGGCCAGAGCCCCAGGCCCTTTAATTTGCCCCGGGGCTCCCAGTCACCTCTGCAGCTGGGAGCTCCGGGGTGATTTAAAGGCCCTGGGGCTCCCAGCCACAGCCGGAGCCCCAGGGCCTTTAAATCTTGAAAGGCCCCGCCTCTTCCGGTTGAGGCCATGCCCCTGCTCGGGACTCCGGCATACCGGTAAGTCCTTTAAGTTACTTTCACCCCTGCTGCCTTATCATCTATGGCCCAGCAGTGAGGGCACTCAGCCAGGCTGAGGGATGCACAGCCTCAAATCCCTTCTCTGCCTGGCCTGGAGCAGGGGCCTGAGCCCAGGTCTCCCATTTCTGAGGGGAGTTCCCTGGCCACTGGGCTCTGGGAGCTGGGGCTCTCGCAGTCTCTCCTTTTGGAGCTGTTCCACTTTTTATAAAATAGTCATTGGAGCAAGGCCTGGAGCCATGGTCTCCCCAGAGAGAGCACTAACCAGTAGGCCGGAAATCGCTTTTATTTGCTTCCTGTTCCACTTATCTCTAGCCACAGGAAACATAAATACCTCAGACATGACAGTAATGAAATACCAGCTGCTCTTCAATTAATGGCTCAGGTACTGCTAGTGCTAAAGGTGCATGTTAACCCTTTGCTTGCTAAGAATTATTACCCTTGGGGTGCAGAAAGAAAAAATCCAAAATGGCTTTTCTTTCTTTAATCACAGTGATAGAAAACAACAGAGTTTGTTGCTGAAACTTTGTTTGCAAAAAACTCTCTTCACCCTAACTGAGAGCCCATCGTCATTGCCCTTAGTATGAGCTGGCCACCAGCAGAGAGCCCTGGAGCCCTGAAGCCTTCACGTGTCCCCTGCATTGCACAAGCCTGCTCCTGAGACTCCTCTCTGTGGGGACACAGGGGCCAGTGCAACCTGCCTCTGCGGTTCTAGCAGCACAGCCTCTGCACAGACCTGCTCCTCAGGTCAGACAGCAGAGCAGAGCAAAGGACCTCAGCAATGATCTCCATTCATTGCCTCCTGCATATCCCTCTTCCCCCAACACAGATCGTGGAAACCATGGGTTTGGGACAGTGGGACAACATCCCTGACATATCCATGGAGCAGAAACTCCCATCTGTAAGAATAATTTCAAGGAAACGCTTTGATGTGAAGTTTGCTGAGTTTCATTTCCCTGGGAATAGACCACAGTACAGCTTACATTGTCTCAATGGGCTCTGAAATCTTTGCTCAGGGAGAACTCCCATCATAGCCATTTCTCTCTTACCCCACGTTTAGTGTCACGGGACAGGAGAGGTGAAAGGGGGCATTAGCATGTGTGCTGACTCCTGGCTCTGATATGAAGAAAGAATAAATAAATGCAAAGTTGCCAGATGCAAATTCTCATTTTTTTTAAAGTGACCATTCAATTTCCCCCCTGCAAACCCTTCTCCATGTGCGTAAATTTTGAACTCAAAGGGATAACTCACATACACAAAAATCAGCATGTTCTTAAGAGGCTTCAGGATCCTTATCCTCAAAATGATGCTCCCAACTAACGACTGCAATTTTCAAAAGTACCTAAGGGAGTTAGGAGTACAAATCCCATTGACTTTGAATGGGACGTATGCACCGAACTCACTTAGGTGTTGAAATTCCACCTTAAGTACTTAATTAACCACAGACCAAAATAATAATAATAATAATAATAATAATTAAAAAAAATAGTCTGGAGTGACGGTTGTGGCTACATTTCTGTGGTTTGCTTCCTTTACATGAGTTACAGAAGCAGTGAGATTCTTGCTGATTTGGGTGTCCAAAGCCCTTAGGACTGGAGGCTTTGAAAATCTCATTTTGCCACATTGGACATAGAAGACTGACAAACCACCAATGGATCACCACTGAGAACATGCTAGCCCATTGTGAGCTATGAAAAGAAATGGAAATGCTTGGCAGGCCTAGATAACCTATGGAAAGGTTCATGGGATGGCCCTATGAGTAAGGCTGGTTGAAATGTTTGTATAAAAACTGATTTTTGATAAAATTTGGGTTTCAATTAAACAAAAATTTTACATAAAAAGTGTCTGCTTTCCATGACTTTTTTTTATTTTTCATCAAACAAATGTCCCAAAACAGAACTATTTCAGCAGAAAAACAAAATACTTTGATGGGGGCATACCACCATGACTGAGTCTGTTCTATTGTTTCACAGCTATCTCTGATTACATTGGGACTGTCTGGTACGAAAAGAGTCTCCACTGATCTGACTCACGACTGTGTCTTTACTTTCAGATGTAACAGAGTGCATCGACATTAACGTGTTCTCTGAAGGACTTTTCTATGAGGCCACGCTAATCCAGGCAGCCAGGTGCAGGGCCGCGGCTTCTCTCCGGCTTCGAGAGGAGCCGCGGCCCCGTGCCTGCCAGGGACAGAGAGCACCGGTGCCCAGAGCCTCGGAGTTCTCTGTCCCCGGCAGACGCGGGGCCGCGGCTTCTCTCCCCTGCTGGGCACTAGGCACTAGGGGCACTAGGCGGTGCACGTCAATGCACCACGTTGGGGACCACTGACTTAAACTGACCAGCTTGAAACCCCACTATACAGCGACACCGCATTTATCGCGATGGAATTTTTTGGACCCCAAACATCGTGTTATAGCGGGGTTTCACTGTACTTCCAAAATAATGTCTGGTATCTCAGTCTCTCTTCTGGATTCCTTACCACAGAACATAGCGTCTCTCCTGTATTTCTCATGATGACATTTCCTGAGATCACAAACAGGACAGCAGGACTTTCAAATGTTTGTTTTTATTTGAAGTTCAAGTTCATTTGGACAAAAAGTGAACATGCTTCTTTTTCTCATACTGGTCACAAAAGATGCGCTCTGCAGCAAACCAGAATTTTTGTATTTTTTTTTAATCTTGATTCAAATTCCCCTCCCAGTGCCCCCAATTGCCAGCAGCAATGATGCTGAAGAGGTTGATCACAATGGCTGAATTTGGCCCACTATGTTTATATTATGCCATGCCTTGCTGGGGGTGGCGGGGGAGTTATTGTTAGCTGGAAGTGGTGCTCTCTGGATCTTAAAGCATGAGCCACCACTGCCTGAGCTATGAGATCCAGCTCTGTTAGCTAAGGCTGTAGCAGGATCATCAATCTCTCCCGCTACTGCTAGAAGTGGACAGAGCACCATGCTGAATGGAGGTGGGTGACAGTCAGAGCCAGACATGCCAGCTACTAAAAGGCAGAGTGTTAACTGAACTGCCAGAACTTATTTTAACATTAAGATCTGTTGAAATGATATAGACAAAGCAAAGTACAGTGAAGATAAAATTGGCTCAAAGAAGGATTTTCTTTCCTAATTTCTTCTTTAAAACATTTTCCATTCCTTTTTGCAAGAGAATTACATTTATTCCATATTGGTTTCCCCTTCTCCAATGCATGTTAAGGTTTGTGTATTTTGTTCTGCAGGGTAACTGACCCTCCCCTCCTATCTCCTTAGCCAGCTTCACCTCTCCACTCCCAAACATCTTCTCTATCGGTTTGCCCCTCTCCACACTCCACCTTCACACTCCCCACAGCACCTTCTCTCCGTGGACTCCACCTCTCTCATTTTCTGCCATTGAAGACTGCTAGAGTCCTCCACCTCGTGACATTCTTGAGAGTCATTGGGGTATTTTCCCCCATGTCTCAGGGACACACTGTGATATGGGATGGCCCACACAGGTATGAGAAAGATGTGTATATTCCTCTTTCCCCAACTGAGAAGAAAGGGCGGATTTTGTCCCCAGAGAAAGAGGCCGGTGGGAAAGTGAAGATCAAGGCCTCATTATCAACATCAAAAAATGTCACCTGCCCCCGTTCGTAGTCCAGAGAGACCCGGATCCTCCTGGGTTTATCAGCAAAAGGGAGGTGGGTCCCCTCAGGGGAAGTGTAAGCCACCAACCACCCTGCCCCGCTCCGCCGCAAAGCCCAGAAGCCCTGCTCAGGACTAACACTGATCCTTCCCTTCCTGCTCACAGACTCTCTGGCAACCCCCAAAACCCAGCTTCTTGCTTCCCCCACCTCCACCTCCCAACAATGTCTCCCCGAGGTGAATCCCTCACAACCCAGCACAAAGGGATCATTGTCAAATCTCTCCAGATTGTTGGGCAGATTCTGCCGTGTGAATCCCCATCTCACGCTTTTCTGATCCTCAGAGAGGACGAGTCGGGGATGAGCCGTGTCTGGATCCAGAGTCACATTCACTGAGGAGAGAGAGAATCAGAGTGTTAGAGGTAGAGCTTAGCCCTGGGGGAGGCTGGGGGCCATTTCTCACACTCCCTAGCAGCTCTGTTCCAACTGGAACACTGCCTGATTTTCTCCTTCTGTCACAGGGAGCTGCCTCCCTGGTTGGCTGGGCAGGGATCTCACTGCAGCTTCCATCCCACAATCAATAGGGGTACTGTTGTTGCTGCTGTTATGAGTGCAGAACCCTTCCAAGCTGCTCCTTGTTCCCCTTGTGGGGCTGCCACACTCCTAGCTGCAGAGACAGAGCTGGGAGGTAGCAGAGCTGGAGTTGCCTGCAACATTCAGTGAAGCCACCAGCAATACCTGGGGCAGGGAAAACAGCCGAGGAAATGGCACAGGGGAAAGATCCTTTCCCCACTCCAGAAAGCAGTGACTCCAAGCTTCTCTTCCAATCCTAAGGGAAAGAGAGAGAGAGCAGGGGAGAGTCCGGGAAGGGGATTGAAGGATGTAGCAGACCTTGAGAAGCAAGACTCTGTGCTCATTTGCCCCAATGCTGTGTCAGAAGCAGAGGGACAGAGTTAAGGTTGTTTGGGTGCTAGCTGAGTCTGTTACTGTGGGAATTTAACCGATGATTGCCTTAACATTTAATTTTTTATGTTTTCTTTTTAATTTCAGTGGGGGGTTTTGCTCTGTTTCAGCTTAACTTGTATTTAGGGAATTTATAAATTAATTAGGATTTTTGTGAGAATTTTACCAGATTTTAAAGAAAAAAATCCACATGAGGACTTACCTTTCTCATCTGGTCCCATAGATTGAAATATTTTTTTCTCTAATTCAGTTGTCAGATTGTCTGGAGAAAAAAAATGTTGACAGAAATTAGATATTATGTCGATACATTTGTAATTATATCCCCTCTGTTAACAAACTTGTCTTTTGGAGGCCCATAGATAGGAGCATAGAAAGAAACAGACAGAGATTGAGAAATGAAGAAAGACAATTTTTTCTAGTGAGGCCGGATTAAAATTAAACAATTTTTCATTTCTATTTCTCATTCGTCCTAGCATCCCATAGATTTAAAATGCCAGAGGGGCCCATTAGAATGATGTGGTCTGACTATCTGCAGAACTCAGGCTAGAGAACATTACCCAGTTATTCCCACTTGGGGTTTAATAACTTGTGGCTGAACTATAGCATTCTCTCTTCTGCTGATGGAGAACCCACCCCACCCCCATGTTAAATTGTTCCACTGAGGAAGAACATTGGATTATTTTTAGGGCTGCCAAGTGATTAAAAAAATTAATCACAATTGTGAGATTAAAAAAAATAATCGCGATTAATCTCAGTTTTAATTGCACTGTTAAATAATATTAGAATACCATTTATTTAAATATTTTTGGATGTTTTCTACATTTTCAAATATATTGATTTCAATTACAACACAGAATACATAGTGTACAGTGCTCACTTTATATTATTATTTCTGATTAAATATTTGCACTATAAAAAAGAAACAAGAGAAACAGTTTTTTTTCAATTCACCTCATACAAGTACTGTAGTGCAATCTCTTTATGGTGAATTGAAAAATACTATTTCTTTTATCTTTTTACAGTGCAAATAATAATATAAAGTGAGCACTGTACAACTTGTATTCTGTGTTGTAATTGAAATCAATATATTTGAAAATGTAGAAAACATCCAAAAATATTTATAAAATTTAAAGTGGTATTCTATTATTGTTTAACACAGTGAATAAAAGCGATTAATCACAATTAATTTTTTAATCGAGTTAACTCAAAACAAATCAATCCCTTGTGTTAACTGCGATTAATTGACAGCCCTAATTATTTTACAATTATGTCTTATTTTGTTTTATTGTTAGTTATTTGTTAATATAGCAGAAGTGAAGCAAGGCACATTACAGACAGAGAGGAGCAGATAGGGACAAAATACACAGAGAGACTCTGGAGCAAAAATGGAGACAGCTTTGGTGTGGGGAAGCATGACCCAGTGGTTAGGGCATGAGCCATGGACTTGGGAGATCTAGGTTTAATTCTCTGCTTCGCCCTAGACTTCCTGTGTAGTCTTGGAATGCTATGGGTACATGTGCACTGCAAACTAAGGTATAACTGTAGCATGAGTAGGCTAGCTAACATGGACAACAAGAGTAATTAAGATGTGGTTGCATGAGCTTCAGCATGGGCTCCCCACCCAGTACAAGCCTGCTGGGGACCCTAGGTATGTACTCAGGTTGCTGGTCCATGGTGCTGCGTTTTCACAGCTATTATTACCTGCGCTTGGCAGATTAAAGGTACATGGTGCAGCAATGCACACTACAGGAGCGTAATTTCTAAAGTGTACTAATGTGTGTTGCACAATAACTGGTGTGTGCAGACCCTGCTGGTGCACACTAAACGTTCCCTAGTGTGCTTTAGTGAACTATTGTTTCAAACTGCATTACTTTAGAGTGCTCTAGGGAACATTTAGTGTGCACCAGCAGGGTCTGCATGAACCAATTAGCGCACAACAGAGCATTGGTGTGTTTTAGAAATCACAGCCCTCTTCTGTGCATTGCTACAGCATGTAGACATGCCCTGAAGCTAGCACAGGTATGCCCAGGGGCGGCTCCAGGCCCCAGCACGCCAAGCGCGTGCTTGGGGCGACATGCCGCGGGGGGCGCTCTGCCGGTCGCCGGGAGGGCGGCAGGCAGGGTGCCTTCGGCGGCATGCCTGCGGAGGGTCCGCTGGTCCCGCGGCTTCGGTGGATGCCTGTGGGAGGTCCACCGGAGCCGCGGGACCGGCGAGCGTTAGAGCGCCCCCCACGGCATGACGCCATGCTTGGGGCGGCGAAATGTCTAGAGCCGCCCCTGGGTATACCTGTCCATGCTACAGTTCCACCTTAGTTTGTGGTGTAGCCATACCCTTAGTCACTCTGTGTCTCAGTTCCCCATCTGTACAGAAGGAGATAATAGCATTTCCCTATCTCACAGGAGTGCTGTGAGGATACATACACTGAACTGTGAGGGGCTCAGACACCAGGATAATGGGGGACAGACAAGCGTTAACTACCCTGACTGTGAGTAGCCAGAAAGGAAAGAGAACCTAGAACATAAAAAAAGAATGGCCTTACTGAGTCATACCAAAGTTCCATCTAACCCAGTTTCCTGTCTTCTGACAATGGCCAATGCCAGGTGCTTCAGAGGGAATGAACAGAACAGTCAATCAGCAAGCGATCCATCCCCTGTGGTCCATTCCCAGCTTTTGGCAAACAGAGGTTAGGAACACAATCCCTGCCCATCCTGGCTAATAGCCTTTGATAGACCTATCCTCCATGAATTTATCTAGTTATTTTGTGAACCCTGTTATAGTTTTGGCCTTCACAACATCCTCTGGCAAAGAGTTCCACAGAGGCTGACTGTGCGTTGTGTGAAGAAATACTTCCTTTTGTTTGCTTTAAACCTTCTGCCTATTACTTTCATTTGGTGACTCCTAGTTCTTGTGTTATGAGAAGGAGTAAATAACACTTCCTTATTTACTTTCTACACACCAGTCATGATTTTATAGACCTCAGTCATATTCCCCCTTAGTCATCTCTTTTCCAAGCTGAAAATTCCCAGTCTTATTAATCTCTCCTAATATGGAAGCCGTTCCATCACCCTAATAATTTTTCTTGCCCTTTTCTGAACCTTTTCCAATTCCAGTATAACTTTTTTGAGATGGGGCGACCACATCTGCATGCAGTATTCAAGATGTGGGTGTACCATGGATTTATATAGAGGCAATATGATATTTTCTGTCTTATTATCTTTTTCTTTCTTAATGATTCCCAACATTCTGTTCCCCTTTTTGACTGCTGCTGCACATTGAGTGGATGTTTTCAGGGAACTATCCACAATACCTCCAAGATCTCTTTCTTGTGTGGTAACAGCTAATTTAGACCCCATCATTAGATTCTAACCTGTTAGAATCACCATTAAATACTGTGAATATATAATCCAGCTTCTTTCCAAATAAAGAACAGAAGTATTTACTGAATACATCTTCCTTGTCTGTATCATAGAATCATAGAAATGTAAGTCAGGAAGGGACCTCAAGAAGTCATATTGTGCTGAGGAAAAATTAATCAATACCTAGACTATCCCTGACAAGTGTTTGTCTAACACGTTCTTAAAAACCTCCAGTGATGGGAATTCCACAACCTCCCTAGGTAACCTGTTCCAGTACTTATCATGAAGTATTTTACCATATCCATTTGGTTATAGATTTACACCATTGTTATTATCTCATTTGTTTCTACTTCATTTTTTTTAAATCCTTCGTATTGTCATTATTGTCATCAGGGGCGGCTCTACAAATTTGGCCGCCCCAAGCAATCATGCCCGGGAGGCGCCCCCGAGCCGCGGGAGCAGCGAACCGTCCGCAGTCATGCCTGCGGCAGGTCCGGTCGTCCCCGGGCTCCGATGGACCTCCCGCAGGCATGACTGCGGCAGGTCCACCGGCCCAGCCTGCCGCCCCCCTGGGAAAGGGCCGCCCCAGGCGGGTGCTTGCCCCGCTGGGCTCTAGAGCCGCCCCTGATTGTCATAGATTTTTCATGAATATTTGTAGCTTCCCTTATCAAATGTCAGTTCCTTCCCACATCCCATTTGTTATATGTTCTTTTCTTTATCTTGTTGCTTTCACTTGCCCTCTTAAATGGATCTTCTGTTTTCTTTTTAAGCTCATGACATTATAACCAACATTCTTTAAGGGCTTCTCTACACAGAGTTAGTACACATTGAAATGGCTGACACGCAAAATGCAAACCCTTAACGCGCACAAAATCTCCATTAGCTGCACAGTCTGTACTACTGTGCTACTTTCATGATATTATCATCACTGATTTTAAGATGTGGGCATCAAGATTACAAGGTTTCAAGATTCAGCACAGAGAGGCTAAGGTCCAAAATTTCCAGCATAATTTCTAAAGAGGAGATCTTGCTAACTTGTGCATGTGCCTAACTTTAAGGAAATGAGTAGTCCCACTGAATCCTTCTAGCTTCCCTTCTCGGTACCTTTGAATTCCCCCTGAGTCTCCATTAGAGCATCACTTTGGTTATAAGTATTGAGGCTCTCAGACAGTTCAGCAGAAATCTCCACTTGGTGCTGAAGCTTCGCCTCCACATGCCTAGAGGAAATAATAAGATTGTTATTCATGATAGGGAAAGTTACTGGCCTAAGGAGCCTAGGGAATGAATTACTTTGTTTATGCCAGCCTCAGAGCGAGTATAGCTCAGGCAACTGCAGTGTAAGCTTCCCCCATGGTGTCCCATCATGATGCTTCAACCTTACCCATGAGAATCCAGCTATAGGGATAAGAAAGAAATTCAGTCTCCAAAGCCAATTTACTTTCGAGCTCTGTGTTTTTCCGGATAATAGGAGAGGACCTCTTCAAAGGCAGCAAAGACAATTTGGTGCCTATCTCCCCCTTTTATCCTTAAAAATCTCTCACTCTCTGTTATCATATTTCTGGTGCTCTTTTTTTCCGTGGACACCTGCTCACTGGGAACTGGAGTAAGACCCCCCAGCTCTGCTCCCTAGTATACTTCACAATTCTCTGAACACTCATCAGATGGTAAACATTCTGGATCCCTGCTGACTTGGGCAGGAACCAGTGGCCTATAGGTGAAAAGCCCATATTCCATCCCTGGACTCCCAAGGAAGACAGTCCTCCAAGGATGGACTTTACTGGGAAAATATTTCATATTAATAACCCTTCCCATTCTATTGACATTTAAGGAGATGACACCTACCTGCTCAAGATGCTGCTGTCCTCCTAGAGGAGAGAGAAAGAGAGAGGGAAGCTCAATGTATATGCTGTAGTTAGCAAAAATTTAGTTCTTAAAAATCAGATCTTTGTGGTTATTGTTATGGTGAAGTTTTGTTATGGATGGATACAGTGCTCCGAGTCTCTCAAGACATTATGAAAAGTGCAGAGTTAAAGTTGTTTGTGTTTGCTATGACTTTCCAGACTGAGTAGCTTCTTTACATTTAACACTGTAATTCTGGGGCCTGGTCTACACTAGGCGTTTAAATCGGTTTTAGGAGCGTAAAACCGATTTAACGCCACAACCGTCCACACTAGGAGGCACCTTATATCGATTTTAATGGCTCTTTAAATCGGTTTCTGTACTCCTGCCCGACGAGAGGAGTAGCGCTAATATCGGTATTAACATATCGGAATAGGGTTAGTGTGGCCGCAATCGACGGTATTGGCCTCCGGGAGCTATCCCACAGTGCACCACTGACCGCTCTGGACAGCATTCTCAACTCGGATGCACTGGCCAGGTAGACAGGAAAAGCCCCGCGAACTTTTGAAATTCATTTCCTGCTTCGACAGCGTGGAGAGCTCATCATCACAGGTGACCACGCACAGCTCATCAGCACAGTTAACAATGCAGTCTCCTGAGAATCGAAAAAGAGCCCCAGCATGGACCGCTCGGGAGGTACTGGATCTGATCGCTATATGGGGAGAGGATTCAGTGCTAACAGAACTGCGTTCCAAAAGACGAAATGAAAAAGTATTTGAAAGAATTTCTAAGGCTATGACTGCTAAAGGCCACAGCAGGGACTCCGTGCAGTGCAGAGTGAAAGTTAAGGAGCTCAGACAAGCCTACCAGAAAACCAAAGAAGCAAATGGAAGGTCCGGGGCAGGTCGAAAAACATGCCGCTTCTATGATGAGCTGCATGCAATTTTAGGGGGCTGCGCCACAAGTACCCCACCCTGACCGTGGATTCCGAGGTGGGGTTGTAATCTCTGCCATGTCTGAGGATTATGCAGACGGGAAGATGAAGAGGAAGAAGAAGAGGAAGACCTCGCAGAGAGCACACAGCACTCCGTGAACCCCAGCAGCCAGGAGCTTTTTATCACCCTGACGGAATTACCCTGCTCCCAGCCCTCACAAGCAACTATTCCAGAGAATGACGCCCTGGAAGGGAGCTCTGGTGAGTGTACCTTTGCAAATAGCAAACAGTGTTTTTTAAGCAAGCCTTTTTTAATGATTGATTTGCCCTGAGGACTTGGGATGCATTCGCAGACAGTATAGTTACTTAGAAAAGTTTGTTAACATGTCCGGGGATTGAGAGGAAATCCTCCAGGGACATCTCGATGAAGCGCTCCTGTAGGTACTCCAGAAGCCTTTGCAGAAGGTTTCTGGGCAAGGCATCCTTGTTCCGCCCACCATGGTAGGACACTTTACCATGCCATGCATGTAGCAAGTAATCAGGTATCATTGCGTGGCAAAGCATAGCGGCATATGGTCCCGGTGACTGCTGGCATTCAAGAAGCATCCGCTCTTTATCTTGTTCTGTTATCCTCAGCAAAGTGATATTGTTCAGGATAACCTGGTTAAAAATCAGGAATTTAAGTAAGGGGGGTGGCCATTTTTCTACTGGGTTCGTGGAATGCAGCAGCTTAAAAAAAACACTTTCCTGCACGTAGCGAAGCGGGGGGAGGGGAGGGGTGAAATGCCGATGATCTTTTCTGTTTGGTCACCGGCGAGGCGATCTTCCCCAAGCTACCGGACAAGCAGTGGGTGGGGGGGAGGGGGAAGGTTGTTGATTAGCAGGGAGCTAGCGTGGTATTAGCCATGCGTTGGGGGGGAACTGAGACAGTGGCTTACCATGGCCGCATGCAAGCTGAATCCTGATGCCTGGACCTGTGTCTGAGATCTGTAACCCCAGAGATGCAAGCAGTCACTATTAAGATGAAAAATGCGACCTTGTAGGGAAATCACATGTGCTATGTAAGGTGAATAGTGCTTTTCACTGTGAAAGAGTATAACCATTGTTCTGTAAAATGTATCTTTCTAAATATTTATCTCCCTCATGCAGCTGCAAATTTTTCAAGCGTCCCTCCTCCATCCCAAAGGCTAGCACAGATAAGGCGGAGGAAAAAGAACACGCGAGATGAGATGTTCTCGGATATTATGGAAGTTACACGCAATGAAAGAGCTCATCTGAATGAGTGGAAGGACGTGGTTTCAAATTACAGGAAAGAGGCCAGTGAACGTGAGGACAGGAGGGATGAACGTGAGGACAGGAGGGACAACCGAGATGAGAGGTGGCGGCAGGAAGACCGGCAGGAAAATCAGCGGTGGCGGCAGGAAGATCAGCGGTGGCGGGATGCAACTCTGGGGCTGCTGCGTGATCAAACTGACATGCTCCGGCGTCTTGTGGAGCTTCAGGAACGGCAGCAGGATCACAGAGTGCCGCTGCAGCCCTTGTATAACCACCCTCCCCCCTCACCATGTTCCTTAGCCTCCTCACCCAGACGTGTAAGAACGCGTGGGGAGGCTCTGCACCCGCCCACTCCACCCCGTGGACAGCCCAACCAGAAGGATGCCGTTACTCTGAATTTTTTTAATGGCCTTCTCCATCCCTCCTTTCCTCCTCCCAAAGCACACCCTTACTTCTCTCCTCATTTTATAATGAAAAAATAAAGAATTCATGCTTTTTAAATGAGAGTGACTTTATTTGCATAAGTAAGCTGTACTCGAAGGGGGAGGGGGAGTTGCTTACAGGGACTGAGTCAATCAAGGGGGTTGGGTGTTCATCAACAAACACAGCAGTCACACTGTACCCTGGCCATTGATGAAGCTCGTTTTCAAAGCTTCTCTGATGCGCACTTCCTGGTGTGCTCTTCTAATCTCCCTGGTGTCTGGCTGCGTAATCAGCGGCCAGGTGATTTGCCTCAGCCTCCCACCCCGCCATAAAGGTCTCCCCTTACTCTCACAGAGATTGTGGAGAATACAGCAAGCAGCAATAACATAGGGGACATTGGTTTGGCTGAGGTCTGAGCGAGTCAGTAATGTGCGCCAGCGAGCCTTTAAACGGCCAAATGCACATTCCACCACCATTCTGCACTTGCTCAGCCTGTAATTGAACAGATCCTGACCACTGTCCAGGCTGCCTGTGTATGGCTTCATGAGCCATGGCATCAAGGGTAGGCTGGGTCCCCAGGATAACGACAGGCATTTCAACATCCCCAACTGTTATTTTCTGGTCTGGGAAGTAAGTCCCTTTCTGCAGCCATTTAAACAGAGTAGTGCTTCTGAATACGCGAAAGGCCATGAACCCTCCTGGCCATCCCGCGTGGATGTTTGTGAAACGTCCTTGTGATCCACCAGTGCTTGCAGCACCATTGAAAAGTACCCCTTCCGGTTTACGACTGGGTGCCCTGGTACTGCGGTGCCAAGATAGGGATATGGGTTCCATCTATCGCCCCCACAGTTAGGGAATCCCATTGCAGCAAAGCCATCCACTATGGCCTGCACGTTTCCCAGAGTCACAACCTTCGTAGCAGCAGCTTAGTGATTGCTTTGGCTACTTGCATCACAGCAGCCCCACAGTAGATTTTCCAACTCCAAATTGATTCCCGACTGACCGGTAGCTGTCTGGCGTTGCAAGCTTCCACAGGGCTATCGCCACTCGCTTCTCTACTGTGAGGGCTGCTCTCATCTTGGTATTATGGCGTTTCAGGGCAGGGGCAAGCAAGTCACAAAGTTCCATGAAAGTGCCCTTACGCATGCGAAAGTTTCGCAGCCACTGGGAATCGTCCCACACCTGCAACACAATGCGGTCCCACCAGTCAGTGCTTGTTTCCGGCCCAAAATCGGCGTTCAGTGGATAGAATCTGCCCCATTACCATCAGGATCTCCAAAGCGCCGGGCCCGCGGTTTGAGATAATTCTGTGTCCACGTCCTCATCACTGTCATCGCCGCTGCCGTATCCGCCTCTTACTCGCCTCGGTTCGAAGGTCCTGGTTCAGCATATACTGCACGAGAGTGCGCGAGGTGTTTAAAACATCCACGATTGCGGTATGGAGCTGAGCAGGGTCCATGCTTGCTGTGCTATGGCGTCTGCACGGTTCACCAAGCAAAAAGGGCGCGAAACGGTTGTCTGCCGCTGTCAGGGAGGGAGGGAGGGGTGAGGCTGTACCCAGAACCACCCGCGAAAATGATTTTTGCCCCATCAGGCACTGGGATCTCAACCCGGAAATGCCAAGGGGCGGGGGAGGCTGCGGGAACTATGGGATAGCTACGGGATAGCTACCCACAGTGCAACGCTCCAGAAATCGACGCTAGCCTCGGACCATGGACGCACACCACCGATTTAATGTGTTTAGTGTGGCCGCGCGCACTCGATTTTATAAAATCTGTTTTACAAAACCGGTTTATGCAAATTCGGAATAGTCCCGTAGTGTAGACGTACCCTGGTTGTTTAATGTTTTTGTTTGTTTCTTACTTACAATGTTATTGAAATATTTTTACTCTTAATTGAGAAATTTGTAATATCAACCATGACTTCACCTTAACACATATATTTGTTTGAGGATCATTGGTTGAATTAATAATGAAGTCTGGTAGAAGGTCAGATCTTCAACATAACTGCTCATTGCCTTTTCTATTTGGTGATTTTATCCATGGAAAAAGAGTATCATTGACTCCGGGCTACAGCAGATTTGGGGGGGCCTCACAGGTCTGTTTCACATTTGGAGCAGAAATGGGTGATGTGGAGCCAGGTATTTTTGGGATGTTATTTATTTACCAAATGTACACAAGCCCTGTTTCTTCAAGCACAGGTGGTGACAGGCTATATCCACACTTAAAATACTACAGTGGCACAGCTGCAGCTCTGCAGCTGCATTGACATAGTGCTTCAGAGTAGACATTTACTAC
Organism: Mauremys reevesii; assembly: GCF_016161935.1. NCBI lineage: Eukaryota > Metazoa > Chordata > Testudines > Geoemydidae > Mauremys > Mauremys reevesii. Next base: position 73,713,129 of record NC_052629.1, read on the forward strand.
AGTGATGAAAGGCTTTCTCCTGTCACTGTTGTTAATTCACCTTCCTGAGAGGTGGTAGCTAGGTTGATGGAAGAATTCTTGCATCTATCTTGCACTGTCTACACCGGGGGTTAAGTCAGTTGTGGATTTTTCACACCCCTGAGAGACGTAGCTATGCCAATGTAACTTTTCAGGTGTAGACCAGCCCACAGAATGCGCACAGACACCTTCCTTTAGAAAGAAAGACAACTCTGCCCTGCCTCCATCAGCAGTTCCCTTGCCTTTCTCTCTTTCAGGTCTCACCTGAGAGCCAGCCAAACTTTAGCTATGTCTATACTACAGAGTCTATCCCGGAATAGCCCCCTCTTGTAGACTCAGCATACAATGACAGAAGCAGTTTTCCCACCAATATATGAATACCACCTCCCTGAACAACATGAGCTACGCTGACAGCAGCACTCTTTTGTTGGCATATCTGTATCTACACGGGAGGCTTGTTGACATAGTTATGTTGGCTAGGGCTGTTGCCCTGGATTGGAGGGAGGGGGTGTAACCCAGTATGTGATCAAGCTAATTGGAACCATATTATGTGCATTCAGCCACCATGAATTAATAAAATAGAACACCACATAGTTAAGGGTTAATCTGAAACAGGCTTTTAGAGGCAAGGTCAAAGGAGAGGAGAAAAGTAAATAATTGAGCCTGAAGGAAGATAAGTGGATGGAAGACCTTGAGTCTGGGTGCCTCTGATATTAGAAGTTTATTGAAAGTTAGGAAAAGTGATGATCCCTTAGGGGTCATTATGACCTATGTGTTTTGTAGAAGTTACTTATAAAAAGTCTAGATAATAGAGTGTACTTTGGAACAGCCCTCTGAAGCCATCCTAAGAGAGATGATTTTCCTGACACTTTTACTCCCCGGCAGGTGAGCAACTGGCCACTGTGTATCTGCCGTTAATGACTCAATACCATTCCAGACTTTAGGTAAGTATTTGGATGTTCTAAACCTATTGCTTATGTCTGTGCTTAAAACTAATAAACTGTAATTTTAGATAGAGCACACTTACTTGCATTAATCTTTCATTCCACAAGTCCATGGGTCTAGATCTAATGCATCCAAGGGTGCTGAGGGAGTTGGCTGATGTGATTGCAGAGCCATTGGCCATTATCTTTGAAAATTCATAGCGATCTGGGGAGGTCCCGGACGATTGGAAAAAGGCAAATACGGTGCCCATATTTAAAAAAGGGAAGAAAGAGAACCCGGGGAACTACAGACCAGTCAGCCTCACTTCAGTCCCTGGAAAAATCATGGAGCAGGTCCTCAAGGAATCCATTCTGAAGCACTTGGAGGAGGGGAAGGTGATCAGGAACAGTCAACATGGATTCACCAAGGGCAAGCTATGCCTGACTAACCTGATTGCCTTCTATGAGGAGATAACTGGGACTGTGGATACGGGGAAAGCAATGGATGTGATATAGCTTGATTTTAGCAAAGCTTTTGATACAGTCTCCCACAGTATTCTTGCCAGCAAGTTAAAGAAGTATGGATTGGATGAATGGACTATAAGGTGGATAGAAAGCTGGCTAGATTGTCAGGCGCAATGGGTAGTGATCAATGGCTCCATGTCTAGCTGGCAGCTGGTATCAAGCAGAGTGCCCCAGAAGTTGGACCTGGGGCCGGTTTTGTTCAACATCTTTAATGATCTGGATGATGGGATGAATTACACCCTCAGCAAGTTCGCAGATGACACTAAGATGGGGGGAGAGATAGGGATAGGGTCCCGAGTGACCTAGACAAATTGGAGGATTGGGCCAAAAGAAATCTGATGAGGTTCAACAAGGACAAGTGCAGAGTCCTGCACTTAGGAAGGAAGAATCCCATGTGACTCTACAGGCTGGGGACCGACTGGCTAAGCAGCAGTGCTGCAGAAGAGGACCTGGGGATTACAGTGAGTGAGACGCTGGATATGAGTCAACAGTGTGCCCTTGTTGCCAAGAAGGTCAATGGACTATTGGGCTGTATTAGTAGGAGCATTGCCAGCAGATCGAGGGAAGTGATTATTCCCCTCTATTCGGCACCTGGAGTATTGTGTCCCGTTTTAGTCCTCCCACTACAGAAGGGATGTGGACAAACTGGAGAGAGTCCAGCAGAGGGCAACGAAAATGATCAGGGGGCTGGGGCACATGACTTATGAGGAGAGGCTGAGGGTATTGGGGTTATTTTGTCTTCAGAAGAGAAGAATGAGGGGGGATTTGATAGCAGCCTTCAACTACCTGAACGGGGGTTCCAAAGAGGATGGAGCTCGGCTGTTCTCAGTGGTGGCAGATGACAGAACAAGGAGCAATGGTCTCATGTTGCAGTGTGGGAGGTCTAGAGTGGATATTAGGAAACACTATTTCACTAGGAGGGTGGTGAAGCACTGGAATGAGTTACCTAGGGAGGTGGTGGAATCTCCATCCTTAGAGGTTTTTAAAGCCCAGCTTGACAAAGCCCTGTCTGGGATGATTTAGTTGGTGTTGGTCCTGCTTTCATAGAATCATAGAATCTCAGGGTTGGAAGGGACCTCAGGAGGTCATCTAGTCCAACCCCCTGCTCAAAGCAGGACCAAACCCAACTAAATCATCCCAGTCAGGGCTTTGTCAAGCCTGACCTTAAAAACCTCTAAGGAAGGAGATTCCACCACCTCCCTAGGTAACCCATTCCAGTTCTTCACCACCCTACTAGTGAAAAAGTTTTTCCTAATGTCCAATCTAACCCTCCCCCTCTGCAACTTGAGACCATTACTCTTTGTTCTGTGATTCATCACACAGAACTGCTGTGTTCCCATTGTTTTATTCCTGACACCACCTGGAGTGAAATAGTTAAGTTACCCCTGCTGTGGGTTTTTTTGCATCCCTGACTGACATAGCTATGCCGTTATAAGTTTTAAGTGTAAACCATTGCTTAACTCACAGTAATTTTATCCCAACCACATAAGGAAAGCCTGAGTCTCAGGTTTGGTCTCACTTAAAAGTTGTGTGCGCATAGACACAGCTGGAGAATGAAAGGAAAAAACCACACCCCTAATGAACACAGCTAAGCCCCCAGTGTAGATACAGCTATGCTGATAGAGTGCTTCTTTCAATGTATCTAATGTATTGGGGAAGTGGCATTCCTACCCTGGCAGAAAAACTCCTTCTGTTGGTGTACGCTGCACCTACATCAGGGAACTTTACTGGCATAGGTATGCTGATATTGCTATGCCAGCATAATCTCTGTAGTATAGACATAGCCCAAAACTCCTTCTCTGGGGCCACATGGCCTTTTCTTTACACTCACTCTGGGAATCTTTTACAACACAAAGAAGCCTCAAAAGTGTTTACTGCATGGGCTTGTGTATATGGGGAAGTTAATCAGGAGTTACGTAGGTTGTGAATTTAAAGTGCAATAGATATTCAAATAGCACCCTGTGTGGATATTCCTATTCTGGAATCAGAGTGCCTTTTTCTGTTTTAGCTTATTCCACTCTTATTCTAGGGCCTGGTCTACACTACGAGTTTATGTCGAATTTAGCAGAGTTAAATCGAATTAACCCTGCACCCGTCCACACAACGAAGCCCTTTACTTGGATATAAAGGGCTCTTAAAATCAATTTCTGTACTCCTCCCCGACAAGGGAAGTAGCGCTGAAATCGACATTGCCATTTCGAATTAGGGTTAGTGTGGCCGCAATTCGATGGTATTGGCCTCCGGGAGATATCCCAGGTTACCATGAATGATATCACTCTCCTGAGGATAACACAGCGAGATAAAGAACGGATGTTGCTTGAATGCCAGCAAACACTGGGACCATACGCTGCCAGGCTTTGTCATGCCAGGATGCAGGCACTCACTATTAAGATGCAAAATGCGACCTTGTACCGAAATCACATGTGCTATGTAATGTGAATAGTCTTGTTCACTGTGAAAGAGTATAAGCATTGTTCTGTAAAATGTATCTTTTTAAATAGTTCTCTCCCTTTTTTCCCTCCCTCCCACAGCTGCAAATTTTTCAAGCCTCCCTCCTCCATCCCGAAGACTATCTCAGATAAGGTGGTGAAAAAAATGGACGCGAAACAAAATGTTCTCTGAAATCATGGAATTGACCTGTAATGAAAGAGCTCATCTGAATGAGTGGAAGGACATGGTATCACAGTACTCGAAAGATGCCAGTGAACATAAGGACAGGAGGGGACCAACGTGAGGAGAGGAGAGACACTAGAGATGAGAGGTGGTGACAAGAAGATCAGAGGAGGCAGGATGTAACACTGGAGCTGCTGCGTGAGCAAACAAACATGCTCCAGCGTCTGGTGGAGCTTCAGGAACGGCAGCAGGATCACAGAGTGCCACTGCAGCCCCTGTATAACCACCCTCCCCGCTCCCCAAGTTCCATAGCCTCCTCACTCAGACATGTAAGAACATGGGGAGTGAGGCTCCGTGCACTCTCCCACTCCACCTCAGTGGACAGCCCAAGCAAAAGGCTATTATTTTGAACTTTTTTAGTGGCCTTTTCCTTCCCTCCTATCCTCCTCCCAAACCCCACCCAGGCTACCTTGTCAGTTCTCTCCCTCTTTTTATAATCAATTAATAAAGAATACATGATTTTTAAATTATAGTGACTTTATTTCCTTTGAAAACAAGCTGTGATCGAAGGGGGAGGGTGGGTTGCTTACAGAGAATGAGACAATCAAGGGGGTGGGTTTTCATCAAAGAGAAACAAACAGAACTTTCACACCGTAGCCTGGCCAGTCATGAAACTGGTTTTCAAAGCTTCTCTAATGTGCAGCACTTCCTGGTGTCTTGCTGCGTGTAATCAGCGGCCAGGCGATTTGCCTCAGCCTCCCACCCCACCATAAACGTCTCCCCCTTACTCTCACAGAGATTGTGGAGCACACAGCAAGCAGCAATAACCATGGGTATATTGGTTTGGCTGATGTCTGAGCAAGTCAGTAACGTCTGCCAGCGTCCCTTTAAATGTCCAAATGCACATTCTACCACCATTCTGCACTTGCTCAGCCTGTAGTTGAACAGCTCCTGACTACTGTCAAGGCTGCCTGTGTATGGCTTCATGAGCCATGGCATCAAGGGGTAGGCTGGGTCCCCCAGGATAACTACAGGCATTTCAACATCCCCAACTGTTATTTTCTGGTCTGGAAAGTAAATCCCTTGCTGCAGCCGTTTAAACAAATTAGTGTTCCTGAAGACGTGAGCGTCATGAACCCTTCCCAGCCATCCCACGTTGATGTTGGTGAAACGTTCCTTGTGATCCACCAGTGCTTGCAGCACCATTGAAAAGTACCACTTGCGGTTTGCCCACTCCAAATTTATTCCCAACTGACCAGTAGCTGTCTGGCATTGCAAGCTTCCACTGGGCTATTGCCACTCGCTTCTCAACTGTGAGGGCTACTCTCATTTTGGTATTCTGGCACTTCAGGGCAGGGGAAAGCAAATCACAAAGTTCCATGAAAGTGCCCTTACGCATGCGAAAGTTTTGCAGCCACTGGGAATCATCCCAGACCTGCAACACTATGTGATCCTACCAGTCTGTGCTTGTTTCCAGAATCGGCGTTCCACGGCTATAACCTGCCCCATTAACAGCATGATCTCCAAAGCACCGGGGCCTGTGGTTTGAGAAAATTCTGTGTCTGTGTCCATGTCCTCATCACTCTCGTCGCTGCACTGCCGTCGCCGCCTCCTCCTCGCCTGGTTTTTCAGGTCCTGGTTCAGCATAGACTGCACGATAATGCACGAGGTGTTTACAATGCTCATGACTGCTGTCTTGAGCTGAGCAGGCTCCATGCTTACCGTGGTATGGCGTCTGCACAGTTCACCCAGGAAAAAAGGTGTGAAATGGTTGTCTGTCATTGCTTTCATGGAGGGAGAGGGAGGATGTACCCATAACCATCAGTGACAATGTTTTTTGCCCCATCAGGCACTGGGATCTCAACCCAGAATTCCAATGGGCGGGGGAGACTGCGGGAACTATGGGATAGCTACCCACAGTGCAATGCTCTGGAAGTCAATGCTAGCCTCAGTACATAATAATAATTGTAGATATACCAATCTCCTAGAACTGGAAGGGACCTTGAAAGGTTGTTGAGTCCAGCCCCTTGCCTTTGCTAGCAGGACCAATTTTTGCCCCAGATCCCTAAGTGCCCCCCTCAAGGATTGAACTCACAACCCTGGGTTTAGCAGGCCAATGCTCAAACCACTGAGCTCTCCCTTCCCCCCATGGACACATACCACCAAATTAATGTGCTTAGTGTGGCCGCATGCACTTGACTTTATACAATCTGTTTCCCATAGTGTAGACATACCCTAGAAGTATGTCTGTACATGGAGTTATTCTGATCTTGCACTTTAAATCCACATCCTACATACCTACCTTAATCTGAATGAACTTGTAATCATAGACAAGGCCTCTGAGTTAACCATTCATTCTCACTAACAACCTTCTGAGTGTGGTTACTGTGTGGCACATTAACTCTTAGTACAGGGAGCTTTGTCCTGAATGCTGAGACAGAGGTTTCGAAGGATTAGATTTGTATTGGTAAATACTGATTTCACTGTACACACACAAACTACAAAAATATTTCCATCAATGATAATTGACATTTAGATATAGGCAAAGTAAGAAAAATGCTGCTTGAGAATGTATTTTATTTTAGAATATTACTTTGTATATTTTGACATGTGATGTTGAAAATTTTTATTTGAATGGTTATAATGCTTTACATTTTTTAATCTACATGTTGACTGTCATTAAATAATTCTTGTCTATCCTTTCATTTGATCCCTCTATCATTCCCAAAACTTTGAAAATTGAAATTAATAAAATAATTTAAAATTCTTAAAACATAATTTTGCACAACTATGAAAATTTAAATCGATAACAGAAAACTACTTTAAAATAAACACCGAAATTACAAAATAATAAAAATTGAATTCTGCCAAGCCTAGTTATACTTCAAAGATCCCCAGTCAGCAAGGCGTTAGCACCAATGACCCCCTAACAGACAGGAGAGGACCATATGTTTGCAACTTTATCCCCAAGTTATCTGTTAGCAGTGTTTTTATGGATTGTCTTTCCTGCTGTGTTTTCTACTTGTACCATTTCCCACAGGTCTCTGATATTAATCTACATGCTGATGGGCACCAGGTGAAGCTTCCCCTTGGGGAGACTAGCCCCCTGTCCCACCTCTTCCAGTGGAGGCCCCGCCTCTTCGCTCTCAGCCCCCGTATCCCCAGCCAGGGCAGGCAGGGGGACTGAGAGCTTGGCCCCTCCCTTCCATGGCCCTGGCAGGGGGCTGAGAGCTCGGCTGGGACTACGGAGAGGGGCTGAGAGCTCAGCCCCAGCTGGGGTCGAGCTCTCAGTCCTGCCTGGGACTGTGGCAGAGCTCTCTCAGCCCTGGCTGGAGCTCTGAGCCCAGAGCCCCTCCCTCATTCCGCCTCTTCCACCTGTGGCCCTGCCCATGTCCCCACTCCACTCCATCCCTTCCCCGCGGCCTCATCCTCATTCCACCCATGGCCCCACTCCTGTTCCGCTGCTTCCCCCACAGCCCCGCCCCCATTCCGCCCCCACTCCACCTTTTCCCCCCAAACTCTCCCCCTCAGCTCACTCCTTTCTACCTCCAAGACTGGAAAAACTCTGTGACCCCACCACAGCTCTGGTGTGTGGCGTGGAGCAAGAGCTCCTCCAACCCCGGGGCTGTGGTATTACACACCACCCATGTACACACCCAAGGCAGGAAAATGTTGGATACTGTTGTTCTTTTTCATCTGAATGCCCTGTCTGCCTGAAGCAGGCACATTCCTTGCATTCATGGCCTGGTAGCACCATGTACCAATCATGATCTTTAGGGGACAAGTGCTACCCATTCACCCCCAGGGATTGCTGAGCGTAGTTAACTGTAGGGTGCTGACAGTCTAGGGTGGCAGTGCTGAAAAGAGGTCAGTCCGTAATTCAGGACTATGGTTGAAGGAGAAGAAATCTGTGAAACTGGGAGAATCTGGTGTTTCTGAGAAATACTCAGAGAAATTCCACCTCCTTGGGGGGAAGAGTGTATCATTAAAAGGTTAAATCAGCCAAGCTTGTTTGTTTCCTACCTTGTCCTCCTGGGCAGAATCCTCTATGGGAACCACAGTGTGAGCTCTGTGTTCCTTGGACTCTCTGCAGATCACACAAATGGCTTCTCTGTCATCCTCACAGAACAACTTCAGCTCTTCCTTGTGTCTTGCGCACAGATTCACTTTCTGTTCTCTCTCTGCTTCAACATGCAAGTGTTTAACTTGCTCTACTCTATTTGCCAGCTGCCAGTTCAGCTGGAAATTCTGTCTCCGGATCTGAGCTCTGCAGCTGGGGCAGCACAAAGGGTCATAGTCCCCCTCTGTACATGTCTCACTGTGCTTAGTGATGCAGGCGAGGCAGAAGTTGTGCCCACAGTCTAGAGTCACAGGCTCCGTCAGGTACTCCAGGCAGATAGGACATATGGCTTCATCTTGCACTCTCCCTGCTGAAGTTCTTGAGGCCATGGCTGCTGGACTGACCAATGTTTTGCTGATTGCTTATTTTAGTCTGTATGGGGAAGACAGAATGAGAAAAAAATCAGTGAGAACTAAAAGGGGAAAATGAAGACTAAATGGATGGGGGAAGGTGTGGAAATGCAACGTGAGGATGGAGAAAGGATGGCAGAGGAGATGAGGACTCCAGCCAGGCTTTGGACGGTGTAGACGTATTGTAAGCTATTTGTACTCCCAGGTACTTCCAACTCAGCGCCTCAGTGAGCTAGCTCTGATATTGGACTTGCTCTCCTACTCTAGCTAACAGCACTTTCCCTCTAGATGCCCTTCTTCAGTTCACACTTGACTGAGTGATTTCTGTTCTTTTGCTTCTGCTCTTTAAGACTGTGGCCAGACCATGTGGAGGATCAGGGATTTATTCACTTCTTAAAAGCCACACTGCTTGCAAATAATCAATCATTCTGTTACAAGCAGGCGGCGGTTCTGCTTTACCCTGGCTTGACCACACCCATTGGGCCAGAGTGTCTGGGCCTGTCAATGATTCATAGTCCATAGCGAGGTGAGGGATTTATAGAGAGAAGAATCCATTCTGCCTTATATCAAAGAACAGCAGACAGGTATATTAGAATTCAATCACCTAGACCTATGAGGATTGTCTAAGGCTGTGGAGATCACAGTGGCCTTTGAAATGCTTGACTTGGAGCTAGGAAGGTGGGGGCCTTTCCAAAGCTAGATGAAGAGGCATTATCAGAATAAGAGTGACACACCCAGAACAGAAGTCACTGCTTTACCCCTCTGCCTCAGCAAGAGGGAGCTTTGCTGGAGCTTAAGCTGTGTCAGCTCCCTGACACACCAGTCTGTTCACCTCACTAGCAAACTCCTTGAGACTCTGTCAGTCTTACCCCTGCCTCGCAGGTAACATTCCCTGAACCAGAGTTTCTGAACCCCCTGGAAAAGTGTTCCTCTGCAGTATTCAGCCCCTATCACTGGATATTCACAGAAATTACCAAGACCACCACTTCCAAAGAGCCAGGGCACACCCAGCCAGTTAGGTTAGCTGAGGATCCACACTTTACCTCAATACATGGCACTGAGGTGAGTTTATTAATAAATTAGTTTTTTTATTTTACCATAAGGAACTGAGATTTAAGCCATAGTGAACAAGGATAATAGAACCAGGAAATGGCTACAAAGAAAACCCACTTTCCAGTGTCTTGAACTGAACAGATCACAATCCTGGTCTCACACAATTTCTCATTCACAGTCAGTTCTCAGAGTCCTCAGCCCTCATGGCTGGGGGACCCGCTTTTCACGGATTGCAAGGGCACTGGCCTCTTTGTCCCTTCAGAGATGGATCCACAATATCTTTTCCCTTTTGCTTAGAGTTCAGAAAGCCTTTGAAATGCATTTTTTTAAAGTAACCACAGACAAAGTTCTTCTCTCCTGCTACTTATTCCTCAGGGAGCAGAATTCATGTACCCTTTTTGTCCTCTTGTTAATTAGCTCTTTCTGTGGGTTTGATCACTTTGTTTACCTTAGATACAAATGTATTTTCAGTGTATCTGCCTTACAAACTTGTCTCAGGCAGAGTGGTAAATTCACATGCCTTTGTCTGAGACAAACCTGTTTATCCGCTCTATTCAAATTGCTCGGTCTGAATATATTTTAGGAACATATTTCCAGCACATATACATAACTCTTTACAAGCTAACCGTACATATGTCAAGTACTAATATCATTGACCAGTGGATAACCATTTTTCATATGGTACCTCACAAGATACTTTGTGGATAAGTATAGGTTTCAGAGTAGCAGCTGTGTTAGTCTGTATCCGCAACAGTGGGTTAGGTGTAGTGGGTTTGTCAGGCCTGATAACAGTTGTATTTACAGAGCTGTGAGCCCTTTGCCATTTGACACTGAGAGGCTCTTAGTGTCCCACAGGGGACATTAATCATGGTATGGAGAACAAAGAACCAATCATAACAAATACAATGATGTCTGCCCTGAGCCTGCAGAAAGCCTGAGACCATAGGCCTGGAAGGTATGAACTGCCCCATGCATCTCCACAGGGTGTTAACTCCAAGATGCCCTGTAGCAAGTCAAGCACCCACCAGCATGGCACATCCTGCTGGTCAGTCCCGGAATTAGCTCTTTTCCAGCACTGAGAGCACGTCCTGCTGGCTGGTGTCTTGGCTGCCTCCGGCCCCATGTCCCTCCCAGGCCCCGGTGCCCTTTACCTTGGGGTTCTGCCCACAGCAGTCCCCATGCTCTGGGTCTCCCCTCCCAGGGGAACCCCCACTCTCTATGCCCACCTTGCCTCAGTGGCTACTGACAGTTGTCAGCTAGCCCCCTTTCTCTGGGGCAAACTACAGTCTGTAATGGCCACTCACCATTGGCAAGGGGGTTGGATTAACTGCCTCTGCCTATCCCCAGGCTGCACCTCGGCAGCCCCAGTACCTGCTTGGGCCTTAAACAAGGCTTCAGCCTGGGGAGTTGCCAGGCTGGAGCTCCCCAGCTCCTCTTGCTCTTCCCCAGCACTGCTGTGCTTCCGGTACCCTGAGCTCCCAGGCAGCCAGGTCCTTCTCACTCCAAGGCTGGAGAGAGACGGTTTGCCATCTGGCCCAGCAGCTCTTTAATAGGGCCCAGCCTGGCCCTAATTGGCTGCTTCCCAGCCTCTTCTTATTGGCTCTCAGCCCCAGCCCTCTCCAAGGGCTGGCTTTTAACCCTTTCAGGACCGGAGCAGGGTGACTACCCCACTACACTCCCCTAGATTGTGAGTCTGGCTGCAAGGAGTCCTGTATCACAGAACACAAAGGGCATTTTGCTGAATAACAGCACAAAATGTTACCCTTTATCTTAAAAGATTCTTTAAAAAAAATCTGCAGTGAACCAGGTCTAGTCAAGATTCATCTCTGTTTTGTTTCATTTTGTTTTTATAGATACACAACATTGTTTTAAAAATAAAAGTGCACAAAAAAGTGAAGCTACCATGAATGAATTTCAGCAAGACCTCAATTTCAAACACTTCCTATTAACAATGTATGAAAGGGAACCAAACAAGAACTACACAGACAATGTAAAGGACATAAAAACATGTGTGTGAAGTTTCATATTGAAAGGACACGTACACAAGAATTTGTAACCTATTTCAGCACATTTGAGAACATATCCTTAATGATGGAGCCATGACCATCATCTCTAATAATGGTAATAATATTTTTAAATAATTGTTGCTGTAAAGAATTAACTAATGAATCCTTACAATTGCCTGGAGAGATATGGGAGTATTAATAACAGAGCTAGTCAATTCTTTGACTTCACATTTTTTGAACCGCCACCCCTCAAAAAAAGGCTCTTCATGGAAGCAAAAAATTTCATCTTGATTGAAATTTACTAGGTTTTGACCAAACAACAAAAAGATGCAAGTAAAATGTTTCAAAAAAATCAAACAGTTTTTTTCAATGAAAAAACAAACCAAAAAAATTGCAGGAAGTTTTTGGAAAGTGTCTATATTTATTTCCTGAATAATAATTGGCATTTTGCAACCCTCTCTATTAATAAGCTGTTATGGATTATGGGGATGTGCTATGCCTCTGACCTTTGTACAGTCTTTCAGGGAGCATTGTAAGGCCCTGGACCGCCACTTTTGACAAGGAAGAGCCCCACAGCTCTGCTACTCTGAGACTGGATCCTGGCTTCAACACCTCTGTTTCTCACCACAGCTCCTTCAGTGGGTCCAAAAGAGCCCTGATGGAAATACACCCTCTTGGGAACGATGGAACCTGCAGATGTTTGCAGAGACGCAGCACGCCCTTTTTAAAACAAGCCATTATTTATCAGTGAGCTGGAATACGGTGTTTACGGACATTGGGTTAGAATGGAAAGCAAAGCCTGAACATATTTCTGTCACACAACTTGCCAGCTTCCCCTTGTTCCATTAAGCAGGCCTCACTGTAAGCTCTGGCCTGGAAGGCCAACTGCCGGCTTGCAGCAACCTCCCTGCCTTGCAGAGTCATCCTTGACTGACTTCCCATCTGCTGGGAAACAGGTTTTTATGCAGTCAGCTCACACCTCAGGCCTTTTGTTTCCAGTTCCAGTTATGGTTTTTTCACATGCAGAGCCCCCCTCTCCTCCCTTGCCAGCAGTCATTAACAGTGAATGGTCTGGTTCTTGGTCTCCATTGTGTCCCCAGGACAGCTCTGTTCACATGTTAACAGTTTTGGACAGTCCCTTCCCACCAATCCCAGCCAGATCCATGCGATACCCACCCAGATTCTCATCACTTCCCCCTAGCTCTGGAAAGACATTAACCCCTTCATACCTAGTAGGTAGCAATACAAAAGTGAGGAAACTGAGTCACACATTTTTTCATAAATACAGGCTTTCTCCACATTCTCCACAGAAACCCTTTTGCAAGGATGGCACAAAGAGGTCCAGTGATCACAAATCTCAAGTCACTGGGCTCTACACAGTCAAAATGAGGAGTCTGAGGTCAGTAAATGCACCTCTATCCTGTGGCCTGGGCTACATCTGGCAGCCATTCATTCAGTTTGGGATCTAGAATAACAGCTGGAGTCCCACTGTACTACCTGGTGTTACTGGACACCCCTTCCATGGTGGTTGAGTGCAGTCACTGCTGCTGAGCTGTGTCGCCTCACCACTGCCCCAGATCGAGGCCTACACTTTGTGAAGCACTTGGTAAATATACCCTCCCAGTGATGGCTGGTAATCATCCAGAGCAGGAACAAGTATTGGCAAGAGATCCTTGCTCCTTAGTCCTGTGCTCAGACCACTATGACATGTCACCTCCTAAATGTAAAACACTGACACATGCTCCGGATGCACCCACACATGCACAGAGGAAAGACTCACACTTTAAATACAGATCAAAGGTAGGGTGACCAGATAGCAAGGGTTAAAAATCGGGACTGGGGTGGGGGTAATAGATATCTATATAAGAAAAAGCCCCAAATATCAGGACTGTCCCTATAAAATCGGGACATCTGGTCACCCTAATCAAAGGACAAAACAAAAATTCTTCTCTTACCTTACGTGTCTGCAAACCTCAGGGTCTCTGGGAAGCTCCCAGCTCCCTCTTTGAGTTACAGTGAGTCCAAGAGAGGCCATTTTTAATAAAAATATTTTATTGTAAAATATAAATCCATTCATCTGAGTGTCTAGTGTAATTCTAGTAGTTTCAAACGACTGATTGAGTACTTCCCCCTCTCTGTGCTGTGAGTGGTTCTGACTGCTATAGGGAAGGGAAGGGAAGGAAATATCAAGTAATCACATGATGGTTTTGGCATGAAGAAAACAACTCACCATTTTTATAATGCAATACATCTGTGATTTCTGCCAAATCATCAGCCTCTCAACCAGCCTCTGGTTCAAGCAGAGTCACAAGAGAGTTTTATTTTATTTTTTGGAACCCTTCCCAGCAATAAAGAGGGGAAGAGGAAAGACTAGTTGAAGCTTCAAGGATAGAGATAACAGTATGGGGTCATTTTAATTGTGCGGTTCTTTGCATTCAAATGTGTCTTTGTGTTGCAAGTTCAACCCTCACCTATAATAATTTAGTGAGTTTTGTGTAACTTTAACTCTGGATTTCTGAGTTTTCTCAAATTGCTTAGTAGTTGCTTATTGGTTGTTTGTTTCAATAGGTGATGGCTTAATGAAACTTCCTACTGCAAGCACAAAATTTATCAGTGCAGGAGACAGAGCTTTCTTGGCAGTACATCAAAGACTGTGGGATGAATTCCTGCTATTCTAAGAACCAGAAAAGTAATAATAAAAAAATCAAAAAAACTTCTCCATGTGCCAGCTGCACTGCTTTGACTTGCCTCTGTTAACCATATAGAGCAGAGAAGCAATTAACTTTAAAAAAAAAAGAATTTTCTCTCTGGAAAAGGGAGGAGATAAAGTAGAAACATACCACACATACACATGGCAGTCATGCCGCTGAATGCAGGACTGGGAGGTGCTCAGATAGTTCAGTGATGGACACAGGATACATTCTGGTTGACACACACTTTCTATACCAGCATAACTATGTCAGTTGGAGGTGTGATTTTTTTTTAACTGATATAGTCCTAGCAGTACAACCTCTAGAGTGGACACAGTTATACTGGTGTAAATGTATTTATACCAGTATAGGTGTGGGGGGAGAAGCAAAGGGGTAGAGTAAGAGAGGAAGGAAATGGTGGGGAAAAACCCAAAATGTTACCATAGAATCATAGAAATGTAGGACTGGAAAGGACTTGGAGAAGTCATCAAGTACATCCCCCTGCGCTGAGGCAGGACCAAATAAAAGTAGACCACCCGATTTCGCCAACCTGTTTTTAAAAACGTCCAGTGATGGGGATTCCACAGCATCCCTTCGAAGCCTATTCTACAGTTTAACTACTCAGAGAGTTAGGAAGTAAATCTCCTTTGCTGCAGATTAAGCCCATTACTTTTTGCCTACCTTCAGTGGACGTGAAGAACAACTGATCACAGTCCTCTTTATAACAGCCCTTAACATAGCTGAAGACTATCAGTTTCCCCCTCAGTTTTGTTTTTTTAAGACTAAACATGCCCAGTTTTTATAACCTTTCCTCATAGGTCATGTTTTCTAAACCTTTGATCATTTTTGTTGCTCTCCTGTGCCTCCCCCCCCCCCCCACATTTGTCTACATCTTTCTTAAAATGTGGTGGCCAGAACTGGACACAGTACTCCAGCTGAGACCTCACCCGCGCTGGGCAAAGTGATACTCCTGTTCATACACCCCAGAATGATATTAGCTTTTTTTGCAACTGTATCACATTGTTGACTCACATTCAATTTGTGATCCACTATAACCCACAAATCCTTTTCAGCAGCACTACCACCTAGCCAGTTATTCCACATTTTGTAGTTGTGCATTTCATTTTTCCTTCCTAAGTGAAGTATTTTGCACTTGCTTTACTGAATTTCATCTTGTTGATTTCAGACCAATTCTCCAATTCATCAAAGTTGTTTTGAATTCTAATCCTGTCCTTCAATGTGCTTGCAACCCCTCTCAGCTTGGTGTCATCTACAAATTTTATAAGCATATTCTCTACTCAATTATCCAAGTCATTCATGAAAATACTGAACAGTATCAGATCCAGTAATGACCTCTGAGCGACCCCGTAAATACACACTCCCAGTTTTACAGCGAACCATTGATAACTACTCATAGAGTACAGTCTTTCAAAAAGTTTTGCACCCACCAGATAGTCAGTTCATCTAGACCACATTTTTCTAGTTTGCTTATGAGAACATCATGTGAGACTGTGTCAAAAGCCATCCTAAAATCAAGTTATATCACGTCTACTGTATCACCCCTATCAACTAGGCCAGAAACACTATCAAAGAAAGAAATTTGGTTGGTTTGGCATGATGTTCTTGACAAAATCCATCCTGGCTTTTCCTTATAACCCTATTATCTACTAGGTGCTTACAAATTGATTGTTTAATAATTTGTTCCAATATTTTTCCAGGTCTCAAAGTTAGGCTGACTGGTCTATAATTTCCCAGGTCCTCTTTGTTCCCCTTTTGAAAAATAGATACTATGTTTGCCCTTCATTAGTCCTCTGGGACCTCATCTGTCCTCCATGAGCTCTCAAAGATAATCACTAATTGTTCTGAGATTCAGCTAGTGATGAACTTCAGCAAGTCCTCAGCTGTTCTTCCACATTCCATCAGTACTGGTCAGGGACTGTGAGGGGTATGGTTCCCTATTCAATGCCAGGGAGAAAGCATGCCCTAGTAACGGCAATAAGAAATATATTTGGTACCAGCAGACTTCTCTGCACCACTGTTGGTTCTAGATCCAACAGTGATCCAGATGTAGGTTTCAGTACTGATGCTGGTCTTACTGTTGGTGCCAGTGGAGTTTGTTGCAGCACAGACTGCTTCCACACACCCAGTTTTGATACCTGGTGAGATTTGGAAGATTTCTCTTTCAAGGTCATAAGAAGATAAGGACATAAGAATGGCCATACTGGGTCAGACTATAGGTCCATCTAGCCCAGTATCCTGTCTTCCAACAGTGGCCAATGCTAGGTGCTTCAGAGGGAATGAACAGAACAGGCAATCATCAAGTGCTCCATTCCATCGCCCATACTGAGTTTCTGGCAAAGAGAGGCTAGGGACACCGTCCCTGCCCATCCTGGCTAGTAGCCATTGATGGACCTTTCCTCCATGAACTTATCTAGTTCTTTTTTGAACCCTGTTATAGTCTTGGCCTTCACAACATCCTCTGGCAAAGCATTCCACAGGTTGACACAGGTCTTCCCATATCTATGCATGTTTGGGATACGGATCTTTTTTGCAAGCTTTGATCCCAGTGTTCTATGCAGAATCTATCAGTCTCCTTTACTTTTCTCAGAATAGACAGCTGAGACAACTGTTTCATCCCAGCCAGGACTCTTGTACCAGCCTGTCTGGGGCCATTTCCAATGGACAAGCTAGACCCTCCCCCTCACAGCACTGCCCACCAGACTGTCCCAGGGATGGACCAGGGCACATAGGCAAATGCCCTTGTGGGTGCAAATAATGTCAGGATATGGAATAATCGCATGGTGCCCCTTATGCACCCAGCCCCCCCACCCAGAGACTTCCCCCCAGCCAGAGAATTCCTCCCCATCACCCAACCCCTCTGGGTCTGTCCCTCCAGCATCCAGACCCCCTCACCAAAAAAAAACTGGGCTGCCACATGTGCCTGCCCTTCAGAGAGGGACTGCCCCCTCCAGCATCCAGTCCCACATCCAGGGACTACCCCCCATGCACCCAGTCCCCCACTTAGGGACTGCCCCTCAGCACCTGCACCCAGCCCCCACAAGGACTCCCCCCAGCACTCAATCTCCCCATCCAAGCTTGGAAGGATAAATTTTTATTGGTAAATGTCAGTAATTGTTGATTTCACCGCACACACACACACACACACACACACACACACACAAAGCAATGACAAAAATATTTACATTGTTAATCATCAGAATTTACAGATAGGCAAAGTAAGAAAAATGCTGCTTGAGAACTAGTTATAGTTTGATGCAAGGATATTTACTTTGTGTATTTTGTCATGCAATGTTGACAATTTGTGCTTTAATGGTTATAAAACTTTAACTTTTTTGAATCTCAACGTTTACTGCCATTAAATAATTATTGTCTGACCACCCCTTATTTACAGACTCTCCTGCAACTGTGGACATTTCACTAGATAAAAATTGGAAAAACATGTTTAAAACCCACAATTTTGCACAACTGTGAACAATTTGAACAAATAAAAATAGAGAAAAATGCTTAAAAAAACCCATCAAATGTTATCGATCAAAATTATTAAAAAACCACTGAATTCTGCCAAGCCTGCCTATAAGGAGTAGGGAAGAGTGTAAAGTCCCATGGGGGAAGAGGGGAAGTGTGTAGGGCTGTGCGAGGAAGTGGGGCTTTGAGGATATTGGGAGGCAAGAGGGAGAGGAGTTAAGCTGTACATTTTGTTGCATAAGAAATGTCACCTTGACTCTGTACGTCCCAGTTTTTTAACATTTGTTGTTTGGTTTTTGTTCTACAATTAATATTCCTGTTGCCCCTTTGCCCTGTGGTAGCAGATTTTGCAGCAGGTCATTTTCCCACTGCAGGAGAATTTGGTGACCCAGAGTCAGGGTATTTTCTAGTGTAATATAATAATCTTTTACAGTGTGTGCATGGGTCCTATTTCCTTCTGTGTTCTCATCATATTACCATGCAACATCTGCTCCTACTGGTGTTTGGTCAGCAGGGAATGACCCTGGTCCTGTCTGCTCCCTCCAGGAAAAACAAAATGGAACCAAAAAAAAAAAGTATTAATGTGGGGAAAAAAATCCACAAAAATCACTTAATATTTTTTTTAAATATTTGGTCTCCCATCACTGTGAGGGCTTCAGCAGTGCTGGGAGTGGTCATTTAATAATCAGAATAGGAACAAGAAACACTTCAACAATTTTTTTAAGGCACTGAAATAACTCCACTTCTCATGAACAAATGCATAAAATGGGTGAGCTATGCCATGAATCACACCCTGACTTTGAATAGCACTTACCAATCTCACTGTCACACTGACTTCTCTCCTTCATTGTCACTGCCCTTCACTCTCCCTGCCCATCACCTGTGTGTGTGTGTGATAATTAGTGCTGCCCACTCTTCCATGTTGGTAAGGTGTGTGCACCAAGCACCAGGTTATAGTTATTCTCACACTCACGCTGAGGCCCAATGGCTGTGGAAGTATTTCTATATAATGGAACAGCTTCTACAGGGGAGACTGAGAGAACTCACATTAGAATAGCCCAGAGCTCAGTGGTGAATGCCTGCTGGTGAGTGGTGGGAGACCACCTGTTCAAATCCTTTTCCCCCTGAGGCGGGCGGGAAGAGGGGAATTGAGCCAGGATGTGGGAGACCCAGGTTAAGTGCTTGTTCTAACCACAAGGCTAACAGTTATAAGGTAGGCAGCTGCAGAAGCTTCTCCTCCTGACAGATTTTGAATGGGACCCGAGTGGGCAGGAGGTCTCTGAGCACACCTTCTGGACTAGACCCTGCAGGCATGGTCTAGGTATATGGATGTCTGTCTGCCCCTGCTCTGTGGATTGCACTGGGGCTCTCGGTGGGATACAGGCATCCGGCTGCCAAGAGTGAGGCAGAACTCAGGCACTTAGGACCTTTCACCAAGAAAATTCAGGTGCCTACACAGTTAGGTAGGTGGGGGTGAACTGCAATGATACCAAAACTGGGATTTAGGCACCTAAATTGACTTGTGAATCTGGCCTCAGATACTCTGGTGATGGACACAGGATAAGGCCTGATGGACACACAGCATCTATACCAACATAACGATGCCAGTTTTGGATGGGATTTTTTTTACTGATACAGTTATACTGGTACAACCTCCAGAGTGGACACAGTTACAGCAGTGTCAATATATTTATACAAGTTCAGCTGTGTGAGGAGAAGGGCAGCGGAAGAAAGGGAAAGCAAACTAACAAAAATGTTATGAAATTTTTATATAATGAAAAACCACATGAAATTTTTTTTTCATTAAAAGTCTTTTTAACACTTTTTCTCTAGATCCTCACATCCAGGCTAGGTATAAATTGTGCTGATTCTTTCTCCACAACATCGCTAAGACGCAGCCTCTTCCATCCACCCACACAGCTGAAATGCTTATCCAAGCTCTCATTACTGTGTATCTCAATTGCTGCAACATCCTTTTCTTTGGCCTTGACAGTGCCACCTTGCCTGCTCATGTCCATTCAGAATGCTGCTGCAAAGTCATTCTCTTAACCCACCACTTTGCCCATGTCACCCCTCTCTTTGCATCCCTCCACTGACTCCCCCTTCTCTACCACATCAAACATAACCTGCTCGTCTTCATTTTCAAGGCCCTTTCTGACTTATCTCCACCCAATTATCATCTCCCATTCACTATCAAAAGGTCGACTCCCACCTCCAATCAGCCCATGGGACCAGCCTCCATCACCCCCTTGTTACATTGCAAATAAGCACCTTCATGCTTCCTCCCAGGCTGCCCCATAGGCCTCAGAGGAACTACCCATAAACATCCACAAAGCTCCCTCATTCTTCTCCTTCAAATCCCTCCTTACAACTCTTCTTTGCCCTGATGTCTACAAAAGGCTGGACAACAGTTAGGCCACAGGTGTTCCAAGACCACCACCTTTCCTGCTGAGCAGTGCTGTCTCTGTTTCCTTGTGCTACCCTATCTGGCTGGCTGTACCCAGCTGTTGGCTTAGACTGTACACACTCTCAGGTGCAGGGACCATCATTTCATTCTGTGTTTGTACAGCACCTAGCACAGTGGAGTCCTGGTCCATAAGTTGGACTCCTAGACACTATGCTAATAAAAATAACAGAAATAATAAAATAATAATGTAGCTAATACCCACTTCCAGGCCCCTTTATGCTGCCAGAGTGGTATGAAGGGGCTTCAGTGCAACTGACAACCAGCCCCACTTTTCAACTCAATGTTCTTTGAGGTGGGTCAATGGCCAGGTATAAGGGACCACTGAAATTGAAAAGATATCCATTAAAATGTGGTCATCTAGCCCACATGAAGCCTATAAGCTTTGGCAGACAAGCTGTTGGGGGATGAGAGGGGAGCTGAAGAGCTAGAAGCCAGACATACACAAGGGATTCTTTATGCAGAGATCTTTAGTCAGCTTTCTCTGAATATCTAGAAAAGCTTATACTGTACATCTGGGATTTTCAATGGAGTCTGAGGGAGGGAGGTACCCAACTCTGATGGAATTTCAATATTTATAAAGAAATCCCCACTCTTATCTGGCTTATCATGACAAATCCCAAAGGGAAATGGCTGCCTTGCAGATTGAACTCTACCACATCAATCTTTACCTAAATCTTTAACATGGCCCAGCTGGATATGTCCAGCAGTTTATGTCCATCAGTGGTAATCTTATTACACCACTTTTGTTGGCCATGTGATCACTGGCTGTGTTGCAGCATTCTATCGGAAACATGTGTTGGAATTCCTCAATATTCCAGTCTAATAATATATCCATGCCTTGAAAGCCATCAAAACCCATGGAGATGATTATTGGATTCAGCTTTAAACATCCTTCAATACTTTATTGACATAACTGTTTTAATTATGACTGAGAAAAAGGCAGAGAGGGAAGAAACACACAAAGATCTTTAATAAAATGTAGTTGGGAAATCCTATGAGTTGAGATTAGGTGTATGGGGGCTGGTCAGTGACAATGTTTCTGATTATTAGTGTGTGTTTGAGTGGTGTGTTCACGTTACTTTAATAAAGAGGTTTTCATATGTGAATTTTCTCTTAATTTTAATAAAGCTCACCCTTTGTATATGACAACAATCACTTCCAGTACTCCCTCTCCATTTCAGATGGCAGAGCATCTGGAGGGAATAACAGAATAAGTGAGATGAGATTTTACTCTGTCATATTTACAATAGTATTGCCCCTATTAACTGACAAATGTTTTTATTATGACAGAGGAATACACACACACAGATCTTTCTAAAGAGGCCAGATAAAATTAATCTGAAGCCTTGCACTTTTATTTCCTCTTTCATTCAGGTATATCAAAGCTGTTGAATCAACAGCCACTCAACATCACAACCATCTTAAGAAATAAGAAAATCAGTAGAAGAGTATAAGAACAACCATACTGAGTCAGACCAATGGTCCATCTAGCCCAGTATCCTGTCTTCTGACAGTTGCCCATTGTGACAGGATCCCCTGGGTACAACTTGGAATTGGGATACCACTGTGCCCCCTTAACTCCCCAGCCTGGGCGACCTCTCACAATGCTTTGCCAGTGACAAACAGCAAACTCCTCCAGGCACTGTTATCACTCAGTACAACAGCATGTGCAGCTCCACACCCAGCTAAATTGTGTGAAAGGCACCAGCAAATCTCCCAAGCCCTGAGCCTTGCACCCCAGATCTGTACCAGCTTGCCCTAGTCAGAAGCCTGACCAGTGTTAGTTTATTACCCAGTCCACCCCTCCCTTGATGTAGAGAGGACACACACTGGCCTTTGTAACCGGAGCTGAGATTTTCCAAGCACTTCAACCAAAATATATTGTTTTCAGTAAAATATAAAGCAGATTTAACAACTACGGAAAGATAGATTTTGAGTGATTATAAGTGGTAGGCACAAAAGGTCAGAGATAGATACCAAAGAAAATAAAAGGTAAAGTGCATAGTCTAAATCTTAAACCTTATTAGACTAGGCAGTATGTAGATCAAGCAGTTTTCTCACCACACTGGATGCTGTAGGTAGATTTCAGTTCTTAATACACAGGCTTCCCCCTTAAGCCCAGGGCCAGTCTCTCCAGTTCAAATCTTTGTCTTCCCAGCGTTCTTGTTGCTTCCAGCATAGGTGGGGGAGGAGAAAGGCCAAAGAATGATGTCACTGTCCTCTATTTTATATCTCAGTTCATGTGCCTGGAAAACACTAGCCCACACATGTCCTGGTGGGCTTTGCTGAGTCACAGGGTTGAGCAAACCCCAATTGGGCAGCCCTCTTACAATATTATAAATCCCTTGTTTACAACTCCCCTGCCGATTAATGGTCACTTACCACCCTCCTGGGAGTGGATCACCACCTAGCAGTAGAGACTCACAGAAATATGTTGTAAGTTTGATACAACCATACAGCAGTCATAACTTCATACACATACACACATACACATACAATAACAGAACAATGGGTTCCAGCCAGATCATGTCATTTCATATCATACATTATATTACATGCTATATAATAATTATATATATCATATATAATATGAATATGGGGGGGGGGGGGTGCTGTGCTTTGAGCAGGACCATGCTTTTTTTTTTGCAGTTGAAGGTTTATTGCGGATGGGATTGCATGATTCATCATCTTCATCATTTTGATTGATACCCCTGATTGATCCTATCCTCCAAAATATATTTTAGTTTTTTGAGTTAGTTAAACTTTTTTAAAGAAGTTCCACAGGTTGTTGGTGTGTTGTTGTGTGAAGAGTATTCATTTTTGTTTTTTTTAAATTTATTTATTATTTATTTTATTTATATACCTGGTTGTTATGTGTGTTGTAAAAGTGTAAAAAACTTCCTATATATATTTTTTCTCTCACTCATGATTTTAATAGACCTCTCTATATCTCTCCCCCTTCTCTCTTTCTCTCTTTCTCAGTTCAGTCAGTTCCAGTTATCTCTCTCTATATGAAGTGGAGTCACTCTTCACTCTTTTTCTGTTTTTTTTTCCTTTTTCAAATAAAATATATATATATAGAGATGGAGAGAACTAGAACTGCATGAAGTATTCAAGATGTGGACATATCATGGAATTATATAGTGGCATTATGATATTTTGTTTTACTATATATCCCTTTCCTAATAAATAGTTCCTAACATTGTTAGTTTTTGTGACAGTAACTGTATGTCAAGCACATGTTTTCAGATCTCTTTCTTGAGTGTAACAGCTAATTTAGACCCCATCATTTTGTATGTATAGTTGGGATTATTTTTTCCATTGGTCATCACTCTGCATTTATCAACACTGAATATCATCTGCCATTTTGTTGCCCAATCATCCAGTTCTGGGAGATTCCTTTGTAACTCTTCCCAGTCAGCTTTGGATTGAACTATTTTGAATCATCTGCAAAATTTTCTACCTCACTGTTCACCCCCTTTTTCTGATCATTTATGAATATGTTGAACAAAACAGATCTTTGAGAGATCCTGCTAATTACCTCTCTCCACTGTGAAAACTGACCATTTATTCCTGCCCTTTGTTTCCTATTTTTTAACCAGTTACTGATTCATGAGAGGACCTTCCCTTTTATCTCATGACTGCTTATTTTGCGAAGAGCCTTTGGTGAGGGACTGTGCCAAAGACTTTCCGAGAGTCCAAGTAAACTATATCCACTGGATCACTCTTGTCCACATGCTTGTTGACACCCTCAATGAATTAGATTGCTGAGGCATGATTTCCCTTTCCCACCAGTTTGTCTGGTTCTAAATTTAGGCTTACCAGCATATACTTTCAAGAATCGCCTCTGGAGCTTTTTTTTTAAAAAAAAAAAAATCAGTATTATGTTAGATTCCCTCCAGTCATCTGGTACAGAGTGATAGGGTACATACCACAGTGATATTTCTGTAATTTTGTATTTGAGTTCCTTCAGAACTCATCTGATCCTGATGACTTATTACTGTTTAATTTAACACCTCAGTCTGGGGCAGTTCCTTAGATCTGTCACCTAAAAAGAATGGCTTGGGTGGGGGGCTCTCCCCCACATCCGCTGCATTGAAACCCATCTCCACCTATTCCCTCCACTCCTCTGCACCCTAATCCTCCTCCCAGGAAGCACTCAAATTTTATTTTCTGAAATAACCTGAACACCTTCTGAATTTTCTGCTGTACTCGGATTACATTTCTCCAACATAAAAAGCCCCTTTGGACAGAGGCAAAGGCAACAGGCCAACAACTCATTTCCAGATTTCTGCCTAGAATGGGTTCTCAACTTACAATGCCTGGGTGTTGTTCTGGAATGTGCACAGCACATTCCGTGAGCCACGCAGGTCACAGCAAAGCCTGGTGGCTAGTAACCCTCTTGGGTACTCTGCACATGTGCAGTGTAATCCATTCTGTGCATGAGCATTAGGCTCCAGCCAGTCTGAAGAGTGTAACTCTTTATTGAACAGAACATTTTAAATGTTGCTCCTCCTAAGACAGAGGTCTCCAAACTAGAGGGGCACGGAGGAATGTTCAGGGAGTGCGGCAGGCTCGGGTCAGCCCCCACGGGGGATGGGGAGGAGCACCACCCAACCCGACAGCACCCCCAGCTCTGCTCCAATCCCAGTTGCAGCCCCATCTCCTGGCCCCATCCCCAGCCTCAGTGCGGCTCCACACCCAGATGTGGTCCCAGCTGTTGGCCCCCACCATGGCCCAGCTGCAACTTCACTCCCGCCTCTGCCCCCAGTCTCAGCCCATGGCCACGGTCCATTCCCGGTCCTGGCCCCGGCCTCAGACCCACCCTCAGCTGCAGCTCCAGCCTCAGCCCCCTTATCTCTGTTCACACATTTGACCCCCTCAGGAACTGCAGCCCCACTCCGAGCAGCAGCTCAGGAGAGGGCTAGGGAGAGGGGAGCAGACAGGGGTAAGGCAGGGGCACAACTGTCAAAAGTTTGGGGCCACTGTCCTAAGAGGTAATGGGTGTCAGGCACATGGGGGGATTAATGCTAGTGAGATCATTTGGGGTCTGAACAGAGCCATGACTTGATTCCCCAAGTGCGCACAAAAATTTGTTGGAAAATCCATCAATTTTAAGAAAAACGGTTGGGGGGAACCTATATCTTAGGAACCCCTTTGTCAAATGACCCCGAATTTGGTCATTAACCCTATTCCTTGCTCCCATAAGGCACAGCAACTTACAAGGCAATCCAAGTATCTATGCAGATTTGAGAGCACTAAGAAATGTCATCCTTAAAACAGAAAGAGCTTCTCAATTTTAACTACAGTGGAGCTGGTGCTCCCACACAACTTGCCAGCTCTGCTAGCCTGAGGTTTCTCTCTTGCAGAGCTTGTCTGCACTGAGGGCAAGAGACATCTGTATGCGATCCCTTTCAACACGGGGAGATGCAGGCTAGACAGAAACTGCGCCTACAGCCTAGAGTGACAGGTTCTGATGTCGCAAGTAGCTTCACTCTGGAGACTTTTCCTAGGCTTCCCTGAGGCCCCGGCTCCCTCTGGACAGTGGAAAAGGGCAAGTCTCACTTTCCTGAGCTCAGAGATATGCTCCACCTGCACAGCAACTGGGAGGTTCCCTTCCAGAAACTGATTCATGCGGTTTGCTGAGATGCTAGGAAGCCATTCAGAGAGTCACAGCCCTGGAGTCTTATGTGAAAATGTAGCATTGCCGACCTCCATGAGTCACCCCCTCAAAATAATGAAATTAACCCCCAAATCGTGTGGTGGTGTTTTTTTTAAAGATATCATGTTTTTGGTCTCTTTAGATGTCTGGGGAACCCCCCCCCCCGTCATCCCCAGCGTGTGAGAGACAATTAGCTGCCCCCTCACCCACATCTACGGAGTGAATTGATGTTTGCCACACTGCACAAGCTCCCACCCCCTCATTTGCCCGGCCCCCAGTCCAGCAATTA
Source organism: Mauremys reevesii (assembly GCF_016161935.1). Taxonomy (NCBI): domain Eukaryota; kingdom Metazoa; phylum Chordata; order Testudines; family Geoemydidae; genus Mauremys; species Mauremys reevesii. The sequence goes on from NC_052629.1 coordinate 73,739,331, forward strand.
ATCTGCCCCCGACCCTCAAATCAATCCACTCCCCCACAACCCCCGCATCAGTTCTGCCCCCCAGATCTGACTGACCCTTCAATCCTGCCCAGCCCCCACGTCAATTCCCCACCACATCTGCCCCTCCCTCAGCCCCCATATCAGTTCCACCCTCATATCCGCCCCCCAGCCTCACCTCTGCTCCTCCGGCAGCCCCTGGGGCTCTTCATGTCCCTCTCCCAGGCCTGGGGGCTGCCATGGGGTCCCCTCTCTCCCCTTCCCGGCCGGGTGGTGCGGGGAGAAGCAGAGGAGATGAGCTGGCTGCTATTCAGAGGAGGAGGAGACAGCGCAGAGCTCGCCACCCTCGCGTGGGATCACAGAATCCGCTTCCCATCACGATTTGCTACTTTGCTGTTACTGAGCAGGCTGGAGAGACCGGAACATGCTCAGTCACATCTGCTGAAGCCGCTGCCCTCACTTGCATCCCAGCCAGCTCACTGCAATCAAAGTGAGGGGGGGGGGTGTAATTTGTGCAGGAGCCAGATAGGGGCGCCAGCCATCCAGTTTTCCACCAGAACTCATGGTCGAAAAGGGACCCTGGCGGCTCTGGTCAGCAGGGCCGCCCAGAGGATTCAGGGGGCCTGGGGCAAAGTGGGGGAGCTGCAGCGCTTGTACTCACCCGGCGGTGGTCCAGGTCTTCTGCGGCATTTCAGCGGTGGGGGGCCCTTCAGTCGCTCTGCGTCTTTAGCAGCATTGAAGGGCCCCCTGCCGCCAAAGACCCAGACCGCCGCTGGGCCAGGGCAAATTGCCCCACTTGCACCACCCCAGGCTGCCCTGCTGGTCAGTGCCGGGGCCCGGGTCTAAGGCAGGCTCCCTACCTGCTCTGTCTCTACACTGCTCCCAGGTCCCTGCAGCCCCTAGGCAGTGGTCCCCAACCTTTTTGTCTGGTGGGTGCCAGATGAAGGACCGTGGCGGTGGTCGAGCATCTGCCAAAATGCCGCCGAAATTCAGCAGCAATTCCTCTCGATGATATCATTGAGACCCCTGTCCTAGGCACTGGGGCAGCCAGGGACTGGGAGGCTCCATGCACTTCCCCTGCCCCAAGTACTGGCTCTACAGCTCCCATTGGCTAGGAACCGCAATAAATGGGAGCTGTGGGGGGGGGCAGTACCTGTGGGCATGAAGGCACTACACACTGCTGCTTGGCTGCAAATGCGCTCAGAGGCTGCAGGGACCTGGTGGCTGCTTCCTTGGAGCCACAGTAAGCACCACTGGGACCCTGCACACACATCCCCGCACTCAACCCCCTGGCCCTGCCTGGAGCCCCCTCCCACACCCCAAACCCCTCTTCCCTGGCCCCACCCCAGCTGGAGCCCTCACTGCCCCCAGCACCCCAAACCCCTGGGTCAGCCCAGAGTCCCCTCCCACACCCCAAAACCCTCATTCCCAGCCCAACCCCAGAGCCCACACCCCCAGCCAGAGCCCTCACCTCCCTGGTACTCCAACCCCCTGGGTCAGCCCGGAGCCCCATCCTGCACCCCAAACACCTCATCCCCAGCCCCACTCCCAGCTGAAGCCCTCACTCCCCGACACATCCTAACCTTAGGGTGACCAGATGTCCTGATTTTATAGGGACAGTCCAGATTTTTGGGTCTTTTTCTTATATAGGCTCCTATTAGTCCCCATCCTGATTTTTCACACTTGCTGTCTGGTCACCCTACCTAACCTCCTGCCCCAACCCAGAGTCACCTCCTACACCCTAAACCCCCCATCCCTGGGCCCATCCCAGAGCCCGCACCCCCAGCCCAGAGCCCATACCTCCTTCTGCACCCCAACCTCCTGCCCCAGCCCACTGAAAGTGAGTGAGGATGGGGGAAGAGCAAGTGACAGAGGGAGGGGGGAATGGAGTAAGCGGGGAAGGGGTGTTCGGTTTTGTGTGATTAGAAAGTAGGCAACACTAGGACCTACGCGTGTCCAGAGAAGGGTAAAACAGGGGAAGGAGATGGACTGATGAACATATTGAGGAACAGGGTGCAGAAGCTGGGGGTCAGAAAAGAGAAGATGCACTGCCAGACAGTGGGAACCCCAGGACAGAGAGGGGCACATGGGATAAAAGTTACCACAAATGGGGTGAGCCATCTGCTGTGGTTGCCAAAATAGGGTGTGGGTGGCTTTGTGTTCCTGGCTTGTCCATCCCAGCACCCCCACCCCACTACCACACAGCCCCACCCCTACCTACAGCAGCTCTTCTCTATCTGCAATGATGGACTGAGCTCCCACTGGAGACTTATTCAGGGAGATATTTTACACAGACACATACACTACCATACACAAAAAGTATCCATTTGTTTTGTGTTTCTGATGCTTCAAAGAATTCCTGCTCTGTTTCTGTAGGTGTCAAACTTCTGCACAAGGCCTCACAGCAGTTCACCAAATGGCCTTATCTGCTATCCTAGGGTACGGCTACACATGCAACTTCAAAGTGCTGCTGCAGGAGCACTCCCGCCGTAGAACTTTAAAGTTGCAAGTGTGGTCACGGCACCAGTGCTGGGAGAGAGCTCTCCCAGCGCTGCAGGTACTGCACCTCCCCATGGGGATTAGCTTACAGCAGTGGGAGCATGGCTCCCAGCGCTGGGGCACTGTTTACACTGGCGCTTTACAGCGCTGTAACTTGCTGCACTCAGGGGGGTGTTTTGTCCCACCCAAGCGAGAAAGTTGCAGCGCTGTAAAGCACCAGTGTAGCCAAGGCCCTAGATTGCCTGTTTCAGACTCTGCAAATGTGTGTGACTCACCCCTGCAGCACCTCCTGCTGATCATCTCAGGGAATTAGCTCTTTTCCAGCCTGGGCACCCTCTGCAGGCCAGTGGGCCACTTTTCCTAGACCCCTGTATCCCTCCCAGACCCCAGTGCCCCTTCACCCTGGGGCTGCCCCCTGGCAATACCCCCAGTCTCTACGGATCTCCCTTCTCTGGGAGAACCCCCAATCCTCTAATCCCCACTTTACTTCAGTCTAGGCTACTGCCAGTCATCACCAAGCCCCCACTCCCTGGAGCAGACTGCAGTTTAAAAGCCACTCATCATAGGCAAAGAGTTTCAGACCTGCTGCCTTTCTCTGCCTCCTAGTACCTCTGTGGGCCTAGGACCAGGCCCTGCAGCCTGGGGAGTTGCCAGCCTGGAGCTCCCCTGGCTCTTTCCAGCCCTGCTTCACTGTCAGTACACCTTGCTACAAACAGCCAGGCCCTGCTCTCTCCCAGCCTAGGGAGAGACTCCTCTCAGGAGTATGCCTCACAGCCTTTTTATACAGGCCAGCTGTGGCCTGACTGGGGCATGGCTCAGCTGTGGCCGCTTCCCCATTCAGCCCAGCTAAGCAGCTGTCAGCCACAACCTTCTCCCAGGGCTGACTTTAACCCTTTTTCCGCTGGAGTGGGGGAGCAGCCCCTCTACAGACTCCCTTTCCTGTCATCCACTGGAAATGCACTCCTTTTAATTTATTTTAAAAATACAATTTTTAATATGATGTTTGCTACCGTACAAAGAAGAGGGTCAACGTGATAGCTACCCTCAGGCGATTGCAGGCTAAGTCCAGCTGGGATTTCTCCGTTCATTTATCCATCCATCTGTAATATATGTTTTTCTCTCCATCCTGTGACTATAACATGGCTAAGAGTTATAGCCAGTCCAAATCCTTACAGGGTCTATTTCTGTAGAACATAGAGGCTCTCCTTCTATGTTTTATGGGATAGATTCTGCTCTCCTACATCAGTGCAAATCTGGAATAAGGAGGAGAAACTTCAGATATGGATTTATTTCAGTTTTACAACATTGTAAATGAGATCAGAACTTGATCCTTTTTGTCTAGTGTGTAAACCTCCTCAGCACTGATGGACAGCATGCTGTCTACAAAATTATCTAGCAGAGAGAGCAGTGCATATGGGGTGAGAACTTTTGGGTTTGATTCCTGGTTCTTCTACTGTGTATGGAGAGCAAGTTGCTTACCTCAGTTTCCCCATCTTTAAAACACCCTGACCACTAGACCATAGGATGTTTTGGACTATACAATGATTTGTGCTTGTTCTCTGACCCAATTAATGGTTAATTACACTGGTCTACAATTTTTGAGAAGTTGTCTGCTTCAGAGATAAAATGTGCTATTTATTATGTATTTTGATGTGCTGAATTCAAATATGACAATTAAAACAACTGATTGGCTACTGTTTCTAAGATATTTAAGTTTTTACATTTTATGTCTATGTATATTGTGTAGATAGTAGAGTTTTAATCATAAATTGTAAACCTAGGTCTTTTCATGTGTTTATGGTTGCTTTACATGATAATATTTCACCTGTCCTGTTTATGTAACACTTTATAAATCAGCAAAAGGGTTATATAAATAAAATTTATTATGAAACAAAAGGCAAAAAACTATTATATATATAGTTTAGTCCTATTCAGTGTCTACTCGGCGCTTCTTGGCTTGTCTCTTGTATTCATTAAATGGAGCATCTCTTGTCACTGTCCAGCAATAGTCTGCAAGCATTGATGGGCTCCATTTGCCCTGATAGCGTTTCTCCATTCTTGCAATGTCCTGGTGAAATTGCTCGCCGTGCTCGTCGCTCATTGCTCCACAGTTCGGTGGAAAAAAATCTAGATGAGAGTGCAAAAAATGTATCTTTAGTGACATGTTGCAACCAAGGCTTTTGTATGCCTTGAGGAGGTTTTCCACCAACAACCTGTAGTTGTCTGCCTTGTTGTTTCTGAGAAAATTTATTGCTACTAACTGGAAGGCTTTCCATGCCGTCTTTTCCTTGCCACGCAGTGCATGGTCAAATGCATCATCTCGAAGAAGTTCATGAATCTGAGGACCAACAAAGACACCTTCCTTTATCTTAGCTTCACTTAACCTTGGAAATTTTCCACGGAGGTACTTGAAAGCTTCTTGTGTTTTGTCAATGGCCTTGACAAAGTTCTTCATCAGACCCAGCTTGATGTGTAAGGGTGGTAACAAAATCTTCCTTGATTCAACAAGTGGTGGATGCTGAACACTTTTCCTCCCAGGCTCCAATGACTGTCAGAGTGGCCAATCTTTCTTGATGTAGTGGGAATCTCTTGCACGACTATCCCATTCGCAGAGAAAACAGCAGTACTTTGTGTATCCAGTCTGCAGACCAAGCAAGAGAGCAACAACCTTCAAATCGCCACAAAGCTGCCACTGATGTTGGTCATAGTTTATGCACCTCAAAAGTTGTTTCATGTTGTCACAGGTTTCCTTCATATGGACTGCATGACCAACTGGAATTGATGGCAAAACATTGCCATTATGCAGTAAAACAGCTTTAAGACTCGTCTTCGATGAATCAATGAACAGTCTCTACTCATCTGGATCGTGAACGATGTGGAGGGCTGCCATCACACCATCGATGCTGTTGCAGGCTACAAGATCACTTTCCATGAAGAAGAATGGGACAAGATCCTTTTGACGGTCACGGAACATGGAAACCCTAACATCACCTGCCAGGAGATTCCACTGCTGTAGTCTGGAGCCCAACAGCTCTGCCTTACTCTTGGGTAGTTCCAAATCCCTGACAAGGTCATTCAGTTCACTTTGTGTTATGAGGTGTGGTTCAGAGGAGGAGGATGGGAGAAAATGTGGGTCCTGTGACATTGATGGTTCAGGACCAGAAGTTTCATCCTCTTCCTCTTCCTCATCTGACTCAAGTGAGAATGATTCTGGTGCATCAGGAACCGGCAGTCCTTCTCCATGGGGTACTGGGCGTATAGCTGATGGAATGTTTGGATAATGCACAGTCCACTTTTTCTTCTTTGACACACCTTTCCCAACTGGAGGCACCATGCAGAAGTAACAATTGCTGGTATGATCTGTTGGCTCTCTCCAAATCATTGGCACTGCAAAAGGCATAGATTTCCTTTTCCTGTTCAACCACTGGCGAAGATTTGTTGCACAAGTGTTGCAGCATATGTGTGGGGCCCACCTCTTGTCCTGATCTCCAATTTTGCAGCCAAAATAAAGGTGATAGGCTTTCTTAACCATAGTGGTTATATTGCGCTTTTGTGATGCAAAAGTCACTTCACCACAAACATAGCAGAAGTTATCTGCACTGTTCACACAAGTACGAGGCATCTCTGCTCACTTTGGCTAAACAGAAATGTGTCCCTTTGCAAAATCAGACACTGACAAATAAGAGAGCACAACACTGTATGATTTCTAGAGCTGATATAGGGCAATTTGTTCAGCAGAGTGATGTAAGCTTCGTTATGATTGCATCATCCATGACTGCTAGGAATAACATGATGCAATTCATATAATGTATGACGCAATACCAGCTTCAGATTGCATCATTCATTGTTTTGCCTAAAAAGCAAGTACTGTCCAAACCCAGTCATAGATTTATTCATAGATCCAGTCAAAGATGTATTTTAGTCATTTCTGGTTTAAATTGAGATCCCTTCCCTTTATAACTCACTTATCCTCTGCTATTCCCAAGTCAAGGGTCGTATATACTAACCCAATAGCATATGTTGAAAACTAGAGTCAATCAACAATTTTAAGCATCATTTTCGTTCTCAGTGACCCAGAATTAGTAAAGTTTGACTACATTTATTTCAGAAGCATTTTGGCTGTAGAGCAGTGTTATTTAAATGAAGTGGAATGGCTTCTAAAAGAGCTATTGAGAGACACCCCTGTGAGTGTATCCTATAGGTCAGTGGTCAGTGCATACTCCTAAGACCTGGGAGCTCCCGTTAAATCCTTTCTCTGTGTCAGTTGGAGGCCAGATTCTCAGGTGGGGTAAATTAGCCTAACCCACTGAAGTCAATGAAGCTTTGCTGATTTAAACCAGCTGAAAGTCTGGCCCAAAACTACTATTTAAGCTCATTTTGTTAGATACACTACACAGTTACAGCTGTGTAGCAAGAACTGGCTATTTACTGCATAATTTGCTTTCCCAGCCCTTGATATGCCTTAGCAGCCAGAGGCCGTGTCCTAATAATTTAAATAGGAAGCCACAGAAAACAAAGTCAGGGCCCTGGAGTGGGTGTCTCAAGCTTTTTCACCCTTGAGCTCCCATTGTTTAGGCCTTGTCTATGCTGGCTATAGGGTATGTTTTTTTACAATGTGTAGCCCAAGGTTCAGTATGCTTCAACAGCAGCCCTGGGAACTAATACAAACTGCAGCATGTTGGGAGAACTTCCTGGTTCCTGCCAGGATGTACCCTCAACCCTACCCTCTTCTCCCCGTCCCAGCCCCCCAGCAGGAGGTGTCAGCACTGACTGAGCTGGGAGCACATACCAGGCAAGCAGAGAGGAGGCTGATGGACTGTAATCCTGTTCTATGTTCTTTACAGAATAAAGTCTTGATCTGCTCTGAGGTGAACACACAATGCAGAGCACACAGAGGAGCCTCCAGCAAAGTTTCCCAAAGTTGTGTAAAAGGTTGCAACACCTATCTTGAACAACCTCCTCCTACTGGGCCACTGAACAGGACGCGTGTGTGTGTGTGTGTGTGTGTGTGTGTGTGTGTGTGTGTGTGTGTGTGTGTGTGTGTGTGTGTGTGTGTGTGTGTGTGTGTGTGTGTGTGTGTGTTAGAGAGCTTATTCCTTCACTCTCACCCTTCTCGCATGAACAGAGAGCAACAATTCCTGAAGTCCAAAGGTGCAAACAATTCGATATTTATTGGGGTGAACTTCCAGCAAGCTTAAATTTAAGTTCCTCTTCCTTATTTTCGAATCCCAACTTACTTCCTGTTTGCCCCTAATTTATATAGTAATATTCTCAGCTATACCTTAATCAATCATTCTACTAAAATTTACCTAACCAATCCTAACGTATTGTAACATGATTAGCTAACCAATTATATCTCACCACCTTAATTAGTTTATACTCAGCAAAATTAATTATACAGCAGACAGAAACAATCACAGAACCAGACAGAGACCATGCAAATAAACATACAAAACAATACAGAAGTGAGGATTTCACAACTACATCTATACAGACTTAGTGTCTATTAATAAGTGAGTTCTTACCAGACAGTATCAGAGGGGTAGCCGTGTTAGTCTGGATCTGTAAAAGCAACAAAGAATCCTGTGGCACCTTATAGACTAACAGACGTTTTGCAGCATGAGCTTTCGTGGGTGAATACCCACTTCTTCGGATGCAAGGCCTCAGACTGTCGCAGTAAGAGAAGGCCATTACACAGACAGTGATTTTTTATTCTTTCTTTTATACCTCTATAACTAGCTAAGTGATAAGAATACACCTAAATTCTTAAAGTATATGCCTTTGCAGACAGGCCTGAATATCTATATCCTAACAGGGGGCTACATTTTTTTTATTATTGGTGCTGTGACTCAGATAGGGGAAATTTAATTTTTTGCACAGTAGGGAAGCTGCCACACAAGAGAACCAGGATAGCATGGATTCACAGTTTGGAACCCAGGGGGGTTGGCCTAACCCTGATTTGGTGTCAGTGAGAATAGAGACCCCCAATGGGTGTTGTAGCCTTGAAACTCCTGCTACTAAGGGTGAAGCTATTGGGGGGGAAATCTTGGGGAGGAACACAGTAATGTCATACCTCCCTGCACAGCACCAAATCCATGGGGTTCCTGTGTTCAATGGTGGTGCAGATTGCAGGGTAGACATAGAGCACTGGATAAAAGATATACAGTACCTGCTAGCAGCCACTGACATTCCTGAGCCTTTGAAGTTCCCCACTCTTGTCGATACACCTCTACCCCGATATAACGCGATCCGATATAACACGAATTCTGACATAACGTGGTAAAGCAGTGCTCCGGGGGGCGGGTCTACACACTCTGGCAGATCAAAGCAAGTTCGATATAATGGTTTCACCTATAACGTGGTAAGATTTTTTGGCTCCCAAGGACAGTGTTATATTGAGGTAGAGGTGTACAGGCGGGAGGGGGGAAAGAGGAGAGCATAAATTAGTTCTTAACCTGCCACCTCAGGAGCAGTTTCCAACCCGAGCTATTGAAGAGCTTAGAGCAGAGTACAGTGACTACCATTTATCGCTGGACCCCATGGCAGACTTTTATGAGAGATGCCAATGTTCTAGAGCAAGAGTGGGCAAACTTTTTGGCTTGAAGGCCACATCTGAGAATAGAAATTGTATGGCAGGCCATGAAGGCTGACAAAATTGGGGTTGGGGTGTGAGAGGGGGTGAGGGTTCTGGTTGGGGGTGTGGGGCAGAAATGAGGAGTTTAAGGTACAGGAGGGGGCTACAGGCTAGGATGTGGGGGAGTGAGGGCTCTGGCTGGGGTGCGGGCTCTGGTGTGGGCCTGAGGATAAGGGGTTTGTGGTGCAGGAGGGTGCTCTGGCTGGGATCGAGGGGTTCAGAGGGCGGGACGGGGATCAGGGCTGGGGTAGGGGGTTGGGACATGGGGAGAGGCTCAGGCGGGCAGGCTCCGGGCGGCGCTTACCTCAAGCAGCAACTGGAAGCAGCAGCATGTCCCTTCTCCAGCTCCTACGCGGAGGCACAGCCAGGTGGATCTGCACACTGCCCCATCTGCAGGCACCACCCCTGCAGCTCCCATTGGCTGTGGTTCCTGGCCAATAGGACCTACAGGGTCAGTGCTTGGGGAGGGGGTAGCTTGCAGCTTGCACATAGGAGCCAGAGGGGGGCCCTGCCACTGCTTTCAGGAGCCATGTGGAGCGGCCCCTGCACCCCAGCTGGAGCACCGGGGTGTGGCAAACCCCAGACCCCTCTCCTCAGCGGGAGCTCAAGGGCCATCTTAAAATGGCTGATGGGCCAGATTTGCCCACCCCTGCTCTAGAGAGACAGCTTCATCCTGTGCCATTGAGTTAGAGGCCCTACTGCGGGTAGTAGAGGAGAAGCTCTAAAGGGGCCATCCTTTCCCTGATCAGGACTATAAGTTGTGTCAGGGTTCCTTCCCCACTCTGAACTTTAGAGTACAGATGTGGGGGACCTGCACGAAAAGCTCTAAGCTCAATTAACAGCTTAGATCTGATTTGGCTGCCACCACTCACAAGCACTACTTCCCTTCCCTAGGTAGCCTTGAGAGACTTCACCAATTTCCTGGTGAACACAGATCCAAACCCCTTGGATCTTAAAACAAGGAGAAATTAACCATCCCCCCTCCTTTTTCCCACCAACTCCTGGTGGATCCAGATCCAACCCCCTTGGATCTAAAAACAAGGAAAAATCAATCAGGTTATTTAAAAAAGGCTTTTAATTAAAGAAAAGAAAGGGAAAAGAAAAACCTCTGGGAGAGATTAGCATACCAGCTACTCCCACAGACTACAGATTCCAAACACAGAGGATGTTCCCCTGGGCAAAACCTTAGTTACACCAAAAAAATACCCAAATACCCAATTTGATTCTTCCTCTAATTGCACAAGACAGGTTACAAAGAAATAAACATAAACCTATTTATTCCTTTCTAAAACTTACTACTCTGATAAGAGGCTGGTTCCTTGATCTTTTTTTCTCTGGCTAAAACTGAAACTGACTAAACAAAGGAAAAAACCCTCCTTCCTTTTGAAACATCTTGTTCCCCCATTGGTTCCTCTGGTCAGGTGTCAGCTAGGCTAGGTGAACTTCTTAACCCTTTACAGGTAAAAGAGGCATTAACCCTTAAGTATCTGTTTATGACAAGTTGACACAGCAGTTCATGCGGGCCATCCGGGAGCGAGAAGTGTGGGACAGGCTGGCACCTATGCAGCCTCCCTACATGACATTCTGACAGCTGCAAGAAGAACTGTGTCAGCTGGCCCAGCAGAGGAACATAGAGGGTGGAATGGATATGCCAACCCAGAGGATAAACAGCATGCAACAAGCTACCCTATCAGATGGTGCTGTGCAGGCTGCCTCCACCCCAGATCATGTGATGCTGAAGGCAGTAAAGGGCCTAACTGGGCTAGTCCAAGAACGGACTGTCCTCCAGAGACAGAGCCATGAGAGAATGGGACAACTGGAGGAACAAATACTGCAGCAGGGTGCAGTAGCGAGGACGACACCCCAAAATTCTAGATGGGGAAATGGTCAAGGTTCCCCTGATGTTAGTGTTCATGGCACCAGAGGCCATTTCATATGGCACTGTTGTGGACAAGAAGACCACATAGCCCGGGGCTGCCATCAACCCCCTCAGCCTCACCTCATGGGGCCAGGGCAAGGTGAGGCTCCCTCTTCTTTAAACTGCTAAAGCCTGACAATGAGGGGCAGGTGAAGGGCATAGAGCTGGTGAGAAGTCCTCCAGTAGCATTAGTGTTCACAGCTTCCCAGCATATTCTACCAGTTGCAACCTGGCATCCTGGCCTGGTGGGGCCCTTGAACAAAGAAATTGTGGAAGTGAATGGTATCCTGTGCAAGGCTCTAATTGATTCAGGGTCTCAGCTCACAACCATCATAGAGGATTTCTGGAGAAACCACCCTAACCTGGGCAAGTTGCATCCCATGCCTGTAGATACCCTAATAGAGGGAGCCGGTGGCCAAGGAGTCTCCCATCAAGGAGCAATCAAATTAGATGTATCTTTTCTTGGCCGATCCTACAAGGGAGTCCCTGCCCTTGTGGTGCCTGGAACAAAGTACCGCCAGGGAGTCTCCATGTTGTTAGGGACTAATGTCTTCTGTTCCAGTTGGCAGGATTTAGCTAACCAGTGGGGGAACCAATTCCCGGCCTGCCTAAAAGGGAAATCATCAGCAAATGATCTTAGCAAATGATCTCTGGCCAAGATAGGCCATTCTTGAGATACACTGGCAAGTGGCCCATCTTGTTAAGAGCTGGAGAAGAAAGAAGTATACCTGTGAAGGCCCCCTAGGGTACAGGATGTTATGCTTATAAGAAGCACACAGAATCTTTTTAAAAGGGCATAAGGCAATATGCCGCATTTATTGAGAGTACAATTTAAGCATTGAAATCAGTATATGTTTTCATTCACATACATATCCCAAAAGATTCTGCTGCTGGATCTTATAGTTACCAGTCCTTAGTGTTGCTCAGTCAGTTCCAGTGGCCAGCTGAAACCAAACATGAGGGAGGGGAGCTGGGGCTCTGTCAAACGAGTTTGAAGCTCCAGTGTTGCTGCAGAACAAACCCAAAGTCCCATGGCAATACACCCAGTGATGAGCTGGAGCTGGTTCGCACCGGTTCGCAAGAACCGGTTGTTAAATTTAGAAGCCGGTTATTAAAGGGGCTGGCGGGTGGGCGAACTCCGGTCTGCAGGCCACATCCAGCCTGTGGGACTGTCCTGTCCAGCCTGCCTGAGCTCCCAGCTGGGGAGGCTCCCCCGGCCCCTCTCCCGCTTCCCCCCGCCCTCTCAGAGCCCCAGTGCACCGCGCCACCAACGCCAGTGCTCTGGGCAGCTCTGCAGCTCCTTCTGCTTTGAGCAGCATGGTAAGGGGGGCAGGCCGGGGTTGGGAGGACGGGTTGGATAAGGGGCGAGGAACAATTGGAGGGGGCAGAGGTTCTGGGGGGCAGTCAGGGGACAGGGAATGGGGGGGTTGGGTAGATGTGGGTGTTCTGGGGGCCTTTCAGGATGGTGGTGGATGGGGTCAGGACAGCCAGGGGACAGGGAGTGGGGAGAGTTGGGTAGGGGGTGGGCTCCGGTGGCTATTTAAAGGGATGGGGCGGTAGAAGCAGGGAAATCCTGCCCTTTAAATAGCCCCCGGAGCCCAGGGGCAGCGAGGGGCTCCAGGGGCTATTTAAAGGGCCTAGGGCTCCAACTGCCTCTGCTGCCCCGATCCTTTAAATAGCTGTGGGAGCGTCACCACTTCCCCTGTGCTCCAAAAACCTGGAGCAAGTGAAGACACACACACACACACACACACCCCGCTGAAGTGCCACCAAGGACCTGGCAGGGAACCAGTTATTAGGATTTTGGGAGCTCATCACTGAATACACCCTTCTTTTATAATGATAAGTTCCCATACAAGTCTATGGACCTTGCTGTGTCACACCAGAGCTGTCAATCATGAGGTATTTAAGGTTGCTCTCAATTATCATTATTTTGAGTTGTTACCAGGAGTATTCGCTGCTGTTTCTTATTTGTCTCTTTGGCTCAACTCCTTATCTCATCTTTGGGGTGTATGCCTTTGCTTTACAGTTGTTAATCTGCCATCTGGGTGATTGATAATAAAGTTGGTGCCTCTTGACTCCTCCACTCCCTTCTTGACCATCTGGCCCAGTTGTCCTTTTTCAGTTAATTACCATACATTCGTCACTCACACCAAACAGTAGATAAGGCAGTTACAGCCATAAAACTTTTATTCTTTTAAGAACAAATGTTAACACAATCAGCAAAGAATAAACTTAGAACAATTTCTTCTTTCTAATTTAAGTCTACAATTTCTTTTTACTAATTCAAAGCTAGCAAAATGGAGTATAAGGCAAAATAAGCAAAATGGAGGACAATTTTACTCAAGACAATTTCTTTCCATTAGGCTTTTGGCCTACATGGATGGGGACCATACACTATTCTGGAAAAACCTAATGCTAAAACTCACTTGCCAGAAGATGTCGAACACGGGAAGGCTTATGTTTATCTGCAGAATGTAGGACAAACAACAGCTGTAATAAAGAGGAACCAGCATCTAGCTACAGTTTCAGTAGTCTACGGCATGACTAGTATGCACACCAACTTAAAATATTCTTCAGGACAAGAACTGAGGGAAGTGGCACAGGCTAATGCTGCTGTGCCAGAAGTGGACCTGTGTCAGGTAGCTGTGCAGGACCCAACTCAAATGAAGATATTGGCAGGAGCGCCAACTTATATGGGCTCGAGGGGCTTAAGCCCCAGGAATATTCAAGGCTGAGGGCTCTGCTCCACCAATATTTGGAGCTGGCTTTCTCCCCTGCCCCACCTCAGAGCTTCCCTGCCTGAAAGAAAACAGCCAGTGACTCTCTCCTTTGTTTGTGCTGCTTCTGCCTAAGGCTATAGAGATCAGCAGCCGGCAGCCTCTTGGAGCACCGGGGGAGGGGAAGAGGGAGAGAGGAGTAGGAAGGAAGCACACAGGTGCTTGGGAGCTCTCTCCCCCGCCCCCCCCCCGGGGCAGCAGCAGGGGTGGGGAGGCCACACATGATGGCAACCCCCCCCCCTCCCTGCCCCGGTGTGATGAACTGGGAATGTTCTTAATGTTTTCTCTGAATACTGTGTGGGTGCCTCAGTTTCCCCTATGCATTTCTCAAGGATCTAGATGGTGGGATAAGGGGGTGTGATTGTTGTAGAGCCCTAGAGGGCCAGTGTGATGCCGTCTGCACAGAGAATGGCTGCAACCCTGTCTCCAGGCAACTGATGGCCTGGGCCACTCTCCTGCAAGCTGCCAACTGAAGGTGTTGGAGAACAAAGAGATCAGGTGGCCTCCTAATTCCTGGAAAAGAGACAAAGGCCAGAGGAGGGAGTGTCAGTGCCTGTGCAGACTTCCGAGAAGCACATGGAGTGGAAGGGGATGCTGGGATGCTTTGGAACTACTCCATACAAAGCCAGTCAGGACTCTGAGGGAGCCTCCTCTCTCTGAGCAAACTGTCTCCAGGGCAAGAAGCTTACACCTTCCTGGATCTGACCTCGGAGCATTCAGCCCTTCCACACCATGCAGGTCCTGGGCAACCAGAGGTCCCTGCACCCCAACTCTGCAGTAAACCTGACTCTCAGCCAGCTGGTAAAACAGAAGGTTTATTAGACGACAGGATCATAGTCTAAAACAGAGCTTGTAGGTACAGAAAACAGGACCCCTCAGTCAGGTCCATCTTGGGGGGTGGGGAGCCCAGACCCAAGTTCTGGGCCTCTCCCGATTTCCCCAGCCAGCTCCAAACTGACACTCCCTCATCTGGCCTTTGTGTCTCTTCCGGACAAGGAGGCTACCTGATCTCTTTGTCCCCAACACCGTCAGTTGGCACCTTGCAGGGGAAACTGAGGCACCCACACAGTATTCAGAGAAAACATTAAGAACATTCCCACTTTGTCACAACAGGTGCAACAAAATTTAATACCGTATATTGAAGCAGGCAAGTGCTGCTTCTGACTTTCCACTTTTAATTGACCCTTGTAATCTTGTGGTGCTGACGCATTGCAGCTTCATTTTATATCGGCTTACAGGGTGAGAGTGGGGGCGGGGGGGGGGAACCACCATTTTGGTTTCCACCAAAAATTATACGAACCTGCCGCCTATGGCTATTGGAAGAATTGCTGAGGCGGAATGCAGAGGTATTCTCTCAAAATGATCTCGACTTGGGCTGCACTTTCACAGTCAAGCAGGGGATACCCCTGCTTCATACTATTCCTGTGAGGTTACCCTATCAGAGAATACCTCCAGCACAATACCAGGAGGTCCACAAACACTTTCAGGGGATGGCAGAGGCGGGAGCAATCCAACTGAGTCAAAGCCCTTATGCTTCACCAGTGGTGATGGCAAGGAAGAAAGATGGTTCTATATGAGTGTGTATTGACTACAGACAGTTGAATGTTAAAATCACTCGAGATGCATTTCCTCTGCCCCGTATCAAAGAAGCCCTGGATGTCCTAGGAGGATCCAGATATTACTCCACAATAGATCTTACCTCAGGGTATTGGCAGGTAGATACGGCAGAGGAGGATAAACCCAAAATGGCATTCATCACCCCTATGGAGCTGTTTGAATGTAATCAGACGCCTTTCGGTCTACAGAATGCCTGGCTACCTTCCAGAGGCTGATGATGCATGTCTTTGGGATTTAAAGTTCTCATCAGTACTGATTTACATTGATGATGTCATAGTGTTCTCCCATACCTTTGAGGAGCATCTGCAGTGCCTGGAGATGGTTTTTGATAGACTCCGTCAACACAATCTCAAGCTGAAGCCCAGGAAGCATCACCTACTATGAGAAGAGGCAGGATACCTTGGGCACATAGTGTCTTGCATACTGATCAATGGCAAAAATTTGAATCATGCTTATTCTAAGGGTGTGTGACCTCCTTGAAATAAATAAAACCTGCACTACACCTTACCACCCCATGGTCAGACACACTGTTGGTGTCAGGAATTAGGGGCTGCAGCAGAATCAGTCTCTGAGCAACCTAAGGAGTGCAGCTGGCCTGATTAGCTACACCACCTGACTGGTTCGAAGAGACAGCGGATCAGCTCTTAAGTCCAGCTGCAGCAACAGTTTGGCAGCTACTCAAAGCATTTGCCCATGGTTGTGATAGCTCCTGCTCCTGCCCTGTTCCAGCCCTGCTCCTGCCTTGCCTCTTTCTAAGTAACCTGGCTCTGACCTTAGGTTCCAATTCTTGACTTTTGACTTTGGCTCTGGCACCTGGCCTCTGGGTCTGACCCTGGTCTCCTACTCTCCTAATCCTGGCTACCAACTCCTGCTCTGAGCAGTAGGCATGACCAGCCACACCCAAGTCTCTGCCAGGTGGGGCATCTGAACTGTACACTCGCAGCTATGTTGTAGATGCCAGTCAACAGAAGTGGGACAGTTTTCTTCCTTAGGTCATGATGGCCTACAAGACTAATGTGCAGTTGTCCCCAGGGCCGGTGCTACCATTAAGGCGAACTAGGCGGTTGCCTAGGGTGCCAAGATTTGGGGGCGCCAAAAAGCGGTGCCCCCAATTTTTTTTTTACAGCAGTTCCTCCTCAGCGGGCGGTCGCTGCTCCACTTCTCCTGCCTCCCAGGCTTGTAGCGCCAATCAGCTGTTTGGCACCGCAAGCCTGGGAGGAGGATTAGAGCGGGGGCGGTGTGCTCGGAGAGGACGTGGAGCAGAGGTGAGCTGGGGTGGGGAGGTGCCGCATGGCTCCCCGGGCTGGGGGGGTGGGGAGCTGCCGTGGGGGTGCCTCAGGGTGGGGTGGGGAGCTGCCACAGGGCTCCCCACCCCAGCTCACCTATGCTTCGCGTCCTCCCCGAGCACGCCACCTCCGCTCTAATTCTCCCGCCTCCCAGGCTTGCAGCACCAAACAGCTGTTTGGTGCCGCAAGCCTGGGAGGGGAGGAGAATTAGAGCAGGGGTGGCGTGCTCGGGGAGGACGCGGAGCAGAGGTGAGCTGGGGTGGGGAGGTACTGCATGGCTCCCCGGAGGGGGAAGCTGCCGTGGGGGGGGGGAAGCTGCCACGGGGCTCAGGATGGGGGGGGGAGTTGGAAGTTTCGCCTAGGGCGCGAAACTTCCTTGCACTGGCCCTGGTTGTCCCCAGGGTACACACCATATAATGTGATGTTTGGGCATGTGACCACCCTCTAGCAGAATTGCTGGATGGGGTAGCCAAGACAGATGAGTAAACTAGTCCCACAGAGTACCTAACGCTTGACAGGCATCCTCAGCACTGCTGTCCAAGCAGTAAAGCCTCACCAGAGCCACCTAGAGACAGAAGGAGCCCTGAGATTTAAGGGGGACTGCCCAGATATACCAGGAGGGTGAACTGGTTTGGGTCCACAGAAGGAAAAGGAGTTTGAGTGCTAACTTGCAGCAAAAGTACAGGGGCTCGTACAGGCTGGTCAGCCAAGTGTCAGGTATTTTGTGCCACAATCCACTGTCCTCAATGGAAACAGTTTTGTCCTCCATTACAACAGGCTAAAACCTACTTGGGTCCTTACCCAGCTGAAGATATGATCAACTTGCCACAGCAGGGCCAAGACAAAAATTGAGAAAGCCACAGTCAGCTGAGAGGTTGACTCCCAGAGCACTGGAGAGGACTAGGCCAGGGCAAACACTAGCATGTGTCTCATTGAGTAGCAGCAAACCATCATATGGCATAGACAGGTGTGGCCTTATCAGAAGGAACAAAAATGGATGACAAAGAGAACCACCAACAGTGGGAGGTGAACCTATAACAGAGATGGTAGAACCAGTACCGGGGAAGGAATTCTGTAGTCTGGGCTGAGGCGAGCCAATGAGTGAGCAAAACACAAACGACCCAGCCATACAGGAGGACCTGAGGCCACAGAAAGAGCACAGAGCCCTCTGCTGGCACCAAGACTGCCACATGGACTAGCACTATGTGTGAGGATGCATCCTTCCTCAGAGAGGAGGGCAGTATGATGGATCTGCTAAGCAGGGAACTACAAGACCCATTGGCCACCTCCCAACTGCACTTGACACTTCCCTTTCCCCTGGTCAGGTATGGGGAGAGATCCTGAACCAGGAAGTGGCCAGGCTATGTTGGAAAGCAGCAGCCACATGGCAAGCAAGGAGCTGTGGAGAGGTTGTATGCAGAGAGAAACCCCCAGGAACTGTGGACAGAGTTCCATGTGAAACAAGCTGCCAGACATTGCAGCTGGGAGCAGGTCGATGATAGGGTTGCCAGGTGTCCGGTTTTCACAGCAGGGGCCTAAGGCTAAGACAGGCTCCCTGCCTGCCCTAGCTCCGCGTGGCTCCTGGAAGCGGCCACCAGGTCCTTGCGGCCCCATGGCTTAGGGGTGACCAGGGAGTCTCCATGTGCTGCCCCTGCCCATAGTGCCAGCTCCATAGCTCCCATTGGCCAGGAACCATGACCAATGGGAGTTGTGGGGGCGGTGGTGCCTGCGGGTGCGAGGGCAGCGCACAGAGCCTCCCTGGTCACCCATGCAAGTAGGGGCCACAAGGACCTGGTGGTTGCTTCCTGGGAGCCATGGTAAGTGCTGCTGGGACCCCGCATCCTCTCCCACACCCCAACCTCCTGCCCCAGTCCTGAGCCCCCTTCTGCACCCCAAACCCCTCATCCCCGGCTCCACCCTAGAGCCCACATCCCCAGCCAGAGCCTGCACCTCCAGCCAGAGGCCTCACCTGCCTCCCACACCCCAACCCCCTGCCCCAGCCCAGTGAAAGTGAGTGAGAGTGGGGGAGAGTGCATGACAGAGGGAAGGGGTTGGAGCAAGCAGGGGTGGGGCCTTGGGGCAAGGGATGGGGCAGGGGTGTTCAGTTTTGTGTGATTAGAAAGTTGGCAACCCTAGTTGATGGGGGAGCAGCAGCAGCTGGGCAGGGAGCCAGTGCAGAGGGGCCCAATGAGAGACATTAACGGAGCCTGGCTGGAAACCTGAAAGCTCCTATTTGCTTGAACAGAGACTGCACTGCAGAGGATGCGCCAGGCACTGGCCCTGAAGGACCCTGAATCTTGCCTGGACTGCCCCAGAGTCAAACAGCAACCACTAGGCCTCACTGGAAACTGTAACTGTTTAAGCCTCTGTACCTACTGTATCTGCACCCTTTGCTGCCAGCCCTGACCCCATTCCCTTTCCCTGAGCCGTGTGTCTGAGTGGCTATTGAGCCCCACTAGGGCTAGTGCCTACAAGGCCTTGCTGCTGAAGGCCTAAAGTGCTTGCCTCCGAATCATAGTATGCCTGGTGCGTTTTGGTACCTTGGGGCTTTGGTGTACTCCAGCTCTAAGGAGCCCAAATAATTACAGGATTGTTTTCCCTATTTAAGAAATGGAAAGCGGAGACAGAGAGATGAAATGACTTGCTCAAGGTCACACCTGGGATGTCTGCAGCAGAGTTGGGAATTCTTCCCAGATTTCCTGAGACCCAGGCCACTGCCTTAACCACAGACCATCCTGCCTCCTGCAATATTTAATGCAACACTAAGGGCTAAACTGAAGTTGGCCCATCTGGTAGAATTGTGAGTGGAAGAGGAGAATGCACTGAGACCCTTCCCCACCCCACCACGTTAGTGCTGCTGCTGCTACTTTGCACCCGGAGCCAAGGGCAGCTGTTGCTGCTGGGAATGAGTCTAAGAGTATTGATGGGTGAGGGACACAAGCAAGGGTCTGGTGCATGAAGAAAATGCTGCTTCTGGATGTTCCCCATGAGCACTGTGGTCTCAGGTCAGAGGAGTGAACTCTTGCTGATAATTCCCAGGAATGTTGTGCTGCTCCCTCCGATGCTACAGCCCCAGGTTAGCTCTCAGTTACAAGCCCCATGTGTTTCTTAGAATCTCAGGGTTGGAAGGAAACTTAGGAGGTCATCTAGTCCAACCGCCTGCTCAAAGCAGGACCAAACCCAACTAAATCATCCCAGCCAGGGTTTTGTCAAGCCTGACCTTAAAAACCTCTAAGGAAGGAGATTCCACCACCTCCCTAGGTAACCCATTCCAGTTCTTCACCACCCTCCTAGTGAAAAAAGTTTTTCCTAATGTCCAACCTAAACCTCCCCCTCTGCAACTTGAGACCATTACTCCTTGTTCTGCCATCTTCTACCACTGAGAACAGTCTAGATCCATCCTCTTTGGAACCCCCTTTCAGGTAGTTGAAAGCAGCTATCAAATCCCCCCTCATTCTTCTCTTCTGCAGACTAAACAATCCCAGTTCCCTCAGCCTCTCCTCATAAGTCATGTGCTCCAGCCCCCTAATCATTTTTGTTGCCCTCCGCTGGACTCTCTCCAATTTATCCACATCCTTCTTGTAGTGTGGGGCCCAAAACTGGACACAGTACTCCAAATGAGGCCTCACCAGTGCTGAGTAGAGGGGAATGATCACATCCCTCGATCTGCTGGAAATGCCCCTACTTATACAACCCAAAATGCCATTAGCCTTCTTGGCAACAAGGGCACACTGTTGACTCATATTCAGCTTTTCGTCCACCGTAACCCCTAGGTCCTTTTCTGCAGAACTGCTGCCCAGCCATCCGGTCCCTAGTCTGTAGCAGTGCATGGGATTCTTCCATCCTAAGTGCAGGACTCTGCACTTGTCCTTGTTGAACCTCATCATATTTCTTTTGGCCCAATCCTCTAATTTGTCTAGGTCCCTCTGTATCCTATCCCTACCCTCCAGTGTATCAACCACTCCTCCCAGTTTAGTGTCATCTGCAAACTTGCTAAGGGTTCAGTCCACACCATCCTCAAGATCGTTAATGAGGATGTGTTTATGAGGAAGGGAGAACCTGAAATGGAAGCTAAGATGTCACTGGTGAGCCAGCGGGAAATTCAGCCTCTCCAGCTGCATTAGCTGAGCTGTGGGGCCTGCTTAGTGCACACTGAAGGCAGAAAGCAGACCCATCCCTCCTGCTGTTGTGCTGGGAGCCTTTATTAATGATCTGGATGATGGGATAGATTGCACCCTCAGCAAGTTCGCAGATGACGCTAAGATGAGGGGGAGAGGTAGATACGCTGGAGGGTAGGGATACGGTCCAGAGTGACCTAGACAAATTGGATGATTGGGCCAAAAGAAACCTGATGAGGTTCAACAAGGACAAGTGCAGAGTCCTGCACTTAGGAAGGAAGAATCCCATGCACCGCTACAGGCTGGGGACTGACTGGCTAAGCAGCAGTTCTGCAGAAAAGGACCTGAGGATTACAGTGGATGAGAAGCTGGATATGAATCAGCATGCTTGTTGCCAAGAAAGCTAATGGCATATTGGGCTGTATTAGTAGGAGCATTGCCAGCAGATTGAGGGACGTGATTATTTCCCTCTATTCGGCACTGGTGAGGCCACATCTGGAGTATTGCATCCAGTTTTGGGCCTCCCACTACAGAAAGGATGTGGACAAATTGGAGAGAGTCCAGCGGAGGACAACGAAAATGATCACGGGGTTGGGGCACATGACTTATTAGGAGAGGCTGAGGGAACTGGGCTTGTTTAGTCTGCAGAAGAGAAGAGTGAGGGGGGATTTGATAGCAGCCTTCAACTACCTGAAAGAGGATTCCAAAGAGGATGGAGCTCAGCTGTTCTCAGTGGTGGCAGATGACAGAACAAGGAGCAATGGTCTCTAATTGAAGTGGGGGAGGTCTAAGGTTGGACATTAGGAAACATTATTTCATTAGGAGGGTGGTGAAGCACTGGAATGGGTTACCTAGGGAGGTGGTGGAATCTTCATCCTTAGAGGTTTTTAAGGCCCCGCTTGACAAAGCCCTGGCTGGGATGATTTAGTTGGTGGGGTCCTGCTTTGAGCAGGGGGTTGGACTAGATGATCTCCTGAGGTCCCTTCCAACCCAGATATTCTCTGATTCTATTCCTTCCCTAGCACAACAGTATATTTATGATGCATGGCCTGAGCTGGCAGTAACTGAGCTTTCTGAGTTAGTGATGATGCTACAACAACACAAGCAATGGCTTAGGCAGAGCCCTCTGAGCAGGATCCTGTTGTGAAAGGGTTGGGATCCTTTCTGTGAAATGGACCCATGTCAGACAGGCATCTGTCACTCAGAGAGGGACTGATGACCCCTGGTCAGACCAGAGTGTGCCAGGCAGAGAGCAGCAGACCAGACAGAGTGAAAACTGATTGCCAACAAAAAAAAAGTGGCAAGTGTTTAATTTAGCATGTGAGAGGTAAGAGTGGGGATTGGGGCAGCCCTAACTCACCCTCCTCAGGGAATATTGCTGTCAGACCCACCTTGCCCTGTGGTTGGAGATCCACAACATCCCCATGCTGCCAGTGACTCTGAGGCTGAGGGTGAGGACACTGAATTAAAACTCCTTTTAGTTTTGTTTTGCCCGAGGGCGGCCCTTTGACCCCACCCTCGTCCTCACCCACACTGTCTCCAACATCATTTACTCCACCGTCTTTGGGGACTGGTTTGACTAGGGAAATAAGAAGTTTGTGACTTCAATTAATCTCATAGAGGAAAGTTGCAAGCTCTAGTGCTCTTCCTGGACAGTGGTATTCTATTCTTCTCCTTTGTACTGGGGGAGGGGACAGAGATTTCTTTCTTTAACTATTAATTTTCCATAAACAAGTGTTATTTCAGATTCCCATAACGGTCTCCTTCTTGTTAGGCTGCAGCTACTACAAAACCCAGCCTCAAACTTGTTTCTAAGTATTGTTTAAATTCCCAAACAAAACATGTCATTAGCTCAGAATTAAATTTGCTTATGGATATTCACTATCAACATTATTGGTAAAAATCAAGGAAGTTGCCAGTTAAAATGTTAACATCCACACCAAAGGCACATGTCACATGCCTTATCACATAAGCAACATGATAGTGAATGTGATCATATTCCTCACCTCCAAAATAAACTCCTTTTCACTTCCAGCTCACAGCCACTTACCTCCACACCCCCTTCCTGAAAACCTCACTAAATGTACCAAATGAAGGGCCAAACTGTCTGCTGGCATAACTCATTCAAAATCAATTGAGTTACATTGGCAGAGAATGTGGGTCTCTTAAATTCGACCTCAGCACGACTAAAGTAAATTTCCCTTTGACAACCTATAATGTGCTACTACTTGCTAAGAAAATCTGAGTTAAGATAGTGCACTTGAGTGTGATTTTTCAAGAACAGGATGTGTCTATTGTGGATGGTTTTATTTTGAAAACAATGGAGAGTCTTTTAGCTAATGTCACTGAAGTTTTTGTGTGGAATATATATGCATTGCGTAATGTGAGTTGCTAAAGTTTGCAAAGTTCTTTAGAATCTATTTAGAAAATAAGGTGTCGCAGAAGATTGTGTGCTGCTGTAGTTAAGTCATTTGAGTGAATACTGAAGCCTCTCTGCCCAGGAAAACCAAGGTGTGTTTTTCTTTCAATCTTTACAGCTGTACAGTTTTTTCCTGACCCTCATGCATTACATCCTTGGGCCTTACCAGAGAATTTTTAAACACTTTGAGGAGTTGAGAACATTTGTTATGGAGAGAGTGGAGATGCACAGAGAGTCCCTGGAGCCCAGCTGCCCTCAAGACTTCATTGATGCTTTCCTCATCAAAATAAAACAGGTAGGCGATATCCGCAGCCCTTCCCCTTTATTGGGGAGTGGGTTATAAATATCAGTGCTATTTATTTGTTAAGGAACAACAGAGTATGTGGCTTTTCAGGAGCCCCTAAAGGGAGACAAGGAAATTATAATAAAAAGGGGGAAGCCCTACTCACCTCACTCATGTAAAAGCACCTTAGTGAACAGAAATGGCCCAAAGCACTGCAATAATGCTGCTGTAATCTCCAGTACTATGGCCCATTTCTGTAGGATTTGTAAAGCGGTGCCAGGCGGGTCACATATTGGGTAGAAAATGAGACTTCTTTGGCTTGTGACAATAGATCCGATGCTTTTACAATCAATTATCAACCATCTCTACCAAACCTTTCTGCAGGAGCAACAGAATGGCCAGTCGGAATTTACCACTGAGAGCTTGTTAAGAAGAACATTAGGCTTATTCTTTGCTGGAACAGGGACATTGTTCCTTCTCCAGCACCTACACGGAGGCATGGACAGGTGGAGCATGTAGGAGCTGGAGGGGGGCCATGCCACAGCTTCCGGGAGCCACGTGGAGTGGCCCCCGACCCTGCTCCCTGGCTGAAGCACCAGAGAGGGGCCATGCCACAGCTTCCGGGAGCTGTGCCTTGTTACCTGCATAAAATTCTCTGTTATTCACACACTCAAGGGCACCCACCTTTACCCAGTTCCTAGGGCTCAAGGCGTAACTCTCTTAATTTAGACACCCCCTCCCTTTCCCAGATCCTAGGGCTCCAGGTGAAAAGCACCTAACTTTACCCCTCCGTGGGCTACGGGCTCTACTCCTCCATGAGCTCCGGGCAAACACCCTTTCCCTGTGCACTCAGGGCTTACTCCTGTGTGGGTTTATAGGTCTTTTACCATTGAAAGAGCCTTATACAGCAATATCCTACAAAACCTCTATTTATTAATAATCACCAAAAACAGACTGCACACACTACACATACAGGGCTCACCACTCCCAATAAGCACGTGAACTTTTCTTGATGGCCAGTCAGGATCACTTTCTTCTGGGGGACTCCAGTTTCTGCATGGTGTCATTGGCAGAGTGTTGAGGTCTGGCAGCTCTGATCTTTGAGGCTGTGTCCTGGAGTTGGTTCCCAAAGAATTTCCTTTTGGACCCCAGTTTATATTGTGTAATTTGAGTCCTGTTTAGCTGTACCTTAACCAATCATTATACTAAAATTTTACTAACCAATCCTAACACAGTGTAACAAAATTCTATAACCAATCCTATCCCACCACCTTAATTAATTTACACCTAGCAAAATTAATTATGTAACAGACAGAAACAATTAAAGAACCAGAGACCATACATATAAACAATAGGAAAGTGGGGACCATAATGACAAAACAATAAAGAAATGAGGATTTTACAACCACAACTATTGAGAAGTGATTTCTTGATAGACAGGATGCCATCAAACTAAGTTTTCTTTAACCATCTTCAGATCTGTTTCTTTATCTGGTGATAGTGGGTGCCATTAGGACCGGGCCTCCTTCTTAACAGCCTATTACATTGTTTTAATGTAATTTAGATGGAATGTGACTTCCTGATTCTTAGCTAATGGCTGCTCTTTTAATCTGGTTGCAGACAAAGGCCTTATCCTTACACGCCCAACTCTGCTCCCCGGCTGGAGCGCCGGAGCGGGGCCATGTGGCTGCTTCCACAAGCCACGTGGAGCAGCCCCCACCCTGCTCCCCGGCTGGAGCGCCAGAGCAGGGCAAGCTCCACTCCCCAGCGGGAACTCAAGGGCCAGCTTAAAATGGCTGGCAGGCTGGATCTGGCCCACAGGCTGTAGTTTGCCCACCCCTGGCCTAGCATGTCTCGACTGGGGCCTTTAGGGCCTACTGCAGTACAAATGATTATCTTACAATTATAATACTTTTTATTCCATAGATTCCCAATGCACTTTGTATGTTGGAATCCTGGTATTTACTGCTCCACTCCCCCATTTGGAGGTCAAGCCGCGGGGGGCGCCCTGCCGGTCATTGTGAGGGGGGCAGGCAGGTTGCCTTCGATGGCTTGTCTGCAGGAGGTCCACCGGTCCTGTGGTTTCGGCGACAATTCGGCAGCAGGTATGCCAAAGCCACGGAACCGGAGGACCTCCCGCAGGCATGCCCCGAGGCAGCCTGCCTGCCGTGCTTGGGGCGGCAAAATACCTAGAGCCACCCCTGGCCCTGAACCAGCCCATTCCTGGAACAGAAATCCCTTCTCCCACAGGAATCGCTCCCAGCGGTCCTCCCCCTGGGACCCTGCACTGCCGTGGCCCGCCAGGTCCCTCAGTTTCTCCAAGGAGGGATCCACCTTCAGCTCTGCTTGGAATTCAACTGGTGGGTCTGAGGATACAGCCCTGGCTGGCGGTGCCTCAGTTTCCCCACCTTGGGACGGAGGCTCCGGCCCAGCCCTGTCGAGACCTACCCTCGGCGCTTTGGTCCTCCCCCTTGGGAGGTCCCGCGTCCCTCGCTGGCTCTGGCTCCGGGTAAGGACCAGAGTGCTCCGAGTGCCATCCGGCCATTCTCCAATTAGCACCTCGGTAGGCAGGTGATCGTGCACCCCGACCTCTTTGGGTACCTCCTTAGCTGCCCATTTCAGATGTATCCTCACTACAGGCACCTTGATGGGGGGCCCGAACACCCCCCTCAAGGTCATGTAGGCATCGGGCACCAGCTGGTCTGGGTCCACCACCTTGGACCGCGCCAGCATCACCTCCGCGCCCGTGTCCCAGAACCCCTGGACACTCCTTCCCCCCACCTCAATGGGGATGGTGTGGCGATTGTCCCCCGGGGCCTGTCCCATGCTCACCCAGCAGATTGAGTATGGGCGATCTGGACCTGGGGCCCCGCAGGGGGGGTCAGACAGCAGGACCTGTCTGGGGGGTCAATCTGGTTCAGATCACAGGCCTTCTCAAGGGCTGTGAGGTAGGCATCAATATCCTCCCCCCCCCCCGAACTGGGGTAGCAGTTTGGTGTCTAGATTCCCCACACCACTGGTGTCTCGGGGCGCTTCTCCACTTACCCCCTGGCAGGCCCTCTTGGCCTGCCTCTCGTCCATCTCCAACTCGTGCTTCCGCTGTTCTACACAGTCCAACTCCAGCTCCTTTGCTTTCAGCTCCAGCTCTAGTTTCCGCAGCTCCTCTAGGGAGGAACCTGACTGGGGTCTCTCTGTGCTGACTGGGAAGTCGGGTCTGACACCCTCCCAGTCACTACACAGACTGCCTCCATGGCTACTCCCTGGCTCCCCAGGCACCCCGGGAGCCCCCCTGAGGTCTGGAGCCTGTTCCTCAGACTGGTCATTCTCTACAGGCTGAGCAATCAGCTACTCCTTAGTGAGCCTCCCCATGCTCAGCCCTGTTTCCCTGCACAAACGTGCCAGGTTGCTCTTACAGAGCTGGTTATAGGCCATTTCCAGGCTGGTTCCGTTCAATACCCTCATTCTATTGCTGGTAGACACTCACTGCAAAGTGCCTGCACCTGCATCAACCATCTACAGGGTGCATCCGCCAACTGTCCTCTGCTGCCACATTGTCACAGACTCACAGATTGTGCCCACTCATGGCCCCATGCGGTCCATGAGGGATGCCCCTTCCAGTGTGACAGCCGTTCTCAGCGGTCCACCCTCTCTTGGGGTCAGGCCCCTCCACCTCCTGGAGCCACACCTCTCTGAGCCTTAGCACACCTGTTTCTCGCCATGGGCCCCCTCACAGAGTCCACTCGCTCTGGACCCCCCGGGGCCTCCACCCCTGAAGGGGTTGATGCAACCCTGTTCTCTAGACCGGAGCGACTCCCAGCCAGCATAAAACAGGAGGGTTTATTGAGGGTTGAACACAGCACAGGAAACTCTCAGGGCCTCAAGCCTGGCCTCCCTCAGCACAGCACAACCCCGTCCCCCTGCATCCCGGTGGGCTCTGCCTGCTCCCCCTCTCCAGTCCAGAGCCCCCCTGTTTCCCAGCTGAGCATCTGATATCCCCAGCCCCAAGCCTCTGTCCATTGTCTTCTTTCCAGGTAAACAGGGTTGTAAACTGGGTGGCCTGGGACTCCTCTCCTGTATATCTATCTATATCTATATCAATATATATAATATAGTCTTTTGTCTGGCAAAAAAAAATTCCCTGGATCCTAACGCCCCCCCCCACACACACACACACCATTTACATAAATTCTTATGGGGAAATTGGATTTGCTTAACATTATTTCACTTAAAGTAGCATTTTTCAGGAACATAACTACAATGTTAAGCAAAGAGTTACTGTATATATTTTTAAAATAATGTAAAAATGTGAGGACTCTGGGGTGGGGCTGGTGCTGTGGGGTTTGGGATGCGGGAGGGGCTCAGGCAGAAGGCTGGGGTGCAGCGGTGAGGGCTGTGGATGAGGGGTTTGGGGTGTGGGAGGGTCTCAGTGCTAGGGCAGAGGTTTGGGGTGTGGGAGTGTCATAACCATACAGCTGAGGGTAGCCTAGAAATCCTCCTTACCTGTAAGGGGTTAAGAAGCTCAAATAACCAGGTTGGCACCTGACCAAAAGAACCAATGGGGACAAAAGATACTTTCAAATCGTGCGGGGGGGGGGTGAATGATGAAGTTTTGTTTGTGTTTTTTGTGTCTGTGTTTTCTCTTGGGAAGCAGAGAAGCATCAGGTCAGAAAACTCCTTCTCCTATACACCACCCTAAAAAGTCTCTCATATTACAAAAATTGTAAGTAAAAGCCAGGCAAGGCATGTTAGATTATCTTTTGGTTTTGCTTGTAAATTTTTCCTTGGCTAGAGGGAGGTTTATTCCTGTTTTTTGTAACTTTGAAACTAAGCCTAGAGGAAGTTCTGCTGTGTTTTTAAATCTTTTGTTACCCTGTAAAGTTATCTTCCATCCTGATTTTACAGAGGTAATATTTACCTTTTTGTTTTTAAATAAAATCCTTCTTCTAAGAACCTGACTGATTTTTCCATTGTCCTAAGACCCAGTGGTTTGGGTCTTTGATCACTTTGTAACAAATTGGTTAAGAAATGGGGTGTAAGGGCTTGGGGATATTTTTTGGGGGAAATAGGAACTCCAAGTGGTCCTTTCCCTGATTCTTTTTTAAAACACTTTGTTGCCGGCACAGAATGCCCGAGGACAGCAACAGCGGTTCGTTGCCCGGTGTGCTTCGCTCCAATAAACACACTAAGGTGAAGAAGCAGACAAAGTTTATTTGAGATCTCAAAGCGGTGCCAGGAGACAGACTTGTCTCAGATCAAGCACACAGCTACAAGCCGCTTTTCTCTTTTTTATACATAACTTTAACTAAGCCTCTTCTATCCCGCCCCCCCCACTCCCCCTACCTTTCATTCCCATGTAGCAGATACACTTTGCAATAGCAATTACATTAAGCAGTTAAGTCATACTTGGCGGGAACCAGCCTAGCTCATTAGTAACTCTTCTTTGAACCGTTATCTTGTTTTATTTCTTTTGATCTGTTATTTTGCCCCTTAGCCAGAGGCATACAGGCCTCATTATTATTTCCTAGTACCGGTGTGAGTGGGGTTGCACCTGATAACTAGCTGTTACACATTCCATTCTCTGTTGCTAGCTTGTTAGGTCGATTAAAGTTCAAACATGGAAAGGCTTTGGTCAGACATGGAGTGACTTTAGTTCATTCAGGCCTAATACAGGAAGGCTTCATTGACACTTATGGTTTTCCACCCTCCTGAGTTACCTAGAGTCATGCCTAGTGACACCAACAACTTGGCGGCGGCAGCGTACCGTCCAAGGGCAAAGAAGCTGTGCCTTGGGGAAGTTTTAACCTAAGATGGTATAAATAAGCTTAGATGTCTTTCATGCGGATCCCCACATCTGTACCCCAGAGTTCAGAGTGGGGAAGGAACTTTGACAGGGGGGTGAGGGCTCTGGCTGGGGGTGCAGGCTCTGGGGTGGGACAGGGCAGGGGATGTGAGGAGTTTGGGGTACAGACAGGCTTCCCCGGGGCAAGGTCCAGAGAGAAGGATTCCCCGAGCCCTCTACCTGCAGGCAGCAATGAGCTTCGGGGGAGGGCCCCCTATATTCCCCCCCACATCCTCACCACACTCACCTCACACCACTGTCACTGCATGTGCTCCTAGGGCCCCTCTCAGGCCTGGTCTACACTGGGGGGGGGTTGAACTAAGGTACGCAAGTTCAGCTACGTGAATAGCGTAGCTGAACTCGAAGTACCTTAGTTCGAAGTACTTACCCGTCCTCACGGTGTGGGATCGAAGTCCGTGGCTCCCCCGTCGACTCCGCCACCGCCATTCGGAGTTCGATATATCGCGTCTAGATGAGACGCGATATATCAAACTCCGAGAAGTCGATCGCTACCCGCCGACCCGGGCGGGTAGTATGGACGTACCCTCAGTTACAGGAAGCCCCCTCGTCTCCCCCATGGTGGGTGTCATGGAGGGGGGGAAGCCTCACTGGCGGTGGGGTGGGTCTGCCCCTTGTCCAGCGTGAGGCAGGAGCGGTGACTGCGGGCGGGGGTTCCCCTGTGCTGGTGGAGTGTCCCACCAGTAAATGAAAGGGTCTGAGGGGGAAGGGCAGGCTCAGGGTCAGTCTGCCCTGGCAGTAGTGAAAAGGGGGCACTAGGACCCTGAGGTGGCAGTTAATGCAGGAAGGCAGCATGGAGCTGCATGAGAGAGACAGGGATGCTCTGGGCCAGGGAGAGATGCGCAGGAGCAGCAAGTGGGGGCCGGCGGACACGCGGGGGAGGCGCGTGGGGGCAGCAGGCAGGGCCGAGGGAGAGACCCGACCCCGAACGTTGGTGGATCCAAGACCCCAGGCCCTCAAGATTACTGGAGCCCAGGCACCACAGGCCCATACAACTTGCCACCCCGTCCCCATGGCCATGGCAGCATGGGATTGCTGGTGCTGCAGCATGCTCTCCAGGAACCCTCCAGCCTTCCGTATCAGCTCTGCAGCATCAGAACTGCAGAGCCCAGATTGGAGCAAAGGAAATGCCCACTTTTCACAGAATCCTTCCTGCAGGGCTGGCTAGGGTGACCAGATGTCCCCTTTTTATAGGGAGAGTCCCGTTTTGGGGACTTTTTCTTATATAGGTGCCAGTTACTCCCCATCCCCTGTCCCGTTTTTTCACAGTTGCTATCTGGTCACCTAGGGCTGGCACATTGAGAGCAGAAATCCCTGTGGCAGTTAATATTGCTCTAAACAAAGCTGCCAAGGGGTGTGCAGCTTCTTGACACACCACGTAAAGGGATCAGTTTGTAGAGAGGCATAAAGCCCTACACTGATTGCTCTGAGAGGATTCCCCCGAGCAATTGGGGAAGGGAGGATCTTATTTCTTACCTCTTGTAACAGGGCAACAAGGGGTTAAGGAGCTGCTCTGGCCTCAGCCAGCCCCACCCCAACACTCCTGGGGGCAGGGCAAGCACAGACTGGGGGAAGGATTTAAAAGGGAGCAGGAAAGCTCACTTGTGGGTAGACCTGGTAAGAGGTGGAGGGAGAGAGGCCAGAGGAACTCAAATGGGAAATCCTACTTGGGGGGACGGACCTTCCTTCAGTAACCAAGACTTGCATGAGCCCTCACAGATGACAGGGGGAATTCAATCCTACTGACTATGCCAATAATAAATTAATCTACTCATTGTTAGGTGCCCTCTGGTCCTCCACTGATGGTCACTTAAGCAGCATGGCAGTCTCTCTGCCTGGTAATTCAGCCCTCTGGCCGGCTCACCACCTTTAGTCCATGCTTCTGGGGCTCAGCTTGTCACACACTGAAAGTCCAAAGAGGTCTTCCCAGAAAAAATGTTCTTCTGCTCTTGCTGGGGCTCTGGCTCAGCCTGCAGCTCCTTTGCTGGGCTTGGTAACCCTCTCTGGGTGTGTGTATGCCCCCTTCTTTGGGGCCAGTAGATGAACCCGCTCCCACCCTGACACTGGTAGCAGCCCAGGCCTCTGTACTCAACAGTTAGGGCTGCTCTTTTCTCTTTGCTGCAGGTTTCTCTGGGCACATCCTACCTCTCTTCTCAAGTTCCCTTCTAGGCTTTCTTTGCTGCTTTCAACTTCCTACCTAGTTCTCATTCCAGTTCATAGCCCAGTTAGGCTTTATCACCGCTAAAATCTGGTTCTTTTGGAGCCAATACTTGGTCCCTCTGAGGTAGGACTCAGTCTGTAATCAGTTTGGCTAAGCCCCAGACTCTGCAGCCCGGGGGAAAGCACTCTCCTTTCCCTGTTACAGACCCGCGCTGCCCAGTGCTGCTCTTATTGGTTGAGGTGAGTCTTGTCCACACGCTCAGGGTCTAGCTGATCACCATATTTGGGCTCAGGAAGAAATTTTCCTCCAGGGCAGATTGGCAGAGTCCCTGGGGGGTGTTTCACCTCCCTCTGCTGTATAGGGCACGGTTCACTTGCTGGAGGATTCTCTTCACCTTAAAATCTTTAAAGCATTATTTGAGAACTTCAATAGTTCAGACATAGGTTAGGGGTTTATTACAAGAGTGGGTGAGTGAGATTCTGTGGCCTATATTGTGCAGGAGGTCAGACTAGATGATCATAATGGTCCCTTCTGACCTTAAAGTCTAGGAGTTCATGAGTTCAGACCTCTCAAATTCAGACCTGGTTTCCAGAGGGGCTAAGTTCACAAAGGCTTGACTGGCTTCAGTTGGAGTTTTGCTGGTTCTGGTGACTCTGACAATTCACCATTCAGAGGCTGACAGGTTTGTTGAGGGGATGGTGAAACCCCATTGCTGATCAGAAGGAGGTCAGAGTCAGGTCTCTAGGAGCTGAAGGTTTGTTTGTCCTGCTGCGGGAAGTGGAGCTGGAGAGCGGAGATGTTCTGTGAATGAGACTGCACGATAGAGTTGGAGACTGAGGGACGGGAGCCTCCTCCCAGAAACACTCCCAGGAGAACAGGTTTGAGGACATCACTGGGGAGCGTCTTGCTAGGAAAAAAAACAAGAGTGGCACATTGATGGAGATGTCTCTGTCCCAGGGATGGGGGAAGCTCGCAACCAGGCTATGCAGCAGGGATCCTCTTTCTCCCCCAGGAGACCCATATGTCCAAAGAAGTAAACGGCTCTTACCTCCATGAGGGAGCGGGGTTTTCCCTCTCAGCCTCTTTGAGAACTAGCACTGCTTTTCATAGGACAAGGTGACCTGTCCCCACTGCTCCCTGAGGTGGCTCAGCTTCTGACTGCACCCATCTGGGAGGCTGTCACACACCCCAGGGCCTAGAAGACAGGTGGGGAGGAGGTTCCTATTCATGTTACCCTCCGAGAGCCCATAGAAGGGCCAAAGGAAGAATAAAGGGCAGGAGGTGAAGCAGGCCCTGAGCTTCTGATCCAACCTCACCTCCTCAAATGTGGAGCTTCCTGAGCTTCAGTTGGGCAGACAGTCTGTAGCCCTGAGACAAAGGTCCTTCTGTGCCATATGGGGCAGGGAGATCTCTGAGTGGGAGCACGGGGAATGGGATGGGGGGGGTCAGAGCAAGGAAAGCAGGGGGCAGGGATAGCTCAGTGGTTTGAGCATTGGCCTGCTAAACCCAGGGTTGTGGGTTCAATCCTTGAGGGGGCCACTTAGGGATTTAGTTGGGGATTGGTCCTGCTTTGAGCAGGGGGTTAGACTAAATGATCTCCTGAGGTCCCTTCCAACCCTAATATACTATGATAAGAGGGGAGGGGTATGAGAGTGAGGGGAAGAGCTCATGCCCCAGATGAAGGAAGTTTGGGGTCAGAGGGAAGGAGCCTGGTCCACAGAGAGGGGAGAGATTTTCTGTCAGTGACAGGGGCCTCCATTTCCCCTTCCACTAGCCCTCCATTTACAGTGAGACAGAGCAGTACCTGCAGCAGGGAGTGGGAGCTGCTGAATATGGGAGGGGAACCTTTAAGGGCATCAGATGAGGCGCAGCCCTTGCAATGCCTCGGACACTTGGTGCAAGTGCTGGATTATGCGGAGCTGGCACATCACCTTGGCTATGACATCCTCCAGCTGCAGGGGAATGAGAACATGTCAGAGACTGAGATGCTGCCCAGGAATCAGAGAGGATTAAGGGCACCTGGAACCAGCACCATTTCCACCCAGCAGCTGCTCATGTCTGAGTGGTGGATTCACCCTCCTGATCCCCAGGATGGAGGCTTATTGTCCTCACTAGTGACCTCCAGGGCCAACCACCCTCCTTGTAGGGTTAGCTCCTGCCACCTCCCCCTCAGTGCCCCTGACAGCTGTTCCACCTCCAACCCATCTGGGGACACCGCTCGAGTTTCTAGAACCCTCTCCTCCACCCCATCTCCATCCCCACCCAGGTAGGGCAGGGAGGGGGGGCCGGAGGGATTCTGGCAGCAGTTAAGTTGGATGGGGGGTAGGTAGAGAGCTTTCCCCAAGTCACCCCAGTGACAAATGCTGAAGCCACAGGATGGCAGCCCTGGTGAACAGGGCAGGTCACCAGCCCCTGCTGACTGAATCCTCCCATTCTCTCTAGAGCGGGTCCAGCCCTGCCAGCAGCAGGACAAGCTTCCCCAACCATGTGCCTCAGAACTGCCTGGCCAGTCGCCATCACCCATCAGTTCTTGACCTCCCAGGCTGCAAGTGTTGGGAGCAATTTTAGATTGTGGCTCGGGTGACATGGAACTAGGTCATGGGGAAATGGGTGCAGCTATGTGGGGCAGGAAAGGTTCACAGAGGGTACTTAAGGGACTCTCCTGCCCTTCCCACGAGTGATAGCAGAGCATCATATCCAAAGAACACAAGTCCATGAAGTCCAGAAGTCCCCACTAGACTCCTTGATCCCAGGCCAGTGAATGGTGATAGGATGGGAATGAGACCTGGGCCCTGCCCCAATCTCCTGAGTCTAATGCAGCTGCTTACCTTGTCCCCCATCAGCTGCTGGGCTTCCCCCAGGATGGAGTATGTGAGGAGCAGCCCAGCCTGGCTGATATGCAGCAGGGGGTCATGGATTGCCAGCATTGCTGTCTGGAGGAAGTATTTTCTCTGCCCCTCAGAGAAGAATTTTCCAAAGACCTAAAAACAACAGGACACGAGGCTTTAGCAGATTACCCAGAGCCAGCCTCCAAGCCCTGGAGATAGAATGTCCTCACCGTCTGGTGCCCCAACGGGAGGGTAAGAAAGCTGCTGTAGCCAAGGCAGTTCATTCCCCAGGAGGCTTTCACAGTCCCATGGCTCAGGGAAGCCCCTTTATTAAAAGGTGACAAATGCTTGTTGACCATAGCCTCCAGTGGCTCTTTCTGGAGGGCAATTTATCGCAGGGGCCATGATGGGCTGGAAATAGATCTCTAATGTGGGTGAGCAGGGCCCACTCTGCTGTGCAGTGCACAGAGATGATAGGAGACCCTGTATTGCTTCCAGCAGAGAGATCTCCTGCACCTCAGTGGCTAGAGGAGTGTGCGTGGAGGGTGTGGGGAGAGGGTTGGACCTGACAGACCAAAGGTCTATTCCCCCCAAATTAGTAATTTCTCTAGTAGCTGGGTAAGGCCTCTGCAGCTCCTTGGTTTCTTCCAAAGGGAATTCCAATCTGCAACCTGACCAGAATAAGGAAACTCATGTCCCAGTCCCCATCAAAGACACTCCTAGGAAACTTTTTTTGCTGCAGCAATTCAGCTTGCGGGAGGCAGGACAAGCTCACAATCTCCCTCACGTGGCATCTCTAGAGCAGCATTCTGTAAATGCACTTGTAGATCCAGGAGCCATTCCAAGGTCTCCTCTGTGATGTTGTGGAAATCACCCATTTCACCTTTGACTCCAATCTGGGGGCACTGGGTTATGATGTGTTCCAAGGTTTGGATGTTCTCACCACAGTTGTGAGACGGGGGGGTCTTTGATTTTCTACTTGTGCAGCAAGTAGCCACAACTTGGGTCAGTGACAATGTGCTTCTTTGGAACAGTGGCTGAGGTCCAGACACTTTGCCATTCCCAGGCCGGGTCTGGAGACATGAGGGGGGCGCATGTGGTCCATATTGGCTCTGGAGCTCACTGTGTCCCCTACCCAGTTCCCAGGTTGGGGCATTCTGCTTCCTGACTGGCAATGGAATTGGACAAACCCCACCTCCTTTCTCTGCTTCTACAGGGTGCAGGGAATTAAACAAGGGTCCAATCAAGCAATAATGACTAACTGACCCAGTGCTTTCCTCTCAGACACTTGGGGATCAGCCAGAGGGACAAGGAGCAGAGAGACACCCAAAGCCATAATCCTATATTGACTCACCCACCCGGGGATTCTCCTTAGGCCACGTAGCAATGGCATCCATGTCTCCAGGAGGCATCCACTGCAGGGACCCCAGCCAGCCCCACTCCCTCAGCTGTGTCATGCCCTCAGGGGCGGCTCCAGGCCCCAGCACGCCAAGCGCGTGCTTCAGGCAGCATGCCATGGGGGGGCGCTCTGCCGGTCGCTGGGAGGGCGGCAGGCGGCTCCGGTGGACCTCCCGCAGGCACGCCTGCGGGGGGTCCGCTGGTCCCGCGCTCCGGTGGACCTCCCACAGGCACGCCTGCGGGGGGTCCGCTGGTCCCGCGGCTCCGGTGGTCCACCAAAGCTGTGGGACCAGCAGACCCGCTGCAGGCACACTTGCGGGAGGTCCTCCGGAGCCGCCTGCCACCCTCTCAGCGACCGGCAGAGTGCCCCCCGTGGCATGCCGCCCTGCTTGTGGCAGCGAAATGTCTAGAGCCACCCCTGCATGCCCTGCCACAGTGTCCTTACCTCCTCCACCCTGGCTGTGTTCTTATAGCCCAAGAGCCTGCTGTCCCGGTGCCAGTCATGGCACCACAGATCTTCTGCCTCGTGTATGGTCAGCCCTGGAAGAAAGAGAGAGAGAGAGAGACACACACACACTTTTATCATTCTGGTTGCAGTTTGTGTCCTTCCAATCCCTTTGGTGGCTGCACAGTGGAGAAGAACAGAGACAGAGAGAGACTTGTCCTCCAGCTGAGGTCAGTCTGAGTCTGAGAGAAATTGTCTGGGGTCCCATTATCCACCTGTGGTCACTCTCAGTCCCTGTAGTGAGGCGGTGTGGCTCCCCTCTGCCCCAGAAGAGGAAGAGCCCATCCAGAGGCCAGAATGGGTGGAGCTAGGGAGCTCTGAGCCCGCCCCTCAAAGGGTCAGGCGGTGACCCGGAACTATAAAGGCTGACTCTCAGAGCTCAGTAGGAGCCCAGCTGCCGGAGAGAGCAGATGTCCCTGGGGGAGCCCAAGACTGGCAAGCTCCTGCGGCCCGAGGCAGCTGCCTGGACTGGCCGGAACTACCCCGTGCCCCGCTATCCGGAGGAGCTGCCGGACCCGCCAACCAACCCATGTTCCTGGACCCCCCAGAGGCCAACGCCAGGACCCAGGTAGGGTCGGGGGGAGGGGGGGCGTATGGAAATACCCTGGGGGCAGCCGACCCCAGTCTGGCTGCAGCCTTACCAGAGCCTATGTCGGTGTGTTGCGGCCAGGATCCCTACTGATTAAGCAGCGGATTTTCAGCTGCTGCTAGGGCCCCGGGCTGGGATGCAGTGGAGTGGGAGGGCCTGCGTCCCCCCTGCCACCCAACTCCTGGGTAGCAGATTCCCCCTCTCCCTGGCCTGAGGAGGCCGAAGCCTATTATTACTGCTCAGCCCTGCCTGAGGGCCTGAGCACCCTGACTCAGTGGTTGTTGCCCTGCCGGAAGCAGGGCTAGACTAACCACATTTCAGCCGACTCCCGCAAGGGCTACCAAGGGAGAACCCGTGGCCGGACTAATCCCCTGGACCCACCAGAGTGTAGTGAGCCAGCGTGGCTTCCCTCCGCCCCAGAGAGGGTCGAGCCCCAGTGAACTCTTATACACGTGGTGCCAGAAGTGGGGATCTGATCCCTTGACCCCTGTGAGAAGGGGCGGGTGGGAGAGATCCACCCCCAGAGAACCATGGAGATGGAGCTGTTTAAGTTGCTGACGGAGAGTCAGGAGCGGCAGCAGGCTGCCCAGCTACAGCAGCAGCAGGCAGCTGCCCAGCTCCAACATCAACAGCGGGACGCTGCACAACTCCAGCAGCAGCAACAGCAGCATGCTGTTCAACTCCAGCAGCAGCAGCTTATTCAGCAGCTCGGAGCCCGGCTGCAACAGCTGGTGACAGCGTTACCGCACCCCATAGACCCGCAGCCAGGGGACGGGGCTGGGTCACCACGCCCCGCTGCCCCAGTGCGACTAACCAAGATGGGCCCTGGCGATGACCCCAAGGCATTCCTGGTAACGTTCAAATGGGTGGCACTGGTCGCTGGGTGGCCCCAGAACCAATGGGCCACCCTTTTGGCCCCATACCTAACAGGGACTGCCCAGACGGCATACCGGGGGCTGGCGACGGAAGAGGCAAGGGATTATAGCCGGGTAAAGACCATGATCCTGGATGCCTTAGATGTCAGCCCAGAGACTTTTCAGCAGCGGTTCCAGAGCCAGACGTACCCCTCGGGCACCCGACCCCGGCTAGTGGCCCAAGCACTGAAGGAGGCGTGTAGGCGATGGCTACAGCCAGAGACAAGGAAGGTAGAGGAGGTCACAGAACAAGTCATCCTGGAACAGTTTGTGCACACCCTACCGGCCCAAGGATGGGCCTGGGTGCTCCGCCATCGGCCGGCAATGTTAGCCACGGCTGTCTCGCTGATGGAGGACTTTCTCACGGCTGAAACGCCCGTGGGGCCCGCCTTCCGACCTCAAAACCCTGGGCCCGAACGCTCCAACGCTGAAAGACAAGGAGACGCCCCGACCGGGGTCTCGGTTCAGATGTCCGGATCCTTCCCCTCGGACCCTTCCCCTCACGACCCAGCACAGGGGTCGTGAGGGTCCACCAGAGTTCCCCTAGGAGTCCGAAGGGAGCCTCCTCCTGAGGCAGTCGCCCTGAACTCGTACCCTGTTTCTGTTGTGGGAAGTCCAGACACTTGCAGCGGAACTGCATGGAAATGGACTGCAGCTTCAGGCAGGCCTATGCAGGGGACACCAGGGCTCGGCTACCACAGGCTCCCAAGATCACGGTCCTGGTAGTTGTCGGGGACCAGGCCACCCAGGCGTTGATCGACTCTGGCTGCAACCAGACGCTAATTCGCCAGGCTCTGGGACCCCAGGCAGACCCCC
The DNA here is from genome assembly GCF_016161935.1 of Mauremys reevesii. Lineage (NCBI taxonomy): Eukaryota > Metazoa > Chordata > Testudines > Geoemydidae > Mauremys > Mauremys reevesii. Next base: position 73,777,950 of record NC_052629.1, read on the forward strand.
GCCTGGGAACGATTCACCTGCAATGCATCCATGGGGATGTCCAGCCTTACCCTAGTGCTTGGGTCCCGTTGACAGTAGCTGGCATCACCCGATGAATCGTTGTCGGCTTGGCTCCTCGACTGGCGTACCCGGTGATCCTGGGGCGGGACTGGCTCGCCTTTGAGGAGGTCCTCCGGTCGACCCCAGCGCTGGAGAGAGAGCGCCAGGAGGCCCTACCGGAAGAGGTGTGCAGGACCCCGGAAACTGAAGCAGGGATCGAAGAAACTGACAATCCCCTGCTGGAGCCCACGGTCGAACCCCTCCTCCATACTGATTTTTGCCATGACCAGAGAGCTGACCCTACCCTTAGCCGGGCCTATGAACAGCTCACGGCAGTCGATGGGACCATCATCGACTCCCAGCGTGCAACCCAGTGGCCCCCCTTCGAATAACACTGGGATCATCTTTACCGGATCGACCGTGACTCCCTCATGAAGGAACCCCAAACACAGCTGCTGGTATTGTGGTGTCACTGGTGAGCTGTGATGAAGCTGGCACATGACATCCCGGCTGCCGGGCATCTGGGCCATGAGAAGACTCTCGCCCGGATGTTGACACGGTTCTTCTGGCTGAGTATTCACCAGGAGGTGAGGAACTATTGTAGCTCCTGCCCAGAGTGCCAGTTAGCCGCTCCTCAGCGAGTGCCCAAGGCACCCCTGGTCCCCATGCCTATAATAGAGACGCCTTTTGAACGAGTGGCCATGGACCTGGTGGGCTCGCTCCCAAAAAGTGCTTCCGGGTTCCAGTATGTCCTGGTCATCGTTGACTATGCCACCCATTTCCCCAAGGCCATTCCATTGCGGAGCACCACCGCCCGGACCATCGCCGGGGAACTGGTGAAGGTTTTTGCTCGGGTGGGCCTGCCCCAAGAAATCTTAACAGATCAAGGCACCAATTTCACCTCCAGGTTGTTACAGCAGGTCTGCGAGCTCCTGGGGGTTAAACAATTATGCACCTCCGTATACCACCCGCAGACGGACGGGCTGGTGGAACGGTTCAACCGGATCCTCAAGGAGATGCTGCGGAAGTTCCCCCCAGAGGAGCTACGCCGGTGAGACCAGTTGCTCTCTCCCTTGCTGCTTGCCATCCGTGAGGTACCTCAGTCAACAACCAAGTTTTCCCCATTTGAACTATTATATGGGCGCCGCCCGCAGGGCCTGTTGGACTGAATGCGGGAAACTTGGGAGCAGTCTCCCTCTCCCACCCAGGGACTCCTGAAGTATGTCCTCCAGCTGCAGGAGTACTTTGCTCAGGCTGGGGCCCTGGCTCATGGAAACTTAAAGGCTGCACAGGACAGACAGGAACAGACTTATAACCAGGAGGCGCAGGTGCGTGATTTTGAACCCGGGGATCGGGTCCTGCTTTTCCTGCCCTCGAGTGAGTTGAAGCTACTTGCCCATTGGCAGGGACCCCACGAGGTAGCTCGGAAGGTTGGGCCCGTCACTTATGAGATTCACCAACCCGACCGGTGCAAGACGACCCAGTGATACCACGTGAATCTGTTGAAGCCGTGGAGAGATCGGGAGGGCCTGCTGATTAACCCTTACCTGCCACAGCCTGAACTGGGTCCCCGTGCACCCAGACAGAGGACCTCGCTGCTCCCCTGCTCAGCGACACCTTTACGCAAGAGCAGTGCAAGCAGGCCAAATGCCTCCTGCAGGCTTTCCAGGAAACCTTCACGGCCCTTCCTGGATACACGACCCTGGTCTATCACTCTATCCAGACCGAGCCGGGGAGGGTAATCCGGGAAACGACCAGGCCACTGCCATACCGGATGCAACAAGAGGTGGAGGAAGAGGTACAGGCCATGCTGGCCTTAGGAGTCATCGAGCTGTCTCAGAGTGAGTGGTGTAGCCCAGTGGTCTTGGTACCCAAGCCCGATGGCACCCGCCGGTTTTGTATAGACATCCGGCGGGTGAATGCCATCTCCCGCTTCGACGCCTACCCTATGCCCTGCGTGGACGAGTTGCTGGGCCACCTAGGGGAGGCCCAGTTCATCACCACCCTCGACCTCAGTTAAGGGTCCTGGCAGATCCCACTCAATGACACCTCTAAGGAAAAGACGGCATTCACCACTCTGACGAGACTCTACCAGTTTATGCGAATGCCTTTCAGCCTCCATGGGGCTCCGGCGACATTTCAGCGGCTAATGGATCACCTACTACGGCCCCATCAAGACTATGTGGCAGCTTATTTGGACGATGTCGTAGTCTATAGCCACCACTGGGAAGACCACCTGGAATGGGTAGCAGCGGTCCTGAGGTCCCTGCGACAGGCGGGGCTGACGGACAACCCAAAAAAATGCTGCATCGGATGGCAGGAGACCACATATCTAGGGTATGCTATTGGGGGAGGACGAGTGAAGCCCCTCGTTGGGAAAGTACAAGTCCTGGCAGCCTGCTGATGCCTACCACAAAACGCCACATCCGACAGTTCCTGGGGCTTGTCGGGTACTATCGGTGGTTCATCTCCCAGTTTGCTTCCATCGCAGCACCCTTAACAGAACTGATGACAAAGAACAGCCCCCGGCAGGTACGGTGGTCCCCTGAATGTGAAGATGCCTTCCGGACACTCCAGACGTGTCTCTGCCAAAAGCCGGTCCTATACAGCCCGGACTTCCACCGGAGGTTCATCCTCCAGACAGATGCCTCAGAGGTGGGGCTGGGGGCTGTCCTGTCCCAAGAAGTCGATGGAGCGGACCACCCAGTTCTATATCTCAGCCGAAAATTATTTCCCCGGGAGAAGAACTGGTTGATGAAAATGAAAAACAACGACCAATTATTGCGATGGTATCTGGCCTTACAGCCCTACGCGTTCACCATCCAGCATACGGCTGGTAAGAAACATGCAAACGCAGACTTCCTGTCCCGCCTCAGAGGTATGGAAGAGCCTGGCCCCGACGAGCAGGAGCCAGACTTGAGGGGGGGGTGCGTAGTGAGGTGGTGTGGCTCCCCTCCGCCCCGGAGGAGGAAGAGCCCATTCGAAGGCCAGAGTGGGTGGAGCTAGGGAGCTCTGAGCCCGCCCCTCAAAGGGTGGATGAGCAAGCGTCTCAGAGGGGTGATTAAGAAAAAACAGAAAGCTTACAAGGAGTGGAAGATGGGAGGGATCAGCAAAGAAACCTACCTTATTGAGGTCAGAGGGTGTAGGGATGCAGTGAGAAAGGCCAAAAGCCGGGTAGAGATGGACCTTGTGAAGGGAATTAAAACCAATAGTAAAAGGTTTTTTAGCCATATAAATAGGAAGAAAACCAAAAAAGAAGAAGTGGGACAGCTTAAAACTGTAAACGGAGTGGAGATTAAGGATAAGCTAGGCATGGCGCAATATCTAAACGAATATTTTGCCTCGGTCTTTAATGAGGCTAATGAAGGGTTTAGGAATAGTGGCAGAGTGACTGATGGGAATGAAGGTGTGGGGTTGGAAATTACAGTATCCGAGGTAGAAGCCAAACTTGAACAGCTTAATGGTAGTAAATCAGGCGGCCCGGATAATCTTCGTCCTAGAATATTAAAGGAATTGGCGAGTGAAATTGCAAGCCCGTTAGCGATAATTTTTAATGAATCTCTAAACTCAGGGGTTGTACCGTTTGACTGGAGATTAGCTAATATAGTTCCTATTTTCAAGAAGGGGAAAAAAAGTGACCCGGGTAACTACAGACCTGTTAGTTTAACATCTGTAGTATGTAAAGTTATGGAAAAAATATTAAAGGAGAGAGTAGTTACGGACCTTGAGGTCAATGGCAATTGGGACAAATTACAACATGGTTTTACGAAAGGTAGATCATGCCAAACCAACCTGATCTTCTTTGAGAAAGTAACAGATTTTTTAGACAAGGGAAATGCGGTGGATCTAATATATCTTGATTTCAGTAAGGCGTTTGATACGGTACTGCATGAAGAATTACTGGTTAAATTGGAAAAGATGGGGATCGAAATGAAAATCCAGAGGTGGATAAGGAACTGGTTAAAGGGGAGACTGCAGCGGGTCGTATTGAAAGGTGAGCTGTCGGGTTGGAGGGAGGTTACCAGTGGAGTTCCTCAAGGTTCGGTTTTGGGTCCGATCTTATTCAATCTATTTATCACTGACCTCGGAACCAAAAGTAGGAGTGGGCTGATAAAGTTTGTGGATGACACGAAGTTGGGAGGTATTGCCAATTCGGAGAAGGATCGGGATATCCTCCAGGGAGATTTGGATGACCTTGTAAACTGGAGTATTAGTAATAGGATGAAATTCAATAGTGAGAAGTGTAAGGTTATGCATTTAGGGATGACTAACAGGAATTTTAGTTATAAGCTGGGGACGCACCAGTTGGAAGTAACGGACGAGGAGAAGGACCTCGGAGTCCTGGTTGATCGCAGGATGACTATGAGTTGGCAATGTGATGTGGCTGTTAAAAAAGCTAATGCGGTCTTGGGATGCATTAGGCGAGGTATTTCTAGTAGAGATAAGGAGGTGCTAGTCCCATTATACAAGGCGTTGGTGAGACCTCATTTGGAGTACTGTGTGCAGTTTTGGTCTCCCATGTTTAAGAAGGATGAATTCAAACTGGAACGGGTACAAAGAAGGGCCACTAGAATGATCCGAGGAATGGAAAGCCTGTCGTATGAAAGGAGACTTGAGGAGCTCGGTTTGTTTTCCTTAACCAAAAGAAGGTTGAGAGGAGATATGATTGCTCTCTTTAAATATATCAGAGAGGGAGAGGAATTATTTCAGCTCAGTACTAATGTGGACACGAGAACAAATGGATATAAATTGGCAGTCGGGAAGTTTAGGCTTGAAATTAGATGAAGGTTTCTAACCATCAGGGGAGTGAAATTCTGGAACAGCCTACCGAGGGAAACAGTGGGGGCGAAGGATCTCTCTGGCTTTAAGATTAAGCTTGATAAGTTTATGGAGGGAATGGTTTGATAGGATAACGTGATTTAGTCAATAGGTCAATAACGTGCCGCCACTGGTAATTAGTACCGAGGGTCAATGTTGGGATATTGAAAGTCTTTTTCCTGAGTGTCTGGCTCGAGAGTCTTGCCCGCATGCTCGGGGTTCAGCTGATCGCCATATTTGGGGTCGGGAAGGAATTTTCCTCCAGGGTAGATTGGCAGTGGCCCTGGAGGTTTTTCGCCTTCCTCCGCAGCATGGGGCAGGGGTCGCTTGCTGGAGGATTATCTGCTACTTGAAGTCTTTAAATCAGGATTTGGGGACTTCAACATCTGCGTCAAGGGAGAGAATTATTTCAGGAGTGGGTGGGTCAGCTTTTGTGGCATCTTGCGGGAGGTCAGACTAGATGATCATAATGGTCCTTTCTGATCTTAAGTTCCATGATTCTATGACCTGGAACTATAAAGGCTGACCCTCAGAGCTCAGTAGGAGCCCAGCTGCTGGACAGGGCAGATGTCCCTGAGGGAGCCCGAGACTGGGAAGCTCCTGTGGCCCAAGGCGGCCGCCCGGAGCTACCCTGTGCCTGCTATCCAGAGAAGCTGCCGGAGCTACCTTGTGCCCACTATCCAGAGGAGCTGCCGGACCCGCCGACCAACCCCTGCCCCGATGAACCCATGTTCCTGGACCCCCCAGAGGCCAACGCCAGGACCCAGGTAGGGCCCTAGGGGGGGTATGGAAGTAGCCCAGGGGTAGCCGACCCCAGTCTGGTTGCAGCCTTACCAGAGCCTATGTCTGTGTGTTGCAGCCAGGATCCCCACTGGCTAAGCAGCGGATCTTCAGCCGCTGCTAGGGCCCCGGGCTGGGATGCAGTGGAGTGGGAGGGCCTGCGTCCCCCCCACACAAATCCTGGGTGGCAGACTCCCTGTCTCCCTGGCCTGAGGAGGCCGAAGCCTATTATTACTGCTCAGCCTTGCCTGAGGGCTGGAGCACCCTGAGTCAGTGTTTGTTGCCCCGCCCTGACCTAGGGCCAGGGCTCATAACTGTTGTTACGACTCAGCCTTGCCTGAGGGCCTGAGCCTCCTGACTCAGTGGTTGTTGCCCCGCCGGAGCCAGGGCCAGACTAACCACATTTCAGCCGAATCCCGCAAGGGCTACCGAGGGAGACCCCCAGGCTGGACTAATCCCCCGGACCCACTGGAGTGTAGTGAGCCGGCGTGGCTCCCCTCCGCCCCGGAGAGGGTCAAGCCCCAGTGAACTCTTGTACAGTCCCCTATTGGGTTCCGTATCCCAGCGGGTTCCTTACCCCTCTGTTGGAGCAGCAGCTGGTGCAGCCGGTAAGTCCCCTCCCTGGCCTGCTGGCCGATGTCCTTGTCTGGGTCACTAACAAACAGAGCCAGCTGTGCCACGTGGTGACCCATCCTAGGGAACTCTGCTGATATCTAATGGAAGGGAGAGGAGAGGGAACTCCATCAGCATTTTCCTGTCAGCTCCCTGTCCCACCTGGGCCAGAAGGCTCCTTCCCCTTAGCCCCTCTGCAGGAGATGCTGGGGGAGAGGAGCCTGAGATAGACCCTTCCTTTGCTCTGCTGCCAAGGGAGCCAGGAGCTGCTTTGGGATGCCAAGCAGGGGCTGGAGCATGGTCCCCTTAAAAGCCCAGGGACAACACTTAACCAGGACAAGAAGAACTTGACTCAAGCCTACCTCTTTCCCTGCTCGGACTCTGCCTCCCCAAGAGGAACACTCCGAACCCACAGCCCCTGCAGCAGCAGATCCTACAATCCATTGGAGCCAGCCCGCCTATGCCTGGAGTCAGAAAGCTGGCAGAGCTCTGGCTTGAAGTCCCAGCTCCTTCCTCTGTCCCTCAAGAAAGCAGGACCTGACACTGCATTGCACTGATCTCCCCAACCAAGGACTCCCCACTGGGGACCCAGCTAGGAGGACAGAGTAGAAAGTGGATCTTCCAGTCTCTCCTTACCAGTTCCCCAAAGAGTTAAGGTAAAATTGGTTCCCACCCCTCCTTATGGGGCTCACTTCCAAGATGTAGTGGAGCCTGTCTGTGTCTGGGGACTCTGCCAGCAGGTTCCCCAGCATGGCATCCAGGAGCTCTGGCATGACTTTGTGCAGAGCCTGCAAAGCATGGGTCAGAGTAAGGGAAACTGGCCCTACACCTGCCACAGGATGGGAAGAGGGGTCTCTGGGAAGCACTGCTGAGACTCCCAAACACACATCCTGGCCTCTCTCATTCACATCCCACTGCAGGCAATTAGCAAGGATTGATGACACCTGGATCTTTGATCCATGAGCTTAGCAGGTCTCTGCAGAGGGCCTTGTAGGCAGAAGAGGATGAAACAGCCAAGTTACTATAAAAAGAACAGGAGTACTTGTGGCAACTTAGATTTGTAAAGTCTATCCATGAGGAAGTTTGTGTAGAAGGTTGGTTTTTCATGAGAGTATCTAATTTTGAGAGTTCAGTCTTAATCTTCCCCTGTTTGCTGTATAGGATGTTGATCAGGTGGTTTTGCAGTTTCTTTGAGAGTGTGTGGCACAATCTGTCAGCATAGTCTGTGTGATATGTAGATTGTAATGGATTTTTTACCTTTAGTCCTTTTGGTATGATGTCCATCTGTTTGCATTTGGAAAGGAAGATGATGTCTGTCTGTATCTGTACGAGTTTTTTCATGAAGTTGATGGATTTCCACTCCACAAGTACTCCTGTTCTTTTTGCGGATACAGACTAAAACGGCTGCTACCCTGAAACCAAGTTACTATGGATGGAAGCTGGGCTGATGGGCAAAACACGGCATAAGAAAAAAAGAAATCCCCCAGGGAGGGGTAATCCTCTGGAGGGAAGGATCCAACCCTGCAGCTTGTTCCATCTCTGCTTACCCCACCCCTAAATCTGGAGCTCCAGCGAATCAAGGCAGCAGGGACCAAGGACCACTCTGGAAGAGGAGGAGGATGGAGGAGAAGGACATAGCTGGATGTTGGTGTCCTTCTCCATGCCCAGGGTGAAGACAGAGCGAAGGGCAGCTCGCAAGAGGTGGGTCTCTAGGTCAGGCTCAAGGGCAGGTTTCATGGTGCTGGCAAGAGAGAGGAGCTGGTATTAGACTGTGCAGTACGGGGGTGGGACTGTCACCAACATAGACACGAAACCACAGGGATATAGGCACAGGCTGGCGAGAATGGAAACTGAGGCACTGAGCTAGGGAATGACAAGGCCAAGGCATCACAGACAGACAGTGGCAGGACAGGAATAGCGCCTGTTCCCTAGAGCCTGCTGCCCCTCCTGTATCTGAGCCCGGGAGTGAGCCCCTCCCCAAGGACCCTGAAATGTTAGTGGAGTGAAAAGAACAGCCCAGCCAGGAAAGAGTGAACCTTCCCACCTCACCATCTCTGCCAGAGGAGCCACTCCTGGGAGGTGACCTGGGAGTGGGAGGGACAGTGACTCCCAGCCTTGGGCCTGAGCAGCACTGGGGTTAGGGGAGCCAGCAGGGGCAAGGAGGGGGCTGTCTCGGTACCTGAGGTTGCCCACTGCAACCAGGGAGTTGGCGAGGATGGCGCTGGGTGGAGAGTCTTTAGGAAGGTCCTCAAGGAGCTCCTGTGAGACGTGAAGGAGACAAAGGAGCGTGAGAGATTCGGGCCCTACTGACACCTCCCAGTGAGGAGATTACACAGCCAGTGCCCGACATGGCCAGCAGGATCCCCCACTACCTCCTGCTCCTCCCATTTCTTCCTGCCCATCAAACTTGTCCCCCTTCCAGGATTACTGCCCAGCTCAGTCCCAATCCCCTTCTTTCTTTCTCTTTGTCAAAACTGCCCCCCCTCAGCACCATCCCAACTACCAAGCTGGGACCATGTGATCCCTTGTCCCCCAGTCTCAGCCCCACAATTCCCCCACTGCCCAATCTCACAATTTCTCCCTTCTCTTCTCCCCAGCCTTCAGCCCCAGCAATCCCTGCCCTCTGTTGCCTCCTCCAACACCACCCAGCCCCCCCACATTAGCCCGGCGATACCCCTGCCAATCTCATGTCTCTCTCCTCTCTCCAGCTGCTGTATGACGTGTCTCACTCACCACAATCCTCTCCTCCACAGCCACCTTGCAGCAGCACGGCCCCAGCGTGTCATGCCCTCTCTCCTGTGCAGCAAAACACGGGGGGTAGATGGCCTGCAGGAACATGAGCTACTGACCCACATCCTGTACCCACCAGGAGTGGGGTATAGCAAGAGAGAACCTGTTAGCTAGGAACCTTCTTGCCCCACCCACACCAGCTCCAGGGCTCAGGCCTCAATGGGGGATTGTGGGGACCCGCCAAGTGTCCAAATCCCCCACGACTCCTACACAAGCAGGATCAGGAACTGGGACAGTGCCTGTGGGGGGAGGAGACCTTGGCTGTTGTGGGACAAACACCCCCATCTTGGGGGTCCCACATCATGGATGTAAAAAGGCCCCATTAGGGATGGTGGATCATCAGGGACAAGACCCTTGGCACGGGGTGGGGATGCTGGGAAGGGACAGGACAATCTTGGTTCCAGCCCAGGTGGGGAACAGTTGTACCTTTTCTCTACACTGGTGCTGCTCTCTGATGACCTTGAGAGCAGCTTCATCTGTGGACATGTCCACCCATTCCTCCTCCTCTGAATCCCTGGGGGTCCCTGCACCAGGGAGAGAAGGTAACAGGGTGTGATGCCTGCTGCCACTTGGGGGAACGACAGGGGCGTGGTGGGGAGAGCAGGATTAAAGACCCCCCCCCTTCCCACCTCAGGTACCCAGGGCAGATCGGGCCCCACACCTCCCTCTCAGGGATGCCTTCATCCCCCAACAGCTTCAGAAGCCCATAGCCGAGAGCCCCCCATCCACTGTCCAGGACTCCATGGGAGGTGCCCACTCCCCCAGCCCCAGAGCATAAGGGGACAAAGTGGCAGCAGCTCTTGATAGCCCACCCCCAGGTCTCCTTGCTGCAGGGGCAGCTGGGTGACTGCTGCTTGTGTCAGTGGGGTTCATGTGGCACAGGCCACACACCTGGGCTGGGGACACCGCCCCCCCCCCCACACACACCATATCACTAGGAGAACTTCTGGGCCCAGGGTGTTCACATTCCTGTCCTCACCCATCCCTGAGCCCAGCCTGGCTCCTCACCTGGAACAAAGCAGCAGCGTCCATCAGCGTTGCTGCTGCCAGAGTCCCAGGCGCTGCTGCTGTCCCATGCTGAGCTGCTGGTGCTGGGACAGGGATCTTCCACCTCCTGGCCTGAGGGGGCTGGAAGATCCTCAGTGGCTGGGCAGGGCGATGCCTCCCGCTGGGAAGGAGAGCTGGGCTCCTGGGGCCGCTACTGCCCACACAACAAGCCCCAGAGCCTCCCTGCCCGGCGCCCCTCCTGGGCTGGGTCCTGTCTGTGAAACCGCATCCTGAGCCAGCTCCATCTGGGCCTAGTCGGGGCCTCTCCCAGCTCAGCGCCTGCGCCGGGAACTGGTTTTGTTCGCCAGAAGATTGCTTCCCCGCCAGCGGGGACGGAGAGGTTGCTCTGCCCCTTGGGAAGATGGCAGCTGCTTCCCTCAGGCTCTGGAGCCACCTGCAGAGCCTTCTTCCTGAAGATCCTCAGGAGCCTGGCCATCCTGGAATCGAGCGGGGAGCAGGTGTGAGTCTGGGCTCAAGGCAGCCTTTCACTCATGGGCCTTTTCGGCCCCTTCTCAACCCTGCTCCAACCAGAGCAGCCCCTTCTACCCCCACAGGAGTGCAGGGAGTGCAAGCTACACACACTGGCAGGAGTTCATTGCATGATCTGCTCCCAATGTTCCCCCTCCTAATCCCTGCTGCTGCTGCAATATCCAGGAAATCTCATCCTTTTAGAGCAATGGGGTCAGTCCCAAAGACCATTGGTTACTCTGGACAAGCAGCCCCCTCCTGCAATCCCAGGCCACACTCCCCCGCCCAAGCTAGAGAAGGAACAGAACCCAGGAGTCCGGACTTTCTCCTGGGAAACCATTCCCCACGTCTAAGTCACAAAGACCCTAGGCACAGGAAGACCAGGGCCCTCCTCATTCCCCATTGATTTCCATGCTCAGCAGCTCACAGGGTCTGGCCCAGCTCAGAGACTCTCAGCCTGGGGAACAGTGTCCCACAAGGGAAGGCCTGGGAGCCCCATTGCTGGGACCTTGCCAAACACACTGGAGACGGCTCTGGAGAAGACCCTGCCCAGTCTGAGAGTGAGGAGCTCTTGGGGGCTGTTTGCAAATGAACTCCCCCTTTGGAGATGTTCTCTCCCCCTCTTTCTGCCTCTCTCCAGACACACAGGGGAAGCCACCGAGGAACCCTAATGCCACTCACTTGCTGTAGGTGATGGTATGATGGATGGCGGATGTTCAGGGTCAGCAGATGTCCCTCTCCCTCCTCCTCACTCTCCAAGCCCAAGGCAGGCTGGAGAGGGTGGTGACCTGAGGCGTTACCCTGCCCAGCGAGCAGGCAGGGTGATGACACTAGGGTGATCGACTGGCTGTGAAAACAAGAGTCTGTCTTACTGCCAGGGAATGGAGAAAGTCAGCCAGCAGCAGCGGGGTGCAGAACACTGCCCTAGTGTGGAGGTGACAGCGGCTCCAGGATCCTGACATCCCAGCACTTTACATACCTTCCTGGAGCCTCCCAACCCCCCTGGGCTGTAGCGATGGGACCCCAACCCTACTGATGGCAAACCGGCTCAGGGTCACACCGAGTGTCAGAGCCATGGATGCACCCCTTCACTAACCACTGATGCACACTCCCTCCCATAGCTGGCTCTCTGGCACTCACACTCCCTCCCCCTCTCTATGGCTCTCTGGCACTCACATTCCTGAATGGGCTTTAAAAAAAGACAATAATTAAAGTTTGGCCCCAACTATTTCTTGTTTCTCTACACTAGCCATTTTAGCAAAGTTTAGAGTTCTTGACGTTCAGCACCTGGAAACGTCCCTTTCTCCTTCGCAGACAGCTTGAGCATCCCTTCTTACCCAGGCTCTCTGCTGCCTGGAGTTAGAGAATTGACCCTATTCCCATTGGACCTACCCAAGGTGTCACACAGCAAAGCGGTGACAGAGCCAGAAAGAGAAGCCAACAGTCCTGACTCCTCTTCTACCAAAGAGACAACAATCCCCACAGAGGCAGGGATAGAGCCCAGGAAATAAGGGGTGAACATTTTCATGGAACCCCTTTTCTCTCAGAAAATCAATTCAGACTAAGCCACTTTGTTTCTTGAAATCATAACAAGTAGGATGAAAATTCTTTGCAAACAAATATTTGTTCGCAAAACAAGAGCATCTCCAGTTTGTCACAGTGCATTCAACTGTCTCATTGTACACAAAGAGGAGACACTGATCTAGAAAGTTAGATGAGATGCTTCAGTCTGAGCTAAGTAGTTGCTGCTCTTAATTTCAAAAGATTAAAATACAAATCAAATAGAATATTACATCATAATCTGATATGGCTCAATATGATAGGACACCTCCTATTCTGCACTGCTACTAATGATACTCTTCATGGATCCCCATCATCCACCCATCGTGAGGTAGGTGGGAGAGGATTGGTATTCGTACTTGACAGAAGGAGAAACTAAGGCTGAGAAAGGAGCAGTGACTTGTCTTAGCTGATGCAACCAGTCAGTAGCAGAGTTGGTCTCAAATGAGCTACAGACCAACAATTGTTCATAGTAATTATTCAGAAAGTATTTTAGAAGAATTGGAATGTTAGAGAGGATCATGAACTGCTCTGAGACAATGAATGGAGAGCAGCATCAACATTGGTCAAACATATAACTGGTTGTGACTTATTTGCTTGGTCATAAAAGAGAACAACAAAGACCAGAGTTTCCTCCCTGTCAATAGCCCCATCCTCAGCCAATCAAGGTTGAGACTTTGAGGGGTGGGAGGCTAAGGGTTCTCATCAAATAGCCCAAAGAATGGTGTAAGTCACCTCCGAGGGGATCACTCTCAGAGCACTATTCCAGTCTCACCTCTGAGAGGTCCTCCCACAATGCCCCTGGCCCCCGCTGCACACACAGAGCTCCTGGTGGTGGGAGGAGAGCGGAGGAAAAGGACAAAGGAAGCAAGAAGAGAAAGGTAGGCGGGACAGAGGAAAAGGGAAAACAAAAAGGAGAAACCCCAATGTCCCCAGTGATTCTAAGGGACAAGTCGTACGTTGGGAATACAATGCTGCCACCTCAATCTAGTGTTTTCCATTCCTAGAATTCAGCCGTCACCTGATGAATCAGACTGAACAGGTTCCAAACCTCTTGGAGGCTCTTACCTTCTATACAGGGACGTCTGTTGTCTAGCAAAATCAATAAAAGAAAAGGAGAAAACTCCAAAGAGGGTCCTCCTTGCGCTCATGTATGTGAAAGTGAATTCTCTCAGTCCTCAAGGAGAGACCTCGAGAAGGAGACGTGCTGAAGCAAAGCCACAGGGATCTCCAAGGTTGCCCCTGTCCTGCACCCCTGTCCTGCCTGGCTGATGTCAAGATCTCTGTGAGATCATGGCCTCCCCACCACCTTTGTCCAATAGGTGGAGGTCCTGCCAAAGGCCCTTGTGATGTCACTGCCACACCCACCCCTCCCCTGCAATGCTGCTGTCCTGCCTCTGTCCAGCCACATTGGATGTTTGAGCTGCTTCCCCTGGATCATCCCACTCAATGACTTCATTGTGGGGATGACACCGACTACACAACAGAACAGGAGAGGCTCTTCCCCATGCTACACTCAGTTGTTCATAAATTAGGAGACTTTATGGACAGAAGAGATAATTAGAGCATGTAATCTCACACCCTGCATATCGCATGCTTTCTGTATAGCATAGTAGCTAGTTTTTCACTAAACACATTCCAGAAAGGCATCTAGGTAATAATTGGAGATATACCAATCTCCTAGAACTGGAAGGGACCTTGAAAGGTCATTGAGTCCAGCCCCCTGCCTTCACTAGCAGGACCAATTTTTGCCCCAGATCCCTAAGTGGCCTCCTCAAGGATTGAACTCACAACCCTGGGTTTAGCATGCCAATGCTCAAACCACTGAGCTATCCCTCCCCCCTAGTCTTTAGTAGAAGACATCAAGAAATGGGCAATTCCCACCACTTCCCTTTCTAGTTTGTTCCTTTGGTGATTCATCATCACTGTTGAATATTTGTCCTATTTCTAATATGAATTGGTTTCTTTTGAGTTTCCAGCCACTGGGTCTTGTTATTCTATTCTCTGCTAGATTAATGAGCCCTTTAATACCTGATATTTTCTCTCCATGAAGTCACTTCAACACTTCAATGACTTCACCTCCTGATCTTTTTTTATAATCTAAACAGGCTGAGCTCCTTCAATAGCGCACTAGCAGGCATTTTTTCTCCAGCCCTCAAAACATTTCATTGCTTTTTGCTGCCCCATCTCCAATATTTCAAAATCTTTTTCAAAGGTGGACACCAAAACTGGATGCAGTATTCCAGGATTAGTCTTACTGATGGTGTGTCACCTTCTTATGCTACTCACTGCTCTTTTCCTACGTCTAATGATGGCATTAGCCCTGTTCACCACAGCATCATACTGGTTGCACATGTTGAATGGCTTGCCCAGCATGGCCTCTAAATCCTCTTCAGTTAGTGCTTTCCTGGATACACTTCCCCATTCTGTAGGTGCAGCCTGCATGTTTTGCTGCTAGGTATAGGACCTTTCATTTGGTTCTTTTCAAACTTGTTTTCTTTGAATGGGTCCAGCTTATCAAGGGATCCAATTCCTCTGTGTCACTGCCCTGTCCTCATCATTAATTACCACTCTAGTATTTTATCACCTACCAATGTTAGCGGCAGTGATTTTATATTGTGTTGCAGCTCATTGATATTTATTTTCAAGAATTAGTCCTTGAGAGCCTCTTCATATCCCTAGTGCCCAGAACCTGCACTGCACAGCAGAGAGAGAAAAGGCCATCCAGCCCAGCTGTTCCATAGGGGCTATGAACAGAACAAACTTAGGAGCTTGTGTTATCCATAGGTTTTGAACAACAGGTGGGGGTCATCAGCTTACAAAGACACTCTAGACCAGTAGTGTAGACAGGCCCCAAATGTATCTAAGTTTCCTGCCTTGCAAAATAGGAGAGAGAAAAAAACAACCTTGGTTCACTTTATTTTATAGTTGTGGAAACTGAGGCACACAGAAGCAAAGAGAGTCACTCATGGTCAAAAAGCCAGGAATAGAAAATGGCAGATCTGCTGATAGTCAGTCCTGGGCTCTATCCATGTTTATCTTGGCTCTCTGCTTCAGCTCCAGTAACAACCCGAGTAGAGGTTTCTTCTCCATGTTCTTTAACTTCACAGAAGAAAGATTTTTTTCTTACCAGCTGGCTCGAATGCATGTAGATGTCTTTCCAGAAGATGTGCTCTGGCTCAGTCACATGTCATAGGTTTTCTGGAGGAAGCACTCGGTGACGTTCTAGGGCCTGTGTCATACAGAAGATGGACATAATGGTCCTTTCGGACCTTAAACTTTTTCTTTTGCTAGGAGAATAATGCTGGACATTCTCACATTCACTTTCCTTTGGAATAATTTAAATCCAGTCCAAAGGATTTCCTTTTCCATTGTGTCTTCAGCACCTTTCATAGAAAGGGTTACTATTAGCCCACAGGTTTCCAGTTTCAGGCTGTCCCAGAGTGAGATGGCCATGAAAGGGGTTGCAGCTCAACTGAATCTATCCAGGTGAAGGGAATAAGTGCAGAAGTCACATGAGAAGGAGCAGCATGTATCTAGGATCCAGGCCTGTTGGGTGATATAAGGACAGCCTGTGCTCAGCCAGGAGAGAGACCCCCAATGGGAGCAGGCCTGGGAGGGCTTGGATAGTCCTTTAAAGACAATTTAGGTTCATAGTAGGGGATGGAACAGCCAAGCTGCTAGGGATGGAAGCTGGGCCTCCTGGCAGTGTCCAGGAACAAAAGCACAGCATCTGCCAGGAAGGGTTCTGTGAGAGGGCACGCCCCACCCACCCTCCACCCCAGACCCTCCGGACCTTTTCATTAGGCCCCTGCCCCGTGAACCCAACCGCTCCCCCCGCCCCTTTCACCTTGTGCCATCTGCACGATTTGCAGACAGTTCTGTTCCAGCCTGCACCAAAGAAACATCTGTACATGCTCATGCTCCACACCCTTCACTTCCTCACCCTCGCATCCTGCCCAACACAAAGTGGTGGGACCTCCTGCCACCTCTCAAGGGTGAGAAGCCCCAGTGGACCAGCCTATACTCCACCCTGGTTCCAAGGCCCGCCGGGGATATCAGTTGGTGGCTCCTCCATGGGGCCGTGAGCACGGGTGTGTACTTCGCGCAGTCTACTCCTATCCTGGACACCTGCCCCTTCTGTGGTTCAAGGGAAACCCTGGCGCACGTTTATCTAGAATGTGCCAGGTTGCAGCCTGTATTCCGGCAGAGTGGATTCTCTCTAACCCTCCTCCCGAGCCCAGCAACAGAGATGCCAGGATGACACAGGGCAAAAGAAGGTTTGCTGCATGAAGCATCTAAAACCACCTTCCAAGGAGTTAAAGAGAAACCAGGATAAAATAAAGGATTCAAAATTCATATTGTTACTGCTAGTTGGGGTAATAATTTGCTACTCAAATAATACATCTGAAGAATTTGATAAAAGTACCCAATGGAACAAAAAGCTCTACTTGCAAAAATAGACCCTCAGACCTGCTAGGCTTGTTAGCCATTAACAGTATGGAAAGCTGTACCTTCGAGGTATTTTCCCCTCTGTTTGGACTTGCGATGAGGAATACAAATCTCACACTGGGCAACAAGGGGTTAAGGAGCTGCTCTGGCCTCAGCCAGCCCCACCCCAACACAGCTACAGGGTAAGCACGGACCAGAGGGAGGATTTCAAAGGGAGCAGAACAGCTCACTTGTGGGCAGACCTGGCAAGAGGACTGTCCTTTATCTGGCAGGTCCTGAGGGAAGGCTGGCTCTGTCCCTCAGCAACTGTCTGAAGGTCCCTCCCTGAGGGAAGAGAGGACCTGCATCTGTTAGACCCAGAGAGGGAGGTGTCACAGACTCACTGATCGTGCCCACTCATGGCCCCATGAGGTCCATGGGGGGTGCCCCTTCCAGTGTGACAGCCCTTCTTGGGGGTCCACTCTCTCTCAGGGTCAGGCCCATCCACCTCCTGGAGCTGCACCTCTCTGAGCCTTAGCACACCTGTTTCTCGCCATGGGCCCCCTCAGGAAGTCCACTCGCTCTGGACCCCCGGGCCTCCACCTCCGAAGGGGTTGATGCAACCCTGTTCTCTAGACCGGAGCGACTCTCAGACAGCGTAAAACAGGAGGGTTTATGGAGGGTTGAACACAATGCCAGAAACTCTCAGGGCCTCAAGCCTGGCCTCCCTCAGCACAGCACATCCCAGTCCCCCCTGCATCCCAGTGGGCTCTGCCTGCTCCCCACCTCTCCAGCCCAGAGCCCCCCTGTTTCCCAGCTGGGCATCCGATATCCCCAACCCCAAGCCTTGCCTCTGTCCATTGTCTTCTTTCCAGGTAAACAGGGTTGTAAACTGGGTGGCCTGGGCCTCCTCTCCTCTTAGCCCTCCTCTGGCTGGAACTGGCTGGTCAGGTCACCGGGGTCCTTTCTTCACAGCCCATTGTCCTCCCACTGGCCGAACCAGCTGTGACTCCTGAGCTGTGTCTCCAGGTCACCAGTCACTGGGGTATCCATCCTCCAGGCCATCGGCTGGGGTCCCAAGTTCCCTCTTCGGTCCTCTGTAATAACTCCCTCTCCCCTCACCTCCCTATACTCCACCCTGGTTCCGAGGCCTGCCGGGAATATCAGTTGGTGGCCACAGGTCAGGCTCAGGGGCTGGCGGACGGCTGGATCACCCCTAAAGCCAGCATATCCCCAACCTCTCTCTCCAGGTCCTGGGCTGTTTTCCCAGTGACCCTGAATGGGGAACACCTGATGAGAGGGTTGGTTCCTGTCCCCACCCGGTGAACAGCCAAGTTAGTGAGCCCAGGCCTGTTGGAAAACAGCTGCCAGTATGAATGCAGCACCTCACTGATCTCTGCCTGATGGGCAGGGGTTAGCTGGTCTGAGAGGGGAATTGATTCCAGCAAGGGGTTAGCCCCAGCCTCAGGGAGGAGTCCCACCAGAGGATCCTCTCCCTTCTCCTCCCACTGCCCACACACAACCAGCACCAACTTCTCCCTGTCCCAGTATGGTTTCATCATGTTGACATGATACACCTGGTGGCTGTGTGCCCAGTTGGACAGTTCCACTACATAGTTCACCTCGTTTACCTGCCTGATGACTTTGAAGGGGCCGTCCCAGGCAGCTTGTTCTTCCTCACAGGGATGAGGAGCATCACCTGGTCCCCGGTAGCATAGGAGCTGGCACGTGCTGAGTAGTCATACCAGACCTTCTCTTTCCTCTGGCCCCTTGCTAGGTTTCCCCTAACCAAGCCCAGGAGCTCCACGAGCTTTTTCCAGAAAGTCAGTACATATTCCACCACTGATTCCCCACTGGGAGAGGCCTTTCCCTCCCATTTGGCCCTCATCAAATCCAGGGGTCGTGTCAAACAGATAGTTAAGGGTTAATGTCTCTTTTACCTGTAAAGGGTTAAGAAGCTCAGTAAACCTGGCTGACACCTGACCAGAGGACCAATGAGGGGACAAGATACTTTCAAATCTTGGTGGAGGGAAGTCTTGTTTGTGCTCTTTGTTTGGGGGTTGTTCGTTCTTGGGACTAAGAGGGACCAGACATCAATCCAGGCTCTCCAAATCTTTCTGAATCAGTCTCTCATGTTTCAAACTTGTAAGTAATAGCCAGGCAAGGCGTGTTAGTCTTATTTTTGTTTTCTCAACTTGTAAATGTTCCTTTTTTGCTGAGAGGATTTTACCTCTGTTTGCTGTAACTTTGAACCTAAGGCTAGAGGGGGTTACTCTGGGCTATATAAGTTTGATTACCCTGTAAAGTATTTTCCATCCTGATTTTACAGAGATAATTTTTACCTTTCTTTCTTTAATTAAAAGCTCTTTTTAAGAACCTGATTGATTTTTTCCTTGTGTTAAGATCCAAGGGGATTGGATCTGGACTTACCAGGAATTGGTGGGGGAAGGGAGGGGGGTGGTTAAATTCTCCTTGTGTTAAGATCCAAGGGGTTGGATCGGTGTTCACCAGAAACTTGGTGAAAAAGCCTCTCAAGGCTGCCCAGGGAGGGGAAAGTTTTGGGGGGACAAAAAGTAATCCAGACACTGAAATTTCTGGATGGTGGGAGTGTTACCAGATCTAAGCTAGTAATTAAGCTTAGAAGTGTCCATGCAGGTCCCCACATCTGTACCCTAAAGTTCAGAGTGGGGAAGGTCCCTTGACAGGTCCCCTCACTCTCCTCCTGTACAGCAACTTGAAAGAGGAGAACCCTGTGGATTCCTGGGGCACTTTCCTATATGCGAACAGCAGATGGGGTAAATACTTGTCCCAGTCCTGCGGATGCTGGTCCATAAAGGTTTTCAGCATCCTCTTTAGGGTCCTATTGAACCTCTCCACCAGCCCATTGGACTGAGGGTGGTAGGCTGAGGCCCAGGTGTGTCAGACCCCACACTTCTCCCACAAGCACGGGAGCAGGGTTGACATGAAGTTAGACCCCTGGTCTGTAAGGACCTCCTTGGGGAACCCCACTCTGCTGAAGATGGTCAGCAGTACGTGTGCCATGGTGTCTGCCTCGATAGAGGACAAGGCCACCACCTCAGGGTAGCGTGTAGCGAAATCTACCATGACCAGAATGTATTTCTTCCCTGCCCGGGTCACCTGTTGAGGGGTCCCACTATTTCCACGGGCACCTTCTGGAAAGGCTCCTCTATGATGGGCAAAGGTCTCAGTGGTGCTTTACCCTTGTTCCGGGCCTTCCCCGCCCTCTGGCAGGGGTCACAGGACCTGCAGTACCGTCAGACAGCATCAAAGACCCCAGGCCAGTAAAAGTTCTGTAGCAGCCTTTTCCTGGTGTGCCGGATGCCCTGATGCCCTGAAAGGGGGATATCATGGGCCAAGTATAACAGTTTGCGGCAGTACCTCTCGGGAACCACCAACTGCCTCCTGCCTTTCCAAGATTCAGTTTGCCCTGAACAGGGGTGTCTCCAGGCACCAGCACGCCAAGCCAATATTTTTTTCAGATATGCTGGCAACCGAGCTCCACACCGGCAGCTCCTCTGGTGTGGCTGTACCGCCCCCAGCCACACCCCAGCCCTTCCACACAGCTGCATCCCCTGAGTCCTATCCGGAGTCTGTACAACAGCCCCGCCAGAGGACAGGGCTGGGGGGTGAGGCGAGGGGCGATAGAGCTGTGTTAGAGGAGCTGCTGGCATGGGGTTCTGCTCCTTTTGCTCTGCTCTCCTGGGAACCACAGTGGTGAAAGGAGCAGAATGTGGGACCACCAGGCAGCCTCACACCAGCAGCTCCTCTGGTGCAGCAGCCCTGCCCTCTGGAAGCACTGCTGTACAGACCCTGGACAGGGGACACAGGCATGCAGCTCCTTGGAAGGGCTGGGGGCAGAGCAGCTAGGTAATAATCTCCTAGAACTGGAAGGGACCTTGAAAACTCATGGAGTCCAGCCCCCTGCCTTCACTAGCAGGACCAATTTTTGCCCCAGATCCCTAAGTGGCCCCCTCAAGGATTGAACTCACAACCCTGGGTTTAGCAGGCCAATGCTCAAACCACTGAGCTATCCCTCCTCTGGAGGAGCTGCACGTTCTGCTCCTTTCACCGCTACGATTCCCAGGAGAGCCCTGTGGTTCTGGGCTCTCCCAGGAACCACAGCAGCAAAAGGAGCAGAATGTGGGGCTACCAGGAGCTCCTCTGGTGCACCTGTACCAACCCCGAACCCTGCCCCAGCCCTGTCTTCTGGTAGGGTTGCTGTACAGACCCCGGACAGGAGATGCAGGCACGCAGCTGCTTGGAAGGGCTGGGGACGATACAGCCGTGTCAGAGGAGCTGCTGGCATGGGGTCACCTTGCAACCCCATGTTCTGCTACTCCTGTGTCTTTCTGGTATGCCGTACTTGCTAGAAATAGCTTACTGTTACACCATTCCAGCTATAAATAGCTTACTGGTACAGTTTACTGGACCATACCACCCTACTTGCACCACTGCTTTTAAAAGACAGAACAAGGAGCAATGGTCTCAAGTTGCAGTGGGGGAGGTTTAGGTTGGATATTAGGAAAAACTTTCACTAGGAGGGTGGTGAAGCACTGGGATGGGTTACCTAGGGAGGTGGTGGATTCTCCTTCCTTAGAGGTTTTTAAGGTCAGGCTTGACAAAGCCCTGGCTGGGATGATTTAGCTGGGAATTGGTCCTGCTTTGAGCAGGAGGTTGGACTAGATGACCTCCTCAGGTCCCTTCCAATCCAGATATTCTATGATTCTATAATTCATTCCATTGCCTCCTCTTCAGGGGTCATCCAGAGGTCTGGATAGAGCACACCATGTTCCAGCAGCCCCAGCTACTGGATGGTCTCTTGTTGACTAGAGCCAACCAGGCACAGCTTAAAGAAGCCTTGAGGCTGCTGTAAATTACAACAGGATGGAAATCAGCCCCAGCTGGTCCCATCAAAGGAACAATGGCTCCTTTGCAGCTCTCCCCCTCAGCCATGTCTGCTATTAGGCATCTAGATTTTGGTCCTAATCTATGCTGACAATGGTCCTCTAGTGTAGCAAACATGTCATAAGAACGGCCATACTGGGTCAAATCCAGTGGTCCATCTAGCCAGTTTTCACTGACATCAGCCAGACTTGTCAGTGCCTAGTAACTGAAAAAAAATTAGTTCACTTTTATTTAGATGCTCAGCTTGAGGCATCCACGTTTCAAACTTTGCCCTGTATATTTAATCTTCAGTAGAGCTGGCAAATAAATGAAGACAAATCCTGACCATTTTTTTTTAAATTTCAGAGTTTTCCAAGAGAACATATTTTCTTTTATGTGAAATGTTTTGCAAACATTTTTACCAAATTTTGTCTTAAAATTTTAAAATTTTTAAATCTTTTTTCCTTTCCTCATCACTTCACCCAGTTTCTATTTTGCCATTGTTGTAGGGGAGGAAAAATGAGAAACCAAAAAAGTTTGTCTTTTTGGTTTTATCCCAAAACTGGATTTTGAAAGGCCATAATTACTTCATAATTACTTCAGTTTATACTCCAGCTCTAATCCTAAATGTTGTGTCATAAATAAATCCTTAAAATTCAGCAGTAGAGTTCTTTGGTTGATTCATTTACAATAGGCCAGCCAACGGAGGAGCACCCCTGCAATACTCTCGGCCAATGATGTGTTTTGGAGATTTTTGGGTTATTGTACACAGCTGATGCATCCCCAGCCTCTTACAGGTTTTAAAATAATGCAGGTGTTAAACAATCCTTTGAAAGGTCCAAAGGAGGTTCTTTTAAAAACCTCTTTGGAGTGTTTTCATTTTATGGCTTCCCTTCCAACAGCTTAATGGACAAGGTCAAATGAAAGGAATTTGAGACCTTGGAGATTTAGAGGCTCATACATGAACAAAGTTTGAGACCCGGCTATATTAAATTATGGGAGGGTGATGCTTGGTCCAGCTAGTGACTATTATTTGATGGGAGACTAGTATACTAAATGTTATAGGTGGTTGGCACCCTCTGATGCTACTCCCTGCTAGTGAATAAAGTTTTCTGGGGCACAAGTGTATTTAAAAATGTTCTGGATAGATGGTGCCCTCTATTGCTTGGTCTGGCTAGTGAATGTTTGTAAACCATGAACTTATTAAACATGGTGATGGGATGCTGGTGCCCCCTGCTGCTTAGTCCTGCCAGTGCTAGGACTTCTTGCAACCAAAAGTCAACGATGTAGTATAGAATTATAACATCCCACTTTTCCTACTCTTCCTCTTTTTTGATGCCAGTTAATGCTAGTATCAATTTATATGCTGGCTTCCTTGGAGTTATAAAAAGAGTCTGGGCTCTTACCTATTCCTCTTCCTGTCTCAAATTCATAAATTACCTCCCTTCTTTCTTGGAGAAATGAAATTAGTTGTTTCTTTTTAAAGGTTTGATTCTGCATATGTGGTCATAAATTGGAGCACTGCCATTGACTTTCATTGGGTCAGGATGGGGCTCTAAACCCTGGCCTATGCTATGAATTTAGGTTGAATTTAGCAGTGTTAGATTGATTTAACCCTGGACCTATCCACACGACCAAGCCATTTTTGTTGACTTAAAGAGCTCTTAAAAAAATCTTTTTCTTTACTCCTTCCTGACGAGGGGATTTAGCGCTGAAATTGACATTGCCAGGTCGAATTTGGGGTAGTGTGGATGCAATTTGATGGTATTGGCCTCCGGGAGCTATCCCGGAGAGCTCCATTGTGACTGCTCTGGACAACGCTCTCAACTCAGATGCACGTGCCAGGTAGACAGGAAAAAGCCCTGGGAACTTTTGAATTTCATTTCCTGTCTGGCCAGCACGGGTGACCAAGCAGAGCTCATCAACACAGGTGACCATGCAGTCGCAGAATCACAAAAGAGGTCCAGCATGAACCGAACAGGAGGTACTGGATCTGATCACTGTTTAGGGAGACAAATCCATGCTATCAGAACTCCATTCCAAAGGACAAAATGCCAGAATATTTGGGAAAAAAAATCTCTAAGAGCATGATGGACAGAAGCTACAACAGGGACCCGCAGCAGTGCCACATGAAAATTAAGGCGCTCAGGCAAGCCTACTAAAAAGCCAAAGAGGCAAACAGCCACTCTGGGTTAGAGTCCCGGACATGCTGCTTCTACGATGAGCTGCATGCAGTTCTAGGGGGGGCCCTCACCACTACCCACCCCTGTCCGTGGACACCTGCAAGGGGGAGACTCACGCAACAGGGATGAGAATTTGGGGGATGAGGAGGATAGCACACAGCACACAAGCGGAGAAACCATTCTCCCCGACAGCCAGGAACTGTTTATCACCCTGGAACCAATACCCTCCCAACCCAGGCTGAAGGACCATGAAGCCAGAGAAGGCACCTCCGGTGAGTGTACCTTTGTAAATATAATGCATGGTTTAAAAGCAAGCTTGTTTAATGATTAATTTGCCCTGAAGACTTGGGATGCATTTGCAGCCAGTACAGCCCCTCCTGAATGGCCAACCCAATGGGTGCTTGGTATGGGAAAGGAGGGCGCTGCTGTTTGAAACCATTCTCACATGTTAGGAAGGTTGAAGAAGCCGAAAGACTGATTTACCATGGATGCCTGCAAGCCGAATTCTGTTGCCTGGCCCTGTGTGTGTGATCTCTCACACCAAACTGTCAGGCCCTCAATATGGGAGGCAAAATGTGACCTTGTACCAAAAGCACATGTGCTATGTAATGTTAACAGCTTGGTTCACAGTGAAAGTCTACCCATTGTTCTTGAAAACATGTCTTTTTAAATACTACTCTCCCTTTTTTTCCCCTCCCGCAGTGCAAATGTTTCAACGCTCCCCCTATCATCTCCGTCCCAGAGGCTAGCGCAGATAAGAATGTGAAAAAAAAACACACTCACGATGAAATGTTCTGAGCTCATGCAGTCCTCCCGCACTAAAAAAGAGCTCAGCAGAAAGAGGGGAGGAAAACAATGTCAAATTCCAGGAAAGCAGAAAATGAACGCCAGGACAGGAGGGACGAGCAAGGAACTCTGGTCTGTTTGAACAGCTGCAGGAAGGGACTTACCTCCCAGACCAGAAAATAACTGTTGGGGATGTTGACATGCCTATAGTTATCCTTGGGGACCCAGCCTACCCCTCAATGCCACGGCTCATGAAGCCATACACAGGCAGCCTGGACAGAGCTGTTCAACTATGGGCTGAGCAAGTACAGAATGATGGTGGAATGTGCATTTGGATGTTTAAAAGTGCACTGGCACAGTTTACTGACTTGGTTAGACCTCAGGAAAACCAATATTCCAATTGTTATTGACGCTTGCTGTGTGCACCACAATATCTGTGAGAGTAAGGGGGAGTCATTTATGGTGGGGTGGGAGGTTGAGGCAAATCACCTGGCCGCAGAGCCAGACACCAGGGCGATTAGAAGAGTGTCATGTACCTTTCCCAGCCATCCCACATTAATGTCGGTGAAACGTCCCTTGTGATCCACCAGTGCTTGCAGCACCCCTGAAAAGTACCCCTTGCGGTTTATGTACTGGCTGCCAAGGTGGTCCAGTCCCAAGATAGGGATATGCATTCCGTCTATCGCCCCACCACAGTTAGGGAATCCCATTGCAGCAAAGCCATCCACTATGAGCTGCACATTTCCCAGAGTCACTACCCTTGATAGCAGCAGCTCAGTGATTGTGTTGGCTACTTGGATCACAGAAGCCCTCACAGTAGATTTACCCACTCCAAATTGATTACCGACTGACCAGTAGCTGTCTGGCATTGCATGCTTCCAGAGGGCTATCACCACTTGCTTCTCAACAGAGTGGACTGCTCTCAACTTGTATTCTTGCGCTTCAGGGCAGGGGAAAGCAAGTCAAAGTTCCATGAAAGTGCCCTTATGCAGGCGAAAGTTTTGCAGACACTGGTAATCATCCCATATCTGTCCACCAGTCTGTGCTTATTTTCCCGGGCCCAGAATCGGCATTCCGTGGCATGAACCTGCCCCTTTACCACCATGATGTCCAAATTGCCAGGGCTCGTGCTTTGAGAGAAGTCTGTGTCCATGTCCTCATCACTATCGTGATTGTGCTGTCATCGCCTCCTCACCTGCTTTTGCAGGGTCTAGTTCTGCACATACTGCAGGATAATGCGCGAGGTGTTTACAATGCTCAGAACAGCAGCAGTGAGCTGAGCGGGCTCCATGCTTGCCGTGGTATGGCGTCTAAAGGAGAGCACGAAAGGAGAGTTGCAGTGGAATCGGTGGATGACAACGGATGCCACGAGAATAGATATTTATACCGTATGACGAGAGGACCTGCGAGGTGAATTCATGGCACCAGGAGAGCAGAGTTGCAGTGGAAGTGGTGGAGGATGACGGTTAGCACTGTGCACATTTCCCAAAGACCCAGGACCCCATGACAGACAACATGGAGAAATTTGCTGTCAAGGCAATATCAGCAGAGCGAAGTTGCAGCGGAAGCAGTGTATGATGATGACAATGGTTTGCAATCCTACTGCACCATCTTCTGCCAGCAGCACCCAGGACACAACAGCAGTGGTGTCGGTGAGCTGAGCTGAGCAGACTGCATGCTTGCTGTGGTATGGAGTCTTCACGGAAAAAAGGCACAAAACAATTGCCTGCCGTTGCTTTCATGGAGGGAGGGGTGACTGACTACATGTATCCGCGACAATGTTTTTGCCGCATTGGGAGATTAAACCAGAATTCCAATGGGCAGCAGAGACTGTGGGAACTCTTGGATAGCTACCCACAGTGCACTGCTCCATATGTCAATGCTAGCCATGATAGTGAGGATGCACTCCACTGACTTAGTGCGCTTAGTGTGGACATACGCAGTCAACTGAATAAAATCGATTTCTAAACATCGACTTCTATAAAAATTGACCTAATTTCATAGTGTAGACATACCCTAAAACTGTTGTAAATATGGCTGTGTGCATCCGCCTCTTGTGTTATTGTAAGAGGACTGTTGTTCCCTTACTGAGGGCTGGTCTACACTAAGGGGAAAAATCGATATAAGATACGCAACTTCAGCTACGTGAATAACGTAGCTGAAGTCGAAGTATCTTATATCGATAACTTACCCGTCCTCACGGCGCGGGATCGATGTCCGGGGCTCTCCATGTCGACGCCGCCACCGCCGTTCGGGGCGGTGGAGTTACGGAATCGATAGAAGCGTGTTCGGGGATCGATATATCGCGTCTAGATGAGACGCGATATATCGATCCCTGAAAAATCGATCGCTACCCGCCGATACGGCGGGTAGTGTAGACGTAGCCTGACATTCAGTGGAGGTGTTTTGGTTGGCTTGCTCCCAGTTCTAAAAGAATGGGGAGAGGCCAATGCTCCAGGTCAGCCTGATTGACAGGACAGATAGGCTAATCAGGGAGTGAGGAGGCCAGGGCAGGTCCCGTTCTCCATGTGAGCTGGAATTGCCTGGGTCAGAAAGAGTGGGGCCAAGCTAAGGAGAGAGCAGGGGCCCAAGCTGAGCTAGGAAACAGAGCTGTGTCAGCCAAAGGGGCCAGAAAAGCAGCCCAGGAAGCAGGTCAGAGCTGGGAGCAGAGTCACAGAAGCAGCCCACAGAGCAGACCTTGTGCTGGGAGCAGGGCTGCAGCCACAGAGCCAGAGAAGCAGCCCAGGGGGCTGAAGGCAGAGCGGCAGCAGCAACAGTGCCAAGGCAGAGTGGAACTGGAGCTAGAATAGTGGAGCTGGGGCTGGCGCTGGAGCAGTCTGGAGCCAGGTGCGGTGAGCAACTGGGACCAGCCAAGGGGGGGACCCTGGGCAAAAGGCCCAGTGCAGAAACACACCCCCAGCCAAGGCTCCTTGCAGGCCAGACTGGGAGGGGGATCTTAACCTGACGGGGGCTGATGCTGGAAAGAAGGGTCTCACCACCCAAAGCCCGGAGGTGTGTGGCCACCACCAAAGCAAGTGTCCAACCTGCAGCATCCCTGCAGCACAGCCACGGCCTAAGAAGGAGGCCTGGGACCTACAAGGAACAGACTGTGAACTGCCCTGACATTCCAGAGACACTGTTGTAGTGTTCCCTGCCACAGAGCGGGATGATGTGTTTTCCTTTAACCTTTCCCATTTTTCCTTATTTTTTTTAAATTAATTGTTGATTAAATAACTTGTATTTGCTTTAAATTGTATGTAATGATCAGTGGGTCAAGAAAGTGTGTCCAGTGCAGAGAGCTCCCTGAAGGGGGACACCCTAGCCCATGTCCTGGGTGCCCACAGCAGGGTTGAGGGTCAAGCCCCCCAGAAATCCTGGGCCCAGCCTTGTCGGGGTTATGAGGACTCTGCCAGACAGGAGAGTGGAAAGGAAGTCCTCGAGGGCAGGGAAGCCTCTGGGTAAAGGACATGGAAGCAAGGACTCAGAACCTTCTGCTAGCCCATTTCACCAGGGTATTGCAGAAGCCAGGAAAGTTCCCCACAATAGTGGGACCATTCCAGGGCCGCCCGGGGGGGGGGCAAAGGGGGCAATTTGCCCCGGGCCCCAGGCTCCGCAGGGGCCCCCAAGAGAACAGCTGAGGCTCCCGCCTCCGCCCCTCTCCTGGAGCCTTAGCACATCAAGCGGCGTCCTCAGACAGCACGGCAGCGTGTCTCCGGCGGGGCCCCTGAGCCCCGCCCCGCTCAGAGCTGCATGGTGAGGGGGCGGGGCTGCGAGCTCCAGGCTGAGCTCAGCTCCCTCCGCTCGGCGTGGAGCTCCCAGCCCTGCCCCCTGGCCATGCGGCTCTGAGCAGGGCGGAGCTCAGGCCCCACCGGAGACACGCTGCAGCTGTTCAGCGAGGCGCTGAGGCTCAGGGTGAGGAGGGAGCCGGGGGTAAGAGGCTGGGGCCAGGAGGGGTTGGCTCAGGGGCAGGGAGTCCTGGGGACAGTCCTGGAGGTTGGGGGGGTGGTCAGGGGGCAGGAAATGGGGGGTTGGATTGTGGGCATTCCAGGGGGGGTGGCTAGGGGTTGGGGCAGACAGGGAGCAGGGGTGGGGTCCCAGGGTGGTGGTTGGGGGGCTGGGGTCTCTGGGGGACGGTGAGGGGACAAGAAGCAGGATGGGTTGGGGATTCGGGGGGGGGCAGTCAGGGGGCAGGAAGTGGGTGGGGTCGGATAGGGGGCAGGGCAAGGCTGTTTGGGAGGCATAGCCTTCCCTACCCAAAACTCATTCAGCAGTTTGAGGCTTGCAGAAGAGCCAAGCTGTTAGCTTTTCCATTAGGGCTACCATCCCTTTCACTTCTCAAATGCCAAATTATAGTCTACATGTAATTTCAGTGCCATAGGGAGATTCATGTCAGGGGAGGGTAGCTTCATTTAAAATTAGCCACTGGGGGGAAGGATCACATAGAATCATAGAATCATAGAATCTCAGGGTTGGAAGGGACCTCAGGAGGTCATCTAGTCCAACCCCCTGCTCAAAGCAGCACCAAACCCAACTAAATCATCCCAGCCAGGGCTTTGTCAAGCCTGACCTTAAAAACCTCCAAGGAAGGAGATTCCACTACCTCCCTAGGTAACCCATTCCAGTTCTTCACCACCCTACTAGTGAAAAAGTTTTTCCTAATATCCAACCTAAACCTCCCCCTCTGCAACTTGAGACCATTACTCCTTGTTCTGTCATCTTCTACCACTGGGAACAGTCTAGATCCATCCTCTTTGGAACCCCCTTTCAGGTAGTTGAAAGCAGCTATCAAATCCCCCCTCATTCTTCTCTTCTGCAGACTAAACAATCCCAGTTCCCTCAGCCTCTCCTCATAAGTCATGTGCTCCATGAGAAGAGCAATATCCTTCCCAGCCCTACCAAAGGAGACCCCCCCTCCCCTGCATTCCCTGAGGCTCCAGAGGGGTTAATTCAGTGGTTCTCAAACTTTTGTCCTGGTGACCCTTTCACATAGCAAACCTCTGATGTGACCCCCCCTTTATAAATTGAAAACTCTTTTTTATATATTTAACACTATTATAAATGCTGGAGGCAAAGTGAGGTTTGAGGTGGAGGCTGACAGCTCACGACCCCCAGTAATAACCTCGTGACCCCCTGAGGGGTCCTGACCTCCAGTTTGAGAACCCCTGGATTAATTTAATTTTAGCACCCTGTGTCCATTCACATGCATGTGCTATTTTGAGCATTTCAGTTTTGACAGCATAGGCTCATCCCAGATTCTGGAACAAGCTCAAATGCTCACTTCGTGGAGTATGTACATAAGCTATAGTAAAGAAAAACCCACAGTAACCGTCTCCAGTTTGTGAGAGACCACATGGAGCCAGTCTCTAGGAAACAGATAAATGCATGGAGATTAAGTCCATTAATGGCTATTAGCCAGGATGGGTAAGGAATGGTGTACCTAGCCTCTGTTTTTCAGAGAGTGGAGATGGATGGCAGGAGCGAGATCACTTGATCATTACCTGATAGGTTCACTCCCTCTGGGGCACTTGGCATTGGCCATTGTCAGTAGACAGGATACTGGGCAGGATGGCCTTTGGTTTGACCCAGTATGGCTGTTCTTATGTTCTAACCTAAATGAACCCAAAGTTATGGAGACAGATATGAGTCAAGGAAGCCAGCAGAGTATCAGAAACCTGGAAAAATCTCTGCCTGGATGGGCTCAGGTGTTTCGTTACAAGCTGAGGTGGTTCAAAAGTTTTGGATTTTTTTTTAAGCAGAATTTTTTTATTGTTTCTTTAAACAATCAAATACAGCAAGCAGCAAATATTTGGCCACACACTTCTGAAACCTCAAACCATATTCAGGTTTTGGCAGACTAATTTCAGCTTTTAAATTAAAAAAAACCACAACAAATTTTGAAGGAAAGCAGACATTGTCCGTGATTTTTTTCTGCTTTTTAAAAACCCCTAGTTTTTGATCCAGAAAAAGTTTTGATGGAAAATATTTGTCCAGCCCTTTTAATGAGCTTTAGTGCCTTTTAGCACTAGCTGATGCTGAGAACCAGTGATACCTTGTAAAGAAGTTCTCAAAACTGAGTTTGTGCTGAATTGCGGAAGGTTTATTTTTCCCAGGGGCGCCTGTGGAGGGGAGCAAGTGGGGCAATTTGCTGTGGGCCCCGCAAGGGCCCCCAGGAGACTATAGTATTGCAATTTTTTTTATAGAAGGGGCCCCCAAAATTTCTTTGCCCCAGGCCCCCTGAATTCTCTGGGCGGCCCTGGACCATTCCCCTGCTGTTGAAGTACACTGATTCAGACACATCTGTGTTTGAAACAGAAGGAAGATGTGCATTCTTCACCCCGTGGAGAAAGATAGTGGAAATACACGTAAACCATATATAATTGCTCTGTTTCTGTAGTTCTGAAAGAAATTGTGTTAAGGGAATATGTTGTTTATAGATGTATGTACATTTTTGGAGAACTCACATCTCCTGTTTCACACACACAGAGAATGGTTTCCATCAATAAGTCATCATTTACCAACTGTTTCTGTAGCTTAGCACCCTATTTCTCTGTACATGGTAATAGCACCCTATTTCTCTGTACATGGAATTGGAAATAAATGGGTCTCTCTGATGCCACTGTATTAAATGTTTTTTATGGCAACCAGTCTATATCCCGTCAATAGGTACTATGAACGTTGCTGTGGCCCACTGTAATATGAACCTATGCCCACCAAAGAGCTCACTCCAAGATCTCTAGAATACCTATTATGGGGCAGTCTGTAATGGTCCCTAAGGGGGTGTTCTGCTGCAGACAAGGCACTGTTCCAACATTGCATGCACTCCATTCATACTTTGGAGCAAAGACAGACAGACAGGCAAATCCCATTACTGCTGCTGCCTATGGACAAACTTACACAACCCCTTTCTCCATATATATGAACAGTGTGGGAAGTGGGGGGAAGGGAAGAGTCATTACCGGTGAGTCTGATGGCTGGCAGGACACACTGCATTTCCATGTGTGTCTCTCAAAAAACTAACACTGACCACTGAACATAGTGAGGCTAATTCCTGGTCCCACTGAAGTCAGTGGCAGATCTCTGACTGATGTCAATGAGACCAGGACTGGGCTCAGGGAGAGGAAGATATTTTCCCGTTCAAGTTCTGTGTGCAACAACAACTGAGGAACTAATGATTCAAGATAATGTAAAGCAGAAAAAAGTATCAGAAGCAGTTTTTATAGCAGTTTTTTGCGCCAGATGCCATCAGAGCATGTTATCATCAAGAAAGAAGTTGCATTTTGCTGGGATAGTCTCTGTGCATTGCACCTTATCCAGTGATGAGCTGCCAAATTTTTAACAACGGGTTCCCTCCTCCCTCCAAAATTTTAACAACGGGTTCCCTCCTTCCCCCCCGTCCGGGGGGGGGGTCGTGCCCCATCCAACCCCTCATGTTCCTTGACACACACACTCCGAGACCCCTGACCCATCCCCCCCTTCCCTGTCCCCTGACTAACCCCTTGCCGCCCCACCCAACCCCTCCTCTCATTCTCAATGGCCCCCCAGAACCCCTACCCCATACAACTACCCCTTTTCTCTGTCCCTGAGTGCCCCCACCACCTCATCCAACCCTGCTCTTTCCTGACTGCTCCCCGGGACCCTTGCCCCCATTCAATCCCCCTGTTCTCTGCCCTCTGACCGCCCCACCCCCAAACTCCCCTACCCTCTCTCCAACACCCCCTCCCTGCCCCCTTACCGCGCTGCCTGGACGTGGCTGGGCCAGGACAGGAGTCGCGCGGCCAGAGCCGGAGGATGCGGCAGGAGCCCAGTGGCCGGAGCCAGGTGGCTGGCCGGGTGGAGCCAGGGAGGGCTGCGGCCAGAGCTGGAGCCGGGCAGCCGGGGCCACCGCCACGCCCAGACCCGCGCTGCCGGAGCCCGGCCCCCTGGCAAAACAGCAGGGGCGGCTGGAGCCACGGGGCCAGGCCGGGCTGGAGGTGGGGGGCCGTGTCCAGAGCCGAGCATCCCGGTAGGTGGGGGCACGGCAGGGCCGGGGGTGCGGCCGAGCCGGGCGGCCGGGAGGGGTTGGGGGTCGGGGATGCGGGGCCGTGCTGCAGCCGGTGAGGGTCGGGCGGGGACCTGGGGACGGGGGCCAGGCAGGGCTGCGGGGATGCGGCCAGGGAGGGTCGAGCGGGGACCCGGGGCGGGTGGCCGGGCAGAGTCGCGGCTGGGAACGCTGGGGACGCGGCCAGGGAGGCCGGTGAGGGTCGGGCGGGGACCCGGGACGGGGAGCAGGGCCGGGAACGCGGGGCCGGGAACGCGGGGGACGCGCCAGGAGGGTTGGGCGAGGACCCGGGACGGGGGCCGGGCAGGGCCGCGGAGGGGGAATGCGGCCAGGGAGGGTCGGGCGGGACCCGGGGCGGGTGGCCGGGCAGGGTCGCGGCTGGGAACGCTGGGGGGACGCGCCAGGAGGCCAGTGAGGGTCGGGCGGGGACCCGGGGCCGGGGTGGGCAGGGCCGCGAACGCGGGGGAGGACGCGGCCAGGGAGGTCGGGCGGAGACCCGGGACGGGGGCAGGCAGGGCCACGGGGATGCGGCCAGGGAGGGTCGGGCGGGGACCCGGGGGCGGGTGGTCGGGCAGGGTCACGGCCGGGAACGCGGGGGACGCGCCAGGAGGCCGGTGAGGGTCGGGCGGGACCCGGGCCGGGGCCGGGAAGGGTCGCGCCGGGAACGCGGGGACGCGGCCAGGAGGGTCGGGCGGGGACCCGGGACGGTAGGTGGGGGCACGGCAGGGCGGGGTGCGGCTGGGCCGGGCGGCCGGGAGGGGTTTGGGGGGACGCGGGCCGGGCAGGGTCGCAGCCGGGGAGGCGGGGACGGGCCGCGGCCAGGGACCGGCCGGGGCACACGCCCCCGTTTCCTACCTTAGGGTCGTCTTCCTGGGCCGGGGAAGCCTGCCTGCTTCTCAGCCCTCCCAGGCTTCCCGCGCGAACAGCTGATTCGCGGGAAGCCATGGGGGAGGAGAAGCAAGGAGGAGCTTCATGGCAGGAGGTGGAGGCAGAATTCGCAACTGTTCGCGCAAACCGTTTGCTAAAATTAGACGCCGGACAGAGAACTTTAGCAAGCGGTTCGCTGTCCGGCGTCTAATTTTAGCAAACGGTTCGCACGAACCGTTGCGAACCGTCTGCAGCTCACCCCTGACCTTATCCTAATTTGCCGTTAAAGATGCAGAGATTTACTAAAGTGGTTTCCAGGGCATGTTCTGTTTTGATCATGCAATCTTAACACTTGTTGGTTGAAATGTGCAAGGAAGAACACTTCCCACTCCCTTCCCAGGTATCTGGGGTAAACCATTTCCAGTTCCCCCAAAGCCTCCATCCAAGGTTTTTAGGAAGGCATATGTAGAGGCTGAATACTCTGGGCATGTGCAGCCAGTAGAGTGTAGACCTGTAGCAAAGCTGTATGAATTCAGTAAGGGCCTGATCAAAAAGCAACTGGAGTCAATGAAAAGATAGGCCCTACATCTGCTACTCCCTTATGGTAATGACGAGTCTTACACGTTGTCTACAACAGTTTGCCAGGATAGCTCTATCAGTAAACCGTCACACTGTAGATGCAGGAGCAAACTACTTTTTCCAGTATAGGTTAGACCAGTCCCCTGAACTAAATAAGCTATATCAGCAAAAGCAACTTTCTACCAGTATATCTGTCTACACTAGGTCTTTTGTACAGGTATAAGTGAGTCCATGCTATGGCTTTTGCTGGTATAAAGATGTTGTGGGGGGAAAAACCCACACCTGTAAGAGACATTACTATAATGGCAAAAGTTTCTACGATCACCCAGGCCTTACACCATGAGCTGAAGGGTGGGAGACATCACTGGTGTAACGGAGATACCACATCTACCATTACTAATCAGTGACTGAACATGAAAAGCAAACATGAGCTGGGATGGCACTGCATTATGGGAACCATATAACGAAAGTAGCACAAAAGTGAATTATCTATGAGTTGTGCCTCCAGATACAGAGGCAGCAGTGTATTATCGCCTAGGCCAACAAGGCCTAGGCCTAGGCCGGCAAATTTGCAGGGGTGGCAAATTTGCTCGTGACCCCTCCCCAACTCCACTCCTTCCCCAAATTCCCGGCCCGCCTCCTCCCCCCAGGTGCGCCGCACTTCCTCCTTCCACCTCCCTCCCAGGCTTGCCGCGCGAAAGTGCTGGGAGGGAGGGAGAAGCGAGTAGCGGTGTGCTTGGAGGAGGCAGAGCAGAGGTGAGCTGGGACCCATGGGCGCGGGGAGTAACCCGGGGGGGGGGTTGGGCGGGAACCACTCCCCGCCCCAGCTCATCTCCGCTCCACCGCTGCCATCTCCTGAGCATGGCACAACTCCCCTTCTCCCCGCCCCTCCCAGGCTTGCCGCGCGAAAGCGCTGGGAGGGAGGGAGAAGTGAGTAGTGGCACGATCGGGGGATAATGGAGGTGAGCTGGGGCCGCCGGGTGCGGGAAGTAACTTTTCGGGGGGGTGTGGGGAGAGCAGGGAATTGCTCCCTGTCCCAGCTCACCTTCACTCCACCGCTGCCATCCCCCGAGCGCGCCACAACTCCCCTTTTCCCCCCTCCCTCCCAGGCTTACCGCGGGGGAGCAGAGGTGAGCTGGGGGGATGGGGGTGGCAATTTTTTGAGGGCCTAGGGGTGCCAAATTTGTTAATCCGCCACTGTACAGAGGGCAGATATATTTTAATTAAGGAGTCCTTGAAAAGTAAACTTCTTACATTAGCCAATGTATATGCTCCCAATCAAGGGCAAGCTTCTTTTTTTGATCAGTTTTTTGGGGACTTGGGAAGGGAATATATATTTGGGGACTTTAGGGAAGGGGATATTGTTCTAGGGGGGATTTTAATGAAATGCTTAATTCCACTTTGGACTGATCAAATGTAATAGAGGGCACTCAGGATGAGCAAGTGCAAATTTATTGCACCACTCAGAAAATGAGTATCTGGGAGATGTATGGGAGGAGATGAATCCAGTTGTCAGGGGCTATTCATATTGTTCTGCTGCTCAGGGATCTTTATTCCAGCATTGATAGGATTTTTTGTTCCTATGACCCTAGCTAATTAGGTCAAAAAGGGTGTTTCTGGAAGTTTATGAGTTGGTCTCATAACACACACACACGCATGCATGAGATTAAAAGATTGGACCTCAGTGGGAAAATGAAGGACCTAGCTGTTGAATAGAGCTTTGTTGTATAACCCCCTGAGAATTCAAGAGCTGGAAGACAATTTTCAGAAACATATGGAGAAAACAATATGGAAGGGATCAATTTAAAAAAAAAGTGTTCTCTGGGATGCTGGAGAACCAGTAATGAGGGGGATCCTTATAAATAAGCATTGGACCTCATATGGATAAGAGCTCTTCAAGAAGAGAGTTGGGTTAAAGAATTTCCTGTTTTAGGAGGTAGACACATTATGGAATCTCAGAGAAACTTATAGTTGTTTGAGAAGGGTAAAACTACTTCAGCTAATAGGATGGTGGAAGCTCTTGATAAACAAATTGCCACAGACAAACTTGAAGTTGTAATTAAGAATTTAAAATCCAATAAAGCTCCAAGTCCCGATGGGCTTTCTGCAGAGTATTACAGAGCTCCAAAGCAAATGGTGCTCCCCATTGTAACTGAGTTGTTTAATGGTATTGTGACAGGGTGTTCACACCTCACCAGTCCCAAAGAGGTTAAGATGGCCCAGAAGAGGCCAATTAACCTTCACAGGTGCACCTGAAGGAAACCCCAGGGATTTATAAATACTAATTGCTCATTAACCCCAGCTAGGGGAGGAATATAAAGAGAGGAATTCTGTAGCAGCAGGGGGCTTCAGGAGAAGGTCTGCAGACTACCTAGAGGGAAGGGGAGTTGGCAGGGTCAAGAAAGAGATCCAGGGAAGAATAAACCCTGGGGTCCTGCCCTGACAAGAGGGGTGACATAGCCATGGGGAGCACAGGATGCTGTACTGGTAAACCCAGAGATAGCCAGGAGATAGAGAGATGTGATAAGAAGGAGCCCAGGAAAACAGCAACAGGGTCTGAGACTGAGCAGACCCAGATTGTTCATTACAGGGTCCCTGGGCTGGAACCGGATGTAGCAGGTGGGCCTGGATTCCCCTACCAGCCACTGGCAAAGTGGCACAGGACCTAGACTTAGAACAGAAGACTGCCTGAGACAACATACAATTTGTCTGGCAAGACTTTGTTACCCTGAAGGTGCAGGACCACATAATGACCTGGCTGGAGGGTTGGGTCCTGAAGAGGGAGCATTATGAATTACGGGAAAAGAGACCACTGCAGTGATGGAGCAACCATCGAAAGGAGGTGCTATGTGGGAAGGAAGTTGCAATGCCATACCTGACCAGAAAGAGGCACTCTTGTGGTGAATAGAACCCTATTATGGGTACATTGAAGGGGAATGAGAGACCAGATTCATGGAGAAAGCTAAAAATTGTGGCAATTCCTAAAGAAGAAAGGTCTGTATGATGCACAGCCTATTTCTTTAATTAATGTGGATACTAAAATTTATGCCAAGGTGCTAGCAAACAGATTGTCATCTCGCCCAAATGTATTCACCCTGACCATTCTGGGTTTGTTGCTGGCTGGCTTCTATCTGGTAAAATGAGAAGAACTGTGAATTTGGTTTCTAATGTTAAGTCTAGCAATTCTTCTTGTGCATGGCTTTCTTTGGACACTTAGAAGGCCTTCATCCGGCTGGAGTGAGAGTACCTCAGACCAATTTTGATACTGTTTGGCTTTGGAAATCAGTTTTATAGGGGCTTATCAGACTTATATACTCATCTTCTAGCATCTGCATTGGTTAATGGTCATCAATCCCCTCCTTTTAACTTGCCAAGGGATATGAGACAGGGTATTCTCTTATCCCCCGTTTGCTTGACAATGGAGCCATTTGCAATAAATGTGAGGAAACTGTTCCTTGGTAAAAGGCATCAAAATGCCTTCTGGATTACAACATAAAACACCTTTGTATGCTGATGAAGTCTTGTTATATTTACAGGATCCATAATAGCGTAGCTGAAGTCGCGTACCTTAGTTCGACACACACACACCCCCGTAGTGTAGACCAGGCCTAAGTGATGTGGGGCATGCCCAGCACTGCTGTTACTTAATTAATAAAGCTTTAAACTTAGTCACTTGGTGTGCTCCTTCATTTCCTCCTCTAAAGATCCTCTGGCCTCAGACTGATCACCTGAAGCCCCAGGCAGATTGGTAACATAAATCTGTCACAAAATACCCTCTCTATGTATGTATTATTAATTTAACATGGCCTGAGAATTTTTCCTGTCTCTCTCATTATACAATATTAACAAAATCTTCTCAGATCTTTCCCTTTTTTCAGATTCTAGAATATTGATACAAAATCCATGTCTAATTATCTAATGTTGCCAAGAAGTTCACTCACATTTTACCACGTTACCTATTATCAACTTGGTACTAAGTCCCTCGGATTTTCCCACTTTTTTCTCCTCTCTTCAAAACTGCAAGAAATACAGGGTGTAAAGAGAACAGTTGTCCTCCGTTCTTTTCCCAGATGGGGTCTAGCTGGACAGGTGGGAAAGAGACAGACCCATTCAGCATCCCCAATAATCTGTTTAAAAGGATTCTGTTTTCCTCCCTCCTGGACCATGATTCTGGTCTCCTGGAGGCCAGGATCAAGACAGAGTCACTGAAGGTGGCAGCTTGCTGCCCATTGCTGGTGGCTCAAGGGGGAAGTAGCAGGGAGCTCCCCCTCCACTTTACCCATCCTTCCACATACCTGCCCTCCAGGACTGTGGCAATGCCACCCAGCCTGCTGAGTTGCAAATGTATGTGCTTCACCTTTCCCCAGTTTGCACTGGGGTGAAAGTTCCCCGACCTGCCCAAAGTGCCCTTTTTTACCCTCCTTCCAAATATGGTAATTTTGTTTCCCCACCTGGTACTGTTCTCTTTGGGTTTTGTGCATTCTTCCTCCCAGACCCCCTTTGCTGCTCCCCTCTGCCCAGCAGACCCTCATCCTGCCTGAGGCCAGTCCCTCTCTCCCCAGTTCTTCTTTTTATTTCCCCCCACCTCACAGCCCTTTGCAGTCTACTGCTCCCTGCCAGCCTTGTTTGCCCATGTGTGCTCAAATGCCAGCCCTATTCCCTGCCTTATGTTGATTCTGCCCTCACTTCTCTCTCTTTCATATTTGGCCCACACGCTCCCAACAAGACCAGTGCAGCTGATCCCCTTCTGTTGTTCTTCCCTCTCCCACTATCGGACTGATTGTGTTATTCTGCATTTGCTTCCTCCTCCCAGCATAGTGGGGAAAAGCAGTTAGCCTCTCTCCTCCCCTTTTGTCTCAGGTGGGTAAATCCCATCTCTCCTTACTGGTGGACCCGGCCGCGGGGATGACTTCATTCATAGGGGAGACTGAGGGAAGGAGCCACTCATCACTATTGCTGAAGCCCCACCACTGTAGTCACCATCATCATTGTCTGTACAGTGACACTGGTGACACTGGTGACTGGCACAGGTAGGCACTACTGCCTTCAGCAGTACCTCTGTGTCTGGCAGAAACAGCCAAGGGAAGGGAAAGGGCCCCGCCCCAAAGTGCCCATCCATAGCCCTATCCCAGCTATCAGCCATGCCCCTTCCACCAACTCTGAAGTGCTGCTGCTCCAGTCGCTGAGGTGTGCGACTATGGTTCCAACTATCATATTACCACCACCTGCCATGGCCACTCTGCACACTGCCCCTGCCTCCTTTTCATCCACCCAGAGTGGCAGGGCTCCTTTCCTGCCCAGACCAGGAGGCACAGCACCTCCTGCTTCTTGGGGGGCTGCTTTGACACACACAGGGCCAGTGCAACCTATTAGGCGACCTAGGTGGTCACCTAGGACACTAGGATTTGGGGGGGGTGATTTTCTTCGGTGGCGACTGTGGCGGCTGGATCTTCGGCCGCCCCAGTCGCCACCGGCATTTAGGCGGAGGGAGCTGGCAGGGGGTGGGGGGAGGGCCGCCTGCAGCAAGTAAGGTGGGAGGCAGCATGCAGGGGAACTCCCCGCCCCTGCTCCGCCTCCTCCCCAAGCATGCCGTCACTGCTTCACTTCTCCCGCCTCCCAGGCTTGTGGCGCCAATCAGTTTAGGCGCCGCAAGCCTGGGAGGCGGGAGAAGTGAAGCAGCAATGGCGTGCTTGGGGAGGAGGGGGAGCTGGGGCAGGGAGCTGCTGCATGGCTCCCCAGGCTGGGGAGGGGAGCTGCCACAGGGGGAGGGCGCCTCAGGGCACAGAGGGGGTGGGGAACTGCCGCGGGGGAGGTGCCTCAGGGCAGGAAGTGGGGGAGCTGCCGCAGGGCCCAGGGACGGGGGAGGGCACAAGGTGGAAGTTTCGCCTAGGGCACGAAACATCCTTGCACCGGCCCTGGACACACATAGAAGAGTATGGGGTCACATCCAAGGTGCACGGGAAGGATCGTCTTCTTCCTGATATTAGGGGCCACCCCCTGGGAGAATGGCACTTTGGTGGGGGCCCTTGGAGGACATCGATGTACAGATGTCCTCATCTGCGTCCCTCCCAGTGCTGCTATTTTGCATCCCCTTTCTGCCTGGGGAAATGAGTTGTCCCCCAGCCCTCTCCCACTGGCCTCCAGGGACCCCACATTCCATCTTATGCTTTCTTTGGACCCACAAGTCACCATCTAGTTGCCACCAGTGGTGCATGGTGGGGCAAATCTGGAGAGCTCCTTTGTGGTGCCCACCAGCACGCTCTGCCAGATGCACTGCTTGTCAGAGGAGGATTGGTGCTGCTTTGGCTGGCCTTCGGGGCACATCTGGATGGACTGCTCCTTAGCCTGGCAAGGAGGGGTGCCATGCGCCCCAAAACCTAGGAAGACATCATCTCCACCTTCACCCTGCTTTCCTCGCTCTGCACCTTCCACCAATTCATGATCACACTCAGATGCTGGAAATGACCCCAGTTGTTCACAGTGAGGTAGTAGCCACCAGAAGGAGTGGGGTATGTAACCATGCCAAACCTACAGGCAAGAGGAAGAGAGCTGAGATGACATGAGCCTGAAAGAGGCTGGTTGTTTTCCCACCTGACCCAACATTTGTAGTCAGGTTTGAGTCAGGTTGCAGGGCTCTATCACAGTCCTCCTGCCCTATCCCTGCTGCCAATCCCTGCCCTGCCTCCAAACTTTGGTCCTCCCCTACACACACCATCTGCATCTCCTCCTTGATCATCCTGTTACTCACAGACAAAGCCTCATTGAGGCTACATCCAGGTGCCCAATTTCAGACTCCCCATCACTAATGGGGGTGTGGGTGCAGGGTGATGACAGACCCAGGCACTGGGTGCCCAGTGACTGTAAGTGTTGCAAACTGCAGGCTAGGGCTAAGGGGCTGAGATACAGGGTTCTGTGCACTTGCTCTCTGGAGAGATACTGGATCAAATTAATGCCCCATCCTGGATCTGCTATAGGGGTTGGGGAGGCTGCAGTGGAGGGTCAGTTTATGTCCATCTCCCCAGTAATGATGAAACCCCTGAGCCAGTGAACCCCTGAAGGAGAACATGCTTCCAAACTCCAGTTCACTCCAGCTGATCTGCTACCTAAATGAATTAATAAGGAGCTTCTTTCTTGTGCTGGGAGTGCCTGACCCAGCCAAAGCAGTTAGTTGGTGAAGATGTTTTCCTTTTTAAACCCAGTTGCCCCAGGGCTTACCCCAGAGCCCAGACACACCGTGTTACATGGTACTTAGTCACAGAGGAGCAGTGCTGTGTGAGCTGTGTTCCCTCTAAGCTGCGTGGTCGTGGAATCACCCAGAAGTGAATCAAGTGCTGTGCACTTCATCAGCAGAGTTGAGCACCTCTGCCAGCATGTGTTCAGGTGACCCCACCCCACTGCTTTGTAGCCATGTTGCTCCTGCCCTCTGCCTTGGAGCCCCTGGCCAGCTGCTCCTGGGACCCTCCTGCTGGCTGTGCAGAGCAGGGGGGAGGGGATGCTGATGTCAGCGTGTCCCCCTTCCCCATCCCTGTACCCCATTTCCGC
This sequence comes from Mauremys reevesii, assembly GCF_016161935.1. Taxonomy (NCBI): domain Eukaryota; kingdom Metazoa; phylum Chordata; order Testudines; family Geoemydidae; genus Mauremys; species Mauremys reevesii. Next base: position 73,819,395 of record NC_052629.1, read on the forward strand.
AGAGTGGGGGGAAAGAGGGACAGGGCTCAGGAGCAGGAGAGCTGCTGCAGTCTGAGGTCTGAATGAGCCTTCTGGCAGTGAGTGAGTGCCTTAAAGAGACAGCACACGGTCTCTCAGAGACTTCCCCAGCAGCCAGCACACTCACACTCTGTCAAACAGACACATTCTCTCTCTCTCTCTCTCTCTCTCTCTCATACACACACACTCTCTTTCACACTCACCTCCCAAAACATACTTGTATTATTGTTGTTGTTACTTCTTGTACTTCCTGCAATGCACACATATTCTCTGTAATTTTATTCTTTCAAAGTGTGTTATTTTAGTTTTTAGACTGGTCTATGCATGTCATAATTTTTATTTCTCTCTTATGCTTAAATTTAATTATTTTGAGTAGTGAGCTCTAAAATGCCTAACCTGTCCTGGCTGGAGTAATTATTCCTATGGTAACTTTTAAAAATATATATTATATCTAGCGGTTTTGTTTCTATTGATGGTGCACATCTGCACATTACCTCGATATTGATACAGATAACAAAATTAATTCCACACATGGATGGAAAAAATTAGAGGGAACATTGTGTGTGATCACTGTGCAGGGATCCTCATTAAACTACAGTCTCAAAACACACAGTACATTCCACTATGAGATTACTGGAGACCCTCCTGCTAGAGCCAACCTGTATGGAAATACCTGCCCCTAGAAATTTCCACCACATGCATCTGACGAAGTGGGTATTCACCCACGAAAGCTTATGCGCCAATACATCTGTTAGTCTATAAGGTGCCACAGGACTCTTTGTCGCTTTTTACAGATCCAGACTAACACGGCTACCCTTCTGATACTTGACGCCGTATGACACAGACCATAGAACTTCCCCAACATAAATCTTGACTCAGATCTTTTAGAAAAGTATATCTATAAAGCAAACTTGTAATCTCATCAAAGAGAAAGAGATCAAATTAGTTTGATGGGACCTATTTTCCATAAACCTGTCCTGTTTAGCATTAATTACAGTATACTATTTCATTGTTTATTAACTGAGTCTCATATCAGATGCTCCATTATCTTGCCTGGGATTGATGTCTTACTTACAGGCCAGTAATGACCCTAAGTACAGTACAGGCCAGTGTGACCCTAAAATCATTCCTATGCCAGAAGGCAAGGGGCTCCCTGGTATATAGCAGCGAGTTCCAGATGGCCTGTCCAGTCCAGTGTACCCCAGATAACTGTTGTTCTAATTGGTATCTTAAAGATGTCACATAATATATCACTGGAAAACTGATAACTCACAGCTCATTAATATTCTTGCATGACATATATCTGGTTAATCCACAAAGGATTATACAGCTATGCTGGAATTATGATTAAAATGTGTCTCAACCAGGCATGTCATGGGGGAATTGATAAACAGTTTTTTCCAGACAAAGGAATGCAGTTCTGCCTGCCTGACTGTGTCTCCCATGTAAGTTGAGTAAGGTGTGATCAAAGAAAAAGAAAAGTACATTTTCTTGCCAGGCAAACAAAGCCAATGGGGGAATGGAGACTGCTCTTCAAGGAAGCCTTCCTGCCTCTTGAAGCAAGGTCAATGAAATGTGGGAGCAATACTTTTCAAAGGTTTATGTGACTATAAAGAGAGGAGCAGAGAACCCTTAAGTTAACCTTCGCCTGAGGACACAAAGAAAGCCAGTGCCTTTGACTCTATTGGGATCCTGACTGAGAGATAGTTAACCATTGCTGGGAATGGAAGACTGGTGAGGTAACTACCTTGAACAAAGACTGCAGCTTGTTAAGTTAGGAATTAGCCATTAGATAGCAAAAACAACAAGGAGTCCTTGTGGCACCTTAGAGACTAATACATTTATTTGGGCATAAGCTTTTGTGGGCTAGAATCCACTTCATCAGATGCATCAGGTGCCACAAGGACTCCTCGTTGTTTTTGCTGATACACACTAACACAGCTACCACTCTGAAACCTGTCACCATTAGATAGCGTATTTTTACTTTTGCTTGTTTGTAACCCTTTCTATCTTTATCCTTTTTACTTTAACTCAAACACAATCTCTTTATGATTAAACAAATTTGTTTTACTTTGTATTTAAACCAAACCAGTGCTTTGTGTGAACTGAAGTGAGTGATAACAAGTTGCTGTTTCTATCTCTGTAAAGGAGCAAAGAACTTAATAGCCTCTGTGAGTGTTCCAGGAGAGGGCTGGATGCGGCAGAGAGATAGTTCGGGCAAAATTCCAGACTGGGGAGGGTGTTAGGATCATTCTTCAAACTGTAACTAGGTAGTGGAAGCCAGGGTGTGACTTGTATGCTGGCTGTTGGTGCCTGGGTTATGCATCACAGCAGTATAGCATTTATGGCACCCTGAGTTGTAGGGCAGGGGGTGACAACCCCTTACAGGTCTAGGTTGATCCCCTTTTAAAATGTAGTGTCCCTTGTCCACCCGGGTTACCTCCTTTAGCACCAATCTCCTTAGGGGTTTTGATGGACAGGCTGGGTTCTTCTGGATCCTGCCTCCCACTCAGCAGCATGTTACTTCTTTATTTTCTTCCCATATGAATTTATTTGGCAGTGCATCCACCCCCCTCGTTCCTTCCTGGCAGGGTAACCAGGGCAGCTTGGGAGGAAATTTCTGATCACAGGGTAACCCCCACTTACTTGCCAAATAGTTGGAGACTCCCAAGAAATAACACAAACACATACAATATATTCAGCACCGTAATTATATTAAACAGGAGGTAAATACAGTATAACACATGGTAAAACACTATTCTCAGCATCACCAGTGCCCACGCTGATAGTAACAGTGAATTTCCTCTAAAAATCAGGGTCCCATTGGTACATGTACCTTGCAGGGGCCCTTGATGACCTGTGACCATATTATCTTCTGTGCAGCAGTGAGAGATGTAGCTGACTGGGTTCAGTACAGCCCAAAAGACTCCCAAGGGGAATAAGGAGGCAAGTCCCTTCACAGGTTTAACCAGCAGCACTCAGAGAACACAGTTCAGGGAGTAAGGTGGAGTCTCCCAAACAATTCCCCTGATTAACTAACTCACAACTCTGTAAATGATCCTCCGGTTCAGAGATGGCTCTGTACTCCTCAGTCCCTGCAGAGGGCTGATGGTCACTGCTGACAGGCATCCTCTCCATGCAGGAGTCAGGCTGCGGCTGGTGACAGGATTTCCCTCACCACAGAGGAGGGCGGGGCTCAGGGAGCAGGTTACAAAACTACTAAAATCCTAACTTTAGTCTCCCACCCCAGCACTTAGATACACTCACAGCAGGTGGCAGCCCTGGACCAGTGGTCAGAGCAGAGCTGGCCGTGTGGTGATGTAGGGAATGGGGTGGGCTAACTCCACTGGGCTGGCGGAGGGGGTGAGGAGTTTTCCCAATAAAACTCTCTAAAGTGGGAGTCACCTTGGAGCAGGAATGACTCAAGCTGAGGGATGTGGCTTCCAAGTCCCCAGAGGGAACCTGCATGCAGGCCTGGACTCACCAGCCCTGCCCCCCACCAGCCAGTCCTGCTCTTTGCCTGCCTGACTCCAGACTGCTCCAGAACAACTTCTTCCCCCTCCAGGCCTCCCAGGGGAGGGCATCTTACTTCCTATTGCTCAGGTTAGTTCTTCTTCCTGGGCTTTCCCTTGTCCGTTATTTGACTCTGCCCCCTCCTCCAAGCATGCCTGCTATCCTTCCCCATGCCAACAGGGGCCCCTGTTCTACATAGCATCTCTCCTCTCTCCCTCTGGGTTGCCAAGCAGATTCTGAGTCTGCCATTGGCTCCCCATCCCTACCAGGGACAACATTCCTCTCCCTGAGTTACATGCACACAGCGCTTCAGGAACCTAGGTGAGCTCCTTGGGGTTACATAAATATTGGCACAATATTACCTTTCTTCCAGTCTTCTGGAACTTTTCTGGTATTCCAAGACTTTTTGAAAATCAACATTAATGGGGCAGCAAGCTCCTCAGCCAACTCTTTTAAAACTCTTGGATGCATTTATCCAGTCCTGCTCAGTTAAAAATGTCTAACATTTGTAGCTGCTGTTTAACATCTTCCTGAGCTATTAATGGAATGAAAAGCATGTTATTAGATTATATGACTACATCATCTGTTTTTTCCCAACTACTGAATAGAAATAGTTATTGAAAACTTCTTGCCCTTTCTACATTATTATTAACTCTACCATTTCCACCTAGTAATGGATCAATATGATTGTTAGGATTCTTTTTGTTCTTAATATACTTTAAAAATCCATACTATTCTCTTTAACTCTGCTGACCATAGATTTCTCCTTGGGTCCCTTTGGTTCTCTTCTTTATTTTTTACAATACCTAGTTTCTGATTGTGACCCACAGACCCCTTGGTGACAACTGGCAGAGGGCACAATGGGACGGTAGCATAGGGTTATCAGGGTATCTTCTGAGTTGGATATGTGCATAACATCTCATTGAAGGATGGGGTGTGAGGTCTCTACCTAGAGCCGGTAGTTGTCATAATTATTGCAAAATAGATCTATGGATAATATTTAAGAAATTATGTATCAATACTAAAATTTATGTTCTTAAGGTCCTGGAGTTAAGGCAGATCACCAGGAAGTGACATCTCTCAGGAATGTTCCTTTCAGGCAAGAGGTTACAGACACTTATCTCCCTGCCTGTCCATTGTTTAGTGTGTGTTGAATGCCTCCCACTCTGTGTATTTGCATACTGAGCCAGGGAAAAATAAGAGATCACAAAATCTACAAGAGAGGAAATCTAAAGGATGAACCAAACAATAGGGTGTGTATGTCCTGTTTATGAATAGAGACAAAGGATTCTTCTGGTGTACCTTGAAGTGCAAAGGACCACACTGAATTCTTCAATGAGGACGCAAACAGAGAGTGCACGTGTCTCATGAAAAGAGGGTTACATCCAGCCTGGCTGTAAAGTGCTGCAAGGATTTGTGTGAGCATTGCTCTACTAGACAAGAAAGTATCTGGTTAATTAAGTCTAAGGATGCATGTCATTATTTATATGTAACCATTTGCTTCCAATACTTCTACTTAAGTGTCTGCGCTTTGTTAACCTTATCCATGAGTTCACAAGAAAGTACGTGCTGGGTGGTAAGCGGAGCGGTGATCTGTGGTGGAACTGATAAGCTGAGGTGTTCTGTTTCTTTACAATCAGCAATTCTGTGAACACTGTGAGCATCTAGTGGACCAGGGGGTGGACACACTACAGGGCTGCTGGGAGGGCTCAATGGAAAGGGGGTGCAAGTTGCTCACCTGTAGAGTAACAGCTGTGCCTGCAAGGCCTAGAGGGAATCATTTGTGTTGCCTATGGCCAGTGGAGTTGGGGAACGGATAGACCAGGCTTCCCCCAGCTAAGGGCAGGTGGCAGCAGGTGCCTCACAACCCTGGTTTTTAACCTTCTTTCTGAATTGTGACTCTTTTGGCTTCTAGTAAAGTGTTCGTCACCAATTCCCAATTATTGTTCACATGTTTCTGATAAATTCTTCCTTCCAGCTGATTTGGCTCTGTCCCCAGCTCCTGGTATGGTCTTTTGAGAGGTCTCTCCTGCGCCTGACAGGCCCTACTTAGTTTGCCCCCACTCAATGTAGTTCTTGGAACCTCACCTCTAATTAAGTCTAGCAGTCTGCTTCAGTTTCTTGGCTGTGTTCAGGGAGGCAGCCTGGTACAGGGGTGTGACAGGATCTCCGGGGTGCAGCCTGGGACTGTGAGATTGCTGTGCCCCCTTAACTCTTTCCAGCCTGGGCTGTCTCTCACAATGCCTTGCTAGTGACCAGCAGCAAACCCCTCCAGGCACTGTTATCACTCAGCACAACAGCATGTGGAGACCCCACACCCAGCTAGATTGCATGAATGCTCCCAAAGCCACTCATGAATCACACAGAGAAAGGCACCATAGCTAAATCCCCCCAACTCCCAGCACTGTACCTCAGGAATATACCATTTTGCACTGCTCAAGATGGGTAGTGCAGATTTGTCAATTGGCTCACCACTTCACCAATGGAAAGTGGATATACACCAGCCTTGCAAAACCTGAGCAGATTTATCACACACTTCAGGCAAACTTATTGGTAAAGATAAGCAGTTAAACAATTTTATTGACTACAAAAGATAGATTTTCAGTGTTATTAGGTGATAGGCAAAAAGTCAGAGTTAGTTACCAAAAGAAATAAAATATAAGCATGCAGTCTAAATTCTCAACCCTATTAGACGGACAACAACTAGACTAAGCAGTTTTTCTCACCCCACTGGATATTGCAGTTCATAGTACTCAGATTTCACCCTTGAAATCATAGAATATCAGGGTTGGAAAGGACCTCAGGAGGTCATCTAGTCCAACCCCCTGCTCAAAGCAGAAATCTGGGCCAGTCCCCTCAGCTGGAGTTTTCAGAGTGTCCTTGTTGCTTGCAGCATAGGAGGGTGAAGGAGAAAGGCCCCACATGTGGCCACTGTGTTCTGTTTTATAACCTCAGTCCCATGTGCTTGGGGAGCACAAGTCCAGGCACGTCTGGGGGCATTGCTAAGTCTCCAGGCAAGGTTGAGAAATTCCCTTGGTGTGGCCCAGTGCATGTGAGTCACTGAATTGTAGCTCCCTTGCTGGACAATGGTTGCTGATGGTTGTTTAAAACCCCACCCAGGTGTTGGTTACTTTCCTTGCTGTTGCCTCTGGGGAGCTAATATCTGGCTGATTCCCCAGCTTACAGCACGTTAAAGGCCTGGTCTACACTACGCATTTAAACCGATTTTAGCAGCGTTAAACCGATTTAACACTGCACCCGTCCACACTGCGAGGCCCTTTATATCGATATAAAGGGCTCTTTAAACCAGTTTCTGTACTCCTCCCCAGCGAGAGGAGTAGCGCTAATATCGGTATTACCATATTGGATTAGGGTTAGTGTGGCCGCAAATCGACGGTATTGGCCTCCGGGCGGTATCCCACAGTGCACCACTGTGACCGCTCTGGACAGCAATCTGAACTCGGATGCACTGGCCAGGTACACAGGAAAAGCCCCGCGAACTTTTGAAATTCATTTCCTGCTTGCCCAGCGTGGAGAGCTCATCAGCACAGGTGACCACGCACAGCTCATCTGCACAGGTAACCATGCAGTCTCCTGAGAATCGAAAAAGAGCTCCAGCATGGACTACACGGGAGGTACTGGATCTGATCGCTATATGGGGAGAGGATTCAGTGCTAACAGAACTGCGTTCCAAAAGACAAAATGAAAAAGTATTTGAAAGAATTTCCAAGGCTATGATGGAAAAAGGCCATAGCAGGGACTCAGTGCAGTGCAGAGTGAAAGTTAAGGAGCTCAGACAAGCCTACCAGAAAACCAAAGAAGCAAACGGAAGGTCCGGTGCAGGGCCAAAAACATGCCGCTTCTACGCTGAGCTGCATGCAATTTTAGGGGGCTGCGCCACAACTACCCCACCCCTGTCCGTGGATTCTGAGGTGGGGGTTGTAATCTCTGCCATGGTTGAGGATTATGCGGACAGGGAAGATGAGGAGGAGGAAGAGGAGGACGACCTTGCAGAGAGCACACAGCACTCCGTTAGCCCCAACAGCCAGGAGCTTTTTCTGACCCAGATGGAATTACCCTCCCAGCCCTCCCAAGCCACTATCCCAGACAATGAAGCCATGGAAGGGACCTCTGGTGAGTGTACCTTTGTAAATATCAAACATTGTTTTTTAGGCAAGCGTTTTTTAATGATTGATTTGCCCTGAGGACTTGGAATGCATTCGCAGCCAGTAAAGTTACTTAGAAAAGTTTGTTAACATGTCTGGGGATTGAGCGGAAATCCTCCAGGGACATCTCCATGAAGCGCTCCTGGAGGTACTCCAAAAGCCTTTGCAGAAGGTTTCTGGGCAAGGCAGCCTTGTTCCGTCCACCATGGTAGGACACTTTACCACGCCATGCATGTAGCAAGTAATCAGGTATCATTGCATGGCAAAGCATAGCTGCGTATGGTCCCGGTGATTGCTGGCATTCAAGAAACATCCGTTCTTTATCTCGCTGTGTTATCCTCAGCAGAGTGATATCGTTCTGGGTAACCTGGTTGAAAATCAGGAATTTAATTAAGGGGACAGAGATGGCCATTTTCCTACTGGGTTCGTGGACTGCAGCTTAAAAAAAATCCTTTCTTGCACGTAGCCAAGCAGGGGGAGGGGAGGAGTGAAATACCGATGAGCTTTTTCGTGTTTGGTTAGCAGGGATCTTCCCAGCTAACAGCCACGCGGTGGGGGGGGGAGAAGGGGGGTGATTAGTAGTGAGCTTTCATGGTACCAGCCATGCGGTGGGGGGAGGGGTAAAGCACTGCAGAAGCCAAAAGACAGTGGCTTACCATGGCCGCATGCAAGCTGAATTCTGATGCCCGGACCTGTGTCTGTGAGATCTGTAACACCAGAGCCGCAGGCACTCAATATTAAGATGCAAAATGCGACCTTGTAGTGAAATCACATGTGCTACGTAAGGTGAATAGTGCTGTTCACTGTGAAAGAGTATAACCATTGTTCTGTAAAATGTATCTTTTTTAAATACTTCTCTCCCTTTTTTCCCTCCCTCATGCAGCTGCAAATTTTTCAAGCCTCTCTACTCCATCCCAAAGGCTAGCTCAGATAAGGCGGAGGAAAAAGAAGACGCGAGATGAAATGTTCTCGGATATAATGGAAGTAACCCACAAGGAAAGCGCTCATCTGAATGAGTGGAAGGAGGTGGTATCAAATTACAGGAAAGATGCCAGTGAACGTGAGGACAGGAGGGACGCCCGAGATGAGAGGTGGTGGCAGGAAGATCAGAGGTGGCGGCAGGAAGATCAGCGGTGGCAGAATGCAACTCTGGGGCTGCTGCGTGATCAAACTGACATGCTCCAGCGTCTGGTGGGAGCTTCAGGAACGGCAGCAGGATCACAGAGTGCCGCTGCAGCCCCTGTATAACCACCCTCACCCCTCACTATGTTCCACATCCTCCTCACCCAGACGTGTAAGAACGCGTGGGGGGAGGCTCCATGCACCCACCCACTCCACCCCCGTGGACAGCCCAACCAAAAGGCTGTCATTACTGTGAAATTTTTTTAGTGGCATTTTCCTTCCCTCCTATCCTCCTCCCAAACCACACCTGGGCTACCTTCTCAGTTCTCTCCCTCTTATTATAATGAATTAATAAAGAATACATGATTTTTAAATGATACTGACTTTATTTCCTTAAGCAAGCTGTAATCAAAGGGGGAGGGTGGGTTGCTTACAGGGAATGAGTCAATCAAGGGGGGTGGGGGTTCATCAAGGGGAAACAAACACAGCAGTCATACCCTACTCTGGCCAGTGATGAAGCTCATTTTCAAAGCTTCTCTGATGCGCACCGCTTCCTGGTGTGCTCTTCTAATCTCCCTGGTGTCTGGTTGCGTGTAATCAGCGGCCAGGTGATTTGCCTCAGCCTCCCACCCCGCCATAAAGGTCTCCCCCTTACTCTCACAGAGATTGTGGAGAACACAGCAAGCAGCAATAACAAACGGGACATTGGTTTGGCTGAGGTCTGAGCGAGTCAGTAATGTGCGCCAGTGCGCCTTTAAACGGCCAAAGGCACATTCTACCACCATTCTGTACTTGCTCAGCCTGTAGTTGAACAGCTCCTGACCACTGTCCAGGCTGCCTGTGTATGGCTTCATGAGCCATGGCATCAAGGGGTAGGCTGGGTCCCCCAGGATAACAACAGGCATTTCAACATCCCCAACTGTTATTTTCTGGTCTGGGAAGTAATTCCCTTGCTGCAGCCGTTTAAACAGAGTAGTGTTCCTGAAGACGCGAGCATCATGAACCCATCCCGGCCATCCCACGTTGATGTTGGTGAAACGTCCCTTGTGATCCACCAGTGCTTGCAGCACCATTGAAAAGTACCCCTTGCGGTTTACGTACTGGGTGCCCTGGTGCTCCGGTGCCAAGATAGGGATATGGGTTCCATCTATCGCCCCACCACAGTTAGGGAATCCCATTGCAGCAAAGCCATCCACTGTGGCCTGCACGTTTCCCAGAGTCACAACCTTTCGTAGCAGCAGCTTAATGATTGCTTTGGCTACTTGCATCACAGCAGCCCCCACAGTAGATTTTTCCAACTCCAAATTGATTCCCGACTGACCGGTAGCTGTCTGGCGTTGCAAGCTTCCAGAGGGCTATTGCCACTCGCTTCTCCACTGTGAGGGCTGCTCTCATCTTGGTATTATGGCGTTTCAGGGCAGGTGAAAGTAAGTCAGAAAGTTCCATGCAAGTGCCCTTCCGCCTGCGAAAGTTTCGCAGCCACTGCGAATCATCCCACACCTGCAAAACTATGTGGTCCCACCAGTCTGTGCTTGTTTCCCGGGCCCAAAATTGGTGTTCAATGGCTAGAACCTGCCCCATTACCATCAGAATCTCCAAAGTGCAGGGCCCCGCGGTTTGAGAGAATTCAGTGTCCATGTCCTCATCACTCTCATCGCCGCGCTGCCGTAGCAGCCTCCTCCTCGCCTGGCTTTGCAGGTCCTGGTTCAGCATAGACTGCATGAGAATGCGCGATGTGTTTAAAATGTCCACGATTGCGGTATTGAGCTGAGCAGGGTCCATGCTTGCTGTGCTATGGCGTCTGCACAGGAAAAAAGGTGCGAAACGGTTGTCTGCTGCTTTCACAGAGGGAGGGGTGAGGCTGTACCCAGAACCACCCGCGACAATGATTTTTGCCCCATCAGGCACTGGGATCTCAATCCAGAATTCCAAGGGGTGGGGGAGACTGCAGGAACTATGGGATAGCTACTGGATAGCTACCCACAGTGCAACGCTCCGGAAATCGACGCTAGCCTCGGACCATGGACGCACACCGCCGAATTACTGTGCGTTGTGTGACCGCGTGCACTCAACTTTATACAATCTGTTTTACTAAACCAGTTTATGTAAAATCGGAATAATCCCGTAGTGTAGACGTACCCTTAGTCACATTCTTTCACTAACTGCATTCCTCACTCAGCAGTCTCCCCTCACAGTTTTCCAGTCCCGCTTGCAATGACCTCCTCTTGTCATCCCTTCATCATCTGCTGACTCCCATTCAAAACTCAACCATAGTTTCCACCTGCATCTTCACACCTCAGATCTTCCCTTCCATCACCAGCATTTCATACAAACAAAGCTCTTTTCAGGTACCACTCCACAATAATGTACAGGCTGAAGCTTCCACATCCAGTCATCTTCATTGTCTCTTCCGTTCCTTGGGTCACTCCCACTGCTTCCTCTGTATCTTTCATATCCCTCCTGCCAAAGGTCCCATCAAGAAGAAAAAAATAAAAAAACCAACCCCCCACCCAACAAAGCCAGAACACTACACATCACATCCCCAAAACTGCCATGCAAACATCTATGTTCTCAGCTCTGTTTGCTAGCTCCTGTGCTGCTGATTTCATTAGCCATTTCACCCAAACTGCCTTCAACCTTCAGGTTCATAATCAGTTACTCCCTGCAAAGGCACCAACTCCGTGGCTGCTCCAGACCTGGAAAAAAATTAGTGGGTGCTCAGCACCCACCAGCAGCCAGCTTCCCCCTCACCTCCCAGCATCTCTGTCATAAACAGTTAGTTAAGGGTTAAGGTCTCTTTTACCTGTAAAGGGTTAACAAGCAGTACCTGAGGAACACCTGACCAGAGGACCAATCAGGGACAAGATAATTTCAAATCTCTGTGGAGGGAAGTTTTTTTTCTGTGTTCCTTGTTTGCTCTGTGTGCTCTCTTTGGATCTAAGAGAGGCCAGACATGTCTCCAAGTTCTCCTGGAGTATTTCCTACTATCCAGTATAGTGAGTATTAGAAAGGTGAATTAGTCTTATAAGTAGTTTTCTATATTTGCAATTGTGTGTTTGCTGAAGGAATTCTTTATTTCTGTTTGCTGTTACTTTGATTATGCTGAGGAGGAGGGAGGGGAAGTGTAAGCGGGTTGTACTCACCCCTGCCGCGCCTCCTGCTGGTTGGTCCCAGAATGTCCCTCAGTCCAGCCCTGGAGCGCCCTCGGCAGGCTGGTGACCCGCCTGTTCCCTGGCCCCGGCGTCCCTCCCTGGACCCGGTGCCCCCTATCTACAATTGGGTCTCCCCCTCCCAGGGGAACCCCACGCTACTATCCCCGCCTTGCCTCAGTAGGGCTACTGACAGTCATGGTCTAGCCCCACACCCTGGGGCAGACTGCAGTATCAGCCTACTCATCACAGGCAATAGGGGGTTTGGACCTGCTGCCTTGTCCTACCCCTGGGCTGCCCTCTGCAACCCCCAGTACCCGTTAACCCAAAGCTAGGCCGCAGCCTGGGGCTTTCCGGGCTGGAGCTTCCCCAGCTCCTCAGCCTGTTCCCAGCCCTGCTTCACCCAGGTACTCTAGCCTCAGCCTCTAGGCAGCCAGGCCCATCTCTCTCTGGAGCCAGAGAGAGACTCTCTGTGCTCCTAGCTTCCCTGCCTTTTATAAGGCCCTGCTCCTCAGTTTGGGGCGTGGCTCCCAGCTGCAGCCACTTCCCTAATCAACTCAGCTCTGTCAGGCCACATTTTAAACCCCTTAAAACCCCGGAGCAGGGTCCACCCTGCTACAGGAAGTCTCTCCAGTTTTTCTAAGTTAGACCCTGTATTTTTGCATCCTGGTAATACAGAGATAGTATACTTTTTTTCTTTCTTTAATAAATTCTTTTCTTTTCTTTGGACTTGGTTAATTCCTTCTCTTGTGGAAATTCAGGGGAAGGGGAGGGGGGAAGAGTGAGTTCCTCCTGGGTTTGATTCACGGAGTTGAATCGGTGTGTATCTCTCCGGAGTAGGCTAGGAGAGAGAGGAAGGGGGGAAGTGGGCTGCTTCCCTTTGTGTTGAGATTCAGGTTTGAATCTATGTTCCCCAGGGGAAGTTTTTGGGGGAACAGGGAGTGTGTCAGACACTTAAAACTGACTGGTGGCAGCGAGAACCAGATCTAAACTAGGATTTTAGTTTAGAGGAGTCCATGCAGGTCCCCATCTTGTGAACGCTAAAGTTCAAAGTGGGGAATAAACCTATGACATGGTAGGCAGTGGTGGGATGTATTAAGAACCAGAAGCCATTGAGAGCTATTCTTTCCCTCTAGAGCAGGGAGGCAGCCTGAGAAGAGGTGGTGGGGTAGAAGTATTCAGCTTCTAACAAGGTATTGTTAGAAGGAGTTTTCCATCTAGGCTAAGTTGGAGGTAATAGGTTTTCTGACAGGCTTTGTTAGAAAAAGACTTTTTTTCTTCTTCTTCTTCTTTTCTTTTTTTTCTTTTTCTTTCTGGCTGCTTGAAAAAACAGCTAGGGAAAGAGGTGTAAGGTTTTTCTAACAGGGCTTTGTTAGAAAGGATTTCCAGCTGGGTTTAGCTGGAGGGTAATTAACAGTTTGCAAGAGACAAGTTACCAAACCAGTTTTTCTAGTTTCTTGTGAGCCAGCAAACAAACACCATTTGCAAATGAAAAGTTTTGTTTTCTTTTTATTCAACCGGGAATAGAAAGGGTAGGAATTTGTGAACCAAGCAACACAGTTCACTGACTGCAGAGGGGTGTGGCCAGCACCAAAAAGCACAAAGACATGAGTACCAGTCAAACAGCTGACCACAAGAAAGACATGGAGAAGCAACAAGCCAGAGAAGCTGACCACAGAAGAGAGATGGAGAAGCAAGAGGCTGACCACAGGAGGGCGTTGGAGCTCCAGAGGGAGGCCCACCAGCAGGCCCTGGAATTAGCAAGAGCTAACCCAAATGTTCCAGCCAACCCTAACAATCCTTCTCCAGGCACTGTTCCCCATCCCAAGAAATTTCCCACCTACATGGCAGGTGAGGACACTGAGGCCTTCTTAAAAAATTTTAAAAGGACCTGCCAGGGGTACAGCATCCCTGAAGACCAGTACAAGGACTGGTCAGGGAAGTGGACTTTTGCTGTCTATGACGATTATTCCACCCCCATGCTATTGGGGAAAGACTTGGCCAACCATGTGAAGCTGGCCAAGAGGGGGGGAGTGGTCACCCGCTGCCAGGCCAAACAAGCTTCCACTCCCATCCCTGTTCCTGAGCCATCCACCAAGGCCCCGTCTGTGTTACCAGAGACCAGACAGAGGTGGTGGAACCGGATCCCATGCCAACAACTACAACAGCCGTAGTACATCCAGTCCCAGAACCGGAACTGGAAGAGCAACCAGCAGCAAAACTATTGCCAGCACTGACGCCAGCGCTTGCAAACCCGTCTCCAACCTCATTGCCAGAGGGCGCCAGCGGGCCTGAACTGGCAGAAGCAGTAGACAACCCTACCCAAGAGGCTCAGCCAGAGCCTGAAATATCACCTTGTGCACCAGCGGAGAGCGGTCCACAGTCAACGGAAACAACCTCATCACCTACATCGCTTCCAGAGGGACCAAGTCCACAGTCTAAGGAGGAACTGGTGTCTCCAGCCTCAAGGGAACAGTTCCAGACTGAGCAGGAAGCCAATAACAGCCTTAAGAAAGGTTGGGCGGCGGCATGGAGCGACCCACCGCCTCTCAGCTCTTCTACCTGATCCCAGTTTGTTGTAGAACAAGGACTTTTATATAAGGAGATTCTTTCTAGTGGACACCAGGAAGGCCAGCATCCTCAAAAACAGTTGGTAGTTCCAACTAAGTACCGGGACAAGCTCTTAAACTTGGCGCATGACATCCCAGTGGTCATTCTGGGGTGAACAGAACCAAGGACAGGTTGGGGAAGTCCTTCCACTGGGAGGGGATGGGCAAGGACGTTGCCAAGTATGTCCGGTCAAATGATTAAAAAGTGTTCTTTAATGTCAAATATCTTGTTGTTTACATACTTAGTAGTATATGTAATAGTGCATGTGTTTTATTAATCTGTTTATTTTAAAGTTCTAGGAGGAAATCACCGCCAGTGTGGTTCCCCCACTGTCTGCGATTTGGGGGGCATGTCATAAACAGTTAGTTAAGGGTTAAGGTCTCTTTTACCTGTAAAGGGTTAACAAGCAGTACCTGAGGAACACCTGACCAGAGGACCAATCAGGGACAAGATAATTTCAAATCTCTGTGGAGGGAAGTTTTTTTTCTGTGTTCCTTGTTTGCTCTGTGTGCTCTCATTGGATCTAAGAGAGGCCAGACATGTCTCCAAGTTCTCCTGGAGTATTTCCTACTATCCAGTATAGTGAGTATTAGAAAGGTGAATTAGTCTTATAAGTAGTTTTCTATATTTGCAATTGTGTGTTTGCTGAAGGAATTCTTTATTTCTGTTTGCTGTTACTTTGATTATGCTGAGGAGGAGGGAGGGGAAGTCTCTCCAGTTTTTATAAGTTAGACCCTGTATTTTTGCATCCTGGTAATACAGAGATAGTGTACTTTTTTTTCTTTCTTTAATAAATTCTTTTCTTTTCTTTGGACTTGGTTAATTCCTTCTCTTGTGGAAATTCAGGGGAAGGGGAGGGGGGAAGAGTGAGTTCCTCCTGGGTTTGATTCACGGAGTTGAATCGGTGTGTATCTCTCCGGAGTAGGCTAGGAGAGAGAGGAAGGGGGGAAGTGGGCTGCTTCCCTTTGTGTTGAGATTCAGGTTTGAATCTGTATTCCCCAGGGGAAGTTTTTGGGGGAACAGGGAGTGTGTCAGACACTTAAAACTGACTGGTGGCAGCGAGAACCAGATCTAAACTAGGATTTTAGTTTAGAGGAGTCCATGCAGGTCCCCATCTTGTGAACGCTAAAGTTCAAAGTGGGGAATAAACCTATGACAGTCTCCCAGCTGCCGGAGGCCCCACCGATCAACTCCTCCCCATCCCAGCACCTCCCAGCTGCCACAATCAGCCATTCCATGGTGTGCAGGAGGCACTGGGGGAGGAAGAGGAGAAGCGGGGATGGGGTGCACTGTGGGGAGGAGTCAGAACTGGGTGGGGGCTTGGGAGAAGAGGTGGGGGCAGTGCCTGGGGTGGAGCGGGGGCAGAAAGAGGCAGGGTGGGGGTGGGGGCTTGGGGAAAGGGGTTGGGTAGGGGCAGGGCCTGGGGCAGAGCAGGGGGTTGAGCACCCCTGGGGTCTGGAGGAAGCTGGCATCTGTGACTCCCTGTAAGCCTGGTTACTTCTTCTGGCACAAAAAGGTATCCCCAATGCATTCAAAGAACTGAGTGGACATTTGTGTTTGGCTATGTTACTTTTCCAACAGATATCTGGGCAGCTCAGGTCCACCCATTACCAGCAGGTCTTGTGTTTGGGGTATTTCTTTTATTTGCATGGCAGAGTCTAGAAGGGCTGCCTTCGGGGAAAAGGTCTGGGGGGAATTATGATGTGAAATTAACTAAAGCCTGTTCTGAAATCTCCCCATTTGCCCTTCCTGCCCTGACAGGCTGCAGAGCAATGTCCATGTTTTGCTCCAGACCACCTCATCCTTTAAGGGAACAAGAAAGAGAAATGACTGCAAAGGAGCCAGTTCAGGTAGGGATTATGGGGGAGGTACTGGCAGGTTCTTGCTGGAGGGAGAGGTACAGTAAATACTTAGGATGGGGATCTTTGTGTGGGGATGGGATTGGGAGGGGGCAGGAAATACACAGGCTATAGAAAGGGAGGGGAACACGGTGTGACATACCTGCTGGGACTAGTTTAACCTGAAGCCTACATTCTAGGAACAGACCCATGGAGTTTGGGGGTGGAAATTCCCTAATTTTTGGAACAGGAAACAAATCTGTTAAACTGGGCTGGGAAAATTTACCAGGCTTCCAGTGCTGACACCTGACCCTCCTAAGCAGAGGCCCCTATGACCTATGAAGAGCGCACCTACCAGTGCGGCTCAGGGGACATGCCCTGTCTCCTCACGTACTGCTGCTGTCAATAGGGAGGGTGTTGAGATTCCTATCCTGGGTCTGTCCATGGACCCTGCCAGGGGCTCCATTGGCTGCGTCAGCCTCTGGCTAATAGGTGTGTGATGAATGTGAAGACCCTGCCCCCTCTGTCTGCTGGGAGGAACGAGGGGCTCTGTCTTTCTCTCCTCACCCTGATGCCTCCTGGCTTCTCTGAGCAGGGAGAGGGTGGGACTGTGGGGACTGTAGAGCTTCCATTTTCCTGGCTCTGCTCCCCCATGACTAGGGGGCTGTCTCTGGGGCAGGTATTGAGTGGGGGGCTCTTGCTGTTTCAGGGGCGGGTGACCTTCGAGGAGGCGGCTGTGTATTTCACCAAGGAGGAGTGGGCTCTGCTGGACCCTGCTCAGAGAGCCCTCTACAGAGACATTGTTACCGAAATATTGGGTTTGCCTAGCTGAGAGCCAATAACAGCCTGACAGGGATAAGGAAAAATGCTTTATTTTGCAGAAGAAAGTAGAGCTTTGTAATAGATACAGAAGACTTTACTGCACACAAGTTTTACAAGCTTTTTATACATTTTTAGATAAAGACCATGCGTGTTAACACTTTATTGGTGGGTATTAAACCCCGTGCTTCTGTTATTTGGTTAGTAAAAACTGGCTTGGAGCAAGATTTTTTTGCTTTGAGGCAGAAGAGAAAAGATAGTTAAAAAGTTTAGGTCACTGTGTTATGTGAGGCTTCTGCTTCCCCCTACTGGCCGCCTGCTAGTTGTTAAGGGGGGTTACTAGTAACTTTCACAACATCATGCAGAACTATGAGAATGTGACCTCGCTGGGTAAGGATTCCTGTCCCCTCAGATATTAGAAGGTGAAATGAAGAGTTAAGGTTCACGTCACTCCCACAATGCAACCTCAACTCTGCCCTGTTTCAGCAACAGCCCGACATGTCAGTGACACACATGCTAACACTCTGCCCTCCCCGCTACAGAACACTTTGGAAACAGAGCACATCACAGTATAGCACAAAGTCTAATATCTTCTCTTTGCTAAAGTTAAGTCCAGTGAGGGAACAGAAGCTCTTTACAGCTGACCCACAGCTAACCGCCGACCCTGCTCCACACAAACCATCTCAGGGGTGTCTACACTGTAAAACCAAAAAACCCATGCATCAGCAACTCTCAGAGCCTAGGTCTAGAGACTCGGGCTCCCAGGGCCAAAAATAGCAGCATAAACATTCCTGCTCAGACTGGAGCCCAGGCTCACCAGGTTTTGGAGCCCAGGCTCCAGCTCAAGCTGGAATATCTGCATGTCTGTTTTCAGTGCTGTAGTGTGAACCCTCCAACCCATGTGTCTAGACACAGACTCTAAGAGTCACTGATGCATAGGTTTTTTTGATTTTGCAGTGTAGACACTGTAGTGGTTTTGCTGCTGCAGGTTATTTTGTTTTGCCATGTAGATGACCCCACAGAGATGCAAAACATTACCCCACATTAGCTAGGCCCTGAGGATTCCTTGAGTCACTGCCATCACTTACCCCTCACTAAGCCCTGGTGACAATTAACATATATGGTACCAGACTGCTGACAATCCCCCTGGTGAGAACACACCCTTGTGCATGTATACTTATACAACCTACAACACTCAGTGCTGCTATGAGGGAGACTTGGTCCTTCAAGGTTCACATGCATCTTCCTTCATATCACAGCCACAGCTCTGCCAAGCTGCTCCAGCTTATCCGTCTACCCTTCAGTTACAGCTACAGCTGACAGGGTGCACACAGCTGGAGAGAGTGCATGTAAATCAATGCTGGTATTGCAGTGTGTTAAATACAGCACAAACAATGGCATGTTCTCTCACCTTCCTCGTATCCACAGGCCATAACATTTCATCTGGTTACTGCTGTATTGAGCTGAATACCTTGTGTTTGAATAAATCATCTTCCTGAAAGGCAGCCAGTCTTGGCTTGTAGAATTGAAGAGATCAAGAATCCTGCTCTTCCTTTGGTAGTATATTAAACTTTGCACCACCCTTCCTGAACCATTCCCAGTGTCTATTGCCAGCTCTAGGGTTAGGGAGGGTTGCATTGCAGGAGTGACAATGCTCTTTAATTCTTCTAATATCCAACCTAAACCTCCCCCACTGCAACTTGAGACCATTACTCCTTGTTCTGTCATCTGCTACCACTGAGAACAGTCTAGATCCATCCTCTTTGGAACCCCCTTTCAGGTAGTTGAAAGCAGCTATCAAATCCCCCCTCATTCTTCTCTTCTGCAGACTAAACAATCCCAGTTCCCTCAGCCTCTCCTCATAAGTCCTGTGTTCCAGTCCCCTAATCAGGAGCTGGGAGTACAGTGGAACTGTTTGCATTTGTTGAAAATGGCAGTTAATACCATGCAACTGGGGTCTCGTTTTTTCAGGAAGTTGTAGCAAATGCCATCTTTTCCTGGGGCTGTCTTTTTGGTCTTTGTGATTCTGGTCTCTACTTCCTGTGATGTAAAATCTTGTTGCAGGTCCTCTGCATAGTCAATCTGGAGTAGAGGATGAAGGCACTCTGGATGCTCCCTGTCATTCTGAGCTAAGCGGTCAAACACCCCCTTGAAGTATGAGAATAGTCTCTCAGACGGGATTGAGCAGTAGGATGAGGGCCTGTCGAGAATCTCTCTCATAGCCTTAGGGCAGTTTGACCGGTAGAGCTTCTGGATCCTGGATGCTACTGCTGGGTTATAGCAGTGACTGGTGTTCCTTCTCCTGGCTTCCCTCATGTTGTTGTGGTTCTGTCTGGACACAGGAGCTCTGTGCACAATCAGTGTGTTCTCCTGAGTTCCATACCTCTCAGATACAATTTCTGCAGTCAGATCTTTCGTGAGTCTGTCTACAAGGACGTCAAAGTCCTTGAAGGAGGGTGTCCTCACCAACTCCTCAGTCCAAGCAGCTTGCCATGGTGTGCCGGCCCTCACCCTGAGCTGCTGCTCTTCCGGCTGTGCAATCTCCACAGGCTCAGGCTGGAAAACTGCTGTGGAGTTAGCCTATTGCCGTTTTCCCTCCCAGCGTTGAGAACTCCATCCGGCCAGATCTTCCGGAACGAGGGCAGTGTCTTCCCTTATGGATTTTAGAGCAACACTGGTCCTTTTAGGAAGGACACTTTTAGAGGCAGCAGTACTGGCCCTTTTAGGGATGCGATCTTGCTTGGGAGTTTCCGGAGCAATGCCAGTCCTTCTGTGGGTGAGTTCTGTCTGAGGGGTCTTTGATGCAGTGTGAGACCTTCTGGGGGAAAGGTCCCATTGGGTGGTCTTGGAGGCCGTGCTGGTCTGCCTAGTGGTAGGGTCCTTTTGCATGGTCTGAGCAATTAAAATAGCTCCTCCACTGGCTGGGTCTCGCTGAGTGGCCTGTGAGGTAGTGCTAGCTCTTCTGATGACAGGATCCCTGGAGTTACCTGGGGTGAGGGACGCTGATCCTTCTGACGATGGCGTTGTGCTGGATGTACTGTCTGGAGATGGAGTTGCATAGATACAACCTAGATGCTCTACTATAAGGTGGGTGCATAACAGATTGGAATATGGTTCCCAGATAGTAGTTATCAGTTGTTCACAGTCATGCAGGGATCAGTTCTGGGTCTGGTTCTGTTCAATATCTGCATCAGTGATTTAGATAATGGCATAGAGAGTACACTTATAAAGTCTACGGATGATACCAAGCTGGGAGGGGTTGCAAGTGCTTTGGAGGATAGGATTAAAATTCAAAATGATCTGAACAAACTGGAGAAATGATCTTAAGTATATAAGATGAAATTCAATAAGGACAAATGCAAAGTACTCCACTTAGGGCTAGTCTACACTTACCAGCCGGGTCGACGCGGTGAGTTCAACTTCTCGGAGTTCGAACTATTGCATCTAATCTGGACGCGATAGTTCGAACTCCGGAAGCGATAGTTCGAACTCCGGTACTCCACCACTGCAAAAGGCGGTGGCGGAGTCGACTTTGGAGCCGCGGACTTCGATTCCGCGGCGTCTGGACGGGTGAGTAGTTCGAACTAGGGTATTTCGAATTCAGCTACGCTATTCACGTAGCTGAATTTGCGTACCCTAGTTCGACCCCGCTTCTTAGTGTGGACCAGCCCTTAGAAAGTAACAACTAGCTGCACACATACAAAATGGGAAATAACTGCTTAGGAAGGAGTACTGTGGAAAGGAATCTGGGGGTCATAGTGGATCACAAGCTAAATATGAGTCAACAGTTTAACACTGTTGCCAAAAAAGCAAACATCATTCCAGGATGTATTAGCAGGACTATTGTAGGCAAGACATGAGAAGTAATTATTCCGCTCTACTCCACGCTGATTAGGCCTCAATTGGAGTATTGTGTCCCGTTCTGTGTGCCACATTTCAGGAAAGATGTGGACAAACTGGAGAAAGTACGGAGAAGAGCAACAAAACTGATTAAAGATCTAGAAAACCTGACCTATGAGGGAAGATTGAAAAAATTGGATTTGTTTAGTCTGGAGAAGAGACGACTGAGAGGGGACATGATAACAGTTCTCAAGTACATAACAGATTGTTACAAGGAGGGAGATAAATTGTTCTTCTTAACCTCTGAGGCTAGGACAAGAAAGTATTTCTGCTTTCAGAGCAGAGATGGGGTGGCAGCAACATAGGCTGGTAGAGTTGGACTCTTCTGGTTTGAGATGTCCTTTGCAGGTGACTTGATGAGACTTACATTTCTTCTGCATCTCAAAAGGCAGGTCACAGAGGGCACATTGAAAGGCGATCCGCTTGCTATGGATTCTCTTGAGGTGTCTGCTGAGACTGCCCATGTACTGGAATCCTTGGACCGGATAGCAGAAGGGGCAGAGGAGCATGTCCATAGGGAGGGGATACTGGAGGTAGATGCAATCATTCTCCTTTTCGTCTCCCTCTGTTGGATTGACTTCAGTTGTATCGGGGATTCGCTAGATGGTTCTCGTTGCTCTGGGAGAGTAGTGTGGAGAGGTTCAACTGGGCAGGCATCTAGTGAGATGTTGCGGTCCTGCTGGGTGGTTTCTGAGGAGAGGCTGGTCTCGCTGGTTGAGGTACCTTCCAGCACAGCAGGAGGATCAGCATGAGGATCCTGGGCAGTGGAGGAGATGGGAGAAGTTCTTATGGCATCCTTGTCCTGAAGAGCAGGCGAGATGATGTTTGTCCTGACTGTGATGTCCCGGAAGGTTGTCCTTAAGGTGCAATATCTCCCTGCAGCAGTATCTCTATGGGTTTTCTTTAAGGAGATGCTGCTTTTCCAATTGATGCTGCTCATCTGCAATGTCCTGGAAGTGCTGAAGGTCTTTTTAGAGGCTGTTCCCCGATGGACGTTCCGTGGAGCAACAGCAGTTGAAGGTTTCTGTGGAATCAGCAAGGGAGCAATCATGTTCTCAGTGTGTCCTGGAGTCTCTGAAGTAGCACGAAGATTTTCTTTTGAAGCAGCGGCAATAGCATCCATCTCCAAAGCAGTAGTCTGCCTCAGGATAGCAAGCTAAGTCTTCTAGAACATTGGCGAGGTATTTCTAGTAGGGATAAGGAGGTGCTAGTCCCGTTATATAAGGCGTTGGTGAGACCTCATTTGGAGTATTGTGTGCAGTTTTGGTCTCCCATGTTTAAGAAGGATGAATTCAAACTAGAACGGGTACAAAGAAGGGCCACTAGAATGATCCGAGGAATGGAAGGCCTTTCGTATGAAAGGAGACTTGAGGAGCTCGGTTTGTTTTCCTTAACCAAAAGAAGGATAAGAGGAGATATGATTACACTCTTTAAATATATCAGAGGGATAAATACCAGGGAAGGAGAAGAATTATTTCAGCTCAGTGCTAATGTGGACACGAGGACAAACGGATATAAACTGTCAGTCAGGAAATTCAGGCTTGAAATTAGACGAAGGTTTCTAACCATCAGGGGAGTGCAATACTGGAACAGCCTACCGAGGGAAACAGTGGGGGCGAAGGACCTCCATGACTTTAAGATTAAGCTAGATAAGTTTATGGAGGGGATGGTATGATAGGATAACGGGCTTAGTCAATAGGTCAATTAAGTGCCACACTGGTAAATAGTACAATGGGTCAATGGTATGATATAACCTTTTCCAGAGGGTTTGGCTGGAGAGTCTTGCCCGCATGCTCGGGGTTCAGCTGACCGCCATATTTGGGGTCGGGAAGGAATTTTCCTCCAGGGAAGATTGGCAATGGCCCTGGAGGTTTTTCGCCTTCCTCCGAAGCATGGGGCAGGGGTCGCTTGCTAAGGAGTGGGTGGATCGGCTTATGTGGCCTGCATCTTGCAGGAGGTCAGACTAGATGATCATAATGGTCCCTTCTGATCTTGAATTCTATGATTCTATGATTCTATGATTAGGAAGATGCTCAGATACAGGAGTAATGGGGGGAGAGGCGCAGGATATTAGCACCATCGTTTGGTATGGAGTCTGTTTGGAAAGAAAACAGTTCCCTAAAGTCCTCACAAAACATCCGTGTTCAGAGATAACGTTCTGAAATATGTCATGGAGCATAGCGGTTTTCCCCCTGTGTAGCCAGCCCCTAAACCTCGCGCCAGCCCCTACTCTGCCCTCAATCCGGCCCTTCTTCCTTCCCCACCACCATCAAACCCCGCCTCCCCCACAGCTCCCCTTAAAGTCCAAAATTGTATCAGGAGGAAAAATAATATAGAACATTACCAAAGATTTACAGCTTATAATAATAAATGATATATTACCAATACATTAACCTTTGTGAGCTTGTACACGCTACTCTTCCTCAGTCTGTGCAGTTAATACCCAATGTACCATTATTAACAAGAACAAAAAGATTACTCAACAATAGACAGTCACTTCCTCCCTTTGGCTGTAAGTCCAGCTCCACTCTTGCTGTCCTATTCTTTCCTTCTCTTTGGTTTGAAGTGTTCCTTAGATTCAATGTTCCTGTGGCTCTACCCCTTTGCACCCAGTTTATCCACAAGCGAGATTTCCTTGCATAGTGGGCCCTCGCTTTTCCATTAGGCACCTTTGAACTGTATTCATCAATAGACATTCAAACAGTCATTCTCTGTGTTCATTTGCTTTGGGTCCTTAGTGGATGGGCTTCTTTGTTTATGGTTTTCATCTAACACTGCTTTTTGATCAATTCCCTTTTTCACCAACTATATTTCCTTTCAGTTTTTGCCCTTGATACTCTCTCTCTCTCTGGTACATCTGTAGATTTTATTTCCTTCTCATTCCCTTCTCTAATAGTGTCTGCTCACATTCACAGCTCTATTTTTTTTTCTGCTTCTCCTGTCTTGAAACCTTCCCTATATTTCTTCTTTCCTCTTTTTCACTTCCCAGTCACCTACTTCTAGTCTCCAGTTCTTCTTCTATTTTATCACCTCCCTCACCTCCTACCCCAGCACTGGTTCATCTGCTAGCTCAACATCTCCATTCTTCTCTTTCCTCCCTCTTTGCTCACATCTTTTTCCAACTGCCCCCTTTAGGTGGATTGTGAATCCCCTCTCACTGGCTGTCTCTCTCCCTGGGGACACCATTCTATGCTGCTGCCTCACAGCCGCAGCAGGCACTAGTGCCAGTGTCAGAAAAAGCTACCCATTGGAAGTAGCTCCTGGCAGCAGTTTCTGACAGTATGCATATCAGGTAGGGCTGTCAAGTGATTAAAAAAAAATAATTGCAATTAATTGCACTGTTAACAATAGAATACCATTTATTTAAAATATTTTTGGATGTTTACTACATTTTAAAATATATGAATTTCAAATACAACACAGAATACAAAGTGTACAGTGCTCACTTTATATTTATTTTTATTACAAATATTTGCACTGTAAAAAACAAAAAAAATATTTTTCAACTCTCCACATACAAGTACTGTAGTGCAATCTCTTTATCATGAAAGTTGAACTTACAAATGTAGAATTATGTACCAAAAAAACTGCATTCAAAAATAAAATAATGTAAAACTTTAGAGCCTACAAGTCCACTCAGTCCTACTTATTGGGCAGCCAGGGGCGGCTCCAGGCACCAGCACGCCAAGCACATTCCTGGGACGGCAAGCCACAGGGGGTGCTCTGCTGGTTGCCGCAAGGGCGGCAGGCAGGTTGCCTTCGGCGACATGCCTGCGGAGGGTCCGCTGGTCTCGTGGCTTCGACAGACCTCCCGCAGGCGTGCCACCGAATCCGCGGGACCGGGGACCTCCCGCAGACAAGCCGCCAAACGCAGCCTGCCTGCCATGCTTGGGGCAGCAAAATACCTAGAGCCGCCCCTGTGGGCAGCTAATCACTCAGACAAACAAGGTTGGTTACTATTTGCAGGACATAATGCTGCCTGCTTCTTGTTTACAATAAGTGAGAACAGGCATTCACATGGCACTATTGTAGCTGGCTGTCATAGGGTCTCACCCCCACTTTGAGCTTGTGGGTTCAAAGATGGGGACCCGCATGTATTCTCCCCCCACCCTAACCCTTAGGGTAGGTTTCCTTCTCGCTGCCACCACTCGATTGATTCGGTGAATCGAGACACCCCTCTGTTCCCCCCCCTCCTTCCAGAGACTTTCCTGGGGAAGCACAGATCAAATCACAGAGGGAGAAAGATTCCTTTCACTTCCCTCTCCCTTCCCTGCTTTCTCTGCTTGGAGACAACCCTTGTCTCCACAGAGTGACGCCTAGCTTCCTTCCCCTGAATCCACAGGTAAGGAACTTAACCAAGTCCTGAACCTAAAAGAGTTTATTAAAAGAATAAAAAAGGAAAAAAATACACAATCTCTATGAATCCAAGATAGACATTCATAGGGTCTAATCTTATTAATCCCTGAAGAAATTTCTCCCTTTTCCTCAGTACAAACAATACAGGCAAAATTATGACTAATCAATACAAACACACAGAGTTGCAGACACAGGATCCTTATATTAAATTACCCAGTACTTCTAATACTCACTAGCTTGAATAGAAGAAATTAGTTCAGAAAGATGAGCAGACTTGATTAAGCGTCTGGGCTGGTGTAGTTCCAGACGGCTAAGAACACAGAACAAAGAACACAGAGACCCAAGTTCCCGCTCTCTGGGATTTTCAAATTCTCTTCCCTGATTGGTCCTTTGGTCAGGTGTTTCACCAGGTCTGTGTTAACCCTTTATAGGTAGAACTTAACCCTTAACTAACTACTTATGACACTGGCGTTGCAAGATATTTACGTGCCAGATGCGCTAAAGATTCATATGTCTCTTCATGCTTCAACCACCATTCCAGAGGACATGCATCCATGCTGATGATGCGTTCTGCTTAATAACGATACAAAGCAGTGCAGACTGACGCATGTTCATTTTCATCATCTGAGTCAGATGCCACCAGCAGAAGGTTCGTTTTCTTTTTTTGGTTGTTTGGGTTCTGTAGTTTCCACATCAAAGTGTTGCTCTTTCAAGATTTCTAAAAGCATGTTCCACACCTCATCTCTCTCCAATTTTGGATGGCATTTCAGATTCTTAATCCTTGAGTAGAATGCTGTAGCTATTTTTAGAAATCTCACATCGGTACCTTCTTTGCGTTTTGTCAAATCTGCTGTGAAAGTGTTCTTAAAACTAATATATGTCGGGTCATCACCTGAGACTGCTATGACATGAAATATATGCAGAATTCAGGTAAAACAGAGCAGGAGACATACAATTCTCCCCCAAGGAATACAGTCACAAATTTAATTGATGCATATTTTTTTTAACAAACATCATCAGCATGGAAATATGCCTTCTGGAATGGTGACCGAAGCACCGAAGGGGCATAAGAATGTTTATCATATCTGGCATGTAAATACCTTGCCACGCTGGCTACAAAAGTGCCATACAAACGCCTGTTCTCACTTTCAGGTAACATTGTAAATAAGAAGCAGGCAGCAGTATCTCCTATCAATGTAAACAAACTTGTTTGTCTTAGCAATTGGCAGAATAAGAAGTAGGACTAAGTGGATTCATAGGCGCTAAAGTTTTACACTGTTTTGTTTTTGAGTGCAGTTATGAAACCAAAAAAAAATTGCATTTGTAAGTTACATTTTGACAATAAAGAGATTGTGCTTCAGTACTTGTATGCGGTGAATTGAAAAATACTATTTCTTTTATCATTTTACAGTGCATATATTTGTAATAAAAATAATATAAAGTGAGCACTGTGCACTTTGTATTCTGTTTGTTGTAATTGAAATCAATATTGAAAATGTAGAAAAACATCCAAAAATATTTAATACATTCAATTGGTAATCTATTGTTATAAGTGCAATCAATCACAATTAATTTTTTTTTAGTTAATTGCATGAGTTAACTGGGATTAATTGACAGCCCTAGTAGCAGGGTTTGTTTGCTTCACTATCAGAGTGAGCTGCCCTCCCAGCTTTCTCCCATGGGTAGCTCATTCTGACGGGTGGGGTTGCTGTAAGGTCTAACTCTGAAGTATGCATACCCTTTCTCTTTGAAAAGGAGACTTGGAGAGCTTCCTTGTTTGTCCTTAAAAAGAAGAGGATGAGAGGAGATATGATTACACTTTAAATATATAGAGGATAAAATACCAGGAGGGAGAAGAAATATTCAAGGCAGTGCTAATGTGTGTCAGTGGAGACACGGATATAAACTGTCCAGTCAGAAATTCAGGCTTGAAATTAGGCAGAAGGTTTCTAACCATCAGGGAGTGCAGCAATAGAACAGTCTGAGGAAACAGTGGGGGGAGACAGGAGACCTCTCCGAACTTTAGAATTATAAGAGATATATGGATGGATTATGAGGAGATGGATATATAGGTCAAATAGGGTCAATATGCCTGGGTGGTATATGTAATGTTTTCTTGAGTTTGGTTGTGCTGGAGAGTCTTGCCCGCATGCTCGGGGTTCAGCTGCCGCCATATTTTGGAATCGGGAGGAGGGAATTCCAGGGAGCTTGGCTTGGGCCTGGAGGTTTTTTTTTCCTCCTCGCATGGGGGGGGGCAGGGTTCACTTGGAGTGGAGTGTGGATTATGTGGCCTGCATCTTGCAGGAGGTCAGACTAGATGATCATAATGGTCCCTTCTGATCTTGAATTCTATGATTCTATGATTCTATGATTCTATGACAGGCGTCTCTAAAGAATTTTATGATAAGATACAGTATAGATACACCAGTATATGCTTGTATATTTCAACCTTAATTCAAAACCGAGCACATACATTTGTTTGAAGATAGGCACATAGAGAAGTAGTTTTATAGTTTTTGGCTGATTGCAGCTTGGACCCCCCCTGCATAATCTCCTTAATAGTGCCCTTTGTTAGTCTTGGGCCTCCAGCCGGAGAGAGCCCCACCCCCTGCCCAGTCAGCGCTGCCACATACAGGCTGGTGCTGAGGGCACAGGAAGCGGCTGCAGCCCTGAGAGCAGGGGCGGGACACTGGGAGGAGGGAGGCAGAAACTGGGGAGGACAAAAGCAGCGCGATACTGCGTAGCCCCCCCCCCGCCGCCGCCCGGCTTAGCACCGGATGCTGCTGCCTCCGTGTGATCTGGGAGCCCGAGCTGGGCCACTGCTGCTTCCCCGGGTCCGGGGAGACCTGCATTAAACCTCCTGTGCCCAGCCTGCGGTGCGGGAGGGAGTTTCTCCAGCGGGAAGCAGCCCCGGGCTTTGCCGACCCCAGTCTCTGAGCCGGAGACTCCAGGTGAGAGAGGCCTCGGGGACAGCGCTGGGAGGGGAGTCTCCGGCTCTGGGGCCCTCGGAGCTCGCAGCCCTGGGGATCTTCTCCCCGGTAACTGTTAGTGCCCTAGCGGGCAGGGTCGGAGCTGGGTTAGCCTCAGCGAAGCCGCTTCCCTGGCTCTGCACCCAGCTCCGGTCCGGAGGATTGGGGCGGGGAAAGAGAGCGGGCCCCAGTGGGGTTGGAAGGGAGGAAAATAAGCGGGGGGGGGGGGGAGGGAGAGAGAGGCTGCAACGGAGGAAACTGAGCTCTGTCTGCAGGCAGGAAGTGCCCAGGGGGAACAGCAGGTGATGGGGGAAGGGCTCCTCTGTTCTCTCCCCCACCCTTGTCAAGTGTGGCTGTAACCTTCATGCAGATCCCCCTGCTCTCGGACAACTAGGGTGACCAGATGTCCTGATTTTATAGGGACAGGCCTGATATTCAGGGCTTTGTCTTATATAGACTCTTATTTCCCCACCCTCCCATCCCAATTTTTCACACTGACTATCAGGCCACCCTGTGCACGACTGACCCTTTAGCAGGGGTGAAAGTAATTCCGGATGCTTACTGGTAAGGAGCGGGGCTGACTCTGGCCCCCAGAAGAGGCGGGGTCAGCATCCCCTAGCTAGCCCTTCCAGGCTGCCTGGCCCACGCTGCCCAGGGCTCCAGTGGCAATTTAAAGGGGCCGTGTTAGTGGCTCCAGAGCCCTGGGCCCTTTTAAATCACCGGCCCAGGGAAACTGCTACTCCCCCCCCCCCCCCGCCGGCCCACCGGTGGTCATGGGGGGAGGGGGCAAAAGGGGGAGGGACGTTAAAGTGCTGCCAGTTACTTTGCCACGGCAGCACTTTAATGTTGCTGTTGCCCCCTCCCCCCCATTGGCAGCCCTGCAGGTATGGACCCCACCAGCAAGGAGCCTGTCTGCTCCACACCCATCTCAAAAGCAACTTTGCAAAGGGCTCCCTGCTGCCCGGGTGAATGGTGGTGAGAAACCACTACTTTTTCTGTGGTTATTGAACATCCATACAGTCCTCTCAAACTTTCCCTTTAATAATTTAGATTATTAAATAAATAATATTTAAGTATTAAATATCCCCCAGAGCTTCGTGCTTTCATCTCCTATTATCAGATATTTAGTTTTTAACCCTTTTTCTCCCCAATTCTCGAAGACTGAGATAAAGGTACCCTAAACTCTGCCCCATTTTCTCACTAATTATCTATTACTAAAGTATTATGCTCTGAGATTATCCCGTCTCTGATTACAAAATATTAACATCAAATCTGGTTTTGCTCTTTCCTTTCATTCTTGATTATTGATATAAAATCCCTGGAACTGTTTCCTCTTTTCTCTCTATTTAACAAATATTGATAAAAAATTCACTCCAATTTTACCTCTTTACCTATTAAACTATTGATATAAATACCTCCCATTCTCCTACTTTCCTCCCTAACTTATGAAGATTGATCCAAAATTCCTCAGAGTTCCACCCTTTTCTCTTTAATTACTGAACACTGATATCAAATCTCAGTCAGCCATTTCCACTAATTATCAATCAGGCTACGATTTAGTCATGGGTATTTTTAGTAAAAGTCATGGACAGGTCATGGGCAATACACAAAAATTCACGGGCCTTTGACTTGTCCATGACTTCTACCAAAAATACCTGTGACTAAATCTTAAGGGGATTGCTGCTGGGGCCTGGGGCCGCTGCTATGGGAGGTGTCTGGAGGGATGCTGGGGTTGCTGCTGGGGGATGGTTGCCCCAGGGGGCTGTTGCTGGCGGGGGCCGGGGCCAGCCATAACACCGGCTGCCCTGGGCACCGCTGCTGGAGGCTACCCGAGGATGCAGCTACTCCAGCCACCAAGGAACCGCCTCTGGGGGGTGTTGGCAGCGACTGCACTGGCCGCTTGGGCACCACTGCCAGGGGGCTGCCCAGGGAAGTGGCTACTCCAGCTGCCCGGGGATCACTGCTGGCAGCGGCTGCACTGGCCTCCCGGGGACCACTGCTCAGACAGTCTTCGGGGCCAGCCACATTGTCCACTGCTTGGGCGGTCCCCAGGGCTAGGGCCTGAGCAGTGGCCGGTGTGGCTGGCCCTAGGGCCACTCCACAGGCAGCTGGTGTGGCTGGCTGTGGGGCCGCTGGAGCAGCTGGCTGCAAAGCCTCTCCACCAGTGTAGCTGGTGAAGAGGGATAGCTCAGTGGTTTGAGCATTGGCTTGCTAAACCCAGGGTTGTGAGTTCAATCCTTGAGGGGGCCATTTAGGGATTTGGGGCAAAAATCTGTCTGGAGATTGGTCCTGCTTTTGAGCAGGGGGTTGGACTAGATGACCTCCTGAGGTCCCTTCCAACTCTGATATTCTATGATACTGGCTAGCCAGTTATTACCCAATTTTTCCTTCCTAAAAATAGTACTTTGCATGAGTCTTTACTGAAATTCATGTTGCTAATTTCAAACAAATTCTCTAATTTGTAAAGGTCATTTTGAATTCTAATCCCATCCTCTGAACTGCTTGCAACCCCTCCCAGTTTGGTGTCATCCACAAATTTTGTAATCATACTCGCCACTCCCTTTTCTAAGTCTTTAATGAAAGATTGAATAGTGCCACACACAGGACAGAAGCCTGTGGGACCCCACTAGATATGACCTTCTAATTTGGCAGCAAACTATTAATAATAATCTTTGAGTATGGTCTTTCAACTAGTTATGTACCCACCTTACAGTAATTTCACATTTTCCTGGTTTTCTTCTTAGAATGTTATGTGAGACTGTCAAAAGTCGCCTGTGCATGGCAGAGTCTAGAACATCTGTCTACAAGGAAAGAGCCTGAAGGGATGAAGGGGAACTTGATGTGAAATTAGATAAAGCCAGTTCTAGAATCTCCCTAGTTGTCTTTCTTTCCCTCCCAGGCTGCAGAATAACATCCATGTTTTCCTCCAAATCGTCTCATCCTCCCATGGAACACGGGGAAAAAATGGCTGCAGTTGAGCCAGTCCAGGTAGGGATTTTCAGGGAGATACGGGAGGAAGAGGGACAGTAAATATTTAGGAGGTGGGAACTTCTTGGGGGTTTGATCTTGAAAGGAACGGGAACAAGGGGTGACAAACCTGCTGGGACTAGTTTACCTTGGGTCTATATTCTAGAAACAGACCCATGGGGACCAGAGGTGGAAATTACCTCTTTTGTGGCACAGGAAACAAAAGATAGGATAGGGCTGGGAAAACTGACCAGATTTCCAGTGCTGGAGCATGAACCTACCAGCCATAGGCTGTTAGGAGATACGAAGTCAGCACCCACCAGTGAGGCTAAGGGGAGATGCCCCATCCCTTCATATCCAGCTGCTGGAAATGGGGAGGATGTTGGGATTCGTACCATGGGGCTGTCCTTACAGCCCCCAGCCGGATCTATCTCCTGTATGCTCTGGCTAGTAGGTGTGTGATTAATGTGAAGACCCTGCCCCCTCTGTCTGCTGGGAGAAACGAGGGGCTCTCCCTTTCTCTCCTCACCCTGATGCCTCCTGGCTTCTCAGAGCAGGGAGGGGGTGGGACTATGGTGATTGTACCTCTCAGAGCTTCCATTTTCCTGGCCCTGCTTCTTCCCCTCCCCCCATGACTAGGGAGCTGTCTCTGGGGCAGCAGGTATTGAGTGGGGGGGCTCTTGCTCTTTCAGGAACCGGTGACCTTCAAGGAGGTGGCTGTGTATTTCACCAAGGAGGAGTGGGCTCTGCTGGACCCTACTCAGAGAGCCCTCTACAGAGACGTCATGCAGGAGAATTATGAGAATGTGATCTCGCTGGGTAAGGATTCCTATCCCCTCAGCTATTAGCAGGGGAAATGAAGAGTTAAGGTTCACATCACTCCCACAATGCAACCTCAACTCTGCCCTGTTTCAGCAACAGTCTGACATGCCAGTGACACACATGCTAACACTCTGCCCTCCCCACTACAGAACGCTTTGGGAACAGAGAACATGACAGGATAGCACAAAGTCTAACATCTTCTCTTTGCTAAGGGAAAACCTGGGTTCGTTTCCATTGTAGCAGACAGAAGGGCTACAGTTCCCTGGGCTACAGTTAAACACTGAGCCTACTGCAGACAAAGCATCTCAGACTAGCAACATGTTACACCCCTTTGCCCCTTGCACTCAGGATTCCTTCTGAGTCATTGCCTTCACTTACTCCTCACTAGGCCCGGGTGACAGTTAACATGTATGGTACCAGACTGCTAACAATCACCATGGCAAGAACAGAGCTTGTGTGCCTTTACTGACACAACCTACAATATTCAGCACTGAAATGAGGCAAACTTGGTATGTCAAGAGTCACATGCACTTCTCTTCATATCACAGTCACAGCTCTGCCAAGAGCTCCAACTAATCCTTCATTTATTACATCTACAGCTGACACAGTGCACACAGCTTGAATGCATGCAGATAAATACTGCTGTTCAACTCTGTGGAGCACAACACAGACAATGACATGTTCTCCCAGTCCTTCCTTGTATCTATTGTAGATTGATAGATTTTAAGGACAGGAGGGTCCTTATTAGGTCATCTAGTCTGACCTCCTGTGTAACACAGACCACAGAATTTCATCCAGTTACTATTGTATTGCTGAATATCTTGTGTTTGGCTGCCTTTCAGGAAGATGATTTAATCAATCTTGGTCTGAAGACTTCAAGAGACAGAGGGTCCTCTACTTCCCTTTGTAGTTTATTAACATTTGTACCACCTTTCCTGAACTATTCTCAGTGGCTATTGAAGCTCTAGGCTTAGGGGTGGGGGCAGAGTTAAAGTTGTATTACAGGGGTGACATGGTTTTCAGAGGTTTAAGTTTAGCCACCATCCACATGCATGAAACAGCATTGGACAACCTTAACTTTGCATTCATGTAGTTTATGGGCTTTTAATTTCCTTGATTTATTTTAATGGACTTTTTTGCCACTATAAGTGTGTCTACACAGAGCTTTTGTTGCCATAGCTATGTTGGCTGGGCATGAGATTTTTCCGTCCCATAACCAACAGAACCATGCTGGCAAATCTTTTACATGCGGACCAGGCCAATTTTGGCATGTGGATTTTTATCAGGGCAGAACCCAAGAAAGATGTGCAATTCATGTTTTCAAAATGTCCCTGGTAGGGTTTGTACTCAAATGCATGGGTGTAGCTTATTTTCAGTGGCCACAGCATGCCCCCTCTAGACAAACAATTACTGTGACAGCTGATTGTTGGAAACGCTCTGGCTCTTAACAGTGTCCATGTGCATTTCAGTCTCTTTGATTGTACAGTTTGGCTCATGCTGATCTGAAATTCCAAACTCTAGTTATTAAACTTTTTCAGTACTGCTTGCCCGAAGAGGCAGTGCTAGCTGAGATAAAGACCAAGTGCCTGAGATCAGTTGGGGGACAATGAGAACCCAAGGAAGTTTGAGTCCCAAGCAAATGTTATAAGAACATGTGAGTTGGTAAAAAGCTGCTTCTGGGGATACAGGTGTATCTCAGGAACCTCTTGATCAAATAACCCCACATTTGTGTGTGGTTGCTGCTGGAGCGCAAGTACTGCTCTTGGAGCTCCAGTGTTAGCTGCAGTAGCAGACATTGTAGCATGTTCATTCATTCGGTTCAATGGTGAAGGAACTAGAGGAACACTAACCTATGTATGCCTGTGAGAATGGTACTAGCTCAGTCAGTGCACCAGGACACTGCCCCCTAGGCTGGCCAAAGGTGCCCCTCCTATGAACTTCTCCTTTTATACATTGATAGAAACAGTTACGTATCACACTCCTGATGTGGTTCATTACCAGCCCTACACCTGATACCTGCTAGTTGGAACCAGACATCCTCATCCATTATCCTGTTATCTTACAAGGGGGTTTGTGTGTCCTTGCACCATCTCTCAAGAATGTGTTTATGCGGTTACTTGGGAACTCTGAGTGTTCTTCTACCATCCTCTCTGGTCAGGAATGTGCTTACTTGGTCAGCCAATACCTAGTGTGTTATTTTGCCAAGGCCAGGCCTGCTCTGGATCCCAGCCTTTGGTTCACTGTTTATAATTGAGGTAGGCCTTGACAGAGCATAACTAACTCTTCCCTTCTCCCTCATGTTAAACAACATAATTCTAGACAATCTGAGTAGACGTGTGGAGTTTAGAGCAATTCGAATAGTAGATCTCTAAACAGAAAGAAATGTTGAACCTTAACTATAGCAGAGCTGGCACGTTACTATAATAACTTCCCAAGTGTGTTGAGCTTGTGACAGTCAGGTGGGCTCATCTGTTGAAAGAGACAATGCAAAGTTCCTGTTTAGGAGTCCTTGGGAGGCGATAAGGCAGAGAGCAGTGGGAGGGGAGATGATAGGGAGCTGGTGCAGGGAGGGTGAGGGTTTGGGGGAGGATTAGAGAGAATCAGGGAGGGTTGGGTGAGGAAAAGGGGAGACTGGGACTGGAGCTCCTGGGAAGTGGTCATGGGCTGTGCTGAGGGAATGGGAAACTTGGAATTAGGAAAAGAGGGCGGAGCTGTGGTGCTGTTGGTGGGGCAGGATTGGATAGGCAGTCCAGGTTATGGGGGGCTGGGGGAACTCAGGGGTAGTTGGAACAGGAAGTGGTTGGGGAATGGTTGCTCTAGTGAGTGGGGAGGCTCTGGTGGGAGAGGGATGACGGGAAGGTTTCCTGGAAAGATTTGGGGCAGTCCACTGTGATTGCTTTTGGTGCAGTCTCCAGTGAGCTACTGTGATGCTTTGGAGTTCCACCCACATCAGGGAGGGTTGTGTCACTGCCTGCCCTGTAACCCTGGGTGTCTGCTGTGCTGCTTTGGCTCAGAGCCCTGGTACAAGCAGCATGTTTACAGTGCAACAGCCTCACTCTGGCTTCCACCAGTCTGGGTTACTCTTTGCAACGTGACCCCAACACCACCACCCCCAGTCCTGAACATCTCCTCCGCTGTCTGCCTGTAGATGGGTTTCGGAGGAATAGCCGTGTTAGTCTGTATCAACAAAAACAACAAGGAGTCCTTGTGGCGCCTTAGAGACTAACAGATTTATTTGGGCATAAGCTTTTGTGGGCTAAAACCTATTTCATCAGATGCATGGAGTGAAAAATACAGTAGGCAGGTATAAATATTACACCACTTGAAAAGATGGGAGTTGCCTTACCAAGTAGGAGATCAGTGCTAACGTGGCCAATTCAATCAAGGTGGAAGTGGTGTCACACCCCAATGGCCCCCTCTCTCAGGGAGTCCCTGGGGAAGGCAGATCAGCATTGTATGTGGCTAAAGCTGTTGCAAGCATCGCAAAGCATTTTGGGGAGGGTCAAAGGTGTGTGAGGTGGGGAATGGAAGATTCCCCTAGGAAGATTCCCCAAAGGAACCCAGGACTTAAAACACTCCTGAGAACTGGAGCAATTCGGAGAGCACAGCCAATTCTCTGACGCTCTGGTCCCAGGACAGCACTCCCATCCATCCATCCTTTCCCCTCCCCCCCCCCAGCCCAGCTCTTCTTCTTACGTTACACCCAAGCCTGGCCAGCTTTGGGGTAGTGCGTAAGCATGAAAGTGGATTAGGGCTTGGGGCTCTAATGCCTTCTTTCTTCCCCTGAGTGATGTGGAGCATTCCCAGCACACTCTACTGTGATTTTATGATGTTATCAATAAAGCTTTAAAATTTAGACACTTGATGCGTTTCGTCATTTCCTCCCCAAACGATCCTGATGACCTGATGCTCTAGGCAGATTGGTAATGAAAATGTCACAGTTGTGGTGGAGAAAGATCCCCCTATCTTTCGCATTAGAGCCCCAAGCCCTAATCTACTTTCATACTTACAGATTCACTACCCCAAAGCTGGCTGGGGGGGGGGGGGGCGGGCGGGCGGAGAGGATGGACGGGAGCTGTCCTGGGCCAGGGCATCCGAGAATCTGCTGTGCTCTCCGAATTGCTCCAGCTCTCAGGAGGGTTTTAAGTCCTGGGCTCCTTTGGCAGTGTTCCTTTCCACAACCTCTGTTCCTGGTGCTTTTTGTGCCAGTTCAAACCGGCTTTCTGTGGTCTTCTTGACTTTCCCCAAAACACACTGGCTAGACTGTTTTCCTCTGTGCTGGCCTTCGCTTGCCTCGTTTGTTATGGGCTGGCTCTGCAGGTCTGTGTCTATTCCATTCTGGGCCCCCCTCATTCTTGGCTGGCAGCTGAGAGTCAGATGCGTGCTGTGGCCTTGAGCGTTTTATCTTCAGGCCTAGCAGGAGAGTGGAGTTAACCTGTTCTCTGCTCTTCTTCTTTCTCTCTCCCACCTGCCCCCTTGGCCTCTCGTATTCCTGTAAAGGAATCTTCCATTCCCCACTCACACAGCTTTGACCCTTCTCAAAATGTTTTTCGATGCTTGCGACCAGGGCTTTGGAGTGGAACCCGGAGCTGGAGCACAGAGCAGCTCCAGAGCAGTGGAGCTGCAGGTTTTTGCCTGGAGCTGGAGTGGAGCCGGCGCACAGCTCCAAAGCCCTGCTTGTAACAGCATTAGCCCCATACAATGCTGATCTGCCTTCCCCAAGGACTCCGAGGGAGGGGGTCATGGGGGTGTGACATCCCCCCCCTTGACCCCAAATCAACATTTTGTTGGAGGGGTCACCACTTAGGTTTCCACCCTTCCCCCTGCTACGGTGGTAAGGGTTACTGTTGGTCTTCTACCTAAACAGCAACATAGCATGTACCAAATTGTTAGGACAGCAACAATTGCATACACCAGCCAATAATGACTTTTGGTTTCATTAGTAACATAGCATAACACATTTCCTCGTTGGCATAGATGCCTCACTTGGATGGCAGTGGTAAATGCAGCTTTCTCCTGGTTAAACATGTGTTCTAACACCGTAAAGGAGGAGGCATCTGTCTGGACTACTGAAAGCTGCTCTTGGATGTGCGCCAACAGCAGAAGCACATTGGGTATTATCCATGAAAAATTAAACACAACGTAGTTAATATTTCTAACAATCTGTTGCATAACAACAGGCTAATGCACTGAAAAATTTTGTGTTTGTGATCTTAACAGCAAATTGAAAGGTGCTATGGGGTTGGTGGTTCTCCAAACACCCGCAGAGGTATTGGTAAACATATGTGCTGCAGTGGGGGCATATCCCAATGCTTCCCCTTCCCAACAGATGTGTTGATCCACTTTATAACAGCGGTCTGGCACTGCCTTTTCTTTACATGTTATTTGAGGGGGCTCTATAGGCCACAGTTGCCAAGTGTTGCCCCCTGCAATCCATATGTGCTGATAGAAGATGTAGTCAGCACATACCGCTTAGCCATGACAGTGGAGGGAGCCACCTCCTACATGTCACAATGGACCTCCTAATCCCAGATAATACATGATTCCAAATTTTCAGGATGCTAAGTCACAATTGCTGCTGCCGCCACCACCCACCACCAGTGGATAATTGACCTTTTCTTCTACCATGGCCAATCCTGAACCGTGGTAAAATTAACAAAGGAGGACAAAAGCGTTGTACACCCAAGGATTCCCGCAGATATGTGCCACCATACATACATTGTATCACACCAACAAATTCTGCAGGCCCCAAGCAGCAAGAGTGGTCCCACCACTCCTGTTCAGGGTGTCTCTGGGCTCTCGCTATTACTGCCTTGTCCTGTTAACAAAGAAAAAGAAAGAGAACAATGTAAATGCACCTATTGGGGAAACTGAGACACATACAAAAACTCTCTAAATTATTAGTTGTCCCATTACAGCCCTTCCTGGCTTTCGTCATGGACATTGTTTGCTTGGTTTAGGCGGTTACACCACCATTACACTCCAAAATCAGTAATTGCTATTGCTTGCCAAAAGGGCTTCCCATTCCACTTCCACTCCAGACCCCACAGGAGGAACCGGGTTTGTCCCAATGGGATCCAGGGGAGGTTCGGGGCCACCCAGCAAGTATTTTTCTGTGGCCCTACTGTGTATCTGGATTATGCCCTGTCTCCAAGGCACCTCCCCTCCAGCCTTGTGCCACACTGTGACTCGGGCCCCGTCAGCAGCTTGAGCCAGGGAGAGCCTTTGGAGGTATTCTCCCTTCTCAAAATCCCATGGATAGCTAGAAACCCGGATGGTCCAGGAAGGTGGCTGGTCCACAACTAAGGCCCATGATACCATGACCAGAAATCTATGTTTTGAGCTAATTGGCATGCGCCCATTTCAATTTGCCTGGTAGCTGAAGCTGGTACACTACTGGTGAGGTGCAATTTACAATGGAGTACAGACCCACCCACTTGGCGTCCAGAGTGTGGGCTGCCTTCCCCAACTTTGGCAACATTACCTTGTCTCCAATTTGCCATCCCCAGATGTCTTTAATGACGATCCCCTTATGCTTAGCCTTTTCCTTATCTAAAGCTGTTTCTGTGGCTTCATGGGTTTTCACATAGCTCCTCCCTCCACTGGGCAAAGCTGAGACTTTTTGGTTGTGGCAAACAGTAAATTTGATTATTGGAAAACACAGTGCTTACATTACATTTACATTTGTTTATTAGCAGGTTGCTAACACTTCCATCCTCCCAGAACACTTCTTCCCAGGAATTAACACATACACATTGCCCATTATACAGTACTTTGATCTCATTATCCAATTCATCCCACATACAGGATCCTAGTACAATGTCTTTACTACAGTGCTCTGGAGCAACAGGCAAGGACAAGCACACCCACTTTTGAGGAGTCCACTCGGTACAACCTCTGGTGTCCAATCGCTTCCCTTCCCTTCCCAGCCCACTGACTTGAGGTCTGGGGTAGCCAGAAGGATCCCATGTGCAATATGGAGAGTGGGCCAACTTTCCATATCTTTGCCTCCAGAGCCTGTTGGTGTGTGATTTTAACAACAATTTCCTCCAATTAAAAGGTCTGGCCTTACTATGCTAGAAACATACTGCATCCATTCGTATTCGTAAGTATCAAACAGCTCAGGTGGTAGCTAGGGGATTTCTCAGATGGCTCCTCCTTTGTTCTGTTCCACTGACTTATATATCTTTTGCATAAGGTGGGAATCCTTTGTTCTTCTCTGGGTTCCCACCCCCTCCTTCTCAATGGAAAAGCGCCAGGTTAAAGATGGATTCCAGTTCAGGTGACATGATCACATGTCACTGTAAAACCCCAAGCCTCATTCCTCCCAGCCTGACTCACAGGAGGGCCTGCCTGCAAACAGAGCCATCCACAGTCAATTGTGGCGTAGTCGAGCAGGGTCTGTGCACAGCTGATTGCTTTGAGATAGTGGCAGTGATTTTAAGTGAGTTTTAAGAGTGGTGGCTGGAGAACAGACAAAGTGGTTACTGGTTTGTTATTTTCTGTTTGCTTATTTCGGGTAAGGGAAATAGGGACAGAAAGGGAAGCAAAATAAGTAAGAGTAAAGATCAGAAGAAGCTAGAATTACACAAGTTGCAAATTGCCCAGCAAGGCTGAACACTGGGCACCGGGAAAGTCTCTTAACTAAGAAATCCCTGAGCTGAGTGCATCTCAGTTTCAGTGAACTGCAGATGGGTGTGGTCCAACCCCTGTGTCTGTGCTGAAGCTGACTGGAGTGTCTAACTTAGCAAGACAGGAGTGGAGGGGTGCCTGTTCTGGCAGGAGGGGGTTCTCTGTGGTATCCCAGCTCATCGAGTGATGGTCTAAAGGGAAAACAAATGGAAATTTATGTGCAATTCGCCCGGGAAAAGGCTGCTCTGGAAAAAGAAAAGGCTTACCAGCAAACCCTGGACTTAAAAGACAAACCAAACTGAGACCCAGAAGCACGAACTGGCTGTAATGGAGTGGAAGAGG
Source organism: Mauremys reevesii (assembly GCF_016161935.1). Lineage (NCBI taxonomy): Eukaryota > Metazoa > Chordata > Testudines > Geoemydidae > Mauremys > Mauremys reevesii. Next base: position 73,859,618 of record NC_052629.1, read on the forward strand.
TGCACAGAAACATGTATCCTGGAGCTGGAAGCTGGGGTCCTGGTGACTTCTGCGGTGGGAACAGACCTCAAGGACTCTGTAGCTAGAAGCAAGCCCAACCTGAGTGAAGGGGGGGGGGCAGGGATTTTGCTTGCAAGTGAAAGGTCTGTCATAGCTGGTAGCTATGAGCCCACAGCTGGATCAGGGTCTCTTTCCCTTTTGGGGGACACAGGAGTGTCTGCCCCAAAGGGGAGCCCAAAGAGAAATTTTAAGTATATTGCCTCCACCATAGTCAGTGTCCAAGTCTCCAGCAGGAAGTTCAGGAGGAGGGTGTGACATTGCACTCTATATGATTTTATGGAAGTATGCTGATGAGTGTGAATATAATGTAACTAAAATGTGCTTCATGCAAAAGGTCTCTTGTAAGGTACCATTACAAAGCTTATAATCTCCTGAGAGTGGTCATCCTATTTGTAGAAATGTATCACTCTTGTATCTGAAACTAGAAATATGAAATATAACTGAGAGCCTAGTGTAATTATGCAAAGTGTGGGCCATTAATGGCGGTTTGGAATCGTGATGGCTCCCATCAACCAGGACAACTGACTATGGATGGCTCTGTTTTACTTGTAAGTCTTCCTGTATACCTGTGTGCTGGCAAGTGGATAATGAAGGATGAGGGACAAAGGATTCCCGCCTTATGCAAAAGATATATAAGTGGGTGGAAAATCCCCTAGCTACCACCTGAGTTGGAACAAGGGCTGTACCAGGGGAAAGAACTGTGCCCAGACTAGGAAGGCATCCAGTCTGTGAAATAAACTTATTGAAACATCTCTGAGGGTGAGATTTTATCTGTACTCAGTTTTCTTACTGTATTAGACTCAGACTTGTGTGTTTTGCCTTCCTGCACACAGAGCCATCCACAGTCAGTTGTCCTGGGTGATGGGAGCCATCAAGATTCCAAACCACCATTAATGGCCCACACTTTGCATAATTATACTAGGCCCTCAGTTATATTTCATATTTCTAGTTTCAGATACAAGAGTGATACATTCATACAAATAGTATGCTAATTGTAAACAGTAAACAGTAGATTATAAGCTTTGTAATGATATCTTACAAGAGACCTTTTGCATGAAGCATATTCCAGTTACATTTTACTCACTCTATTGGCATATTTTCATAAAATCATATAGAATGCAACGTCACAAACCCCACTCCAGATCGGACTCCAGGCAGAGTGACCGGCACCGGTTGGGACAGAGCCACCATTCCACTCTGTCCTGGTCGCCTGGGAGCAACCGCTCAGGATCCAGCCCTGGTTCAGAGTGAGGTTCCCTGATGGCAGGACAAGCTCCAGTACCAGCTACATTGTTGGCACTGAAACTGGCACTGTGGTATTCATGGAACCTGTGGGGGTTCACCCAGCCCTCCGAGGCCACCCGCTCGGTGTCCAGAGCCTTGGAGAGACCAGCTGCCTGTCCTCTTCTGGTGCACGAAGCCTCGAGCGCAAGGACCCCGCAGGCCCAAAAGGGAACGGGAGCAAGCCGCTGGGCCACCAATGGTTGTGGAGGACCCTACTGTACCGGCATCTTTGTTGTCGCCAGATGAGGCTATAACGGGGCCCCCTTCCCCAGTTCTTCTGGATGACCATCAAGCCCTCTTGGGATGCTATGACTTTAACATGTGGCAAGCCATGGCCAAGTTCAAGGGCTCTCTTCCTGAGGCTTCTAGGAAGAAGTTCTGAGCAATTATGGAGGAGGTCATGATTGTGGCCAGGACGACGCTCCAGGCAACGTTGGATACGGCAAACACTGCCGCCCGAACCATGGCCTTGGCTGTCACCATGCGCCAGGCATCCTGGCTGCTCCTCTCTGGCTTGTCCATGTAGACTCAGCAGTCGATGCAAGACCTTCCCTTCAGCAAGCAAGCCCTGTTTGCAGAACAGATGAACAATAAGCTCCATGGCCTAAAGGACTCCTGCACAACACTTAAAATGCTGGGCTTGTATGTTCCCAGCCCTGCCCACAAGCGGTTCAAGCCACAGCAGCCTCAGGGCCAGGGGAGCCACTCTCACCAGGAGGTTCCCCATAAGAAATCCAGAGACTACAAGAGGCATCCTAGCCAACAGCCTTCACAGGCTTCTCAGTTGAGCTCTACCTGCAACAAGCAGGCGGGCAAGCGCTCGTTTTGAGAGTACACCCAAGGGCGACCTACCGAACTGTTCCCAGGATCCTTCCTCCCTCCCCTATTTTTACCAACCAGCTTTCTCCTTTCCTTCCTGCATGGGCATCTATAACATCGGACCGATGGGTTCTCAGTACGGTGGCATGGGGTTACACCCTTCAGTTGCTTTCTAGCCCTCCTTCCAACCCCCCACTCCCACGTCCCTCTTCAGGGACCTTTCTCATAAGGGGTTACTGCAGCTAGGTGTGGTGGAGGTCGTTCCTACGGTGTACAGGAACAAGGTGTTCTATTCCCATTACTTTTTAATACCAAAGATCAAGGGCGGTCTGCGACGTATCCTGCAAGACTTGAACCGCTTCCTAGCAAAGCTTAGGTTCCTCACGGTCTCCCTGGCCTCCATCATCCCCTCCCTGGATCCGGGAGACTGGTACGCTGCCCTCAGTCTGAAAGATGCGTACTTCCACATCGCCATCTTCGAGACACAGATGCTTCCTCCGGTTTACAGTAGGTCCCAACCACTATCAGTTTGTGGTCCTCCCATTTGGCCTAGCAACAGCACCGCGGGTATTTACCAAGTGCATGTCGGTAGTGGCAGCTTACCTCAGACTTCAGGGTGTCCAGATCTACTCATACCTTGACGACTGGTCAAGGGCAGCTCCAGGTCCAAAGTCATGTCGCGATGCTCTTAGCCACTTGCCATCGCCTCGGCCTGTTGGTAAATGACAAAAAATCCCCATTAGTTCTGATACAGAGGATAGAGGAACCAGGGCCTGGCGCACTCCTCTATCAAGTTGCATGTGGCAGCCATTTCTGCCTTTCATCCGCCACTCAAGTGGCAGATGGTGTTCTCCCATGATATGATGGTCAGGTTCCTCAGAGGTCTTGAGAGACTTTTTCCTCAAGTTTGGTCTCCGGCCCCTCAGTGGGGGTCTCAACTTGGTTCTGTCCAGGCTCACAGGTCTGCCCTTTGAGCCTTTGACCTCGTACTCCCTGTCTCATGTATCATGGAAGGGAGCTTTCCTGGTGGTGACATCAGTGAGGCAAGTCTCCGAGCTGCAAGCCCTGACCCTCAGAACTGCCATGCACGGTCTTCTGTAAGGACAAGGTTTCGCTCCGGCCCCACCTGGCCTTCCTTCCCAAGGTGGTGTCTAGTTCCCACATGAGCCAGGACTTCCGGTCTTCTGCCCTAAGCCCCATGAGACTAGTGGAGAGAAGCGCCTTCACGCTTTGGATAGAAGAAGGGCCCTGGCTTTCTACCTAGATCGGACAAAGCCTTTCCGTAAGTCAACTCAGTTTTTCATCTCTACTGCTGTTAGGATGAAGGGCCTCCTGGTGTCCACGCAGAGGATTTCTAACTGGATCACCTCTTGCGTTCAGACCTGCTACTAGTTAGCGGGAGTCCCTCTGCCGCCAATCATCAGAGCCCACTGGACCAGAGCACAGGCATCTTCGGCAGCCTTCCTGGCACACTTCCCGATCCAGGACATCTATGGAGCCGCAACGTGGTCCTTGATGCACACGTTCACAGCCCACTATGCCATCACGCAGCAGGCCAGGGATGACGCTGGGTTCGGCAGAGCTGTGTTGCAATCTACACGTCCGTGAACTCCTTACCCACCTCCTGGGGCACTGCTGGGAGTCACCTAAGTTGAATGGATGTGAGCAAGCACTCAAAGAAGAAAAGACAGTTACCTTTCAAAACTGGTGTTCTTTGAGATGTGTTGCTCATGTCCATTCCACAACCTGCCAGAAACACCAACAGTGGGGAAGGAAGGCAAGAAGGAGTTCCCAGAGCCAATCCCCTACAGATACCACTGAGGGAAAAACTTTCAGCACCGGTGCATGTGGCGAGCACACACACCTAAGTTGAATGGACATGAGCAACACATCTTGAAGAACACCAGTTACAGAAAAAAATATTATTTTTCCCCCCAGGGATACATTACATAACACCCTTTGGGTAAATATCACACCAACAGTGTGCCAGATAGCACTGTGATGCTTTTAGGGTCACAGCTCTCCCTAGGCAAAGCTCAGAACCACCACTCCAGCCTCATCCTCCTTGACCTGTCATCTGCATTTGACACCCCAACCAGTCTCCTCCTCTTGAAACCTTGTCTTCTCTTGTCGTCTCCTTGTTCCCCTCACACCTCTTTAATCACCCTTCAGAATGCTCTAGGAGGATCCTCCTCACCCCAACTCATATCCATTCAGAATGGTGCTGGAGAAGAAACGTCCGTAAAGCTACCTCATTATCCTCAAACATGAATTGTGAGGAAAGGTTGAAAGAAATGGGCATGTTTAGTTTTGAGAAAAGAAAATTGAGAGAGGACCTGATAAGTCTTCAAAGATGTTAAGGGCTGTTAGAAAGAGGATGGTGGTTGTAGCGGGGTGGTCACCGGCTCCTGCCCTGAGAGATTTAAGTCAGCCCTGGGAGAGGGCTGTTGCAGGAGAAAGCACCTACGAGGCTGATTGGCGAAGCAGCTGCAGCTGGACCACGTCCCATCCAGGCCTCAGCTGGCCCTATAGAAGAGGTTGGGAGCGAGGAGTTCAGCAGACTCCCTCTAGCTTCTGAGAGGGAGGGACCTGGCTGCAGAGTACCTGAGTAGAGCAGGGCTGGGGAAAGGCAGAGGATCTGGGAAGCTCCAGCCTGGAAAGCCCCAGGCTGCAGCCTAGCAGAAGGCCAACAGGTACTAGGGGTTGCAGAGGGCAGCCCAGGGGTAGGCAAAGGCAGAAGGTTCAAACCCAATCTTGCCTGTGATGAGTGGCTTATACTGCAGTCTGCCCCAGGACGCAGGGGCTAGATGATGACGGGCAATAGCCTTATATGGGGGAGGAGTGTAGGGGAATGCAGTTCCTGATATTTTTCTGCCTTTACAGCACTTATTTTGGTTTCCTGTCCCCTTTTCCATCCCTGTTTTTGATGTTTCTCTCTCTCTCTCCCCCAGCAGGTGACTGGATGGTGAGTGAGAATCAGGAGCAGAATCCTCAACAGGCAGATGCTAAGCAAGTGGAACTGCACAGAGCATTATCACAAGGATCTAAAGGAATTGTGTCCAGGAGTCGTGAGCAGGGAAAAGTTTGTGAGAGTCAGCACAGGTCAAAAAGGCAGCAGGGAAACCAGCCAGGGGAGAAACTGAGTAAATCTACAAATAGTCCAGGAACTCACAAGCACCTTAAGGAAACCAGAGCCCAGCAAAGAATCCCCACAGGAGAGAAAAACAACATGTGCACTGAGTGTGGGAAAAGCTTCAGTAGCCCCTCAAAGCTTATTAGGCATGAGAGAATCCACACAGGAGAGAGACCCTATACCTGTTCTGAGTGTGGGAAAAGCTTCAATGATATGTCCCCCCTTATTAGACATGAGAGGGTCCATATAGGAGAGAGACCTTATGAATGCTGTGAGTGCAGAAAAAGCTTCACTCAGAGTTCAGCACTTATTAGACATCATAGAATCCACACAGGAGAAAGACCATATGAATGCTCAGAGTGTGGGAAAAACTTCAATGACAACTCACACCTTCTCAGACATGAGAGAATTCACTCGGGAAAAAGAGCCTATAAATGTTCAGTGTGTGGGAAAACCTTCACTTACCGCTCGGGCCTTATTACACATCAAAGGAAACAGACCCTATGCATGCTGGGAGTGTAGGAAAATCTTCACTGACTGACCAAGGCTTATTTGTCTTCAGAGATTCCACTCAGGAGAGAAACCCTATAAATGCTCAGGGTGTGGGAAGAGTTTTTATGTGTGCTCACACTGTGTTGAGCATCTGAGGATCCACAAGAGTGACAAACACAATAAAAAACTTGCCTAGGGCTGACAAAATATGTTTTCTTTAATACTTTGGTTAATTCCCACATAGTGAACTCTAAGGTTTTTTGCACCATTTGCTTCACCATGGTCTGTCAGGTCCCCCAGGTGAGTTACCTGCTTTTGCCAACATACAGTGGTTGAAGTTTTCAAACATGTTTCTGCATAAAGTAACCTGACCGCCACCATTTTTCCTAGTTTAAAGAAACCTGGAGTATCACTTTTATACTATTCCTCCCACTGCAAAGTGATGGTTAGTCACTGAGTTCCCTCTTTGGGGACAGATTGTCTCATTCCCAGTTGTTCTCATGTTACCCTGGGTTGTGCAGAGCAGCATTCCTTTTTTGTACTGTTTTTATTCATTTAAAATATATTTAAATATAACCAAGAGCAGGGACAGGCAAAAGAATGTTGTTTCAGCTTCTGTTAGACCGGAAGGTGATGGTGTGAGTTGGAGGGATTCTCTCCTTCCCCAGCACCCGAGTAGTGTCAGCTTCTGTCTGAGCCATGTAATATTTATCTTCTCCACATTCTAATTCTCCACCTACCAAAGTGTCACATTGATGCCATATGCTCAACTCTGTGATTCAGAATTGTGCTTTGAAATCAGACTCAATAGTGCTGCAGATGAATGTGTCACACATCTGGAAAGGAAATTTGAATGGATCCCAAACAGAATGTGATCATTTTTAGTCTAAATCCCAGTTTCCGTGTGTGTGTGTGTGTTTTTTTTTCTCTCCGTGTGATGTCCCAGCTCTGTGCAGGTAGCTGACTCAGCAGACATTGATAGAACTACCCAGAAAGAGCAGAGACTCGGTTCGGTGGTGAAGGTGCTCGGCGAGGTTTATTGTTAATGAAGCACGGTCCTAGCGCCCCATAGATCCTACAGATATGCTAAGACATATATGCCCGTTACAAGAGACTAGCTCAGTCAGCAGCAGGACTTTCTGCTGCCCCTGTGGCTGGACGAAGGGTTAAGACGAGATACCCCGACATTTATAAACAATTTATGTACCATCTTACAAGTTTCATTACATTGCTTTACCACCTCCTCTTGTTTCTGATATCTTGGACAAAACATCCCCATTCATTATTTTGTCAAACCATCTCATCTTGTATTTGATTGGGATGTATCTGTACTAGCTGGAATATATTGACATAAATGTCAAGTATGTTTTTATGTTGCCAAGGCCAGGCCTCCTCTGGTTCACAACCTTTGATTGGGGCCTCAGATCTTGTGCAAGGCCCAGTGCTCAAGGCCCAGTGCTCACTTGCTCTCGCTCTCTCTCTCTCTCTCTACTACCCCATGTATTAGCTAGGCCACTTCTGGACTTTTTCCTGATTGGTTGGAATTGTGTGCAGATGGGAAGGTTGGCTGCTTTTTCCCCATTATGATTGTTAATACTTTTGTAAATTACATGATTTAATAATAATGAGACAGTGCTCAGTGAAGGAGGTATCAGAGGAGAAGACAATGGAAGAATCATGTAACCTGCTCTGGAATTTTACTTTATATGAAACTGGAAGTGTCTTATACCTCTCTGAGATTTTTTTTTCCTCCTCTTTCCTGAAGGCCATTTGGTCACATAACTAGATAGTAGTTTTGTTTGACAGATTGTAGCTCAGATTTATTGGGAATTTTTAGACAAGTGACCATTTGCTAAAATAGTCATTTCTTGCTTTGTTTTTCTTTCTCCCCGTCCTTCCATGATGGCATGGAGAAAAGGTGAAGTGCAGTTCAACGAAGAGAATACTCCCATCTATTGCACCTGCTACGCAGGACTCATTAATATTTTTTAATCTCCAATCTGAAATGATGAACAAGAGCAGACTCCAATAGTACAACTAACCGAAGTAACTGTGTATGTTCACAGTGTTCAGTTGTGTAGGTCATATTGTCAGATCCTCCAATGACCGACTGAATTACGCAGTAAGTAACTTGAAACTAGGTAAAATGTCGGTCTTTGATTCCCAAAACAGTTATAATTCAGGTCTCACAGCAGGTTACCCATGAAGCTAATCTCCTAAATAATCTTATTATTTGGAAAAGGATATCCCTAACTATGCAGATGTAAATAGAAATGGTGTGTTTGCTGAACTCATTCTTTGTATGTGCTGCAAATATGGATAAAATGACATCTTTCTTGAAGCAGAAAAATAACTATTATGATAAATTTCAGAGTAGCAGCCATGTTAGTCTGTATCCGCAAAAAGAACAGGAGTACTTGTGGCACCTCAGAGACTATTTGAGCATAAGCTTTCGTGGGCTACAGAGAAATCACATCTCTGGTAGCTTACAGAGATTCTGATCCAGATCTGTACATAGTTCCTAATTTTTAAGATGTGGCATCATATTAAAAGCAGCAAAGAATCCTGTGGCACCTTATAGACTAACAGATGTTTTGCAGCATGAGCTTTCGTGGGTGAATACCCACTTCTTCGGATGCAAGCAGTGGAAATTTCCAGGGGCAGGTGTGTAGATAACCTCGTTATCTCTAGCCTGCTTCTTGCTGGCTTATATATACACACCTGCCCCTGGAAATTTCCACTGCTTGCATCCGAAGAAGTGGGTATTCACCCACGAAAGCTCATGCTGCAAAACATCTGTTAGTCTATAAGGTGCCACAGGATTCTTTGCTGCTTCTACAGAACCAGACTAACACGGCTACCCCTCTGATACTTGACATCATATTAAAGAAATAAATTAGGTATATGTCTGGGGAATCCATTCTTCACTAGCACTGCTGAAATTGTGGGTGGTTTGGTAAGGAATTCTACTACAGATAAGTTAAATTTATCCTGCCCTAGGCCAAGAACTTGGCAAGAACCTAGAGAGAAATAGCAGCCGCCTAGTTGTTTGTTTTCACCCGGGAGAAGGAAGCTGTGGTTTAGTGTGGCACAGATAAAACTGTTTACAACGTCACTGTGTTGAGTGGCACAGATTACAGCCCCAAAGGATGCCATGGTGAGATTGGGAACAATTGTCCTTTATTATTTGTATCCAGTGTTTCATGAGGCAAAGTGAGAAAGAGTTTATGCCTTCAGAGGACATTCCTTCCCTATGGGTCCCAATCTGGCTGCCTTGCTGGATAAGAAGCACTTCCATGCTGTGCAAGTGGTAATAGCCAATGAGGGAATGAATGTGTCAGACTGCAGGATACGTGAATTTTGAGTCCTGATTCTATGTGTTGGTTTCTTAGGCTATGTCTACAGTACAGAGTTTTGTTGTCAAAAGTTATGCCTCTTTAATTAAAGCACTGTTGCGTGCCCACACTACGCTCCTTGTGTTGCTGAAGCGCATCCACACTAGCAGCTCTTGCATCAACACAGAGAGGTGCAACTGGCCATAGGGTGCTTTGGGAAGGGTTTGCAGTGCTTCGTGGGGCAGGTACAGCATCACAGGATGCAGATTTCTCAATCCCATCCATTTCATGGACATCTTACTAGATTGCCAGCTGCTTTTCAACTGAAGTGGGGGGTGGAGCAGAGGGACGAGCGTGTGACAGGGAGTGTGTGTGGTGGAAAGGGAGACAGTGTGTGTGTTGTGGAAGTGAGCGGGGAGGAAGTATGTATGTGAGAGACAGAATATGTGTGTGTTGGGGGAGAGTGTTGGCATGCTGTCTCTTTAAATTCAGATAGCAGCTTGAGCAACCAATTCTGAGGCAGGGGAGGGAGATTGCACAGCAGTCTCGCCACATACCCCTCGCAGCAGCAGCCCATTCTGCCAGGGAGAGCAACATTCCAGATTAATGGTTCTGATTCCCTCCGAGTTCTCCCACAGCCTCCCCTTTTTGAAGTTAAATGCTACTGTGGTGGGCTTCTTTGGTATTTCCCACCCAACAAGGATGTTAAATGTAATTACATCATGGTTGCTATTACCGAGGAGTTCAGCTATATTCACCTCTTGGACCAGATTGTGTGTTCCATTTAGGACTAAATCAAGAATAGCCTCTTCCCTTGTGGGTTCCAGGACTAGCAGCTCCAAAAAGCAGTCATTGATGGTTTCTATAAATTTTATCTCTGCATCCCATCCTGAGATGACATAGAATCGTAGGACAGGAGGGACCTCGAGAGGTCATCTAGTCCAGTCTCCTGCACTCATGGCAGGATTAAGTATTACCTAGACCAGGGGTCAGCAACCTTTCAGAAGTGGTGTGCCGAGTCTTCATTTATTCACTCTAACTTAAGGTTTCACGTGCTAGTAATACATTTTAACCTTTTTTAGAAGGTCTCTTTCTAGAAGTCTATAATATATAACTAAACTATTGTTGTATGTAAAGTAAATAAGGTTTCAAAATGTTGAAGCTTTATTTAAAATTAAATTAAAATGCAGAGCCCCCCGGACTGGTGGCCAGGACCCAGGCAGTGTGAGTGCCACTGAAAATCAGCTCGCGTGCCACCTTCAGCACCTGTGCCATAGAATCATAGAATTCAAGATCAGAAGGGACCATTATGATCATCTAGTCTGACCTCCTGCAAGATGCAGGCCACATAAGCCGATCCACCCACTCCTTTAGCAAGCGACCCCTGCCCCATGCTTCGGAGGAAGGCGAAAAACCTCCAGGGCCACTGCCAATCTACCCTGGAGGAAAATTCCTTCCCGACCCCAAATATGGCGGTCAGCTGAACCCCGAGCATGCGGGCAAGACTCTCCAGCCATACCCTCTGGAAAAAGGTTAAGAATATCATATCATTGACCCATTGTACTATTTACCAGTGTGGCACTTAATTGACCTATTGACTAAGCCTGTTATCCTATCATACCATCTCCTCCATAAACTTATCTAGCTTAATCTTAATGTCATGGAGGTCCTTCGCCCCCACTGTTTCCCTCGGTAGGTTGCCTACCCCTGAGCTAGACCATCCCTAACACGTGTTTTGTCTAAACTGTTCTTAAAAATCTCCAATGATGGAGATTCCACAACCTCCCAGGGCAATTTATTCCAGTTTATCCACCCTGACAGTTAAGGAAGATTTTCCTAATGTCCATCTTAAACCACTTTTATTGCAATTTAAGACCTCTGCTTCTTGTCCTATCCTCAGTGATTAAGGAGAACAATTTTTCTCCCTCCTTCTTGAACAAACTTTTATGTACTTGAAAACTGTTATCATGTCCCCTCTCAGTCTTCTCTTCTCCAGACTAAACAAACCCCATAGGTCATGTTGAGATGACATGCACTCAGGCACTATGGGGATAGTTAAAATCCCTCATTATTATTGAGTTTTCTGTATTTTTTATTTTCAATGTCCGCTGTTAAATCTCTGCTTATTAAAGCATTGAAAATGTCTGTATCGGTGTTATAGGGGAGAAAGTGCCTTTTTCTTGAATTTTTTCTCAGAGGAAAATATTCCCATGTATTCAAATGTGTAATGAAGTGTCACATTCTTCTCCCCATTCACCAGGAGCAATGTGGATGATAGGTTTTCACACAGAAGGTTCCCTGACAAGATATTTCCAAGTCCCAGAGATGTGTGAAGAGAAAATGGGAATGATTCACCCACAAGCTGCCCAGCCACAGACTCTGTGACAGGTCATGTTAAAACCTGTTGTGTCAGCTGGGAAAAGGGCCACACATGGGCAGTTATTTTAAGATTCACTAGAGGATTTGCCAGCGGGGAGGCTGTAGGTCACATGCGAAGGCCAGGATGTCACTGGGGTCTAGGCAGGGGCTGCAGTAGGGGGAGTCTGGCACTTGGTCAAAATGAAACTGGAAGAAAAAAAAACTTGTTTCAGCAAAAGACTTGTGTTTGTCACTGAGGCCCCTCCCAGACTTAATCCTCTTCTGTGAAAATCTCTATCTGCCCTGGAGCTCAGAGAGACAACCCCCTCCCTCCCTGCAGATTTTCAGGTTTTGCTCATTTTTCTTGGTCTTGCACAAATATTTTTGTGATCGCAACAATAAGAGAAATTTAAAGAAGAAAAAAGGCAGAACAAACAGAAACCTCTCTGTGACGGGTTGGATCACAGAAACCCCCTTGGGGCTGTTACCAAAATATTGGGTCCGTTTAGCTGAGAGCTAATAACAGCCTGACAGGGATAAGGAAATATTGCTTTATTTTGCAGAAAAAAAGGAGAGTTCTGTACTCAGGTACAAAGAACTCTGCTTTATACAAATTTTACAAATTTTTTATATACTTTTAGACAAAGACCGTGCCATGTTAACACTTTATTTGTGGTTGCCAGACTTCGTGAAACCGTTATTTGGTCAGTGCAAACCGGCTTGGGGCTAGTTTTTTTTGCTTTAAGGCAGCAGGAGAAAAGACAGTTTAAAAGTTTAGGTTATTGTGTACGTGAGGCTTTTGCTTCCCTCTACTGGCTGTTTGCTAGTTATTAAGGGGGGCCACCAGTAACTTTTACAGTTTTCCCTTCGGGCCTGGCAAGCCTACATTGTCAGGCCCGTTATGCAATTTGCGGTCTAGTTGGAGGGACAGGAATTGGGGTTTTGTTTGGACAGAAGAGCTTCTGGTCACAGCATTACACAGACATTTTGCACATTGAATTATTATTTAAATAACATATAAAAAGAAAAGGAGGAAAATAATTTATTTAACAATTGTTTGGAAGAAACTTTTACTTTTTATTTATACACCTTTTTTAACTATAAGCACAAACATTTTTATTATACAGTACATTAGTTTTATTATTTAATGTATGCTACGTATACCCTTTTATTAAAATAACTTATTACAGAGCTTTGGAGCAACAAGCCAGGACAAGCACACACACTTTGAGGAGTTTATTTAATACAACCTCTGGTGTCCAAAAGCTTCCTACCATTTCCAGCTCTCTGGCTAGAAATCTGAGGTAGCCAGAAGGATCCCATGTACAATATGGGGAGTGGGTTAACTTTTCATGTCCTTGCTTCCAAAGACTGTTGGTATGCAAATTTTAATAACAATTTTTTTAATTAAAAGATTTGGCTAATGAAGTTATTTTTTTTTAGTCTTAAGGAAATGTATTAGACTTTAATATATTACATTTTCTTGATTTATTTAAACATTTTGTATTTTAAGTTGAATAAAACAAATATTTGCATTTTAATGTAACCCTTCTGTTTGATTTTAAACTAGACTATTTTATGAAAATATTAAACACAACAATTCTGGCCACAAGACAAACACCACAAGACAGGACATAGAACACAAAACATAATTCCTATTGTGCCAGTAAATGCATGGTACGTTAAATGCTGTTCAGCTGACATCAGTTTTCTCTGATTATCTGAAAGACAAAAAACAGAGGTCTACCCCTTCTGGGCAGTCAATCATTGCTTAAAATATACAAATACCCTTGTTGATTTCAGGCAAAACAGAGGAATTACCCCATATTTCCTTGTATTTGTTTTATAGGCAGCCCAGGTTTCAGTGGCTTCTACCTTATCAGATAATTTGCATTAATACAGATGCTTTCTGGCTTGCTTCTGAATCCAAAGCTATCCACAGCTGTCTTGATTTAGGGGAATACTGAAAAAGGCATTACACAAATCTATTATTGAATAACAAATGGTACCTGCTGAAATGGCAGTCAGGATAGTGTGAGGGTTTTCTCTGAGACCCACCCATCTGTCTTCTGACACTCACACAGAGAATTAAACAGAGAGCAGAGGGAATTATGGTCTAATCCAGGATTTTTTACTTCTACTGACACTGACCGCTACAGGGGACGGGACAGAAGGATCTTAATTCGACCTCAGAGCTTCCTCGCACGCTATGGCTTCCACCCTGAGGAATTACGAACAAGAAGCTGAGTTCCGCCCACACACCTAACGCCCAAATGTTTTAAAGGAGAAAAACATTAATTGGTTAACCAGAACAGAACAGAACCAGAACCAGATAGTGTTTCCTTATCCTATTAGGACTCACCTTATCAGAACACGAACTCCAGGGGCCGCGGTGAAGCAGAGAAAGAGGGGCTAAACACCCCGTTGGCGCTGTTCCCAGTTCGCCACAGCCGTCCGGAGTCCAATGTCCGAGCTAGGAGTGTCCCGTCTGGGGTTGCCAGAAACTGTTACCGAAATATCAGGTCCGTCTAGCTGAGAGCCAATAACAGCCTGACAGGGATAAGGAAAGATTGCTTTATTCTGCAGAAAAAAGGAGAGTTCTGTACTCAGGTACAAAGAACTCTGCTTCATACAAATTTCACGAACTTTTTATACGCTTTTAGACAAAGACCGTGCTGTGTTAACACTTCATTGGTGGTTGCCAGAAACCATTGTCTGGTCAGTGCAAACCGGCTTGGAGCTAGTTCCTTCTGCTTCAAGGCAGCAGGAGAAAAGACAGATCAAAAGTTCAGGTTACTGTGTACGTGAGGCTTCTGCTTCCCTCTACTGGCTGTTTGCTAGTCATTAAGGGGGGCCACCAGTAACTTTCACAGGGATGCCAACTGATGTGCCAAGACTACTTCTGCCCCTGCTTTCCTGCCCTGGCAGCTTGGGACTTCAGTGCCCTGCCTGGTCTGAGCCAGACCCACTAGCTTGCTGCAAACCCAGACCCAGGTCTGAACCACATCCCCTAACAGCTGTAGACTTAATTGAAAGCAGCTTAAGAAGTGTTCCTGTCTTTAACACTCAGATGCCCAACTCCCATTGGAGCCCAAACCCCAAATAAATCAGTTTTACCCTGTATAAAGCTTATATGTGGTAAACTCATAAATTGTTTGCCCTTTATAACACTGATAGAGTGATATGCACAGCTGTTTGCACTACAGGTTTTAATACATACTCTGGGTTAATAAGTAAAAAGTTATTTTATTAAATACAGAAAGTAGGATTTAAGTGGTTTCAAGTAATAGCTGATAGAACAAAGTGAATTATCAAGCAAAATAAAATAAAACAGACAAATCTATGTAAGAAAACTGAATGCATATAAAATCTCACCCTGATTGGTGTTCCAGTAAATTTCCTTTTACAGACTAGTCTAGTCTGGGTCCAGCAATCACTCACACCCCCTGTAGTTACTGTCCTTTGTTCCAGTTTCTCTCAGGTATCTTTGGGGGTAGATAGGCTATCTCTTGAGCCAGCTGAAGATCAAATGGAGGGGTTTCCCAGGGGTTTAAATAGACTTTCTCTTGTGGGTGGATACCCCTCCCTTACCCTATGTAGAATTCCTGCTACAAGATGGAGTTTGAGAGTCACATGGGCAAGTCACATGTCCATGTATGACTCAGAACTTACAGGTAGCAGCCATGGTTCACATGCTATCTTGAACGTCCTTGTGTAGACTTCTTGTGTGGATTGGAGCCTTCCAAGATCCATTGTCCGTTAAGTGTTTCTTGATTGGGCACTTAAGTTTCAAATTCCTTTTTAAAGAAGATGACCAAATACCTTACTAAGGTTATTTAAAATCAAACATACAGCCAATATTCATAACTTTGAATACAACAGTGACACATGCATACAAATAGGATGAATATATTCAGTAGATCATAACCTTTACATGGATGTGTTACATGGCATATCTAGCATAAAACATATTCCAGTTATGTCATATATACATTCATAAGCATATTTCTATAAAGCATTATGGGGTGCAACATCACACCCTCTTCTACAGTGGGTGTGTTTTTACTGAAACGCCTAGCCACTAAACCTCAGCACTGCACTGGCCAGGAATCAAACCATTGCTTTCTGAATGGCAGGGGAACATCAGCACTGAACCACCAATGCTGTAACTATGCTGCTTGACTAGTTCCAGCTCTTCGTTGCTCAGTATTCCATGCAGATTTACTTTTTATCCAAAATTTCCCCTGTGGGGCCTCAGCCAAGACATGTTTCATTCTCCCCTTTCCAGAGGCAGCTATATCCCTTGAAACCCTTTTGAATTTACCATGTACCTGAGTGCCTTTTGGCCTCTGAGTAAAGCATGAAAAGGAAAGAAATGTGTTGCCCACCCTCACTGAAGTGTGAATTCAGCACCTGCAGATCATGAGACTGACACTGTACAGCACTGAGCTGGTTCTATGGTGTCATGGTGTGCATCCTGGACTATGAATTCAGAGAGCTTAGCTCAACTCTCACTTCCTGGATTTCTGCCTGGACTTCATTCAGCTTTAAAGAAAAGCACCTAGGAATCAGTGATCCACACTTTGTATTCCCCACACCTGTCCCAAAAATCACTGAAAATACCTGCCAAAATGATGGGGGAGTGACAATGACTCCAGAGTTAAGGTGGATGGATCTGATCAGTTCTTAAGTGCGCTTTCTCTCTATAGGTTGCTTTTTAAAAGACTGAATGGATTGCATTTTATTTGTTTGAAATTATTAATTCTCAAAATAAATGAAGTCTATTTTATAATAGGTGAATATTATTATACTTGGCTATTTTTCATCATCTTAATTATTGACAGGACAATAAATCAGCTCTGTCTTTATCATCCAGATCCCCCTGGAAAGAGAAGCCAGTTCTCAGGTGGCTCTGAGTCCCTATGGGAGGATCAGCCACATTCTCTGGGGACATTTCCTATGTATCAGTATCAACAGATTCAAGCAGCAGTAGCAGCCCATAGTGGGATAAAATTCAGGGGTAGAATTGCAGTTTGAACCTGGCTCAATTGTTTGTAAAGCAGCACTTTGCCTCATTACACCAGCACAGGGACCTGATCTGTATTGCCTGGGCTTGGGGTTAAATTCTCCCCTGGGATGTGTCAAAGCCCTCGAGGGGTAAATGAATGTTCTCATTGAATGTTCCCCTGTTCTTGCATTAAGAAGAAGAGCAGCAGATCACTTTGATATTATTTTATTTAATGTCACTCTGGATGTTTTCATTATTCCTGTAACTGTCAGCTCCTTTCCCTGAACTGGGCTGAAGTCTCAGGCTTCAGTAACACACTGGAGCAGGGAGTTAAACAGGTTCATGACCACCAAGGATTCACTCACCTGATACAAAGTGTGCATATTCAAGGCTGTTTCTCCTTGAAGTGGGCTCTGGATTCTCCTGTTTCTCTTTCTTTTCATTAAGAAGTCAGCTGAGGCTTCACACCCGCTGCTAGGATGTATTTTTTCAGCATCATCAACCATGTCAAAGTGTCTGGCCATGTGGCCCAATGAAGAAGGTATCTGACTCCTCAGCAGGAAAGTGACGGTTTGAGTCCTGGTATGGGGGTGTTCTTTGCTTCACAGCTTGCCTCTGCTGAATGGCTCCAGGATCCAGCTCTGAAAAGAGGAATGAAAGAAATTGCTGGGGAAGATGAAATACCCCCGAGGCATCTCAGGATGTCTATGTAAGTCCCTTGCCCACTGGGTACTGTGGTGCGGGGATGGGTATATACCCCAAGAGCATCAGTGCCTGCCATGTCTCTCCCATCAACCAGGCCCATCTGTGAGCTGCGGGGCCATATTGGGCTCCTGAGCAGATGTCCCATGCTCCCTAGGGCCCAAAGGCCGCAAAGCCTGCATGGTGTCAGTGTGTGGGGCTGGTGTTGGGGAATGTGCCAGGACAGGGGATGCTGTGATGGTGCCTCTGGCTCTGCAGAGAAGGGGTGGCAGTAACAGCATCCCCCCACCCATGTTAGTGTTTCTCCCCCAGCCCAATCTCCCCTCTAAGTACTGACCTCCCCCAACTCATCTGAGAGCTGCTACCCCCTCCTTCTGAGCACCAGGTTCCCCCTGGCTCAGAGGGTGGGATCAGACCCCCCTTTGGCTCTCAGAGCTGCCTTTCTAGCCGCACTGGGAGTCTCTGGAGGCAAATTGGGACTTCCACGGATCTGTGACACCGGCCACCTGGGATCTAATGGGGTGAAGCCAAGGGATTCTGGGGGAGGGAGGGGGACTAATGGTTTCCTGCACACTCTCGCCTAAGCCAGGCTCCTGGGGTCTCTCCCAGCTCAGGCTGAAGGATGGTGGCACAAGGAGCAGGTGGAGATGGGTATGAAAAAAGAAAAGCTCTGATGTGGTATGCACATCCTGTGCAGTCAAGAGCAATGCAGAGAATTCTTTTAGGTTCTCTGCAATGGTCCTCTCTTCACTGAGTGCTCCTTTAACACCTTGTTTATCTAGTGGCCCCACTGCCTGTTTGGCAGGCTTCCTGCTTTAAAAATGTACTGTTAGTTTTTGCATCTTTAGCAAGTTGCTTCTCAAATTCTTTTTTGGCCTGCCTTGTTATACTTTTACACTTAACCTTCCAGAGTTTGCGCTCCTTTCTATTTTCTTCATTGGGATTTGACTTCTATATTTTAAAGGATTTTCTCTCTAATTGTGAGGGACTGTATCCCACGTTCACCACTTTTACAAGACCATGAAACATTTTAAGTATGTCTTGTGAGGTATCATTTAAAAACTCATAATCTGCTCACCATTAGTGTCCCAGTAAAATATGTGTGGCACTATTATATGTAAAGTTCTTCTTTGAGTGCTGTCCCTGTGGGTGCTCCACTCCAGGTGACGGTGCGTCCCAGCACCGTTGATCGGAGATCTTCGGTATCAGTGCCTGATCGGGCACAGTGCTGTCTTGCAGCGTCATTAGGGTCTGTCTGTGCGCATGCGTCCCGCACTCCCCCCACCCCCACCAGTTCCTTCTCAACTGTCCTCGGCTGAAGACGGAACTCAGGCAGTACTCATATCTTCCCTGGTAACTGAAGGAAATAAGTAGAAATAGCTAGATAGAAATATCCCAGTTCTTTCCCTTCCTTTAGAATAGTTTGTTAGTTTAAAAAAAAAACAAAAAAAAACTTTTTTTCTCTCATGTTCATCTCCCATTGAGACTCTCCCCCAAGGCAATCATAGCTCCATGATGCTGGGGGCCCCTGGATTCAAGAAATGTGGCTTCTGCAATGAGCCTATGCCGCAGTCTGATGGACACGCACTGTGCGTGAAGTGTCTTGGTGAGACACACGTCCCTGCTAAGTGTGTCCACTGTAATAGCCTGAAAACCAGGGCTCACCGTGACAGAGACTTGCAGCTGAAAATGCTGCTTATAGAGAAATTTCTGCAGCCGCCAACAGAGACAGGCACAAGTAAACCCTCTCCCTCACACTCCTCTGCTAGGTCAGAACCGACCAGGAGTGCGGCGTCCCCCTCTCAAGCAAAGAGGCAGGAAACCTCAACCTCTCCCCCAGTGCTGATAGATTGAAAAACCGGTGCCTCTGACCACCCCAGCACCTCAGCCATGGCTCATATGGGGCACAGAAGCAGGGACCCGACTTCCCACAGCGGGCAGTTCTCCTCGGCACCAGTCCCACTGGCACTGAGGATGGACTCCGTACCGGCGGCGCATTCCACCCCGGTGCTGACAAGAACATCAGCACTGAGCCTGACGATGACCCCCCGCAGCAGACGCAGAACCTCCACAGGGCACCTATAAACGGCCGTCCCACGACCCGCAGCACCGCAGCCCACGGAGCAGCAACAGTTTTTAATCAAGGAGACATCTCTGTGGCCCCAGAGCCTGACTCTCCTCTCCTACAAACTAAGCGGTCACTCTTTGAACAGCCACTCTCGCCACCCAACCTGGCCGCCCTCACTGACAGTGAGAATGACATGCAGCAGCAGGCAGAGTTTTTCCCGCCTGACTCTCCTCCCCCACCGGAGCCATATCTATCTCAAGGCACGGCACCTCACAAGAACCAGCCTCAGTTTCTCTCCTTTGTCCCCCCATGGGCGGGGCCCCACCTTTCCTACCCTATGCAGTGGCCTCAGTGGTACTCTTGGTTGGCCCCTGCTGCCACTCCTCCTTGTAGACCCTCCACCAGGCCACAAGTCTGCTCTGCACCTCTATCTCCAGCTCCATCTACATCTAGAGCTCCTGAACTCCCCCTTGAAAATGTGGGCTACAAACCTTTCCCTGAATCACCTGCTCCTAACTCCTCATCAGCTGCAGATGAAGCTCTCATGCCACCACTTCTACAGAACGTGGACGATTTTAAGCAATTCCAGGAACTTTTCAAGAGGGTGGCACTCAGCCAGGACATTCCTTTAGAGGAAGTGCAGGAGACACAACACAGACTCCTCAAAATCCTCCAACCCTCTGTGCCCTCAAAGATCGCGCTACTCATAAACGAAGCCCTCCTGGAACCCGCTGACACTCTATAGTAGACCCCTGCCTCCATCCCACCAACATGCAAAAAGCCTGAACGTAAATATTATGTACCTGCTAAGGACATAGATTTCTTATTTTCCCACCCACAACCCAACTCTCTTGTGATGGATGCAGCGATGCACAGAACAAAACAGCCACAATACCAGCCCACTCTGCAAGACAAGGACCTCAAATGGCTTGACCTCCTGGGCTGCAAGGTTTATACCTCCTCCACTCTGCAATTCAGAATTGCAAATTACTCTGCCCTCCTCGCAAGCTATGACTACAACAACTACAACAAGCTCTTTGATTTTACCTCCCATATCTCGGAGGACAGAAGAGCAGACTTTAAATCAGTCCTTGTCAAAGGTCAACTGATGTCTTGGACGGCACTACAAGCATCCTGGACATGGTGAACACAGCAGCCCACACTACCGCCACTGTGGTGGTGATGCACAGGTCTTCCTGGCTGTCTGCATCTAGTATCCCAAAGATCTGCAGACCAAAGTGGAAGACCTTCCCTTTGATAAAGATAAACTTTTTTTCCAAAAAAACTGATGAAGTCCTTCACACCATGAAAGACTCTAAGGTCCTCTGCGCACACTGGGGATATACCCATCCCCTCCCAGGAGACAACGGTATCAACCTTATCAGAGGTCCTATGCACAACAATATCACTGGCCCCATTCCAGATCGTATGATAGTGGGAAAGAACCGCAACACACCTCCCAGGCACAGACAAAATCATGCACAACCAACTGCATCCCATACATCGGGAAACAAACAACAATTTTGAAGCATTGGTCAGGTGTCTGCGCGACCATGAGGCAGGCCGGTCATCTTGGTAACCTCCTCCCCCCCCACCCCCACCCCGGCTGCAAGCCCAGGCTTCCATCAGGAATAGGGGCACCAGTTTAATAATACTGCGTAGGGCCCCATAAATCCTAAGGACGGCCCTGTTTGTGACACACAGGTGTAAGTAGGTCTGAATGTGCTCTCCCCTGACAGCTAGCTGGGGAGGGGAAAAGGTTTCAGGACCAGACTGTATTGCTATGAACACACTCACTCTGCCAGCAGACAGAGCTGTTGACCAAGTGATCAGTGTTGGCTGGCATCGGGTTACAAATTATTTTAGTACTGAGTGCAGGGGTAATGAAATGTATCTGTATTGTATGAGTAAACGACAGCCGAACTGTGCCTAGCCTGTCCTACTGGGGGGGTCACTCACAACTGAACTGCACTCACTAAGCAGGGAGCTTGGATGCCATACCCCTGTGAAAGGGAAGAGGAGGTGTGGGCTCTGCCTAGGCATCCTAGCTACAGTTTAACCTGCCTCTCCCCACTGTTCAGTGATAGAGCTAATTAAGGCCCCATTAGGACTCTTTTGTTTTGTTAAGTGAGCACTAGGGCTGAAATCACCTGTTGGGGGACAATGTTTCTGCCCAGCCTGCTGCAGCAAAGAGCTGGGTGGAATCTCAAGAGACTGACCTACAGAGGTTACAGCAGAGAAGCAGGTAACTGGTGCAATGGCCAGAGCAAGTACTCAGATGGTGGAGTGAGCAAGGTGCCTTCTCTCCCCCATGCCCCCCAGCATGGGAGGTGAACTCACACAGATGTACCTCTGAACTGTGAGTGGGGTAT
Source organism: Mauremys reevesii (assembly GCF_016161935.1). Taxonomy (NCBI): domain Eukaryota; kingdom Metazoa; phylum Chordata; order Testudines; family Geoemydidae; genus Mauremys; species Mauremys reevesii. The sequence goes on from NC_052629.1 coordinate 73,881,249, forward strand.
GGTGTGGGAGCAGAGAGGGGCACAGAAAAGGAACTTTTGGTTGTAGAACTCAAGAACGTGAGGCAAAAGACACTGCCCCAGGTGCTCTGGGGAGGGCGTTTTGTTCAGGGTTGAATCCTTCTGGCAGTGTTTTCCCAAATTAAGGCCGGGTGACTTCTCTTCTTTTATTAAAAGTTTCCTTTCTATACACACACTCTATGCTTTTGAGATGGGAAGTATCGCCTCTCAGAGGTGCCCAGGGGTGGTGTTTAATTTCCCCAGGTTCCTGGGTTGGGGCTTGAGCTGGTTCTGTGTTGTATTGTTGAAAAGGAACTCCTAGATATTGAACCTGGCCCTGGTTGCTGCCAACTCCACCTGGCAGAAGGATTACATGCGGAATCAAACTGTGGCTGTGAAAACCCTCCATAGCCTGGAGGGGAGACCGGAGACCCTGAGCCCAGGCAGCGAGGGGGGCATGATGTACCCATAGGGGTCCCCAACACAATGGGACACTTTTCTGGGACTGAACATGCCTCTGCAAACTCAGTAACATTTTCTGTAGCTGCTGCCCTCGCTCTGCCTCCCTTGGGGTGACCACCTGCTCGCTGCTGCTCACAGGGCTAGAGGGGGCAAATCAGAGGGGAAGGATGGGCACAATCTGTCCAGGGGCCAAACTGGAGGGTTAAAGAGCTGGTGTAAGGGAAGGAGAGGGGCCAAGGGGCAGGGGATAAGAGCCAGGGATAAGAAGGCAGGGGCATGAGATGTTCTGCCAGACTGTGGCAGAAGGGAGACCTGGGATAGGGAGGGACAGGCGGGATAAAAGTTACCCCAGAGGGAGTGAACCAACTGCAATGTTTGCAAAAATAGAGGTTTGGAGACAGAGGGGCTTTTTTCTCCTCCTCCCGCTCTTCAGGACAGTATATCGCAGCACCCACTTCCCAGGGCTGTGTTCTTAAATCCCCAGTGCTTCCCAATACCTGGACAAAGCAGCTCTTCCCTAGCTGAAATGGTGTACTGAGCTGCTAAAGGAGACTTGATTCAATGAAATATGTTACATACTCCACTACATCAGTGAAAATATAATTGTCATATAGGCTTTTAGTTTTTAAGAGTCCATTATAAGTTTGTGTGCATAAAGCCTCATTGCAGTTCCCAAATGTCTTATATTCTGTTTTGACTCCCTGAATTGTTCTGCCTTTCTTCTCATCCACTGTAAATGTAACTTTGCTCCTTCTAATTGTTTAGTTTTTAAAAAGTTATTCTTATTCCTAGCTCTTCAGCATCTACCTTTGTTAACATTGAGCAGATAGATGTTCATTGTGCTATTTAATTTGTATTTTGACAGCAAATAATTGAAAATATTAATGGTTGCTAGTAGATTTAGCAATGACGTCAAATTGTCTAGTGTGACACTTCCTATTTTATCATGATTTTGTAATTTGCAATTGTTTGTTTTATTTTTTGTTATATATATATATATATAGGACAAGTTTATTCTTTTGAAACACGTGACTTCAAAATATCTTCATTTTCACTTGATTCCCCAAGGGGGATCATCTTTCTCAAGTGATATTTCACCTCTCAATCCAGCAACTTAGTGCTTTTTCACATCACCTGGGTGTAGAACTTGGTTCCCAAAGATTCACTAAGGGCAGTTTATGGTCTCATATGAAATCCTTCTCAAAGGCAAGTTTCTACTGTAATTTTTATTGAACACAGATCTACAACCTCAATGTAGATTAATACCCACAAGAATTCAAAAATTGTGAGTTATACACCTAACATGAAGAATTTAAAAAGAAATAAATAATTTTGAGTTCTATTTCTCTTTGTTCCTGAGCCTTTAGGGGGCACTTGGGCCAGACTCACAGGGGTATTTAGGCTCCTAACTTCACTGGCAGTTAGAAGCCTAAATACCTTTTGTGGATCAGGGCCTATTCTCATACTTTTCCCATTCTTTTTTTCCCAAATAAACCCATATCGCAAATATTTGTACACTCCTATAACAGTCAGTGCTATTTCAGACTTTCCCCACTTGCATTCATTGAAAATTAATTAAACCTCCTTATTTCTGTAAGAAATTTCCCCATCCTGCAAACACTGAAGCACATGCTGTCCGTCTTCTATTACTTTATTTGCTGCACACCTCGATGTAGATTTTTCTATGGAACAGTTTACATTTCTATTGGCACACTTCAGTGTTAGAGCCGTTAGGTATGATACCTAACTCTGCTATGATGCATTTCAGCGATGTTCTTCATACTGACAAGTTTACTGTTTTGTACAGCCAAATCAATAGATATTTTACATATTGGCATTGGCCTGCTAAACCCAGGCTTGTGAGTTCAATCCTTGAGGGGACGATCTGGGGTAAAAATCTGGGAATTGGTTCTGCTTTGAGCAGGGGGTTGGACTAGATGACCTCCTGAGGTCCCTTCTGATTCTATGAAGTAAGGCTTCTCTTTTTCTGGAGGAGTACAGGCTGCTTCCCATCCCCCATCCCCCAGCAAGAAACCCCCCCGATCCCAGCTGGCAGAAGGTAAGGAGTACAGAGACCTTTTTGTGCTGGGGTTGAGGGTCGGATGTAGTCTTACCAATCCCAAACCATTCAGAAATCATGAGTCAGTCCTCCCACTCCCCCACCAGAAAAAGTGACATTTTAAATACACCGAGTGTGGCCACATTTGCAGCATTTGCAGTGGTGTTGGGAGTGGTGCATTGTGGGCAGCTATCCCAGCATTCAAGTGGCTGCAATGTGCTTTTCAAAAGAGGGGGTAGGGTGGAGTGTGACAAGGAATGTGGGGGAGAGAGAGAGAGAGTGGATTTTTGGAGCTGACACTGTGCCTTGCAAGTTCCTACCCCTTCCCCCACCCCTCTCTCATTCACTAAATGCAAATAGCCCTCTTTGTTTTTCTTCACAGACCAGATAAGCAGCTGCTCCGAAACCGACCCCCCCCCCCCGCCGTGCTGCTTCTCTCCTCAAGCAAACACTAGCTGTGGACATTCATCCCCCTGCCTGCCTCTGCTCGAGCAAACAGTAGCTGTGTTTGTTTTTTAGATAAGCAGCTCCGGGAGCCCTGAGTTCACAACAAAACAAAGAGAGGCATCACAACAAAACAAAGAATGTTATCTGGTACTTAAAGCATTTTGGGAAGGTTTCGGAGGTCAGTTACAGCGTAGTAAGATTAATCACTGTTTACACTGGCACCCCAGCACTGCAGCAGCAGTGCTGTTCTCTTTATTCCTCTCGTCGAGGTGGAGTACATGCAGCGCTGTAGCCAGGGAGATACAGCGCTGTATGTGCTTTGCCAGTGTGGACGGGGAGTAGGTTACAGCGCTGTAAAGCCACCACCAGCGCTGTAACTCTCAAGTGTAGCCAAGCCCTCAGTCTCCAGCTGGGGGTTCTCTGGGCACTCATAGCACTAAATGGGAGAGCTGGATTCTAGCTGGTTTGTGGGGTCTCCTCTGTCCCCTCATCCCAGCCCCACGCAGCCTGGTGAATCCCCCTGGAGTAAAATTTCTGTATATTGATGGCAATATACAGGAGGCCCACTATAGTAAGGCCTAGTTCTCTGACAACAAAAAGCCTGCCGGAGTGTCAGGGACAGCCGGGGTGGAGGTGCTCAGGGGTTTTACTTTAAGTCAGGACCCCAAAGTGAGGAAAATCGCTTTCCTAACTCCCTGTTGAGTTTGAAATCCCTGTCCCCATGTCCCTTGGGGACGCAGACTCAGCAGGGGAGGGAGGGGGCAGGCTGCTTACAAACCCTAGATCTGAACCCTAGAGCATGGAGGGGCTTTGGAAAAAGGAACCATGGTGTGACGGTGCGATTCTGGCGAGATCCAACTGAGAGTGCCAAATCAGGACCAATTGCTCAAACAGGGCAGTTACAGCCCTAGGCTGGGGTTTTTCCACCTCTCAGGCAAACCAAACCAGCCAGACAAAAAGGACTTTGGTCTCGCCCCACTGGCTAACCACAAGTCACACAAGCAATTTCCTTAGACACTCCAGTCTCCCAGTATCACCACCAGTGCACTCGTCCTGGGGATGAATGGCTATGAAAACCACCACCCCAATAAAAGGAAAAGGTTCTCTCGACCCCAAAGGACCAAGCCCCAGACCCAGGTCAATATACACATCAGATCTTACCCACAAATCACGCCGTTGCCAATCCTTTAGAATCTAAAATCTAAAGGTTTATTTCCAAAGGGAAAAAGGTAGAGGTGAGAGGTAGAATTGGTTAAATGGAATCAATTACATACAGTAATGGCAAAGTTCTTAGTTCAGGCTTGCAGCAGTGATGGAGTAAACTGCAGGTTCAATTTAAGTCTCTGGAATACATCCCCTGCTGGGATGGGTCAGTCAGTCCCTTGAGTAGAGCTTCAGTTTGTAGCAAAGTCCCTCCAGAGGTCAGAAGCAGGATTGAAGACAAGATGGAGATGATGCATCAGCCTTATATAGACTTTTCCAGGTGTAAGAATCCCTTTGTCCTCACTGTGGAAATTTACAGCAAAAATGGAGTCTGCAGTCACATGGACAAGTCTCTGCATACTTCGCTGAGTCACAAGGCGTGTCTGCCTTCTCTTCATGGGTCAATTGTGTATCTGATGGTCCTTAATGGGCCATCAAGCCAGCTATGCAGGGCTAACATCAGCCTGTCTGGGACATTTCCCAGAGGCAGAGCATAATACAAAATACAGACAGTACAGAGCCAATACTTATACTTAAACTACAAAATGATACACAGACATACAGACAGCATAATCATAACCAGCAACCCAGAACCTGGTCTTAGACACCTTATTTGACCCCCTTTACTTAAGATTTGGGGCCACTACAGGACCTTGGTTGCAACCCATGTTCTGTATGGTCCCCGTTTATATCAATAACGTCACACCCCCAACGCAAAAGTGATGCAGGAAGGGATGACAAAACATCACTGACTGCATCCTAAGAGCTCCCCACTCTGGACAATGCATCAGCCACGATATTTTCCTTCCCCTTTATGTGGACTATATCCATTTCATACTCTTGAAGGGCCAAACTCCAGTGCAGCAACCTGGAATTGGTACCTTTGGCCTTGTGCAGCCAGACCAGAGGGGCATGATCACTCAACACAGTGAAACTTTTGTTGTACAAATAGGGCCTAAGCTGCTTGACAGCCCAGACAATGGCATAACATTCCTTCTCAATGGTAGCATAATTCTGCTCAGTGGGGGACAATTTCTTGCTTAGATACGCCACGGGATGTCTTTTATCACCTTCCCCTTCTTGCATCAGTACTGCCCCAAGCCCAATATTGGAAGCATCTGTACACAGCAGAAAAGGTTTGCTGAAATCTGGGCTGGCCAAAACCGGCTCTTTAGCCAAAGCACTCTTGATGTTTTGAAATCCCTGCTCACAGGCCTCGGTCCATCGCACCTGGTCTGGTTTTTCCTTTTTCGTCAGGTCTGTGATGGGAGCAACAATGTCACTGAATCCCTGAACAAACCTCCTGTAATAGTTGGCCAGACCAATGAACGATTGGACCTGTTTCTTAGTTCTAGGGACAGGCCAGTTTTTAATGGCCTCCACCTTCAAAGACTCAGGGCGCAGTTGCCCATTGCCCACCCTGTGCCCCAGGTAGGTCACCTCAGCAGTTCCCATTCTGCATTTAGACACCTTAACAGTTAGATTGGCCTCTCTGAGCCGGTGCAGCACAACCCCTATGTGGTTAAGGTGATCTTGCCACGAACTGCTGAATATGGCCAGGTCGTCTATATAGGCCCTAGCAAAAGACTCTAATCCCCGTAGGACCTCATTTATAAGTCTCATGAAAGTAGCCCCTGAATTACGCATCCCAAAGGGCAACACTTTGAACTCATACAGGCCAGATTCCACTATGAAAGCGGATTTTTCTTGTGCATCAGCATCTAGGGGAATTTGCCAATATCCCCTAGTCAAATCCAGGGTGCTTATAAACTGTGTCCCCCCCCCCCCAGTGTATCCAATAGATCCTCTATTCTGGGTGTGGGGTAAGGGTCAGGCTGAGTGATCGCATTTAGCTTCCTGTAATCCACACAAAACCTCATGGTTTTATCCTTCTTTGGCACCATCACAATGGGAGAGGCCCAGGGGCTCATGGATTGGGTAATTACCCCCATTGTCAGCATGCTGTTTACTTCCTCCTGGATCTGCCTTTGCATCTCTCCCTTGGCCCTGTAAGCTCTGCTGGGAGCTGGGCGGGGACCCACCGTCTGAATGGAGTGTGTCATCCTATCAGTGAGCCCTGGCCTGTTGGAGAAGGTTCGCTTGTGGTGTTTTAACAACATTAGCAGCTCCTTTCTTTGAGGGGGGGATAAACCCTCCCCAATCTCAATGCTCTCAAGAGGCGTCTCTTCCTGGCTTTCAGCAACCATGTCAATCAAAGGGACAGACACTGCCTCTTCCTCAGCACAACAGATCATGTTTACATTTACCTCCCTTGCATGATAAGCCTTCATTCTGTTCACATGCACTGTCTGCACACTTCCCTGGAGCTGGGGCTTCCCCACATCATAGGTCACCTCATTAATTTTCTCCACTACCTCCATGGGCCCAATCCAAACATCTTTCATTTTGTTCCTCCGGACAGGATCTAGCACCAACACCATGTCCCCTATTTCAAACGCTCTTTCCTTAGCATCTCTATCATACCAGGCTTTCTGAGAATCCTGGCTCTCTTTCAGATTCTGCTCAACCAACTTCATCGTCTCCTGCAAACTCTCCTTGAACTGAGCCACATACTCAGCCACTGGCTGCTCTGTCTCCTCCACATTACCTTCCCACGAGTCACGGACCAAATCTAGGGGCCCCCGGACCTGCCTCCCATAGAGCAGCTCAAAGGGAGCAAACCCTGTAGACTCTTGGGGCACACTCCTGTACGCATACAATAGATACGGCAGCAGAACATCCCAGTCATTCTGGCGTCTATCAACGTACATTTTCAGCATAGACTTTAGGGTTCCATTGAACCTTTCCACTAGGCCATTAGTCTGGGGGTGGTAGGGAGCAGCCTTCAGGTGCTTTACCCCACATAACTCCCACAACTGCTTGAAAACCACGGACATGAAGTTAGACCCACGGTCAGACAATATTTCTTTAGGAAAACCCACCCTGCTGAAAATAGAGAACAAGGCCACTGCCACTGTCTCTGCCTCAATATTAGCCAAGGCTACAGCCTCAGGATATCTGGTAGCAAAATCTACCAACACCAGAATGTATTTCTTCCCATTTCTGGAGGGTCATGGGAATGGCCCCACAAGATCCACAGCCACTCTGGCAAAAGCCTCCCCAATAACAGGCAGAGGCTGGAGGGGTACCTTGCTAGGCCCCCTTAACCCCTTACGCTTCTGGCACAGTTCACAGCTCCTGCAGTAATCTCTCACCGACCCAAAGAGGTGAGGCCAGTAGAAATTTTGCTCTAGCCTGTCACATGTTTTGCCTACACCCAGATGTCCTGCAAATGGACCATCATGAGCCAACTTCAACAAATCACTGCGGTAACTCTCCGGTACCACAAGCTGTTTGTGAGCTGCTGCTTGGGAATTCTTCCTTCCCCTGGGCGGCTCCCTGTACAACAGCCCATCCTGCATGAAAAACCTGCCTCTCTCTTCACTGGCTGGGACCTGACTTTGGGCATCATTCCTGGCTCTCTCCAGAGATACATCCCTTTGCTGAGCCGCAATGAATTCATTTTGGGTTTTGTTTGAATTCAGAGCCATCTCTGAAACTTCAGACAAACCCTCACCTGCTTCATCATGAGAGACACTCTCTGTCTGTTCGCCGTCCCCCTCACTGGCCTCAGTCAAGGTATCTGCCCCAGGCACCAACTCTTTCTGCGACCTGGTCACCACATTCACGTGGCCATTCACCCTCAGTATGTTATTTCCTACCAAAACATCCGCCGGGATTAAATCCCGGACAGCAGCCTTCACCTCCCCTTGAAAGCCATCCCACTCCAGGTGGATTCTAGCCATTGGCAGGTCCACAGAGTACTCAGATAGTGCCACTATCGTCACATACTCCCCTGGCAACATGTCCTCTGGCTTCACCAGATGTCCCTTGACTATAGTTACATCAGAGCCCGTGTCTCGCCATCCCATGCATTCAACACCATTGACCTTTGCCTCCTTAATAAACCTCTCACTCCCTTGCCAAGCCTCAGTCCTGACATAACTGGTGAGCTCATCCCCTCCCCCCAGGCCACTGGAGACAATGGGGTTGGCATTAGCCATCGCTGTGCTTGCACCTGGACTCAAGGTGGTGCTGTTGTGGCTTGGTTCAGCCTGAGTGCTCAGGGTAATGGAGTTGGCCTGCACTGCTGGCTTTGGGCTGCCCTTCAGGGTCGGGCAATCGGGTCTGATGTGGCCCAGCATACCACAGTGATAGCAGGTCACCTGTTCCGTCCTGGGATGCGAGTTCCTACCCTCCATCCCCCCTTTAGAGGAGTCAGGGCCAGGTTTACCTTTAAATCCTTCCCTCCTCTTGAGCTGGGGAGAATGGTGACTAGTTTTCCCCAGGGGTCTACACCCTTCCCGAGCCCTGTTTTGGGTATGGGCATCCGCAATCTCTGCCGCCCGTAGGACTGACTCAGGGTCCCTATCACACACAGCTGCTCTCACATGGTCAGGCACAATGTCTAGGAACTGTTCTAAAGTTATCAAATCCAGCAGTTTGTCAAAACTCCCATGTGCCTTTGCTCCCATAACCCATTTTTTAACAAAACCCATCAGTTTATGAGCACATTCTACAAAAGTACAATCCTTAGACATTTTAAACTCTCTAAATTTAACTCTGTAGGATTCAGGAGTGACCTTGAACCGCCTTAACACAGAATCTTTAAACCGCTCATAATCCAAGGCTTCCCGTTCCCCCAATTCATTAAATACCTCCCTGGCTTTTCCAGTCAGTCTGGTCAGCAGGACAGGCATTCGCTGACCTTCTGGGATTTGGTACAGATTGCAGAGTCGTTCAAAGGTAGATAGAAACGCCTCTATATCCTCAGTATCACTGTAAATGGGACACATCCTTTCCCAGTTTTTCTCATGGCGGTGGGGAAGTGGAGTACCAGGGGGTGATGACTTTCTCAGCTCTTCCACTTGGAGCTGAAGTTTGGCCGTCTCCTGTTGCATCTTGTGAGTCTCCTGTTGCATCCTGTGAGTCTCCCGTTCAGCAGCCAGCAGCTCCAGACGCCCCTTACGAGCTCTCAAGTTCCTACCCCTTCCCCCACCCCTCTCTCATTCACTAAATGCAAATAGCCCTCTTTGTTTTTCTTCACAGACCAGATAAGCAGCTGCTCCGAAACAGACCCCCCCCCCCCCGCCGTGCTGCTTCTCTCCTCAAGCAAACACTAGCTGTGGACATTCATCCCCCTGCCTGCCTCTGCTCGAGCAAACAGTAGCTGTGTTTGTTTTTTAGATAAGCAGCTCCGGGAGCCCTGAGTTCACAACAAAACAAAGAGAGGCATCACAACAAAACAAAGAATGTTATCTGGTACTTAAAGCATTTTGGGAAGGTTTCGGAGGTCAGTTACAGCGTAGTAAGATTAATCACTGTTTACACTGGCACCCCAGCACTGCAGCAGCAGTGCTGTTCTCTTTATTCCTCTCGTCGAGGTGGAGTACATGCAGCGCTGTAGCCAGGGAGATACAGCGCTGTATGTGCTTTGCCAGTGTGGACGGGGAGTAGGTCACAGCGCTGTAAAGCCACCACCAGCGCTGTAACTCTCAAGTGTAGCCAAGCCCTCAGTCTCCAGCTGGGGGTTCTCTGGGCACTCATAGCACTAAATGGGAGAGCTGGATTCTAGCTGGTTTGTGGGGTCTCCTCTGTCCCCTCATCCCAGCCCCACGCAGCCTGGTGAATCCCCCTGGAGTAAAATTTCTGTATATTGATGGCAATATACAGGAGGCCCACTATAGTAAGGCCTAGTTCTCTGACAACAAAAAGCCTGCCGGAGTGTCAGGGACAGCCGGGGTGGAGGTGCTCAGGGGTTTTACTTTAAGTCAGGACCCCAAAGTGAGGAAAATTGCTTTCCTAACTCCTTGTTGAGTTTGAAATCCCTGTCCCCATGTCCCTTGGGGACGCAGACTCAGCAGGGGAGGGAGGGGGCAGGCTGCTTACAAACCCTAGATCTGAACCCTAGAGCATGGAGGGGCTTTGGAAAAAGGAACCATGGTGTGACGGTGCGATTCTGGCGGGATCCAACTGAGAGTGCCAAATCAGGACCAATTGCTCAAACAGGGCAGTTACAGCCCTAGGCTAGGGTTTTTCCACCTCTCAGGCAAATCAAACCAGCCAGACAAAAAGGACTTTGGTCTCGCCCCACTGGCTAACCACAAGTCACACAAGCAATTTCCTTAGACACTCCAGTCTCCCAGTATCACCACCAGTGCACTCGTCCTGGGGATGAATGGCTATGAAAACCACCACCCCAATAAAAGGAAAAGGTTCTCTCGACCCCAAAGGACCAAGCCCCAGACCCAGGTCAATATACACATCAGATCTTACCCACAAATCACGCCGTTGCCAATCCTTTAGAATCTAAAATCTAAAGGTTTATTTCCAAAGGGAAAAAGGTAGAGGTGAGAGGTAGAATTGGTTAAATGGAATCAATTACATACAGTAATGGCAAAGTTCTTAGTTCAGGCTTGCAGCAGTGATGGAGTAAACTGCAGGTTCAATTTAAGTCTCTGGAATACATCCCCTGCTGGGATGGGTCAGTCAGTCCCTTGAATAGAGCTTCAGTTTGTAGCAAAGTCCCTCCAGAGGTCAGAAGCAGGATTGAAGACAAGATGGAGATGATGCATCAGCCTTATATAGACTTTTCCAGGTGTAAGAATCCCTTTGTCCTCACTGTGGAAATTTACAGCAAAAATGGAGTCTGCAGTCACATGGACAAGTCTCTGCATACTTCGCTGAGTCACAAGGCGTGTCTGCCTTCTCTTCATGGGTCAATTGTGTATCTGATGGTCCTTAATGGGCCATCAAGCCAGCTATGCAGGGCTAACATCAGCCTGTCTGGGACATTTCCCAGAGGCAGAGCATAATACAAAATACAGACAGTACAGAGCCAATACTTATACTTAAACTACAAAATGATACACAGACAGCATAATCATAACCAGCAACCCAGAACCTGGTCTTAGACACCTTATTTGACCCCCTTTACTTAAGATTTGGGGCCACTACAGGACCTTGGTTGCAACCCATGTTCTATATGGTCCCCGTTTATATCAATAACGTCACACATGGGTAGGACCCACCCCTCATCTGGGGCCTGAAGAGGGCATCTGAGCATGACTACAGAGCTCCAATGAATCACAGTAACTATCCCTCAAATGGCCTATTTGCCCCTCACTGACTGTATGCACCATAGTCTGGCAGGGCAGCCCCCGGCTCAACGGGCTCTGGAGACTGAACTCCCCTTTCCCCCAAGAGCTCCTGGCACTTCCCCTCCAGGGATGATTGTTATGGTGTGGGAGGGAGCAGGTGGCCCAGCTAGCGCTACAGGAAGACAGGGTCTTTGCTTAGCCTGTGAGGAAATGTTCAGTCCCTTTGGTGGACAAGGTTGTTGTGAGTTTGGGGATGCAGCTGTCCTCTGTCTATGGCAGACAGCAGAGTTTGTTCTGCTGTATTCTCTGCATTCAAAGGCAATGCTTGGCCCAGAGTAGGTAACGGGGAACCAGGCATTGGTGTGCGCTGAGATTTCTGGAGGAGGGGGCTGCCTGTGTGCTGCTTGCCTCTGTTCCAAGGCTGGCGTATTCATGTAAGTAAAGCAAATCTCACTTGGGATTTACCCAGACTCTGGGCACTGATTTCTTCTCCCCTGGGACGCGACCTGCCAGGCGCAGGCCATTTCTTGCTCTGCAGAGGGGCCATGCCGGCATAACATAATGACAATACAATACTAACGGTGTCTTTAGTAGGGCTGTCAATTAATCACAGTTAACTCACAATTAACTAAAAATGTTTAATAACGATTTAAAAAATTAATCACAATTAATCAGTTTTAATCACATTGTTAAACAATAGAATACCAATTGAAATTTATTAAATATTTTGATGTTTTTCTACGTTTTTATATATATTGTATTCTGTGTATATTATTTTTTATTACAAATATTTGTACTATAAAAATGATAAAAGAAATATTTTTCAATTCACCTCATACAAGTACTGTAGTGCAATCTGTTTATCATGAAAGTTCAATTTACAAATGTAGATTTTTTTATTACATAACTGCACACAAAAACAAAATGTAAAAACTTCAGCACCTACAAGTCCACTCAGTCCTACTTCTTGTTCAGCCAATCACTGAGACAAACAAGTTTGTTTACATTTACGGGAGATTGTGCTGCCCACTTCTTATTTACAATATCACCTGAAAATGAGAACAGGTGTTCACATGGCACCATAGCATTGATAGGTATTTACGTTCCAGGTTTGCTAAACATTCATATGCCCCTTCGTGCTTTGGCCACCATTCCAGAGGACATGCTTCCATGTCGATGATGCTTGTTAAAAAAATAATGCATTAACTGAATTTGTGACTGAACTCCTTGGGGGAGAATTGTATGTCTTCTGCTCTGTTTTACCTGCATTCTGCCATATATTTCATGTTATGGCAATCTCGGATGATGACCCAGCACATGTTCGTTTTAAGAACACTTTCACTGCAGATCTGACAAAACGCAAAGAAGGTACCATTGTGAGATTTCTAAAAGTAGCTACAGCAAGGTTTAAGGAATCTGAAGTGCCTTCCAAAATCTGAGAGGGACGAGGTGTGGAGCATGCTTTCAGATGTCTTAAAATAACAACAGTCCAATGTGGAAACTACAGAAACGGAACCACCAAAAAAGAAAATCAATCTTCTTGGTCGCATCTGACTCAGATGATGAAAATGAACATGGGTCATTCTGTACTGCTTTGGATCGTTATCGAGCAGAACCCGTCATCGGCATGGTTGCATGTCCTCTGGAATGGTGGTTGAAGCATGAAGGGACATATGAATCTTTAGCGCATCTGGCACATAAATATCTTGCGACGCCAGCTACAATAGTGCCATGAGAATGCCTGCTCTCACTTTCAGGTGACATTGTAAACAAGAAGCAGGCAGCATTATCTCCTACAAATGTAAACAAACTTGTTTGTCTGAGCGATTGGCTGAGCAAGAAGTAGATCTGAATGAACTTGTAGGCCCTAAAGTTTTACACAGTTTTATTTTTGAGTGCAGGTTTTTTTGTACATAACTCTACATTTGTAAATTCAATTTTCACAATAAAGAAATTGCACTACAGTATTTCTATGAGGTAAATTGAAAAATACTATTTCTTTTGGGTTTTTTACAGGGCAAATTTTTGTCATAAAAATAAATATAAAATGAGCACTGTACACTTTGATTTCAATTACAACACAGAATACAATGTATTTGAAAATGTAGAAAACATCCAAAAATATGTAATTATTGTTTAACAGAGCAATTAATCATGATTAATATTTTTAATTGCTTGAACAGCTCTAGCCTTTAGTTATTATCTGAACAGTGCCCATGAGTGTGCAAGTTTCCCTGGTGCCTCCCCAGGAGGTAAAGTGACACAGGTCCTGTCCCTGGAAGCACAGACGTTAATTGCGGACCTGCCCCCATGGAGGGGTGACAAAGCAGGGGTGGGGAGGGGCGGCAACAGCGCAGTTACTCAGCGAGGCCGGTGCCTGGCATGAAGCAGAGCCCCTGTGAGATCCCTGGGGCGACAGAGGGGTCTGTGACGCTCAGTCCAGGGTGATGCAGGAAAGGAGCTGGGAACCTCCTTCCCCCTTTATTTCTCCGTCTGCTCCTCTCAGTCTCTTTCTGCTTTTCCTGTATATCCCCTTCCCCCTTTGGCTGGGAGAGCCAGTCACTTCCCGCGAGCCGGACTGGCTCCTGCTGGGACGCGTGGAGACGGGGCGGGTTCCAGCAGGAGCAAGCCTCCGGCTCAGCAGCTCTGCAGCCCGGGCTGGTGTTGAAGGACACAGGAAGGGGCTGGAGCAGCAGAGCAGGCTGAAGCGGAGGGTGCTGCTGGGAGGAAGGAGGCAGCAATCGAGGAGAACAAAAAGCGGAGCTGGCTGCTGCTTGCATTGGGGTCAGAGAGCTGCTACTTCTCCTGTGCTGGGGGAGACCTGCATTGCAACTCCCGAGAGGGGCTTTCTCCAGCGGAAACCAGCCCCAGGGTCTGCCCACCCCAGCCCTGAGCCGAAGACTGCAGGTAAGTGACCTCGGGGACAGGGGTAACATTGACTTTACACAAACAGCCCCTCCTGGGAGCAGGGAGCCCCTGCAGGAGCGGATCCAGCCATGGGCGACAGAAAACCCCAAGAATGGGGCTGTCCCAGTTAGAGGGAGGGGGCAGGGGATAAAGGAGAGAGCCTGACAGGGGCAGGGGGAGAAATAAGTAGGGAGGGAGTGGCCCAGATCTCTCACATGCCCTGACATGTGTATTGCAGATTCACAGTCCTGTGGGCAAGGTGAGGTGCAGAGAGAGGAGAAGCCAGTCCCTGGTTTCCTTGGGGCTATGGCAGGGGAATCCCCCAAAGTGCCTCCTTTGGTTCTGTTCTTTCCTAGCAGTAGGTTCAGAGACGGTGTCACTGGGAGGGTTTAAACATGTCTCAGTGGTGGGTTCAAGTCCTAGCGGAGGGGCTGTGCTGGGTTAAAGCTTGTTCCCAGCATGTCAGAGTCTGGAACATCTGTCTGCAGGGAAAGAGCTGGTGGGACTTGTGATGTGGAATTAAGCAAAGTCTGTTTGGAAATCTCCCAAGCTGCCCTTCTCGCCCTGACAGGCTTCAGAGGAGTGTCCCTGTTTCACGCCGGCTTGGCTCAGCCTCCCATGGGACAGGGAAGGGGAATGGCTGCAGTGGAGCCAGTTCAGGTAGGGATTGTCGAGGAGTTCCGGGAGAGGGGCAGTAAATACTACGGTGACCAGATGTCCCGATTTTATAGGGACAGTCCCGATATTTGGGCCTTTGTCTTATATAGGTGCCTATTACCCTGCACTCCCTGTCCCGATTTTTCACACTTGCTATCTGGTCACCCTAGTAAATACACAGGAGGTGGGAGCATCTGGGCAGTTTGCTCTGGAGGTGGGAGGGGGCAGGAAACATAGAAGATGGAGACAGTGGGAGGACAGAGTGTGACAGATCTGCTGGAACTAGTTTAACCCGGGCCTAGATTCCAGGAACAGACCCATGGGCATTGGGATAGAAAATCCACGATTTGAAGAACAGGAAACAACCCCCCTGGACAGGGTTGGGAAAACTGACCAGGCTCCCAGTGCTGGAGCGAGAACCTGCCAGCCAGAGGCTGTGATGAGATACGAAGGGCTACCCACCACTGCTGCTTAGGGGAGATGACCTGTCCCCTCACATGCTGCTGCTGGCAATAGGGAGGGTGTTGGGATTCTTATCCTGGGGCTGAACCTGGACCCTGCCAGGGGCTCCATTGGCTGTGTCAGCCTCTGGCTAATAGGTGTGTGATGAATGTGGAGACCCTGCCCCCTCTGTCTGCTGGGAGGAACGAGGGGCTCTATCTTTCTCTCCTCACCCTGATGCCTGCTGGCTTCTCTGAGCAGGGAGGGGGTGGGACTATGGGGACTGTGCCTCCCAGAACTTACATTTTCCTGGCCCTGCTTCCCCATGACTAGGGGGCTGTCTCTGGGGCAGGTATTGAGTGGGGGGCTCTTGCTGTTTCAGGGGCCGGTGACCTTCGAGGAGGTGGCTGTGTATTTCACCAAGGAGGAGTGGGCTCTGCTGGACCCTGCTCAGAGAGCACTCTACAGAGACGTCATGCAGGAGAATTATGAGAATGTGACCTCGCTGGGTAAGGATTCCTATCCCCTCAGCTATTAGCAGGGGAAATGAAGAGTTAAGTCCATGTCACTCCCACAATGCAACCTCCACTCTGCCCTGTTTCAGCAACAGCCTGACATGCCAGTGAGACACATGCTAACGCTCTGCCCTCCCCACTACAGAACACTTTGGGAACAGAGCACACAACAGGATAGCACAAAATCTGACCTCTTCTCTTTGCTAAGGGAAAACTTGGGTTCATTTCTATGATTCTATGATTGTAGCAGACAGAAGCTCCCTTCCCCGGGCTACAGTTAAACACTGAGCCTACTGCACAAGAAGCATCCCAGACTAGCAAAACATTACCACCCCTTTTCCCTCCCCATGGGGATTCCTTCTGAGGCCTGGTCCACACTAGGACTTTAATTCGAATTTAGCAGCGTTAATTCGAATTAACCATGCACCCGTCCACACCAGGAAGCCATTTAATTCGACATAGAGGGCTCTTTAGTTCGAATTCTGTACTCCTCCCTGACGAGGGGAGTAGCGCTAAATTCAACATGGCCATGTCGAATTAGGCTAGGTGTGGACGGAAATCGACCTTAGTAGCTCCACACTGCACCACTCTGTTGACGCTCTGGACAGCAGTCCGAGCTTGGATGTTCTGATCAGCCACACAGCAAAAGCCCCGGGAAAATTTGAATTCCTTTTCCTGTCTGGCCAGTTTGAATCTCATTTCCTGGTTGGACATCGGGGCGAGCTCAGCAGCACCGGCAACGATGCAGAGCTCTCCAGCAGAGGAGTCCAGGCAATCTCTGAATAGAAAGAGGGCCCCAGCATAGACTGACTGGGAAGTCTTGGATCTGTTCGGTGTGTGGGGCGAGGAGTTCAGGCTCGGAGCTGCGCTCCAAAAAACGGAATGCAAAGACCTACGAGAAGGTCTCCAAAGCCATGACAGACAGAGGATCCAGCCGGGATGCAACGCAGTGCCGCCTGAAAATCAAGGACCTGAGACAAGGCTACCAGAAGACCAAAGCGGCAAACGGACGCTCCGGAGCCTGCCACCACTGCCCCACCAGTGACCGTGGACTCTGACGATGGGATAATGTCGACGGCCAGTTCCTCGGCGAAGTTCGCGGACGGGGAAGATGAGGAAGGGTTTGTGGAGGACGAGGCAGGCGACAGCGCTTACAACGCTGGTTTCCCCGACAGCCAGGATCTCTTCATCACCCTCACGGAGAGCCCCTACCAACCCTTCCCGGCCGTTAACCCGGACCCTGAATCAGCGGAAGGATCAGTCGGTAAGTGCTTAAAATATGTAAACTTTTATTATTAATGGAACAGGAATCTGAACTATGTGAAAAGGAGGTCTATATATATATGGGGATAGAACAGAAATCCTCCTGGGAGATCTCCACGAAGCTCTCCTGGAGGTAATGGAAAAGCCTCCGCAGGAGGTTCCTGGGGAGAGCTGCCTTATTGGGTGCTCCGTGGTAGCACACCTTTCCGCGCCAGGCTTTCATGAGGTACTCAGGGAGCATTGCCTCCCCAAGCACGGCTGCATAGGCCCCTGGTTTGTGCCGGCTTTCATGCAGCATGCGCTCTCTATCTCCTTCAGTGACTGTCCTCAGGGTGATCTCGCTCGGAGACTCCTGCATCTAATTAGGGGAATTACTGTAATGTTACTCCTGGTCCAAAGTATTTTTAAAAAATCTCCGGACAGACGGCGTAGCAGAGACTCAGCACGCTGCTGCGTGACAAGCCTAACGGAAAGCCAAAGAATCAAATGGACGCTCATGGAGGGAGGGAGGACTGAGGACGCAAGGTATCCCACAGTTCCTGCAGTCTCCGAAAAGCATTTGCATTCTTGGCTGATCTCCCAATACCTGTACGGTCAAACACATTGTCCGCGGCGGTTCAGGGCATAGCTCATCAATGTACCCCCCTCCCTCACCCCCAGAAGGAAAAGGGAAAAAAATCGTCTCTTGACTCTTTTAAATGTCACCCTATGTGTACTGAATGCTGCTGGTAGACACGATGCTGCGGCACTGTACTGTAGCATCCTCTTCCCCCCCCCCCGCCTCATGGGTGGCTGATGGTGTAGTAAGACTGATAGCCGTCGTCATCATCATCAGCCTTGCTGTAGATGGTGTAGTGCAATACGACTGGTACCCGTCCTCATCATCAGCTCCTAAGTAGACGGCCTGCTAACCGTCTTCATCATAGCAACAGGGGGCTGAGCTCCATCAACCCCCGCCCTTCATGTGTAAAGAAAAGGTTCTGTACTGCCTGGACTGTCATAGCAGCAGGATGCTGTTTTCCTCTCCCCCACACTGCTTAATGTCCTGTCTAGACAATCATAGCAGCTGGAGGCTACCTTCCCCTTATTTCATTTCAGTAACAAGTCACTGTTTCTTATTCCTGCATTCTGTATTACTTCAGCACACAAATCAGGGGACACTGCAACGGTAGCCCGGGAAGGCTGGGGGAGGAGGGAAGCAACAGGTGGGGTTGTTGCAGGAGCACCCCCTGTGAATGCCATGCAGCTCATCATTCCTGCATAATCTGACACGGAGTGGCTGTGCTCTCTGGTTCTCTGAAACACTGGATCTCTACTACACTAGCCCCATATTCTATGCAGGAATTATTCTATTTTTAGATACCATAAAGGAGGGATTGACTCAGGGAGTCATTCCCAGTTTTGTCTTTTGCGCCCCCGGCTGATCTCGGCCAGGGGCACCTGTGATAGCAGCAGAAGGTATAATGCAATACGGCTGGTAACCATCATCACCTTGCCAATTTACAATGGCATGATAGATGGTACAGTATGGCTGATAACCATCTCTGCTGTCATGCAAAAGCAAATGAATGCTGCTGTGTAGCGCTGCTGAATCGCCTCTGTCCGCGGCATCTAGTACACATACGGTGACAGTGACAAAAGGCAAAACAGGCTCCATGGTTGCCACGCTATGGCGTCTGCCAGGGTAATCCAGGGAACATGGGCTCGAAATGATTGTCTGCCGTTGCTTTCCCGGAGGAAGGAATGAGTGACTACATGTACCCAGAACCACCCGCGACAATGAAATTTGCACTATCAGGCACTGGGATCTCAACCCAGAATTCCAAGGGTCAGGGGACACTGCGATGGGGTGGAACAGGGGCAGAGTTTATGCTTTCCGGATTGCCTGCAGCAGGAGTGCGCACGAGATAGGTGCTGTGCCTGGTGTTGTTCACAGACACAGACTAGACTGTGTTCATTGTTCGCAAAAATGTATCTTTGCAAGGAATTCACTCCCTTTTTCCCATCACACAGCTTCGACTGTCTCCAGACCTGCCACAGCATCCCCCTCACAGAGGCTGGCAAAGATTAGGCGGCGAAAGAAAAAGACACGGGACGAGATGTTCGCTGAACTTATGGGCTGCTCCCGAGATGAGGCGGACCAGCAGAGCCAGTGGAGGGAGACCCTCTCTCTGTACCAGCACTCACACAGCGAACGGGAGGAGAGATGGTGTGAGGAAGAGAAGCAGGCGACTCAAACGCTGCTTGGACTAATGAGGGAGCAAACGGACACGCTCCGGCGCCTTGTGCATGTTCTGCAGGACCGCAGGCAGGAAGACAGAGCCCCGCTGCAGTGTATCTGCAACCGCCCTCCCCTGCCACAAAGTCCCATACCCCTCTCACCCAAAATAACCAGAAGGAGGGGCGCTAGGGGGCGTTAAAACTGTCACTGCACCCCAGCAGAGTGATCAAGTACCCAAAAGCTCTCATACCCTAAATTTTGAGAAGTCCTTTCCTTCCCGCCTCACCCAAGCCCCCGTCCCAGTTTCATCCCCTAACTGGCTAGTTGATAATAAAAAATACTTTTCTGTTAATTACTGTTTCCGTCATGTTCTTTTAGAGGAGACTGTGTTTGAAGGGGGGGAAGGGGGTTGGTAATTGGACAGGACAGTCACCTTTACCAGGGTACAGACACGGGGGCAGGATCAGCAGCAGGTCACACACACAGTGCAGTCAGTAGGCACCCTGGTCGGTATGGGAGGTGGTTTCCAGGTTCTGTGTGGGTGGGGGGGATGTGACTTTGTAGCAGGGGAGGGCGGTTACAGATCTTATGCAGCGGTCCTTGTCCTGGACCGCTGAGTCACGCAGCAGAGGAATCTGTATCTGTCCTCCTCCTCCACAAGGTCACATAGCCCCCGCACACAGAATCCCAAAAAGGAGGGATGGCAGGCTCTGTTGAAACAACCAGTCTGGCACTGCGGACCGCTCTAGGAGCAGGAGCCTGTCATTCCTCGAGTTCAGAGGCGGTCTTTACATCACCCCACACCCTACCCAGCACAGTCTGCATCCCAGTTTCAACCCTTTAACGCAAAGTCATTAATAAAGAAACCTTTCTTAAGTAACAATGGAACATGTATTTTATTTTTACACGTGTGTTGGAAGTGGGGGAAACGGGGTGAATGGGGTATGTAACTGCAGAGGAGAGTCAACAGTAACTGGGTAAAGAAACAGGGGCAGGTTCAGCTTCTCTGTAAAGAAACTGAACAGTCACAGGTCACGCTGCTCGCTGCTCGCTGGTACTTGAAGAGTTCCTTGTCGCTGTCCAAGGCACCTGTATAGGGCTTCATGAGCCAGGGCATTAGTGGGTAGGCTGGGTCCCCGAGGATCACTATAGGCATCTGCACATCCCCAACAGTTATTTTGTGGTCCGGGAAGAAACTACCTTCCTGCAGGTGTCTAAACAGATCACAGTTCCTGAAAACACGCGTGTCATGAACCTTGCCTGGCCATCCGACGTTGATGTTGGTAAAACATCCCCTATGGTCCACCAGTGCTTGCAGCACCATTGAAAAGTAGCCCGATTTCTCAGCAGCTGACTGTGGAAGAGGTGGACGATAAGGCGCGAGGAGGTGAAAACGGCCATAACTGCAGCGGGCTCCATGCTCGCAGTGCTGTGGCGTCCGCGCTGTCACTGACCAGAAAAGTGCACAAACAGATTGCCCGCAGGCGCTTTCGGGGAGGGAGGGAGGGCATGATTGACGGTTCAATGATGACAGTTACCCAAAACCACCCTCGACACATTTTTTTTCCCCCAGCAGGCATTGGGGGCTCTACCCAGCATTCCAATGGGCAGCGGGGACTGCAGGAACTGTGGGATAGCTTCCCACAGTGCACCGCTTCCAAAGTCGACGCTGGCCCCATTAGTGTGGAATCACAAAGTCGAATTACTGTCCTTAGTGTGGATACACAAATTCGACTTCGTAAGGTCGATTCCACAAATTCGAATTAAGTTGAATCGAACTACTCTTGTAGTGTAGACATACCCTGAGTCATTGCCTTCACTGAGCCCTGGAGACCATTAGCATGTATGTCACCAGACTCCTGACAATCCCCATGGTGAGAACACAACTTTGTGCACCTTTGAAGGTTGGGTCAATAATACTCAGCACTGAAATGAGGCAGACTTGGTCCCTCAAGGTTCATTTGCACCTCTCTTCATATCACAGTTACATCTCTCCCAAGCTGCTCCAATTAATCCCTGTACTATTCAGTTACAGCTAGCGCAGTGCACATAGCTGAGGTGCATGCAGATCAATGCTGGTATTGCAGCCGGTGGAACACACCACCAGTCTTTTCTCATATCTGTTATAGACTGAGATTTTATGGTCAAAAGGGACAAAGGTCATCTAGTCCAACCTGTAGCATAATACAGGCCATAGAATTACATCCACTTACCAGTTTATTGCGCTGAATACCTTGTGTTGACTAAATCATCCTCTAGAAAGGCATCATATTGTGATTTCAAGAGATGGAGAATCCTTCACGTCCCCTGGTAGTTTGTAAACCTTTGCACCTTTACTGAGCTATTTCCAATGGCTATTGCCAGCTCCAGGGCTAGGGGGTGAGGGCAGAGTTAAGGATGCACTGCAAGGGTGGCGTGTACTTTAACTGTTGCCTTGTTTTCAAAGATTTAGCCACATTTGAAATGAGGCAGCACTGGGCAATGTTAAACGCTGCATAAAGAAAATTTATGGGCATTTAATGTCTTTGATGTTTTTTAAAATGGACTTTGTTGCCACTATAACTGTGTCTACACCAGAGCTCTTGCTGCCAGAGCTATGTGGGATAGGGATGTGATTTTTCACACCCCTCACTGACATAGCTATGCTGGTGAAGCTTTTAAGTGCAAGCCAGGTCAAAGCCTGCCTGTGGATTATACAGCACTTGAAAATATTGCTCTCAACTGAGAAATATTGGTATCAGAGCAAAACTTCCACAAGGAACTCCTGCCAACACACACTGTCTAAAAGCTGTAGGACTCAAACACAAGGATGTAGCTCAGCATCAATGGCCACAGCATGTCCCTTGAGCCAGTTCTGCGAGAGCAGATTGCTGAAAACCCTCTGGCTCTGAACAGAGTCTTAGTCTTCCTGCCTGTGCATTTCAGTCTCTTTGACTTGTCTGTTTGACTCATGGTGATCTGAAATTCCAAATGCTACAACTATTAATGCTGACTCGGGAAATCTTTACAGAGGAGCACCATCTCTGCTATAGTTAAAGTTCAGCATTGCTTTCTGTTTAAAGGCTGACCATTCTGACTGCCCTAAAATCCACACACTTATTTGGATTGGCTTGAAATGTGCTGCTGTTCATGGGGGTGCTCGGCAGCGGTAGTGGCCCAAGGATGGGGTTATTTGACAAAGGGTCCTCCAAAGCAGCTTTTTCCAAAATCAGCTTGCTCTTATAACATTTTCTTGCACATAACTGGGCCTCAGGTTAACCTGAGGGGGCCCTTCAATATTGTATTCCCTAATAAACGCTGGCTTGTTGTAAAGAGCCTCTCTTGCGTTGCTGCAGATACCTACTATTTGCATCACCCCCTAAAGAGAGGGGACTCTCTTGGACTCACTGGAGAGCCCTGGTGAGAAAAAGGGGTGCTGCCACTAGGCCCACACTCAGAGAAGTGGAGATGTGGGGCTTGACCTCCAGGAACTAAGCTTAGGGTCTAGCACATTAAAGGGAGCAGTCCCAAGAGAGACCGTAGAAAGGCTGTGGCATCTAATGCTCTGTAAATCCATGGCATCTCTCTCTCTGAATCCCTCCATTGGTTCCCCCATTTCTGTCCCCTCAAACCTAAGCTGCTTATCTTCAGTGGTAAATCCTTTCGCAGCTTGTCGGCATCTGACGTATAATTTCTGATTCAGCACTGAGATGCCAGCTACCACCTGTGATCCGCCAGGGATGCCAGCCTCCATCACTCAGTTGTTAAATGTTCAAACTGTCTGCTTCATGCTTTTGCTCCTGCTGGGAGGAGCTCTCCATACACCTCCAGAAAGCTACCTCACAATTCTCCTTCAGGGTCCAGCTGGTGGCAGGCTGGAGAGAGGAAGGCTTGGGGTAAAGCGCTCTTATGAGTTGGGAGGGTTGGGGCCAGTGGGGATATCTTGGAGCAGCTGCTGTAGGGAGTTGGGTGCCATGGAGGGCTAGGAGCAGTGGGAGAGAGTTGGATCAGGAGCTCAAGAAGCTGGGAGGGTTGAGGGTGTGAGTAAAAGGAGGGTGGATGCCAGGTGCTCCAGGAAAGGGGGATGCTAGCAGTGGGAGGGAGGGGACACTTTTTTGGCAGGAACAAGGAACATTTAGAATGGATATTGGGATGGGAAGTGGATGGGGAGCAGGAGACTTGGGGGAATGGGTACCAAAGAGGGCTGTGGGTGATAGGAAGGGAGGAGAGAACACAAGAAGCAGGTGCTTCTGTCCCCAGGTATCCGGGACTACAGATCTTGAATGCTGGTCCACGGGGCTCTTAGCAGTTAGTAAGTTCCACCTGCCACCCAGGGACCTGCCAGCAGTTGTCAGACTAGAAGCCGAACCCTGACAGAGGATTCCAGCTGATTGGTGGAACGTTGGGGGTCCTGATTTGTCCCCATCTTCTACTTAAACCAAGCACAGACACAAGAAATTGTCCCTGCAGCTGGGTTTCCCTGCTGAGGGCTGCTTCCCCTGTGATACCTGCTCCAGCTGTCGGACTCTGATCACTTGGTAACTGACCCTGCTGCCTCCTGGCACTTGATTCCTGGTTTTGCCCTCTGGCCTGTCTCAGCGTCTGACCTCCTGATATCTGACCCAGTCTGATGCCTGATTCCTGGTCTGACCACTAGGTCATAGAATCATAGCGTAGTCCAACCCCCTGCTCAAAGCAGGACCTATCCCCAACTAAATCATCCCAGCCAGGGCTTTGTCAAACCTGACCTTAAAAACCTCTAAGGAAGGAGATTCCACCACCTCCCTAGGTAACCCATTCCAGTGCTTCACCACCCTCCTAGTGAAAAAGTTTTTCCTAATATCCAACCTAACCCTCCCCCACTGCAACTTGAGACCATTACTCCTTGTTCTGTCATCTGGTACTACTGAGAACAGTCTAGATCCATCCTCTTTGGAAAATCCTTTCAGGTAGTTGAAAGCAGCTATCAAATTCCCCCTCACTCTTCTCTTCTGCAGACTAAACAATCCCAGTTCCCTCAGCCTCTCCTCATAAGTCATGTGCTCCAGCCTCCTAATCATTTTTGTTGCCCTCTGCTGGACTCTTTCCGATTTTATCACATCCTTCTTGTAGTGTGGAGCCCAAAACTGGACACAGTACTCCAGATGAGGCCTCACCAATGTCAAATGGAGGGGAGTGATCACGTCCCTCGATCTGCTGGCCATGCCCCTACTTATGCAGCCCAAAATGCCGTTAGCCTTTTGGCAACAAGGGCACACTGTTGACTCATATCCAAGTTCTCGTCCACTGTAACCCCTATGTCCTTTTCAGACTGCCTGCATCCCGGTTGTGACACTGGGGGTGGGTGGAGGAAGAGCTGAGAGCAGTAAGAGGAAGGGGAGTGAGTGTCCTAGTGAGTGACAGGTCTAGCTGCACCTCTCTCCCCTTCTTGGTCTCTCTGAGTGCCCCCCTTCAGCTGTCAAGCCTTGTGCCTTTCCTTCTGCTGTTCTCCTGCTCCTAGATAGGGCCCTAAGCTGCAATACCCTGTGTATCAGTCATGTATACCCAGCAGGTCAGGCTGAGTGGTGACACGTTCTGCAGTCTAGGATCAGTGGTGCACAGACAAAACAGCCACCTTAAACACTGCGGTGGTTTGATTTTGCAGGAGGAAAGCAGTATAAGAGAAGAGAATTTTAAAATAGCAAATAGGCTTCATCATGCCTGCCATTCTAAAGGCTTACCATCCCCTGGTGGCCACCTAGGCAGGTCTAACTTCTGCTCACTCCCTAGTGAGGTCCCTGTTTCTGCCTCTTTCCCTCTATCACCTAACCAGCTGTTCCCTTTTTGGGAGCGAGTCCCTTTTTAAACTGCTCCAGTCCTTTTGATCTTCTTGGCTCCAGGCCTTGGCCCTGCTCAGCTAACCCAGTTCTATAAGTTGGCTGGAGCCAGGAGGTAGAATATTCCAAGCTAATATTTCAGGCATTTTCTCTTATCAACCCTTAAGCAATTAATAAGGGGTGTCTCATCTTGAGCCACTCTTCTTCCTTTCCTGCTTGTTTTCCTTGCAGTGTCCCTATTAAACTAAACCAGCATAGTAATACAGTCAATATCCCAATAGCCAGGCCAGGGTTCAGTATTCATCAGTACTACAGAGCAGCTCCAGCTCCGTCACAGGGGGTGTGGAGAAATAGGGCTGAGGCTGTCTCTACACTGCAGTGTAAGCTCAGATTCAGACTCAGGCTCGAGCCCAACCCCCATTCCTTCTGCACACAGATCTGTCTGACTCAGGCCAGTAAGCTCTCAGGACCCAGGCCCTTGGACCTGGCCAGGGTAGTGATTCTGAGCCAGAGAACTGCATCTCTGGGAACCCCCCATCCTCTTATCTCATTTACAATGACTTTCACCAGGTGCTGGGTGCTTGCTGAGCACTGAGACCCCAGAAGTTCACAATAGTCTGGTCAGCTGGGATGACAACCTTCTGACGCTCAATTTCATAGAGCTCCTAAGGGGAGCCAGCAACCACCAGATCATGCTAGCAAAGTGTCTCTGGCTGCTCCGACCAGTCCCTGAGCAGCTAGCTGCAGCATGTCCTGGGTCCATACTCAGAGGAGCTAATTGATGACCCCTTGGAGGAGTAGTCTGCTGTGGAACTCACAGCAGAAACAGAAGAGGCCAAAGTAGTCCTGGAGCTTGGTAAGTTTCTGGCTCCATGTCAGTTGTTATTAATGTATGAATGGGAGGGATTTCTGGACTATGACCAAATGCAATTTTTATTACAAGCTGCAGGTGTAATGAAGCAGCCTCTGACGGGACACTACTGAGAGTATCAATTCAGGACAAATTGCTTAGAGCAGGACAGTTACAGCCCAAACCAGCCAAACAGAGAGGATTTTGGTTTTACCCCACTGGCTAAGCAGAAGTGATACAAGCAGTTCCCTCAGATACTCCAGTTCCCTTGTATCACCATCAGCACCGCTCCTTATAGGGGCCAAATGGTTATGAAAACCAATACCCCAGTGAAAGAAAAGAAAGGTTATTCTTATCCTAAAGGACCAAGTCCCAGACCCAGGTCAATATACAAGTCAGATCTTACCCACAAATCATGCTGTTGCCAATCCTTTAGAATCTAAAATCTACAGGTTTATTCATAAAAAGAAAGAAATATAGATGAGAGCTAAAATTGGTTAAATGGAATCAATTACATACAGTAATGGCAAAGTTTTTGGTTCAGTGATGGAATAAACTGCAGGTTCAAATCAAATATCTGGAGTACATCCATAGCTTTGTTCAGAGCTTCAGTTTGTAGCAAAGTTCCTCCAGAGGTAAGAAGCAGGATTGAAGACAAAATGGAGATGATGCAGCTGCCTTTTATGGTCCTTTTGCCATGTGGCTTGTGCTTCCTTTGTTCCAAACACAAGCCACCCAGCACACGGAGTGGAAAAACCTTAGAGTTCTGTCCATAGGCATGTCCCTGTATGCCTTGCTGAGTCATAAGGTGTATCTGCCTTCTCTCAATGGGTCAGTTGGGACCCATTTAAAGGGGGATTTAAAGGGCTCTGGGCTCCCAGTGGCTGCGGGCAGCCCAGAGCCCTCTGACTCCCGGCCGTGGCTGGGATTTAAAGGGCTGTGGGCTGCCCGCAGAGCGCCGTGTGCGGGGGATTTAAAATCCCCCCACGGGCCACACAGTGAGGCTCCGCGGGCCGCATGTTGTGCAGGCCTGATCTATACGGTCACAGTTCATGTCAATAACATCATAGCAGGTATCGGCATATATCTACTTATGGCAGAATGCATGCCAGTGCCTTGGCATCTCTCACTCCCCCAACACCATGTGGAATTCAGAATAAGACTGGGAAGAGCAAACAACAGATTAACAAGCATTTAACATTATTTTTTTACTATATACTTGCACGTTCTTACAAAGATGCGCAGGAGGGTTAAAAGTAAGATCCTTATATAGCCTTCCCTTTTAGTATGCCACACTGTACAGATTGGCCATGCCACAGCATAACGAGCCATCTGTAAACTGTACTGGGCAAGGGGGAAAACATAGTGTATTCTCTTTCCAAAATATGGCAGGGAGTTTGTAGACAGTCCATAAATATGCCAGGGAAAGGGGCGGGAGTAGCTGTGCAGTTCTTTAAGAATCCGTATTACTGTGTGTGTTTGCATGTTGTCCAGAGGTAGATGTACTCAGAGCAGGATCTATCATAAGCCATAGGAAGGCAGTAATCCATGCGGACGCTAACCTAACCCAACCTTCTGTTGATTCCCTCATTAATTTTGACCCAATCCCAGGTGCTGATGGTTGCAAACTTTTCCCATAGGAGGAACTCCAGATAAGTAGTCACATTTCGGGGAAGGGTATATTTCTCGGGCCTTCCGCTATAGAACACCAGCCAACTCCACTCATAGATGTGTTGCTAAGTCACCATAAGCTTGAAAACCTCTGTGGCAGACACGGCTTGCTTGTCACCAGTACCTTGGAATAGAATGTCTTTTTGCCATTCAGGAACCTCCAGGATTTTGATGTCCTCCAGAATGTGGAATGCCTGAAAGGACTAAGAAAACTTAGGTAGTAAACCACAACAACTCCCCCCTCAACTTCCTTGTGACGTACTGGGGTACAATCCAGACCAATGGGGGGTTTTGTTACCCCTCCCCTGTAACCTGTGGTGCCTTGCAATGCCTTGCTGCTGTAGCCTCCAACCTGGACTGCTCACAAACAGCCAGCAGCATGCTGGTCACTTATGTATTTGTGGAACTGCAGCCTGCCAGTCATACCCCAGCTCTCACCAGCCATGGTTGTACTGCAGGGCAACCCCATCACACTCCCAGTCTTGGATTTCCCCCAGAAATGTATATCCTGTACAGCCCAGCCCTCTCCTGGGCAGTCCAATTATATTGTATTATGTCCATTATTCCTTTAAAGCAGGGGTGGCCAATCTGAGCCTGAAAAGGAGCCAGAATTTACCAATGTACATTGCCAAAGAGCCACAGTAATACATCAGCAGCCCCTCATCAGCTCCCAGTGCCCCCCACCCACCGGCAGTCCTGCCGATCAGTGCCCCCTTCTCCCTCCCCGCAACCCCCGATCAGCTGTTTCATGGCATGCAGGTGGCTCAGGGGGCGGGGGAGGAGTGAGGGCATGGTGGCTTAGGGGAGGGGGCAGGAAGGGGTGGAGTGGGGGCAGGGCCTCCTGCAGAGCCAGGGGTTGAGCAGTGAGCACCCCCCGGCACATTGGAAAGTTGGCACCTGTAGCTCCAGCCCTGGAGTCGGTGCCTATACAAAGAGCCTTATATTAACTTCTGAACAGCCACATGTGGCTCTGGAGCCACAGGTTGGCCACCCCTGCTTTAAAGGAATAAATACTGTACCAAATTGCCAGCACTATTATGATGGGTCTCACGCTTTCTCTTCTTGGGGGGGGGGTCAGGGTGCCATTTCTTGCCCCTGGATTGGAATATTAACTGCCCCACTAGTGTCCTAGAGGAGGGGAGTGGAGAGGGAGGGACCTGAGGATAGTGGTAAATCACTTGAACTGATAGTTCCTTCCCCTGGACTACTTCCCTCTCCTGCCCTTCAGCTTGTGGGGGCTTCCTGCCCTCCCTCTGCACAAGCCAGGTGCCCCTTTACCTAGGGTCTTGGACTTCTTAGCCCACCACAGCACTTCTCCAAATTGTCCTCTGCTTCCCTTCAAAGTGTTCACTGCTCTAACACCCACACTGTTTGATTGAAGCAGGGTTTTTTATCAGGTGACTGACTGCAGGTGCTCTAATTGGCTTCAGGTGCTCTAGTTAATCTATAGCAAACTTTCTTCCCCTTACAGGGAATAAGGCTCCCTTCTAACCCTCTCCTGCTGCCCTCTGGCCATGCTGTATCACAATACATAAATGTTTATTACCTTAAATAGGGTTATCCAGACCCTGTAATTTAAACACACTGGATTAGATAAAACAGTAGGAAGTTTATTAACTACGAAGAGAGAGCTTTTAAGCGAGTACAAGTAATGAGGCTAAAAAGTCAGAAATGTTTACAAGAAAAATAAAGATAGGCACTAGAAAGTGTTTTAACTTATCAAACTATATTAGATTGGAGCAAAGTTTCTCACCACATGCTTCCAGCAGTGTTACTGACCAAACTCTTCAGGTTAGGATCCCTCCCCCAGATTCCAGCAGCTGTTTTCTTTGTCTTCTCAGGTGCAGAGAACTGGAAGGTCTGAGAATATACTGAATCTGAATTTTACAAAGTATCATTTTTTCAGCCTTGACATTCCACAGGTCCTTTTTTCTGGAGATGCATTGAACCTTTTCTGAGACAATAATGAACTGTTTGATGTCTCTTCTCATGCCTGTCCACCTTTGTAGCTGAACCCCAGTCCAGTAGAAGCCTGGGATAGAATCATAGACTCAGAAGATTAGGGTTGGAAGAGACCTCAGGAGGTCATCTAGTCCAATCCCCAACTAAATCATCCCAGCCAAGGCTTTATCAAACCAGGCCTTAAAAAATTTCTAAGGATGGAGATTCCATCACCTCCCTAGGTAACCCATTCCAGTGCTTCATCACCCTCCTAGCAAAATAGTTGTTTCCTAATATCCAACCTAAACCTCCCCCACAGCATCTTGAGACCATTACTCCTTGTTCTGTCATCTGCCACCACTGAGAACAACCTAGCTCCATCCTCTTTGGAACCTCCCTTCTGGTAGTTGAAGGCTGCTATCAAATTCCCCCTCACTCTGCTCTTCTGCAGACTAAATTAGCCCAGTTCCCTCAGCTGCTCATCATAAGTCACGTGCCCCAACCCTCTAATCATTTTCATTGCCCTCCGCTGGTCTCTCTCCAATTTGTCCACAACCTTTCTGTAGTGGGGGGCCCAAAACTGGACAGATGTGGCATCACCAATGCTGAATATAGGGGAATAATCACTTCCCTTGATCTGCTGGTAGTGCTCCTAGTAATGCAGCTCAATATGCTGTTAGCCTTTTTGGCAACAAGGGCTCCATGTCAAAGTGTCATGGAGCAGTCACGGAGAAAGCATGTCTGTGATGAGCTTATGATGGACATCCTGGACAGGGCCAACAAGGAGGAACAATACCGAAGGGGAAAAGATTCATGGCATGTGGAAAGGCAAAAAGCAGGCACGAGAAGAAGTGCAGCATGCAAGGAGATACGTTTCTCTGGATTGGAAACGTCCCCTGAAGGAGGAAGATAGAAAGCAGCAGAAAGATGTGTTAGAGAGGCTGCTTGAGGTCAGGGCTGGGAGAGTTCAGGCTCCTGTTCCCACCTGCACCATGTCCTGAATCCCCTCCATGGTACCACAAACTCATTGGACAGTACCAGGGTTGGATGGCCCACGGTCACCCTCATGCATGTGACCTGATGCTGGAGGGTCGGGGCTAGTTGCTCACAAAGCTCCAGCAATGTAGTTTTCTTCATGCAAGAGTGCTGAACCCACTGCTGGTCCTTGCGGGTCTGCATGATGATGTGATCCCACCAATCTGTGCATGTGGCCCTGCTTCAGAAGCACCTGTCTGCATAGCGAGCACCAGTGGCTATCACCAAGAGTGGTGAGCAGTGTCAGCCAGTTCCAGGCTGCCATATCTGTGTCATCGTCATCCTGTGGCGGGTGCCTTCAGTAGATCAGAAAATGCCAGTGAAATGTTCACCAGTGTCTCATGCATACTCTGCCTATTTCCTGACACAGGAGTGAAAGCAGAAGCAGGACAAGCTCTTCCCCAGGCACAAATGGGCACTTTCTTGGTGATGTCACAGGTTGGCAGTGAAACTTCTAGGAAATCAGAGAATCTCACTCCCCTCCTCCCCATCTGCATCAGCCACAATCTCTCTTCCTTTCAGGGGTTTTGAGTCGTTTAGTCAGTCATTCCCAAGGTCACATGGTCTTATGCTTTTATTCACAGTCGCCTTTTCCAGAGCATCCTGAGCTTAGCATCTAATTCCCCAGCCTTCTCCACATGAGACTTTTCATATACCGTGAGCTGCTGCATGTGGTGGCATCCCCCACTCAATCCTATTCCATACTACACTGAACCCTGCCAGCCCACTCTTACTGGTCCCAGTTTCCCTATGACCTTTCATTGTTTTTGGGCCTCTCTCTGTTAGCAAGAAGCAGTTTCAGAGTGTCTAGAGTCTTCGCCCTTCTGGGACATGGAGTTATCGTCTCTGTGTTTTAGGAGCCCTCTTGTCCATGATATCTGGCTGTGTGTGTTCCCAGCAGAGATGGGGCTAGCTAAATCCCTTATAAACAGAGTCACCTGCACCTTTGAGAATTGGTGGAACTCACCCTGACATCTTATTGCTTTAAAATGGGCTGGTGTTAAAATAACAGAACTTTTTTTCCATGACTTAAGCTGATCTCCTTGGTTTTCTCCCCCCCAAGCAGGGTTTCCAGTTTCCAAACCCGATGTGATCTCCCAGCTGGAACGAAGGGATGAGCCATGGGTCTCAGATCTCCATGCTTCTGAAGAAAGAGAGATCCCGAAAGGTGCCTGCACAGGTGAAGAATCATGAAACCAACTCAAAAAGTGTCAGCGCCTAAAAGAAACAGTTGGGATTCCATACAAAGACCTTGTGAGCTCTCCAAGTTCAGAGTTGTCCCCATCAGATGCTGTATCCTCAGGGCAGATACCACTCATGGCTTCCTAGCTGTCCTGACTGACTCCTGGCAGAAGCTCCCTCCCTAACCTCCCTTCCCCTGTTTGGATGAGATGCAGAGGCAGATTTGATCCCCTCCTTTCTCCCTTATGAGGCAGAGTTTGGGGAAATACAGGGCCTGATTTTTTTTCCTTTCTCCTCAGCACTTACTTTGGTTTGTGCTCTCCTTTTCCATCCCTGTTTCTAAGGTTTCTCTCTCTGTCCTGGCAGGTGAGGGGATGGTGAATGAGAACAAGGAGCCGAATCCTCAGCCAGAAGTGGCTGAGCAAGTGGAACTGCATGTGGTATTAATGCAAAGATCCCAGTTGATTGTGTCCAGGAGTCATGAGCAGGGGAAAGCCTGTAAGAGTCAACACAGACCAGAGAGGCAGCAGGGAACCCAGCCAGGATGGGAAATGGGTAACTCCATTAATTATCAGGAAGTTTACAAAGACCGCAAGGAAACCAGAGCCCAGAAGAGAATCTCCCTGGGAGACAGAAACAACACATGCACTGAGTGTGGGAAAAGTTTCAGTAGTCACTCAGACCTTACTAAACATGGGAGAATCCACACTGGAGCCAGGCCCTATGGATGCTGTGAGTGCGGGAAAAGCTTCACTGACAGCTCAACCCTTATTAGACATGAGAGGGTCCACACAGGAGAGAGACCCTATGAATGCTGTGAGTGTGGGAAAAGCTTTACTCAGAGCTCAGCCCTTGTCACACATCAGAGAATCCACACAGGAGAAAGACTCTATGAATGCCATAAGTGCGGGAAAAGCTTCAGTCGGAGCTCAACTCTTATTACACATCAGAGCATCCACACAGGCGAGAGACCCTATGAATGCTGTGAGTGTGGGAAAAGCTTCAGTCAGAGCTCATCGCTTATTACACATCAGAGAATCCACACAGGAGACAGCCCGTATGAATGCTGTGAGTGCAGGAAAAGCGTCAGTTACCGCTCAGACCTTGTTACACATAAGAGAATCCACACTGGAGAGAGACCCTATGAATGCTGTGAGTGCAGGAAAACCTTCTCTCAGCGCTCACACCTTATTATACACCAGAGAATCCACACAGGAGAGTGACCCTATGAATGCTGTGAATGCGGGAAAAGCTTCCGTCAGCTCTCAGCCCTTATTAGACATCAGAGAATTCACACAGGCGAGAGACCTTATGAATGCTGTGAGTGCGGGAAAAACTTCCTTCAAAGCTCTGCCCTTACTGCACATCAGAGAATCCACAAAGAAGACAAACACCATTAAAAACTTCTCTAGGGTTGACAAAATATATATATATATTTTGGACCAATCTTATTCACATTTCTATTACTGACCTTGACGCACAAGTTGGGAGTGTGCTAATAAAATTTGCAGATGACACAAAGCTGGGAGATATTGCCAATACCGAGGAGGACCCAAATATAATACACAAAGATCTGGACGACCTTGAAAACTGGAGAAAGAAATTGGAAGAAATTGAATAGTGCAAATGGCAACGTCAGGCACTTGGGGACAATACAACAAGAATTTTTGCCATAAACTGGAGACTAATCAGTTGGGAGCAACAGAGGAAGAGAAAGACCTGAGTGTATTGGTTGATCATAGGATGACAATGAGCAGACAATGTGATGTGGCCATGAAAAAGGCTAATGCAATCCTAGGATGCATCAGGTAAGATATTTCCAGTATAGACAGGGAAGTGTTAGTACTATTACACAAGGCACTGGTGAGACCTCATCTGGAATACTGTGTGCAATTCTGGTCTCTCATGTTCAAGAAAGATGAATCCAAACTGGAACAGGTATAGAGAAGGGCTACTAGGATGATCCGAGAAATGGAAAACCAATCTTATGAGAGACGACTCAAGGAGCTTGGCTTGTTTAGCCTAACTAAATGAAGGCTGAGGGAGATATGATTGCTCTCTATAAATACATCAGAGGCATAAATACTGGGGATGGAGAGGAGTTACTTAAGTGCCAATGTTGAAACAAGAACAAAAGGATATAAACTGGCCATCAACAGGTTTAGGCTTGAAACTTGATGAAGGTTTCTTAACCATCGGAGGAGTGAAGTTCTGGAACAGGGGAGCAGTGGGGGAAAAAAACGTAACTGGCTTCAAGATTGAGCTTGATAAATTTATTGAGGGGATGGGATGATGAGCCTGCCTACAATGCCAGGTTGCCCATCTGAAACTGCTAGTAGCAAATATCTCCAATGACTAGCGATGGGGGGAGGGATAGCTCAGTGGTTTGAGCATTGGCCTGCTTAAACACAAGGTTGTGAGCTCAATCCTTGAGGGGGCCATTTAGGGAACTGGGGTAAAAATCTGGGGATTGGTCCTGCTTTAAGCAGCAGATTGGACTAAATGATCTCCTGAAGTCCCTTCCAACTCTAATAGTCTATGATTCTATGGGACACTAGATGGAGAGGGCTCTGAGTTAACAACAGAAAATTATTTACTGAGTGGCTGGTGGGTCTTGTTAACATGCTCAGGGTCCAAAGGAATTGGCAGAGATCCTGGGGGTTTTTTTCGCCTTCCTTTGCAGTATGGTCATTTGCAGGTTTAAATTAGAATAGATGGTGGATTCTCTATAACAGTAGTCCCCAATGCAGTACCTGTGGGCACCATGGCACCTGCTGCGGCATCTATGTGCACCCGCGTACTGGCCAGCGGACAAGCATCCACCAAATGCCGCCAAAAAGCAGCATCACCAAGAGGCGTCGCTGCCAAAATGCCACTGATTTTCGGTGGCATTTCGGCGGCAACACCTCTTGACGTTGCTGCTTCTCGGTGGCTTGTCATCTGATGCCTGCCACCCGGAAAAGGTTGGGGACCACTGCTCTATAAGTTGAAGTCTTTAAATCATGATTTGAGGACTTCAGTAACTCAGCCAAAGGTTAGGAGTCTATTACAGGAGTGGGTGAGCAAGGTTCTGTGGCCTGCAATGTGCACGAGGTCATACTAGATGATTATGATAGTCCTTGCTAGCCTTCAAGTCTATGAGCTACAGTGAGGTAAAAGCTACCTGTTATTATCATGGAAAACACAGCTATTCTTGCAGTAAAGGCAGAACCATGGCCACTGTACACAGGCCAGCTAGCACATTTTCTCAACTAAGCTTCATCCCTTCTCCCAGTCTAAACAATCCTGGAGCATCACTGTTCCCCAATCGCAAAGTGTCACCAAGTTCCCCTCGTGTCTCATTCTCAGTTGTTTTCACATTGCTCTGGAGTGTGCTAAACAGCAGTTATTTTTGTACCATTTTTCTCATTTAAAATGTATTTAAATATAATAAAGAACAGGATCAGGGCAGCCTCTGTGACACTCCAAGGAGATGGGAGGAGTTAGAGGGATTCCCTTCTCCCCCATCTCCTCAGCATTGTTACCTTCTGTCTGAGCCGTGTAGAGTTTATCTTCACAGTCTACCCCTTCACCTCCCAAAGTGTCCCAAAGTGGTTTGATTCCTTTAATCTTAAATTAGACTCATTAGGGCAGGTGATTAAAGTGTCATAGACCTGGAACGGGAATTCAAATTGATCCAAAACACAGTGGGGTCATTCTGAGTTTAAATCACCGTTTCTGTCTACTGGCAAAGCCACTTCTGGGCCTTTTCCTGCTGAGTTGGGCTGGTTTGCAGATGGGAAGGTTGCCTGTTTTCCCATTATGATGATGATAAAATTTTTGTAAATAACATGACAATAATAGAGGGAGCGCTGAGTGAAGTGGTTTTGAATGGCTCAGAGGAGAACACAATGGAAGAACCTGTTGTCCTGATTCTGCGTCATATGCAACCTGCTCTGGAATGTGACCTGATATGAAATGGAAAGTGTCTTATTCTTCTCTGTTGTGGGTTTTTCTTTCTTTTCTGAAGGCCGTTTGGTCACATGACTGGATATTAGTTTTATTTGACAGAAAGTAGCTCAGATTTATTGGGGACTTTGAGACAAATGACCCATTCACTAAAATAGTAATTTCTCATGTTGTTTTTGCTTTTTCCCCATCACTCCATGTTGACATGGAGGAAGTTCAAATTCAGTTCATTCAACTGGAGAGAATACTCCAAGCTCTTGGGCATGCTACCAAGGAAATCTCCATTCTGAAATGGTGAACAACAGCACATCCCAATTTGCGCAACTAACTGCATATGATCACACTGTTGTTAAATTCTTTTGGTCAATATGGTTTCAGATGACCCAAGGAGAGAATTCCACAGTAAGCAACTTGGCACTAAGCAAAATGGCCTTGTATCTGGGGCCCTAAGAACATAATAATGGCCACATTGGGTCAGATCAATAGTCCATCTAGCCCAGTATCCTGTCTTCTGAGAGTGGCCAATGCCTGGTGCTTCAGAGGGAATGAACAGAACAGGGCAATCATCAAGTGATCTTGTCACAGTGTCTGGCAGTCAGAGGTCTTGGGATAACCAGAGCATGGGGTTGCATCCCTGACCATCTTGGCTAATAGCAGCAGTAGCTGCCCGGGCCCTATAGGCATTTACACCTGACAATATCACCTAGATAATTCCAATGACTTGGGAAATACTGTGGCTATCTATGCAGATGTGGAGAAAACCAAAATGGCATTTTGCTGAACTTATGTTTTGTAGATGCTGCAAATGTGTATAAAATGAAATCAGTGCTGAATGTGGGACAGCAGCAGAATATCTGTTTCTGAAGATACCCCACCACTGGGGGTTTACAGGGATTCAGATCCAGGCCGTTTTCTAATCCCTCATTTAGATCTGTGCCACCACATTAAAGAAACAAATTGGGCATTTTTGGGGAATATTCCTCACTATGATGACTGAAAACGTATTTGGTTTAGTAAAGGATTTTACTTCAGTGAAGTGTAAATTTATCCTGACTAAGGCCAAGGATTTGGCATCAACTACAGTATTAGTACCGGGAACAAAGCGGTTGGGTCTCACCCAAGATAAGGACACTATGGTGATGTACAGCCCAGGTAAAACTGTCTTTGGAACCCCGCTCCATAGTTCAATGGCATTTATTATGGTCCCAAATGATGCCATGGTTACACTGGAAACAATTGTCCTTTACCATTTGGATCGAAAGTGTCATGAGGAAAAGAGAGAAGCAATTGGTGCCCTCTGAGGACAGTCCTTGCTGTGCATCTCAGTCTGGCTCCCTTGGGAACGAGGACGTTCATGCTGCAAAAGTGATGGCTCCATGTTCAGGCTGCAGGATACCCAAATGCTGATTCCTAATTCTATGTTTTTGCCTCAGTTTTGCACTGGACTTATAGCACTAGTTTTGCATCACGTCTCCTTCACCTCCTGCTACTTTGAAAGACTAAAAAGTCTAAAAATAGACTACAGTGACTTTTTCTTGTGATGCAAACCTTCCCACTGAGTATGAGACCCCCTTCCACCAATACTTATGGCTGAAGACCCAGAGACCAATAAACTCACAGTAGTGGAAGGCACCTATGTTGTTTTACACTAGGGCTCATTTGGTGGAAATAGGGATTTAAAAGAAAACTAACATGTGTGATAACATTTTGTGATTTTTGAAAATGTTATTGTTACCAGTGAAAATGAAATTAAACAGGAAGTTAATTATTGGTTAAAGACTAAGAGACTAATTATGTAATTACCCAAATTATATTGGTAAACTGAAGGTTATATTGTTTTTCTTTTTGTTAGCATTATAGAAAATGGTGGCTAATCGTGAGTTTATTTGATGTAATTTACCCCTTCAGACCAAGGAGTTCTGAAATAACTCCTTGCTCCAAAAGCTGGGGTGGGGGAATCTGTGATAGGAACAATCTATACAAGACTACAGCCCCAGTACAGGATTAAGTTAGTTCCAATTCAAATGGAAATTATTTCGCTACACTTAACAGTAAATTTTCTGTTCAGAGGAAAACTACATAAGGAGATAAGTGATGTAACATTTTACCCAGTGAGGCGTAAGGGTCACTGAGAGCCCCGCTTCTCTTGTTTGCAAGGGAAAGATCTGACATCTATCATGAGATGTACACAATTGTTTTAAGAAGGGTAATTGGTGCATGATGCTCTCGGTAGTTTTTCTGTTAAAAACATTTCCCACCAGTTATTTTTATGGGTACTTTTCCTTCTGAGGAGGCCAGATGTTAGAGCACACCCATTGAACCCTCAAGCCAGGCTCTGGAAACTGCCACCGAAATGGCCTCATGTTCCTTTCCTTTTCGATATCTTTGGTGTTTGAATATTTACACTGTGTGTAGTTTGCAACAACAGATAAAGAAAACTGTGGGGTTAAGGGAGATTTTTGTAGATTGGCATGAGCCCAAAGTCTGCTTCACTCCAATTGGATCTGGTCATGTCTATCCAAGCCCTATTCCACACCTGATTTTCCCAGAGACCTCTGAGGGGTCTTGTAATGTGGGGTGAGCTGGAATCGTAAACCATAAAGAAAAAGGTAAAGGATGAAGTCCTTTGCCTTTCAAGTCAACAAGCTCTCTCAGAGAGACTGACATTCCAGGACCCCAAGATTGATACCCTCTAGGGAAGAAAGTTTTTACATCAACATCAGGTGCCAGCAAGCTTGGTGAGTTTCCCTGTACCCAAAAAAGCCTCTAACTTGAAGTACTTGGCAACTACACCATTGCTTGGTTCCTAAGCTCCTACTATGTGTGAGTCCAAAGCCTGAGATAGCTGCAGAATCTGTTATGGGGGTAACGTTTAAAATATGTTATTTTCCCCTTTTCTATTTTTAGTTTTGTGTTTATTAACTGAGACACAACTGGCCTTTTTATTATATTAGGGTGTGAAAGGGTGGCTCACTGCATGAAAATCTACACAGGGAAGGCATCAGAATAGGTCACCAAATCTAAATAGCTCTAAAACTCTGCCCTATGAAATCATTGGATACGTGCTGCTTTTTCTGTGAAATGGTCAAAGAGACTAAGCGGTCAGCTATAAATTGCTAAGCCAGAGCTGCTAAACTTCTGCTTGTGAAAGTCTCTATAAGGTATGTATCTGCGCTGAGGGATGGGGAGGAGAAGGATTAGCGGAGGCAATAATGAAATCTGAGGAGGAAGCTTTAAGGTTATGGCTTAAACATAAACAGTTAGTTGGTTTCTATATTGAATAATTCAACTAGTTCAGTGTGGATTGCACTGCCTGGGTGAAATTCTCTGGGGTTCAGAACTAAATGGTCAACCAGCTCCTTGGATTCCAGTTTCAGGACTTTAAGAGCTGATTATCTGCTGTCTTAGGGCTTGGCTACACTTGCAGGTGTGCAGCGCTGGGAGTTAAAGCTGTCTTCGTACAGCTGTGTAGGGAAAGCGCTGGAGTGTGGCCACACTGACAGCTACCAGCGCTGCAGTGTGGCCACATTTGCAGCGGTGTTGGGAGTGGTGCATTATGGGCAGCTATCCCAGCGTTCAAGTGGCTGCAACGTGCTTTTCAAAAGAGGGGGGTGGGGTGGGGTGTGACAGGGAGTGTGGGGGAGAAAGAGAGAGTGGATTTTTGGAGCCAACACTCAGCTCCCTGCCTTGCAAATTCTGACCACTTCCCCGACGCCTCATTCACTCTTTAATGCAAATAGCCTGCAGACCAGATAAACAGCTGCTCCGACTGACTCCCTGCCCCCCCCCCCCCCCGCCGTGCTGTTTCTCTCCTCAAGCAAACACTAGGCTGTAGACATTCATCCCCCTGCCTGCCTCATTCACAGCAAACAGTAGCTGTGTTTGTTTTTTAGATAAGCAGCTCCGGGAGCCCCAAGTTCACAACAAAACAAAGAGAGGCATCATAACAAAACAAAGAGAGTTCTTTAGTTAAAAGCATTATAGGAAAATTCTGGAGGTCAGTTACAGCGTAGTAAGATTAATCACTGTTTACACTGGCACTCCAGCGCTGCAGCACCAGCGCTGCAGTCGTTATTCCCCAGGCAGACGTGGAGTGCAGCCAGCGCTATAGCCAGGGAGATACAGCACTGCATGTGCCTTGCAAGTGTGGACGGTGAATGAGTTGCAGCGCTGTAAAGCCACCACCAGCGCTGCAACTCTCCAGTGTAGCCAAGCCCTTAATCTGATGATTTAACTAATTGATTACTTGAGTCCAATACAGTATCCTTAACTCCTTGATTTTGTGATTTGATCTTAACTTGATAACTGTGTTGTTTAACTCTTAGTTTAGTACTGTTTAAAGTAGCTCAGCCTTAGTGATATTTTTGTTTGTTTGCCAACCCTATAGATGCCTATTCAAGCATCTGCTTTGGTTAATTGTTAGCAATCCCGGCTTAATTGGTCTAGAAAGAGCAACTTGGTAAAGGGCATCAAAACAGCGGGTGGATTAGAACACAAAATAGCTCTGTATGCTGAAGATATCGTTATATTTGCAAGCAGCCTCATTAAAAATTCTAGAACAATTCATTTGGGGGATTTAGACAAGTATCAGGCTTCAAAATAAACTGTGATAAGTCTGAAACTTTAAGAATGAATATTCCCCAAAGATCCAAACAAACTGTTGTCAGCTACATACATTTAAATGGGTAATGGAATCTTTTAAATGTTTAGGAATAGTGTGGCAAAATCTTTTTAAGGTAATTTACTCGGCAGTGTGGAATCAAATAATAAAAGACATGGAGAATAAAATTAATGCGAATTTTCTCAGCTAGGGTAGGGTAGCCTTGGGAAAGATGAATATCCTCCCAAAGCTATTGGTTTTGTTTAAAAAACAAGTAGTCCGGTGGCTCCTTAAAGACTAACAGATTTATTTGGGCATAAGCTTTCGTGGGTAAAAAACCCACTTCTTCAGATGCAGGGAGACACCTTTGTTAGTATCCCTGACGTTAAAAACATGGCAATATGTACTATTAAAATTCATATGGAAACATAAAAGACAAATATTGATTTTTAAAGTTCTGCATAAACCTACAAAGTGGAATGGACTACATTTCTCTAACTGGGCCTATTAATATTATGCATCATAATTAACAGATGTGATCAAGCGGGCTAAACTCAAACAAGACTGGAGCCCAGATATAGCTATTCATAGTAATTGTTGTGTTAAAAAGAAATTTAGGTCACCAAAAAAAAATTTTTGTCCAGTCAGCCAGACCACCTTTATAGCTTTGGAGAATCTGTTTAAACTCCTGTTGCCTAGGCAGCGGAGGCTCCAGGCACCAAGTGCTTGCCTGGGGCGGCAAGGGGTGGGGGGCGCCCTACCGGTCGCCGTGAGGGCGGCAGTCGGGGTGCCTTTGGCAGCATGCCTGCGGGAGGTCTGCCAGTCTTGCGGCTTCAGCAGCCCTCCCGCAGGCATGCTGCCGAAGGCAGCCTGACTGCCATGCTTGGGGTGGTAAAAAAGCTAGAGCCGCCCCTGTGCCCAGGCCCTCTCCCTTAGCTACTTTCATTAATAATCAGGAATGTATCCCTAGGAAATAGCAAAGTGACTATTAGTTGTAAGAGCTGACGTTACTCAATTCCAAGAGCTGTTCCTGGGCCCTGGTCTGAAATCATAGCCAAATCTATGTAAAAATATAAAGCTCCAATATTTTCAGTATTTATTGTGAAATCTGGATACAAGATGCTTCTGTCTAGACCGTTTAACCATGTTTGAAGAATTGACTAAAGAGCAAGTTGGAAGAAAAGGCTTAATTTCTAAGATGGAGACAATTTTGGTGGAAAAAGAGGGTTTGGGACAAAAATTGATCTGGCTGAGTGGTTCTCTGTAGAAAAGGCCAGGGATTGTGCATCTTCAGTTTATGTAGTTCATAAATACATTTTTTTTGTAAATGACTGTGTAGCTGGCATTTAGATCTAAACGCCAGTTAAGATACATCATATTTCTGTTATAGGGAGGTGCTCTCTTGGAGGAGTTGTGGGGAAAAGGTTAAAAAGAATTGTAGTTGTGTCCAAATGTGAGCTGGTTTTGGGAGGAAATTATTAAACCCATACAGCCGTGGGTAGGAGAATGGACATAAGGAGGAAGGGTAGTGTAGATACCAGTCTAATAGGTGATACTGGTGGTAGAATGTCTGTGCCTAATTGGGTAAAGAATGTCAGTGAAGCCAAACGGCAAAAATTAAGATGTTTGTACACTAATGCAAGGAGCCTAGGTAACAAAATGGAGTAACTAGAGCTACTGGTGCAGGAAGTGAAACCAGATATTATAGGGATAACAGAAACATGGTGGAATAGTAGTCATGACTGGAGTACAAGTATTGAAGGCTATGTGCTGTTTAGGAAAGACAGAAATAAAGGCAAAAGTGGTGGAGTAGCATTGTATGTCAATGATGAGGTAGACTGTAAAGAAATAAGATGTGATGGAATGGATAAGACAGAGTCTGTCTGGGCAAAAATCACATTGGGAAAGAATTCAGAGAAGCAGCCTTGTTAGTCTGTATCCACAAAAAAAAAACAGAAGTACTTGTGTCTTTAAACCATGATTTGAGGACTTCAGTGGCTCAGACACAGGTTTGATACAGGAGTAGGTGGGTGACATTCTGTAGCCTGTGTTGTACAGGAGGTCAGACTAGATGATCATAATGGCTCCATATTGAACAGAATTAGAAAAAATGTGATTCCCTCCTTCTGTGGAATTGGGTATATAAAAATATGGATTATTCTTGTCATGGAAAATATTCACTTCAACTAAAGCAGTGCCAAAAATGGATAGGTATGTAGAAATCTGGTCACAGATTTTATCAGCCTCTGAGCAGGACAACTCCCCCCGCCAGAAGCCAGAATCTCTAGCCATGGTCTTGGAATATTAGCCTGACCTTGACTAAATGATGTACGATGTAGAATGTTAACATTTTATTGTAACTTTGCCAGAATAAAGTTTTTAAAAAACAAATAAAAGGGCTGTCGAGTCATGTCATTTTCAATATAGAACATGGGTCAGAACCATTGACACACTGAGTGGCAATTGGCCAGTTCACCTCAAGAGCCTAACTTAACCCTTTGGTTCCCTAACTCTAACTTAACCCTTTGGTTCTCACAAGGGAGCAGCTGAGGGGGACACTGATCTCGGCTCCAGTTGCATGCAGGGGGTGCTCAGAGCATTGTAAGGGAAAATGAGCTTCCTGCACCCAGGCTTTCAGGAGTAGGGACTGGTGGGGCAGTGTGGCTGAGTGAGGAGGGGGTGGTGCCTCTGAGTAGAGGTGTGTGGGAGGGCGGGGGCTTGCACTGCGGTCACTGGTGTGGCCGAGCCCAGCCTAGGCTCCCATCTTGTATGCCCTGGGAGATGCACCTGGTGAGGCCCAGCTGACCCTGG
Organism: Mauremys reevesii; assembly: GCF_016161935.1. Classification (NCBI taxonomy): domain Eukaryota; kingdom Metazoa; phylum Chordata; order Testudines; family Geoemydidae; genus Mauremys; species Mauremys reevesii. The sequence continues at coordinate 73,924,414 of NC_052629.1, forward strand.
GGGGCTGGTTCAAAGGCTTTTAAATGGAGATGAAGAGCTTGAGTACTTCAGTCACTGTGCTGTTGACAGAGCAAACTTGGGGTATGTAGTGGGACCAGTAATGGCACCAGTATGAGGGGGGTCTTAATGAGACCAGTACTAGAGTATGTGCTGGGACCAATATGCAGGTGTGCCTGTGACCTGTGCTAGAGTTTGCACTTGTGATTATATCTGCAGTCACTAGTCTTGGCCCGCCTTTGTTCTTAGAGGCTCCACATTTGAGAAAAGCACCAGAGGTAATTATCACGCTGTTGAGCTTGAACCTGCAGCAACAGGAGCTGAACCCATTAAATACAAACCTACCAAATTCAATTTAAACAACAAAAAAGGCTACAAAACAGCATGTCCTTGGGCCCGGGAAGGAGGCATCAACCTCTGTAACTGAAGACACTGTTGCAGCTGTCACCATTTTGCAGTGGAACAAAGGACAGATCCCCCCAGTGCACATAAGAGGGTGTGTGCTAGAACAGAGGCAGGGTCTCATCCTGTTTCTTCCTGAGGCTCCTCTAACATACTAGAAACACTCCAGGGCCTAGCAAGGTGGGGGGGCCTCAGGACACCTGGCTTCAACCTCCCCAGGGTGGGGAGGGCTCAAGGCTCCCTGCAGTTCTGCTCCCAGTTTCAGCCCCCTAGCCCCTCTGAAACCAGCTCACCTTCCCCCAGGGGGGCTGCTGTCCTCTGGTTGAGAACTGCTGTCCTGGGGGGGGGCAGGAAGGGAAAATTAGGAGGTTTTTTTTGTTTAAGACAATGGGCGATTGTATAGGGAGGCTCCTATGGGAAAAACCAAAAGCCCTGGGCAGCCCTATAAGCAGTTGGGTGTACCCACCCAGCAGCATGGTGAATTTACAGTGTTAGCACATGATTGTCCTTTTGCTTGTCACTTGTGCCAATCTGACATCTCTGGAAAGCATTGATATCTGCAGTGCATTAACAACAGGTGAAAGGGCAGAGGTGTTTGTGCTGCAAAAATACAATCTGTTTTCTAACAAGCCAGGGAAGACACACTTGCTGACTCATAAAATCATTACAGAAGAACCACGGCCACTGCCCAGCAGACCCTACAGGGCCACTGGCAAGGTGCAGGAATGAATTTGTACAGAAATACAAAGCATGTTCGACCTAAGAGTAATTAAAGTGGCTGACAGCTCTTGGGCATCACATGGCCCTAAGATAACACGGTGAGCTTCTGTGTTGATTATAGAAAACTCAATGCTGTCACTGTCACATGTGTATCCAATGCCTAGAACTGATGATATGCTGGGCATTTAAATCATAGGACTGGAAGGGACCTTGAGAGGACTCCAGGACTCTAAGAGCAAGCATGGGTCCTGCCGGAAGAGAAGCCCTAATCCATTACAGAGAGATTTTGCTGTTGAAACAGCACCATTTTAACTAGAATTTTATATATCTGGTTATTAGTCAACAAATATATGCAGCCATATGCTCAGTATTACATCACAGGCAACTGAAGAGCAAGTGAGGGCTGGGAAATCAAGCTCACAATTTATACTGGCTACTGACCATCTCCAGAAAGATCATGGAGCACATTTTGATAGGAAAATTTTTCAGTCCAAAAATTTAGTCCAGTTCTAATCACTAACACACCTAAAACATCCATAAGGCCATACTGTCATTTGCAATAAAGCTCTTTTACACCACTCTGCAATGCTCCTGGGAGAATTCACAAAGAACAGTGGGAACAATTCACTATGCAGGCAGGCAGCTAAAGTCTACCCTGCTTGAGGGGACAGAGCCTGCCCCACACCTACCTCCTCAGAAACATCCCGAAGCCCTGCCCCTCCACACCAGGCATCCCACAATAGCGAGTGAGAGGGACAGAGTCTCTCTTGTTTGTGCACACCCCGAGCAGTGATTGTCGTCTCCCCACACACATCTAGACCCAGGGCTGGCTCTAGGCACTTTCCAAGGGGCAGCACTCCAGCTCCCCCCTTCCCTTCCCTTTTTTCTTTTTTTTTTTTGCTTGGGGTGCAAAAAGCTGGGAGCCAGCCCTGTCCCCTGAGGCTTTCAGGCTGAGCTGGAACTGACACTGCAGTTCTGGCTTCAGTCGCTAGATAGCGCTCACGGCAGCCTGAGTTGCACAGGCTGGACTGCAGTTCAGGCTGCCCTGCCGCTGGAGAGCCAGAGCAAGAGCATCATACCCTGGAGCTGAGCCCCAGCTGCCGCGGCAAGAGGGGCTCAGCTCCGGGGGATGATGCTCTTGCTCTCCAGAGGCAGGGCAGCCTGAACTACAGTCCAGCCTGTGTGTGAGGAGCTGTGGATGGAGGGAAGTGGGGCTTGGATGCAGGGAGGGGGAGGGGTCCTGCTGCCGCTGCTGCTCTGCTCTGCCTCCCCCCAAGGCAGCGTGGCATTTCCCCACCTGAGTGGGCTGTGCAGGGCGCCACTGGGCTGTGCGGGGGGCGCAGATCCCAGCTCATGTGCTGATGGGGCAAGTGGCTGGGCAGCCCGAGCTGCCAGGGAACTGCTGCCCCCTCCTGCCCCCAGACCCAGCCTGCCACACACCTCCCCCACCTCAGTCCCACGCTGCCTGCCCTGGGTGGGGAGAGGCAGAGCCTGGCTCCGAGCGGGGCAGTGGATACTGCCCCGCCAGGGGCCCCCGCAGCTCAGGCACCTGGGGTCAGTGTCTGTCCTCTCAGCTCTGCCTGCACAGGGCTGGGGAAGCAGCTGTCAGTGCCTGTCCCTCTCAGCCCTTGCACCCCCATCCCACTCGCACTTGTACCTCCCCCTATCGCTCCTTTGCCACACCTTCCCCTTGTACTCTCCCTTCACCCGCATCTCTCCTCTTGTACCCTCCTCCAGCTCTCTTCTCCCACACCTCCCCCTTCCCCTGCACCCCTCCTGATACCCTCTCCTCCTCCACCCTCCTCCATGAGTACATCACACCCTGCTTCTCTGCCAGTGTAGAGCCCCCAAGCATCCCCACACCCACTCCTCTGCCTGAACCCTCTTTAATAGATCCCCATCCCTTTCCAGGTACAAGGTTTGAGGGTTAGTCCCTATGCCTTCCATGTGCATTTGGAGCACTAAGATGGGGTTGCGGGGGACGGGGGGTGGTGGTGAGATTTATACTAAAGTGAAATAAAAATAGGAGAAATGGTTTGATCCCCACTGCAAGTGTAAACAGGGATTGCTGTGGTGAACGAGGTCATATTTTGGGGGAGGGGGGACCCCAGGGCTGGGGTGGCAGGAGAGGGCATTGGTGGTGGTGGTGGGAGAGCCCAGGGCTGGGGTGGGAGGCAGCCAAAATTTTTTTGCCTGGGGCAGCAAAAAACCTAGAGCCGGCCCTGCCTAGACCTGTGATATACTTCTCTACTGGCTGCTCTGGGCACCTGAAACGACAAGCCTGCATTGCCGGGGAGTGGCTTGTGACCGCTCTTGCAGCTTCCCTTTACTTCCCTGTCAGAAATAATTTTTCTGACAGGGAAGCAAAGAAATCTGCGGGGAACGTGAATTCTGTGCCTGTGCAGTGGCACAGAATCCCCTCAGGAGGACAAGGGCAAGGGCCTGGAGTTTTTATGAAGCATTTTTAAAGTTTCCAATAGTTCTGGGGCCTTTGGCAGCCCTAGGGCATCTGGCCAAACAGATGTTAGCAGCTGCCTTAGTTGTAAATACTGCCACTCTGCTGAGGCTGGTAGGTCACAGCATTTTCTTAGCATTAGAAAATGAACAAAGCCCTCATAGTCTAACTGGGAAAAATCCATATGATGCCCCACGTTTGCCCCCACAACTTCTATTGGGAGGCTGTTCCAGAATCTCATCCCTCTGACGGTTAGAAACCTTGTTCTAATTTCCAACCTGAATTTGTACACTGCCAGATCATATCTCTCTGTTCTTGTGTCAACATTTAGCTTAAAGAGCCCTTCCCCACTTGGTGTTTGCTGCTATAAATATAATAGGGGGTAATCCCCTTCTCAACTTTCTTTCTGTTAGACTAAAGAAGAGAACAGCATATTAGAAACACTTTTCTGAAGGCTGCCAAGACAGTAGGATAGCAAGAAAGACTTGGGCCTACCAGAGCACCTAGACTCTTCCTTCCACTCCCCCTTATGAGCACTCCTTCCACCACTAAGGCACAAGGTGACAGACACCACCATCAACTTTGAATGGCCCAGCTCCTGGAGTTTTGGGATTAGGGGATAATTCAGCTTTCATTTAAAGCCCATCAGTTTCTAGCTGTTTGTTGATGTGACCAGTCAGCCCCAAGAAACCAGGAGGCCAAAGATACCCGTGAGCTCACCAAAAATCTCATGACTTTCAGATGGGACCCACAGCACCACTGCAGTGCTGGCAGAGAGCCCAACAGTGACTCAGTGGGGTGAGCACCCCTATTAACAGGACTGGAGTGTTAGCACTCAAACTTAGTGCACTGGCACCATTAACTATTTCATCACTAATCATTTTAGGGGGTAGGAGCAAAGCCCACTGGGGCAGGAATTGGTGGAGGAGGGAAGGAAGAGAAGAATAGCAAAAGGCAACTACAGCTGTTACAGTAACAGGCCATTGTCACTTCTCTTGACCAGCTGCACTCCATGGCCACGCTCCTGCCCCGGCATCTTGGCAGCCCAGACAGACAATGCACTCCAGCTATAGATCAGTTCAGACCCCATCAGCAGAGGCAGTTTATTGTTGAAACACAAATGGAAGACACCCTCATGTGACACTACTGAATACAAAAGACATAGAAAACTCCGAAATCCACCCTGCCCAGAGAGTTTAATCTTGGCACATTACCTAATCCCCTGACTCCTCTCCCCTGCCCAAACACACACTGCACATCTACTGCTCTGTTTGCAGACTGGAACGATGGATATACTTGACATTTTTGCTAAGAGATTTAATTTGCAGTGTTTGTTAAAGCAGGGGTTCTTAACTTTTTTCTTTCTGAGCCCCCCCCAAGCCCCTGCTATAAAAACTCCACAGCCCGCCTGTGGCACAACTAGTTTTCTGCATATAAAAGCCAGGGCCAGTGTTAGGGGGTAGAAGCAGCACATTTGCCTGGGGCCCCATGCCACAGAGATTCCACCGAAGCTACATGGCTCAGGTTTTGGCTTCAGCTCCTGGTGGCAGGGCTCAGGCCCCAAGCTTCAGCCCCATGCAATGGGGCTTTGGCTTTCTGCCCTGGGCCCAAGTGAGTCTAACTGGCTCTGTTGGAGGACCCCCTGAAACCTGCTTGCAGCCCCCAAGGGGTCCCCAAACCCCTGGTTGAGAACCACTTTGCTAAAGGAATGGAAACCACCAGTGGAGTGGCCCACTAACAGCACGGACACTCACTTCGTCAGCTGGTCAGCTCCCAAGAGAAGTTTTCTTCCCACAAAGTGACCTTTGGCCAGAGAGATTCTGTAGCTATGAAGTGTTGGGAGTTCTACATGCACAGCTGGGAATTACAGAGAGATTAAGGTGTGCAGGAGTATTTGACAGCTGCATGAATCTGTCTATACAAAAATCACTGAATTCAAAATGCTCATTTGCATTTTATCAATTTCCTCTGGATTCACCCTGGAGTCATGCACTGAAGGCAGGGATATTGCATTGCAGAAACAAGCTGAAGTCCTGTCACCAATAAGAAGTAATGAAGAAATCAGATGCCTGACAGTCAACTCTGGCACAGCCACACAATCTTCTCCAGGTCAGCTCCCCACCAGCCTTCTGCAGTTAGGTCAGAGTTTCGCCCTTTGTTACCTGCCAAAAGAGAGCACAGCCTGCAGTCACCAAGGGCTAGCCAGTCCGCCCACTCAGGGAAAGTTAATGAGCTCCCTACACTGGGAACTGGGTAAAAGTCATCCCTCGCAGCAAGGCTGGGAAGGGCAGAAGTCCTCTCCAGGCCAGTGTCACCAATTCACTAAGATCTCAGTTCTCTCTCCAGCCCTGTTGGCCAAAACCAATGCCCCAATGTAAGTACTGCTGGGATGCCCACCAGCGTGCAGAGGGCAGGTGCTCCAGGACTATTGTTCAGGAGAAAGGCCTGCAACACCACCCCTCGGTAACAACTAGCACAGCAGGGCTCTGTGTGGGAGTCCCACACATCCCCCCACTGTGTAAAGAGAAGATTAGCTGGCGGATGGTGCTGGGCACAGTGTTACTGCCTAGCTGGGCGGTTTGGGGGGGGAGAGCAGGGCAATACTGTCCCTGAGCTGTTAAGCATGGGCTGAGCCCGCACCGAGCTACTCGCAGGGCAACCCCTCCTCCCACGCCAGGGCTGTCCCCTAGTGTCACCTCCCCTGCTCTACCCCTCACCCTGGCCTCGATGTACTCGATCCGTCGCTCCAGCGCGGTCAGCTTCTCGTTGAGGGTGGCGAGCCGGGAGCGGCAGGACATGTCTGCGGGAGAAGGGTCGGATCAGGGGCTGCACCGGGCTCGGCTCCGCGGTACCCGACCAGGACAGGTGCGCCCCCCCTCCGCCCACCGGGGAGCCCCGACCCCAGAACCCGCCCGAAGAGAGCGCGGCGGCCGGCGGGGCCAGGGTGGGGTGGAGCCGGGCCTGGGAGGATGGAGTCTAGAGCCGGGCCGGAGGGTCGAACTGGGTGGGTGGCGGCGAAGGTCGAGCCGGCCCGGACCTCACTAGGAGAGATGGGGGCTGGAGTCGAGGGGTGAAGGTGGAGCCGGCCGGGGGAAGCGGAGGGAGGAGCCCGACCGAGCCGGGCCTGAGGGAGGAGCCGAGCCGAGCGCGCACGCACCGAAGGAGTTGAGGAAATCCGCGATCTTCTTGATGGAGCTGGTGATCACTTCGATGTACTCGCGGTTGGCCCAGTCCTGGTGGATCTCGCGCTGCACCGGGTCCTCTTGCAGCGACATGGCCGCCGCCACCCAACGCCTAGTCCCACCCACCCCCCTGCCGCATTGCGCATGTGCGGGACACGGATCGCCAAGGGACACAGGATGGAGCCCTGCCCTTCGCGAGCGCGAGAAGGGGGGAGCTGCCGGAAACCCGCCTCCTTCCTGCCCGAACCGGGGGTGGACAGCCGGCCTGGGGTACCCCGCCCTGCGAAGAGCCCAGGAGGGTGAGGTTAGCGACGGTCTCTACGCCCTACGGCCCCAGCCCCCCCAACTCCGAGGCCACTCCGTCTACAGCCACCTCTAGCCACCCCCTACTCTCCTTATAGCCACTGCTACCCCACCCACTGATTTCCCTACACACACCCCTGAATTTTCCCAACACCCCCCTTAGTTTTGTGAGGTAGTTACCTACCAATTTAGTGACTGTTTGGAAATCTGAATTTAAACTGAAACATTAATACACACTTTAAAAGCTTATATAGTGTATGATAAAATGTGTATCTGAAAAAGTATAATAGATTTGAAAAGTATGAACATAGACTAGCTTCCTTATACAGCTGGTTTTTTATGATGTCAGTGCATTCATTTCGGTGATGTTGGCCAACCTAATAATTTCAAATGCTGATTTGTAAGCAAAGTCTAAATGAGTTCTCCCTGACAGCTAGTGATGAGCTGGGGGCTAAGACTTCAGGGCTAGATTATATTTACATTCACACCTAATCTACCTAGGTATCCAGCAAACAGAGCTGTGTTGTCCAAGTGATAGATTTTGGCTGGGGTTGGATTACAAACCACTTGAATGTGGGGGGAAAAGGGATGAAATGTTGTTCTTATTGTATGAGTAAAGGGCAGTAGAACTGTGCTTAGCCTGTGATGATTTGAAGGCATCGAGAGAGGGTGGGGACCTGTCCCTCTCCACTGTTTAAAGACAGAGCTGACTAGGCTCCATAGATAGTGTTTTGTTCTGTTAAGTGACCACTGCAGTTGAAATCACTGACAATCAGGTCTAAGTGCTTAGTCCTGTTGTGGGGACAGTGTTCCTGTGGGTAGAGTGTTTTTGTGTAAGAGACAGCCCAGACTGCACTAGCAGCGAGGTTCCCGCACTGAGAGCTCAGCTGAAATCACTGAGAGCTGGTGGAACCTCAAGAGACCAACTCATAGAGGTCACAGTGGTAGGTGACAGCAGAAGGTGACTGTGCAGGGCCATTGGCAACAGAGCGGTGGAGTGAACGGTGGCACAATGAACAGCCGTGGCCAGAGCACCTGGAAGGTGTATTCACGTGAAAGCACCTCTGAACTCTGAGTCTCCACTGACCAAGGACAACACCGGTGAGTGGAGTGGTGGAGGGAAAAGTGAGGGGCATGTTAAATAAACATTTGTTTGTTGGACTATATTTTAGTCAGTTTGCTCCAGAATGCTGGATTTGTGACTGGGAATGAAAACTTATATAAATATGTTTCTCAGTAGGCCAAGATTTTTAAAATGCAGTATTTGCCAAGGTTATCATCTCACATTGTTGCTATCTTGGAAGGTCATTATGTTGGGGAGTTTCTGTACTAAACATTTTTATTATAATTAATTTTTACATAAGAATGGTCATACTGGGTCAGACCCATGGTCCATCTAGCCCAGTACCCTGTCTTACAACAGTGGTCAAGGCCAGGTGCTTCAGAGGGAATGAATAGAACAGGGAATCATCAAGTGATCCATCCCCTGTTGCCCATTCCCAGCTTCTGGCAAACAGGCTAGGGACACTCAGAGCATGGCGTTGCATCCCTCTCATCCTGGCTAATAGCCACAGATGGACCTGTTCTCCAGGAATTTATCTAGTTCTTTTTAAACTCCTGTTATAGTTTTGGTCTTCACGGCATCCCCTGGCAAAGAATTCCCTGGGTTGACTTTATATTGTGTGAAGAAATACTTTCTTTTGTTTTTTTTAAATCTGCTGCCTATTAATTTAATTGGGTGACTGCTAGTTCTTGTGTTATGTGAAGAATTAAATAAAATTTCCTTATTCACTTTTTCGCACCAGTCAAGATTTTGTAGACCTCTATCATAACCCCATTAGTCATCTCTTTTCTAAGCTGAAAATTCCCAGTCACTTTAATCTCTCCTCCTGTTTCATACCCCTCATCATTTTAGTTGCCCATCTCTGTACCTTTTCCAATTCCAATATATATATTTTTAGGATGAGTGACCAGATCTACACACACTATTCAAGGTGTGCACGTACCATGGATTTATATAGAGGCAATATGATATTTTCTGTCTTATTATCTATCCCTTTCTTAATGATTCCCAACATTGTTTGCTTTTGTGACTGTTGCTGCACATGGAGTGGATGTTTTCAGAGAACTATCCACAATGACTCCAAGATCTCTTCCTTGAGTGTTAACAGCTAATTCAGATGCCATCATTTTGTATGTATAGTTGAGATTGCTTTCCAATGTGCACTACTTTGCATTTATCAACACTGAATTTAATTTGCTATTTTATTGCCCAGTCACTCAGTTGTGTGAGATCCCCTTTTAGCTCTTCGCAGTCTGCCTGGGACTTAATTATCTTGAATAGTTTTGTATCATCTGCAAATTTTGCCACCTCACTGTTTACCCATTTTTCCAGATGAATATGTTGAATAGGACTGGTCCCAGTACTGACACCTCAAGGATACCACTTTTATCTCTTTCCATTCTGAAAACTGATAATTTATTCCTACCCTTTGTTTCCCATCTTTTAACCAGTTACTGATCCATGAGAGGATATTCCCTCTTACCCCATGATGGCTTACTTTTCAAAAGTCAATTTAAATTAAATACATTTTTTAAAAATTATATATTTTTTTAGAAATCTAGATCTGTTATGTGTTTTGGTGTAACTTGCATTTTCCTCATGTTAAATTTGCATTATCCTAACAAAACATTTACTTTGTTCACTTTCTTCACATCAGTCAAGATTTTATAGACCTTTAGCATATCCCCCCTTAGTCATCTCTTTTCTAAGCTGAATATTCCCAGTCATTTTAATTTCTTCTCCTATTTCATACTCCTAATCATTTTAGTTGCCCATCTCTGTACTTTGTGCCTTTCCAGTATGTCTTTTTTGGGATGGGGTAACCAGATCTGCACACAGTATTCAAGGTGTACATGTGCCATGGATTTATATAGAGGCAATATGATATTTTCTGTCTTATTATCTATCACTTTCTTTAAAATGCAAAGGTTTCAGAGTAGCAGCCATGTTAGTCTGTACTGCAAAAAGAACATAAGCTTTCGTGGGCTACATCCGATGAAGTGGACTGTATCCCACGAAAGCTTATGCTCAAATAAATTTTGTTAGTCTCTAAGGTGCCACAAGTGCTCCTGTTCTCTTTGCTTTTTTAAACAGAATGTTGGGAATCACTGACTGCAGCTGCACACTGAGTGGATGTTTTCAGAGAACTATCCACAATGACTGCAAGATCTTTCTTGAGTGTTAACAGCTAATTCAGACTCCTTCATTTTGTATGTATAGTTGAGATTGTTTTCCAATGTACATTACTTTGCATTTATCAACATTAAATTTCATCTGCCATTTTTGTTGCCCAGTCACCCAGTTTCATGAGATCCCTTTGTAATTCTTCGCAGTCTGTCTGGGACTTACAAAATTATTCAAGATAGGTATCATCTGCAAATTTTGCCACCTCACTGTTTACCCATTTTTCCAGATCATTTATGAATATATTGAACAGCACCAGTACCGACCCCTCAGGGATACCACTTTTTATCTCTCTCCATTCTGAAAACTGATAATTTATTCCTACCCTTTGTTTCCCATCTTTTAACCAGTTACTGATCCATGAGAGGACTTTCCTCTTACCCTATGATGGCTTACTTTTCAAAAGTCAATTTAAATTAAATACTTTTTTTTAAAATGTATGTTTTTTTAGAAATCTAGACCTGTTATGTGTTTTGGTGTAACTTGCATTATTCTTATGTTAAATTTGCATAATCCTAACAAAACATTTACTTTATTCATATCTTTTTTATATATCTCATTGGTCCTGACACCCCCCCTGTAAATTCGAACACCCCCCCTAATTTCAATTCCTGGGGAAACCACTGACCCCACCCCATATAGGCACCCCTCTGACCCTCCTTATAGCCAGCACCCCCCATAGCCACGCCCCTCTAAACATCACAGCCATGGCTGCCCCACCCACACATCCAGGCTAAGCTCTGTAAAAGGCATGTTAGTCGGAGCTGTTAGACCCCCAGGGAGCTTTTCCCACAAGGAGAGCTTTATGCTGTACCCATACAATACATAGTCAGTGACTGATTACACATGTCCAGGGCAGGGACTTCAGTTTATTCAATGAGTTAGTAAACAAGGCTTTGGAATTAGTTATAAATTACAAAAAATAGCCTATGACCAGCCTCCCTCTCACCATTAATGAGCACTTTATGTTCCCACTAATGAGGGCATTTGGATTGCTCTCCCATTGATTCTTCTGTCCCAATAAAGGGCCAATGCAAGAAGGTAATTCTTACCAGGGCTCCAATGGCTGGGCTGTTGAGGGAAGGTGGGTTCTGTACAAATATTTTATTGATGCTATACAAGAACAGGGAAAGTTCTTTCAGTAAATATCACTTCTCTCACTTTGGCAACTAATCCAAACTTTCAGTGCATTTCTAGACAGAAAGTCACAGAGTTTCCCCTTCAAATCCATTCCCTAGAGCAGCAGAGAAGGAAAGGAATTTATATGGAAAAGAGTTTGTTAGGGAGTATCTGGAGGCAAGAACAAATAAAAATGGTTCTAGGTCTTCCTTTTTTCAATATGTCTGGGTGCAAAACTCCCAGCCAATAAAGACTGCACAGCCAACACTAACTGGGACTAAATCCCATCTATAAAGACCTGGCTATAAGTGAACCTTCTTTACTGTTGCACAGTATTAACATCTCATCGTGGGCATACAGCCTCCAACCCACAGAGCCTATTCAGCTGTGACAGGTGTGGATTATTTTGGATAATACCAAGCTTCTATGCCATGGTGAGCTAACAGAAGGCTGCAAGGTCTACTCAGAGCTCTCTTCATCATCTTCATCATCATTGTGCTCAGATCCACCCTCGCTCCCTGAAATGTCACCTTCCTCCTGGAAAAGAGAAAAAATATTTATAGAACCAAGGACTGCATGTAACCTTGGGGGCCTGCAGACACAGACTGCATACAAGTCCTCATAAGTGATAATTGGCAGGCCAGAAATGTCAGTATTCAAACAAAAAAGGGACCAATATTTCTCTCGTGTAGGTGTTGTCTGTACTACAGAGCTGAATGGTTTGTACTTCATCAGCCATCTTGTTCATTTGTTCCACCAACCACTCAGTGCATCTATGCTGCATAGCTTTAAGAAGCCCTGAAATTTCACCCCATATCCAGTCTGCTAGCATGCCACTAGTACTCTGCTGCACTGATCTGAGCCACAAGGTCCGCTGGGACTGTATCTCTGTTTACTGCACCCCATCAGTCCATTCTCAAACATTTTTTGCCAAGCATTATAGGATTCCTCTGGTTTTGGAGAATTGTGGGAGCAGAGGTCAAACTCTCATGATTCCTTGTATCTTATAACTCACCAGCTTGCACAGCATTTCAAAGCTGTTTTAGCAACACAGTGGATACCAACGAGTGCTGAAGTGGCTGCATAGGGCTGAGAGGTGTGTGAGTGGGTGGTGGTACTGACCCAAGGAGGAGAACTGGATGTGGAAGGGAGAGTGCAAAGAATCCTGAGGGAAGTGTCTTGAGGGGAAAGAGAGCAGAATCTCCTGCCTGATCCTCCAAACCTGCCTATTGTGTAGCTCTGTCCTGCTGTCTCTGATCCTGGAGGACTAGGCACTGCCACACCGACTGGGATAGGGAAGTTAGCTGGCAGAGGAAGAGGTGCTGGGTGGCAACAAGAATGATTAAAGGATTAGAAAACGTGCCTTATAGTGACAGACTCAAGGAACTCATTTGAGTTAGCTTAATGAAGAGAAAGTTAAGGGTTGACTTGATCACAATCTATTAGTACCTACATGGGGAACAAATATTTAATAATAGGCTCTTCAATCTAGGAGAGAAAAGCATAACACGCTCCAATGGCTGGAAGTTGAAGCTATGCAAATTCAGACTAGAAATAAGGTGTACATTTTTAACAGCACAGTATTCTTGCCAGCAAGTTAAGAAGTATGGGCTGGATGAATGGACTATAAAGTGGACAGAAAGCTGGCTAGATCATCGGGCTCAATGGGTAGTGATCAATGGCGCCATGTCTAGTGGGCAGCCGGTTTCAAGCGGCGTGCCCCAAGGGTCGGTCCTGGGGCCGGTTTTGTTCAATATCTTCATTAATGATCTGGAGGATGGCATGGACTGCACTCTCAGCAAGTTTGCTGATGACACTAAATTGAGAGGAGTGGTAGATACACTGGAGGGTGAGGATAGGATACAGAGGGACCTAGATGAATTAGAGGATTGGGCCAAAAGAAACCTGATGAGGTTCAACAAGGACAAATGCAGAGTCCTGCACTTAGGATGGAAGAATCCCATTCACTGTTACAGACTAGGGACCGAATGGCTAAGAAGCAGTTCTGCAGAAAAAGACCTAGGGGTTACAGTGGACGAGCAGCTGGATATGGTCAACAGTGTGCCCTTGTTGCAAAGAAGGCTAATGGCATTTTGGGCTGTATAAGTAGGGGCATTGCCAGCAGATCGAGGGATGTGATCATTCCCGTCTATTCAGCATTGGTGAGGCCTCATCTGGAGTACTGTGTCCAGTTTTGGGCCCCACACTACAAGAAGGATGTGGAAAAATTGGAAAGAGTCCAGCAGAGGGCAACAAAAATGATTAGGGGGCTGGAGCACATGACTTATGAGGAGAGGCTGAGGGAACTGGGATTGTTTAGTCTGCAGAAGAGAAGAATGAGAGGGGATTTGATAGCTGCTTTTAACTATCTGAAAGGATTTCCAAAGAGAATGGATCTAGACTGTTCTCATTAGTAGCAGATGACAGAACAAGGAGTAATGGTCTCAAGTTGCAGTGGGGGAGGTTTAGGTTGGATATTAGGAAAAACTTTTTCACTAGGAGGGTGATGAAGCACTGGAATGGGTTACCTAGGGAGGTGGTGGAAACTCCTTCCTTAGAGGTTTTCAAGGTCAGGCTTGACAAAGCCCTGGCTGCGATGATTTAGTTGGGGATTGGTCTGCTTTGAGCAGGTGGTTGGACTAGATGACCTCCTGAGGTCCCTTCCAACCCTGATATTCTATGATTCTATGAACAGCAAGAGTAATTCATTGTAATTGGAGTCATTCTCCATCAGTGAGAATTTTAAACTCAAGATTGGCTGTTTTTTCTAAAATATCTGCTCTAGGAATTATTGTGGGTCAGTTTCCTCTATTTTCCCTGTATTTTACAGGAGGTCAGAATAGATGATCACACTGGCCGTGGAATCTATGTTGTCAACAAGGTTTGGTTGGAGCTCATGCTCTGCAACTTGGGAGGACTGCTTGAGAGTGCTGCTGGGGAGAGCCACTACAGCAGGACACCAGCAAAGGCGCAGGCCTCTCTCTTCCAGAGGTGGGAGAGAGACAGAGAAACCACTGTTCTAAGCAGCAGGATCACTCAGGCCAAAGGTGGGGAAACAGGCAGAGAAAAAAAGAGTGTGTGTATGTGTAAGAAAATGGCACAAGCAGCTGGTGACTAGGAAAGGGCCCTTAAGAGGAGCTGGTGGGAGTCTGCACTCCTGCCTACAGAAGCAAATGGGTGGAGCTGCCCATTAGCTGCCTCTGGAAGTGTGCTGTAGGGAACAATCCTGCCCTTACCAGCGCAGTAGGAAGAGGGATAAAATGGGGCTTAATAAGGCATTTCCAGCTTTCACTTCAATGACTGCCCAGGGGACACCAGTATTCTTCCCATTCCAACGGACACAAGAGGGAGCTGGAGCGTCTTTGCTTCCCAGTAGCCAGAAAAGGAAATAGGCTGGTTGATTTTGGGTCCCAGTTTTGGTTCATCTGGACTTTCTTTAGCTTAACTTCAGTCCAGGATGTACCCCCAGCCACTGCCCAGCTCATCTGAAGAAAAGCAGAGCACTCCCTATTGATTTACCTACTGTGGCACAGGGCCTTCTCATCCTACCAAGAGGCCGTGCCTCATCTTGAACTCAAAATAGCAAATGTTTAAGAAAAAACTGCATTTAGTGAGAATAGCAACAAGACTGATTGTGCTTGCAGCGTTCAGGTTATTAATTCAGTCAAGAAAACCCAAGGGCTTTACTGTCTGCATTTTTTTAAGATAGATTTTTTTCAGTAGGCAGCAGGACTCTAATACGGTGAGGAGAAAATGCTGTCATGGAGCTGAACAAGTGAGAGAGATGGTCTCTGCTCCTGCCCTGCAGAGAGAGCAGACACAAAGGTCATCACAAGTGTAACTCAACTGAAATACCACCAGGGATGCTCAGGAACCATAAAAGCAATAGGCACTGCTGCCATGTACAGAAATACCTCAGCAGGATCTTCTCTGGGGAGCTGGGAAACTCCCTCCCCTGGGTCATTCTCTTCAGAATCCTGAGACAGGATCTCTTCTCCCTAAAGTAAATGTGGTAAATACTTTATGAGGCAAATTCATGCATGGAGCAGCAATAGCAACCCCTGCTGGAACAGAAATGCACTGCATTTGGTTGCAAATAAGATTTCTCTGCAGAGATGAGCTGCCGCCCCCCCGCCCTGCTTCACTGCAGTGGGGGTGGGGAAAGAAAATGGTGAGGCTTGGCCTCTTTAAAAAAAAAAAAAAATGAAATGAGGTTTGGCAGTTTTGGGGCCCCCAACTGGCCCTTGTCCTCTTTGCAAGTCGAAGTGCCAGCCATCAGAAAGAAGGGAAAAGGCAAGGGGCAGTCAGGGCCTCTACATGTCAAATATTGCAAAAATAAAAACTGTCCATTTGTTCTTGTCTCTGGATAGCATTTCTCGGTGCATAGGGCCCCAAACAAGCCTGTGCACCAGTTATTCCCCATCCCAGCTTGCAGAACAGCAGTGAAGTGGTGCACAAGGACCTCTGAATTTCATCCAAGTGAGGATCAGTAAAAAATGAATGCTCTCTCAACTTAAAGAACTAGTGCAAAAATATACAGCATCAATTCCACTAAAAATGCAGACACCCACTGATATTTCTCTGAACAAGCATGTTTGTAGTACAGGCAGTTAAACCAAAAGTAACTCTCATTTTTTTAAAATGAATAGGGCCTTACGTGACTCTGGGTTCTTTCTAGTTACACTACTGTTGGTGAAAACCAGTTGCAAGGGGAAAGGCTTGTGAGAGCCTTTGGGAAGGAATTTTCCTCCAGGGTAGATTGGCAGTGGCCCTGGAGGTTTTTCTTCGCCTTCCTCCGAAGCATGGGGCAGGGGTCGCTTGCTTAAGGAGTGGCTGGATCGGCTTATGTGGCCTGCATCTTGCAGGAGGTCAGACTAGATGATCATAATGGTCCCTTCTGATCTCGAATTCTATGATTCTATGAGAGCAGTGTCTTTCTGTCACTGACTTCAATACAAAAAACTGGCAGGAGAATATTAATGTTACAGTGAAGCACTCAGAAGTCAGTAAATACCAAAAAGTTAAGACTTCCTGTACAATCTTAACTCAAAAACACCAGGGGCAGAGTTATTACATCACAGTGTCTGAATGACTTGGTCATATACAACAGTTCTGCAAGACCGCTGTCTCATTCAGTGCACAGCCAAGAGGGCAAGAGTAAACAGTGAATGACACAGGGGTCTACAAAACTCCTGCTTCATTCGGGGTCAAATTCTATATGCTGACATTATTGGAATTACTCTGGATTTACCCTGGTGAAACTCAGGCATGCTCACTGAACGATGAGAATAAACATATTAATATAATACACTTACAAATAATTTATTTTATTGATTGAAAACATTTACACTTAGAATTTATATTTTAGTTTTTAAGTGTATTTAAGGTGCAGTTCTACTCTGAAAAGCGACCATGCAAGAATGATTCCTTCCTATCTGCAAACTGTATGAAAGGCCGATCTGCTGACTTTGATGACTAAAGTAAATGTATACTTCATCTTACTGATGATTATGATGATGTACAAGATGTAACTTGAGTCACAGTTTCCAGGCTGAATTGCAGGGCTGGACATTAGGAAACAAAACATTGTTTTCTTTGTAATCTGAGCATACGGTATTCAATCTGGAGGCAAGAGACACTCAATACCTAATCATACCATTAGGTTTTTTAGAGTCACTTTTCCAAGCAGAGTAATGCTTTTGTTTAATTTAATACAAACAATTATTTTTAGATGGCCAATAGCAATTTTATTGTGGGCACATCTACTCTGTTTCTGTCCTAGTAGATCATTATTTATCAGTAAATGTCAGACTCTTACCAGAAATCATCCCAACCTCAACAAGGATTTGGCATCAAAGTCAGGAGATCAGCCTCTCGTACGGTTTGCAGACAGGAAGGAATGTTTCCTAATGCATGTAGGTTCTTTTATTGTTTTTAACGTTTTCTCTGTAATGCTTTCTCCTTAGGAATAAACATGCTTGCTTGGAAAGAGCTGTATGGTAACTTCACTGTGGGAAATTACACTGTTTATAACCTCTGAGGAGAAGGCAACGCAGACATGTTTAGTCAGTCTGCCTTGCTGGGGAACTCACAGTGTAGGCACAGGAGTGTGTGGCCTGGAAATATCCTGGTCAAGTGGGAGAGAGATGCGGGTCTTCAGCCAAGAGAGGCGATGGCTGGGGAGCTGGAAGCCTGAGAGTGGGTGCCCATGCTGGACCATGGAGAGGGAATACAGGTGCAATTTCCCTGAGCTGTGACAGAATCTAAAGCAAAAAAAAAAAAAAAAGGGGGGGGGGAGGGACCCACTTCACAGGACTGGCAGTGCTGTGATCCTTACCTGCAGGTCCCTGTTTTTGAGGATGCCCACCCAGAATGCTTCCTGACAGTGGTTGAAGGCCAACATGGCTTTTACTCGGTATACAAATTGCTCCAGGGACTTTTTCAACAAAGGCACGTGGTTGGTCAATCCTAAGTCTTGGTGAATCTAAATATGGGACACAAACACAGTGAAATTACACCTAATTCTTGCTTAGCTTCTCCTGTTGTTTAAAATCTATGCAGTGAGGCATCTTGGTGTAAAGAAGAGATGCAAGAGCAACCAGGGATCTTGTGTGGCTGGAATAGTGCGAGGAGAATGCTGCCATCTCTAGCCCCAAACACTTTTAAGCCTGATTTATATAAAAAAGATTAAAAATCTTTGCAACCTTTTTTAGCCTTTTGCGCAAGAGGAGACAAAATTACTCCCCTGAGCAACCCAAAATTCCTATCCAATATGGAGAAAGGCCCAGTGAGCCCAAATGTTCCTGTCCAGCCAGTAACTCCCACACACAAATCCAACTCATTCCCCTTTAATCTGTTCAGTTCTGTGGAGGCCCCAGTTTCTGCTGGAACCCATCTACTCAGCCAGGGGCCTGTAGCAGTGATATAAAACTCTTCTGAGTAGATCACATCCTATTGTCTTTGCTCAAGGCTAGTCCTTGTTTTGCCAGTCTCCTCTCAGAAGGAATCAGAGTCAGCCAGTGTCTACCATACACACATTTCCTCTCACTAAAACGTACCGTCCACCAGGTGGAGTGACAGAAGCTGCATACTCTGCACACAGTGCTTTAGAAAGAGGGAGCACAAGATCCTAGGATTTATCTAAGAGGCTATAAATTCCTGCTCCTTGGCTAGCTGCCCTCCTAAGCGCCTCTCCCTTGGCAGTGCCCTTCCTCCCTGTCTCAATGGCCTCTCCCGTCAGACTTCCAAAGAGTCCCTACACAGCACACAGGCTCCACTGGGATTCCTGGCTCCAAACATTCTCACATGGGTTAAAAACCTAAGGAAATTTCCTGGTAAAACATTTCACTAGGCTGGAGTTAAGCTTGTAATGGTCAGGTACCGAAGAGAAAAACTGAAGAGAATGCTGATGCTGTTATTAGTTTCCTCAAAAGAGATGCAAACATGGTCTTTAAAGGCACATTTAGGGCCATCCACTCTGCTGTTACTCTTCTTCCTCTGCTAAAATAGACCTTCCAGCACCAGGCCTTCAAGCAGAACCTGCCATTGGACAGCCAGAGGAATGGGTAATGGGATTTTCCTGGGGACAGGAACGTCAATGTACCAGATCCTGGGCAGTCAGTCAGTCTGAGGCAATTGAACCTTCTCTGCTCCTCTGCCAGCATTGGGATAGGCAGAGGAGCTCTGCGTGGGGTAGAAGTCAAGACATGGATTGGTCTCTTTGATGTGTAGTGAGGTGGAGCGGCCTCTCTCCCTACTTGAGAGCAAGGGACCACTATGGATGGGAAAATTGTCCTCTGCCCTACCTTGATCTCTCTGTGATGGCTGCAGAACTGATTCAGCTGAGAGCCAAGCTCTACAATGAACAGAGGGCTGGGACACCTCCTGCTGAACAAATGAGGTGAATTACTTGCTTGAAGTGGAAGCATTCCCTGCAGGAGATCATGCTGGTTGAGCTAGTCCGTCTCCTAAGCAAGATGCCAAGCAGGTGAGATTCTGCCCAGAGGAAGAGGTTTTTTTGTCTCCTTGGCTGGAGATCTGCTTCTTGTCTCATCTTGTTAATGTAGGCTAGAGTTGACATTGTGATTTCTGTTTGCAATCCCTGGTCCAAATGAGACAGGAAGGCTGCTCCTCATACTTTTCCACTAGTATCTACAGAGATAACCATGTGCTGGGATCTCTTGGGTCGCTCCTCTCCATCGGGGAGGGAGGGAGTGAGGGGTATTCCACCATCTCAGGGAAACATGAGGCTGCAACCAAACCAGTTCTGTTCTTGTAGTCATCTTCCTGCAGGCTCCGTTGAGAGAACAGATATATCAGAAGAATAAATACCAGGGAGGGAGAGGAATTATTTAAGCTCTCCAATGTGGACACAAGAACAAATGGATATAAACTGGCTATCAGGAAGTTTAGACTTGAAATTTGATGAAGGTTTCTAACCATCAGAGGACTGAAGTTCTCGAACAGCCTTCCAAGGGGAGTAGTGGGGGCAAAAGACATACCTGGCTTCAAGACTAAGCTTGATAAGTTTATGGAGGGGATGGTATAATGAGATTGGTCTTTTGACTATTAGCGGTAAATATGCCCAATGGCTTGTGATGAGATGTTAGATGGGGTGGGATCTGAGTTACTACAGAGAATTCTTTCCTGGGTGTCTGGCTGGTGAGTCCTGCCCACATGCTCAGGGTTTAGCTGATCGCCATATTTGGGGTCGGGAAGGAATTTTCCTCCAGGGCAGATTGGCAGAGGCCTTGGGGGGTTTTCGCCTTTCTCTGCAGCATGGGGCACGGGTCACTTGCAGAAATATTCTCTGCATCTTGACATCTTTAAACCATGATTTGAGGACTTCAATGGCTCAGACACAGGTTTGATAAAGGAGTGGGTAGGTGAGATTCTGTAGCCTGCATTGTGCATGAAGTCAGACTAGATGATCATAATGGTCCCTTCTGACCTTAAAATCTATGATTCTATGAACAGGGAGAGCATAGAGGTCAAGCATGTTGCTATGCCCAGGGTCCTATAATGGAAGCCATAATTCCCAGTGGCTGCAGGACCTCTGAGCTTAGTCCTCCTCACGTCCTTAGCCTTTGACAGATGATGCTTTGCAGGGAGCACAATCACTTCCTCCCTACTAAAGGAAGCCCCAGATGTGCCAGTTGCTGCGATGGGTCCAGAACTCTGCTCTTCACTGGTGACAAAGCCTGAGGAGGGAAGGCATTTGTGCTACAGCATGGAGTCTCTTGTGCTGCTGATGTGCAGATGATCAATAGCTGAGTTAAGGAGTGATCTGGATCTTTCAATGCTTGAGAGTGGCTGCTGTCACAATCAGCAGCTTGGAGGATACCTAGGAGGCTGTGCATAATGAATAAGCCTACAGTGGGAAGGAGTGGGAGAAGTAGCTAGCCTAGGTCCTGGAGTCCCAGTGCAAAACCTCATGGTGGTAGGTAATATAGTCTGCAAGCTTAATATACTAAAATCTCTGTCTAAGGCAAGGGAAGTGTCATCTGATTCATAAAGATCTACAGAATCATAATTTCAATAGTGACATCCTCTGTGGCATGGCATGGGGAACTTACTGCCCCATCCACCTGGCTCCCAGCTTCAGGTCCTCCAGTTGGTTGAAATTTTGATAATACAACGTTGTTGGAAATGGGTCGAGTTGGGTATCATTGAAAGCTCCTTCTCCCATGAATATAATGGTACTAAACATGACAAACCTAGAACAATCCTGTAGATAGATATTGGAAAAAATGTTTAAAAATCAACGTTTTATGAAAGCATAGTTGAACAGGCATACCAAACATGCAGCCCTCGCAAGTTAAGCTGTGTCCCTTGGCTGCCAGTCTGTTTTATCCATTAATGCTCAGAACAGGACACCTGATTAGTTTTTTTTAATGTTACAGATTTCTATAAATGGAAGGAGTGCTTCAAGCTATCCCATGCACTGCTATAGACTAGGGACCGAATGGCTGGGCAGCAGTTCTGCAGAAAGGGACCTAGGGGTTACAGTGGACGAAAAGCTGAATATGAGTCAACAGTGTGCCCTTGTTGCCAAGAAGGCTAATGGCATTTTGGGTTGTATAAGTAGAGGCATTTCCAGCAGATCGAGGGATGTGATCATTCCCCTCTATTCATCACTGGTGAGGCCTCATTTGGAGTACTGTGTCCAGTTTTGGGCCCCACACTACAAGAAGGATGTGGATAAATTGGAGAGTCCAGCGGAGGGCAACAAAAATGATTAGGGGGCTGGAGCACATGACTTACGAGGAGAGGCTGAGGGAACTGAGATTGTTTAGCCTGCAGAAGAGAAGAATGAGGGGGGATTTGATAGCTACTTTCAACTACCTGAAAGGGGGTTCCAAAGAGGATGGATCTAGACTGTTCTCAGTGGTAGAAGATGACAGAACAAGGAGTAATGGTCTCAAGTTGCAGAGGGGGAGGTTTAGGTTGGACATAGGAAAAACTTTTTCACTAGTAGAGTGGTGAAGCACTGGAATGGGTTACCTAGGGAGGTGGTGGAATCTCCTTCCTTAGAGCTTTTTAAGGTCAGGCTTGACAAAGCCCTGGCTGGGATGATTTAGTTGGGTTTGATCCTGCTTTGAGCAGGGGGTTGGACTAGATGACCTCCTGAGGTCCCTTCCAACCCTGAGATTCTATGATTCTATGATTCTAAGCTGATTTGCTATCATCGGCAAAAAAGCGGTCCAGTGATATTGATTATCAGCTTTGTTTATTATGCCAAGAGTGGTAACGAGGCACTGGTTAAGACATCAGTACTGGGCCAGAAATTACTGGAATCCATCCCCAAACATTAGAGACACAGCTACATAACATACATTACATAACATAATTAATTACACTCCCAGACTAATTTATTACAAAATTCTTGTTTTTATTTTGGTCTTAATCATTTTTAGGCATCAGTGGGGAGACAAAGAATACCAACTAGCAGTTGAATCTTTGGAGAATACCACTGCGGGGGACCTGGCTAAACACAACATTTGGTGGCACCTTATGTGCTATAAGAAGGGGGCCCATAACATGAATTTGGAAGGTTGGTGAGGAAACACATTGAGCATCAGAAAAAAGTTGAAGGTGCTGGGACAAGTGCCAGCTCTGGCATGCATTTCGAGAAGAACACCTGCTTCTTCTTCAGTAAGCCAGAAGCCATCCCCTTAAGCACAGTTTCAACACATGAGAGAGGTGTGAAACTTATGAAGCAGTCACTCTTAGAGAGAACATTGATAATACTGGATATCATCACACTGAGTGCTACACCAAGAATGCATATAATATATTGTGTCAAAAGATAAAACACAACATAAGCAAATATTGATTGTACTTCTGCAAACTGAGACTCAGCTGGAGTTCATTGTTTCACAGAGCTCTAGTGCAGTGGTTCTCAAAGCCGTTCTGTTGCTTTTTCAGGGAAAGCTCCAGGTGAGCCGGGCCGGTTTGTTTACCTGCCGCGTCCGCAGGTTCGGCCGATCGCAGCTCCCACTGGCCACAGTTCGCCGCTCCAAGCCAATGGAGGCTGCGGAAAGCGGTGTGGGCCGAGGGATGTGCTGGCCACCCTTCCTGCAGCCCCCATTGGCTTGGAGCGGTGAACCACGGCCAATGGGAGCCGCGATCGGCCGAACCTGCGGACGCGGCAGGTAAATAAACTGGCCCGGCCTGCTAGGGGCTTTCCCTGAACAAGCAGTGGAACGGCTTTGAGAACCACTGCTCTAGTGGATGGGAAAGTGGTGGTGATGTCCAAAACAGAGGCTATGAGCAGAGAAATATGTGCTTTGAATGGGATTGAAGAGGAGCAAATGCTTAGCAGAAAGGCTCTTAAAGCACTTACTGAAGATGAACCACAGGATATGGATGTAGTTTTTGGCAATCCTATCCACTGAAATGAATCCCAGAGCATATCCTTAAAAGCTGCAAAAGAAGTGGCACTATCAAAAGTGGAAGAAAGCACTAATCTCAACAGTAATATGAAGAGACTGTTTGCAGCTGCTAAATTTTTACAGAAAAGCATTTTGTTCTGCAGTATCTGGGCATTTCAGGGATCCATAGCTGATGCGAAACCTGAAAAAAATAATAGTGTGTGACCTATAGTACTACTACTTTAAGTGGTGCTTTGGTAGTTGTAGTGACTTCAGCAGCAGCAAATATGACAGTAAGAAAGCAGAGCACAAGGCTGCTATTTTACTACAAAGCCTCATGTATGAGTGCTTGAATGAAACAGGTCTCCAACACATACACAACAACCATGAGGCATATGTATAATCTACCACTACAAGTGGCTGTTGGTTTAACAGTTCATTCCAAAACATTCAGCAAATTCCTCAAGCAGCTTTTGTACAGCAGCTTTGACTGCTCCACTTACAACTACAGAGTCCTCTGCCTTGACACTGACACTGCAAACAGTGTTCTTTGCCTCTTGGAGCTGAATGAACATTCCCCCAAACCTCATCAAGAGTAGGTGTATATTTTGTGCTGTGGATAACTTAAACTTCCCTGAAGATACAGGAGATAGCAAAGCTACCCTTCATGCTGCTGTGATGGTCTGCTATCAGGACTGTATTAATGGGGAGCAGTCCCAGCCTCAGGTCAGAAATGTTTTCCTATCATTCAGATCATTAAATGCCACTGCACTGCCAGGTTTCCAAGCCCTTTCAAGATGTGACACCACTGGAAGGTTGGCTGGAAAGGCCAAAGTATCATATTGGAAGGCACTGGATTCAGCCTCCATACACACTCTCCTCACTCTGAAGGTGCTCAGAATGGCTGAAGCAGTCGCTGATGTGGTCATAAATGCACTGGAGGCATTGATATGCCAAGTTTACTAACATTACGACACTTGCAGAGCTACGTTGGTGGATGTTTGCCAAGAAGCAGACAACAGGAGAAAAATTGCCACCAAAAAGGGGTGCATTTATACCTGCTATTAAGAGGGCAAATTATCAAGCAGTGAAATGGCTCCAGGATAATCAAGTGCATCCAAAACTACCCTTCCTTGTCAGGAATGGATTGGTCTTGGAGGATGGACTGATCACACTTGTGTGTGAAATACTGTGTGCTCCCGAATCAATCCTTCAGCTAATCAAATGCTTGTGTGCAAAGACCAGATGCTCACCTCCTTGGAAATGTTTGGCCAGCAGCCTGCCATGTACTGAGATGTGCAAATGCGGCACTGACAAGGATCAGTGTGACCCTGTGTCTAGCAGTGGTGCTCTAGACGGAGACAACACTGATGAAGACTTTGATGAATAAATGTTTTCAGTCCTAAATGCCAAGTCTAACTTCCCTAGCATTACCAAAGAGCAGTGTCTTTTTTATGTAAGCCATGTATCCCTGTGTTAAAGTATAATTAAACAACTGCTGATTTTTAAACCTTTTCATGAATATATATCTATAGAATTGTTCTAGGTTTGTCATGTTTGGTACTATTGTGTTTGTGGGAGAAAGGGCTTTTGAGTGATACCCAACTCAGCCCATTTCTGACAACATTGTATCAGCAACATTTCTACCAACTAGAGAACCTGGAGCTGGGGAGGGCTGTTGGGGAGAATGAGTCCCATTTGCCAGGCCACAGAGGATGAGACCATTGAATTTATGATTCTGTAGATTTTTATAAATCAAATGACCCTCCCTTACCTTTATATCATTAACTTGCCCACGGAACTGCATACTCTCCCAGACTAATGGGCCTTGACAACAGAGGAGACTGAGCAGATGAGTAAACCTGGGAAGCATATTCTCTGGGACAGCTACAAGGGAGTGCAGAACAATTTGTAGGCATCCATCTGTGCTTATTGAACCCAGAGCAGCATTGCTGTTGGGACACTTCAACCATGATGGGACCTTTATCTTGGTCACATTCCTGTGAAGAGGAGTCCTGTGTGGGACCCCTGGGGACAGACACCATTTGAGCAGGCAGTGGTGACAGACACACACAGAAATCAACACGGATTAATAAGGCCTTGCAAATACAAGAGCTAGTGTAGACTCTAGAGTCTCCCTTACCTTTGAATGGCCACACATGTGATGAAGTTGTCTGGTGCTCAGCTGTAAAGTTTTCAGCAAACTCTGCACGTCTTCCTGTAATGAAAAGGACCCCTGAGTCTCTGGTACTGAATTTTCAAATCTATAAGAATGTACTACCCACCACAAAGGATAACTTGGAAGCAAGAATATCAGCTCTCCTATTCATCCTACCAGTGCTGCAGAGATAATAAAGACATACACTCTGCCCACTCCACAGAAAATACCCAACAAATTAAGACACGGTAGCCATAAGGGAGCTGAACTCTGTGCATAGTCTCATAACCAACAAGAGAATGTGCTCACCAGATGTATCATGGGCACCACTCTGTTCCACAGCTCTGCAAAACAGCCAAGTAAAGCCAGACATTTTGAGCTGAATCTGTTCTCTATTCTCTAGCAGAGAACCCAGCACCTATAGGATCAAAGTGCCTTGGGGGCGGAGAAATCACTTTTCACAAGCAGCTTTACCCACTGGCTGAAATGCCATTGCAGTCACAGAGCAGCCAGCCCCACATTGCAGCCCAGGCAGCAATAACATGTAGTCTGTAATGCCCCCACCAAGCTCAGAGACTGAGACCAACATCTTCAAAAGTTTTGGTAGCCACAAGTAGCAATTTGGGGCCTGTCTAGAGATTCTAGTGGGGACTGTGCACCCTAAGGATCTTCAAAGCTGGCATCTGAGCACACTCACACTGTCCAAGTGCTCTGGGGCTTGAGCTCTTCAAAAGGGGTGGGGTGGTCTCAGATATAGCAGCCTAGGAGAGAGCAAAGAGAGAGCTCACTCCTGCCTCCAGAAGCAAGGGAGCAGAGCTTCTTAGTTCTCTGCAGCCTGGGGAGGACACTCCAGGAGAAGCGTTTAATCAGGCACAGACAGGCTGATGTCAGATGAGTCTGGTTCGTTAGCACTTACCACAAACGTGCACCCTCCTTCCAGAGACTGCTGAGAGACTGGCAACTGAGACATCACATCCAGCATGGCCACAGAAGCCCCTGGAAATGTCAATTTTTTGGTGCCCAAATGATTTTTTTTATATGCATCTGGGTTTCGTCTCAGCCCCAGTCATGATACCTTGAAAGCCTCAAATTCTAGGCAACTATGGAACTGTCAACATACTTTCTCCAGTGCACCAGACAGTCATGGTGAGACTGCAGCATGTGAACTACTCATTTTCAGCCAAACTCTCAACTACTCTTAGGCACTCTCCTAGTTCAGCAAGAATTTCCAGCAAGGGGTGGCCAACCCTCTGCCATGCTGGGTACGACCCAATGGTCTTAGGGCATCAGCACACCACTAAACTCCACAGACACAGTCTGGGGATGGAGGCAAGAGAGAGGAGCAGCAGCAGGCAAGAGGTCTGCTGCCAGCACCCTAAGGCCAGTGGCCTAATGATCTCCCCCAGCAGAGCTGCTTAGTGATGCTGCTTGATGTGGTACAGAAGGAGCCAGCCAGGACTGATTGAGGAAGTGCTGGTTGTGGCTCTGCTGTTAGGTTGCTTTGGTGCCAAAACACTGCAAGCTCCAGCTGTTCCTGTGCTCTGCGCATGTGGTGTCCCAGCAATCAGTTTCCAGGCCAGAGGATTCTGTGTGTGTGAAAAAAGATCTGGTCTGGAGATTACTTTCCACTCTAGCAGACATAGGCCAAGCGACAGAGATCCATGCCATGAAATTTGTGACCTCCAGCTTCTAATAACTCCACCTGGCACAGACCACAAAAAGCCACCTACTGACCTACCAACATCACTCTGCTACCGTATCAGCCTGCATGTATGTCTCCTAGCCCATCGTTTGATCTAATGGGCTGGAGGACATGACATAGGTCACCTCAAAACTGCCTATTGAGTGTATATATCCATCACTTGTAACCAAAGTTCACAAATGAGGGGCTTGCTTTAACCCCAGTTGTATTTAGATGACTATACAGCTGAAGTGATGAAGATGGCTCTTCTCAAGTCTGCACTGGCCAGGAGGCTCCAAACATTATTTTCGGATGTAGACTATGTAAGTATGATCCATG
Source organism: Mauremys reevesii (assembly GCF_016161935.1). Classification (NCBI taxonomy): domain Eukaryota; kingdom Metazoa; phylum Chordata; order Testudines; family Geoemydidae; genus Mauremys; species Mauremys reevesii. The sequence goes on from NC_052629.1 coordinate 73,951,890, forward strand.
CTTTTGTCCTCTCAAGACTGGACTACTGCAATGCACTCAAGAAGCCGGCTGCTGCATTCTGCTCTTACTTCAGCTTCCAAATGGATTTCAGGCAAGTCTCTGTGCCTCTGAAATTCTTACCCTGTGCTTTTTAAAGCTATAATCCAAGAGAGGCATGGCAAGCTTCAGGAAGGCTTCCACAAAGAGGCGGCCATACTGTGAATGCAGAAAGATGATAAATAAATACATCACACACTTTTTCTTATTGCATTTGGCTATTCCACCAACCAAACTTTAAATTCCTCTTTGAGTGAGCCAAGGGCAATTCCACATTAGCAAGGAGTTCAGGTAAACAGGAAATGGTTCCTCTCTTTTAGGGCAATCTCTTCTAAAGGACCATCACAGCTCTCTCCTACTTAAGGGCTAGATTTGGATCTCCATTTCCTGTGAGGAGTCGCACTGAAATCCAACTGCAACCAAATCTGGTAGCTTTAGAGGCAGGGACATTTCCTTTTGCTAGTGATTAAAGTTCCTGTCATGCATGGGGCTATATCATATCACTAGGAATACAAAATGGAACAATAAGTAGTACACAGCAATGAAGCAGCCAGTCTATGAGGTCCCAGCTGAAAAGGGAAGGGCAATGGAGGGACACACACTGCTGCCTTCTGGGCTCAGCGTGAAAACTGCCTGCGGCTGTTCTATGAGCCCTTGCTGTAGTTATGTGTGTGGGATTCTACAGGCAGCAGAGGCCGGGGAAGTACTAGCAGTGGAGCTCCAATGGAGTCATGCTCTTAGGCAGTCTGGGCACGAATGAGGGCAGAGAGCCAGTGCATTTGGGCATGAGATAGGGGCAGATCTGCTGCCTGACCTAATAGAGAAGAGGAGCTCTGTAACTGCTCCCCACCCCACCGAGGGAACAATTCCTGAAGGACCACAATCAGGCTGCCATTCTCTGCAAACTTGAGTTCTCACTTACCTTCAGGCAAACGCTGAGCACGGGCCTGCTGTCAAACACCTACTCGGAGAGAATGAGAGAGCCAGGTTAGCCCCACCGGGATGGGGGGAAGGAACAGTGGAACCAAGAGCAAGCAGGTAAGAACTAGCACTTAGCTGATGGTACCCCCAGTGTTAGGGGTAGCAGTGGGAAGCCAGGCTCAGCTGGAACCATTCCCCGATCTAAGTGGTGGGGGAGGGGAGGTCTTGTGTGAATAGTGTGAGGAGCTGGATGCATATCCATGTGGATAGGAAAGAGCGGGGTGTACAAGGTACTGTGAATGTGTAGGGGGTACATCAGTGTGGCAGAAAAGAGGAAGAGAGAATGATATTGTAACCGAACCTAAATAAACTAAATCGTCATTGGATGAAAAGTGCTGTCCAAGGGTCAGAAACTGGCTAGGAAATGAGTTTCAGTGGTCAGTTTTCATCATGGTGAAAAGGTTAACATCAGGAGTCCCAAGTTATGGTGCTAAGAAGGACTTTAATAATCTACAAAGGGAGGGGAGTGACGTTGGCAGATGACAAAATTATTTAGGCAAGTCTGCAGTTCCTCACAGTTTTCTCCAGTCCTGAGACACCTAACCCAGCTAGGGGACTGGGCAACAGAACAACATACAAAATTCAGTATTGACAAGTTCAAAGAAATGCACTTTGGAAGGAATAATTTTAAACTACTCATATACCTTGCAGGATTCTAAATTAACCGCATTCATTCTGCTCAATGTGCAACTGCAATCAAAAATCAAACAAAATGTCGGGATGCATAAGGAATGGGCCAGAGAATGACTGGTAAGCTTGCAAAGGTTGTAAACTCAACAGCATTTCTGTGTCTGTCTATAACACAATAACTTCTGAATGATGCATTGGCTCAAAATTCCAGGGAACGTTTTAGGAGTCAATGACCAGAACCCTACTGATTTGGGGGAAAACTATAAGGGGAAAAATGGAGGAACACACCACACCCCTGGCATCTGTTTAGCACCGCCACAGCTTCAATTCTCCATCAAACAACTAATTGATGGTACGCACTAATACCAATACCTTTACTCACCCTCCCAATACAGTTCAACATGTTGATACACTGACAATTTTATCTCCCAGGCAAGTAACAGTATTGGTGAGGAAGGGGACATGAGGGGACTGGGAGCGTGCACACACAGCCCCTGGCATGGGGGAGAGAATGGGGGATTCCTCATATGGGGGAGACGGAATAGGAGCAGACAGAATCTCTGGCAGAGAGGGAGACTGGGGAACCCTGGTATGGGGTAATGGGGGAAACACAGAGTGCCTGCCATGGGCGGGCAAGGAGGAAATGGAGGACATGGAGGGAATGGGGGAATGCGCGTGCACACAGGGCATCTGGCATGAGGAAGAATGGGGGACTGTTGAAGAAGGGAATGGGGAGCAACAAACCTCTGGCATGGGATGAGTGGGAAATATGGGATGCACAGAACTCTTGGCAGGAGGGAAATTAGGGGGAGTTGCAGGTAATGTCTATAATAGAAGGGATGGGATGGGAGGTTGGCACACTGGAGCTTGTGAAGGGGAATGGAGGAAAGTAAGGAGCCCCTGGGGTGTGCAATGCACTCGGCTCACACTACAAAGTGAACGAACACTCAAACAGAAAATATAACACCAGAATTCTAGATGCTAGTTCTGGTCACCCCATCTCAGAACAGAGATAGCAGAATGGGGTTCACAGACAGGCAACAAGAATGATTGGGCAGTATGGAAAGAATTCTCATATGCAGAGAGACTGAAAAGGTATATTGACTGAGTACATGTCACCTCAGGACAGGATACAGAGGTAAAGTTTCTAGACACCATGAATCACATGACATCTGTTAAGTACATCAGAAGCAGGAAGCCGGCCAAACAGTCAGTGGGGCGATCGAGGTGGTAAAGGAGCACTCAAGGAAGATAAAGCCATTGCAGTAAAGCTACATGAATTCTTTGCATCAGTCTTCACTGCAGCGAATGAGAGGGAGGTTCCCACACCAGAGCCATTCTTTTTTAGGTGACAAATCTGAGGAATTGCAGAACTAATAAGTGTGCTATGTAACCTATCACTTAAATCAGCTTCTGTTCCAGATGACTGAAGGGTAGCTAATGAGACACCAATTTTTTGAAAAGGCTCCGGAGGTGATCCTGGCAATTACAGGCCCATAAGACTAATTTAAGTATCAGGCAAATTCGTAGAAAATATAGTAAAGAACAGAATTATGAGACATAGATTAACACAATTTGTTGGGGAAGAGTCAACACAGCTTTTGTAAAGGGAAATCATGCCTCACCAATCTATCAGAACACTTTAGTGGGGGGTCAACAAAGAAGTGGACAAGGGTGATCCAGTGGATACAGTTGTACTTGGACTTTCATAAATCCTTTGACAAGGTCTCTCACCAAAGTCTCTTAAGCAAAGTAAGTAGTCATGGGATAAGACAGAAGGTGTCTCATGGATCAGTAAGTGGTTAAAAGACAGGAAACAAAGGTTAGGATTAAATTATCAGTTTTCAGAATGAAAAGAAGTAAATAATAGTGTCCCCCAAAGATCTGTACTGGGGCCAGTGGTGTTCAACATATTCATAAATGATCTGGAAAAAGGGTAAATAGTGACGTGCCAAAATTTGAAGACAATACAAAATTGCTCAAGATAGTTAAGTCCAAAGCAGACTGTGAAGAGTTACAAAGGGATCTCCAAAAACCTAGTTGACTGGGAAACAAAATGGCAGATGAAATTCAATGTTGATAAATGCAAAGCAATGCACTTTGGAAAACATAATTCCAACTATACATAGAATCATAAAAGATTAGGGTTGGAAGAGACTTCAGGAGGTCATCTAGTCCAGTGATTCTCAAACTTTTGTACTGGTGACCCCTTTCACAGAGCAAGCCTCTGAGTGTGACCACCCCTTATAAATTAAAAACACTTTTAAATATATTTAACACCATTATTAATGCTGGAGGCAAAGCGGGGTTTGGTGTGAAGGATGACAGCTCGCGACCCCCCACGTAATAACCTCACGACCCCCTGGGGGGTCCCCACCCCCAGTCTGAGAACCCCGATCTAGTCCAACCCTCTGCTCAAAGCAGGACCAATCCCCAACTAAATCATCCCAGACAGGGCTTTGTCAAGCCAGGCTTTAAAAACCTCTAAGAACGCCAATTCCACCACCTCCCCAGGTAACCCATTCCAGTGCTTCACCACCCTCCTAATGAAATAGTTTTTCCTAATATCCAACCTAAACCTCCCCGACTGCAATTGAGACCATTGCTCCTTGTTCTATCATCTGCCACCACTGAGAACAGCCTGGCTCCATCCTCCTTGGAACCCGCCTTCAGGTAGTTGAAGGCTGCTATCAAATTCCCCCTCACTCTTCTTTTCTGCAGACTAAATAAGCCCAGTTCCCTCAGCCTCTTCTTATAATCATGTGCCTCAGCCTCCTAATCATTTTTGTTGCCCTCCACTGTACTCCCTCCAATTTGTCCACATCCTTTCTGTACTGGGGGCCCCAAAACTGGACGCAATACTCCAGATGTGGCCTCACCAGTGCCAAATAGAGGTGAATAATCACTTACCTAGATTTCCTGGCAATGCTCCTACTAATGCAGCACAATATGCCGTTAGCCTTCTTGGCAACAAGGGCACACTGTTGACTCATATCCAGCTTCTCATCCACTGTAATCCTCAGGTCCTTTTCTGCAGAACTGTTGCTTAGCTAGTCAGCCCCCAGCCTGTAGCAGTTCATGGGATTCTCCCGTCCTAATTGCAGGATTCTGCATTTGTCTTTGTTGAACCTCATCAGATTTCTTTCAGCTCAATCCTCCAATTTGTCTACCCTCCAGCGTACCTACCTCTCCCCACAGCTTAGTGTGATCCATGAACTTGCTGAGGGTGCAATCCATCCCATCATCCAGATCATGAATGAAGATGTTGAACAGAACTGGCCCCAGGACAGACCCCTGAGACATTTCGCTGGATACCAGCTGCCAACTAGACATCGAGCGGTTGATCACTACCCATTGAGCCTGATGATCTAGCCAGCTTTCTATCCACCTTATAGTCCAATACATCCAATCCATGCTTTTTTAAATGTGATCCTTCACATCACTTGCTAGCTGCAACTCCAATTGTGCTTTGGCCTTCCTGATTACAACCCTGCATGCTCAAGCAATATTTTTATACTCCTCCCTAGTCATCTGTCCAAGTTTCCACTTTTTGTAAACTTCCTTTTAGTGTTTAAGCTCAAAGATTTCTCTGTTAAGCCAAACTGGTCGCCTGACATATTTGCTATTCTTTCTGCACATGGTTTGTTCCTGCAACTTCAATTAGGCTTCTTTAAAATACAGCCAGCTCTCCTGGACTCCTTTCCCCCTCATATTAGCCTCCCAGGGGATCCCATTCATCAGTTCCCTAGGGAAGTAAAAGTCTGCTTTTCTGAAGTTCAGAGTCCGTATTCTGCTGCTCTCCTTTCTTCCTTTTGTCAGGATCTTAAACTTGACCATCTCATGGTCACTGCTGCCCAGGTTGCCACCCACTTCTACTTCCCCTAACAATTCTTCTCTGTTTGTGAGCAGCAGATCAAGAGGAGCATGGCCCCTAGTTGGTTCCTCCAGCATTTGCACCAGGAAGTTGTCCCCAACACTCTCCAAAAACTTCCTGGATTGTCTGTGCACTGCTGTATTGCTCTCCCAGCAGATGTCAGGGTGATTGAGGTCCCCCATGAGAATCAGGATCTGTGATCTGGAAACATCCGTTAGTTGTCCTCGTCTACCTCATCCTCCTGGTCTGGTGGTCTAAAGCAGTCGCCCACCACAACATCGCCTTTGTTGCTCTCGCCTCAAAACTTAACCCAAAGACTCTCAACAGGCTTTTCTCCAGTTTCATACTGGAGCTCTGAGTAATCATACTGCTCTCTTACATACAGTGCAACTCCTCCATCTTTTCTCCCCCGCTTGTCCTTCCTGAACAGTTTATAGCCATCCATCACATTGTTCCAGTAATGTGAGTTACCCCACCAAGTCTCTTTTATTCCAATCACATTATAGTTTCTTGAATGTGCCAGGACTTCCAGTTCTTCCAGTTTGTTTCCCAGGCTTCTTGCGTTCGTGTACAGGCACTGAAGATAACCAGCCAATTGCCTTACTTTCTCAGTATGAATCAGGATGCCTCCCCGGTTGCACCATCCTCCTTGTGTTTCCTCCCACTATCCCACTTCCGCACGTACCTCAGGGCTTAGAATTCCATCCCCTGGTTTAAAGCTCTCCTCACTAAGTTAGCAAGCCTGTCTGCGAAGATGCTCTTCCCTCTCTTTGTTAGGTGGATCCCATCTCTCCCTAGCAATCCTTTTTCCTGGAACAACCTCCCATAGTCGAAGAATCCAAAGCCCTCTCTCCGACACCACCTGTTACACCTGTAACACTTTTGACTGACATTTAGCTCTAACATACAAAATGATTGGATCTAAATTAGCTGTTACTGCTCAGTGGAGTCATTGAATAGTTTTTCGAAAACACGTGCTCAATGTGCAGTGGCAAGCAAAAAACCTAACAGAATGTTAGGAACCATCAGGAAAGGATAGATAGTAAGAAAGAAAATGTTATAATTCTACTATATATCCATGGTACCCCCACATGGTATGCCCACATCTTGAATACCGTGCACTGTTCTGGTCACCCTCTCTCAAAAAAGATATATTAGAATTGGAAAAGGTACAGAGAAGGGCAACAAAAATTATTAGGGGGATAGAACAGCTTCTGTATGAGGAGAGATTAAAAAGACTGGGACTTTTCAGCTTGGAAAAGTGTTGACTAAGAGGATATGATAGAAGTCTATAAAATCATGAATGGTGTGGAGAAAGCGAATAAGGAAGTGTTATTTACTCTTTCACATAACCCAAGAACCAAAGGTCACCCAACAAAATAAATAAGCAGTAGGTTTAAAATAAACAAAAGGAAGTACTTCTTTGCACAATGCACAGTCAATCTATGGAACCTGTGCCAGAGGATGTTGTGACGATCAAAACTATAACAGATTAAGAAAGAATTTGATAAGTTCCTGCAGGATAGGTCCATCAGTGGCTATTAACCAAGATAGTATGGGATGCAACCACATGCTTTGGGTGTTCCTAGCCTCTGACTGTCAGAAGTTGGGAGTGGACGACAGAGGATGGATCACTCAAAAATTGCCCGTTCTATTCATTCTCTCTGACGCACCTGGCATTGGCCACTGTTAAAAGACAGGATACTAGATAGATGAACCATTGGTATGACACAATAAAGCAGTTCTTATGTTACTGAAGCCAAGAGCTCACAGGGTTTAAAGAAGGATTGAACATTGCTGTGGATAACAAAAATAGAGTTAAAGTAGGAAGTACTAAAAAACAAGAGTTTTGGAAGGAACTAAACCCACTTGTTTCATGCACCAGCCTCTATCTAAGAAGGTTAGTGTGACAGCTATGGCAATTTCCTGCACTATCTTTGGGAGATCTTACTGTATTAAGTTTGCGTGTCATTGTGGGCCACAGATTTATGCAATTCCTTGCGGGAGAGTTAGCACAGTCCTTCAGGAATTAAGAACTGAGGAGGTTGTGAAGGCTAGGACTATAACAATGTTTAAAAGGGGACTGGATAAATTCATGGTGGCTAAGTCCATAAATGGCTATTAGCTAGGATGGGTAAGAATGGTGTCCCTAGCCTCTGTTCGTCAGAGGATGGAGATGGATGGCAGGAGAGAGATCACTTGATCATTGCCTGTTAGGTTCACTCCCTCTGGGGCACCTGGCATTGGCCACTGTCAGTAGACAGATACTGGGCTAGATGGACCTTTGGTCTGACCCGGTACGGCCGTTCTTATGTTCTTATAAGAACAGTGGTGTGTGATAAGGCAAATTCACTCAGGTTGTACCACCACCAGAGAGGTACCACCACCTGTAGACGCTCACATATACTGGTTCAAACTGGGTTCCCCAGAGACCCACAGACAGTGAAAGGACTTTTGGATAAATAGCCTTAGTTTAAACTGACTCAGGATCTTCCTTCTGATCTAACAAACAGACAAGACCATCTGTCCCAGTGGGCCCCAATCCCTTCTGGAAAGATGTGACCCTAAGGACCCCTCAAATCCAACTGGCAAAGGGTTCACTGTTCTGTCAGCAACTCCTAGCAAGCCTGACAAACTCACTACACATAACACACTGTTGTCATAGTATTTATCTATAAAGAATGTCATGTGACGTATCAAATGAAAGCCAGTGACACACTGGTCAATAATACCATTGCTAAGTATATGCACTAACACTATATTTGGCATTATGTATATCTACTGATGTTGTGCTTTGAAGTCTGTAATCAAAGAAGCGGAGAAACAGATTTCTTCCAGACACAAGCGAAGGTAGTTATCTCTCTGTCATATGTAAATTAAGTAGGGCTGTCAAGCAATCATAAAAATTAATTGCGATTAATCGCACTATTAAACAATATTAGAATATCATTTATTTAAATATTTTTGGATATTTTCTACATTTTCAAATATATTGATTTCAATTACAACACAGAATACAAAGTGTACAGTGCTCACTTTATATTTACATTTGATTACAAGTATTTACTGTAAAAAAACCAAAAAGAAATAGTATTTTTCAATTCACCTCATACAAGTACTGTAATGCTATCTCTTTATCATGAAAATTGAACTCACAAATGTAGAATTATGTACAATAAAAACCGCATAAAAATAAAACAATGCAAAATTTTAGAGTCTGAAAGTCCACTCAGTCCTACTTCTTGCTCAGCCAATTGCGCAGACAAACAAGTTTGTTTACATTTGCAGGAGATAATGCTGCCTGCTTCTTGTTTACAATGTCACCTGAAAGTGAGAACAGGCATTCTCATGGCACTATTGTAGCTGGCGTCACAAGATATTTATGTGCCAGATGCGCTAAAGATTCATATGTCCCTTCATGCTTCAACCACCATTCCAGAGGACATGCGTCCATGCTGATGATGGGTTCTGCTCGACAACAATCTAAAGCAGTGTGGACCGACGCATGTTCATTTTCATTATCCGAGTCAGATGCCACCAGCAGAAGGTTGATTTTCTTTTTTGGTGGTTTGGGTTCTGTAGTTTCCACATCGGAGTGTTGTTCTTTTAAGACTTCTGAAAGCATGCTCCACACCTCGTCCCTCTCATGGTACGTCTACACTACGGGATTATTCCGATTTTACATAAACCGGTTTAGTAAAACAGATTGTATAAAGTCAAGTGCACGCGGCCACACCTCGCACATTAATTCGGTGGTGTGCATCCACGGTCTGAGGCTAGCATCGATTTCTGGAGCGTTGAACTGTGGGTAGCTATTCCGTAGCTATCCCATAGTTCCCGCAGTCTCCCCCGCCCCTTGGAATTCTGGGTTGAGATCCCAGTGCCCGATGGGGCAAAAATCATTGTCGCGGATGGTTCTGGGTAAATGTCGTCAGTCACTCCTTCCTCTGGGAAAGCAATGGCAGACAATCATTTCACGCCCTTTTTCCCTGGATTGCCCTGGCAGACGCCATAGCATGGCAACCATGGAGCCTGTTTTGCCTTTTGTCACTGTCACCGTATGTGTACTAGATGCCGCTGACAGAGGCGATTCAGCAGCGCTACACAGCAGCATTCATTTGCTTTTGCATGATAGCAGAGAAAGTTATCAGCCGTTCTGTACCATCTGCTGCCATTGTAAATTGGCAATGAGATGACGGTTACCAGTCCTTCTGTACTGTACTGTCTGCTGCTGTCATGGGTGCCCCTGGCTGAGGTCAGCCGGGGGCACAAAAGACAAAAATGGGAATGACTCCCCGAGTCAATCCCTCCTTTATGGTATCTAAAAATAGAATCAGTCCTGCCTAGAATATGGGGCAAGTGTACTAGAGAACCAGTGTATCAGAGAACCAGAGATCACAGCCGCTCCGTGTCAGATCCCACAGAAATGATGAGCTGCATGCCATTCACAGGGGGTGCTCCTGCAACAACCCCACCTGTTGATTCCCTCCTCCCCCAGCCTTCCTGGGCTACCGTTGCAGTGTCCCCCCATTTGTGTGATGAAGTAATAAAGAATGCAGGAATAAGAAACAGTGACTTGTTAGTGAGATAAAATGAGGGGAAGGCAGCCTCCAGCTGCTATGATAGTCCAGACAGGACATTAAGCAGTGTGGGGGAGAGAAGCCCAGCATCCCGCTGCTATGATAGTCCAGGCAGTACAGAATCTTTTCTTTACACATGAAGGGCGGGGACTGATGGAGCTCAGCCCCCTGTTGCTATGATGAAGACGGTTACCAGCCGTTCTGTACCATCTACTGGGAATGACCGGGAGGCCAGCCAGGAGCACTCATGGGCTGATGATGAGGACGGATACCAGTCCTTCTGCACTGTACCATCTGCCACAAGGCTGATGATGACGATGGATATCAGTCATATTGTACCATCAGCCACCAAGGAGGGGGGGCGAGGATGCTGCAGTTCAGTGCCGCAGCATCGCGTCTACCAGCAGCATTCAGTAGACTTAGGGTGACATTTAAAAGAGTCAAGAGACAATTTTTTTCCCTTTTCCTTCTGGGGGTGGGGGTAAATTGACGAGCTATGCCCTGAACCACCCCGGACAATGTGTTTGACCTTACAGGCATTAGGAACTCAGCCAAGAATCCAAATGCTTTTAGGAGACTGTAGGAACTGTGGGATAGCTTGAGTCCTCAGTCCCCCCCTCCCTCTCTCCATGAGCGTCCATTTGATTCTTTGGCTTTCCGTTACGCTTGTCACGCAGCAGTGTGCTGAGTCTCTGCTGTGGCCTCTGTCTGGAGATTTTTTAAAAATGCTTTGGAATTTCGTCTTCTGTAACGGAGCTCTGATAGAACAGATTTGTCTGCCCATACAGCGATCACATCCGTACGGTCCATGCTGGAGCTCTTTTTGGATTTGGGACTGCATCGCCATCCGTGCTGATCGGAGCTTCACGCTGGGCAAACAGGAAATGATATTCAAAAGTTCGCGGGGCTTTTCCTGTCTACCTGGCCACTGCATCCAAGTTCAGATTGCTGTCCAGAGCGGTCACAGTGGTGCACTGTGGGATACCGCCCGGAGGTCAATACCGTCGATTTGCGGCCACACTAACCCTAATCCGATATGGTAATACCAATATTAGCGCTACTCCTCTCGTTGGGGAGGAGTACAGAAACCGATTTAAAGAGACCTTTATATCGATATAAAGGGCCTCTTAGTGTGGACGGGTGCGGCATTAAATCGGTTTAACGCTCCTAAAATCGGTTTAAACGCGTAGTGTAGACCAGGTCTCAGATTTTGGAAAGCACTTCAGATTCTTAAACCTTGAGGGAGTAAAGTGCTGTAGCTATCTTCAGAAATCTCACATTGGAACCTTCTCGGCAGCTGTCACCAAGTGGCACCCATGAGAACTGAAATGACTACTAGGGTGACCAGACAGCAAGTGTGAAAAATCGGGACGGGGGTGGGGGTAATAGGAGCCTATATAAGAAAAAGACCCCAAAATCGGGACTGTCCCTATAAAATCGGGACATCTGGTCACCCTAATGACTATTCAGCCGACCTCCAAAGAGATGGGAAGATTTTATCGTGAAAAGACATGGCCACATATGGAAAAGGAAGGCCAGGATACGAGAAGAATGGAAGACATGTTGTCATCGGCACAATCTATATGAGGGCTAAAGGACCGATCAATCAAGGTGTGATCAAGGTGATGTAACAACAACAACAAAAATCTACAATTGTAACTTGCACTTTCATGACAAAGAGATTGCACTACAGTACTTGTATGAGGTGAATTGAAAAATACTATTTCTTTTGTTTATTATTTTTACAGCACAAGTACTTGTAATTAAAAATAATATACACTTTGATTTCAATTACAACACAGAATACATATATAAAAATGTAGAAAAACATCCAAAATATTTAATAAATTTCAATTGGTATTCTATTATTTAACAGTGTAATTCATTGCAATTAATCTTTTTTTTTTTTTAGTTAACTGTGATTAATCAACAGCCCTAAAATTAAGCACTGTGTGCAAAAACAATGGGAGCTACATTTTCATGTAAAGTCAACAGGAAAAACAGGTTGTGGGGGGATATGAACTCAAGATGGCACCACAATGAAGAACAAACTACAGGAATGCCTTTCAAAAGTCTACTGGACTATAATAGGGGGTGCAAAGACAAGATCCTGTTATCCATTTCACTGCGGACCACCCTTAGAGGAGTGGGGTGATTCATGAAAGAATGGATCCTGGATTGACTGAAAACCAGCAAGCTCTGTAGAAAGACTTTGTGGGTGATAAAATGCTTTAGTCAAGGTTGTAACTTGATAAGTTTTAGTCTCCAGAAAGCATGTCATTCTCTTATTTTATTTATAACCATTTCTGTTTCCATTATTCTTAATACTTATTTGAATCTGTTCTTTGTTAATAAATTTATATTTGTTTTCACCATAGATTGATTACATTGCTCTGTTGCTATAAAGGACCTGATCCTGAATTGTAACCTTCTAGCTATGTGTTCACTGTCTGTTTGGGGACAACTTACCTGGTAATTACTGTGAGTGTCCAGTGACTGGGGTTGGATACTACAGAGTGTTAGTATAAGGCAAAGTGAGGGCTGGCAAAGTCCTGAGGAGTTATCTGGGTGGTGAACTGGCACACCAGCAAGTCTCTCTCTCCAGGGCCGCCCAGAGGATTCCGGGGGCCCGGGGTCTTCGGCGGCGGGGGGCCCTTCCGTTCCGGGACCCGCTGCCGAAGTGCCCCGAAGACCCGCGGCGGGGCCCCCCCGCCGCCGAAGTGCAGCGCCCGGTCTTCGGCGGAGGGGGGCCCCCGCCACGGGGCTTCGGGGCACTTCGGCGGCGGGTCCCGGAACGGAAGGGCCCCCCCGCCGCCGAATTACCGCCGAAGACCGGGCTGTAGTTCGGCGGCGAGTCCCGCTCCCTCTTCGCCGGTAATTCGCCAGTGGGGGGTCCTTCCGCCCCGGAGCAGAAGGACCCCCCGCCGGCAAAGACCGGGAGCAGAAGAAGCTCCTGCACCCGGCCCCGCAAGAGTTTTCCGGGCCCCCCGGAGCGAGTGAAGGACCCCGCTCCAGGGGCCCCGAAAAACTCTGGTGGGGGCTCCTGTGGGGCTCGGGGCCTGGGGCAAATTGCCCCTCTTGCCCCCCCCCCCGGGCGGCCCTGTTTCTCTCACTGAAATAGGGGGTTAGCACAGTGATCTTCACAGTGGACACTCTAAGAAAGTGTCACAGGATTGGAAGGCTTTTGTTTTCTCTCTAATACTTTCACTTTAAGAATAAATTTGCTTGTTTAGAAAGAACTGGGTAGTAACTTATAACTGCGGGCAATTACACTGTTTATAGCCTCTGAGGAGAAAGCAAAGTGCAGATCTGTCCAGTTTAGGCAGTCTGGTTTGCTGACGAATTCACAGTGTAGGCAGGGATCTGTGCAGCCTGAAAAGCCCCAGTCAGGATGGAGAGAGATGTGGGTCTCAGCTCAAGAAAGGTGACAGTTGAGGAGCCAGGAGCCTAAAAATGATTGCCCTTGCTGGACCACGGAGGAGGAATACAGGTGCAATTCTCCTGAACTGTGACAATTAGCAGGAAGTGTCCCTGGGGTCAGGTTATCCTAGAATTGCCTACTGCAGGTTTCTGGATCTGCCTCTGAAGCAGCTGGCACTGGCCTCTGTTCGAGATAGGAGACTGCACTAACTGGACAAAGAGTCTGATACAGTTGGATAATTCCTCTGTTCCTGTCCTCCAGGGCCTCTCTGCTTCCTCCTGCCTTTGTCTGTATTATTTGTCCATACAAAAAACTATGCTACTCGAATGCTAAGGCTACAAGAGTGAGGACGTCCCAAAGTGAAGGTTGAATGTGCCACCCCATAAATACACATTGCAGTTGGCTCTGATTATATGATCACAGACCACTTCTCCAACATAGTGTAAGTCACATTGTTTTCCTTGCCATGGGCGGCAGGTTATATATTTGTGTGGGGCTCGGGCCCCACCAATATTCAGGGCTGGGCGCCCTGCTCCAGCAATAGTTGGAGCTGGGTCTCTTCCCGCCCCCCCTCCCCTCCCGGTCCTGCCTGGATCGGCCCCAGCCACCGCAGGTCTCTCCCCGCCGCCGCGACCCTGCCTGGAGCAGGTCCCAGCCCCCGCCTGCCACCCCCCCTCCGCGTGTTCCCCCCCCTCCGCCACGTTGTGTTGCGTCCCTGCCTGACAGAACGCAGCAGCGTGCTGCTGCCCCGAGGGCTCCCAGCAGATTTGCTGTCTGCTGCCGCAGGGTCCTAGTGCCTGCCCTCCGCCAGTACTGGCAAGGCAGGCTGCCCTTACCCTGAGCCTCTCCAACCCCAAACCCTCAGCCCCAGCCAGAGCCCTCATTCCCCCGCACCTAATCCTCAGCCCCAGCACTGAGCACACACACATCATTAACACCTCATCCCCCTGCTCCCTAATCCTCAGCCCCTGCCAGAGCCCTCATCCCCCTGCACCCTAATCCTCAGCCCCAGCCAGAGCCCTCATCCCCCCACACCCTAATCCTCTGCCCCAGCCCTGAGCGCCCCCACATCATGAACCCCTCATCCCCCCGCACCCTAATCCTCTGCCCCAGCCCTGAGCGCCCCCACATCATGAACCCCTCATCCACAGCCCTCACCCACAGCCCAACCCTCTTCCCTAGCCCTGAGCCCCCTCCTGCATCATGTACCCCTCATCCTCAGCCCCACAGTCCTCACCCTGCACTCCCTCCTATCCCCAAACTCCCTCCCCCTTCCCACACACCCCTTCCCAACCCCAAACTCCATCCCAAAGCCTGCACCCTTCACCTCCTGCACACCCACCCCCTGCCCCAGCCCAGAGCCTGCACCCAGCACCCTTCCTGCACCCTAATCCCCAGCCCAGGATCTGCACCCCAGACCTCCCGCGCCGAGCCCCCTCCCAGAGCCTTAGGCAGGTGGGGGCGGAGTTGGGGGGGCGGAGTTGGGGGCGGGTTCTGGGCCCCACCAAAATTTTTACAAACTTGCCACCCATGTTCCTTGCATGCTCAGGCATGGATGGGTGGGACTCTGCTGGGAAGGTGAAAGGAAGGAAAGATGAATGTGCTTACCTTGACCAAGTTAACAAGAATATGGAAATCCCGCACAGCCATGTTCCAGTGCAGCAGCTTCTCTAGCTGTACCTGGGGAGTGACAACACAGTAATCCAGTCCCATTATCTACACAGTCATTGCATTTCCCTTCATATTACTGGGTGCTACTACAGTACCCACTGTGCCTGCAGAGAGATGGTAAAAAGCCCAGATCCTGCCAGAGCCCAAGGCATCACTGCTGTGCAAAGGGGAAAGAAACACAGTGTTTGAGATCCTACATCTTAAAAGACTCCACAAACATTTACCTGTGAAAGTCAAAATCATTCAGTAGCAATTCCACCTTTCATCACCTGCCAGATTTATACTCTCTCCATATGATAAATGTATCTTTCCATTCACCCTGGAAACAGCTGGAGAGAAAGCACTTTCCCGCTCACGAGCAGAGTCCACAGTCACACATTCAGCCACGTGGCCATTCAGACACAAAACAAAACCCTCCCTCACGCCATTTGCTAGAACTGCTAGTTAAGTTTGTTGCCCATGAAAACACAGAAAACAATGTCTGGAAAGAAGCAAGCTCTGCCCATAAAATCACTGGGAATTAATCATGTACAATCCACCTACCGGTGCTTGATCAGAACAGATACTCCCTATTCAATAATTCCTTCTTACTGCTAGGTGGGTGCAGGGCCTACCTATTCCACTTAATTTTACTAAGTTTAATCCTGTTTTCTGGCAATGCATGTTTTCAAAGATTCCGAGGCCAGAAGGGACACTGTGATTATCCAGTCTGACCTCCTGTATAATACAGACCAGAGAACTGCCCCAAAATAATTCCTAGAGCAGATATTTCAGAAAAACAGTCAATCTAGATTTAATAATTATTATATAAGTTCCATGGTTAATTACTCTCACTTAAAAATGTATGCCTTATTTCAAATCTGAATTTGTCTAGTTTCAACTTCCAGCCATTGGATTGTGTTATATCTTTCCCTGACTGATTGCAGAGCCCATTATTAAATATTTGTTTCCCCGTGTACATACTTATGGATTGTAATGCAGTTACCCCTTAGCCTTCTCTTTGTTACGCTAAATATATTGAGCTCCTTGAATCTACCACAATAAGGCAGGTTTTCTAACCCTTTAATCATTCTTGTGACTCTTCTCTGAATCCTCTCCAATTTATCAACAACATTATTGAACTGTAGGTAGCAGAACTGGATGCAGTATTCCAGCAATGGTTTGCACCAATAACAAAAAGAAAGGTAAAATAACCTCTCTACTCATAGAATCATAGAACTTAAGATCAGAAGGGACCATTATGATCATCTAGTCTGACCTCCCGCAAAATGCAGGCCACAAAAGCTGACCCACCCACTCTTGAAATAATTCTCTCCCTTGACTCAGCTGTTGCAGTCCCCAAATCCTGGTTTAAAGACTTCAAGTAGCAGGTAATCGTCCAGCAAGCGACCCCTGCCCCATGCTGCGGAGGAAGGCGAAAAACCTCCAGGGCCACTGCCAATCTACCCTGGAGGAAAATTCCTTCCCGAAAACTCCTACTCACAATTCCCCTATTTCTGCATCCTAGGATTACATTAGCTCACAGCGGACCTCATGTTCAACTGCTTATCCACCACAACCCCTAAATTCTTTTCAGAGTCACTGCTTCCCAGTATATAGTCCCCTACCCTGTAAGTATGGCCTACATTCTTTGTTGCTGGATTAATGGGGAATTTGGCCAGGGTGCCAGCTAGCTAATGGGCAGTTTGGCAGACTGCCATACTCAAAAGCTTATTTTGGGTGTCAGCGTTTTGGCTGCCTGCCAGCACATTATTATTAAGCTGCTACTACTGTAGCATTTTCCTGCAGTTTCCTGGCTTGGGTTTTGTAAATCCCTGCTGGAGATCTCAGATGCATTTGCTGGCCTACCTCACTTGAGTCTGATGGTTTCCCAGCAGAAATGCTTCTCACTGAATTCTCCAGCTGAGCCATCATCACTTGGAAGAAAACTGGAAATGTCTGCCTGGAGAGAAAAAAAAACAAGAGCCCATTAAAGATTGATGGGCAGCTGTTTGTGCTCTGGCTGGGGTGCTTATCTCCTGAGTAGTCTGAAAACTCAAGAGGCCAGCAGGATTGGGCAAACTATTTGTTACGCAACAGCAGTGGGGTAGTCACTTAGGTGCACTGAACCACTGCAACTCATCCAGAACAGGTCTGAGTCCTGAGTACTGCTAAAAGTTCTTAACAACTTTACCCAACTGAAAGTTGGCAGTGTTTATAATCTGTTTAGCATCTAAACAACTAAATAAGATGGAAGCAAGGCCTGGCATAAGACCCACCAGGACAAATATTTACATTCAATGGCAAAATACATTAATGCAGCGTTATGGCTGCTTGGCACGTCGTCCCCCTGCAGAATGGTGAGCAGAGCAAAACTTAAACTTCTGAAAACCAAGAAATGCAGAGCTAAAGTTGTCCATTCAACCTTAACTCTGCCCTTGTTCAGCTGCGTCCTAATATACCTCATTAATGTTCATTTTCAATAAGAACACTGGAAGACTGGAAGAAAGCTAATATTGTGCCAATGTTTGAAAAGGGTCAATGAGATGACCCAGGCCAGTAAGTCTCACATTGATCCCAGGCCCAATAATGGAGCAGCTGGTATGGGATAGATCCTGTCAAACTAATTTGAAATATTTTTTGGTAATTTTAAGTTTAAGGTAATAGTGCTGATGTAATATCCTTAGACTTCTGTAAGGCACTGAGTTGGTACCATATGATATTTTGATTAAAAACCTAAAAATATATAAAATTAACATGGCACATATTAAATGGATTAAAAGCTGCCGAACTGATGTGTCTCAAAATCTAATTGTAAGTGGAGAATAATCACCAAACAGGTGTTTTTCTAGCTGGGTCCTGCAGAGATTGGTTCTTGGCCCTTCTCTATTTAACACTTTTATTTATAACTTTGAAAAAAACGTAAAATCATTACTGACCAAGTTTGCAGATGACACAAAAATTGGGGGAGTGGTAAATAATGACGAGTACAGGCCACTGACACAGAGTGATCTGGATCACTTGGTAAGCTCAGCAAAAGAAAACAATATGTGTTTTAATATAGCAAAATGTAAATGTATACATCTAGGAACAAAGAATGTAGGCTGTACTTACAGAACGGGGAACTCTACCCTGGGAAGCAGTGGCTCTGAAAAAGATTTGGGGGGCCTGGTGGATAATCAGCTGAGCATGACCTCCCAGTGTGATGCTATTGCCAAAAGGTTATTTGGCACTGGTACGAACGATGATGGAATAATGTATTAAGTTCTGTTGCCCACCATTCAAGAAGAATGTTGATAAATTGGAGAGGAGAAGAACCACAGGAAGCATTAAAGGATTAGAAAACATCGTTATACTGAGAGACTCAAGGAGATCAATCTATTTAGCATAATAAAGATAAGGTTAAGGGGTGACTTCACAATTTTTAAATCTAGATTGGCTGTTTTTTCTAGAAGATCTGCTCTAGGAATTATTTTGGGAAGTTCTCTGGTCTGTGTTATACAGGTCAGACTAGATGATCACCATGGTACCTTCTGGCCTTGGAATCTATGAACACACATACCTTTATTCTTCCAAGCTCACAGTTCACCTCCTTTTACCACCCATTCACTCGTACCCACTGGATTCCATCTTACACTATTAAAGGACAAAAAAGCATAGACTCGAACTTACCGTAGTCCCCAGAAAGAATATAACATGTACAGATTTAAGAACCACTTCACAACTTCTTAAAATTCCCTTACATTTGCTCACAAGATACCATCTCTACATACATCATCACTAAACTATCATTAAACTGTTGGAATCCTGTCATATTCCACCTTACTGCTGACTGTACCTGTTCTATTGAAAGCCTCATGCCCAGCTATGGACATAGTGTACACAAATTCTCCATAGATATGTGGCATACCACATGCACCTTTTCCCTTTCCTCACACGCATTAAAGGATGAAAAACATACATCTAATCATATCACAAAGACAGCTCCATCACACACCTCAAACTAATCCACAGATCTCCCAAACACACCTCTACCAAGCAGAACTAAATACTGCCTCCACCATTCAGAGAGACAAAGTGTGTGAGGTAATATCTTTTATTGGACCAACTTCTGTGAAATAAAAGGTATTACCTTATCCACCTTGTCTCTCTAACATCCTGGGATCAACACAGCTACAAAAACACTGCATCTACCATTAAGGACAGCTACACTTGACACTGACCACACTCACTTTACCTGGAGTACATGCAGATAATAAATGCATAGACTGTTCTGGTACCTCAGCTTATTACTGACAACAGTCTTTGTAATGAAACCCCGTGCCCTGCTAATTATATAATGTACACAATTCTATAATGCAATGCTGCATAGTAGTACTCCTGGGGGAATTCTGTGTCAAAAATTTAAAAATTCTGCAACAAAAAATAAAAAATTCTGCGCACATTTTAAAATTCTGCAAAATTCTGCATATTTTGTTTGTCAAAATAACACAATATAATCACACCAGTTTCAATTATTTTTGGTCATTTATTTCAAAATACTTGTCAGCACATATGTCTGTAACAATACAGACAAAAAAGATTCAGGAAATGTTTTTGACAAATAGATTCCTTAGTAGGCATATGATAGTGGTACATGTAGGTACCAATGACATAGGGAAGGATAGGAGAGATCCTGGAGGCCAAATTTAGGCTGTTAGGTAAGAGATTGAAGTCCAGGACCTCCATGGTAGCATTCTCTGAAATGCTCCCAGTTCCACGCGCAGGGCCAGTTAGACAGGCAGAACTGCGGGGTCTCAATACCTGAATGAGACGATGGTGTAAAGAGGAAAGGTTTAGATTTATTAGGAACTGGGGAAACTTTTGGGAAAGGGGGAGGCTATACAGGAAGGATGGGTTCCACCTAAACCAAAATGGAACCAGATTGCTGGTACTTAACATTAAAAAGGTCGTAGAGCAGTTTTTAAACTAAGGGCTGGGGGAAAGCCGACAGGTGCGGAGGAGCACATGGTTCAGACATCCCTTAGGGGAAGATCTATTAATAGAGAATCTCTATGTCCTAGTGAGGACCAGAGGATGGAAAATGATAAAATACAGGCAGGGTCTGATCAGAAACAGTCAAATAAAAAAGAGTCCCATTCAATTACATCGTGCAATGGCAGACAGCTAAAAAGAGACAAGTTTTTATAGTGCTTATATACCAATGCTAGAAGTCTAAATAATAAAATGCGTGAACTACAGGGCCTTGTATTAAATGAGGAAATTAATATAATAGGCATCACAGAAACTTGGTGGAATGAGGATAATCAATGGGATACGGTAATGCCAGGGTACAAAATATATCAGAAGGACAGAACAGGTTGTGCTGGTGGGGGAGTGGCATTATATGTGAAAGAGTGCAGAATCAAATGAAGTAAAAATCATAAATGAATCAAACTGTACCATAGACTCTCTATGGATAGAAATTCAATGCTCTAATAAGAAGAATATAGCAGTAGGGATATATTACCGACCATCTGACCAGGATGGTGATAGTGACTGTGAAATGCTTAGGGAGATTAGAAAGGCTATTAAAATAAAAAACTCAATAATAATAATGGGTGATTTCAATTATCCCCATATTGACTGGGTGTGACGGTATCTCCCATAAGGCTCTATGGAAATATGCTTAGAATGTGTTTTATGCTACATATGCCATGTAACATATCTCCGTAAAGGTTATGATCTACTGCAGGGGTAGGCAATCTTTCAGAAGTGGTGTGCCGAGTCTTCATTTATTCACTCTAATTTACGGTTTCGCATGCCAGTAATACATTTTAACGTTTTTAGAAGGTCTCTTTCTAGAAGTCTATAATATATAACTAAACTATTGTTGTATGTAAAGTAAATAAGGTTTTTAAAATGTTTAAGAAGCTTCATTTAAAACTAAATTAAAATGCAGAGCCCTCCGGACCGGTGGCCAGGACCCAGGCAGTGTGAGTGCCACTGAAAATCAGCTCGCGTGCCGCTTTCGGCACACGTGCCATAGGTTGCCTACCCCGATCTACTGAATGTATTAATCCTATTTGCATGCATGTATCATTTTTGTATTCGACGTTATGAATGTTATGAATGTTGTCTGGGTACTGGCTTGATTTCTAAATAACCTCAGTAGAGCATTTGGTCAGTTCCTGGAGAAAGGAATATTGAAATTAAGTACCTAATCAAGAAACACTTAAAGGACAATGGATCTTGGAATGCTCCAATCCACATAAGCAGTCTACTTGAGGACATTCAAGGTAGCATGTAAACTCAAACTCCATCTTGGAGCTGGACTTTGCATAGGAGTGAGGAGGGAGTCTCCACCCACAAGAGAAAGTCTATTTAAACCCCTGGGAGACCCCTCCATTTTGTCTTCAGCTGGCTAAAGAAAGAGCCTCTCTCCCCCTCCCCCCGGATACCTGAAAGAAATTGGAACAAAGGACAATGACTGCAAGGGGTGTGAGTGATTGCTGGACCCAGGCTAAAAGGAGATTAGCCTGTAAAAGGGAGCATTCTGGAACTGGTGAGTAACAGTTTGATTAGACCTAGATTTGCGCATTTTATTATTATTATTTTATTTTGCTTGGTGACTTACTTTGTTCTGTCTGTTACTACTTGGAACCACTTAAATCCTACTTTCTGTATTTAATAAAATCACTTTTTACTTATTAGTTAACTCAGAGTATGTATTAATACCTGGGGGAGCAAACAACTGTGCATATCTCTCTATCAGTGTTATAGAGGGCTAACAGTTTATGAGTTTACTCTGTATAAGCTTTATACAGGGTAAAACGGATTTATTTGGATTTAGACCCCATTGGGAGTTGGGCATCTGAGTGATAAAGACAAGAACACTTCTGTTAGCTGCTTTCAGGTAAACCTGCAGCTTTGGGGTAAGTAATTCAGACCTTGGATCTCTGTTGGAGCAGACGGGTGGCTCAGCAAGACAGGGTGCTAGAGTCTTGAGCTGGCAGGGAAAGCAGGGGTAGAAGTAGTCTTGGCACATCAGGTGGCAGCTCCCAAGAGGGTTTCTGTGATCCAACCTGTCACACTGGGTACATGTCACCTCAGGATGGGATGCAGAGAGAAAGTTTCTTGACACCTTAAATGACTGCTTCTTGGAGAAGCTGGTCCTGCAACCCACCAGAGGAGAGGCAATTCTTGATTTAGTCCTAAGTGGAGCACAGGATCTGGTCCAAGAGGTGACCATAGCTGGACTGCTTGGTAATAGTGATCATAATATAATTAAATTTAATATTCCTGTGGCATGAAAAACACCACAGTGGCCCAACACTGTACCATTTAATTTCAAAAAGGGGAACTATACAAAAATGAGGTTAGTTAAACAGAAATTAAAGGGTACAGTGCCAAAAGTGAAATCTCTCCAAGTTGCGTGGAAACTTTTTAAAGACACTATAATAGAGGCTCAACTTAAATGTATACCTCAAATTAAAAAACATGGTAAGAGAACCAAAAAAGAGCCACAGTGGCTAAACAACAAAGTAAAAGAATCAAAGTAAAAGATGTGAGGGAGATTCCCAAACCTGAGCCATTCTTTTTAGGGGACAGATCTGAGGAACTGTCTCAGATTGAGGTATCATTAGAGGAGGTTTTGGCACAAATTGATAAATTAAACAGCAATAAGTCACCAGGACTAGATGGTATTCACCCAAGAGTTCTGAAGGAACTCAAATGTGAAATTGCAGAACTACTAACTGTAGTCTGTCCTCCACTTTTAAGAACACTTTCACAGTATATTTAACAAAATGCAAAGAAGGTACCAACGTGAGATTTCTAAAGATAGCTACAGCACTCAACTCAAGGTTTAAGAATCTGAAGTGCCTTCCAAAATCTGAGAGGGACGAGATGTGGAGCATGCTTTCAGAAGTCTTAAAAGAGCAACACTCCAATGTGGAAACTACAGAACCCAAACCACCAAAAAAGCAAATCAACCTTCTGCTGGCGGCAGATGATGAAAATGAGCATGCATCGGTCCGCTCCGCTTTTGATCGTTATCGAGCAGAACCTGTCATCAGCATGGAATGTCCCCTGGAATGGTGGTTGAAGATGAAGGGACATATGAATCATTAGCACATCTGGCTCATAAGTATCTTGTGACCCCAGCTACAACAGTGCCATGCGAACGCCTGTTCTCACTTTCAGTTGACACTGTACACAAGAAGCAGGCACCATTATATCTCCTGCAAATTGTAACCAAATTTGTTTGTGGCTGCAGTAGGAGTAATTGGCTGCAGTAGGACTGAGTGGACTTGTAGGCTCTAAAGTTTTACATTGTTTTATTTTTGAATGCATTTTTTTTTGTACATAATTATACAGGACTTGTATGAGGTGCATTGAAAAATACTATTTGTTTTTTATAGTGCAAATATGTGTAATAATAAATAAATATTAAGTGAGCATGGTATACTTTGTGTTCTGTGTTGTAACTAAAATCAATATACTTGAAAATGTAGAAATCAAAACATATTTAAATAAATGGTATTCTATTATTGTTTAACAGCGTGATTAATTCTGTAATTAATTGCGATTAATTTTTTTAATTGCTTGACAGCCCTAGTGCAAGCACATTGTAATCCTTCCAGATCGGCAAGGGAAGAAGTGAACATGGTCTTAAATGCCATTCACAATTCGGGTCCCCCAAAGATTTAGTGGATGCCATGCGCTACCCTGGGTAAACACCGACAGACTGAGACCATTTTCACTCACATCACAGCAATAGTTTGATCTCTAGCTCTGCAGGGGGAAAAACAGGCTAGGAACTTTTTGAAAAACAGTTATTTTTTTCAGGGCTAAGAATTCCAGGAACCTCAGCTCAGATTAAACTAAATATGGGTCACTGTAGCTAGGGGGCATGGCCTCACTCCTTGACGGATGGGTAGAGAGCCATGACCGCCTTACAAATGGTGGAGAATTCGGGCATCACCCGCCCCCTGAAACAGAGGGGGGGGACTGCCCTTGTGCTTAGACAACAAACCGCCCGAGTGCAGCCATAGAGCTCAAGCAATTGATTAAATGGGGGCCAAAATCCAACAGCAATAGCAGCAACTACTTCAGAAGCTGGGGACCCAGCAGCAGCAGCTGCTCCGGAAGTTGGGGGCCCAGCAGCAGGACCAGCAGAGGCAATGTTTTCAACAACTGTCCGCCCTGCCACCCAACTCTCCCGGCCCTGGAGGAGCAGCAGCCCCGGCGGCCCCCATGCTGCCACTACACTTCACAAAAATGGGTCCGGGAGATGACTCTGAAGAGTTTTTGATTACTTTTGAGAGAGTTGCCTTGGCAGCTGGGTGGGCCCTGGAACAATGGGACATGCTCTTGGCCCCATATCTGACAGGAGCTGCCCAGGCTGCCTATCAGAGTCTTCCTTATGAGGAAGCCCGTGACTATACAGCAGTCAAGATCACTATCTTGGACGCTCTGGACATCACCCTCCAAAAACTGTCAGCATAGATTTTGGGGAAAGACATATCTGCCGGGGGCGCAACCTGGCATCATAGCCCAGGAGCTTATGGATGTCTGCTGGCGATGGCTCCAACCAAATCGGCACACAGACACCGAACTCGCCAAGCAGGTGGCGGTCGAACAATTCATACACATCCTCCCACCCTGAGCTGTGTCCTGTGGCACCAGCTCACCACCCTGAAGGTGGCCGTCGGCCTCATGAAGGACTTCTTAGCCGCCAAGGCCCTCCTGACCGTGGGAAAACCCGACCGCAATCCACAACCCTCCCAGAACTGGGCCACGAAGATGGCCCCCAACACAATGGTTTATCTGGTTCTACCCCGAAGCCCCATGGTACACCTACTGTGACGGACTCAGACCAGAAGGATATAAGAGGGTAGTGGAGGGCAGGTATATCAGCCTCAGAATGAGCAGGTCCCTGTTCCCTGGATAGCCAAACAAGGGCTTCTCCAGGCCAATCAAGACACCTGACGCCAATTTAACCAGTTAAGGTCATTAGGCTAATGCTGGCACCTGACCTCAATTAACTGATAAAGGGTCAGTTAAGGCTGTTAGGCTAATGGAGACAGCTGGAACCAATTAAGGTCCCACTTATACTGCTTTAAAAGCTCTCCTTTCCAGTTCTCTCGAGAGGAGCCCAGGTGAAAGGAGCTGAAGGAGAGGAAGCATTACTGAACCCTGAGGTAAGGGTGAAGCTTGGAAAAGGGGACCACAGGGAACTGGCCCAGGGAATCAAAGCAGCATCAGTGGAGGAGGGAAGCTGCTAACAGCTGCTATCATTAGGGTCCCTGGGCTGGAACCCGGAGTAGAGGGCGGGCCCAGGTTCCTCCCTTCCCCCCATATGATCTACAGAGATCCCTTTGAAAGGGGAAAACAGACTTTGGTCCAGGCAGGAGATCAAACGGTGCCTACGGAGCTCTAAGGAGCAATAGAGACTGTGGGTATTCCACCTTCCCACCTCCCATATCAGCCTGTGATGAAAATAGCTCAATAAGCTGTAACTTTTGCCGCCATACTGGGAAAGGGAGGTCATACTGAGGGCCTTAGCGAGCTTCTGAGGCCACTGTATCTGCCAGGAAGCACGGGACCCACCAATACAGGCTTGGAGCTTTGTCACACTACCAACTGTGATGGAGAATGAAGGACCTCATCGAGAACCCCCTGAGGTCCGAAGAGATGAGACTTTGTGCAGTAACTGAGGTTCTTTGAGATGTAAATCCTTGTGGGTGCGCTCTCCCAGTCTCACACCTGCTGCAGTGATTAACTAGCACTGTGGGCCCGCGCTCCCCAGTTCCTTCTCTACCACAAAGGACTAAATTAGAACTCCGAAGTAGAGGGGAGGAGGGTGGGTAGTGGAGCACCTACAGGGTAAGTAAGAGAAAGTTACTCGCCTTGTAGTAACTGAGGTTCTTCCAGACGAGTGTCCCTGTGGGTGCTCCACTCCAGATGATGGTGCGTCCTGGCGCCGTTGATTGGAGATCTTCGGTAGCACTGCCTGGTTGGGACACATGCCCTCAACTGCTGTCTCGCAGCATCGTTAGGGTCTGCCTGAATGCACACGTCCCACATCCCCCTCAGTTCCTTCTCTACCATGGAGTTGTCTGATTAGTACTCCAAAATAGTTACTAATCACATGGGATACCACGGCAGCGTTACACAGCGTGATCATCAGCATCTGGGAGGATGAAAACATACCACAGGACCTCCGCGACGCTACTATTGTCTCGCTTTTCAAGAACAAAGGCAGCAAAGCAGAATATGGAAATTATAGAGGCATATCCCTCCTCTCCGTTGGAGGGAAAATCATCGCCCGCATCATCTTGAACTGCCTAATAGCCAGTATTTCCGAGGCAAATCTACCTGAAAGTCAATGTGGTTTTCGACCTGGCCGGAGCAGAGTCGACATGGTGTTTGCTGTCAGACAAATACAAGAGAAGTGCAGTGAACAGAACATGCACCTGTATGCTGTCTTCATAGATCTGACAAAGGTGTTTGATACCATCAACAGGGAAGCCCTTTGGACTATTCTAACATGCCTTCGCTGCCCAAGAAAATTTGTCCAGATTATACGCCTTTTTCATGACAGCATGACAGGTGAAGTATTGTCTGATGGAGCCACATCTGCCCCCTTCAACATCACCAACAGCATGAAACAAGGATGTGTTCTCGCTCCTGTCTTATTTAACCTGTTCTTTGCATGCGTCCTCTACCATGCAATGAAAGATCTGGATCGAGGTATATATTTGAAATACCGGCACGATGGTTCACTTTTTGACCTCTGTCGCCTGAATGCAAAGACTAAGACAGTGCAGAAACTCCTTCTTGAGGCACTCTTTGCCGACAACTGTGCCCTCATGGCTCACACTGAAAATGATCTTCAGCACATTGTCAACATGTTTGCCGAGGCCTCGCAACTCTTCGGACTATCAACCTCGGAAAGACAGAAGTTCTCCATCAACCTGTACCTGGATCAAATGCTTCTGTCCCAAGTATCTCCATTGATGGTACTCAGCTTAAAGTAGTGGAGAACTTTATATACCTGGGTAGTGTCATATCCAGTGATGGATCACTGGATAATGAGATCAATGCACGAATATCCAAAGCAAGCCAGGCATTTGGCTATCTGCGTGTCAAAGTTTTAAACCACCACAACATCCGGATGTCAACAAAACTGCTTGTGTACAGAGCTGCTGTTCTTTCATCACACTCTTTTGTACGGGTGTGAAATATGGACACTATATAGGCGTCACATCAAGCAGCTCGAAGCATTCCACATGCGTTGCCTCCGCAACATCATGAAGATCCTCTGGCAAGACAAAGTGCCCAATCTTGAGGTCCTCGAGAGAGCCCAGATGACAAGCATCGAAATGATGATCATGAAGTCACAGCTACGTTGGACTGGTCACGTCAGCTGCATGGATGCCAAGAGAATCCCCCGCCAGCTTCTCTACGGTGAGCTCTCCCAGGGCATTCGGCATATAGGTCGTCCACGAAAACGTTACAAGGACACCATCAAAGCCAATCTGCAGTACAGCAGTATCAAACCCAGGGATCTTGAGGACGCCGCCAGCGACAGAACACAGTGGGCGTGCAACAGTCAGAAATACCTGCATCGCCTTTGAGAAAGACCGCTGCCGGCATCTACAAGAGGCACGCGAACGACGTCACAAAGCATCAGCAGCGCACAACCCACTGACTGCAAACTTCCCATGCACCATCTGCAGCCAAATGTGCACCTCTAGAACCAGCTTGTATAGCCATCAGAGGGCAAGCCATGAGACCAACAATAGATGATTTGCTCAGATTTGTCATCATCGGATCGATGGACTACCAAGGAAGGAACTCCAAAGTAGAGGGGAGGAGGGTGGGTAGTGGAGCACACATAGGGACACACATCTCAAAGAACCTCAGTTACTGCAAGGTGAGTAACTTTCTCTTCTTCTTCGAGTGTGGTCCCTGTGGGTGCTCCACTCCAGGTTATTGTGAAGCAGTACCTACTATGGTTGGTGAGATTTTGGAGTTGCGGCAGTAATAGCGGTAGACAGTACCGTATGGCCCACTATGGCGTCTGCCGTGGTATCCCATGTGATAGCATGTTTGGCGAATGTGTGATCAGATGTCCATGTGGCCACCTTGCATATCTCTGTAATAGGTATGTTGTGGAGGAAGGAAACTGATGTTGACATTGCTCGAGTAGAATGAGTTCTGACACTCTCTAGTGGTTGAACATTCTGGGTCTGGTAGCAGGATCTGATGCAGTCTGAGATCCACTTGGAGAGTCGTTGCTTAGAGATAGCATCACCCTTTGATCTCTCAGTAGTAGAAACAAATAGCCTAGGGGATTTACGAAATGGCTTAGTTCTGTCAAGATAGAATGCAAGAGCCTGTTGGAAATCGAGGGTATGTAATGCCCGCTTCCCTCTGGGTTGTATGAGGCTTGGGATAGAATACTGGTAAGTGTATTGGCTGGTTAAGGTGGAAGGTAGACACCACCTTGGGGAGGAATTTGGGGTGGGGTTGCATAGTAACCTTGTCTTTGGAGAAAATGTTGTAGGGAGGGTAGGCCATCAGAGTACTTATTTCACCAACCCTTCTCGTTGACGCTGGCTAGATCATCGGGCTCAATGGGTAGTGATCAATGGCTCCATGTCTAGTTGGCAGCCGGTTTCAAGCGGAGTGCCCCAACGGTCGGTCCTGGGGCCGGTTTTGTTCAATATCTTCATTAATGATCTGGAGGATGGCGTGGACTGCACCCTCAGCAAGTTTGCAGATGACACTAAACTGGGAATGGTAGATACTCTGGAGGGTAGGGATAGGATGCAGAGGAACCTAGACAAATTAGAGGATTGAGCCAAAAGAAATCTGATGAGGTTCAACAAGGACAAGTGCAGAGTCCTGCACTTAGGATGGAAGATTCCCATGCACTGCTACAGACTAGGGACTGAGTGGCTAAGCAGCAGTTCTGCAGAAAAGGACCTAGGGGTTACAGTGGACGAGAAGCTGGATATGAGTTGACAGTGTGCCCTTGTTGCCAAGAATGCTAACAGCATTTTGGGCTGTATAAGTAGGGGCATTGCCAGCAGATCGAGGGACGTGATCACTCATAAGAACATAAGAACGGCCGTACTGGGTCAGACCAAAGGTCCATCTAGCCCAGTATCTGTCTACCGACAGTGGCCAATGCCAGGTGCCCCAGAGGGAGTGAACCTAACAGGCAATGATCAAGTGATCTCTCTCCTGCCATCCATCTCCATCCTCTGACAAACAGAGGCTAGGGACACCATTCCTTACCCATCGTGGCTAATAGCCATTTATGGACTTAACCACCATGAATTTATCCAGTTCTTTTTTAAACCCTGTTATAGTCCTAGCCTTCACAACCTCCTCAGGTAAGGAGTTCCACAAGTTGACTGTGCGCTGCATGAAGAAGAACTTCCTTTTGTTTGTTTTAAACCTGCTGCCTATTCATTTCATTTGGTGACCCCTAGTTCTTGTATTATGGGAATAAGTAAATAACTTTTCCTTATCCACTTTCTCCACATCACTCATCATTTTATATACCTCTATCATATCCCCCCGCTTAGTCTCCTCTTTTCCAGGCTGAAGAGTCCTAGCCTCTAATCTTTCCTCATATGGTCCAAGGTCACTCATGGCATGCAATCTCTTCATGGAAAGATAGGCTCTTGCTGTAGTGGAATGAAGGATTGCTCCTATTAAGACTATGGACCTTGTGGGGGATCAAAGTGGACTTCTCGTTGTTGACACAGATTCCCGGGGAAGATAGTAGACGGAATAGGGTCACTGACTGGACTTCTTTGCTGGATCTGCCTGTCAGGAGCCAGTCGTCATATGGAAAGTCAGTAAGCCATTTCTTTTCATCCCAAGCCACCACCACTGAAAGGACTTTTGTAAAGACCCTGGGTGCTGTAGCTAGTCCGAATGGGAGGACTGTGAGTTGTTAGTGGCCTTGCCCAATGAGGAACCGTCTGCAAGATAGATAAATGTCTATGTGACTGTTAGGATATAGATATTCAGGCCTGTCTGCAAAGGCCTATACTTTAAGAATTTAGGTGTATTTTTATCACTTAGCTAGTTATAGAGGTATAAAAGAAAGAATAAAAAATCACTGTCTGTGTAGCGGCCTTCTCTTACTGTGAGAGTCTGAGGCCTGGTTCTTTAGCAGCCATAAACTGGGAAATGTATGGTCATGTCCTCACATTCCAAACTAGACATATTAAAATAAGGCAATCTGGGGCTGTTAGGAAGGTGATTCGATCTATCAGCTCAAGAGAAAGGAAAGAGCCTAGAAATGTAGTGTGATAGTTTTCTGTCTGGTAAGAACTCACTTATCAATAGACACAGCTGGAGAACACTTATGTCTGTATAGATGTAGTTGTGCAATCCTCACTTCTGTATTGTTTTGTATGTTTATTTGCATGGTCTCTGTCTGGTTCTGTGATTGTTTCTGACTGCTGTATAATTAATTTTGCTAGGTGTAAACTAATTAAGGTGGTGGGATATAATTGGTTAGCTAATCATGTTACAATACGTTAGGATTGGTTAGGTAAATTTTAGTAGAATGATTGGTTAAGGTATAGCTGAAAATATTACTATATAAATTAGGGGCAAACAGGAAGTAAGTTGAGATTCGAAAATAAGGAAAAGGAACTTGAATTTAAGCTTGCTGGAAGTTCACCCCAATAAACATCGAATTGTTTGCACCTTCGGACTTCGGGTATTGTTGCTCTCTGTTCATGCGAGAAGGACCAGGGAAGGGTGAGAGTGAAGGAATAAGCTCTCTAACAGTGACCATAAGCATCTTACATGTCAAGAGCCACAAACCATATGCCCTATTCCAGAGAGGGGATTATTGATGCCAGTGTGATGATGCAGAATTTTGATTTTCAGATTAATACATTTAGTTGGTGTAGATCAAGAATTGGTCTCCATCCCCCATTCTTTTGGGGTATCAGGAAATATGTGGAGTAGAATCCCTTCCTTTGATATTGGGATGGCACTGGTTACAAGTATATCCTGATTCTGGTATGTATATCCTGGTTCATCAAAAAATGTCATGTAAGGTATCAAAGGAAAGCCAGTCTCACACAATTGTGAGTAGCATTGTAAAATTATGTATCACTACTATCTCAGGTCTTATGTATCTATACTGGAAGTATGCTCTTGGATAATAAAGTTATGATTGTTTTCACTATAAATATCTCAGTGCTGTGGTTTTGTATAAGGAGCTGATCCTGAGTTGAACCGTTCAAACTGGTGTATACACAGTTCCCTTGGGGACAGCAGACCTGTTATTTCTGTGAATGTTCAGTCAATAGAGGGCTGATCATAACAGGGAAACTCATCAAAGAGGCTCGGGGACTGGGGGTGCATCTATTGTTACCTGCAAGGCAAAGCAGGGGCTGGCATAACCCAGAGGCCATTGTCTAGGTGGCTGACAGACTGGAGACGTCAGGGAGCTGACTCCCAGTGAAGCACAAGCAAGTCTCCCTCTCACTGGAGGCAGAAGGTAACAAGGTGACTCAGCCTTAGGCACCCTGAGAACTATCACAACCGTACACCACCACAACCTTCCAGACTGGCCATCAGCACCCAAAGATTGATTGCTGTATGTTCATCTATTAGCATTGGTTCAGGGATAATAAACTTAACCCTGCTCCGAAGCCTGGTGGAATTTTGTCACTGGCTAAAGCTGACTTTGTACAGATTTAATGTGCACTGCTAAGAAAATGCCTAGCAGTTCCCAGATGTATCAACATTACTAGCGTGAAACCTTAACATAAAACAAGACAGATCAAACAATAAGATATTTGAATGTCGGAAGCCAGTGATTGCTATTGTGCAGCACATGAGATTCAAGGTCTTTGTTGACGTTATTACCTGGTCAGCGTGGGGTAAGTAGAAGAATATCCATCATTAGCAGAATTAATCAGCTCTGGGACCCCAACACTGGAGATGTCTTCCACAGCTTTCAAGATGTTGTCTGTGTGCTCCATATATACACTGAACCCAAACATCAGGACAGCAAGTCAGTACATGTTACGCAGGGGCAGGACAGTAGCTTCCATTACAAAGCCCATTCCTGACCTCCCTCTACCTTGTAACTTTGGCATAGAAAACTGGTTAGGCCTGAAGATTGCAAGATTTATTCTGATTGCAGAGGAGAATGTTCCTGTAAAGTCTGAGGAAAATTCATCAAACTGTCCCTGAGTTACATTTCATTGAAAATCATTGACTTGAACCTGTACCTTTCTCCCTAGCTCATCAATGGCTAGTTATAGCCTCCCCTGCCACCACCTTCCAGAGAGTTAGAATTCCTTAAACTGACATGGCAGCTACACCTGAAGAAATAGGTTGCAAGTAAGCAAAAATATTAACAACTATTTGCTGTGGTTAGTTTTGGGTCAGTCCTGCTCCCACTGATCTCAATTAGAGCTTTTTACCATTGTCTTTAATAGAAGCAGAATCAGACACTACACTACGGCCCATTTAGACTGCAGAATGAATATATACACATGCACACACATGCATGTGTATGTGTGTTGGACTGTACTGACAAATTCAGTGTAGAAAAAACAAGGCTTGGGGGTCTTTCTATAGCTGAGGTCTAAAAAAGTTCTTCCTTTAACTCAAGTGGTAGAGGCCTGTGTTTCTGGAACTATAGGTACAGAGTTCTAGGCCTGGCTCTGCAGGTGTATGGTTTAATGCAGAGAGGTGGATGCCTCTCCATAGTTAAGGTTGCAACCGTGGTATCAATATAAGGCTGCTTTTGATCCCCTACTAATTAAAAATAAAATTCTTCATACTTTCAGATTTGTAGGTCCAGTTTCACAGACACCTTGAGAAAGCTTTGATGATATTGATTAACATCCTTTTGAAAGTAAAAGATTTTAAGATGGCTGCTTTTGAAACTGCATTTTCCAATAAGCAGTTGCACAAACATCAGTCTCCAGACACAGTTTGCACATGCTGTAGGATTACTGTTTGCTTCCTACCTTATTTGCCTTTGCGGGGGAGGGGGGGAGACAATGTTATGAAAACTGTTCCAATCTGTTTTTCAAGAACTGTTTATATTCTTTCCTGTCCCCTCAGGCCTGACAAGGCTTCCTGGAAAAGCATTTCAGCATGTTTCACACTGGATACTCTAAAACAAGGGTGGGCAAACTTTGCAGCTGAGGGCCACATCTGGGTGGGGAAATTGCATGCAGGGCCATGAATGTATGGCTGGAGCAGGTTGGGGTGCAGGAGGGAGTGCGGGATATGGGAGGGAGTGCGATGTGCAGGAAGGGGCTTAGGGCAAGGGGTTGGGGCAGAGGAGGGTTGAAGGGTGTATGAAAGGGTCTCAGGGCAGGAGGTCGGGATACAGGAGGGGTGCGAGGTGCAGGAGAGGGCTCAGGGCAGGGGGTTGGGGCAGGGCAGGGCAGGAAGGGTGCGGCAGGGGGGTGGGGTGCAGGAAGGATGCGGGGTGCAGCAGATGGTTGGGGTGCAGGCAGCGTACAGCAGGGGGCTCAGGGCAGGGGGTTGGGGTGCCAGGTGCAGGAGGGGGTTGGGATGCGGGCTCCAGCCCAGCACCGCTTACCTAGAGCGGCTCCAGGGTGGCAGTGGAGCACACCAGGGACAGGGCAGGCTCCCTGCCTGCCCTGGCCCCGCGCCGTTCCCAGAAGCCGCCAGCACCACGTCCCTGCAGGAGGGGGAGGAAAGAGGGCTCCACGTGCTGCCCTCGCCTATGGGTACCTCCCTCGAAGCTCACATTGGTTCCCCGTTCCCGGCCAATCGGAGCTGCGGGAGGTGTTGCCTGCAGGCGAGGGCAGCACGTGGAGCCCTCTGCTCACTCTCTCCGCCAGGGGCCGCAGGGACCTGGTGCTGGCCGCTTCCGGGAATGACGCGGGGCCTACAGCGCCACAGGGGTGGCAATCCCGTGGGCCAGATCCAAAGCCCTGATGGGCTGGATCCAGCCCACGGGCTGTAGTTTGCCTACCCTGCTCTAAAAGAACGCCTTGGTTTGATCTAGCCAGAATATCTGAACAGACATTGAGAGTAAAACTGTTTATGAAGAGATTTTGCTCTCAGAAACCAAGTTACTGCACAGAAGCAAAGAATGCTTACCAGAGCAGAGTGTGCAGCGCATCACTGAACTGGCTACCCTTCTCTCGCATGCCACTGGGCTGCATCCATGACTGGCAGAGGAACTGTTTAGCAAGTGAAGCTGTCAAAGATAAGCAATAAGTTGAGGAGGGACCTGGATGTGTTTTGTCTCACTGAGAATACAAACATCGAAGACAATTTTCTTCTCCCTCATACAAATGCAGGATAGCCAAATGCTTCTGGCTAATTACAATGTAATTCCACTTCAAGCAGATCCTATGTTCTCCATACAGGTGCCTCCCAAAGTGCTAAAGCTGAGGGAGTTGGGAAAGGCATATTCCTTAGAGATCATTACCACACTAATGAGATTTATACACAAGTCTAGTGAGCTCTTGGCCTGACACAGCGATTCTTCTAATTTCTTGAGTTCCTCCTGCTTCCTGTGATAATACAGCATCATCTGTTTTTGCTCTTCATTACTTATCACAGGTTCACGTGATGGGGCACCTTGTCCTTTTTTCTGTACCTTGACAATGATTTTAGTTTTTTCATTTTTGCCCACAAAGTCTGAAAATTTGTTTGTTCTTTTTAATTCCTTTGCTGCCCACCACAATTGTGCTTCAGACAATTTGGGGGGAGGGATAGTTCAGTGGTTTGAGCATTGGCCTGCTAAACTCAGGGTTGTGAGTTCAATCCTTGAGGGGACCATTTAGGGATCAGGACAAATATCTGTCTGGGAATTGGTCCTGCTTTGAGCAGGGGGTTGGACTAGATGACCTCGTGAGGTCTCTTCCAACCCTGAAATTCTATGATGCTATTCTTATCAGAGTCACTCTCTCTTTGTCCATTCATGTCTGACAATGCTACAACAGGTTTCCTTTCCTCCCTCTGGTTTGTGGAGCTAGAGACCAGCTTTTCCCTGCTGCTGGGGCTAAGTGCCACCCCTCTGCGAAACCAAAAATGAGGTTTTCCAATGCTGACATACAAGTATTAACTCAAATCTTAGTTTACCAGTGACAGGTGAATTTTCCCTTTGGACACAACCTTTTAATGTTAATTTGAACTGGCAAATTTACAGTTTAGAGTTTTGTAATCAGAAATAATTGTCTTTCTCCAAAGGCTGCATCTGCTTCTCTGACATAAAGAAAGGAAATGATCAGGTAAGAGTAAATTTTTCATTAGGGGACGACAGAGCCCAGACACAGGCCACACCCTGAGATGCTCCCGTGTCTCCGGCATGAGCCACCTTTACCCTTTCTTGTTTTTAATGTTTATCTTTTAGTATGTGTTCACATTTTCCAGCAGTAAGGGCACATCTGGACATTCTGGGTATGTGCCTGTCACAGGGCGCATGCGTAGCCCACAGTATATATGAGTGTGTTAAGAGCTTCTCTGTGTGGTGTGTAGTGCACTGGTGACATACTCTAGACCAGGGGTCGGCAACCTTTCAGAAGTGCTGTGCCAAGTCTTCATTTATTTACTCTAATTTAAGGTTTTGTATGCCAGTAATACATTTTAACATTTTTAGAAGGTCTCTTTCTATAAGTCTATAATATATAACTAAACTATTGTTGCATGTAAAGTAAATAAGGTTTTAAGATGTTTAAGAAGCTTCATTTTAAATTAAATTAAATTAAAATGCAGAGCCCCCGAGACCGGTGGCCAGGGACCGGGCAGTGTGAGTGCCACTGAAAATCAGCTCGTGTGCCGCCTTCGGCATGCGTCCCATAGGTTGCCTACCCCTGCTCTAGACAAAGTAACAGATTCATCTGACTGCAGCTGGTACGCCTGGCTGGACCACCCACCAGGGAGTGAGATTTTACTTACTTGCAGTATCGTAGCCTAGGATCATATAGTTAGGGCCTATTGTTATTTTCAATAACTTGTTAAAACCCGCTGGGTCTCTCTCAAACTTGACTGAATTGCTCTGGGGGCAGGGCAGTTTGTAACACTACCTAGGGCAGACAGTTCACCCCTACTTCATCCCAGGGAAAGGATGTAACTAGGTACAATTCTGAATAGTTTTGTGGATCCAAGACACTGCTAGAATGCAACACTTTACAGCTGAGAGAGGAGCCTGCAAACTTGCACTTTTAGCTTTAGCAACATCTGGTGAACATGGGAAATGAAGGCCAGAAAGCTTCCTTTCATATTCCTTGGAAGAAGATTTCTCAGCCCATGTGGCTGCTGTCCCCATTAGCAAGTGAACTCTAATCAGCTTGCAAGAGCTGCTCCTCTTGCTTTATTAGGGCTTGTCTATAGTTTTTCTATCACTTTACTGTATAGTGTTAGGAACAGAAATAGTTAAAGTAGAATAGTCCCCTAATTGGGATGCAGTTAAACCACTATAGTTTATTTTCATTAATTTATGTGAATAAGCTATACTGTTACAAGCACCTTTATAGTGCTTGTACAATTGTGCCAACACTAGTGATTGTACCAATTTGCTTTTATCAGCAAAATTACCCACCTAACCACAATAGTTCAGTCAGGACTAAAACGGTGTGTAGAACAGGCTTAAGTTAAACTTGTTAAATGCTTCTTCTCAGACATCTTGCCTTTGAGCCTTCATTTCTCCTGACTGAAGAATGATTAAGAAAAAAAAAAAACCTAATGGAGCTGTACTCTGTTTTCTTGTGTGACTGACATATAACAAAGCAGGTGGTAAAGAGTTTCCAATACATTTAGCATTATTCATGTTAGTGAGTTTTCTAGACTGCCTGGTGACAAGCCAAAGCATTACAGATAAAGGACGGCATGAGAACCTGTCCAGGAAAGGAGGTTCTGCATACATTACCTATTTTATCTTTTTTCCAGCTGGCCACAGGTTTTTCAGCAATGACAATCAGGAGATGAGTGAGGGTGAGTGCACACTGGAAATTGGGAATGCTGTGCTGGAAATTCAGCAAGTAGTGAAAACTCTCGCTGTGGGTGACAGGAAAGAAAAGGGATGAAGACATTGCAGATATGTCACATATATAGACAGAAAGAGAGGAAGTGCCAGCCCAGATCAGACCCTGAGATCCTGCTAGCCAGGCATCCTATCTTCAATGGTGATCAGCACCAGATGCCTCAATACAGTAACTCCTCGCTTAACGTTGTAGTTATGTTCCTGAAAAATGCTACTTTAAGCAAACCACTGTTAAGAAAATCCAATTTCACCATAAGAATTAATGTACGGGGGGGGGGGGTGTCCAGGGAATTTTTTTTTGCCAGATGAAAGACTAGATAGATACACACACACACACACACACACACACACACACAGTATACGTTTTAAACAAACAATTTAATACTGTACACAGCAATGATGATTGTGAAGCTTGGTTGAGGTGTTGAAGTTAGAGAGTGGAAGATGGTGGGATATTTCCCAGGGAATGCCTTACTGCTAAAGGCAGATGAACTACCACTCAGCTGAGCCCTCAAACTCTACAAGGCAGCATGAATGGAGGGAGGGGAGACAGCATGGCAGAGAGAGACAGACACACACACCATGTATGTGTGAGAGACACACATTGCCCCTTTAAGAATGCTGATCCCACTCTAAGTACACTGCCTTTTTAAGTAGATCAGCAAGCTGAGACAGCAGCTGCTGCCAGCAAGCTATCCTCTGTCCTGAGCCCTGTCGTGTGTACCCCCCGCTCTGTGGAGATGTGGTAAAGGAGCGGAAGGCAGGAACAGGGGGGAGGGAGACCCTCTGACATTAGCACCACTCTTCCCCTCATTGCACAGCAAGCAGGAGGCTCCCGGGAGCAGCTCCAAGGCAGAGGACAGGAGCAGCACGTGGCGGTGGGGGAGGGACAGCTGAACTGCCTAGCAATTGATAGCCTGCTGGGCAACTGCCGCACAGGGAACTTAGGGGAGATGATGGGGGGGCTGCCGGTCCATCCTGGTTCCAAGCCCCCACAAGCTAGCTCCATTCTTTGGCAAGGAAGGGAGCAGGGACAAAAATCTACATCTTAGCAAAGAAACAACATGAAGTTTCCTTTCTTCACCAGACTGCCTGTCACCTTGCTCCCAGTTGGAAATGTTTCTCAAATGGGGATAGGACTATAAAAAGAAGGGGCAGACACCCCCAAGAGACCCTTCTCTCTCTCCCCCTGTCTCTGGCATTGCCCCTAAGACAACAAAGGAAAACATCCATTGGACTCTGGGAGTGGGTCCTGAGAGTTTGGTCAGTATCTGCTAGCGTGCATGGTAAAAAACTTTGCTTGGATCTAATATGGTTTGTTAAGTTAAGCATTAGTAAACATTTTCTTTTTTTGGGGGGGTGGGGGTAACCATTTGTGACTCGTTACTTATACTCACTTAAAATCTCTCTCTCTGTATTTAATAAACTTGTTTTACTGTTTTCTCCAATCCAGTGTGTTTCATGGAGCGTCTGCATACCATAAACTTCTGGGGAAAGATCTGGGTCTGGGGGTGTGTTGGGGTCACCCTGCAGCATAACTCAGGCTGGTAAGGGCCAAGTTGTGGCTGGCTGGCTGCAGCACACAGACATGGCTGGGAGTGACTTACATGGGGGAGGCTGTTTGTGAGCAGTCCAGGTTGGAGGCTACAGCAGCAAGACATTGCAAAGGGCATCCCATGTTACAGGGCAGTGGTGACACAACTACTCATTAGTCTGGACTGTGCCCTGGTATGTCATGGATGCTAATGAGGATGCTAAGGATCTCATGGAGTGCACCTTGATCCCTTTATTGAACAGGAACCTTTGATGATTTGTAGGCTTCCATAATACATAGTCTAGTCTACCTAGCAATGGAGGCATTTTAGATGGAAAGACATGAATAGAGAGCCTGATCTTCTTGAGGATTCTGTAAGCTTTAGATAGATTTTAACGTTCTTCTGACATGTAAGGTTGGCCATGTCTTTTTTGTTGGATGGTGTGGTTTTGGACAGAACGAAGGAAGCATAGCCTCTTGGGAAACATGGAGGGAGAAATTTATCTTAAGAAGAAGGGATTTTGGTGTCTGAGCACGACCCTAACCACGTGAAATGGACAGTAGGGCTCATGTATGGATTAGGCTGCCAGCTCCGACACTAGCCTAGAAGACATGGCAGCTACTAAGACACAAAGCATAAATAAAAGGCCAACACTGAAGTCAGAGGATCGAAGGGAGTCCTTGGTCCCTGGACCAGACAGAGGAATACACTTTTAGTATCAATGCTCTCCTAGATGAAAGCAATTACTTAATGACTCTGGAGGACAGACAGAGACCTTCTAGACCACACCAGGGCCCCCTACTAAACAGGCTGATAATCAATCCCACTCGGGCGTGGTCAATGGGATTCAATTGAGGGTATAGCAGAAACAGGAGCTCATCCTGATTTAGGAACCCATAACATTTTCTGCTAACACCATTGAACTTGCCAGGCAGAGGGAGCTTGGGCTCGCGAGAAGCAGTGAGTGGAGCAAAGGGGTGGCAGCTTGAGCTTGCGGGACTGCATTCTGTGCCGCTAGGATGACAGCCTGGGCCTGCAAGGTCTGTAGGATTCCCACTATCTCCATCAGAGAGATATTGACCTTTGTAGAATTCATACTCACCATATCAGCTCTCATTGTTTGTGTATTGCTGCTCAAACTGTCACATGGCTGGGATGTGGGCAGTCATGCCTAGTGGTCGGAACAGGAGTTGGTAGACTGGAATCTGAGAGCAGGGTCAGAACCAGAGTCAGAGGCCAGATGTCACAACAAAGGGTCAGAGCTCAGGAATTGGAGCAGAGGGTCAGAACTGGGTTACCCAGAATGAGGAAAGGCAGGGGCAAGACTGGGTCCAATGCAGGAAAAAGGCAGGGGCAGGACCGGAACAAGGAGGAGCAAGACTGGGAACAGCTGGTGAAGAAGCTATTGCAGCCATGAGCAAATGCTTTGAGGTGGTGCCTGGCAGCTTAGCCAGAAGTCATGGCTCATTCTTGGGGGACTTTCTTCCGGCAACTAGCAGGAGTTACTAGATTGCAGGCGCTGGTTCTCATGGGAGACTTTAATCATCCTGATATCTGCTGGGAGAGCAATACAGCGGTGCACAGACAATCCAGGAAGTTTTTGGAGAGTGTTGGGGACAACTTCCTGGTACAAGTGCTGGAGCAACCAACTAGGGGCCGTGCTCCTCTTGACCTGCTGCTTACAAACAGAGAAGAATTGTTAGGGGAAGTAGAAGTGTGTGGTAACCTAGGCAGCAGTGACCACGAGATGGTCAAGTTCAGGATCCTCACAAAGGAAGAAAGGAGAGTAGCAAAATACAGACCCTGGAATTCAGAAAAGCAGACTTTTACTCCCTTAGGGAACTAATGGGCAGGATCCCCTGGGAAGCTAATATGAAGGGGCAAGGAGTCCAGAAGAGCTGGCTGTATTTTAAAGAAGCCTTACTGACGGTGCAAGAACAAACCATCCTGAAGTGCTGAAAGAATAGCAAATATGGCAGGCGACCAGCTTGGCTTAACAGCGAAATCTTCGGTGAGCTTAAACTCAAAAAGGAAGCTTACAAGAAGTGGAAATTTGGACAGATGATTAGGGAGGAGTATAAAAATACACCCCTGCATGCTCTAGCAATAATCGGGAAGGCCAAAGCACAATTGGAGTTGCAGCTAGCAAGTGATGTGAAGGGTAACAAGAAGGGTTTTTACAGGTATGTTAGCAACAAGGTGGTGGTCAGGGAAAATGTGGGACCCTTACTGAATGGTACTCACTGCTTTTTTTGCCTCAGTCTTCACAGACAAGGTCAGCTCCCAGACTGCTGCACTGGGCAACACAGTATAGGGAGGAGGTGAGCAGCCCTCGGTGGTGAAAGAACAAGTTAAGGACTATTTAGAAAAGCTGGACATGCACATATCCATGGGGCCAGATCTAATGCATCCAAGGGTGCTGAGGGAGTTGGCTGATGTGATTGCAGAGCCACTGGCCGTTATCTTTGAAAATTCGTGGCGATCGGGGGAGGTCCCGGACGATTGAGAAAAGGCAAATATAGTGCCCATTTTTAAAAAAGGGAAGAAAGAGAACCTGGGGAACTACATACCGGTCAGCCTCACTTCAGTCCCCAGCAAAATCATGGAGCAGGTCCTCAAGGAATTCATTTTGAAGGTGATCAGGAACAGTCAACATGGATTCACCAATGGCAAGTCAGGCCTGACCAACCTGATTGCCTTCTATGATGAGATATGGGGAAAGCGGTGGATGTGATATAGCTTGACTTTAGCAAAGCTTTTGATACAGTCTCCCACAGTATTCTTGCCAGCAATTAAAAACATATGGATTGGATGAATGGACTATAAGGTGGATAAAAAGCTGGTTGGATTGTCAGGCTCAGCGGGTAGTGATCAACGGCTCAATGTCTATTTGGCAGCCGGTATCAAGTAGAGTACCCCAGGAGTTGGTCCTGGGGCCAGTTTTGTTCAACATCTTTATCAATGATCTGGATGATGGGATGAATTGCACACTCAGCAAATTCACAAATGACACTAAGCTGGTGGGAGAGATAGATATGCCGGAGGGTAGGGATAGGGTCCAGAGTGACCTAGACAAATTGGAGAATTTGGCCAAAAGAAATCTAATGAGGTTCAACAAGGACAAGTGCAGAGTCCTGCACTTAGGAAGGAAGAATCCCATGCACCGCTACAGGCTGGGGACCGACTGGCTAAGCAGCAGTTCTACAGAAAAGGACCTTGGGATTACAGTGGACGAGAAGCTGGATATGAGTCAGCAGTGTGCTCTCGTTGCGAAGAAGGCCAACGGCATATTGGGCTGTATTAGTAGAAGCATTGCCAGCAGATTGACGGAAGTGATTATTTCCCTCTATTCGGCACTGGTGAGGCCACACCTGGAGTACTGCGTCCAGTTTTGGTCCCCCCCACTACAGAAGGGATCTGGACAAATTG
Source organism: Mauremys reevesii (assembly GCF_016161935.1). Lineage (NCBI taxonomy): Eukaryota > Metazoa > Chordata > Testudines > Geoemydidae > Mauremys > Mauremys reevesii. Next base: position 73,994,041 of record NC_052629.1, read on the forward strand.
GAGAGAGTCCAGCAGAGGGCAACAAAAATGATTAGGGAGCTGGGTCACATGACTTATGAGAAGAGACTGAGGGAACTGGGGTTATTTAGTCTGCAGAAGAGAAGAGTGAGGGGGGATTTGATAGCAGCCTTCAACTACCTGAAAGGGGGTTCCAAAGGGGATGGAGCTAGGCTGTTCTCAGTGGTGGCAGATGACAGAACAAGAAGCAATGGTCTCAAGTTGCAGTGGGGGAGGTCTAGGCTGGATTTTAGGAAACACTATTTCACTAGAAGGGTGGTGAAGCACTGGAATGGGTTATCTAGGGAGGTGGCGGAATCTCTATCCTCAGAGGGTTTTAAGGCCCAGCTTGACAAAGCTCTGGCTGGGATGATTTAGTTGGCGTTGGTGCTGCTTTGAGCAGGGGGTTGGACTAGATGACCTCCTGAGGTCTCTTCCAACCCTAATCTTCTATGATTCTGAGAATCTCATTGTATCCATTGAGGTGTCAGCTACAATCACTGTTGCTAGGCAGATATTCATTAAAATGGAGCCAAAGTCAGGGTGATCTCTCTCCTTACGGGCTTTGTGATCTCCCAGCCAGGAGAGATGCTCTTGCAAAGCAGGCAGCTGCTCCCAAGGATGCTCGGAAGGTGGCAGAGGAGGCTTCAAAGTTCTGTTTGAGAATGGCCTCCATCTTCCTATCTGTGGGATCCGTAGGGTAGAAATCCCCTTCTGAGGGGCTAACCATATCCCTGGAGAGAGACGCTAAAGCAGCATCAGCCTTTGGTATTTCAGCAATGGAGCCCTTTGGGTCTGGAATGTTATGGAGCCTGAGTTCGCACTTGTTAATGTGCTGGCCCTTACCTAGCTTACCCCACTCACCCTACTCACCTCCTGGAAGGAAAAATGAAGGGGTATTATCGCCACTGGGAAGGGATTTGAGGGAAGAAATTGATTCTGCTACTCACTCTCAGGAGCCTGCTGAGGTTGGGTTTGAATTGTGCAGATAACCTTGCTGCACATGGCTTGACATTTCTCCAGGAGAAAAAGCTTTTGCAGAGTTTTCCCCCCAGCCTGTTTGGACTAAGAGCCAGACAGCTCGCCTTCTGCAGGGGAGCAGAGGGAGGAGTCAGAGGATTCGGATCTCCTGGATTTTTTGTGCTTTTTCTTTCCTCTTTCAGATTTTTTTAATTTTTTTTTTTTTTGCGCACTTTGGGAGCATATAAGCTCTGCTGCGGCTTTGGGGAGGCCGCCTACAGCTTGTCTTCCTTCGGGCCTGGAGCCCTCTTGAGAGGTCTGGCTCTGAATCCTCCCCCACTGGGTCCCACTCCCCCTGGGAGAGGAGGGGGGAGGGTGAACCCATCAGACCCACCTGGACAGCTTGGAAAGGGCTGATTAGAAGTCCTTCTTCTATCCCCAGGGCACTCAGGACCCACTTTATGACTTGCTTTGCAAGAGGCACCTGGGACTTATCCCCTTAGTCAAGTGGTCAGGGTTCTCCTCGTTTTTGGAACCGCTCCCTGTTCTGCACTGGGGTTCCTGGTCCATTTTCCCCCCATTTGAGTCACAGCTGCCTTTGACCCCACTTGCCTGCCCGACGCATAGCCCCAGTACCTAACAGAATTAGGAATGGAGGGCTGGGTGCAGGCTGAGCACAAATCGTCTGCTGAGCCTGGGAAGCCTGCCTCACAAATCAAGCACTGCTTGGATTTGATCCAGTGCTCTTTTGGCTGCTCAGCCGTGCCTGTAAGGGGCCAAGGAGCCAGCAGGGAAACACTGCAGTGGAGGCTCAGGGAGGGTTAAAACTCCAAAGGGTTAATCAACCAGAGAAGAGGAGGAGAAACATCGAGGAAGGAGAACCCTGCTCCCCACTGCCCAAAAACTGGGCAGAAAAAGTTAAAAAACAGAAAAGAGTAAGCGCAGGGGCAACAGAAATCACCATTGTCTGCTGCCACAGAGGCAGAGAATCCAGCAGCAAGCGGCAGCAGAGGTGGGGTGGCCAGAGCATGTGGCACCAAAACAGCTCCACCTCCACGAAGCTGCAGAGGGAAGAGCAGCCCAGACGTCCAGAATTGAGAGAGACCTTGAACTGCAGAATAATAACAACTGTCAAAATCATTTTCCAATCCATTCCTTGTACTCCCTCAGTTTGTTTTTGACCAACAGTACACACCCAGAAGAGATTCTCTCTCTCTCACACACACACACGCTCTCGCATGCTCTAACCAGGGCACCCCTCGCTATCCCTCTCATAATATTTTACACATACTAGTACCCCCTGCTCTATTTCCAAGTATTTCATAGACCTCAGGTGCCTCCACTTTCCAAGAGCTGCATATATATTTATGCTGTCCCTGAGCATCAAGCCCTGTGTTCTAAAAAAATCTCAGGAACCCTTAATCGATTTTATCTGTCACATTTGTGCAGAACACCCACAGGAAATATAGAATTTTTTTTGAATATTATTTCTGTTAAAGTTCTGGGGATGCAGCACTGTTGCCTTTATTTATCCTACCTGATTAGGTCCTCAAGAAGAAGAAACTCTGTCTCTCCAGGCTTTAGTCTGTCTGCAAGGACCTTGAGGGCTGACCTCAGCAAGTCACTATTTTCACGTTGAGAAAATCCACTCCTGGGGAAAAAGAGAAGAGCCGCAGATCATCATCAATATGACAAATTGGAGGACGGGAAGAAATTAATGCCAGCTACACAATGGCTAAGAATCTTTTAAATCTGTCTTCAAGAAGAAAAATAAAAAGTTTGGACAATTAGAACAGCTCTGTCCTGGCTACAGGAAAAGAGGAGATCAGAGAATTCTTGAAAAAAAATGAGAATTTGGGTCACATGAAATTGCTTTAGCTTTTCTAGGCCATTAAAAGCATTATGCACACAGAACACAAAACAGGTCAGTGAAAGTTCATACCCTTCCTTCAGTGTGTGTGTAAGTATTCAGTAAGCACTCGTATACTCCTTGCATGACAAAGGGTATTCCCACTGGAGCTTAGCCAAAGAGCTTCAGAGGATGGAATTTCTTAAAAATAAACAACCACCCCTTGGAAATTTCATTCAAATATTTTAGGGGAATGTTAAGGTTCATCATTAAGCACTTAAACTTTAGTGGATGCCAAAGTTAGGGTTAGCTGTATGCCCTTAATTCTGCCCCCTTCTGTGTACGCGTTGAATGACACATACTATTTTTCAAATAATACAACATAACATCACACTTTTCCCCCAACTACCTAAGATACATACGTATCATCTTTCACCATTGCATATTACTCTATGTATGCCTGACAAACATAGCCCATGAAAAATTTATATACAGGATGATCAGCAGAGCCATGTCTTATTCACTGTATTCATTAAAAGATACTAGGCTGCAGAAAAAAAGTTTTTATGATATTCTATTGTATTATTTGAGCAACTGTAGAGGCCAAGTTTGGGCTGCGTGTGCAACCATAACTTTGGCATCTGCACCTCTGACTTGAGTGCTTAACCATGCAACTGAGTTTTTGTTGTTATCGTAAGGAATATGTATTTCTAATATAGCCATCATTGTAGTATCTGTGGATCAATTTTTCTCTCTTGTTGCCTGAATGCTGAGTTGTGGAGAGAAGGACTTACTGTTTTAGCTATTCCCAGATGTCTAGACAGACTGGAAAGCACAAAGGTAAGCATCTTACCATATATACTCATTCATAAGCTGAATTTTTTTTAGTAAAAAAGGGAAGCACCAGAGAAGGGGGTCGGCTTATGAACGGGTATAGAGAGGGAGAGGTGGGACACAGCCTCTCCCCTCAACAGAGGGAACAAGGAGAGCAGCACAGCCAGCAGAGCCAGAAGGGAAGGGGCAGGGCCAGAGTCTCTCCGTTTCTGGCCATGCTGCTCTCCCCACAGCCTCCGAAGCAACTGCAGCTCCAGGGCTGGCAGGCTGCAGTTGTACCGCTTGGCCCCGCCCCCCACAGCAGGCTATAGCCACGCCGCCCGGCCCACTGGAGCATACTGCGGCCGTGCCACGTCGCCCAGCCTGCTGGAACATGCTGCGGCTGTGCTGCCTGGTCTGGCCCGCTGGAGCAGGCTGCAGCCATGCTGCCCACCCTGCCGGAGCAGCTCCAGCCAGGACAGAGACATCCTCCCCTGGCCCTCCCCAGATAAGGTGGTAAGGGATGGGATGGGGAGTGTGTGGGGGTTCCAGGCTAGGGGTTGGGTCATGTGGGGGGTGGTCACAGGAGTTACTCCCCTGACCCCCAGCTTCTCCCCCCGAAAAATTTTCCCACCAGTTGCTGTCCCGGCCCATCAGGGTAAGCAGCTGGCACGCCAGGACACTTTCTTTACTTAGGTTTACCTCCATGCCTGCGGACGCTCGAGGTAAACAAACCATCTCAGCCTGTCAGCGGCTTATCCTGATAGCCCAGGAGCCAAAGTTTGCTGACACCTGAAAGTTGTCTTATGGACGGGTCATAAAATTTTTCCATTTTTACTTATCCATCTTGGGGGTGGGAGGGTGGGGTTGGCTTATAAAGGAACTGGTTTATGATCGAGTATATACGGTACTTCTGCTGGCTTTAATCCAAGATCACATGATCTGTTAAAACCAGGTAATTGCCTTGGAACCCATTTGCAGCATGGAATCTTAAATTACTGTAACCAGGGTTAATCATCTATAGTTTCAATTCTTTATAGTTTGACTGAATTTACAGCAATTGTAATATAATATATAACATTTTCTTAAAAGCCTGTATCACTACAATTTGATGTTCTGCATGTGCTATTTGCTACATATGAACCCTTCAGTGAAGAGGAACCCATACAAAAAGCAATAAACAGGCTTTGTTTACATACCCCTATGAACATGCCACTCCTTACACTCACCAAGCAAACAGGAGGCGAAAGGCCTGCAGCAGCTGCTGGTAACAAGATGACATAAGCTGGTGCTCCTGAATGTTCACTCTTGGTCCATCCACCACTCCCTGGTTTTCTGTAATTAGTGCCTTAAACACAGAACAAACTATTAATTAAATATTATTTCAAGAATTATCGTATGTCATTGCCCCTCCATTTCCATAAATGAAATGATATAAAACAAAAAACCCTTGGCAATTATTAAGAATCAAGTTGCTGCCTTCTGACCTGGAAGTAATTGTGCATGTTCTCCATATGATTACACAGTGGTTTCAGCAACTCAACTGCACACTGGGCAACTTCTTGAGATGATCTCTGACACAGATGGGAGAATCCAATCTTCCTACAGGCTTTCCCCTGCTGTGAACCCAAATATTTAAAATCACTTCTTCATTCTTAATTTATAGGAGCTCAAAGATACAAGCACACCACCTGATGGAGAGAATAAAACTAACTCAGCTTGTGCAGTCCTGTTCAGTTTCACTCATTGGCAGGTACCAAGGATATAAAGCTGGAAGTCCACAAAGTTTAAGATGGCCACAGCCACTGGGAGCCAGATCACCAAGTAGAAGGGAGCCAAAATGGTTGTAACATTTCTAATGCTTGAATTCTACTGGGAAAGTGAGAATGGGAAACAGATGGGGGTCTTTTGTCAATACACAACATGTATGAGGTGAGAGATGCTGACAAACATGCTAAGCAACAATGAAATGAAGAATTAGTCTGCAGGAGGACAGAGGGTATACATTAGTTATATTAACTATGGTACAATGAGATTGTCTAGTTTCTATTAGGAAACAGGGTGGATTTGATTTAAATCATGATTTAAATCACTAGTCAGGAAGACTCGATTTAATCATGGATTTCTACATAAATGTGCATTCTTGTTGGTTGTTATAACCTTAATACATATTCTTCACAACTCAGAGATAGATGTAGGTTTAATTTTTAGATGGTGCATACTGTATATTTTTTAAGTGATTTATTTTGAAAACTTTTCAGATTTGTTTTAACATCTATATCAGAAAATGAATGATTGTTTGGTTATTTCATTTACCAAAAGTAATTGAAGCAGATATTTATGAAGTCATTGGGAGGTGAACTATCTCCAATTCAACAGGTTAATCATTAATGTTTGGAGGATTTTCTTGCCATGCTGTATTAGGAGGAGAAAATCACAAGACAGATATTTAAATTGTTTTATTTAACTAAAACAACAATGTTATGTATTCTAGATTTTTTTCTTCAATAGCATAAATATAATATTTTAACAAAACAAGCATGTGAATTTTTGAATTTTGTTAAGCATTCAAGTTTTTTAAAATCAGGGTTGTTTTGTTAAAAATTTTTTTTAACTAAAATAGATAAATGAAATTTAAAAAACAAACAAACAAAAATTAAATCTATTATGTCAGGCAGGTCAACATGAGAAACTTAAAATATTGGCTTCTGCAGCTAACTCAATCATCTTCACCTTCATTTTCCTGTTTGTTCATAATCTGGAAAAGAAAAACAAGATTTCCTGCTTTTTCAGGTCCCAAACGATTTATCAGTTTGGAATGAATTAGTCGAAAGGAAGAAAATATTCTTTCTACACCAGCAGAAGAAGCTACTGCTGTTAAAAGTAAGATTATCACTTCAACAGCCTCTGAATCCAAGCGCTTAAGTGACTTCCTCCAGTTCATTGCTGTGACTTTCTTTAAAACATCATCAGCAAACATATATTTCTTGAATGGTTCTCCCTTAGCTCTGAAGTTTATTATAGTTGGCATTATGGAGGGTTGATTGCTGGATGTCCATGTCATAGCCAACTCCTCTTCTTCAGCAGTTAAGGTTTGACTCTGGTACTGAGTATTGAGAATATTTGCAAGAAAATGAGCTGGCAATAGTGCTTGTCCCATTTGTTTTTTTAAATGCTTGTAATTTAACTCTGTCATTGCATATTTCTCTTTTTAAAATCTCATTCAGATCCTTCCAAATTTCAACAGCGTCAGCAATAAAATAGCTATTTCCCTGCATTTTGTTCAAGGCTACAGAAGTAGACTTCAGGGTACTCAGCATGTGTTCAACATTTCTCTTAAGACCAATGTTGAGAACTTTAGCTGTGACAGTGCCATCTCTTTTTTCACTATTTTGTTCACAAACTCATCAGATTAGGTCAGTTCTTGATATAGTGCTCAAAACAGTCCACTACTGAGTTCCATCACACGTCTTGTGGGAGAGTTAGCTTGGTTCCTCACACGTTTTTCAGAGCAGCTGCTGCAAAGTGGTTGTTATGGAAGTATTTTGCAATTTCAACAACATTAGCTTTTATTTCTGGAACACTTTGTCTTTAGCTAGGAGATGCATCAAATGAGCACTGCAACCATATGTTGTTAGCTTGGGACTCTCTTCATGCTCTTCTAAATTTCTGCTCATCTTGGATACATTTGCAGCATTGTCTGTGACCAAGCTGCGTACTAGACATTTGAATTTTTTTTCACAGCTTTTACTGCTACTTCTGGTAAGTATTCTGCGGTGTGTGCATTTCCTGATGTATCAATTGTTTCTGCAAGGAAGACATTCCGTTTTTCTGTTGTCACACAAGCACATACAATAGGATCATTCTGGACACTGCTCCACCCATCAAGACTCAGGTTAAAAATTTCACCCTCTAGACATTTTTCAAACTGCTCAACTTCTCTTTCAAACACTTTATCCAGCAATTTGCCTGCGACATCTGCTCTGTTGGGTGGACTGTATCCTGGTCTTAATGCCTGAACCATGTTAATGAAGTGTGGGTTCTCAATCATATGCAAAGGAGAATTTGTTGCATAAACAAACCAGGCAATTTTTTAATCAATTACCTCTTTTTGTTATCTGCTGGTTCTTATCACAAACTTATCTATGGTTGTTTCTGGATGATGGAGATTTTTTTCTTTTTGCTACAGGTGATACTGTGGCTCTGTGACATACATGATGTAACTGAAACACTATCATTGGCAGATAATTCAAACTATAGAAAATAATGGTGATCTTGAAGGTAGGTAGTCTTTAGAATCCTGTATGTTGAGGATGGAGTCTCCTAAACAAAATAAGTCAATGCAGTTATTTAATTATTATTACCAAACTGCTCATTTAGTATTACTCACTGACACTCAGTACTACTTTCAAGGTGAAATTGTAAAAGGAAGATCTGCCTATTTCAGCTATTTATTTTTTATCGCTACTGCATCTAAAATGATAGTACCATAGAGTAACAACTATATATTTTTTGCTCAAACATAAGAATTCAAGAATAGTCCAGAAGGAAGACAGGCAGTCCTTAAGAAAGAAGTATGAAATAAAAAAGTTTACCAACCTGAAGATCCTGCATGTTCAGACATGTTCCTTTAATCTTCAACGCAGCTTCCTCCTGAGAAGGAACACTTCTCATGTTGTTGTTTCATTTGGGCAAGCAGGCCTTGCATTTCTTTGTTGCACTGTTTGCATTATGCATGCATGCCTGTCTTACTCACAGGTAGAGAAACTTCATTAAAATATTCCTAAACTGGGTCTCTTTCACGACCTGTTGCCATTATAGGTTTTCCCTTCTAGTGAGAGAATGGTGTGGTAAATCTCAAATCAATGAAGACTAAACTCAGAAAGACCTCAAGACTTCTGGAATATGCTGCTCAAACAGTTTCACTTTTGTTTCTACTGCCTGTCCCTCCCGTCTCACATTTATCTCCAGACTTCTTCTTCTTGTCCAGATCTATTCCGCCCCCAACAATCTTCTATTCATTGAACTTTTTGAAACTTTGCATTTTTAGAGAGAGGTAAGGGATTGACTCTGTGTACACAAATTTGTCTGCGTACAAAACTTTTCTTAAACATTACATGAATATATCATCTCATACTATAGAATTAGAATTTGTAATCCCTATTCCATGATGAGATATATTTGAGCTATAATGTATCTTAATTAAAACTATCTTTAGATAGGTTTTTTCCTCAAAAAGCATTTTTATCAAAAAAATCCACCAAACAACAACAAATCCAAATCCTTGGATGCTGCTAATTTCCATCTCTATTCTGGGTGATCCATTTGTTTCCAGGAGGGACTGGGTCTATGGACCTTATTACTCAAAGAAAGGAAATTTTCATGTAAGCATGGATAAATTTTCTTTTTCTCCTTTGTTCTAAGATCCACAGATCCATTACAATGGGATTCTAATAGCAGTGTGCCTCCAAATTGAGAAGCAGGATCATCCTTTAAATGAGGCCACACAAAACAATGCAGATTACATATCATAGAAGATTAGGGTTGGAAGAGACCTCAGGAGGTCATCTAGTCCAATCCCCTGCTCAAAGCAGGACCAACCTCAACTAAATCATCACAGCCAGAGCTTTGTCAAACCGGGCCTTAAATCCTCTAAGGATAAAGATTCCACCACTTCCCTAGGTAACCCAATTCCAGTGCTTCACCACCCTCCTAGTGAAATAGTTTTTCCTAATATCCAACCTAGATCTCCTCCACTGCAACTTGAGACCATTGGTCCTTGTTCTGTTATAGACTCATAGACTTTAAGGTCAGAAGGGACCATTATGATCATCTAGTCTGACCTCCTGCACAATGCAGACCACAGAATCTTACCCATCCACTTCTATAACAAACCCCTAACCTATGTCTGAGTTATTGAAGTCTTCAAATTGTGGTTTGAAGACCTCAAGCTGCAGAGAATCCTCCAGCAAGTGACCCATGCCCCACGCTGCAGAGGAAGGCGAAAAACCTCCAGGGCCTCTCCCAATCTGCCCTGGAGGAAAATTCCTTCCCGACCCCAAATATAGCGATCAGTTAAACCCTGAGCATCTGGGCAAGACTCACCCACCAGCACCCAGGAAACAATTCTCTGCAGTAACTCAGATCCCATCCCATCTAACATCCCATCACAGACCACTGGGCATACTCACCTGCTGATAATTGATCAAAGATATTGATATTGATATTGATAAGTTTATGGAAGGGATAGTATGATGGGATAGCCTAATTTTTGGCAATTAATTTTGGCAATTGATCTTTTATCAATTGATATTGATAAAAGATCAATTGCCAAAATTAATTGCCAAAAATTAGGCTATCCCATCATACTATCCCTTCCATAAACTTATCAAGCTTAGTCTTAAAGCCAGATATGTCTTTTGCCCCCACTACTCCCCTTGGAAGGCTGTTCCAGAACTTCACTCCTTTAATGGTTAGAAACCTTAGTCTAATTTCAAGTCTAAACTTCCTAGTGTCCAGTTTATACCCATTTGTTCTTGTGTCCACACTGGTACTAAGCTTAAATAATTCCTCTCCCTCCCTAATATTAATTCCTCTGATATATTTATAAAGAGCAATCATATCCCCTCTCAAACTTCTTTTGGTTAGGCTAAACAAGCCAAGCTCTTTGAGTCGCCTTTCATAAGACAGGTTTTCCATTCCTCGGATCATCCTAGTAGCCCGTCTCTGAACCTGTTCCAGTTTGAATTCATCCTTCTTAAACATGGGAGACCAGAACTGCACACAGTATTCCAGATGAGGTCTCACCAGTTAGTATAATGGTACTAACACCTCCTTATCTTTGCTGGAAATACCTCGCCTGATGCATCCTAAAACCGCATTAGCTTTTTTAACGGCCATATCACATTGGCGGCTCATAGTCATTCTGTGATCAACCAATACTCCGAGGTCCTTCTCCTCCTCTGTTACTTCCAACTGATGTGTCCCCAATTTATAACTAAAATTCTTATTATTAATCCCTAAATGCATGACCTTGCACTTTTCACTATTAAATTTCATCCTATTACTATTACTCCAGTTTACAAGGTCATCCAGATCTTCCTGTACGATATCCCGGTTCTTCTCTGTGTTAGCAATACCTCCCAGCTTTGTGTCATCCGCAAACTTTATTAGTACATTCCCGCTTTTTGTGCCAAGGTCAGTAAATTATCTGGACACCACTGAGAACAGCCAAGCTCCATCCTCTTTGCAACTCCCCTTCAGGTAGCTATCAAATCCCCCTTCACTCTTCTCTTCTGCAGACTAAATAAGCCCAGTTCCCTCAGCCTCTCCTCATAAGTCACGTGCCCCAGCCCCCTAAATAACGAGGCCCATCGCTAGCAGAGGATGGTTTCAATCCATCGACCTCTGGGTTATGGGCCCAGCACACTTCCGCTGCACCACTGTGCTGGCTCTATAGAAATATCTCCTCCATCTGCCCCAGGCAATAGGTCTGAGAGAAAACTTTTGCTGAGGCATTGGCTAAGACTGGATGACAAATATGCAGAACTTGATGAACTTATATATTAACAGCCATGTGGGCACTCAGCAGCTCTCAATACAGGAGACATCACTACTGTGCCCTGGGATTTTCAGTGCTCCTAAGGCCTGGATTTTGGCACTTAACCAAAGGAGGACTATTTCTTGAATTTACTTGGGGAATGTTATGGCAGGTGTGAGAACTATATGTCGGAATTGGGTATGAACAGGGATATAGAAGGGCTTCCGTATGAGGGGAGATTAAGACTGGGACTTTTCACCTTGGAAAAGAGACAACTAAGGGGGGATATGATAGAGGTCTATAAAATCATGACTGGTGTGAAGAAAGTACATAACACTTATTTATTCCTTCACATAACACAAGAACTAGGAGTCATCACATGAAATTAATAGGCAGCAGGTTTAAAACAAAAAGAGGAAGTATTTTTTCACACAACGCACAGTCAGTCTGTGGAACTCTTTGCCACAGGATGCTGTGAAGGCCAAGACTATAACAGGGTTAAAAAAAAATTAGCTCCATCAATGGCTATTAGCCAAGATGGGCAGCGATGGTGTCCCTAGCCTCTGTTTGCCAGAGGCTGGGAATGGGCGACAGGGGATGGATCACTTGATGATTACCTGTTCTGTTCATTCCCTCTGGGGCACCTGGCACTGGCCACTGTTGGAAGACAGGCTACTGGACTAGATGGACCTTTGGTCTGACCCAGTATGGCCACTCTTATGTACTTATGTTCTTAAATCAGAACTGCTGAGGTGATCACTGTTGAGACACAAGGGCCTGCCACCCAGCACCCAATCTGAGAATGGGAGAATTGAGTGATTCCACTGTGACACCCTATACCCCATGTTCACCCCTTTTATAAAGTTATGATATATTTTGTACAAAGTATACCTTGTGAGGTATCATTTAAAAACTCAATCTGCTGATTATTATTGTCCTGTTGAAATGTGTGTTGCAGCACTATGTGTAAAATTATACAGCCTGACTGTATGATTGTTACTGAAATATGTTGTAATTCTGGTAATACGCACAAACCAATTTCTGAGACACAAAGACACATTAGCATACAGCAACGTGCTAAAGGACCATTACCTGCTTAATCAGTCATTTATCAGCAGGGAAGAGATGTAAACAAGTAATTTACATTTCATCTCAAAGACGATTCAAATCTCACATACACAGGGGACTGTTTGTCTATACCCGGGGGAGGGGAGGGTAATCCTCAAAGAGGGGAGAAGAGTATAAGAATAGGAGACAGTGACCTCCACATCGCCTCTTCTCTCCATCTCCCATCTCTCTCCTTATGACTAAGGCTATGATTTAGTTACAGAGGTCATGGAAGTCACAGATTCTGTGACTTCCAGAGATGCCCGTGACTTCAGCCTGCAGTGATTGGGAGCTGTGGGTGGCAGGGGACCCTGGAGCTCCGACACCCAATCCGCAGTGGGGGCCCCCGGAGCTCTTAGCCGCCACGCAACTGGCCCACGGCAGGTGGTGTGGGGACCTGCAGATCCCCATTTTGTCACAGATATTTTTGGTAAAAGTCAGGGACAGGCCACGACTTCAGTGAATTTTCCTTTATTGCCCTTGACCTGTCCTTGACTTTTACTAAAAATACCCGTGACAAAATCTTAGCCTTACTCATTTCATCAATGAATACCTGAAGAACACAGAACTGAGGGAGGGAGGAAGGGAGAGATTCCCAGACTAGAAAGAAACACAGCCTGTAAAATGTATTGCAGCGTATGGTGAAACAGATCTTTTTCTGCTTTTAAACCTACTAGCCTCGGTAAGTTTAGGAATTAGTTAGCATTTTTATTTCCTTTGCAACCAATTCTGACTTTTATGCCTTATCACTTGTAATCACTTAAAATCCATCATTCTCTAGTTAATAAACTTGATTTATTGTTTTATCAAAACCAGTATATGCTTGGATTGAAATGTTGGGGAATCTCTACGTAGGACAACAAGACTGGTGCATAATCATTAGTCAGTGTTGGAATAATAGGTTACTAGGAGCTTGCACTGTTAAGGAGGATACTGAGCAGTGCAAGACACACATTTCTAAGAAGCAAGGCTGGGACTGGGGAAACAGAGCAAGTGTTGCTCTGTATATAATTCATGAACGGCTGGGCACAGCATTCATGTATTCAGCTGGAGTGATTTTACATGCTAGTTGTTGTGTGTGCACAGCACCTGGAGAAGTTGCTGTTCACCAGCAAAGCAGTGTAAAAGGCATCCCAGGCTGGAGAGCTAAGGGAGCCAGATTGCACCCTGGGGAATATCACATTCACCCCAGGAGAAGTGGTAGCCCGAGACCCCGGAAGGGTTCACTTGGACAGACCAGGCGGGGTCAAAGGTGCAGTCCATTTGGTAACTATGACACCACCAGTTATGAAAACCTTGGCATTATGCCAACAGCTGAGATTGGACTCACTAAATAGGAGAAAACAAAGACTCCAAAATGGTTGAGAGGAAAAAAAGTCCTCTTCATCCAGATGTCCAGAGTCATGTGCAAATGATGCAACTTCAGAAGGCTGCAACTGGGACTTGTTCAAACTGAGAGGACCCCAGGACAGATCTGGCTCAGTCAGGTGGTCATGCAGGAAAGGGTAGATATGTACTTCCCACAATGAAGCCTGGCAACATCAGTGCCAGAACCTTTGTGAAGATCTTTAAAGAAGAAGGACTAGCTGGGTTTAGATAAGTAAACACATGCCCTTTAGACAGAGTGAACAGAATAAATTTGCCCTTGCAGAGGGCCTGAAGGACTGGTCAGGGTGGTTTCCATAAGCAAGTACATCCTCCAATTAGTGCTGTTGATTAACTGGAGTTCTAAGATAAGGCTGAATTCCCTACCCCCACTTGCTTCCACTTTATAACATATCATGAGTAGAAATCTTGCCTTCGCTCCAACCAAGAGAATGGGACAATGGTCTGTCTGGCCAGAGCTCTGGGATCTTTGATTCAAGGGCCTATCTTTGTGACAGGGTGGAGGAAAGGGGACAAGTCTACAACCTGGAAGGCCAAGGGGTGGGACCAAAGAATTAATTCAAAAGTGTAAAGTTTTCTTATTATTTCTAGATAATACAAGCCTCTGTGAAGCAGGGATTCCTTCTGCCAAACAGTTCTGGAATAGGGAAGGATGGAGGCTGGTCTGGCATTCCTCCAGAAACCATTTACTGGAGAAGAGACTCCAGTAGAGACCTAGGGGAGGACTCACTGCTTGAATCTTCCTTGCTTCCTTACAAAAGGAAATTCTCCTCCAAACAAAAGCTGCTGCTCCAGCAAACAACTTATTATTTGTTCTACGGTAGCGTCTAGAGGCCCCATCTGAGATGATGGCCCATTGTGCTAGGCGCTATACAAAATTTAGTGCCTCTGACCCTGTCCCAAAGAGCTGACAAACAGACAAAGGTTGGGAGAAAGGAAGGATTATTATCCCCATGTGACAGATGGAGAAGCGAGTCACAGAGGAATGATGTCCCATGCTGGAGCTGGGAACTGAACCCAGCTCTCCTAAGTCTCAACCCAGTGCCTGAGTCTCAGCACAAGGTCAGTTTGCCTCTCTAAAAACAGTGCTACAGCTGGTAAACAGAAGAAAGACACAATGGAAAAGGAGTGTAGTTTTCATTCTTGTCATACTCCAAAACAACTGGACTCAAAACTTCCGACAACAAAATATTCACCCCTCAGGCAGACCTGAAAAATATCAGCCCTAAAAGATGCAAGTTTGAGACAGTTATGAGCCAGTGAAAGGGCGGGGCTGTAGTGGAAATGCTCAGGCAGCCTCGACTCGGGGTGTCACAAACCCTTCTAAGTAACACAGCTCAGCACATCCTGATGGATGGGACCCCCAGGCAGGTGGGCTTGAGCAGCAGGCACATTCCAGGGAAATGCCAGCTCCCCACACCAGAGCAACTTTGTAGCCAGCAGAGCAGACACAGAAGCAGCCTCAGCAGGTTCTGCAGCAGGGACCTAGGGACACTGATACTAATGATGCTTTAAGTCCTTTTCACCCCATGCCTCAGTCTCTTCACCTCAGGCTCACTCCAGCTGCCCTTCATCCTTTCCTCTCCTTCCTCTTCTCCTGCACCCCTTCCCATCTATGTCCTCTCTCCATTCTTGTGTCTTTCTTTTTAGCAAATCCCCTGCTAAAAAAACTTAAATCGCAACATTAAAAACAAAAAACAATTAAAAATGGCAGCACTGCCATGCCCTTTGCTGCCCAGCCCTCAGCTTACACTGCTGTCATGTTCTATCCCTTTGCCCTGCCCTGTGTCAGTCTTGCTATTTAGATTGTAAGCTTTTGGGGCAGGGACTGTACACCACTGGTATCCCCAGCCTCAATCTAGCGCAGAAGACTCCTTCAGGCTCTCTACCTGAGGGTGAATTTCACTCTCCGTGCCTCTAGCTAGTAAACACTTTGCCCCACCTCTTCCTTTTGTACATACCTTTAAGAAAGGGGCTCTTTTTGCAGCGGGTGGTATCAGTATGTGCTCCAGCTTTTGGCAAAGATCATCCAGAAGGAATGCAAGCTCTGCTGGCCCTAACTGTACAATTTCTCTGGCCTACAATTTCAAGGAAGAAAATAATTCAGTATGTTCATTCTCCATTAACCATCCTCAAAAGTAGGCACACAGGATCTTGGGTTATACACAGGATGGATTATGTAAACTTGACGATTTAGGGTAACGATGATCCCCAAAATTCTCCATTACGCATTCAGCTAAGATGGTTTGCATTAGAAGGGCTAATGGAAAACTGTGGAAGGATGGCTGTGAACAGCCTCAGACTTTTCCATGGACTGAGCAATATAAATCCCAGTGACCCAAAATCAACTCTGTATGTCTTTGGTCAGTTTTGTGTATGTCCTTTTCTATGCCTTCTTTTATTTTTCAATCCAAGTTATGGGCGTTGAGCCTATCGAACCTCAAGGTCCTGGTTTCACAGATATTACCATAACACCCTAACTAGTCCAGGACTTGGTTCTGCCTACCCATCTGATGCTGGTTACGGAACTGTGGCTGAGGGGCAAAACTCCATGCAGCAGTGGGAATGCACCTCCAGTCCAGTCTTTCCCATCTGCCCTCTCATGAACATGAGACATTGGTTGCCCAAGGAAAGAGCCTTCTCTCTTTTTCTTTCCATGTGCCCTGTCTGTGTGTGTCCTGTCTGGTTGGGAAGGTGAATGGAGTGAACATGATGTTCTAACAGTAGCTGAGAACGGTTTGGTTGTGACATCAGTAATGTGTCATCACTAAAACATATGTGGTTTGTGACTTGCAATCCCCATTAGCGCCAAAGGGTTTAACACATCCCATGTGGTTAGTAAGAGAGATCAAAGCCTGAGACTGATCGAAGCTGAAAGAGCCCCAAGATGGAGCACCAGCTGGACGTGCATAAGTAACATCTATTTGCCACTATCTGTCCTAGGACCTTCTAAGGCATCTGTCTTCTCCTGTGTGTACATGGATACCTTCCCCTGAAGCAGCATACTGACTTTCTGCAGGTGGGCATGGGCCATGATGAGATTGGATTTCCTCAATTTTAGTTAAGCAGAGGAGGCTAAGTCTTCCAAATTCTCGGTGAGAATGAACCAGTTATAGTTCTGCAGCAACCTTCTAGCCCCTCTTGGTACAAGTTTACTCTGTTACACTTACTTCTGTGTGCATCTCCGAGTCCAAAATAGATTTGGTCAGCAGCCCACAGTGCAGGATGGTGAACACCTCAAGGTCTAGCTCTCGGAAGAATGGACGGTAACTCTGCAGCTGTACCAAAGGGATCCCGGACTTTTTTTCAGTGGTGTCCTGAAATGAAAATGGCAATGTTAATAGCAGAATAAAGCCAATGGTCACATCTGCACTCTGGTAAAGAATACTGCATGTAAAAAACATTGATCCTACAATAGAGGCCCCTACATTATTTGGTACAGCATGTGAAAAGAGCCAAGGAGCACCAGCTCCCTTGAGTGCACGATTTTCTCCAGCACAAACCCCAATTCCTTCTGATCCCCCTAAACTATCCCAGCTCAATAAAGACACTTCTCCCACATTCCGTCTTCCACATTTTTTCCCCAGGTTGAGCAACAGGAAAGTCTTCTTGGTAGTCAAGGCGTGGAATTGTCTCCTAAGAAAGTGGTGAAATCACCACCACTTTGGACTGAATAAAGCACTAGAAAATGTGCTCAAGAGACCAATCCTACCTTCACCCCAGGAAGGTTGACAAGACGATCTAAGAGAGCTTTGACATCTCCAGCTTCTATGAATCTATGGTCAGAGCAAAACTCACAGTGGACTCGATGAAAGATGACATTGTTTGACAAGTGATGTGAAAGAGGAGGAAGACTGTTTAGGAAATGATTAGGTCTTAGATACAAGTGTCAGATCTGGTCTTCTCCTCGAATGAACACTACTGGACATCTTATGTATCAAACAAGAAAATTTCACTCTCCAGTGCTGGAATATCTTCCACCAGAACCTGTAGATCTGAGGCATCCGAATCTGAGGCAAGACACTCTCTTTGGGCTGGTCCACACTAAGAAGCGGGGTCGAACTAGGGTACGCAAATTCAGCTACGTGAATAGCGTAGCTGAATTCGAAATACCCTAGTTCGAACTACTCACCCGTCCAGACGCCGCGGAATCGAAGTCTGTGGCTCCAAAGTCGACTCCGCCACCGCCTTTTGCAGTGGTGGAGTACCGGAGTTCGAACTATCGCTTCCGGAGTTCGAACTATCGCGTCCAGATTAGATGCAATAGTTCGAACTCCGAGAAGTCGAACTCACCGCGTCGACCCGGCTCGTAAGTGTAGACTAGCCCTTTGATTAATCAAAGAGATCTGATCTTAACAATAACTAGTCTAAAAGGTAAAAAGGCATTTATTTAGGTATGGATCTGAGAGATCCGCAGAGGTTCATGTTCTTTTGCTGCTGTGGTTAGAAGGAATTGAGGTGGCAACAGCCATGCACCCTTCTATAGCCACACCTTTAGAATCTGCTCAAACATTACCAGAAGGTTCCAGTGTTTCAACTGCACTGGTCAGTGCATCGCAAGAGCAGAACTATGCAGAGGACACTCAAAGAACCACCAACTTTCCAAGCTCAGATGTGAGGATCATGTCAGAAAGCAGCACTGAGCTCTTGAACTGAGATTTCTATCACTGTTAAGAGTCCCTCTCCTAGCTTTCTGTTTTACACACCCCTTTCTTATCCTGCACAAGCCCCTTTTACCAGTAGCACCTTCTCTAGCTGGGTGGTCTCAGCTTCGAGCTGATTTCCTTCAGGATTCTCTTCCATTTGTGAGTGGTCTGCAGAGGAGTCTTTGCTGCCTTCAGATTTTTGTTTTTTTCCTCCTGGAAGAGAAACAGTTTTACAAACATAGGCCATGCCAGAACCCGAGCCTCTGCGAGGGGTCAGCCAGGCTACTGATAGGGGAATGCTCATGCTGTAATCTAGTCAGATTTAGGAAAGCATCTGACAAAGCACTACACAAAGTCTATATTGGAGATAGCCAGGGTCACAGCCTGAAATTGCAGGTCCCAGGACATTTGGGGTCCCTTCCCCAACCACTCTTTTTTTTTCTTAAAGTGGTTTGCTTAATTGGGGCCCCATGTTTTTACTATTATCTACATATAAGTATGTTATAATGCAGTCCTATAAATCAATAGAAATGCCCTCACCTAGAATACTGGGTTCAAAACTAGTCACCCTATCTCAGAAACAATACTGCAGAAGGAAAAAGGGTTCAGAGAAAGTTGATGAGAATAATTAGGAGCTTGGTAAAATTCTCATCTACATAGAAACAGAAAAGATTGGAAAGGTCACCTTAGAGAGCCCAAGATAAAAGTCTTTTATGTTTGTACAGCACCTAGCACAATGGAGTCCTGGTTCATGACTAGGGCTCCTAGGTGCGATGGTAATACAAATAATAATAATAGTAAGTCCATACAATAATGCATGGTTGTGACATGCTATACCTCAAAGTAGCATCCTGTAACCCCCATATTCATGACTGGTATATGGTTGTGATATTTCAAACAAAGCATGCCTTGCAAGTTATCATATGAAAGCTCATGATCTGCTGAAAACTACTGTTCTGTCAAAATATGTATATTGTTAGTGTGCATGAGATTTGCTATACAGTTGTTATTAAACTATGTTGTGAGTTTGGGAGATGCCCACTGCTAGCTCTCCAGTGACTAAAAGGATGGTGACCCATACCCAGGCGGGCGTTAAATGACCATTGATCAGTAGAGGAATTGTAAACAAGGGATTTACAATTCTGCAAGAGACAGTTGTGTAAGCATCACACAATAAGATTTGCTCAACTCTATAACTCAGTTGCGCAAGCAGCACACAATGGGAGATTGCTCAACTCTGTGACTCAGCAAGGCCAACCAGGACATGTCTGGGACATGACTTGAGAATATAAAATAAGGGACAGTGGTGTGGCATCATGATTCCACCTTCTGCCCTACCTATAGTGAAGGCAATAAGAATACTAGGAAGACAAAGACATGAACTGAGAAGACTGTCCCAAGCAGAGAAGGAAATTCAGCCTGTGTATTAAGAACTATAACCTGCCTCCAACATCCAGCCGGGTTAGAAAAGCTGTTTGATTCAAATCTTACTTAGGCCTGGTCTACACTAGGGTTGGGGGTCGAACTAAGGTATGCGACTTCAGCTACGCAAATAGCGTAGCTGAAGTCGAACTACCTTAGTTTGAACTTCTTACCTGTCCAGACGCCGCGGGATCGAAGTCTGCGGCTCCCCCGTCAACTCCGCCACCGCCGTTCGCGGTGGTGGAGTTCCAGAGTCGACGGGAGCGCGTTCGGAGTTCGAACTATCGCATCTAGATTAGACGCGATAGTTCGAACTCCAAGAAGTCGAACGCTACACGTCGACCCGGCAGGTAAGTATAGACCTACTCTTAGTCTATAAGTTTGGATTTAGAATGCGTGTTTACTTTTTGTTTTCGTAGGTAACTATCTCTGACCTTTATATCTATCACTTAAAATCTCTCTTTCTGTAGTTGTTAAACTTTTTAATGTTTTATCCTTACCACTGAGTTTGTCTAAAGTGCCTGGGGAATCAGCTCAGGTTACAAAGGCTGGTGAATGTCCACTATCCTTTGACGAAGTGATGAACTAATTAATGAGCTTGCACTGTTCTAGAAAAGGTCTTGAGCAGTGTAAGATGGTATATTCCTGGGGTGTAACGCTGGGGATATTTGCTGGTGTTTCCCTGTGTATAGTTCATGAGTGCCTTGGAGAGCATTCATGCAAGGTAACAGTGCCTGGAAGGATTTGCTGCTTGTCACTGGCAAAGCATTGTGAGAGAAAATCCAGGCTGCAGAGTAAGGGGAGCACAGCAGACCCACAGTTCTAGGTTGTACCCCAGGGTTCCCATCACAATGGTCTAGAGAGGTTAGATGGGAAGTTTCTATTCTCCGTCTCTTACCACAAAACAAGGGGACATTCAATGAAATCAAAAAGGGGCAAATTCAAAACTAACAAAAGAAAATACTTTTTCACACAATGTTTGATGTAGACTCTGTGATGCTGTATGGAATATGGGAGACACTTTATGATATTGTTGATACCAATATTATAAAATTACAAGAAATCTGACAGATATGCCATGTAAGGTATCTGTGAAAATGTTATGATTTGCCAAATATAATGATCTTGTTTATATATTTGTATCACCTTTGTATTGTGAGTTATAGATATGCATTTCAAAACTTATGCTGTGTTTCTGGGTAACACCCTCAGACAGATTGGCATCACTGCTTAGCCTGTTTGATGGCCCACCAACGGTCATAAGCTATATAATGAACCCATTGAAAAAGCCAGGGTCTACACCTTATGAGTCAGCAAGCCATGTAGGGGACCTATGGACAGAACTCTAAGGCTTTTCAATGCCACCTGCTGCGAAGCTTGTGTTTAGGACACAAGAAGTACAAGCCACATGGCAAAGGATATAAAAAGGCAGCTGCATAATCTCCTTTTTGTTTTCATTCCTGCTTTTAACCTTTGGAGTAACTTTTCTACAAACTGAAGCTCTCAACAAAGGACTGAATGACCCATCCAAGCTGTGGATGTGTTCCAGAGGGACTTTCAAGCCAGCAAACTCACCAATACGGCTAAGAACCTGATACATGGACTTCGAAGTCTCGGTATGTATCTGACTGCTTCACCATTTAACAACTCTCTTCTTATTCTTTCTTTTTTCTTTCTAATAATCTTTAGTTTTAGACTCTATAGGATTGGTTGGCAGTGTGGTATTTTGGGTAATATCGAAACTAATATTGACTTGTGTAGCAGGGTGGATCCTGCTCCTGCTGAGAAGGGGTTTAAAAAGTGGCCTAACAGGGCTTGAGAGCGGTGGCTCTCAAGGCTGAGCTGATTAGGGAAGTGGCGGCAGCTGGGGGCCACGCCCCAAACAGAGCAACAGGGCCTTATAAGAAGGCAGGGAAGCCAGAAGCCAGACAGTCTCTCTCTGGCTATAGAGAGAGATGGGCCTGGCTGCTTAGGAGCTTGAGACTGGATACCTGAGTGCAGCAGGGCTGGGGAAGGCTGAGGAGCTGGGGAGCTCCAGCCTAGAAAGCCCCAGGCTGCAGCCTAGCAGTGGGCCAACAGGTACTGTGGGTTGCAGAGGGCAACCTAGGGGTAGGCCAAGGCAGCAGGTCCAAACCCAACTTTGCCTGTGATGAGTAGGCTGATACTGCAGTCTGCCCCAGAGTGTGGCGCTAGACAATGACTGGCAGTAGCCAAATACTGAGGCAAGGTAGGGATAGAGGGTGGGGGTTCCCTGAGACAGAAGGGGAGACCCAGAGAGAAAGGGGTTACTGCTGGGGGCAGCACCCCATGTAAAAGGGCACCGGGTCCAGGGAGGGACACGGGGGCCTACGAACAGGTGGATCACCGGCCTTCAGAGGGTGCTCCAGGGCTGGACTGAGCTAAATTCGCAGAGCAACCAGCAGGAGGCGCCGCAGGGGTGAGTCGACCCGTTTACACTTGGTAATGTGGCTGGCCCTTTGGTGTCAGAAGAACATTTTGTATATGTGAGCACTGGTTTTAAATAACTTCTCCTTTTACTGGACCTAGGTGCTAATTGAGGGCCAAAGAACTGGAATGCAATAAAGGCAGCTGTGTGATTTCTTTTTTTTGCTTCTTGATAAACTGTGCTTCTGATCCCGCACACTGGTTGTGACTGTTGGTGAGTTTAACTTCAGTATTAGCCACCACTTTGGGAGTGTCTGCTCTCCCTTTTGCAGTTTGCCCTCACCATGGCATTTTCAGTGAGGGCTACCCCAGGCACACAGAGGCACAGATTCCTTGCCCAAGGATGTCACTGTGGATAAGATGAAACATTTCTCTGGGTAACAAGAAGATCCAGAATTATAAAGAGAGGCTATCTAGCAGTAACTTCTTCAAGAGTTGCACTTGTGGGATATGGCACCCCTAATGTCGAGCTACAGAAATTCATTAAAAAGCTTTGTCCATCAGGGAGTGCATGAGTGTTCTTGCGTGAAGATGATGTCGTCACCCTACTCCGTATCAGGGAGCAGACCTCTCCAATGGCTCTAGTTCCTTCTCCTTAGACCACAGAGTCCTGATGTTGTATAGAACTCTGAGGTAGAGGGGCAGCTGGGTAGGTATTGTGAAAGCACAGAGGTGACTTCAAAGGCCTCTGTGCATTCCCATTTATGGAAGATTGGCAAGCAGTGCTCCATCAGGAGGAAGGCAGGTGAGGAGTTCTAGTTAAATACAGACTGCAGCACCACTCTCACAAACTGGATGTGCAAAGATAAAGGTGTGCATGGAACTCCAAGTTGCTGCTTTACAAATCTCCCACAGGGGAATCTGCCTAAGGCGTGCTACTGAAGCCACTGCTGTGGCTCTGGTGAGGTGTGTCTTCAAGCCAATTGGTACTGGCTTTCTGGCTAAAGTGTAACAATGCCCTATACAGCTCTTAATCCACTGAGAGAGTTTATTAATAGGTTCCCCCTTTAAATCTCTCCCCATTAGCAATGACCAAACCCATGAGAAAACCACCAAACCCATGAGAAAATAAAAGAGCATCTTTGCAAGCTAGCTGGCTAACCTAGTGAGAAGGGCTTTAAACTAGGTTCATCGGGGGAAGGAGACCAAAGCCCTGAGGTAAGTGGGGAAATGGGATACTGGGAGGAAACACGAGCAGGAGAGTGCAACAGGGGAGGACTCCTGTCTCAGGCTGAGAAAGCGGGACAAATAAGCGAGTTATCTTAAGTGCCTATACACAAATGCAAGAAGCCTGGAAAACAAGCAGGGAGAACTGGAAGTCCTAGCACAGTCAAGGAACTATGATGTGATTGGAATAACAGAGATTTGGTGGGATAACTCACATGACTGGAGTACTGTCATGGATGGATATAAACTGTTCAGGAAGGAGAGGCAGGGCAGAAAAGGTGGGGGAGTTGCATTGTATGTAAGAGGGAGTATGACTGCTTAGAACTCCAGTATGAAACTGCAGAAAAACCTGAGAGTCTCTGGATTAAGTTTAGAAGTCATAGGCCTGGTCTACACTAGGACTTTAAATCGAATTTAGCAGCGTTAATTCGAATTAACCGCTCAACTGTCCACACCAGGAAGCCGTTTAATTCGACCTAGAGGGCCCTTTAGTTCGAATTCGGTACTCCACCCCAACGAGGGGAGTAGCGCTAAATTCGACATGGCTATCTCGAATTAGGCTAGGTGTGGATGCAAATCGAACTTAGTAGCTCCGGGAGCTATCCCACAGTGCACCACTCTGACGCTCTGGACAGCAGTCCAAGCTTGGATTCTCTGACCAGCCACACAGGAAACGACCTGGGAAAATTTGAATTCCTTTTCCTGTCTGGGCACTTTGAATCTGATGTCCTGGTTGGACATCGGAGCGAGCTCAGCAGCACCTGCAACGATGCAGAGCTCTCCAGCAGAGGAGTCCATGCAATCCCAGAATAGAAAGAGGTCCCCAGCATGGACAGACCGGGAAGTCCTGGATCTGATCGCTGTGTGGGGCGATGAGTCTGTGCTTTCGGAGCTGCGCTCCAAAAAACGGAATGCAAAGACCTACGAGAAGGTCTCCAAAGCCATGGCACTCAGAGGATACAGCCGGGATACAACGCAGTGCCGCGTGAAAATCAAGGACCTGAGACAAGGCTACCAAAAAGTCAGAGCGGCAAACAGATGCTCCGGAGCCCAGCCCTAGACATGCCGCTTCTACGAGGCACTGCATGCCATTCTAGGTGGATCTGCCACCACTGCCCCACCAGTGACCGTGGACTCTGAGGATAGCATAGTGTCGACTGGCAGTTCCTCGGCGATGTTCGCCGATGGGGAAGATGAGGAAGGGTTTGTGGAGGACGACGCAAGCAACAGCGCTTACAATACCGCTTTCCCCGACAGCCAGGATCTCTTCATCACCCTCACAGAGATCCCCTACCAACCCTCCCCGGCCGTTAACACGGACTCAGAATCAGGGGAAGGATCAGTTGGTAAGTGCTATAAACATGGAAACATTTATTTCTTAAAAAACAGGAATAAAAACTATATAAAAACTATATAAAAAGTTTTCCATATAAAACTATATAAAAAGAAGGTCCACACATATAGGGATGGAACAGAAATCCTCTTGGGACACTTCCATGAAGCTCTCGTAGAGGTGCTCGAAAAGCCTCCGCAGGAGGTTCCTGGGGAGAGGTGCCTTATTTGGTGCTCCGTGGAAGCACACTCTTCCGCGCCAGGCCATCCTAACGTACAGCGGAATCATTGCCTCGACCAGCATGGCAGCATACGGTCCTGGTCTGTGCAGGGATTCTCGCAGCATCCTCTCTCTCTCTCTCCAAGTGACCCGCCTCAGGGTAATGTCGTTCGGCAACTGCTGCATCTAATTAGGGCAATTAGTGTACTGTTACTATTGTGAATGCTTGACTTTTACTTTGCATAGCAATGACCTTCATTTAACAGCCACGTGTTGGAGGCCGCAGAGGAAAAGCATACAGTGATCTTTCCCGGGCACAGCCGCGAGGGGCTGGAACAGGGTCAGACTTTATGCTTTCCAGATTGCCTTCAGCGGGAGGGCACAGCTATCCATTAACTGTTAAGCAGCCTGTAGTGTAGGGCTTACCAGGCCTGGCTGATAAACGGATTCAGCTGTACCGCCCCGCTTGTCCGATCTCCGGTGCAAGACCGCAGCCACTGAAAGCGTATTCCGAAATCTCGAACTTGTCCTGAGAGCTTGTGAGACTAGGTGCCCTGTATGGTCTTGTTCACAGAAACTGAGTAGACTGTGTTCAGTGTTCGCAAACATGTATCTTTTCAAGGAAATCACTTCCTTTTTCCCATCACACAGCCGCGGCTCTTTCACGAACTGCACCGGCATCCCCCTCACAGAGGCTGGCGCAGATTAGGCGGCGAAAGAAAAAGACTAGGGACGACATGTTCTCGGAACTGATGGCCTGCTCCAGAGCCGAGGTGGCCGAGCAGAGACAGTGGAGGGAGACCCTATGTCAGCACCAGCGCTCACACATCGAACGGGAGGACAGGTGGCGGCAGGAAGACCAGCAGGCGACTCAAACGCTGCTTGGGCTAATGAGGGAGCAAACGGATATGCTCCGGCGCCTTGTAGATGTTCTGCAGGACCGCAGGCAGGAGGAGAGAGCCCCCCTGCACTGTATCTGCAACCGCCATCCCCCGCCACAAAGTCCTGTCCCCCCCTCACCCAAAATAACAAGAAGGAGGGGCGCTAGGGGCCGTGAAAACTGTCACTGCACCCCAGCAGAGCGCTCATGTACCACACAGCTCTCATGCCATAAATTTTGAGAAGTGCTTCCCTTCCTGGATCACCCAGTCCCAAATCCAAGTTTCATCCCCCCACTGTGTAGTTGAGTATTAAAAGTAGTTTGTTGTTATTCACTGTTTCCATCACGTTTTTCTTGTCAGAAGACTTTGTGTGAAGGGGGGAGGGGTTTAATTGCATAGGACAGCCTCCATTACCAGGGTACAGACTTGGGGGCAGGATCAACAGCAGGACACACACAGACTGCAGTCACTAGGCACCAGGGTCAGTCTGGGAGGTGTATGCTGCCCCGGGTCAGTCTGTGAGGTGTATGCTGCCCCAGGGTCCTAGCGCCTGCCATCCACAAATGGCAAGGCAGGCTGCCCTTACCATGCCCTTCCACCCTAGCCACGAGCCTCTCCGATGCCCTGAGCCCCAGCAAGAGCCCTCATCCACGGACACATACTCACCCTTCCCACACACCCCTCACCCCTTCCTACGCCCCAACCCCCAGCCCAGAGCCTGCATCCAAACTCCGTCCCAAAGACGGCACCCCTCACCCCTTCCTGCAAACCCACCCCTTCCTGCACACCCACCCGCAACCGTCCTCCCCCCAGAGACCGCTGTAGGAGCAGGAGCCTGTCATTCCTCTAGTGTAGAAGCGGTCTGTACATCAGTGCACACCGTACCCACCACAGTCTGCGTCCATGTTTCAACCCTAGAACAGGAATTCATAATTAAAGAAAACTTTGTTAATAATCAGTGTTCCATTAAATTTATTTTAAAACGTGTGTTGGAAGGGGGGAAACCTGGAGAACGGGGTATGTAACCGCAGATCGAAGTCAACAGTCACTGAAACAGGCTCAGGTTCAGCTTCTCTGTAAATCAAGTGGACAGTCATAGGTTACCCTGCTCTCCGAGGAACCTAGCTTTCAAAGCCTCCCGGATGCACAGCGCTTCCCGCTGTGATCTTCTATCGGCACGGCTGTCTGGCTGAGCGAAATCAGCAGCCAGGCGATTTGCCTCAACCTCCCATCCCGCCATAAAGGTCTCCCCCTTGCTCTCACAGAGATTGTGGAGCACACAGCAAGCAGCAATAACAACAGGGATATTTTTTTCGCTGAGGTCCGAGCGAGTGAGTAAGCTCCGCCATCTCCCCTTGAGACGTCCGTAAGCACACTCCACCACCATTCTGCACTTGCTCAGCCGGTAGTTGAAGAGTTCCTTCTCACTGTCCAAGGCGCCTGTATAGGGCTTCATGAGCCAGGGCATTAGCGGGTAGGCTGGGTCCCCGAGGATCACTGTAGGCATCTGCACATCCCCAACCGTTATTTTGTGGTCCGGGAAGAAACTACCTGCCTGGAGGCGTTTAAACAGACCAGAGTTTCTGAACACACGCGCGTCATGAACCTTGCCCGGCCACCCGACGTAGATGTTGGTAAAACGTACCCTATGGTCCACCAGTGCTTGCAGCACCATAGAAAAGTAGCCCTTTCGGTTAATGTACTGAGTGGCCTGGTCCCAGGATAGGGATGCGAGTCCCATCTATAGCCCCACCGCAGTTTGGGAATCCCATCATGGCGAAGCCATCTCTGACGACCTGGATGTTTCCTAGAGTCACTACCTTTGAGAGCAGTTGCTCAACGATTGCGTGGGCTACTTGAATCACAGCAAGCCCCACGGTAGATTTGCCCACGCCAAAGTGGTTCGCTACTGACTGGTAGCTGTCTGGCGTTGCAAGTTTCCAGAGAGCTATGGCCACTCGCTTCTGCACAGTCAGGGCTGCTCGCATCTGGGTGTCCTGGCGCTTCAGGGCAGGGGACAGCAAGTCACAGAGTTCAAGGAAAGTGCCCTTATGCATCCTGAAGTTTCGCAGCCACTGTGATTCATCCCAGACCTGCAGCACTATGCAGTCCCACCAGTCCGTGCTTGTATCCCGGGCCCAGAATCGCCATTCCACACCATGAACTTGACCCATTGCCACCATGATCTCCACTGCGCTGCGTACCCTGCTTTGTGAGAGGTCTGCGCCACTCTGTGACTTCCTGTCCTCACAGCGCTGACGGAGCCTCCTCGCCCGATTTCTCAGCAGCTGACTGTGGAAGAGGTGGACGATAAGGTGCGAGGAGTTGACAACGGCCATAAGTGCAGCAATGATCGCAGCGGGCTCCATGCTCGCGGTACTGTGGCGTCCGCGCTGTAACCGACCAGAGAAGGGCGCAAACAGATTTCCCGCCGGCGCTTTCAGGGAGGGAGGGCGTGATTGACGGTTCAATGACGACAGTTACCCAAAACCACCCTCGACACATTTTTTCCCCCAGCAGGCATTGGGGGCTCTACCCAGCATTCCAATGGGCAGCGGGGACTGCGGGAACTGTGGGATAGCTTCCCACAGTGCACCGCTTCCAAAGTCGACGCTGGCCCCGTTACTGTGGACTCAGACAGTCGAATTAGTGTATTTAGTGTGGATACACAAATTCGACTTCATAAGGTCGATTCCACAAATTCGAGTTAAGTAGATTCGAAATAGTCTTGTAGTGTAGACGTACCCTAAGCAACAAGGGTGATGTCGTGGTGGGAGTCTACTATAGACCATCAGACGAGGGGGATGAGGTGGACGAGGCTTTCTTCCGGCAACTAGCAGAAGTTACTAGATCGCAGGCCCTGGTTCTCATGGGAGACTTTAATCACCCTGATGTCTGCTGGGAGAGCAATACAGCAGTGCACAGACAATCCAGGAAGTTTTTGGGAAGTGTAGGGGACAATTTCCCGGTGCAAGTGCTGGAGGAACCAACTAGGGGCAGAGCTCTTCTTGACCTGCTACTCACAAACAGGGAAGAATTAGTAGGGGAAGCAAAAGTGGATGGGAACCTGGGAGGCAGTGACCATGAGATGGTCGAGTTCAGGATCCTGACACAAGGAAGAAAGGAGAGCAGCAGAATACGGACCCTGGACTTCAGAAAAGCAGACTTTGACTCTCTCAGGGAACTGATGGGCAGGATCCCTTGGAAGAATAACATGAGGGGGAAAGGAGTCCAGGAGAGCTGGCTGTATTTTAAAGAATCCTTATTGAGGTTGCAGGAAAAAAACATCCCAATGTGTAGAAAGAATAGTAAATACGGCAGGAGACCAGCTTGGCTTAATAGTGAAATCCTTGCTGATCTTAAACGCAAAAAAGAAGCTTATACTAAGTGGAAGATTGGACAAATGACCAGGGAGTATAAAAATATTGCTCAGGCATGCGGGAGTAAAATCAGGAAGGCCAAATCACACTTGGAGTTGCAGCTAGCAAGAGATGTTAAGAGTAACAAAAAGGGTTTCTTCAGGTATGTTAGCAACAAGAAGAAAGTCAAGGAAAGTGTGGGCCCCTTACTGAATGAGAGAGGCAACCTAGTGACAGAAGATGTGGAAAAAACTAATGTACTCAATGATTTTTTTGCCTCTGTCTTCACAAACAAGGTCAGCTCCCAGACTGCTGCACTGGGCAGCACAGTAGGGGGAGGAGGTGACCAGTCCTCTGTGGAGAAATAAGTGGTTCGGGACTATTTAGAAAAACTGGACGAGCACAAGTCCATGGGGCCGGATGCGCTGCATCCGAGGGTGCTAAAGGAGTTGGTGGATGTGACTGCAGAGCCATTGGCCATTATCTTTGAAAACTCATAGCGATCGAGGGAGGACCTAGATGACTGGAAAAAGACTAATGTAGCGCCCATCTTTAAAAAAGGGAAGAAGGAAGATCCGGGGAACTACAGGCCAGTCAGCCTTACCTCAGTCCCTGGAAAAATCATGGAGCAGGTCCTCAAGGAATCAATTCTGAAGCACTTAGAGGAGAGGAAAGTGATCAGGAACAGTCAGCATGGATTCACCAAGGGAAAGTCATGCCTGACTAACCTAATTGCCTTCTATGAGAAGATAACTGGGTCTGTGGATGTGGGGAAAGCAGTGGATGTGTTATTCCTTGACTTTAGCAAAGCTTCTGATATGGTCTCCCACAGTATTCTTGCCAGCAAGTTAAAGAAGTATGGGCTGGATGATTGGACTATAAGGTGGATAGAAAGCTGGCTAGATCATTGGGCTCAAGGGGTAGTAATCAACGGCTCCATGTCTAGTTGGCAGCCAATTTCAAGCGGAGTGCCCCAAGGGTCGGTCCTGGGGCCGGTTTCGTTCAGTATCTTCATTAATGATCTGGAGCATGGCGTGGACTGCACTCTCAGCAAGTTTGAAGATGACACTAAACTGGGAAGAGTGGTAGATACACTGGAGGGTAGGGACAGGATACAGAGGGACCTAGAGAAATTGGAGGATTGGGCCAAAAGAAACCTGATGAGGTTCAACGAGGACAAGTGCAGAGTCCTGCACTTAGGACGGAAGAATCCCATTCACTGTTACAGACTAGGGACTGAATGGCTAAGCAGCAGTTCTGCAGAAAAGGGCCTAGGGGTTACAGTGGATGAGAAGCTGGATATGAGTCAACAGTGTGCCCTTGTTGTCAAGAAGGCTAATGCCATTTTGGGCTGTATAAATCGGGTGTGACAGACCCAGACCAGTGGGGTACAGGAGTCTGGTAGAGGGCAAATATACTGGTCACTGGATGAGTAGTTTTCTGTTCCCTGAGTGACCAGAGCAGGGGCTGCACTAGAGTAATCAGGAACCTGCTAGAACCAATTAAGACAGACAGGCTGATTAGATCACCTGCAGCCAATCAAGGCAGGCTAATCAGGGCACCTGGGTTTAAAAAGGAGCTCTCTCCAGTCAGGCAAGGAGGAGCCAGAGGAGAGGAAGTGCGTGTGAGGAGCTGGAAGCAAGAGGCGCAAGGAGCTGAGAGTGAGAGGGTGTGCTGCTAGAGGACTAAGGAATACAAGCGTTATCAGACACCAGGAGGAAGGTCCTGTGGTGAGGATAAAGAAGGTGTTTGCAGGAGGCCATGGGGAAGTAGCCCAGGGAGTTGTAGTTGTCATGCAGCTGTTACAAGAGGCACTATAGACAGCTGCAATCCACAGGGCCCTGGGCTGGAACCCAGAGTAGAGGGCGGGCCCAGGTTCCCCCCAAACCTCGCAACTCCTGATCAGACACAGGAGGAGTTGACACAGACTGTGAGGAAGATCACTGAGGTGAGCAAATCTGCCAATAAGCGCAGGACCCACCAAGGCAGAGGAGGAACTTTGTCACAACTGGTGTCAAGAGTGGGATTTGGTGTGCACAGCGTGGCAGAAGAAGGGTGATTTAAAAAAAAAAAATAAGAGTTTATTTTTATTTTTTACCACAATGGATGATGTAGTGCGGGCACTGATACAAGCCATGGCAGCCCAGCAGGAGGCTACCCGTGTCCAGGCAGCCGCCCAACAAGAAGCAGTGCAGCTGCAGCAAGAGACTAATCACCTGCTGATGGACCATGCTGCTCAAGACCGAGCTATTCTGCGGGAACTGGTAAACCAGGTAAAGACCCTTACAGAGCTGAACTGCGGCCATGATGGGATGTGGCTCATACGGGCCAGCCATTGGCTGCAGAAAATGACACGGGAGGATGATGTAGAGGCATACCTTCTGGCCTTTGAGAGGACAGCCCTATGAGAGGCCTGGCCTGGAGATCAGTGGTCTGGCATCCTTGCCCCATTTCTGTGTGGGCAGGCCCAGAAGGCCTACCATGATCTGCCTGAAGAGGCTGCAGCAGACTACCCCCAGCTGAAAGCAGAGATCCTGGCCAGATCTGGGGTAACGACCGCAGTGCGGGCCCAACAGTATCACAAGTGAAGGTACCAGGAAAACAAAACCTTGC
Source organism: Mauremys reevesii (assembly GCF_016161935.1). Taxonomy (NCBI): domain Eukaryota; kingdom Metazoa; phylum Chordata; order Testudines; family Geoemydidae; genus Mauremys; species Mauremys reevesii. The sequence continues at coordinate 74,025,778 of NC_052629.1, forward strand.
GGTCCCAATTGTATGACCTCATCCATCTCGCAAGAAAGTGGTTGCGAACGGAGTCCCAAGGAGATACTAGAGGTTCTGGTCATCGACCAATACATGAGGGGACTACCGCCAGACCTTCGTGCCTGGGTAAGCCAGAACGAACCCTCCACCTATGATGAGGTTGTTGCACTGGTAGAGAGGCAAAGGACGGCGAGGGAGCTGACCCGACCAGTTAAGGAAGAGGCACCCCGGGTTAAACTAGCAGCACCAAGCCCTAGAGCCCAGGTGACTGGGCCACCAGGAGGGCCCAGGTGGAAAAAGAGAGGGGCTGAAGGCCCACCAGAGGCCACAAAGAGTCAGAGCACGGAGGGAGAAGAGGATCGTGATGTTAGATTGCTCAAACCAAGAGACCGGGGAATGCCTAGGGCTCCATACAGATGTTATGCCTGCGGAGAGTGGGGACGTATAGCTGCACAGTGTCCCAATGCTGAGGAGGCGATGCAGTGTAACCTGGGGAACTGGGCAGACCCATGCTCCCTAATCCACCTTGTGGGGGTCTCACTAACCCCACATATGTACACCAGACCAGTAAAGCTAAATGGGGTAGAGACCACGGCACTGGTTGATTCGGGGAGTGCTATCACACTTGTCTTGGGGAAGCTCGTCAAGTGTAGTCAGCTGCTGCAGGCTAAGCGTACAGGGATAACATGTGTCCATGGGATAGTTGGTTATTACCCCACCATCCCAGTAAAACTCGAGATTCAGGGGAACACTACTGAGGTAGCAGCAGGTGTAGTCCCTAAACTCTCATACCCGGTGCTCATAGGGAGGGACTTCCCAGGGTTTGGAAACTTACTCCCAGTAGGAGGATTGGAGGAAAAGGGGAACCCTGAAGTTAGTGAGGCATCCACAGTAGACTGTCAACACCCAGACTTCTCTGAAATATCCCCAGATTTATTTTCCATTCCCAGACAGGGTAGAAAGTCAAAAAGGGAAAGGAGGGCAGCTAAGGCCTCGGGAACCCGTATATGACTCAAAGCCAGAGGGTCGCTCTTGTAGGTAGGCGGACCCGAGCAGCTAAAAAGGAGGCCACCCAGGAGGAGGAAGCACCCGAGTATGACCCCCACCCTAACACTTCTGTACCAGTAGAGGCAACAGAGACTGGGCCCCTAGATCTTGGGCAGATTAGCCCCAGGAGAGGAAATTTTGGACCGGACCAGGCTGAAGACCCAAGGAACAACAACATTAAGAAGGAGGTGACTGAAATAGATGGGGTCCCCGTGGAAGGGAAAACCCAGGGACCAGGACCCTACTTCATAATGAAGAAGAATCTCTTATACCGGGTTGCACCAGTACAGGGGCAGAAGGTACAGCAGATTCTAGTACCTCAAAAACCACCAGAACGCTGTATTAAGTCTTGCTCAGTCATCTTTTTGGGGGGCATTTGGGGGTAGAGAAGACCCTGGCACGAGTCCTACGACGGTTCTTCTCGCCCGGAGTACATGAAGAAGTGCGGAGGTACTGTGCGTCCTGCCTGGAGTGTCAGCTGCACAGTCCCCGTCCCCACCTGAGGGCACCTTTAGTACCCCTTCCCATTATAGAAGTCCCCTTTGAGCGAATAGCCATGGACCTAGTGGGACCCCTGGAGAAGACAGCTCGGGGCCACCAATATATACTTGTTGTTTTGGACTATGCTACTCGCTACCCAGAAGCCATCCCCCTGCGGAACACAGCCTCTAAAACAATAGCCAAAGAGCTGGTGGGGATCTTTGCCTGAGTAAGGCTACCAAAGGAGATATTAACAGACCAAGGAACACCATTTATGTCAAAGCTAATGAAGGACCTCTGTACGCTGCTCCATATACATACACTGAGAACTTCAGTCTACCATCCGCAGACTGATGGGTTGGTAGAAAGGTTTAACCGAACCCTCAAGGCTATGATACGGAAGGTGGTAAGTCGGGACGGGAAGGATTGGGACACCCTACTACCCTATCTTATGTTCACTATCCGGGAGGTACCTCAGGCCTCAACTGGGTTTTCCCCCTTCGAGTTATTATACGGGCGTCATCCCCATGGCATACTAGATATCGCCAAAGAGATCTGGGAAGAGGAACCCAATGAGGGGAGAAATATAATAGAACATGTAATACAGATGCGAGACCTGATAGCCCGGGTCACCCCTATTGTACAGGAACATTTGGAAAAGGCACAGGAGGCCCACAGAACCCATTACAATCGCCAGGCAAAAGTCTGACAGTTCCAACCAGGGGATCGGGTGATGGTGTTGGTACCCACGGAAGAAAGCAAGCTTCTGGCCCAATGGCAGGGACCCTATGAGGTGGCTGAACCCGTGGGGGAAGTAACCTACAAGGTGTGGCAGCCAGGACGCCGAAAACAAGAACAGATTTATCACATCAACCTTCTGAAACCCTGGCATGCACAAGAGGTGTGCATAACTATCCAAAAAGACCTAACCCAGGAAAACAAGCCTTCCAAACAGGTGAGAGTGTCTCCCAATTTAACACCAGACCAGAAGAATGAGGTGTCTGAGATGATCTTCCGGAACCAAGATGTGTTCTCGACAAAACCGGGTCGAACAACCGAGACATATCACCACATCGTCACGAACCCTGGGGCTAGAATAACAATGAGGCCCTATCGGGTGCCAGCGGCCAAAAGGGAGGAAATAAAAGCAGAAGTAAAAAAAATGCTGGAGTTGGGGATCATCGAAGAATCCCACAGTCAGTGGTCCAGCTCAATTGTGCTGGTGCCCAAACCTGATGGTACCACAAGGTTTTGCAACGACTTCCGGCAACTAAACGAAGTATCCCAGTTTGACGCGTACCCCATACCTCACATAGATGAGCTAGTGGACCGTCTAGGTAATGCCCGGTATTTGACTACTCTAGACTTAACAAAGAGGTACTGGCAGATTCCCCTTGCGGAAGACGCAAAGGAAAAGACTGCGTTCTCTACACCAGAGGGTCTTTTTCAATATACTGTCCTCCCTTTTGGACTACATGGGGCCCCAGCTACTTTCCAGCGCCTCATGGACAAGCTATTACACCCGCATAAGAGTTATGCTGCTGCCTACTTGGATGATGTGGTCATTCATACCCCAGACTGGGAAACCCACCTAGAGAAGGTGGAGGCAGTCCTTGATACCTTCAGGCGAGCTGGCCTTATAGAAAACCCTGCCAAGTGCACTGTAGGGTTTACAGAGGCCAAATATCTTGGGCCTGGTCTACACTAGGCGTTTAAATCGGTTTTAGGAGCGTAAAACCGATTTAACGCCACAACCGTCCACATTAGGAGGCACCTTATATCGATTTTAATGGCTCTTTAAATCGGTTTCTGTACTCCTGCCCGACGAGAGGAGTAGCGCTAATATCGGTATTAACATATCGGAATAGGGTTAGTGTGGCCGCAATCGACGGTATTGGCCTCCGGGAGCTATCCCACAGTGCACCACTGACCGCTCTGGACAGCATTCTCAACTCGGATGCACTGGCCAGGTAGACAGGAAAAGCCCCGCGAACTTTTGAAATTCATTTCCTGCTTCGACAGCGTGGAGAGCTCATCATCACAGGTGGCCACGCACAGCTCATCAGCACAGTTAACAATGCTGTCTCCTGAGAATCGAAAAAGAGCCCCAGCATGGACCGCTCAGGAGGTAATGGATCTGATCGCTATATGGGGAGATGATTCAGTGCTAACAGAACTGCGTTCCAAAAGACGAAATGAAAAAGTATTTGAAAGAATTTCTAAGGCGATGACGGATAAAGGCCACAGCAGGGACTCCGTGCAGTGCAGAGTGAAAGTTAAGGAGCTCAGACAAGCCTACCAGAAAACCAAAGAAGCAAACGGAAGGTCCGGGCAGGTCGAAAAACATGCCGCTTCTATGCTGAGCTGCACGCAATTTTAGGGGGCTGCGCCACAAGTACCCCACCCCTGACCGTGGATTCCGAGGTGGGGGTTGTAATCTCTGCCATGTCTGAGGATTATGCAGACGGGGAAGATGAAGAGGAAGAAGAAGAGGAAGACCTCGCAGAGAGCACACAGCACTCCGTGACCCCCAGCAGCCAGGAGCTGTTATCACCCTGACGGAATTACCCTGCTCCCAGCCCTCACAAGCAACTATTCCAGAGAATGACGCCCTGGAAGGGAGCTCTGGTGAGTGTACCTTTGCAAATAGCAAACAGTGTTTTTTAAGCAAGCCTTTTTTAATGATTGATTTGCCCAGAGGACTTGGGATGCATTCGCAGACAGTATAGTTACTTAGAAAAGTTTGTTAACATGTCCGGGGATTGAGAGGAAATCCTCCAGGGACATCTCGATGAAGCGCTCCTGTAGGTACTCCAGAAGCCTTTGCAGAAGGTTTCTGGGCAAGGCATCCTTGTTCCGCCCACCATGGTAGGACACTTTACCATGCCATGCATGTAGCAAGTAATCAGGTATCATTGCGTGGCAAAGCATCGCAGCGTATGGTCCCGGGACTGCTGGCATTCAAGAAGCATCCGCTCTTTATCTTGTTCTGTTATCCTCAGCAAAGTGATATCGTTCAGGATAACCTGGTTAAAAATCAGGAATTTAAGTAAGGGGGGTGGCCATTTTTCTACTGGTTTCGTGGAATGCAGCAGCTTAAAAAAGACACTTTCCTGCACGTAGCGGCGGGGAGGGGAGGAGTGAAATGCCGATGATCTTTTCTGTTTGGTCACCGGTGGGTGGGGAGGGGAAGGTTGTTGATTAGCAGGGAGCTAGCGTGGTATTAGCCATGCGTTGGGGGAGGGTAAATCACTGAGACAGTGGCTTACCATGGCCGCATGCAAGCTGAATTCTGATGCCTGGACCTGATGTGTCTGTGAGATCTGTAAACCCAGAGCTGCAAGCGGTCACTATTAAGATGAAAAATGCGACCTTGTAGGGAAATCACATGTGCTAGGTGAATAGTGATGTTCACTGTGAAACAGTATAACCATTGTTCTGTAAAATGTATCTTTCTAAATATTTATCTCCCTCATGCAGCTGCAAATTTTTCAACCATCCCTCCTCCATCCCAAAGGCTAGCACAGATAAGGCGGAGGAAAAAGAAGACGCGAGATGAGATGTTCTCGGATATTATGGAATTTACACGCAATGAAAGAGCTCATCTGAATGAATGGAAGGACGTGGTTTCAAATTACAGGAAAGAGGCCAGTGAATGTGAGGACAGGAGGGACAACCGAGATGAGAGGTGGCAACAGGAAGACCGGCAGGAAAATCAGCGGTGGCGGCAGGAAGATCAGCGGTGGCGGGATGCAACTCTGGGGCTGCTGCGTGATCAAACTGACATGCTCGCGCCTTGTGGAGCTTCAGGAACGGCAGCAGGATCACAGAGTGCCGCTGCAGCCCCTGTATAACCACCCTCCCCTCACCATGTTCCTTAGCCTCCTCACCCAGACGTGTAAGAACGCGTGGGGAGGCCTGCACCCGCCCACTCCACCCCTGTGGACAGCCCAACCAGAAGGATGCCGTTACTCTGAATTTTTTTAATGGCCTTCTCCATCCCTCCTTTCCTCCTCCCAAAGCACACCCTTACTTCTCTCCCTCTTTTATAATGAATCAATAAAGAATTCATGCTTTTAAATAAGTGACTTTATTTGCATAAGTAAGCTGTACTCGAAGGGGAGGGGAGTTGCTTACAGGGACTGAGTCAATCAAGGGGGGGTGAGTGTTCATCAACAAACACAGCAGTCACACTGTACCCTGGCCATTGATGAAGCTCGTTTTCAAAGCTTCTCTGATGCGCACCGCTTCCTGGTGTGCTCTTCTAATCTCCCTGGTGTCTGGCTGCGCGTAATCAGCGGCCAGGTGATTTGCCTCAGCCTCCCACCCCGCCATAAAGGTCTCCCCTTACTCTCACAGAGATTATGGAGAATACAGCAAGCAGCAATAACATAGGGGACATTGGTTTGGCTGAGGTCTGAGCGAGTCAGTAATGTGCGCCAGCGAGCCTTTAAACGGCCAAATGCACATTCCACCACCATTCTGCACTTGCTCAGCCTGTAATTGAACAGATCCTGACCACTGTCCAGGCTGCCTGTGTATGGCTTCATGAGCCATGGCATCAAGGGGTAGGCTGGGTCCCCCAGGATAACGACAGGCATTTCAACATCCCCAACTGTTATTTTCTGGTCTGGGAAGTAAGTCCCTTGCTGCAGCCGTTTAAACAGAGTAGTGCTTCTGAAGACGCGAGGCCATGAACCCTCCCTGGCCATCCCACGTGGATGTTTGTGAAACGTCCCTTGTGATCCACCAGTGCTTGCAGCACCATTGAAAAGTACCCCTTCCGGTTTACGTACTGGGTGCCCTGGTGCTGCGGTGCCAAGATAGGGATATGGGTTCCATCTATCGCCCCCCCACAGTTAGGGAATCCCATTGCAGCAAAGCCATCCACTATGGCCTGCACGTTTCCCAGAGTCACAACCTTTCGTAGCAGCAGCTTAGTGATTGCTTTGGCTACTTGCATCACAGCAGCCCCCACAGTAGATTTTCCAACTCCAAATTGATTCCCGACTGACCGGTAGCTGTCTGGCGTTGCAAGCTTCCACAGGGCTATCGCCACTCGCTTCTCTACTGTGAGGGCTGCTCTCATCTTGGTATTATGGCGTTTCAGGGCAGGGGCAAGCAAGTCACAAAGTTCCATGAAAGTGCCCTTATGCACGCGAAAGTTTCGCAGTCACTGGGAATCGTCCCACACCTGCAACACAATGCGGTCCCACCAGTCAGTGCTTGTTTCCCGGGCCCAAAATCAGCGTTCAATGGATAGAATCTGCCCCATTACCATCAGGATCTCCAAAGCGCAGGGGCCCGCGGTTTGAGAGAATCTGTGTCCACGTCCTCATCACTGTCATCGCCGCGCTGCCGTATCCGCCTCTTACTCGCCTCGGTTCGAAGGTCCTGGTTCAGCATATACTGCACGAGAGTGCGCGAGGTGTTTAAAACATCCACGATTGCGGTATGGAGCTGAGCAGGGTCCATGCTTGCTGTGCTATGGCGTCTGCACGGTTCACCAAGCAAAGCAAAAAAGGCGCGAAACGGTTGTCTGCCGCTGTCAGGGAGGGAGGGAGGGGTGAGGCTGTACCCAGAACCACCCGCGACAATGATTTTTGCCCCATCAGGCACTGGGATCTCAACCCGGAAATGCCAAGGGGCGGGGGAGGCTGCGGGAACTATGGGATAGCTACGGGATAGCTACCCACAGTGCAACGCTCCAGAAATCGACGCTAGCCTCGGACCATGGACGCACACCACCGATTTAATGTGTTTAGTGTGGCCGCGCGCACTCGATTTTATAAAATCTGTTTTACAAAACCGGTTTATGCAAATTCGGAATAGTCCCGTAGTGTAGACGTACCCTTGGCTACATTGTGGGAAAAGGTCTAGTAAAACCCCAAGTGAACAAGTTGGAGACCATCCAAAATTGGCCCCGACCACGTCGCAAGAAACAAGTCCGGGCATTCCTAGGTGTAGTGGGGTATTACCGACGATTTATCCCCCACTTTGCCACAAGGGCAAGCCCCCTGACAGACCTAGTGAAAGCCCGTGGACCTGATCTGGTGAGATGGTCTGACGCAGCAGAGGAAGCATTCACAGACCTACGGACTGCCCTCTGCAGTAACCCCATACTGATAGCCCCTGATTTCACCAAGGAATTTATCCTGCAGACAGATGCATCGGAAGTAGGTTTGGGGGCCGTTCTATCACAGATGGTCGGAGAGGAGGAACACCCAATTCTCTACCTCAGTAGGAAACTCCTTCCGAGGGAACAAAAATATGCAGTGGTGGAGAGAGAGTGCCTCGCCGTAAAATGGGCCATGGAAGCATTGCGCTACTACTTGCTCGGGCGCAGATTCGTCCTCGTGACCGACCATGCCCCTCTTCAATGGATGCAGCAGAACAAGGAGAAGAACACAAGGGTGACCAGGTGGTTCTTATCCCTCCAACCTTTCCAGTTCCGTGTGCAACACAGAGCAGGGAGCCGTCACGGCAATGCCGATGGCTTGTCACGTGTGCACTGTCTGGCTTCCCAAGCTGCCAAACCCCTTGGTGTTCAGCAGGGGGGAGGGATAGGTGACAGACCCAGACCAGTGGGGTACAGGAGTCTGGTAGAGGGCAAATATACTGGTCACTGGATGAGTAGTTTTCTGTTCCCTGAGTGACCAGAGCAGGAGCTGCACTAGAGTAATCAGGAACCTGCTAGAACCAATTAAGACAGACAGGCTGATTAGATCACCTGTAGCCAATCAAGGCAGGCTAATCAGGGCACCTGGGTTTAAAAAGGAGCTCACTCCAGTCAGGCGAGGAGGAGCCAGAGGAGAGGAAGTGAGTGTGAGGAGCTGGGAGCAAGAGGCACAAGGAGCTGAGAGTGAGAGGGTGTGCTGCTGGAGGACTAAGGAATACAAGCGTTATCAGACACCAGGAGGAAGGTCCTGTGGTGAAGATAAAGAAGGTGTTTGGAAGAGGCCATGGGGAAGTAGCCCAGGGTGTTGTAGCTGTCATTCAGCTGTTACAAGAGGCACTATAGACAGCTGCAATCCACAGGGCCCTGGGCTGGAACCTGGAGTAGAGGGCGGGCCCGGGTTCCCCCCAAACCTCCCAACTCCTGATCAGACACAGGAGGAGTTGATCCAGACTGTGGGGAAGATCACTGAGGTGAGCAAATCTGCCAATAAGCACAGGACCCACCAAGGTAGAGGAGGAACTTTGTCACAAGGGGCATTGCCAGTAGATCAAGGGACGTGATCATTCCCCTCTATTCGGCATTGGTGAGGCCTCATCTGGAGTACTGTGTCCAGTTTTGGGCCCCACACTACAAGAAGGATGTGGAAAAACTGGAAAGAGTCCAGTGGAGGGCAACAAAAATGATTAGGGGGCTGGAGCACATGACTTATGAGGAGAGGCTGAGGGAACTGGGATTGTTTAGTCTGCAGAAGAGAAGAATGAGGGGGGATTTGATAGCTGCTTTCAACTACCTGAAAGGAGGTTCCAAAGAGGATGGATCTAGACCGTTCTCAGTGGTACCAGACGACAGAACAAGGAGTAATGTTCTCGAGTTGCAGTGGGGGAGGTTTAGGTTGGATATTAGGAAAAGCTTTTTCACTAGGAGGGTGGTGAAGCACTGGAATGGGTTACCTAGGGAGGTGGTGGAATCTCCTTCCTTAGAGGTTTTTAAGGTCAGGCTTGACAAAGCCCTGGCTGAGATTATTTAGTTGGGGATTGGTCCTGCTTTGAGCAGGTGGCTGGACTAGATGACCTCCTGAGGTCCCTTCCAACCCTGATATTCTATGATTCTATGATTATTTCTCACTTTCAGCTGACATTGTAAATAAGAAACCAGCAGCATTATCTCCCGTAAATGTAAACAAACTTGTTTTTCTTAGTGATTGGCTGAATAAGAAGTAGTCTCTGAAGTTTTACATTGTTTTGTTTTTGAGTGTAGTTATGTAACAAAAAAAAGTCTACATTTATAAGTTGCACTTTCACAATAAAGAGATTGCATTATGGTATTTGTATGAGGTGAACTGAAAAATACAATTTCTTTTGTTTATCATTTTACTGCGCAAATATATGTAATAAAAGTAATAATATAAAGGGAGCACTGTACATTTTGTATTCTGTATTGTAATTGAAATCAATATATTTGAAAATGTAGAAAACATCCAAAAATAGTTAATACATTTCAATTGGTATTCTATTTTTTAAGTGTCATTAAAACTGTGATTAATCACAATTAATTTTTTTAATTTTTTTTTTTTAATTTTGGAAAGATATAAACCGCAGGGCTTAAATAGACCTCTAACTAATGGGAATTAAGAGGAAACTTCCCCTGGAGGCAGGTTATCCAATAACCACCTACTGCAGCATTTCCTGCACCTTCCCCTGAAGCATCTTGTGCTAGCCACTGTCAGAGACCAGATACTGGGCTGTACAGACCCTGGGTCTGATCCCTGTTTTTAAGGTAGCACTGATGTGGCTACAGGTGTGCAATTCTGCTGAATCCTTGACTGCAAACTGTTTGCATAAGTATTCTGGGGGAATTTTCTCTACCTGTTTTCTTCTTTTTAACTAGACCAACAGCATTGATAGTTGGTGCTGCTTCCAGGGCTTCACAGTCGAAGATAGCGCTGGGAGGTACATAACCAGGGCTTGCTGAAAGAGCCAGAGGATAGCAAGTCAGTGAGTTCAGTTCTTCACACAAACAATAAAATATGAGCAAGCTAGACTTTCACGGGAGATGCCCCCACTGATCCTGGTCACCTCCTCCTCTACTCCTATGCTTAGTGCCTTAAGTTACCTTTGATCCCTCCATAGCATAGTATCTGGAAGGTAGAGCACCATCAAGGTTGCTCTAACTCAGGGGTCGGCAACCTTTCAGAAGCGGTGTGCCGAGTCTTCATTTATTCACTTTAATTTAAGGTTTTGCGTGCTGGTAATACATTTTAATGGTTTTTAGACGGTCTCTCTCTATAAGTCTCTATATTATATAACTATACTAGTGTTGTATCGTAAAATAAACAAGGTTTTCAAAATGTTTAAGAAGCTTCATTTAAAATTAGATTAAAATGTTGATCTTACGAAGCTGGCCCACTCAGCCCACTGCTGGTCTGGGGTTCTGTTCACCTAGACCAGCAGTGGGCTGAGCAGGGCCTGCGGCCGGGAACCCGGCTGGCAAGGGTCCGGCAGCCAGGACCCCAGACCGGCAGTGGGCTGAGCCGGGGTGGCTCCAGAGGAGAGGGGAAGGCGGGGGAGGGGCCGGCAGCTTGCTGCGCTCGACCTGGCAGCGCGGACCTTGCAGCTTGCTGCGCTGGGAGAGTGGAGCCATTTGCCCACCCCTGCATTAGGGTGTTCCTGGGCACAAGCCGTGCGCACGCCTATGCTTCTGCCCCCTGCTCCCGCGGAGGGGAGGAGGGGGAAGCGGAGGGTGGAGAAGAGTGGGCCGGGCTGGGCTTTTAATGGCACGCTGCTGCCTGCCAGGACTCCAGCAGGCAGCAGCGTGCCATTAAAAATCAGCTCACATGCCATCTTTAACATGCGTGCCATAGGTTGCTGACCCCTGCTCTAACTTATGTTCTGGCGGAAATGGCTCTCTTTCTGCTATGTGCCAAACAAGAATGACCAGGACACAGTGCTCTCTAGCCTCACCTCCTGTATGCCCCTTTACACTGGGAGGACTGATAGCTCAGTGGTTTGAACATTGGCCTGCTAAACCCAGGATTGAGAGTTCAATCCTTGAGGGGGCCATTTAGGGATTGGGGCAAAAATCTATCTGGGGATTGGTCTGGCTGTGAGCAGGGGGTTGGACCTTCTAAGGTCCCTTCCATCTATGACTGGGGGCTGGTAGGGATGCCAGCACAGAGCCATTCCAGCAACTCTAGGCCAGCCAGGGAACAAACATTCTTACTTCAGGGTATTCCCCTGGGGCCATTACTGCCCTCTTTATGTTGCTGCAGCAGTTTAAAGGGCTAGGGCTTGCTTACTACTCCCAGACCACAGTTTGTCCAAAGATTTAAAAATGGGGCTTATAAGTAGGGCCCTACCAAATTCAAGGTAATTAAAAATGCATCACGGACTGTGAAATATGGTCTCCCCCTGTGAAATCTGGTCTTTTGTGTGCTTTTACCTCTTCTATTCAGATTTCATAGGGGAGACTAGCATTTCTCAAATTGGGGGTCCTGACCCAAAAGGGAGTTGTAAGGTTATTTTGGGGGGGGGGGGGGCAGGGGAGGAGTGGTGTCACGGTTGTGACATTGCACTCCATATGATTTTATAAAAATATGCTAATGAGTGTGAATATAATATAACTGAAATATGCTTCATGCAAAAGGTCTCTTATAAGGTATCTTAACAGGTGCTCAAGGAATCAATCCTGAACCACTTAAAGGAGGGGAAAGTGATCAGGAACAGTCAGCATGGATTCACCAAGGGCAAGTCATGCCTGACTAACCTAATTGCCTTCTATGACGAGATAACCGGCTCTGTGGATGAGGGGAAAGCAGTGGATGTACTATTTCTGGATTTTAGCAAAGCTTTTGATACAGTCTCCCACAGTATTCTTGCCAGCAAGTTAAAGAAGTCTGGGCTGGATGAATGGACGGTAAGGTGGATAGAAAACTGGCTAGATGGTCGGGCTCAACGGGTAGTGATCAACGGTTCCATGTCTAGTTGGCAGCTGGTATCAAGTGGAGTGCCCCAAGGGTCGGTGCTGGGGCCGGTTTTGTTCAATATCTTCATTAACGATCTGGAGGATGGTGTGGACTGCACCCTTAGCAAGTTTGCAGATGACACTAAACTGGGAGGAGTGGTTGATATGCTGGAGGGTAGGGATAGGATACAGAGGGACCTAGACAAATTAGAGGATTGGGCCAAAAAAATATGATGAGGTTCAACAAGGACAAGTGCAGAGTCCTGCACTTAGGACGGAAGAATCCCATGCACTGCTACAGACTAGGGACCGAATGGCTGGGTAGCAGTTCTGCAGAAAAGGACCTAGGGGTTACGGTGGACGAAAAGCTGAATATGAGTCAACAGTGTGCCCTTGTTGCCAAGAAGGCTAATGGCATTTTGGGTTGTATAAGTAGGGGCATTTCCAGCAGATCGAGGGATGTGATCATTCCCCTCTATTCAACACTGGTGAGGCCTCATTTGGAGTACTGTGTCCAGTTTTGGGCCCCACACTACAAGAAGGATGTGGATAAATTGGAGAGAGTCCAGTGGAGGGCAACAAAAATGATTAGGGGGCTGGAGCACATGACTTATGAGGAGAGGCTGAGGGAACTGGGATTGTTTAGTCTGCAGAAGAGAAGAATGAGGGGGGATTTGATAGCTGCTTTCAACTACCTGAAAGGGGGTTCCAAAGAGGATGGATCTAGACTGTTCTCAGTGGTAGAAGATGACAGAACAAGGAGTAATGGTCTCAAGTTGCAGAGGGGGAGGTTTAGGTTGGATATTAGGAAAAACTTTTTCACTAGTAGGGTGGTGAAGAACTGGAATGGGTTACCTAGGGAGGTAGTGGAATCTTCTTCCTTAGAGGTTTTTAAGGTCAGGCTTGACAAAGCCCTGGCTGGGATGATTTAGTTGGGTTTGGTCCTGCTTTGAGCAGGGGGTTGGACTAGATGACCTCCTGAGGTCCCTTCCAACCCTGAGATTCTATGATTACAAAGTTTATAACCTACTGAGTGTGGTCATCCTATTTGTATAAATATATCATTCTTGTATCTGAAACTAGAAATATGAAGTATAACTCTGAGGTCCTATTGTAATTCTGCAAAGTGTGGGCTGCATGCAGAGCTGGACGGCCAGAGAGTGGTGACTGCAGACTGAGGGCCCAGTTCTGCATGCAGCAGCCTAGAATTAAGGGTGGCAATACCATACCATGCCATCCTTACTTCTGTGCTCCTGCTGGAGGGAGCTTTGCCTTCAGAGCTGGTATGGTATGGTATTGCCACCCTTACTTCTGTGCTGCTGCTGGCAGGGCGCTGTTCTGTGCAGCCTTCAGAGCTGGGTTCCTGGTCAGCAGCCGCCACTCTCCGGCTGCCGAGCTCTGAAGGCAGCACCACCACCAGCAGCAGTACCACAACTCCCACTACAATAACCTTGTAACCCACCCCAACATCTTTTTTGGGTTAGGAAAAAATTACAACACTGTGACATTTCAGATTTAAATAGCTGAAATCATGACAGTTACAATTTTTAAAATCCTATGACTGTAAAATTGACCAAAATGGACCGTGAATTTGGTAGGGTCCTACTTAGTTTGTTACAACCTGATCTACTCTGGTGAGACATTGTCTCTTCATGATACAGCTATTAACGGACTTACTGGGTGTCTGTCACCCTCTACCAGACTCTATCAACATTTGCTGATGGTTGGTGGGAACAGTGCAGGAGAAGTTCAAATGAAGACATAATTCAGAGAATAACTATACAAGGCACTTAGCCATGCAGAGTGGTCCCCTCCCAGGAGCAAATTCTCACTTGGACTCTGGATCCTGTATTCTGCACAGCTCACCTGCTAAGCACTTTCCGAGCATGTTCTGTAGCTCAGTGATGTTCTGTAATCTAGTCAAAACTTTCCCTTTCATCTCAAGGTCCTGTTGCTGACAGAAGGCATTCACAACCTATAGATACAAATCATACTCATTAGCAACAAAAGGGGCACTAATTCAGTAATTAATTTCTCCTGCCTGAGTAACATCTACTAGTCCTGAACATCTGGGTGACACCATTCACACAGGCAGTTTGTATCTCTGAATCCAGGCTGCACAGAAAAACCCATCTCTTCAGAATTCCATCAGAAAAAAACTACCAAAGCAGCAATGCCCATGTCACAGAAGCAACTACTGGACAGCCTTTTAGACATGTTTACAAAGAGGGACTGGTGGACATATTAATTAGGGGAGAGAAATTAACACAGGATGCATTTGTCTATCCCAAAGGACTGGGACAAGTGACAACCAGGAAGCCATCCACCAGGAGGGGACATGAATTGTAAACAGCGCTCCCTGTGAAGCCACTTACAGCTTGTCTTCACTACAGAATCCCTGAAATCTGAAAGAGAGTGCCTAGGGACATCGGGGGTCTGCGCCCACCAACTCCCTTCTGTCCTGGGGGGCGAGCAGGTAGGAGATGCAGGGATCTGTGCCCACCCAACTGGCCCCCCCTGCATTGGAGGGGTAGGACAGGTCCATGGGGACCTGGGCCTGCCAACTCCCCCACTGTACAGGTGGCATGTTACAAGCCTGTTAGAAGGTAATTACAATACAAAATTCTATAGCATAGTGAAGTATGAAGTGAGCACTGGAAGGCCCAGCCGCTTTCTGCAGCTCCACTCACCTCACGGAACCAATTGAGCGCATGGAACAAGAGCGAGCACAGGAATTCCCTTTCCTGCTTGGCTAAGGAGTCCAACTTCCCTTCTATCTCCAAGTCAGTCAGGTGTAGGGGACAGCCTGTAATAGAGCAGGAATAGGGTTTCTTGAACTCTGCTTGCTGGGCTCAGTTAGCATGACACCCAGCTCTGGCACTCTCACTCAATCGGCTTCCCTGCGTGTGGAGAATGCTTTATTCCCATTGCATGCACTGTACCAACCACCACAGTGAGCACTGTTGAACTCAACCTCCCACCTGAGGAACCCAAGCCCAGCCAGCCACCTCCCTCAGTCACAGAGCAGCCCACCATATCCAGGGGGGGTAACAACACCTCAATCTCTTCTGCACCAGTCCTGGGGGGGCCTTGCCAAGACTGCAGAGATTGTTGGCGGAACTAGGGCAGGGAGACTGTCTCAGACACGTAGAGCTCAATGGCTATTCCCTATACCTAGCAAGGCATCGATCTCCTCCATGCTCCCATTGTGTTGCTCCGTTGTGTAAAGCCTCAGCAATCGGAAAGAGGGAGACAGACACTCTGGAGCCACTATCCTGGGAAAAGAAGAGAGAGGTTGTTTTCTGCATTCTATTACTCACCAGGGAACCTCAAGAAAGAAAAACATTTCTTGTCCCTCTGAAGCCACTTTGCCCATTTGTAATATTCTGCCCCTGCGAGTTTGCAGGGCAGAAAAGCACCAATGTCAGTCACAATAAAATGGGGTCCCCCGGGATAAGCAGTTTAGCACTGAAAGTTGCTAGCACTTGTATATGTAGTGGAGTGTATTGTGGGAAGGGTTGAAGGTGTGAGTGTGGAGTGAAAGATTCCTTTTCAAGTTGTGAGAGGCCGAAGGGGGAGGAAGGGAG
This sequence comes from Mauremys reevesii, assembly GCF_016161935.1. Taxonomy (NCBI): domain Eukaryota; kingdom Metazoa; phylum Chordata; order Testudines; family Geoemydidae; genus Mauremys; species Mauremys reevesii. Next base: position 74,041,531 of record NC_052629.1, read on the forward strand.
AAGGGAACGGGTTAACCTGACGCTCCAGCTAGGTCCAAAGATAAGATGCTAACTCCAGCCCTAGGCCACGGCACACAACCGATTTTCAGCTGCTTGCCAAGAAAGACGGGAGCCTGGATTCCAACCCCAACCAGCCATAAAAAAGAAAAATTCAGCTGAACAGAACTGCAGGGGCTGCGAAAACTAGCAAGGGGAAAAGCAACAGTTTCCCTGTCCCTAAAGCTGGTGTGTTTTAAAAAAGCTAAGAAAGCAACAAAAGGCCGGTTTAAACTGGTACAAAAAGCACAGGGAACAAAGGTCCCTAAACAAAACGCCCCCCAAAAACCCCAAAACTTAAAACCCTCCTAAAAGCTGAAGCAAATCGGAGATCAACAGCAGACCCTGAACGGCCTGTGAACAGGACAGAACTCTCTTCCACTCTTCCCCCTCTTCTTCTAACATTACACCCAGGTTTGGTTTGGCCAGCCGTTGGTTGTGTGCGTGTGAGTATGAAAGTGGTTTAGGGCACAGGCACTAACGCTTTTTTCCTTCCTCTAAGTAACATGGAAAGCACCCAGCACTCACCGCTGTTATTTAATTAATAAAGCTTTAAAATTAGTCACTTGGTGTGCCCCTTCCATCTCCTCCCCTAACAATCCTGCGGCCTCAGTCTAATCACCTGATGCCCCAGGCAGATTGGTAACAAAAATCTGTCATACCATGGTTAACTTTTCTCCCTCAGCTTCGCTCCCAAATAAAGTCCTTGATCTCAAATCTTTAGGGTAAAGTTCCACAGGTAGAAAAGAAGCTGTACTTGAACAGATCAGATCAGACCAGGGTCCATCTAATCCAGCATCTGGGCAATACCAAATGAGTCAGAGGAAGGTACAAGAAGCTGTGAAGTGAGCAACTGTAGAGGAGAAATTTCCTCCCAACTCCCTCAGTCACTGGTTGCTTTTGCCCTGAGGGAGAAGGGATCATGTACCTCCTAAAAGTGTTTTTCACACTAAAGTAACTCTGGATTTTCTGGTTATTCGTGTCAAAATGTCAAATTCTCTTTTGAATCCAAAAAAGTTCCTGGCCTCAACGATCTCTTGTGGCAATAAGCTCCCATGCTGAATATATGTCGGTAAAAATTAATTCCTTAATCAGTATTAACTTTGCTGCCTTTCTGTTTCAGTGGATGTCTTGTTCTTGTGTTAGGAGAAGGAATAAAAAAGGAGCACTCAATTACATACCTCTATCACACTTCCTCCAGCTCCTCTCTGTCTGTTACAGCTCCATTTTGTTTCTTACAGCTGTCCCCTTACTCCATTTTGTTTTTGTTCTCCTCCTGTGGCCGCCCCTCCCTGGCTGTTAAGTTGTTTACCAGGGCCTCTGCCCTTCTCAAAGGGATGGCCACTTGTCCTAAGTGGGACCACTACCCTGTTCAAAGGGTTAGTCCTGTTATCACCTTGTTAAACCTGGGCTTGGTGTAGGGTAGGCAATGTCCAGAGCTGCAAGACCTATTGTGTTTTTTAAGATCCTGGGCATGAGTCATAGACCTCGTGCTTTTGAATCACCTATTGCACAGGACTCTACCCAGACTTGCCTCTGCGGTTACCTGCAGTTTTTTCCCTGCCTGTAAGAAGGGGAACCAATCAGAGTTACTGGCGGGAAGCTGCCTGAGTCTGTCTTTATAACCAGACATTTCCTGATCAAACTGCAGAAAGATTCCTGCATTGCTGCCTGGTCTGATCAGCCAGGGGTTCTGGGGGTTCCTTTCTCCGCTCTCGTTTTATTTTTGAGCGTACCCCCGTTTTTAAACTCCCCTCCCACGAACAATGAATTTTGCCTGGAGATCTCCTGATTATTGTGAACGAATTGAGTCCTCTCTGCATCCTCTGATGCTGCTGCTGTGCCTGCTTCTGCCTCTGCTGCTGCCTTGGGGGCTGGTAAGAATCCCTCTGTGAAACTTTCTATACTTTTACTTTATTATTTTAGCTGCTGGCTCTGTCTCCCCAGCACACAGACTCAAGCTAAACCTTGGTCTGTGTCTTAAAACCTCTCTTAAACTCTAAAAAAATAAGTTTGTGCCGCTGCTAAGCTCTGCTCCTGTGGGCTTTGCCTCGGGCTCACTGCTTTCAGCTGTATCGACTGCTGCAGCCACCATCCCTTAGCTTCCTTGGGGGCTGCATTCTGGGCACATACCATTCTGCCCTCTAACTTCCCCATAGCATAGGTGCACCATAGGTTTTGTTTTTTCTTTCTTAGTTTGATAAGTCATAGTTTGTTAAGATTGTAAAGCTTGTAAGTCTCACCTGCCTTGCTATAGTTCGTTGTTTTGTTGCTCCATATAGCTGCTTGTTATAGTTTGCTTAGAATTGTGATATTTGTTGTTTTGCCTAGTCATTGGTTAAGATAGATTTAAAAAGCCATTGCCTGGTTGTATTCTGTATCTGTTTTGTTACTTTATATAAGCTGCTTGTCATTTTATATAAGTTTGATTAAGTTAGAAGATAGATAAGGTTTTTGCTGCATTTTCCCCCACGTCTGCATCACCCTCTGAACTTCCCAGAAGTCCTTGCTGCTTAAACTTACAGCCTGTTTGTTCTCTGTGTCTTCCTAGCCTGCTTGTTCTCTGTGTGTCTGTGTCTCTGTGCTCCTACTGCCAAACCTCAATTGTATTGCTGAAGTCTAGCACAAAACCCCATTGGTTACTTTTTCTTCTCTGATACACCTCACATTCTACATTTACACCACTGTGACACATTTTACCTAAAATTGTTTGTTATTTAACATATTTTTCCATAACTGTTAGTTGGTTATATGCTGCTGTGACACACCTTTTTACATAGAAATTGTTAGCTACCTGTTACTTTTATACTTCAGTGTTAATTGTTTACCAACTGTATTGTACCCCACTGTATTGTACCCCACTATTGAAACCCCCTATACTGTTCACCAAAAGAAACCCCTCCCCAATTGTCTACCTTAACAAACCCCATACCCCTCACTATTGAATTTTCCCTGTTTTTGCATTTTCTTAATAAAGTTTATTTTGCACCCCACCAGTGCAGTAATTGTCCCCCAAGATCCCCTACCTGCTGGCAGGGACACTCTCTACTTAATATCAACCCCACTTCTACAGTATCACAATCTTTGATATATTTATTATTACAACATTTCCAGGAGGCAGGGAAGTGCTTTCTACCCCATTGTACAAATGGGAAACTGAGGCAAAGGGAGACTAAGCAACTTGCCAAAGGTAGCACAGGAAGTCTGTGGCAGAGCAGGGAATGGCACCCAGCTTTCCTGAGTCCCAGGCTAGCACTCAAACCACTGTATCATCCTGCCTCTTCCACATCACACAGCCCCAGACACCTTCAACGACAAGAAATGGACAAGAATACAGGCTCCTGCCTAACTTTTCTGTATACTTATTTGATAGGCATTTAGGGAGACAGAGCTGTGACTGCAATTTACTGGACAGTGAAATGATTTTAAAAGGAAGGCATCACTTACTTTTTACCCTGGTTCCTAATTGCCATTTCATCAACACCCTTGCCAAGCCAGTTCTGTGACAGCAGTGGCAATAGGTTGATAACAATTGTTCCCTGACTCTCATCTTCATCCAGGTTATACAAGGACTTCACTGGGAACAGGTGAACACTGCAGAGAAGACAGTTGTCAGTCGCGGTCAGCATCATGTTAGCAAATTCAACTATTGACAATAAATAATATTAGCATTAACACTAAGCACTTCTCTAGCATACCCATCAACTGCAGGAGTGAGATCTACCACAAAGTCATTGGAAAAGTCCTCCACCACACTCTTCCCAATCCGTTCCTGGAAGAAAGAGAACCACAGCTTAGCACAGGGGGCTAGTGAAAGGAGCTGCGCTGGGAGTACAGAAAGGAGCGGTGTGATAAATAAAGTGGTGGGGTAGCTCCCTTTGATGGATACCCAGCCAGCCAGTTAACTGTAAAAATCCTGTTCTCTGCTTGCTTTACCTGTAAAGGGTTAAAAGTCCCCCAGGTAAAGAAAAGGAAGTGGGAACCTGACCAAAAGAGCCAATGGGAAGGTAGAACTTTTTAAAATTGGGGGAAAAAAACCTTTCCCTTTGTCTGTTGTTCTCTGGGCTTCAGGGACAAGGAGCAGCAATGCTATAAGCAGAAATGCTGTGTAAGGTTTGAACCAGGTATGAAAAAGTATTTTCCATACCTAGAAGAAATAATTTAGATAAGGAATGTTTAGTTAGACGCTATCAGGTTTATTTCTTATTTTGGCTTGTGGATCTCCTCTGTGTTAACCCCAGATGCTTTCGTTTCCTTGTAACCTTTAAGCTGAACCCCCCAAAAACCTATTTTCGGTGCTTAATTTTTGTAATTGTTTCTTTTAAGATATAGCAAAAAGCCTAAGTTCCAGATGTATTTTTTCCCTTTTTGTTTTTAATAAAAATTTACCCTTTTTAAGAACAGGATTGGATTTTTGGTGTCCTAAGAGGTTTGTGCATGTTGTCTGATTAGCTGATAGCCACAGCTAATTTCCTTTGTTTTCTTTCTCAGCTCTTCCCCAGAGTGGGGGTGAAAGGGCTCGAAGGTACCCGACAGGGAGGAATTCCCAAGTGCTCCTTCCTGGGCTCGAAGAGGTTTTTTTGCATTTGGGTGGTGGCAGCGTTTACCAAGCCAAGGTCAGAGAGAAGCTGTAACCTTGGGAGTTTAATACAAGCCTGGAGTGACAAGTATTAATTTTTAAAATCCTTGCGGGCCCTCACTTACTGCACTCGAGGGGCCAGAGTGGGGATTCTACCTTGACAAGCAGTTACCCACCTTTAGCAGTAACTGGAGTTCTTCAAGGTGTGTCCCCCCCATGGGTGTTCCACTTCAGCTGCACCTGAATCCTATGCCTTGGATCAGAGATTTTTGGTAACGGTGCCCGTTCTGCCCACGCATGCACCCCACACATCCTTGTGCTCTGGCTATATGGAGCTGTGTGGGCGAACCTCCCTCAGTTCCTTCCTCACCCACAAGGGGGTCTCCAAAGCAGAGAGGAAGGAGGGTGGCTAGTGGAGCCCCTACAAGAACACAAGGTGAGTAACCTCTCCTCCTTCTTTGAGTAGTGTCCCTGTGGGTGCTCCACTTCAGGTGACTCCCAACCAGTAGTTCCCTAAGTTTCGGAGCACAGTCCAATACAGAAGAGAGAACTGCACTGCCTACAGCAGCATGTGATTTTGCACCATGGCATAATGATTAGAAGAGGTATGAAGAGAAAACCAAGGTGCCATTCCACAGATGTCTGCAACTGGTACATCGCTAGATAAGGCTATAGCCCTAGAATGTGCTATCACTCTTGAAGGGGATTGGACATGAGTTCTGTCACAATAAGTCTCAGTACAACCAGAGATCCACTTTGATAACCTCTGTTTCAAAAGCAACAAACCCTTGTTTCTGTCTGCAATTGGTACAAGTAGAAGAGACGGTTACTCACCGTAGTAACTGTTGTTCTTCGAGATGTGTTGCTCCTATCCATTCCATGTAGGTGTGCGCGCCGCGCGTGCACGGCTCCTCGGAACATTTTTACCCTAGCAACTCCGGCAGGCCGGCTGGGCGCCCCCTGGAGTGGCACCACCATGGTGCTGAATATATACCCCAGCCGGCCCGTCCGCTCCTCAGTTCCTTCTTGCCGGCTACTCCGACAGTGGGGAAGGAGGGAGGGTCTGGAATGGATAGGAGCAACACATCTTGAAGAACAACAGTTACTACGGTGAGTAACCGTCTCTTCTTCTTCGAGTGATTGCTCCTATGCATTCCATGTAGGTGATTCCCAAGCCTTACCTAGGCGGTGGGGTGAGACGTGGCAGAGTGTAAGACTGCGGAGCCGAAGGCTGCATAGTCTCTGGATTGCTGCACCAACGCGTAGTGGGAAGCGAAGGTGTGAACAGAAGACCAGGTGGCCGCTCTACAGATGTCCTGGATGGGGACATGGGCCAGGAAGGCGGCCGACGAGGCTTGCGCTCTCGTCGAGTGAGCGGTGAGGCGGCATGGTGGCACGCGAGCAAGCTCGTAGCATGTCCGGATACATGCCGTCACCCAGGAGGAAATCTGCTGCGAGGAGACCGGCTCGCCTTTCATGCGATCGGCAACCGCTACAAACAGCTGGGTCGAACGCCGAAAGGGCTTCGTCCGCTCGATATAAAAAGCGAGGGCCCTGCGGACGTCCAGGGTGTGAAGCTGTTGCTCACGAGGTGAGGCGTGCGGCTTCGGGAAGAAGACCGGAAGGAAGATCTCCTGATTGAGGTGAAAGGTCGACACCACCTTAGGGAGGAAGGCCGGGTGTGGTTGAAGCTGCACCTTGTCTCCGTGGAAGACGGTGTATGGTGGACTAACCATTAGGGCACGGAGCTCAGAGACTCGTCTTGCCGATGTAATTGCGACGAGGAAGGCTGTCTTCCAGGAGAGGTAGAGCAGAGAGCACGTGGCCAGAGGCTCGAAGGGCAGTCCCATAAGCTTGGCCAGAACGAGATTTAAATCCCAGGTCGGGGTAGGACGCCACACCGGCGGGTACAAGCGGTCCAGGCCTTTAAGGAAGCGGGAAACCATCTGGTTGGAGAAGATGGACCGACCTCCCATGGATGGACGAAAGGTGGACATGGCTGCCAGGTGCACCTTCAAGGAGGAGACCGCGAGCCCTTGTTCTTTAAGGTACCAGAGGTAGTCCAGGATTGTAGGGATAGGGACTAGGAAGGGATTAAGGCCGCGCTGATCGCACCAGAGCGCGACACGCTTCCATTTCGCAAGGTAGGTGGAGCGAGTGGAAGGCTTCCTGCTTTCAAGTAGGACTTGCTGTACTGCTGCCAAACAGTGGGTCAACCACGCAGGTACCAAGCTGTAAGATGGAGGGACTGTAGGTTCAGGTGGCAGAGTCTGCCGAAGTCCTGTGTGATGAGGTCCGGCCATAACGGAAGGGGAATGGGATCCCGAACGGAGAGCTCGAGCAGCAGGGTGTACCAGTGCTGCCTCGGCCAGGCCGGAGCGACGAGTATTACGTGGGCCCTGTCCCTCCGAAGCTTCAGTAGCACCCGGTGTATGAGCGGGAACGGAGGGAAGGCATAGAGGAGGTGATCCATCCAGGAGCAGAGGAATGCGTCCGACAGGGAGCCTGGGGAGCGACCCTGGTACTAACAAAACAGGTGGCACTTCCTGTTCTCCTTGGAGGCAAACAGGTCTATCTGGGGAAACCCCCACCTCCGGAAAATTGTGTGCACCACATCGGGATGAAGAGACCACTCGTGGGAGAGGAACGATCTGCTGAGATGGTCGGCCAGCGTGTTCTGCACTCCTGGAAGAAAGGACGCTTCCAGGCGAATCGAGTGGGTCACGCAGAAGTCCCACAGGAGCATCGCTTCCTTGCAGAGCAGGGAGGAGCGGGCTCCGCCCTGCTTGTTCACATAGAACATCGCCGTCGTGTTGTCCGTGAACACCGCCACGCAGCGGCCTTGCAGACGAGCGCGGAAGGCGAAACACGCCAAGCGGATTGCTCGCAGCTCCCGGACATTGATGTGGAGGGAGAGCTCTTGGGGCGACCAGAGACCCTGTGTGTGAAGGTCGCCCAGGTGAGCCCCCCATGCCAACGCCGAGTCATCCGTGGTCAGGGTGACGGATGGGCAAGGAGGGCGGAACGGGACTCCTGCACACACCACCTCTGGGTCCAGCCACCAGCTGAGCGAATCGAGGGTAGGCTTCGTGACCATGACCACCATGTCTATGGGGTCGCGATGCGGGCGGTACACCGACGCCAGCCAAGATTGAAATGGGTGAAGGTGCAGCCTGGCGTGCGTGGTCACGAATGTGCAGGAGGCCATGTGGCCCAGGAGGCGTAGGCAGGACCGAACCGTTGTTGTGGGAAAGGTGTGTAGGTCCCGGATGATGGAGACCATTGTCTGGTGCCGAGATCAAGGGAGGCAGGCCCTGGCTAAATTGGAGTCGAGGACCGCTCCGATGAACTCCACTCGTTGCGATGGAGTTAAAGTGGACTTCTCGGCATTGATGAGATGGCCCAGGAGCCGAAATAGGGATAGTATTTCTGTCATCTGGTCCATTACCAGCTGTCGGGATGCCCCGCGAACCAGCCAGTCATCGAGATACGGGTAGACGTGTATGCGACGACGGCGGAGGGCTGCGGCAACCACTGCCATGCACTTGGTAAAGACCCTTGGCGCGGTGGACAGGCCAAAGGGTAGCACCGCAAACTGGTAGTGCGCGCTGTTGACCACGAAGCACAGGTAGCGTCGATGGGGAGGGTAAATCGCGACATGGAAGTACGCGTCCTTCATATCGAGGGCGGCAAACCAGTCTCCTGGATCCAAGGAGGGAATGATGGTCCCCAGGGTGAGCATGCGAAACTTGAGCTTGAGAAGGTACCTGTTGAGCTCCCGGAGGTCTAGTATGGGTCGGAGACCTCCTTTCGCCTTGGGGATGAGAAAATATCGGGAACAAAATCCCCTGCCCCGCATGTCGTGCAGCACCTCCTCTATGGCCCCCAAGGTCAGAGTCTCGACCTCTTGTAGGAGGAATTGCTCGTGAGAGGGGTCCCTGAAGAGGGACGGGGAAGGTGGGTGGGAAGGAGGGGGCGAAACAAACTGAAGGTGGTAACCATACTGGATAGTATGAAGGACCCAGTTGTCCGATGTTATTTGGGACCACGCCGGAAGGAAGTGGGAAAGGCGGTTGTAAAATAATGGGGTAGGATCCGGGAAAGAGACTGATGGGCCGTCCTCGGGCGTCCCATCAAAAGGCCTGTTTGGGCCCTTGAGGGGCCTTGGAAGGGGCCTGGGCCTGGTTGCGTCTGTTGCCCGATGGTCTACGGCGGTTTAAGTTAGCACGCCAACTATTATACGGCCTTGACCTGGCCTGGGTAAAGGGCCGGGAGGGCTGCTGCCGGAATGACCTCCTCTGGGTAGCCGGTGTGTGCATACCCAAGGTGTGAATGGCAATTCGACCATCTTTGAGGGTCTGAATTCTGGAGTCCGTTTTCTCCGAGAAGAGACCCTGAGTGTCGAACGGGAGGTCTTGAAGGGTGTACTGCACCTCAGGCGGCAAGGTGGAGGACTGCAGCCAGGAGATACGCCTCATGGTCACACCGGAGGCCAGGGCTCTGGCTCCTGAGTCCGCCGAGTCCAGAGCGGCCTGGATGGAGGACCGGGAGGCTTTTCTGCCTTCTTCCAAGAGGGCCGAGAACTCTTGACGTGAGGCTGTTGGGATCAGCTCCGAAAATTTCGCCAGGGACACCAAGATGTCAAAGGTGTAACGAGCGAGAAGAGCCATCTGGTTGGCAATCCCGAGCTGGAGGCCACCCGCCGAATAGACCTTCCGGCCCAACAGGTCCATGCGCCGTGCGTCTTTGGATTTTGGCGCCGGAGCGGGCTGCCCCTGCCTCTCCCGGTCATTTACGGACTGTACCACGAGGGAGTCCGGAGTCGGGTGCGTATAGAGGTACTCGTATCCGGTGGGCGGGACCGAGTACTTGCGCTCCACGCCACGTGCGGTGGGAGGGACAGACGCTGGTGACTGCCAGATGGTAGTGGCATTCCGCTGTATGGTGCGGATGAAGGGCAGGGCCACCCGCAGCGGGGCCTCAGCTCCAATGACGTTGGTCACCGGGTCGTCATCCTCTGGGACCTCCGCCACGGGGAGGTCGATAGCCTTTGCCACCCGGCGAAGAAGGTCTTGGTGGGCCCGCAAGTCAATAGGAGGGGGGTCTGCTGTAGAAGCCCCCGCCACCGCCTCATCCGGCGAGGATAATGAGGACAGACCTTAGACCACCGCTTCTGGAGCTGGTTCTTCCAGGGGGTGTGAAGCCGCCTCGGACCCTGGATGTTGAGCGGGACCAGGTGGCGACGGGGCCTCACCCGGTGGTGATGGAGGAGGTCTGCTCACCGTGGCTTCGGGCACCCTATGTTAGGCGCCCACGTGCCTCGGGGGAAAGGGGAGTCCTTGAGGCTCGTGGTAGGCCCAGGGGACCCAAAAACCCCACTACTGCGGTCTGTGGTCCTGGCCTTGGGGGTCAGTCCGGAGATCTCTCCCGCTGCCCGCCTGAGAGGCGACTGAGGGCTGACGAGAAGGCCAAGGCGGGGCAGAGGCGCTGAAAGATTGCGCCATGGAAGCCGGCAGTAGGTCCCTGGACAGTGCTGAGGATCGGTGCCGGTCATCGCGGTGCCGGGATGGAGAGCGGGACCAGCGACTGTTGCGGTGCCGGGAGCTCGACCGGTGCCGGGAGCTCGACCGTGACCTCGACCGACAGCGTCGGGAGCGGCTTCAGGAGTCACGGTGCCGGGAACGGTACTGGGATCCGGACCTCCCTCGGTACCAACGGTCAGGTGACCGGGACCGGGAGCATCTCCGGGAGTGTGACCGGTACCGCGATGTTGAGCGGTACTGGGACTGCGACCGGTGCCGAGACGGGGAGCGGTACCACGATGGTGAACGGTGCCGAGATCTGGATCGGCGTGGTGGTGACCGTCTGTGGGACCAGGACTGACGTCTATCTCGTCCGTCAGGGGGAGGCAGCCGCATCATCGCCGGCTTGCCCGCTGACTGAACGGCCCGCACCGGCGGTGCCGGGGGCCGGAGGCTCGGTGCCTCTGTGAGCTCGATGAGCTCTCTCGCCGTCGAGAATGTCTCGGGCGTGGACGGGAGCTGCAGCTCAACCGCGGTTGGCACCGGGGAGCAGGGTGGTACCGGACTCAACGGCTCTTGCGGCGTTGGAGTCAACGGTACCGTGCACGTTTTGTGCATCGCCGCAGCTGGTACCGGAGGCGCCGGTGGTGGCTGGGCAAGCGGTCCCGTAGCATGCAGCTTAGAGGCCGTCTGCGCCGTCTTCCGTTTCCTCGCTGGAGAGAGGGAACGGTGCCGGGACGCCAGTGCCAGCTGCAGAGCTCGAGCAGTCTCGGTACTGGAGCGGCTCAGGGCCGCCGGTGCGCTGCGCGCCGATGACGATTTCGGTGCCGCTGGGGTCGGCGCGGGAGGTTGAAGTGTCACCTCCATAAGGAGCTGCTTTAGGCGAGTGTCCCGCTCCTTTCTAGTTCTCGGCTTAAATGCCGTGCAGATGGGACACTTATCTGGACGATGGGTCTCCCCGAGGCAGCGCAGGCAGGAGTCGTGCGGGTCCCCGACAGGCATGTGCCGCTGGCAAGCCGCACAGGGCTTAAACCCCAGTGCCTTGGGCATGAGCCCGCACCAGTTGTGGAAGAAGAGGGGCTAAACCCCCCTAATTCCCTTACTATACTATATCTAACTGAACTTATTCAACTAATCTAACAACTAAACTAACTTAACCAACTATGTACACGTAGGAAATAGAGAAATGCTAGGGCTGTGGAGGTAAAGGAGCACTCCACTGTTCCAACTGGCCGTCACGGGCGGTAAGAAGGAACTGAGGAGCGGACGGGCCGGCTGGGGTATATATTCAGCGCCATGGCGGCGCCACTCCAGGAGGCACCCAGCCGGCCCGCCGGAGTTGCTAGGGTAAAAATGTTCCGAAGAGCCGTGCACGCACGGCGCGCACACCTACATGGAATGCATAGGAGCAATCACTCGAAGAAGAACAGGAGATTTTGTAAATGGTTTGGTCCTGTCTAGCTAAAAGGCTAATGCCCTCCTGACATCTAGATTATAGAATATAGCTTCTTGACTAATCTGATGCAGTCTTGGAAAGAAAACCAAGGGACGTATAATTTGATTAACATGAAATTCTGAGAAAGCTTTATGTATGAATCTCGGATGGGCCCACAGCAACACTTTTTCTCTGGCGAATGCCATAAATGGAAGGGGTCCACCATTAAAGCCCCCAATTCTCCTAGTTTAGGAAAGACAGAAATAAAGGCAAAGGTGGTGGAGTAGCATTGTATATCAATGATGAGGTAGACTGTAAAGAAATAAGAAGGGATGGAATGGATAAGATAAGATAGAGTCTGTCTGGGCAAAAATCACATTGGGAAAGAAAGCTACTAGCGCCTCCCCTGAGATAGTGCTTGGGGTGTGCTACAGATCGCCGAGATCTAATTTAGATATGGATAGAGACCTCTTTAATGTTTTTAAATGAAGTAAACACTAATGGGAATTGTGTGATCATGGGAGACTAACTTCCCAGATATAGACTGGAGGACAAGTGCTAGTAATAATAATAGGGCTCAGATTTTCCTAGATGCAATAGCTGATGGATTCCTTCACCAAGTAGTTGCTGAACCAACAAGACGGGATGCCATTTTAGATTTGGTTTTGGTGAGTAGTGAGGACCTCATAGAAGAAATGGTTGTAGGGGACAACCTTGGTTCGAGCGATCATGAGCTAATTCAGTTTAAATTAAACGGAAGGATAAACAAAAATAGATCTGGGACTAGGGTTTTTTATTTCAAAAGGGTTAAAGAATTAAGGAAATTAGTTAGGGAAGTGGATTGGACTGAAGAACTTGTTCTAAAGGCAGAGGCGGCCTGAAATTACTTCAAGTCAAAGTTGCAGAAACTATCAGAAGCCTGCATCGCAAGAAAGGGGAAAAAAATCATAGGCAAGAGTTGTAGACCAAGCTGGATGAGCAAGCATCTCAGAGAGGTGATTAAGAAAAAGCAGAAAGCCTACAAGGAATGGAAGATGGGAGTGATCAGCAAGGAAAGCTACCTTATTGAGGTCAGAACATGTAGGGATAAAGTCAGAAAGGCTAAAAGCCATGTAGAGTTTTCGCTTGCAAAGGGAATTAAAACCAATAGTAAAAGGTTCTATAGCCATATAAATAAGAAAACAAAGAAAAAAGAAGTGGGACTGCTAAACACTGAGGATGGAGTGGAGGGTAAGGATAATCTAGGCATGACCCAATATCTAAACAAATACTTGCCTCAGTCTTTAATGAGGCTAATGAGGAGCTTAGAGATAATGGTAGGATGACAAATAGGAATGAGGATATGGAGGTAGATATTACCACATCCGAGGTAGAAGCCAAACTCCAACAGCTTAATGGGACGAAATCAGGGGGCCCAGATAATCTTCATCCAAGAATATTAAAGGAACTGGCACATGAAATTGCAAGCCCATTAGCAAAATTTTGTAATGAATTTGTAAACTCAGGGGTTGTACCTTATGACTGGAGAATTGCTAACATAGTTCCTATCTTTAAGAAAGGGGAAAAATGTGATCTGGGCAACTACAGGCCTGTCAGTTTGACATCTGTAGAATGCAAGGTCTTGGAAAAAAATTTGAAGGAGAAAGTAGGTAAGGACATTGAGGTCAATGGGACAAAATACAATATGATACAACATTTTGGGACAAAATACAACATGATTTTACAAAAGGTAGATCGTGCCAAACCAAACTGATCTCCTTCTTTAAGAAAGTAACAGATTTTTTAGACAAAGGAAATGCAGTGGATCTAATTTACCTCGATTTCAGTAAGGCATTTGATAAGGAATTGGAAAAGATGGGGATCAATATGAAAATTGAAAGGTGGATAAGGAACTGGTTAAAGGGGAGACTACAACGGGTCATACTGAAAGGTGAACTGTCAGGCAAGAAGGAGGTTACTAGTGGAGTTCCTCAGGAATCGGTTTTGGGACCAATCTTATTTAATCTTTTTATTACTGACCTTGGCACAAAAAGTGGAAATGTGCTAATAAACTTTGTGGATGACACAAAGCTAATACAAACAAGAATCGGGATATCATACAGGAAGATCTGGATGACCTTGTAAACTGGAGTAATTGTAATAGGATGAAATTTAATAGTGAAAAGTGCAAGGTCATGTATTTAGGGATTAATAACAAGAATTTTGGTTATAAATTGGGGACACATCAGTTGGAAGTAACAGAGGAGGAGAAGGACCTTGGAGTATTGGTTGATCACAGGCTGACTATGAGCCAATGTGATATGGCTATTAAAAAAGCTAATGCAGTCTTGGGATGCATCAGGCGAGGTATTTCCAGTAAGGATAAGGAGGTGTTAGTACTGTTATACAAGGCACTGGTGAGACCTCATCTGGAATATTGTGTGCAGTTCTGGTGTCCCATGTTTAAGAAGGATTAATTCAAACTGGAACAGGTACAGAGAAGGGCTACTAGGATGATCCGAGGAATGGAAAACCTGTCTTATGAAAGGAGACTCAAAGAGCTTGGCTTGTTTAGCCTAACCAAAAGAAGGCTGAGGGGAGATAAGATTGCTGTCTATAAATATATCAGAGGAATAAATACCAGGAAGGGAGAGGAATTATTTAAGCTCAGTACCAATGTGGACACAAGTGTTGGTGTCATTAGGCATAACCCTAGGTAACTCAGGAGGGTGGAAGAATAGTGTCAATGAAGCCTTCTTGCACTAGGCCTGAATGAACCAAAGTCCCTCCATTGTGGCAACCGAAGGCAGATCGTGGGGGGGCCCCAAGCCATGCAAATGATGTATGCCATTACTGTAAGCAACTTGGTCACTGGAGGAGAGAGTGCCCAAACCGACATACCGGACAACAGCCCCGACCTCGATATCAGATGGAAGTAGAAAGAACAGATGCTGTCAATAATGCGGAATGACGGCGACCCGGGGGTCCACTTGTTACCTACTCAAATGACTTTACCACTTATGTTTGTTCCTCCACAGACCCCCAGGTCCGTTTAACTCTGGGAGGAACCGCTTATTCTTGTCTTTTGGACTCGGGGGCTGCCCTTTCCACTGTTATTGCCAAGCCAAAGGAAGGAAACCTCACAGATAAAAGCATTCCGGTAATGGGTATAAGCGGAAAGCCATTTGCAGGAGGCTGCTGTAGAAATCTCTGGTGTCTCAGCCTCCCATGCATTTTTGTTAGCTCCTGACAGCCCAGTTAATCTTCTAGGCAGAGACTTGCTGTGTAAATTACGTGCTCGGATTTTCTTTTCAGCTGATAAACTCATTCTTCGGTTGCCTCAAAATCAACTCCCCCAGCTATGTGCCGCATTAACTCAGGCTACCGAGGACCCGATCCTGCCTGCGAGCCCGATGAACCTGCCTGAACAACTCAGAGGAGAGGTACACGCCTCTCTATGGGGCACTTCCAAAACAAACCTTGGCACTCTCTGGACAGAGCCTGTGCGAATAACCCTGAAGCTAGACATTGACAGGCAATATCCTATCCTCCAAAAAGCTCTGCTGGCCTCTGGAATCTTATCAACACATTCCTACGGTTGGGAGTGCTTATTCGTACTTCATCCCCTTTCAACAACCCCATTCTGCCTGTTAGAAAACCTGACCTGGATCCAGAAGGAAAACCGGTATATCGGTTTGTGCAGGACTTGTGTGCAGTGAATAAAGTTGTTCAGGCTAGACACAATGTGATACCTAATCCTCACACAATTCTGACTGCCATTCCAGCAGGTACTGCTTGTTATTCAGTAATAGATCTGTGTAATGCCTTTTTTAGTATTCCTCTAGATCAAGACTGCTGGGATATCTTTGCATTTACATGGACGGACCCAGAGACCGGGAGAGCAGAATAACTGACCTGGACTCGGCTACCACAGGGATATGTTCGAGTGCAAGAGCGTAACACTTGGATTCATTACACCCGAGTCAAGCTAGCCCCCGGGCCGGGGCCAGAAGCAGACGACTCCGGACCTCGAGGGAGCCCCGCCAGCTCTTCCCACCGCGACCCGGGAGAGCCTGAAGCAGACGATACCTGGAAGGCTGAGCCTCTCGAGGGACTAAAGCTCCTGTTCGGACGGAATAAGCCCTGAGACTTTTACTGACTATGGATTTCTGGGTGGTGAGACAATGGTTGCTTGCTTTTAGTTTGCCCTTTGTACATGCCAACCCCCACCCAGCGGTTGAATCCTTGCAGCGACTGATCCAGAAGTGGCTTTGCAAAATAGCCGTGTGTTAGATGCTATGAATGCTGAAATAGCGGGGGCTTGTGCTTGCATTGGAGAAAAAATGTTGCTTTTATGTTAATCACTCTGGCTTAATTGAAAAGGATTTATAAGCTATTAAGAATGCTGCTGTTGTATTTCATGCTATATCTCTTGATCACACCTTTAGTTTTGAGGACCTCCTCTCAGACTTTGGGTCTTGGTTCACTGACCTTTTCCGTACAATTGTTAAATGGATTGTTTTCTGTCTATTCTTCCTATGTGTTAGTTGGATAATGATTCAATGTGCAAAATGTCTGTGTAATACTGTAACCAAAAGCTCTGCTGTCTGTAAGACAACCCAATACCTGTCTCTTCAGCTTGATCGTAAGTTACGTAACGGGCCTGACAATCTGAGCTGGGGTGGGGGGGAACCTCACCCGGCCCGGACACGGAAAGGATTGACAGATTGATAGCTCAGATTGTCAGGCCCGAAGGGGGAATTGTGAAAGCTATTTGGTAGCCCCCTCCCCCGCCCCCCACTTATTAATAGTTTTGCAAACGGCCAGTAGGTGGAGGCAGAAGCCTCCAAAAGGCCTCACATACACAGTACCTTGAGAACTTTGTAACTAATCTTTCCCTTCTGTTGCCAGAGGCAGAAAAAGAATCCTGCTTTAAACCAGTTTTTCCTTACCAGATAACGGTGTTACGGGGTTCAGTAACCACCAATGAAGTGTTAACACGGCATGGTCTTTGTCTGAAAAAGTGTATAAAAAGCTTGTGAAACTTGTGTGCAGTAGAGTTTTCTGTATCTACTACAGAGCTCTCCTTTCTTCTGCAGAATAAAGCATTTTTCCTTATCCCTGTCAGGCTGTTATTGGCTCTCAGCTAGGCAGACCCGATATTTCGGTAACAATGTCTAACCAAAGCCCTTCCATGTTTGAACTTTAAGCGACCTAACAAGCCAGCAACAGAGAATGTGCAGAGTCCTGCACTTAGGACGGAAGAATCCCATGCACTGTTACAGACTAGGGACCGAATGGCTGGGCAGCAGTTCTGCAGAAAAGGACCTAGGGGTTACGGTGGACGAAAAGCTGAATATGAGTCAGCAGTGTGCCCTTGTTGCCAAGAAGGCTAATGGCATTTTGGGTTGTATAAGTAGGGGCATTTCCAGCAGATTGAGGGATGTGATCATTCCCCTCTACTCAGCACTGGTGAGGCCTCATTTGGAGTACTGTGTCCAGTTTTGGGCCCCATACTACAAGAAGGATGTGGATAAATTGGAGAGAGTCCAGCAGAGGGCAACAAAAATGATTAGGGGGCCGGAGCATACGACTTATGAGGAGAGGCTGAGGGAACTGGGATTGTTTAGTCTGCAGAAGAGAAGAATGAGGGGGGATTTGATAGCTGCTTTCAACTACCTGAAAGGGGGTTCCAAA
Organism: Mauremys reevesii; assembly: GCF_016161935.1. Taxonomy (NCBI): domain Eukaryota; kingdom Metazoa; phylum Chordata; order Testudines; family Geoemydidae; genus Mauremys; species Mauremys reevesii. Next base: position 74,058,779 of record NC_052629.1, read on the forward strand.
GAGGATGGATCTAGACTGTTCTCAGTGGTAGAAGATGACAGAACAAGGAGTAATGGTCTCAAGTTGCAGAGGGGGAGGTTTAGGTTGGACATTAGGAAAAACTTTTTCACTAGTAGGGTGGTGAAGAACTGGAATGGGTTACCTAGGGAGGTAGTGGAATCTCCTTCCTTAGAGGTTTTTAAGGTCAGGCTTGACAAAGCCCTGGCTGGGATGATTTAGTTGGGTTTGGTCCTGCTTTGAGCAGGGGGTTGGACTAGATGACCTCCTGAGGTCCCTTCCAACCCTGAGATTCTATGATTCTATGAATGGAATGTGTAACAGCTAGTTATCAGGTGCAACCCCACTCACACCGGTACCAGGAAATAATAATGAGGCCTGTATGCCTCTGGCTAAGGGGCAAGATAACAGATCAAAGGGAATAAGACAGGATAACAGTTCAAAAAGAGTTACTAACGAACTAGACTGTTAGATGCCAAGCATGACTTAACCACTTAATGTAATTGCTACTGCTCAGTGTAATTGCTACAGGGGGGTGGGAGGGGGAAAAGGGGGGGGGGAAGGAAGAGCTTAGCTAAAGTTATGTATAAAAAGAGAAAAGTTGCTTGTAGCTGTGTGCTTGATTTGAGACGTGTCTGTCTCCTTGCATCGCTTTGAGATCTCAGATAAACTTTGTCTGCTTCTCCACCTTGGTGTGTTCATTGGCGCGAAGCACACCGGGCAACGAACCCCGCTGTTGCTGTCCTCGGGCACTCTGTGCCGGCAACAGTCTTGGCGTCCCTGGGTGGGCTCGAGGCTGAAATTAAGCCTTGCCCGGACCCCTCCCGGTGGTCGACGGATTGCGGCAACAACCGACACCCAGCGCGCACCGGTGACTTCATCGGGGGCCTCAGCGGAGACGCAGTGTGGTCGACCCCGGAGGGCACTAAGGTGCAACGTGCTCGAGTAGTGGAGAAGCAGCTGCGTGCGACGGTGGGGAACCGGTCTCGTGGATAAGGTAGGAACAGTCCAGTGGTGTGAACTTTTTGCCTGTTAAGACCTGGGGACGCCCAGTGTCTCCCTAGAGTATGGGGCAGGGACAGAGTACAGGAAGGGCACGGTGTACACCCTTAGAATGCATTTTGGTGAATTGGAGAGTGTTTGAATCGGATCCATTGACTAAAAGTAAACTGAAAAGATTCTGTACAGTAGACTGGCCTCAGTACCAACTAGAGGGCCAGGAAAGGTGGCCACCGGAGGGATCACTTAATTATAATACAATCCTTCAGTTGCTTCTGTTTTGTCAGCGAACGGGTAAATGGAATGAACATATGTATGTACAGTTGTTTATGTTGTTAAGAGATAGGTCAGATCTTTTGCAGAGATGTAATTTGACTCCGACAAGTTCGGTAGTAACTGCTGTTAGTCCCTTGAATCCCTCCCCGGTTGTAATGGCAGAGTCCGTGTCCCCTTCGGCTTCTACACGCCCACCATATAAAGACGAGGTGCCTCGGGTCCCAGAGATTGCCCCCTCAGTGGGATTCTATCCATTGATTACCGAGACAGTGGTAGCCCGGCCAGGGACAGACAATCGAAACACCGCCACCATGCTAGTTTACACACATGTGCCTTTTAACCCAGTGGACCTAGCAGCCTTTAAGGCACAGGCAGGAGAATTCTCCACGAACCCAAGCAAGTTTATTTCGGTTTTTGAGGGATGTTTTGCCAGCCACAAGCCTGACTGGGATGACTGTAATATCCTCATGAGGACCCTATTGTCTGAGGTGGAGCGGAACCAGGTTGTGTCTAAGGCAAGGGAAGAGGCACAGCGAAGGCACGATCAGGATTGGGTTCATGTCCCCATTCCTGCCGATATGGTCCCCACAGCGGATCCAAGGTGGAATCCTAATGATCCACTGGATCAGACCCGCCTCAATCTGTATAAAGAACTGCTTTTGCACGGACTCCGACGCTCGGCTGTTCGACATAACAATTGGGCAAAGCCATATGAGCTAATACAGGAGCCAAAGGAAAGTCCGGTCGCTTTTCTGCAGCGCATCCGGGACGCCATTCGGCAAAATACTAACGCAGACCCTGATAACGAAGCAACTGAGGTGATTATAAAAGGTATTTTTACCAGCCGCGTGGCCCCTGATATTAAAAAGAAATTACAGAAAAAGGAGGACTTAATGGGCATGTCCATGGCACAGATTCTAGAAACGGCAAACAGGGCTTACAGCCTTAGAGAGGGAGAGAAGGAAAAGAGGCAAGTGAAAATGGTGGTTGCAGCAATACAGGCCGGTGGCAAGGGAAAGTTTCAGGAAGGTGGTGGAAGGGGCCGGGGAATGAGAGGCCGTCGACGTGGGTGCCCTGGCTCACAGGAAAGGTGTCTGGGTCGCAACCAGTGTGCCATATGCCGGAAGGAGGGTCATTGGAAAAATGAGTGCCCCAAAAGGGAAGGTACCCCTATGATGGCAGCAGAGGATCAAGAATAGGGGTGTCAGGGGAGACGGATTATCCTGCCCCCGGAACCCCGAGTAAAAATGTGGGTGGGAAATTCAGAAATAAACTTTCTAGTAGACTCTGGAGCAGCTCGAACCGCCATAAACCAACCCCTTCAGCATCGCTTTGAGATCTCAGATAAACTTTGTCTGCTTCTCCACCTTGGTGTGTTCATTGGTGCGAAGCACACCGGGCAACGAACCCCGCTGTTGCTGTCCTCGGGCACTCTGTGCCGGCAACACAAGAACAAATGGATATAAACTGGCTATCAGGAAGTTTAGACTTGAAATTAGGCGAAGGTTTCTAACCATCAGAGGAGTGAAGATCTGGAACAGCCTTCCAAGGGGAGTAGTGGGGGCAAAAGACATATCTGGCTTCAAGACTAAGCTTGATAAGTTTATGGGAGGGGATGGTATAATGGGATAGCCTAATTTTGGCAATTAATTCATCTTTGACTACTAGCGGTAAATATGCCCAATGGCTTGTGATGGGATGTTAGATGGGTTGGGATCTGAGTTACTACAGATAATTCTTTCCTGGGTGTCTGGCTGGTGAGTCTTGCCCACATGCTCAGGATTTAGCTGACCGCCATATTTGGGGTCAGGAAGGAATTTTCCTCCAGGGCAGATTGGCAGAGGCCCTGGGGGGTTTTCGCCTTTCTCTGCAGCATGGGGCACGGGCCACTTGCTGGAAGGTTCTCTGCATCTTGATGTCTTTAAACCATGATTTGAGGACTTCAATGGCTCAGGCACAGGTTTGATACAGGAGTGGGTGCGTGAGATTCTGTGGTCTGCATTGTGCAGGAGATCAGACTAGATGATCATAATGGTCCCTTCTGACCTTAAGTCTATGATTCTAGGATCCTTTGGGCAGAAGTGATTGCTACCAGAATTATCTGTGAAAACAGTCTAAGAACAAACACACAGTTATTGGTTCAAATAGATGCTTCAAGAGGCAATTAAGGACTAGGTGCAGGTCCCAGCTAGGAGTAGAGTCTCTGATTGTGGGAAGACATTAGACCAGGGGTCTCAAACTTCCGGCCTGCGGGCCATCTGTGGCCCGAGAACCTCCCCATTGCGCGGAGGAGAGACGCAGGCAGACATGCTGCAGACAATGTCCACTATATAGACACTACACCCCGTAGCTCCCATTGGCTGGGGGAGAGGGACAGAGATATCATTAGTTGCCGGGCAGTCAGCATCATTAGTTACTGGGCAGAGTCAGCCATGGAGGCAGCATCACTTTTTTCCACAATATAAACGAGTCAAAATACCAAACATAACTATCTGAACACTTGAAGTGGGCTGCCCACAGGGACACTATTCAAAGATGAAGGAAACATTACTCAGGCACTCTCCCTGCTCGGAGCTGTAGCCAGCATTCCTCCTTCTTTTTCAGTTGTTCCTTCGGAATAAATTAAACTGTGATCAAATCTGAAGATGACCCCAAACAAGAGGGGCAACAGATACAAAGGAGAGCAGAACCAAACTAAAGAGTCCTGGAGAGATCAAAGCAGGCTGAAAGGAGCCATGGAGCCTGGGCAAGGAAAAGGAAACCAACAGCTGAGAGACAAAACTCGGATTTTGCTAAGCAGCTGCAGTGAACATCTTCTCTACTTACTATTCTCTTAATATGTATTCTGAATGCAACCAAGCCTTCTAGTTGCAGCAGGGGAGCCATGGGCCTGGGAGAGGTGGCATCCACGAGAAGGTTTTTGTCTGAACACCTGACTCACAGTATGTTAAATGCTGCATGTCATGCAACTTGGATCCCATGCACTTTACACTGTTAAATCATCAGTGATGGCTGAGGGAGAGAAAGAAATGAATGGGATTGGATGAGGGGCAGAGAGCTAATCCAACAGTCTGGGGGGAGTAGGAAAGCTCCAAGAAATTACACATAGGAAACAGTTGAACAAATGCCTAAGGTAGGGGTGGGGATCTTAATTGGTTTCCAGTATCTCTTTCTCCCTGAAAAGGGAAGAACATCCTCTTCCCCCTGCATTTCATACACTTATATGGCCCACTGGCCAGAACATTGGACTGGGACTGAAGAGACCTGGGTCCTATTCCCAGATATGCCATGTGACCTTGGGCCAATCACTACCCAGTCTGTGGCTCAACTTCCCTACCCCTAAAATGCTACTCACTGCCTTTGAAATGAAAAGTGCTATGAAACCATCAGATATTACTGCGATTATTCTCCCATGTCCTTGATTCAGTTTGACTCAGCTACCGTGGAGGGGAAGGTCTCTGCCACATCCAAATATTTTAAGATTATTGCACTATCCAGCTTCCCTACCTGCTGCTGCCTGTTCCCCACCTCTTTACATAGGGTCATGTGCACCCACAGGTTATTCTAGAGCAAGGATTCTCAACCTTTTTCTTTCTGAGGCTAATAAAACATGCCATAAAAAGCCCTGGGCTCTCTAGCAGTGGGGTTTATCAGGCTGTGGCCACCCAAAGACAGACGGTGGTCCCCATTGACAGATTCTGTGCAGGATGATCATTCCTTTCCCCACGGCAAGCTGTGTTTGATGCACAATTCTAGATTACTTGGGCCCCCCAGCTCTCAGGCAGCCACTCTGCTGCCACTGCTCACAACATTGGTTTGTTCTTCTTCCATCTCCCAACTACACAGGCCTTATCTTCACTTGGGTAGGGGATGAAGGGGGAGAGTGGATTGCTCAAGATAAAATCCCAGTGAAGACAAGGCAATGTGTAGACTTCACATGAACTGGCAGGTTGAATTATAGACTAAGCTCCCCATAGTTTTAACCCTGACCTGCTAACATGTGAGAACTCCATACCATCTCATCTGGGCTACGATTTTACCTAATATTAGCTGACTCAAGGTAAAAACACACTTTTTCCTAATGAAGACACAGCCATAGAGGCTTCAAAGCAGCACACAAGGTCATCTCTGCAACCCTCAGCCAATGGCACTAAACACTCTGGACTTTCAGCACTGGCTAATGAACTATGGTTGCTGTGGTCTTGGTACAGCCAAGTTCCACCCTCCTCCCAATACCAGTCCTGCCTCCTGTGCCCCGACAGCGTAAGACCACCTCTACAATAGCTTCCCCCATGGTCTCATATTCCCCACCAGCCACCCTCCCAACCCCCAATCTGACCTGCTACCTTCCCCAGTAGGTACAGTAGAAAGGAAAGCAGGGTTTGAAAGAGCTCTCAAGTAAGGGGAAAGGCAAGGTCAATCAAGACTCTCTGCAGGCAGAAGTCCCAACTTGCTCCCCCACTAAGCAGCCCAAACAGCCCCATGGTGTCTCCTCCAAACCCTTGGACATTAGAGAGCCCTGCATGTTTAAAAAGGATGACAAGTAAAAAAAAAAAAAAAAAAAAAAGTTTAAAGTAGTTTCAGGTTCTATCCCTGCCCTTGATCTCCCCTCCGCCCCCCGCTATGTCTGGTACATTTACAACCACACTTGCTATTTTTAAAAAGGTTTCTCTCTCCACCATGGCTGTGTGAAAGGCGTACACCAACAACAGACCACTCTGGGTATGCAAACAAAAGAGTAAACAAGCTGAAAGACTGGATTTTCCATCTAATCTCAGTCAGTTACAGGACTCCTAGGCGTCACCTGTAGCAATAACAGGAATAACTTTTTCAGACAGGAATGTGATTCTTACACAGATGCCTGGTTAACGTGCATGTCACCAAAGGGTTAGTATCATTGACTGAATACAAACTACTCTATAACATACCAGGATTTGCGAATCCAAATTCCCTTTCTGTTTCTCAATCAAGTTGGCAAGTTCATCATAATACAGAGCCAAGGCCTCAGGACTTTGCTCACAGCAGTAGCTCACCAGATCAAGCAAGATGGAAAGCTGCAGAGAAGAACCAATAACAGGGAGATAATGCATACCCTACCCACCAGCTTGATCAGCCACAGGCAGGATCCATAGCTCCCCCTTCTCCACCTCCCTAACTCTCCCACTGAGACACAACCCCCACAAACCCCTGCCTAGCCCCTCTCACTGACATACAAATCCCACAAGCTGCTGCCTTTCTCCACCCACCTGACCCCTCATATTACGTATTTGTGTTACGGCACTGACTAGCAGCCCCAGTCATGGGCCAGGACTCCATTCTGCTATGCACTGTTGAACTCCTCGGAGGAAAGTGGTTACAGACCAAGCACAGATCCTATCTTCCCCCAAAGGCAGTGGTGAGCTGGTGCAGGTTCCTACAGGTTCTCAAGAACCAGTTGCTAAAATTAGACCTCTGTGGAGAACCGGTTGTTAAAGGGCTAGAGGGTGGGAAAAGAACTCTGGTCTGTGGGCCGGACCATCCTGTTGCTCCCAGGATTCCCAGCTGGGGAGGCTGAGGCTCCCCGGCCCTTCCCCCACTTTCCCCCAGCTGCAGCGTGGCCAGCTGCCGGCACCAGCTGGGCAGCTCAGCTGAGCTCTGGAGTCGTCCTGCTGCCACTTTTTGAATGGCCCAGCAAGGTGTGTGTGTGGAGGGGCAAGTGGGGCAATTGACCCAGGCCCTGCAGGGGCCTCCGGCCCCACGACGATGTCTCCCTAGCCCCTGCCCCGCTCCCCACCTTTAAATCAGAACTTTTTATAGGGAACCGGTTGTTAAGATTTTGGCAGCTCATCACTGCCCAAAGGGCCTCTCATTCTCCTCTCTGCAAACACACAAACCTGCCTTACCCCATTCCCGGGCCCTGTACTGACACAAATAGCCCATTCACCCAGTGCGACCCTGACCTCTCCACAGAGACACACTCCTCTGCCTTTCACCCCCCTTCCCAGCACAACCCCGACAGCTGCATGGACTCCAGTCTCCCTTCAGCACACGCACTGTCCTGGCACTCACCTGTCTGCAGTGCTCTTCACTTTGCTGCGTTCTCTCCAATGAACACCGGTCTTCTTTACTTCTGAAATCAACAAACTCTTTTCACTGCACAGTACACTACAGAGCAAGATGCTCAAAGCTGTTTACACTAAGATACAAGGCTCCCTGCCCTGGAGGAATTACTCATGGGAAAGATGGGCCTACCACAAAGGCACATGCCTAACTGCCGTTGCCTGGGCCCAAGCACTTCTTCAGCCCAGTTTGAAGTGTCAGCACAGACAGGAAATGGCAGAGAGTAATAGGGAGATTCTTGGAGCATCATTAAAAAGTGCTCTTGTTTCCACTGTCAGGATTGTAGGCATAAGACTGTTGATTAACCTAAAGGATGGCTAGGGCTGCACTGTCTATGGAAAGTTCAGGTGAATCACTGGAGCACATAAGAACGGCCATGCTGGGTCAGACCAAAGGTCCATCTAGCTCAGTATCCTGTTTTCCGACTGGACAATGCCAGGTGCCCCAGAGGGAATGAATAGAACAGGTAATCACCAAGTGATCCATCCCGTCACCCATTACCAGCTTCTGGCAAACAGAGGCTAGGGACACCATCCCTGCCCATCCTGCCTAATAGTCATTGCACACACAATGCAGTACTTCACAGGGGGTAAGAACTATCAATAGCAAAGAGAAACTTTACAGGAAGACAATAGAACCACTGTAAAGAGCAGTGTATTAATCTGCTCCGCAGATCCCCCAATACACAGTCCCCAACAACATGCCCTGCTAGACTTTCAAGCTTACTTTACAGTGTCCTTTTCATTAGGTGCTCTAGAGACAGTGGGTATGTCTACACTACGGGATTATTCCAATTTTACAGAAACCGTTTTTTTAAAACAGATTGTATAAAGTCGAGTGCACGCGGCCACACTAAGCACATTAATTCGGTGGCGTGCGTCCATGTACCGAGGCTAGCGTCGATTTCCAGAGCGTTGCATTGTGGGTAGCTATCCCATAGTTCCTGCAGTCTCCCCCACCCATTGGAATTCTGGGTTGAGATCCGAATGCATGATGGGGCCAAAACAGTGTCGCAGGTGATTCTGGGTAAATGTCGTCACTCAATCCTTCCTCCGTGAAAGCAACAGCAGACAATCATTTTGCGCCCTTTTTCCCTGGATTGCCCTGGCAGACGCCATAGCATGGCAACCATGGAACTCATTTAGCCTTTTGTCACTGTCACCGTATGTGTACTGGATGCTGCTGACAGACGCGGTACTGCAGTGCTACACAGCAGCATTAATTTGCCTTTGCAAAGTAGCAGAGACGGTTACCAGCTATAGCACCGTCTGCAACTGAAAACTCAATTTGGCAATGAGATGACAGTTATCAGTCCTTTTGTACCGTCTGCTGCTGTCATGGGTGCTCCTGGCTGGTCTCGCTGAGGTCGGCCGGGGGTGCATGGACAAAAATGGGAATGACTCCCCAGGTCATTCCCTTCTTTATGTTTTGTCTAAAAATAGAGTCAGTCCTGCCTAGAATATGGGGCAAGTCTACTAGAGAACCAGAGAGCACAGCCGCTCCGGGTCAGAGCCCAGAGATCCCGCAGAAATGATGAACTGCATGCCATTCTAGGGGGGTGCCCCTGCAACAACCCCACCTGTTGATTCCCTCCTCCCCCACCCCTCCTGGGCTACCGTGGCAGTGTCCCCCCATTTGTGTGATGAAGTAATAAAGAATGCAGGAATAAGAAACACTGACTTGTTAGTGAGATAAAATGAGGGGCAGCCTCCCGCTGCCTCCCACTGCTATGATAGTCCAGGCAGTACAGAATCTTCATTAGACATGAAGGGGGGGGTGCTAATGGAGCTCAGTCTCCAGCTGCTATGACGAGGACGGTTTTCAATCCTTTTGCACCGTCTGCTGGGAGTGACCGGGAGTCATTCCCATTTTTGCCCAGGTGCCCCCGGCCGACCTCACCGAGGCCAGCCAGGAGCACTCACGGGATGATGAGGACGGTTTTCAATCCTTTTGTACCGTCTGCCATCAGGAAAGGAAGGGGAGGGGATGCTGCTGTTCAGCACTGCAGCACCCTGTCTACCAGCAGCATGCAGTAGACATAGGGTGACATTGAAAAAACGATTTTTTTCCCTTTTCTTTCAGGGGTGGGGAGAAGGGGGTAAATTGACAACATATACCCTGAACCACTCAGGACAATGTTTTTGACCCTTCAGGCATTGGGAGCTCAGCCAAGAATGCAAATGCTTTTCGGAGACTGCAGGGACTGTGGGATAGCTGGAGTCCTCAGTCCCCCGTCCCTCTCTCCATGAGCGTCCATTTGATTCTTTGGCTTTCCGTTATGCTTCTCACGCAGCACTGTGCTGAGTCCCCGCTGTGGCCTCTGTTTATCATAGCCTGGAGATTTTTTCAAATGCTTTGGAATTTCGTCTTCTGGAACGGAGCTCTGATAGAACAGATTTGTCTCCCCATACAGCGATCAGATCCAGTATCTCCTGTACGGTCCATGCTGGAGCTCTTTTTGGATTTGGGACTGCATGGCCACCCATGCTGATCAGAGCTCCACGCTGGGCAAACAGGAAATGAAATTCAAAAGTTCGCGGGGCTTTTCCTGTCTACCTGGCCAGTGCATCTGAGTTCAGATTGCTTTCCAGAGCGGTCACCATGGTGCACTGTGGGATAGTGCCCAGAGGCCAATACCGTCAAATTGCGGCCACACTAACCCTAATCCGACATGGCAATAATGATTTCAGAGCTACTCCCCTCGTCGGGGAGGAGTACAGAAATCAGTATTAAGAGCCCTTTATATCGATATAAAGGGCTTCGTTGTGTGGACGGGTGCAGGGTTAATTCGGCTAACACTGCTAAATTCGGTATAAACGCATAGTGTAGACCAGGCCAGAGTTATGCAGAAGAGCACCTTTGAGAGCTGCTGTTGGGAAGTGTGCAGGCTCATGGGCCTGGAGAGACAGCTAGACTGGGCTTTTCTCTCCATGTAACATAACAGTGAGAGCATTTTTTGAAGACAACAAAAGTGAGTGAATTGTGTGATCCTTCACTTTATGCTGTGACCTCTGAGACCCTCTAGTGAGCCCTGGGGCTTTCAGCAGCTCTGAAAAGTTACATAGGAAGTGTGCTAGATCATCTTAAATGGAACTCAAATAAAAAGCCATTTAAACTAATCCTGAAGCCTCCTGTTCCAGGTATGATCCCTTAACAGCCCCCCTGGCTGTGCCCACTGTCCTGCGTACTCAGCATATAGTGCTCACATCCCTGCACAAGAAATTCATAGATTATAAAGCCTGAAGGAACAATTGTGAACTGTCTGACCTTCCTGAATTAATTCTTGTCTGAATTAATTTTTATTTGAACTAGAACAAAACTTTTAGAAAAACATCCAATTTTGATTTAAAAATTCCAAATGATTGAGAATCCACCACAAACCTTGGTAAATGGTTCACCGTTAGAAAGTTGCATCTTATTTCCAGTCTGAATTTGTCTAGCTTCAACTTTCAGCCATTGGCACTTCTTACACGTTTGTCTCTTAGACTTAAGAGCACTCTATTATCAAACTTCAGTTCCGCACATAGGTATTATAAACTGTGATCAAGTCACCCATTAACCTTCCATTTGATAAACTAAATAGACTGAGTTCCTTGAGTCTCTCATTATAAGGCATGTGTCCCTGTAATCATTCTTGTTCTCTGAACCCTCTCCATTTTAATCAAAATCCATCTTGAACTGTGGACACCAGACCAGGACACAGCATTCCAGCAGCAGTAACACCAGTGACAAATAGAGGTCATATAACCTCTCTACTCCTACTCAAGAATCCATTGTTTTTACATCCAATGACTGTATTAGCCACAGAAGCTCATGTTGCACTGATTGTCTACCACGATCCCAAATCTTTTCCTGTCACAACTCCTTCTGATGCTGATCCAGGCATCTCAGAATCAGCATTATCAGGAAAGCAGTGGCAGGACCAGCAGCAGGAGAGCACCTTTTCAAGGGATACACGGGACAATAGTGTGCAAAAAATGTTGAACTTCCAGTGAGCCTTAAAGTGACTATCACAAATGATGTGACTATCCCATTTCTCCTCCCCTCTTACTAGCTCTGGTTATATCAGTCTGGCTAGAGCAGGTTAAATGACAGTTGATAGGTTCTATTCCTTTCCCACCTCTTTGCTGCCATGCTGCCTGCCACGGTAATAGCACCAATAATCCCCATTTGTTTATACTTTGGAACAGTGCTAGACAGCCACTTCCTGATCACCATATGCATATCGTCCTGCAGAGAGAGAGAGAGGGAATGAGGCATTACAAGTAGTCACCATGTATGCATTTGTGTATATTAATGGTACTGCTGTGAATCTCACTTTTCAACATGTCTGTCCTCAAAGCTTGCAACAGAGCTCATTTACTTCCCTATTAATTTACTTCACACAACAGGGCAGCCAGACCGTGGGAAGTACATCCTTGTAAGGGAAAAAACATGTTGCAACTGACTCTAACAGCAACCCAATGCAACAGGGCAGTGAGTTTCAGCTGGCCTGTCCAGTTGAGTGTACCCCAACTCCATAATGTCATAAATTGCATCTAAAAGGTGTCAAATAAGATATCAGTAGAAAGCTAATATCCTACTGATCATCAATATCATTGGGTGGTGTATGTATAGATGACAAATATATATTTGGAATTATGTTATCAAAGTGTGCCTGCCAGGCAGGACTGAAGTTACCCCACACTAGACATAGCAATGTGGTTCTGCCACCTTGAAGTTATTTTCCAAGTTACATTAAGAAACAATGGGAATGCAATTTACATAGAAGGTAAACAGGATAGAAGGTAGCAAGCCAATAAGGGGAGGAGATAACCACTCAGCATCATGGCAGGGAGAGAGGAGTGTAGGAACAGATCAATTTGCATTTTAGCAAACAGCAGCTGGTGAAAAAAAACAGCATGGAATGTCCTTTACCAGGAGACTCCATGTTGCCTACCTCACAGCTTGAATAAACTTTTCTTTGGGGGAAACCCTTCAGAAGAATCCATTTCAAAGGTTCACTGGACTATAAAAGAGGGGCAAAGAACCCCAAGTGGCCTAAGAAGACAAAGAAACCGAGCACTTTGGACCTTGTCGGAGATCCTGGTCACATAGGTGCTCAGCCATCTGCTGGAAGGTAGATTGGTAAGCAAAACTATCTTGAACAAAGACTGCAGCTTGCTGAGTTGAATCTTAGCCACTAGAAAGTATTTTTCACTTTTATTCGCTTGTAACCATTTCTAACACTATCCTTGATAACTGAATTCACTTAAAATCCTATCTCCTTTTATTAATAAACTTGTTTTACTTTTAATCTAAACTGACCCAGTGCTGTGTCTGAGCTGAAGTGATAGTATACTCCAGTTAAAGTGATAAGCTGAGCACATTTTGTCACTTTAGAGGAGCAAACAAACATTATTTCTCTGAGCATTCCAAGAGAGGACTGGATACTTCAGAGAAGATGGTTTTGGGGAAATTTGGGACAGAGAGTGTATTGGGGTCACACCTGCATAAGGTAACTGAGTGACAAAGCATAGAGTGGGGCTGTTGTGCTGTAGATAGGCTGCTGGAGTCAGAACTGCTTAACACAGAGACATTCAGTGCATGCTTCTCTGTAGGTTATCAGCGTCCTGGTGGTGAATCACAGCAGCAGAGCATTGAAAGCACTCAGAATACAGGGCAGGCAGTGACACAGTCCTTCACTGTCTGGGTTGCACTCTGGAATGTGACAGTGAACTCCTTTACTATGGGGACACTGGCCACACATCCACAGTTAAAGATGCAACCAATGTTCCAAAATTAGGCTTGTTTTGACCTTTGTTCTAGTTATTTAGTTGAAGGAGCTATTAGTCCAGATTTTTTCTGTTTTTAATGAAAGTGTTGAGAAGGATATTTTTATTTGCAGGCTCTATACTGTTTCTAAGGCCAGGTCTCTCAACTTCCAATTTTAACAATGAAATAAACGTACTCAAGATTTTTCAGCTAATTTTGCCTGACCACTGGCTCATTGACGGATATGAAAATTCAGACCTATGTATTTGAACGTGCTGTGGTTACAGTGTAATTAACTTGTTCCCTGGGATGCTGTATAAGCAGCTGGAAGTCAATTCGGACATAAAATGGATTTGGTAACACACATTTGTCCTCTAGAGTTTTAGATATCAAACTACAGATAACAAAGCTCTGAAATCTAACACTTCACCGCAGCGATGCAGCAGAGAAAATACTTCTTTGAGGAGGGTAACTCTTTAGGGGCGGAGTCTCTTTTGTTTCTGTCTTGCAAACCTTAAGTGGCCTGTTGGAGAGAAGCTTCCCACAGCAGACCTACTGAGGGTGCAGTAGCTGAGCTATGCTTCCTGAAGGATGCCTAGGGTGTATAGAAGCCAAGTTCTGCTACTGTGCCCCTCAGAATGTGTGCAGGAAGGGAGTGTCTCTCCAGTGGAGCTAATCAGTTATGCAGTAGCAGCAGGGAGTTCCTTCTGTGTGGAAGACGAACGAGCTCCACAGGAGAAAAGTCTGGAGCAGAAAAGGGGCTCACAACCATCAAACTTGGGGGGGGGGAGGGAAAGGGAGGGTGAAGGGAGGAATTTTTAAAATTAAAAAGGTACTGTGCACCAGAAATCTCTACATGCAAGAGGGCTGTACGGGCTGCACCATCCTGGGCCTGCTGCTGCTGTCTCCACAACACACAAGCTCTGCAAACTAGCACAGCAAGGGGAGAAAGACCAGGGACTTGCTTCCTTCCTGTCCCCATTGTCTCTCTCCCCCTCCACTCACCTGAATATAGCTGTCTTCCTGCCTCTGGCTGAATGCCAACTCGCCAAGAATGTAGAAGAGTTTCCGAATTTGCTGTGGATTCAGTTTCTCCGTATAGTCTAAAATGTTCTGTAATAGAGAAGTGTCAAAGTAGCCACAATACTCTGACAGGTCCTTCTCACAATCCAAATAGCACACCTGATTGTCAGTAACAAGAATTGCTACCACTGTGAATTCAAATTAAAGAAGCACCCATGCATATGTCACCTCTAGGCTACGTTACTGCAATTCCCCATGACTGAGGCTGAAAGGGAAGACATGCAAAATATAGCTGCCTGCTTCCTCCATGGCTTTGGTCACTAGGAGCATGTTAAATCTGTGCTCCAATTCTTCTATTGACACCCATTCTGCTTCCATTGCCACTTTGATCCTAGTTTTCAAAGCAGGTCCCAAGTGCATTAATGATCATGGTGTGATGGAGAATAATATGGAAAATGATATAATGCCATTCTATAAATCAGTGGTGTGGCTTCATCTGGATACTATGTGCAGCACTTGACACCCCATCTCTGAATTGATATTGCAGAACTAACGGGAGTTCAGAGAAGGGTGACAAGAATGAGCGAGTGCCTGGAGAAATTCTCCTAGGAAGAGAAATTGAAAAGACTGGGGTTGTTACCCTACAGAGTGGACAGACAAAAAGGGACATGACAAAAGTTTATAAAATAGTGAATGATCTAGAGAAGGAAGATTAGGAGGGCTGTTTGCGACTTGTTCTTGTGATGAGAGGGGGAGTTCAATGACATTGAAAGGTGCCAAACTCAAAACTGATAAAAGGTGATTCAACCATTGGATCTTGACAAAAACTAATATTCTGGTAGTCATGCCTACAGCTAAGGTTGCCTAACACTTTCCATTACAAGCCTCTGTTTTCAACTGCTCATAACTTTATCAAATTGTAACTGTTTAGATTGGAATTTTCTACACATGGTCTCTGCCTCAGGCTACTTTTTTTCCTTTTATGAAAATGGTTGTTTCCCAGAACAAGGCTAGTTGTTCTACTACTTGGTAATTTTGCTCATGTTAATATTTTTATCCAGCTATTTCTCTGAAAAGCACTAGCAAGTCCATGAATTGGAGCAGGAATTTGGAATTTGCAAGGGATGATCTTGGGGTCAAGGAGGTGCCGTTTGCGGTCGCCATGAAATGTATCAAATTATAAGCCTCTCAAAAGTGAAAATTGCACATGCTCAGTAGAGCTTTATGGAGGATTCTTGTTAAAAATCTCTGAACATTCTGTCTGTGTTGAGCATGCTCTATCCCCACAGAGATCCCTATGTGCCAAATACACTAAGCATCCTTGACCTCTACAGAGCTCACCACCTGCCTAATGCACAAAATATGCTCCCCAGACTCCACTGAGCCTCATACAGATTAGGCATAAAGCTAAAGCTCTGGGTCGGTTGCGATGCACTACTGCTGCTATCCCACAGTTTGGCTTAGGGTTGGCATTAGGAGGAGACCATGAATTTTAGTTTCAGCTTTTCCACTGACTAGTGTTATGTCTAAGCTCTTCAGGGCCCTTATTATTGAGCAAATCCTACCAGCCCTACCTCTAAAGGCAGGAATATATAATTTCCCTCCATTTAATGAGGGGGTAAGCGAGAGGTTGCACAAGGTCACTTCATAGAATCATAGAATTCAAGATCAGAAGGGACCATTATGATCATCTAGTCTGACCTCCTGCAAGATGCAGGCCACATAAGCCAATCCACCCACTCCTGAACTAATTCTCTCCCTTGACTCTGCTGTTGAATGCTCCAAATCATGATTTAAAGACTTCAAGTAGCAGATAATCCACCAGCAAGCGACCCCTGCCCCATGCTTCGGAGGAAGGCGAAAAACCTCCAGGGCCACTGCCAATCTACCCTGGAGGAAAATTCCTTCCCGACCCCAAATATGGCGATCAGCTGAACCCCGAGCATGTGGGCAAGACTCTCCAGCCAGACCCTCTGGAAAAGGCTAACAATATCCCAACATTGACCCTTTGTACTAATTACCAGTGTGGTACGTTATTGACCTATTGACTAAACCCGTTATCCTATCATACCATCCCCTCCATAAACTTATCCAGCTTAATCTTAAAGTCATGGAGGTCCTTCGCCCCCACTGTTTCCCTCGGTAGGCTGTTCCAGAATTGCACTCCTCTGATAGTTAGAAACCTTCGTCTAATTTCAAGCCTAAATTTCCTGACTGACAATTTATATCCGTTTGTCCTCGTGTCCACATTAGCACTGAGCTGAAATAATTCCTCTCCTTCCCTGGTATTTATCCCTCTGATATATTTAAAGAGTGCAATCATATCTCCTCTTATCCTTTTGGTTAAGGAGAAAAAACCGAGCTCCTCAAGTCTCCTTTCACACGACAGGCTTTCTATTCCTCGGATCATTCTAGTGGCCCTTCTTTGTACCCGTTCCAGTTTGAATTCATCCTTCTTAAACATGGGAGACCAAAACTGCACACAATACTCCAAATGAGGTCTCACCAACGCCTTATATAACGGGACTAGCACCTCCTTATCTCTACTAGAAATACCTCGCCTAATGCATCCCAAGACCGCATTAGCTTTTTTAATGGCCACATCACATTGCCTACTCATAGTCATCCTACGATCAACCAGGACTCCTAGGTCCTTCTCCTCCTCCGTTACTTCCAACTGGTGCGTTCCCAGTTTATAACTAAAATTCTTGTTAGTCATCCCTAAATGCATAACCTTACACTTCTCATTATTGAATTTCATCCTGTTACTAATACTCCAGTTTACAAGGTCATCCAAATCTCCCTGGAGGATATCCCAATCCTTTTCCAAATTGGCAATACCTCCCAACTTGGTGTCATCCGCAACTTGTAGCAGAGCTGAGAATAGAACATGGGTCTCTAACATGGCAGAGCCAGGCCTCACCCATTTAGCCACGCGTCAGGCACAATGTGCCAAATCTAAGTGCTTTGCTGTGCTGTCTATAACCACTAGACTATACTCCCCTCCAGAGCCAAGAATAGACTGCAGAATTACCAACATTCCCCTGCTGTCTAGTAAATAATTATGCAAGTTACTTGCAAAGGTGCACTGCATTCCCCCTAATGATTGGTCCACAGAGTGTATTAGGCTGTTATCCTCAGAGTCTAACAGTTGTTCCTTAGCTGGAATGGTAGAGGTCTCTGCTGTGGATACAAAGGTCCAGCACATGGAAGGGTCAATATGGTTCCTCATGAAGGAATTTCTGATTTTTTTTTCATTTTCCTTTTTAAAAATCCTAGCAAGTTGCATACAAAACCCCTATATTAAAAATAATATTATGACTGCAAAGTCAAGTCATTCTCAGTTAGGAAATGCTTGATTTAAGACTGCCTACACAACTTTAATTTGGTCACCTGTGTGTAGGTCCCATTCAGGGTACAGGATGGGCAGTGGTTCTGTCCCTGTTAGCCAAGCCCATTATAATGCATATGCACAAGGAAAGCGAATTAAGGTTGCATGGACAACCTTTTTTCTGACACTTCCTAACTTTTGAGGGCTGGACTTTATGACCTTAATGTTCTTTTACCAACTTTTTTAAAAATGCAATTTGTTTTTTGTATTTTTAAACAAACACAAAAAACAGAAATTCCATCACAAGGAATCATATTGATTCCCCCAACTTGGGTCATCACAGGATTTGGATCTTGAGATCCACAGCACAGACCTCTATCACTTGTACTAACAAAGTAACTGGTAGCATCAGTAGGTTGTTATCCTCAGTGTGGGTCAGGCACTAGAGGAAGATGAGAGACACACACATGCCAGTGGGTTTCGGAGCTATCTGCCAAAAAGCAGAGGAATCTAAAAAGACTCAGGACTCTTGGGTTTAATTCCAAGTTCTAGATAGGAATGGGCACTAGATCTTTCTGGCCCTGAACTCCCCATGCCACAGGCTTGTCATTGTCTCCCCCACCTACCTCCATTTCCTGCACCCTCTCCATATCACCTCTCAGGCTCCTACCTCATCCCCACCCCTATTCTTATCCTCCCATTCCCCTATAGTCCCAAGCTCTTATCCCCAACACGAAACGTCAGTAGGGCAAACCACACTAGAGAACTTTCAGTGTGCAGCAGCAGGGTCCACACAGTTAGAGCATGACACATTGGAGTGCTGTAGATTTACACTTGTAACAGGACGGCTGGGCCCTGTGATTAAAACAGGTCAGTTCCCCTGTGCTAGAGCAGGTGCTCCCAGCTGAGCTAATTAGAGGTGCAAGGGCTGCACCTGGGCTATAAAGGGTCAGAGTGTATTCCAGTGAGGGCAGAGCTGGAAGGGGAACCGCAGAGAAAAGCTGCAGGGAGAGAGGGTATCTGCAGTAGTCCCCGAGGACAGGAGTTGGGGCTGGGTAACGAGACCCAGCCGAAAGTTTTGATATTCTTTTGGGAGAAGGCAAGTCAGGCCTTGCATTTTCTCCAGCTACTCTGAGACAAGGAAGGGACAAGTACCTCAGGAAGGAGGGGCTGTGCCCAGCTTAAGGCTGGGTGAAAGATTTTTTTTATTTGTTTTTAGTACTTTGTGTTAATAAAAAACAGATCCCCAATGAAGGCTGTAATTGGATGAGAATGACATTTTTGAGGGACCCTGAATAAAAGGAAACAAAGGGCACTGTAGAGCAACCTCTGGCCACGATGGGGTGCCCAGGAGGCAGCCTATCCTGTTACAACACCCAGCTTCCCACACCCTAACTTGTCCACACTTAGGGCTTGTCTATAGGACCATTCACAAGCAGATACACTACCTTCACAAAGGTGGCATAGCGTATCAGTGAGGAGGTATGCAGAGTCACCAGGTCAGTGAGCACATCCAGAGAAATGTCCACTTCTACATCATTTCCACCGCAAATGTGAGTCACCAATGCACTCACAACCTCCTGAAGGAAAAACCCACAAGAAACCAAGAGTGAAAAGCAAATAGAAAAATATCTGTTCTGTACCAGAAGGCCCTTGGGACAACAAACAAAGTATATGCTACACCATATAGGATGACAACCAAACAACAAGTCCATCATAAATTAAAGGAAAGGGCTAGGGATCCATTAGCTTAGATGAGAAGTCACCTCTTTCGCCTTGGGCTCAGTACAGCTTTAATATTGTGGATTACTCCATCCTTTGAGACTGCTTCCATAGCTATGCAGTTGTATATGGTGTGACACTGCACCCCATATTCTTCGCAGTGATATTATTATGATATGATTATGACATAATTATAAGGTATTTTATGCAAGATAAGTCATGTGAGGTGTCACTGGAAAGGTTATGATTTGCTGAACACGATTATCTTATTTGTATGCATGTATCATTTTTGTATCTGAAGTTATGAATATTGATTATATCTGTATTTCAAATGCAGTTACACCTGGGTAACACCCAGTAGACAAAATGCTTTCAGTCTAGATAGTGGGTGGGGAAGGGCCTATTCAGAGCAATGGGCCATTAGGAAAAAACAATAGGCCTTAGGAGAAGCTTATCTCCCACCTGGTG
This sequence comes from Mauremys reevesii, assembly GCF_016161935.1. Classification (NCBI taxonomy): domain Eukaryota; kingdom Metazoa; phylum Chordata; order Testudines; family Geoemydidae; genus Mauremys; species Mauremys reevesii. The sequence goes on from NC_052629.1 coordinate 74,078,448, forward strand.
AGCCTTCCGTGAAAGCTCCAAAATAGCCTGTGTGTGACATGTGATGAGACTCATCTCTAGACTCCATCTTGGGATATCAGTACTTTTCCACAGACTGGTCTGGGAACCAAACTTTGAGAACAAAGGGTTCCTGCCATATGCAAAAGCTATATAAGACAAGGAGCGACATCATCTGATTTGCTTCGCTCCCCACTCAAGAAGACTCCTGAAAACACCTGAGAAACAAGGACTGAACTGCGGGAAGTGCTGGACCCAGGCTAAAGGGATTTTTAGCCTGTGAATGAAACAACTGGGGATTCCAAGCTGTAAAGCAAGTGCAGCTTGCCCTTTAAGAATCTGCAGCCTCCTTGTATCATCTCTTAGGGTGAGAATCTGCTATTCATATTGAATCTATTTAGTGTATTAAGCTTAGTTTGTGTTTTTTGTTTATTTTCTAGGTAATCTGCTTTGATCTGTTTGCGATCACTTATAATCACTTAAAATCTATCTTTTGTAGTTAATAGACTTGGTTTTGCTTTATCTATACCAGTTTGTTGGAGTGAAGTGTGTGGGAATCATAACTCGGGCAAAAGCCTGTTGAGTATTCCTCTCCACATTGAGGGAGGGGGTGAATTTCATGAGCTTACACTGTACAGTTCCCTTTGCAGCGTAAAACCGTATAATTTTGGGTTTATACTCCGGGGGGGGGGGGTGCCTGAGGAGCTGAGATTAGCCTTCCTATGCACAGGCTGGTCAGAAAACCTACTTGTAACTGCAGCTGGGTGTGCCCCTACCTGTATGGATACTGGTGAAAGTGCAGGCTGGAGGGCTTTGCAGCTTGCCATAGCAGTACAGCGTGAGAGCCTGATTGGTCAGCAGGCTCAGTGGTACCCCAGTTCCAGGTGGCACCCCGGGGGGAACCCGTCACATATGATTCCCGTCTGCCATGGTCCTACTCATCTCTATCCAGATGCTCTGTGTCCCAAGTGGCCCCATCACAAGCATACTTGGTTGGCATGTCCTGTATAGAACACTTTTTATCTTCAAAGTACTATACAAATGGTAACTAATTCATCCTCCTCAGTACTACCCACAGAGTTCAGTTGTTAGCCCTCTGATTTCATATCTGCTTTCTCTTTCAATCATCTTAACCTGTCCTTTGCAGTACTCCACTGCACATTTCTTTTGACACCTGTATTTCTGCCAGTCTTGAACAAGAAAATCTGTGGCTTTGTTTCAGATTTGTTCACATAAAGAAATGTTTCAAAACCAGAAAGTCATCTTGAAATTCAACTGCATCTCTTTTAATTCCCTTCTCAGTTCAGAGCACATCTAAATGTCCCCAATCTTGGCCTTATCCTTTAGCCTGATATCCAGTCCTTCAAAAGCCTTTGGCTCCATATGTAATTGCCTGTTTCCCTTCTGCGCTCATGCTTGCACTGCTGTGGCTTCCTGATCACTCTTCCCAGGTCTCATCTTCCCAGATTCCGGTACATGCAGAATGCTGCTCCCTGCCTCAAGTGAAAGTAGATCACCTCCAATCTCACACAGCTTCACTGGACTTTTCAGTCATTTCCATAAGTAGTAGTAGTAGTAGTTGTAGTAGCAGAAGAGAGAGAGCGTGATCCTCGAGCACTGGGCCTGGTGCAAGATCTAAGGCCTGAACCAGAGGATGTGAACCAAAGCCAAGCCATAGCTTAAAGCAGATGCTTACAAGTTCACTGCCCAGTACATGAACTTGACAAAGTTGTTGCTAGTGTACTAGGCACTAGATATGCACATAAATATATTCAAGATAGTACAGATACATCCCAATCTAGTACAAGATAAGATGGTTTGACAAAATAATGAATAGGGATGTTTTGTCTGAGATATCAGGAACAAGGGGAGGTAATAAACAGATGTCATAAAATACGTAAGGTGGTGTTTAAGTTGTTTATCCCAGTTGTTTGTCTCAGTCTATAAATGTCAGGGTATCTCGCCTTAACTCTTGTGTGGCGTAGTGGACAGATTCCTGCTGCTAACTGAACTACTCCTTGCCCCTGTGCACTCATGTGTTAATGTACCTGTAGAGCCAGGGCTCTAGGACTGTGCCTTGAGGGCAATAAACCTGGCCAAGGGCCTTTGTCACTACACAGGGCCTGTGGTCTCTCTTTATGAGTAAAGGTCTGCTGAATTAGCAGGCTGCCTTATCTGCTGCTCGTGCTGATAATATTGGTGCTCCAAAGACAGAAGCACTGGGCAGCCCGAACAGCATTACTGAGGCAATGACATTCCAGCCTTCAGCACTCTTCTCTGTATCAGCTTCTCAGTCTGTTCACTCTACTTAATTTAGCACTGGTCTCCTCTATGTCATTCCTTAAAGCCTGGCACTACTGCTGACAGTCATTTTCTTTGCAGCTCCTGCCATTGTAAACAGCTCCCTGACTCGCCATCCCAGTTCATATAAACTGAAAGTCTGGGTGTTCTCCCCTACTCATACCTCAACTTGTTCCTCCATTTATTATTTAACTTTGTATCTGCATTATTGAGTTTATATAGCATTTTCAGAAGCCATTTCAGTGAAAGATATTGTACAAAACAAGGTGGAAATATCTGTAACTCCTATGTAGAGAATTCATTGATCTCCAGGTTTTTTGATGTCTCTGCTTTGATCTGCAGCCTGTCAGAACTCATGTTTAACAGAGTAAAAGTATATGCTATTATATATTTCAAATATACCTGCTGACAGTAAGAGTCAAAGGCTGCAAATGCTTGCTTGTACATGCAGCTGCCAAAGGAGACGACACATGGATCAGCAGAGTGCAGAAAGGTCTGAGCCAGTGACAGGATTGATGGGAAGAAGTCTTTGATAACCTGAAAGACAGACATCATGACAGAGACATGAGATTCCCATCATTACTATTTGCTTTCAAAGCTTCCATCCCTCATTTTATGAGTTCCAACTTGAGGAATACTGCTCTTTATTCTCAAGATCCCCAGTTAGTTTAGTAGGTGATTCCCTGGCCTCTAACTCTCCCTCCTCACTAGATACAGGCTGACCCCATAACAGATTCCCATTTAGATTTGTGATCTCTAGAGGCGTGCTTTGCTTTCAAAACAATGAAGAACTTGTCCACACAAGAGCTTTTTTTGAGCAACAGAATACAGCTGCACTGGTGCAAACTACTCATGCAGACATGCTGCACCAGTGTAAAATGGGACTTGAACTGGGTGACTCATGCAAGTCAGTTTACAACAGTCTACATGCAGGTTTACACTGGTGCAGCTAAACTAGTAACTAAAATCCCCCAGGGCAGACAAATGCTCAGTCTTCATGCCCTGCTTTAAGTTGTAGGCAGACACTGTCTGTCCGTATTCATGGTCCCTTCTCCTTGTAACTATAGGCACTCAAGTCAGACACATGTACACATCTAAATGCAGACCATTTTATACTTGCAAGAAGGTATGGGTTTAAAAATGTAAAGTCTAAGAAAAATGTGAGGCAGAGCAGCATGTCAGGCCTTGGAGGAGAGGGTCACTTGTGGTGGGGAGACAGAGGGCAAGAGGGCTTCCTAAGATCTGCAGAAGAACCAGAAGCCTATCCTATGCTGCGGGGCAGGGAAGGGCAGTTCTTCTCCAGCAAATCTTGGGACAACCACAGGAAGGTCAACAAGGTCCACAAGACAAGCTCTGGAAGTGGGTCTTTGTTTCTAACCCGTAAAGAGCTGAATCACAATCTGCCACATACCAGGAAGTGGAAAGGGGAATGCTCCCAGTGTGCAGAATCTCAGAGTAGTAGCAGTACTCACCAATGAGTAATTTCGGAAGGCGCTCTGTAACAGCTGATCTGGCACACAGCCCAGTGGAATCTTGTTCCTCAGCACTCTCTCAATTTGCTTCCTGCTCTTGGTGTTTGTAGTATGGATTAGCAGCAGAACTATCAGGTCCAGAACCTTTCACAGAGGAAATAATCACTAATCATATATTCATTACGCAGTGGAACAGAAAATTTCTTGCCAATATTTCCTTTCTGCTAGCAGTGTCTCCCAGTTCTCGGCTGCTCTCCTCTCTCTGCAGCTCAGGGAGGCAGATCAGCATTTTGGTGCCACACAATCTGGCCCTGCTCCTTCTGCAACCACTTGGTGCCAAATGAGTTAGTCTCGAACTCTAACTGTTGCATAATATCATTAACAAATATTCCAGAGATAACGAAATAAGATTAGATCAAGGAATGCTTTTAAGTCGTAGACAGTCACTGTCCTATTGTAACAATTCCACCTAACGTCTGACCTTTGACTCATGAACCATCTAGAGTGGGTAGAATTGTGGGAGCCCTTGCTAGCAGAAAGGAAATTATCATTAAGAAAACTTTCATTCTGCAGTCCTGCATCTCCCGGAATTCTGGATGTTTGGGAAGTAACGAGCAGTGAACAGATGTAGGGAGTGTTATGAAACAAAACTTCAAGAGGAAAAAAGTACCTGTCTGTAGCGGGGTGGTTACCCGCTCCAGCCCTGACAGGGTTAAAACCAGTCCTGGGAGAGGGCTGGAGGACTGGGAGAACACCCCAGGCTGAGTGGGAAGCAGGCTCAGCTGGGGTAAGCCCCAATTAGGGCCCAGCTGGCCCTGTAAAGGCTTGAGCCAGGAGCTCAAGCAAACAGTTTCTCTCTGGCTGTAGAGGGAGATGGGTCTGGCTGCAGGGAGCTAGAGACAGGGTACCTGAGTGGAGCAGGGCTGGGGAAAGGCAGAGGAGCTGGGGAGCTAGCCTAGCATTGGGCTAATAGGCACTAGGGGTTGCAGAGGGCAGCCCAGCGGTAGGCAAAGGCAGCAGGTCCAAACCCAACCTTCCCAGTGATGAGTAGGCTGATACTACAGTCTGCCCTAGGATGCGGGGGCTAGACAATGACTGGCAGTAGCCATATACTGAGGCGAGGTGGGGATAGTGGGTGGGGGTTCCCCAGGAAGGGGAGATCCTAAGACTGAGGGGTTACTGCCAGAGGGCAGCGCCCCAGATAACAGGGCACCGGGTCCAGGAGGGACACGGGGGCCAGCGGTAAGGCAGATCACCAGCCTGCAGGGGGCGCTCCAGGATGCTGGAAGAGCTAATTCCCTGAGACAACCAGCAGGGGGCACCGCAGGGGTGAGTCCCACACGCTTACACTGCCTTTTTGTGCGCTTACTCGAAAGCCTGCAGCATCATCCTGCCAAAAGAGGTGTCTGCAGAAGACAGAAGGTCCAAGCCGTAGTGCTTAAAGAAGATGTTAGCTGTAGACCAACTGGCCACTTTAAAAATTTCTGAACTGAACCCACTTGCTCGTTCCACCCATGAGGTTGCTAAGGATCTCATGGAGCGTACTTTAATACCTTCTGGGACAGGAACCTCTGATGATTTATAGGCTTCCACAATACATAGTCTAATCCATCTATCTATGAAGAAACTGGAAGCCCCGAGTCCCTGGCATTTTGGGTGGAAGGACACAGATAGAAAGCCCGATTTTGTGGATTCTGTATGTTTGAGAGATTTTCAATGCTCTTCCAACATCTAAGGCGCGCCATGTCTTCCCAGTTGGATTATAACAGAGTAGCTTGCCCATTAAATGAAACCAAACTTAGATCTGGATAAATTGGAGAGAGTCCAGCGCAGGGCAACAAAAATGATTAGGGGGTTGGAGCACATGACTTATGAGGAGAGGCTGAGGGAACTGGGATTGTTTAGTCCGCAGAAGAGAAGAATGAGGGAGGATTTGATAGCTGCTTTCAACTACCTGAAAGGGGGTTCCAAAGAGGATGGATCTAGACTGTTCTCAGTGGTAGAAGATGACAGAACAAGGAGTAATGGTCTCAAGTTGCAGAGGGGGAGGTTTAGGTTGGATATTAGGAAAAACTTTTTCACTAGTAGGGTGGTGAAGAACTGGAATGGGTTACCTAGGGAGGTAGTGGAATCTTCTTCCTTAGAGATTTTTAAGGTCAGGCTTGACAAAGCCCTGGCTGGGATGATTTAGTTGGGTTTGGTCCTGCTTTGAGCAGGGGGTTGGACTAGATGACCTCCTGAGGTCCCTTCCAACCCTGAGATTCTATGATTCTATGATCTCCTGTTCCAGTCCAGGAGCCCCCAGTGGAGCCAAGTAAGAGGGCAGCACCTGGAGGCTACAAGAGGCCTGGCGAGAAAGAGACCTGGGGAAGCAAGGCAGACTGGTTCAGTCAGGAAGAGCAGAAGATTAGAGCTGCCAGAGAAGGAAAGTGGTTCCTGGGAAAGGGCTGAAGGCAGGAAAACAGCAAGAGGGGTTTGCTGGCTGGTGTCCCCAAGCCAAAAGAGAGAGGGACACAGGGCAGAAGGAGCAGAGGGAGATGCCTACTGGCTCTAAGCCAGAGAGCTGGAGTCAAGGGCCAGAGGGGGTGAAGGCAGGGGAAGAAGGGGAGTGCTGACATCTCCTCACCAAAGAGCTGGTCCCCGGAGGAGTCATAAGAGGGCCAGGGAGAGTGAGGGATGCTCCCAGCAGAAAGGCTGGGAAGAGCAGGGTTGAACCCCAGAAGTAAGAGCTAGGGTGGCTGTCCGGGCAGAGGAGGACTAATAGGAGTCCAGTGAGAGCAAAGCTGGGTTTTAAAATCTACATGGACTGGGGTGATATGGACTGTGTTTCAAAACTTTTGCCTTCTGGACTTTTGCAATTCGTTGTGTTAATAAACTATGGTTAGGGACTACATGATAAGCTTATATGGTGAGGTGAGGGGCCAACTGCTAAGTTGCCCTTAGGGAACGGCCTCCTGGAGGAGGCTACTTGTTCACATGGATGTTGTGGTTTTAGACAGAACAAAGGAAGCACAGCCTCTTGGGAAGTGTGGAAGAAAGAATTTACCTTAGCAAGAAAGGATGCTGGTGTCCCAAGCCCCACCTTGACCTCACGGAACACTCAGTAAGGCTCACATATGGATAAGGCTTCCAGCTCTGACATTCCCTCCTGGCAGACATGACAGCTACTAAGAACAAGTCTTAATGAATAAATGAAAGGCCAACACTGGAGTCAGAAGCTCAAAGGGATGGCTGGCAGGGCCCTCAAACTAGCATTAGGTCCCATGCTGGGAAGACTGGCCTGAGACTACTAGTCTGGCTAATCAGACTGCTAGGAGGAATCTGGCTACCTGTGGATGGTCTGCAAGGGGGCCAACGATCCTACAAATAGCACAATACTAAGAGCAGACACCTGACATGAAATGATACTCAGCTGAAGGTCTCTGTTTATGTCTTCTTAGAGAAAGTCCAGAATGGCTGTGTAACAGGGCGGTACTCACCCCTGCGGCGCCTCCTACTGGTTACTCCGGGAATTAGCTCTTCTTCCAGTCCGGAGTGCCCCCTGCAGGCTGGTGATCCACCTGTTTTGCTCTCGGCCCCGTGTCCCTCCCTGGACACGGTGCCCCTTAACTATAACTGGGTCTCCTCCTCCCAGGGGAGCCCCCACCCTACTATCCCCACTTTGCCTCAGTAGTGGCCACTGACAGTCATGGTCTAGCCCCACACCCTGGGGCAGACTGCAGCATCGGCCCACTCATCACAGGCAAAAGGGGTTTGGACCTGCTGCTTTACCTACTCCTGGATTGTTCCTTGCAACCCTCAGTACCTCTTGCCCTTTCCTAGGCCGCAGCCTGGGGCTTTCCAGGCTGGAGCTTCTCTAGCTCCTCAACCCTTCCCCAGCCCTGCTTCACCATAGGTACCTTCTCAGCCTCTAAGCAGCCAGGCCCATCTCTCTCTATCGCCAGAGAGAGACTCTCTGGCTTCTGGCTTCCCTGCCTTCTTATAAGGCCCTGTTCTTCAGTTTGGGGCGTGGCCCCCAGCTGCAGCCACTTTCCTAATCAGCTCAGCCTTGAGAGCCACTGCTCTCAAGCCCTGCCAGGCCACTTTTTAAACCCCTTCGGGCAGGAGCAGGGTCCACCCTGCTACACACCTCCCCCCTTAAAACCCCCCACCCCTGGGGATAGGGAGGTTTCTTGGCCTGGCTCAAGCGCCCACAGGCCTCCAGGGCCACTCGCTTTTTCTCTGAGTCCTGCAGCAACTTCCTCAGGCGGACCTCCTCGTCCACACTGGCCGCCTAGTCCTTAGCGAGTTCCACGCCACTCGCTTCAGACTCGCAGAGGGCCCGCTCTGCAGCTTCGAGCCGTGCCCATAGATTTGAGTCCCCCAGGCCTTCTTCCCTCAGGGTCTGGGTTCCCTTGGTGGCCTGTCCCAGCACCACCTGTGTCCATTTTGTCCCCTGGACACGTTGCTCCTGGGCCCCAGCCTCTTGCTGGGCCCACTCCATCTGGGTTTCTCTGTCTATGACAGGCGGGGGGATGGTCTGGGCCCCAGCCTCCTGCGGGGCCCCCACAATTGCCCCCTCCGCGGGTGTCACCTTCTTTACATTCAGCAGGGCCCCTTCTGGACCTCCAGGCACCTCCCTTGGCCAATCCTCAACTTTCTTGAGGGGGCAGTGCCTCCTAAGGTGGCCCGGCTTCCGACAGCCCCAGCAGGTTCCTTGTCTCCTCGCTGCTTTGGGCCTTCTCTGACCCTTCATGGGCCTAGCCTTCCCTGGGCTGCTTGACACCATGTTCTCTGGGCCTGGACAGTCCCTCCAAAAGTGGCCCGTCTGTCCACAGGTCCAACATACAGGCAGCTGCCTGGGTTCCCTCACCCGGCGGACTGCCCAAGGGATTTGGCATCGTCCCAATCTGGGGTGAGGCACCCTGCCCCCAGCCCCATAGGGACAGTCCCGTTTTATGTGCCCTCCTCTGGCACAGACAAAACAAGTCCTTTGTTCCTCCCAGGGCCTCCTGGCCCTAGAGCAGGGTTTCCCCCTTAGCTCTTTTCGATTCCTTCCGACCATCTGTCGTAGGAGCTTCCTCAAGGCCCGCTGTTCCTCCACCAGCGAGGCCATCTGCCTTTGGAGGGCCCATTGCACCTCCTGCAGTCCCGGTGGGTCTCCAGCCCCTTTCCACTGGGGCGCTGCCTCCAAACCCCACCCTGGGACAACACCTGGAGTCTCTGCCAAGAAGACCCCGGTGTAACAGGGATCCATTTCCCCCTGCCTCAGTTTCTCCACCTTCTTTTCAAGTCTCTACTTCGGGGCAACTATCCCACAGTCCTTGCCCTGGCCCTTTGTATCAGGGGCGGACCGCTAGTGCCTGCATTCTCCACCACTTGTAACAGGGCGGTACTCACCCCTGCGGCGCCTCCTACTGGTTACTCCGGGAATTAGCTCTTCTTCCAGTCCGGAGCGCCCCCTGCAGGCTGGTGATCCACCTGTTTTGCTCTCGGCCCCGTGTCCCTCCCTGGACACGGTGCCCCTTAACTATAACTGGGTCTCCTCCTCCCAGGGGAGCCCCCACCCTACTATCCCCACTTTGCCTCAGTAGTGGCCACTGACAGTCATGGTCTAGCCCCACACCCTGGGGCAGACTGCAGCATCGGCCCACTCATCACAGGCAAAAGGGGTTTGGACCTGCTGCTTTACCTACTCCTGGGTTGTTCCTTGCAACCCTCAGTACCTCTTGCCCTTTCCTAGGCCGCAGCCTGGGGCTTTCCAGGCTGGAGCTTCCCTAGCTCCTCAACCCTTCCCCAGCCCTGCTTCACCATAGGTACCTTCTCAGCCTCTAAGCAGCCAGGCCCATCTCTCTCTATCGCCAGAGAGAGACTCTCTGGCTTCTGGCTTCCCTGCCTTCTTATAAGGCCCTGTTCTTCAGTTTGGGGCGTGGCCCCCAGCTGCAGCCACTTTCCCAATCAGCTCAGCCTTGAGAGCCACTGCTCTCAAGCCCTGCCAGGCCACTTTTTAAACCCCTTCGGGCAGGAGCAGGGTCCACCCTGCTACAGGCTGGAATTCTGGGATTTACATTGTGCTCTTGGTACCAGTTCGGTTCGGCAGAGCTGTGTTCCAATCTACACGTCCATGAACTCCTACCCACCTCTGTTGGTACTGCTTTGGAGTCACCTAATATGGAATGGACATGAGCAAGAATTCAAAGAAGAAAAGACAGTTAACTTTTCTGTAAGTGGTGTTCTTCGAGATGTGTTGCTCATGTCCATTCCACAACCCACCCTCCTTCCTCTCTTTGTTGGAGTTTCTGGCAAGGGTGGGGGGAGCTGGCGGCGCTCCTTATACCACGCCATGCAGGCGCCACCCCAGAGGGCACCAAAGCCGGTCCCCTACAGATACTGCTGAGGGAAAAACTTTTGGCACTGGTGCATGTTGCGAGCACACACACCTAATATGGAATGGACATGAGCAAGCACTCGAAGAAGAACAAGACCTTTTAGTGCTTCCCTCTCAAGGGTTAGGCCGTTAATTGAAGCTGTCTTGGGTCTGGTTGAAGAACAGGACCTTTGAAAGGCTGTCCAGTCTCCACAGAACCTGGAGTGGGAGTTCCAGTTTCAGCTCTATCAGGTTGAAAACCAAGGTTTCCTTGTCCCATGAGGAGTTATAAGAATTATCATCTGCTCTCATTTTATTTTCTGAACCACCTTCCTCAGTAGCAGAAAAGGTAGAAAAACGTCAAGTAGGTCCTCTGTCCAACTGTGCGATCAGGCATCTGTGCCCATGGCTCTGGGGTTTGCTCACTTGTGAAGTATTTTGGCTTCTTTGCATTTGTGCGATTCACAAATGGGTCAGTTGAAGGGACATGTCTGAATGCTGAGTCCCGATTCAGGCATCATTTGGAGTTGTTGCCCTTTTGTGGTTCAGGTACACTTTGATGTGGATCACCCTGAGGAAAAGACAGAACTGTTCCATCCACCTCACTATTTCCATTGCTTCCACATGTAGTGCTGGACGCCTTGTTCCCCACTGGTTGTTTAAATACGCAAACGTAGTCATATTGTCTGATTGAATCAGGACATGGTTTCCCTTTAGAGTGAGCTGGAACCTTTGCAGAGCTAGCTGGACAGCTCTCAGCTCTAGGAGGTTTATGCGGTTTTGCCTTTTCCTCCTAGCTCCAGAGGCCCTGGGCTCTTTGGGTCTCCAAGTGAGCTCACCAGCCCTCCAGGCTGGCCTTGGTTGCAAAGACTAAAGGATCTGTAAGGCAGATGGACATGCCTTTGCAGGCATTATCATGGGCTGACCACCAGTGTAAGGAGTCAAATACCTGTGTTGGAACCCATACTTGATCTTTCATGTGTTCCAGGGAATGGTCCCACACCTTTAGTATGAAGGCTTGAAGACATCTGATGATTGATTGTGCCCATGGAGTGACCCATATGCACAGTAACATGAATCCTAGCACAGCGCTATGGTAGGCCTGCTGCATCTCTGAAGCAAGATAATCATAGAATCTCAGGGTTGGAAGGGACCTCAGGAGGTCATCTAGTCCAACCCCCTGCTCAAAGCAGGACCAAACCCAACTAAATCATCCCAGCCAGGGCTTTGTCAAGCCTGACCTTAAAAACCTCTAAGGAAGGAGATTCCACTACCTCCCTAGGTAACCCATTCCAGTTCTTCACTACCCTACTAGTGAAAAAGTTTTTCCTAATGTCCAACCTAAACCTCCCCCTCTGCAACTTGAGACCATTGCTCTTTGATCTGTCATCTTCTACCACTGAGAACAGTCTAGATCCATCCTCTTTGGAACCCCCTTTCAGGTAGTTGAAAGCAGCTATCAAATCCTCCCTCATTCTTCTCTTCTGCAGACTAAACAATCCCAGTTCCTCAGCCTCTCCTCATAAGTCATGTTCTCCAGCCCCCTAATCATTTTTGTTGCCCTCCGCTGGACTCTCTCCAATTTATCCACAGCCTTCTTGTAGTGTGGGGCCCAAAACTGGACACAGTACTCCAAATGAGGCCTCACCAGTGCTGAATAGAGGGGAATGATCACATCCCTCGATCTGCTGGAAATGCCCCTACTTATACAACCCAAAATGCCATTAGCCTTCTTGGCAACAAGGGCACACTGTTGACTCATATTCAGCTTTTCGTCCATCGTAACCCCTAGGTCCTTTTCTGCAGAACTGCTGCCCAGCCATTCGGTCCCTAGTCTGTAACAGTGCATGGGATTCTTCCGTCCTAAGTGCAGGACTCTGCACTTGTCCTTGTTGAACCTCATCAGATTTCTTTTGGCCCAATCCTCTAATTTGTCTAGGTCCCTCTGTATCCTATCCCTACCCTCCAGCGTATCAACCACTCCTCCCAGTTTAGTGTCATCTGCAAACTTGCTAAGGGTGCAGTCCACACCATCCTCCAGATCGTTAATGAAGATATTGAATAAAACCGGCCCCAGCACCGACCCTTGGGGCACTCCACTTGATACCGGCTGCCAACTAGACATGGAACCATTGATCACTACCCGTTGAGCCCGACCATCTAGCCAGTTTTCTATCCACCTTCCCGTCCATTCATCCAGCCCAGACTTCTTTAACTTGCTGGCAAGAATACTGTGGGAGACTGTATCAAAAGCTTTGCTAAAGTCCAGAAATAGCACATCCACTGCTTTCCCCTCATCCACAGAGCCGGTTATCTCATCATAGAAGGCAATTAGGTTAGTCAGGCATGACTTGCCCTTGGTGAATCCACGCTGACTGTTCCTGATCACTTTCCCCTCCTTTAAGTGGTTCAGGATTGATTCCTTGAGGACCTGTTCCATGATTTTTCCAGGGACTGAGGTGAGACTGACTGGCCTGTAGTTCCCTGGATCTTCCTTCTTCCCTTTTTTAAAGATGGGCACTACATTAGCTTTTTTCCAGTCGTCCGGGACCTCCCCCGATCACCATGATTTTTCAAAGATAATGGCCAATGGCTCTGCAATCTCATCGGCCAACTCCTTTAGCACCCTCGGATGCAGCGCATCCGGCCCCATGGACTTGTGCTCGTCCAGCTTTCCTAAATAGTCCCGAACTACTACTTTCTCCACAGAGAGCTGGTCACCTCCTCCCCATACCGTGCTGCAGAGTGCAGCTGTCTGGGAGCTGACCTTGTCTGTGAAGACAGAGGCAAAAAAAGCATTGAGTACACTAGCTTTCTCCACATCCTCCATCACTAGGTTCCCTCCCAGAATACATTTCTGGATTTCCTGAAACCTTTCTAATGATGGGTAGACCTTTGCTATCAAGATGTCTATTTCTGCTCCCAGGTGGTTATTCTGTTGGATGGAACCAGAGAACTTTTCTTGGCACTGATGATGAAGCCGTGCACCTGGAGGAGATTCAACATCCAAGATCAACAAAAAATCCTGTGGCACCTTATAGACTAACAGACGTTCTGCAGCATGAGCTTTCGTGGGTGAATACCCACTTCTTCAGATGCAAGTGGTGGAAATTTCCAGGGGCAGGTTTATATATGCAAGCAAGAAGCAAGCTAGAGATAACGAGGTTAGTTCAATCAGGGAGGATGAGGCCCTGTTCTAGCAGTTGAGGTGTGAAAACCAAGGGAGGAGAAACTGGTTCTGTAATTGGCAAGCCATTCACAGTCTTTGTTTAATCCTGAGCTGATGGTGTCAAATTTGCAGATGAACTGGAGCTCAGCAGTTTCTCTTTGAAGTCTGGTCCTGAAGTTTTTTTGCTGCAGGATGGCCACCTTAAGATCTGCTATTGTGTGGCCAGGGAGGTTGAAGTGTTCTCCTACAGGTTTTTGTATATTGCCATTCCTAATATCTGATTTGTGTCCATTTATCCTTTTCCTTAGAGACTGTCCAGTTTGGCCGATGTACATAGCAGAGGGGCATTGCTGGCATATGATGGCATATATTACATTGGTGGACGTGCAGGTGAATGAACTGGTGATGGTGTGGCTGATCTGGTTAGGTCCTGTGATGGTGTTGCTGGTGTAGATATGTGGGCAGAGTTGGCATCGAGGTTTGTTGCATGGGTTGGTTCCTGAGCTAGAGTTACTATGGTGCGGTGTGCAGTTACTGGTGAGAATATGCTTCAGGTTGGCAGGTTGTCTGTGGGCGAGGACTGGCCTGCCACCCAAGGCCTGTGAAAGTGTGGGATCATTCTCCAGGATGGGTTGTAGATCCCTGATGATGCGCTGGAGGGGTTTTAGCTGGGGACTGTATGTGATGGCCAGTGGAGTCCTGTTGGTTTCTTTCTTGGATTTGTCTTGCAGTAGGCGGCTTCTGGGTACACGTCTGGCTCTGTTGATCTGTCTCCTTATTTCCTCGTGCGGGTATTGTAGTTTTGAGAATGCTTGGTGGAGATTTTGTAGGTGTTGGTCTCTGTCTGTGGGGTTAGAGCAGATGCGGTTGTACCTCAGTGCTTGGCTGTAGACAATGGATCTTGTGGTGTGATCCTCTGAACTGCTGGAGTGATCCTCTGAACTGCTGGAGTTCTGATTGGGATGTTGTCAAGAATATGGTACAGGTGAGTTCTCTGCAACCTGAGTCTGGCTATTACCACTATCTCTGTAAAACCCTGGTGGCCAAAGACAGGCCAACCAGGAGCATTCAGTACTCATAATGTTTCCTGCTGTAGGTGAACCTCAGAAGTCTGCGGTGGCACAATCGGATGGGGCTATGGAGATGTGTGTCTGCAAGAGGTACTGAAGTCAAGAAGTCCCTTTAGACAGGGAAGACACCGTACAGGCCAGGGTCTCTATCAGAAACATTGTTTTCTTCATCCACTTGTTCAGTCTTTTGAGGTTGAGAATGGCGCTGATACACACCATGTGTTTCTCCACAATGAAGAAGATGGAGTACAACCCGGCAAACCTTTTTCTGAGGGAACACTCTCTATCACGCCAATATTCAGAAGATGAGATATTTCACTCTGGATCAAATTGTGTTTTACAGAGTCATTGAAACCTGGTAAGTGGATGAAGAATGGATGGGGTGGAGCCCACAGTTTGAGAGAATATCCCTGGCTCACTATTGCCCTGATTAACTTCTCTGTGGTTGAAGAAAACCATTTCTCTAGAAAAATGGGAAATTCTGCCCCCCTCACTTCTCTCCTGGGCGGAGGCCTATGTGATCTTTGTCATAAATTAGATTTTAGGGGAGCTGAGGTCCCTCTGGACTTTCCCCCTGAACTTTGACCCTACTGTCTTCCCTTGGGGAACTGGTTGTCCCTTCGCAGGTACCTCTGAGAGGACAAGTAGCAAAAGGAGCATCTCTGTCTGAAGATCAGACTACATTATATAGAGAGAATTTAGTGGGGAAGGAGAGACTGTTTGGATTTTGTTGCATTGTCTGTGACCACTTAATCTGGCTTTTCTCCAAAAAGGACGGAGCCCCAAAACTTGGATGACCATAGGACCTGCTTAGAGTAAGTACCCACCTTCCAAGGTCAGAGTCATAGGTGGTGTCTGGCAGCTTAGCTGGAAGCCATGGCTCAGGCTGAGAATCTCATTGCATCCATTGCAGTGTCAGCTACAATCACTATTCATAGAATCAGACTATCAGGGTGGAAGGGACCTCAGGAGGTCATCTAGTCCAACCCCCTGCTCAAAGCAGGACCAATCCCCAGACAGATTTTTGCCCCAAATTGCCCCATCAAGGATTGAATTTATTGGTTTAGCAGACCAATGCTCAAACCACTGAGTTATCCCTTCCCCCAACAATCACGTCCCTCGATCTGCTGGCAATGCTCCTACGTATACAGCCCAAAATGCTGTTAGCCTTCTTGGCTACAAGGGTACACTGTTGACTCATATCCAGCTTCTCGTCCACTGTAACCCCTAGGGGCCTTTTCTGCAGAACTGCTGCCTAGCCACTCGGTCCCTAGTCTGTAGCAGTGCATAGGATTCTTCCATCCTAACTGCAGGACTCTGCACTTGTCCTTGTTGAACCTTATCAGATTTCTTTTGGCCCAATCTTTGGTCCCCTGTATCCTATCTCTACCCTCCAACGTATCTATCATTCCTCCCAGTTTAGTGTCATCTGAAAACTTGCTGAGGGGGCAATCCACACCATCCTCCAGATCATTAATTTAGACACTGGACAAAACCAGCCCCACTAGCAAAACTGTTAGATAGACAGTCATTAAAATGGAGCCAAAGTCAGGGTGATCTCTCTCCTTAAGGGCTTTGTGATCTCCCAACCAGGAGAGATGCTCTTGCAAAGCAGGCAGCTGGTCTCAGGGACACTTGGTAGGTGGCAGAGGAGGCTTCAAAGTCTTGTTTGAGAATGGCCTCCATCTTCCTATCTGTGAAGTCCAGAGGGTAGAACTCCCCTTCTGAGGGGCTAATCCTCAGACCTCATTTGGAGTATTGTGTGCAGTTTTGGTCTCCCATGTTTAAGAAGGATGAATTCAAACTGGAACAGGTACAAAGAAGGGCCACTAGAATGATCCGAGGAATGGAAGGCCTGTCGTATGAAAGGAGACTTGAGGAGCTCGGTTTGTTTTCCTTAACCAAAAGAAAGATAAGAGGAGATATGATTGCACTCTTTAAATATATCAGAGGGATAAATACCAGGGAAGGAGAGGAATTATTTCAGCTCAGTGCTAATGTGGACACGAGGACAAACGGATATAAATTGTCAGTCAGGAAATTCAGGCTTGAAATTAGACGAAGGTTTCTAACCATCAGGGGAGTGCAATACTGGAACAGCCTACCGAGGGAAACAGTGGGGGCGAAGGACCTCCATGACTTTAAGATTAAGCTAGATAAGTTTATGGAGGAGATGGTATGATAGGATAACGGGCTTAGTCAATAGGTCAATTAAGTGCCACACTGGTAAATAGTTCAATGGGTCAATGATATGATATAACCTTTTTCCAGAGGGTATGGCTGGAGAGTCTTGCCCGCATGCTCGGGGTTCAGCTGACCGCCATATTTGGGGTTGGGAAGGAATTTTCCTCCAGGGAAGATTGGCAGTGGCCCTGGAGGTTTTTCACCTTCCTCCGAAGCATGGGGCAGGGGTCGCTTGCTAAGGGAGTGGGTGGATCGGCTTATGTGGCCTGCATCTAGCAGGAGGTCAGACTAGATGATCATAATGGTCCCTTCTGATCTTGAATTCTATGATTCTATGATCGTATCCCTGGGGAGGGATGCAACAGCAATGTCAGCCTTTGGTATCTCAGCAATGGAGCCCTTTGGGTCTGGAAGGTTATGGAGCCTGACATCGCTCTTGTTAACATGTTGGCCCTTACTTGGCTTACTCAACTCACCCTACTCACCTCCTGAAAGGAGGAATGAAGGAGTATCACCGCCACTGGGGAGGGTTTTGGGGAAGAAATTGACTCTGAGGCTCACTCTCAGGAGCCTACTGAGGTTGTGTTTGAATCTTGCAGATAACCTTGCTGCACATAGCTTGACATTTCTCAAGGGGAAAAAGCCTTTGCTAACCTTTTCCCCCGGCCTGTTTGGCATCAGAGCCAGACAGCTCACCTTCTGCAGGGGGAGGAGTCTGAGGACTCAGACCTTCTGGATTTTGTGTGTTTTCTTTCCCCTTTCAGATTTTTTTTTTTTTTTTAAACTTTGGGAGTATAGAAGATCTACTGCAGCTTTGGGGAGGCCGCCTTTGGCTTGTCTTCCTTAGGGCCTGGAGCCCTCTTGAGAGGTCTGGCTTTGAACCTAGGATGGGGAACTAGTCAGGGCCCACCTGGACAGCTCGGGAGAGAGGGGGCTGATTAGAGGCCCTTGCTTCTTGAGCCTCTCCCTATTCTGCACTGGGATTCCTCGTCCATTTTTCCCCCGTTGAAGTCACAGCTGCATTAGTGGATAGGGACCTAAGTTCCCTCTATGCTGTGTGGCCACCCAACAGTCTATCAAGGGATGCACACTTCAGGTGCCCCTCCCGCCACTGCCGCGCTGTTCCTGCCTGCCCTCTGCCTGCCCTCTGCCTTGGAGCTGCTCCCAGGAGCCTCTTGCTTGCTATGCAGAGCGGGAGGGAGAGGGGGAGTGCTGATGTCAGGGTGTCCCCTCATCCCTGCCCCTCTACCCCATCTCTGCAAGGGTGGGGGGGTGACAGAGTTCAGTAGTGGGACGGAGGGAGCTTGCTGGTGGCTGCTGCTCTGTCTCCTTTGAGTGCTGATCTACTTAAAAGGGCAATT
The DNA here is from genome assembly GCF_016161935.1 of Mauremys reevesii. NCBI lineage: Eukaryota > Metazoa > Chordata > Testudines > Geoemydidae > Mauremys > Mauremys reevesii. The sequence goes on from NC_052629.1 coordinate 74,096,348, forward strand.
TTCTTAAAGGGGCAATGCATGTCTCTCTCACACACAGACACTGTGTGCCTCTCTCTCTCTCTCTCACACACACAGTCTTTCACAGTCACCTCCCAACACATACTTGTATTGTTGTTGTTACTTCTTGATACTTCCTGCAATGCACATATATTCTCAAATTTTATTTTTTCAAAGTGCTGTTATTTGTGTTTTTTGACTGGTCTATGCATTTCATAATTTTTATCTCTCTTACACTTACATTTAATTCTTTGAGTAAATGAGTTCTAAAATCCCTAACCTTTCCCGGCTGAAGTAATTATTCCTATGGTAATTTTTTAAAAATATTTATATTTAGGTTTTTTGTTTCTACTTACTGGTGGCGCACATCCACACATTACCTCAATCATTTGGTGCACGTAACAAAATTCATTCTGCACATGGATGGAAAAAATTAGAGGGAACATTGATAGGGACCCCACTTGCCTCTCCGACTCGTAGCCCCAGGACCTAACAAAATTAGGGACTGGAGGCTGTGTGCAATTCATCGTCTGCCGAGCCTGGGAAGACTGCCTCACAAATTGAGCACTGCTTGGATTTGACTCAGTGCTCTCTTGGCTGCTTGGCCGTGCCTGTAAGGAGCAGAGGAGCCAGCAGGGAGGGTTTGCAGCGGAGGCTCAGGGACGGAGAACCCTGCTCCCCACTGCCCAAACAACAAGGCAAAAAGGTTAAAATAGAAGAAGCAAGGCCAGGAGCAAAAGGAACAGCCACTGTCTGGTGCCACAGAGGCAGAGAACCGGCAGCAAATGGGAACATGGGGGTGGGGGGGTGGAGGGTGACCAGAGCATGTGGCACCAAAATGCTCATCCACATCTGTGCACTGCAGAGAGACGAGAGCAACTGAGATGTCCAGAATTGGGGGAGATGCTGGGCTGCAGAACACTAAAGAAAATAAAGACTGAAAAGAACCATCCATTTTTCATCAGCTCTACAGAGAAAGTTCGGGGCTCAATAAGTCACTTAACTGACTGGTCAAACTCTAGTACCACAGGTCGAGGAGGGAGGTGGATTAAGAGGAACCGTCTCTCACATGACTTTCAGACTGGGCTGGATGCATTTGTTATTAAGAATGTTCAGGTGTAAATAAAATTCAGAGTAAACCCAGTTAAAACCATGGAGAGAACAAATGCATGGAGACCCACAAGATCTCTTGATCACTGGCAGTTCCTGATCTCCATAGCAAAACCTCCAATCCTGTGGCTGTGAACAAAGCAAGTGCCCTTGCTAGTGTGTGTCCAAGACAGAAGCTCATAACACATAACAGCTACAGCACAGGAAGAGTCAAAAGAGGCATTACCTTATGGTCAGACACAGAGACAGTGTTCTCAATAGCCTAAGGAGGAAAGAAATAAACAAACAGTTACAATATTGTTCTTCTTAACCTCTGAAGATAGGACAAGAAGCAATGGGCTTAAACTACAGCAAGGGAGGTTTAGGTTGGACATTAGGAAAATCTTCCTGACTATCAAGGTGGTTAAGCACTGGAATAAATTGCCTAGGGAGGTTGTGGAATCTTCATCACTGGAGATTTTTAAGAGCAGGTTAGACAAACACCTGTCGGGGATGGTCTAGATAATACCTAGTCCTGCCATGAGTGCAGGGGACTGAACTAGATGACCTCGAGGTGCCTTTCAGTCCTAGGATTCTATGAATAGTGTAAAATAACAACAGACTTCAAAACGCACACATCCTACACAATGGAAATGATCAGACTGGCCAGGCAGATAGCAAAAGAAATATTGCACCTGTCAGTTTCTCTTCTCTGCAAACCCATCAATCCAGGATACTGGATTGCATTAAATACTGCAGAGTCTGGAGGCAGTTCCTAGAGCTCTCATTAAAAGCTAGCTCCTCCTCCTCCACCTCCCCATATGAAATTTTTCCAGAGTAAGAATAATGTCTTCATTGAGGAACAGAACATTTCCCTTAAAAAAATAAAATAAAATTCTAGCCACCATACCATGTCAAATTTGATCCAGTGAGAGTGGCTCAGATGGGTGGGCATACTATTTTGGGGAAAAGAAACTGCCAGATAAACAGAAAATTCAAACTGCAAGATAGGATGACCATTCCTCACTTTCTCAAAGTGTGTCTAAAGTGGGCTGGATGCAGCTGGCAGGAAGTATTCTAGGCACAGGGAAGGGAAAGAAGGCATGCGAACTCGCAGCACAGTATATTTTCCTCAAATTTCTTCTATGATTCCTCAGTTTTTCCCTCATTCTTGCACAGATCCTGAGTAGCATCTCCACTTGCATCTGAACACCTTACATCACAGGATGTCTGATTTCATCCAGTTATTCTTTTAAGATCTGCTCTTTCCCTCCACTCCTACATCCTCCCACATGAATAAATGCGCAAATTTACAGTTTGACTGAGGATACTCTTAAACAACTTCAGCCTTTGAAAAAGGAACTGAAATCCTGAACAAACAAAGAATTGGGAACAAGAAACCAATTCCAGCCTCATAGTTTATATCCCAGCCCATCATTAAAAATGGAATTTTGCCCCCTCTGCAGGATCAGTCCCTGCTGGACATTTCAATAGTGCATTACAAACATCAATTACCACGCTAAACCTTATGAAGAACAGCAATATCATTACCCCCACTTCACAGATGAGGCGACTGAGGCCCAGATAAGCTAAAGCACAAATTTACAAAAAAGTGCTCATTTTAAAACACATTCTTGGGCTTCACCAGTGCCTCAGGTCCTCACATTGTAGAACAAGGCTTGTACTGCTTACCCACAGTCTTGAGAGCACTTTGAGATTTACAGCTGAAAAGTGCAAAGCATCAATACCACAGAAAAAGGTTAGTATCAGTACTTTCAGGGATAAAAGTGTAACACTAGATAGTTTTGTGACACTACAATTGCAAGTGGGGAAATCTACAGTTAATGTTCTAAACCAGAGAAACCCTGGAGGGCACAATCTGACCTTAATCCAAGCTTCAGAAATGCCTTTCTGAAATCTCACAGCCAACTTTATCACATCAAAAAGGAGCTTGACACAGTTCTGGCTGCTGCTCACTTGGCTTGTGGAGGAACTGCAAACAACCAGAGAGGAACAGAATTGCTCATCTGTTATGTGAATCTTGTCATAAAAGGTACCAGTCAACTCAGCGCTAAGAGGAGCAGCTGCAGCAGCACTTGCTAGAAGGGAGATGACGGTAGGGATGGAGTGAAAGCAATGCTGGCTGGAATCACAATAAAGGCAGGGCAGGTAGGAAGAGATGTGTGCAGCAGCAGCACCAGCCAGGGATCATGTGGTGGCAGAGGGACAGGGATGAGGTGGCAGTGGTGCTATTCCTGGGTGCAAATGCCAGTCAGGGTGATGGGAGATGAAATCACAGCAGCACAAGCCAGAATGGATGTGCCAGCACAGCTGCAAGGATGTGGTGCTGGCTGGAAGACACACTTGCAGTGGGACAGTGGAGGGTGCCATCTAGACAGGATATGGCAGCAGACACAGGGATGTGGTTGCAGTGATGCTGGCTGGAAGGGATACTGTCTGAAGCACTGAGGATGCCAGCAGAGATAGCACAATGGGCAAATGATGCTAGTGTATGTAACTAAACCCAACTGAGAAGTCTCCAAAATTAGAATTAAAGTCCTTTTGTCCCATCTTTCCCATGCAGAAACCAAGCAGAATCATGCAGATACAATGCAAATACCTTGTTTGTGGCTGGCTTTTGAGCTTGCTCTGAGAAGACAGCATCTGCAGAGGTAAAATACATGACGACAGATCCAAGTTCTTGCGAAGGGCAGAAATCACCTGCAGAGCACAGTCATTTATAACAGATAGGCAAATTTGTTAGAGCATTTGTACAAATCAATGGATAGATTTGAGGGATAGAGAAAGGTGGAAGAAAAATAAAGACAATTCTGTAGAATCCCCAGAGACAATATTACAGACCATAACGAGGTAAACTGATTGTGACACTGCACTCCATATTCATCATAGTGGTATGATTATGATATAATTATATGATGCATTTTCTACAAGATGTGTCATGTGGGGTGTCTTTGGAAAAGCTATAATTTGTTGAATACGATTATCCTATTTGTATGCATGTATAATTTTTGTATCTGGAGTTATGAATATTGACTATGTATCTGTATTTCACATGTGGTTACACCTGGGTGACACCCACTAGGCAAGATGCTTCCAGTCTAGGGCCTATTCAAGGTAATGGGCCATTAAGGGAAATAATAGGCCTTAGAAGAAGCTTATCCCCCACCTGGTGAGCCTACCTGGGAACGCTTCAGACAGCCTATGAATAATGGCTGCTATGGCTCAGCAAGGCATGCAAGGTCATGTGACTAGATCACATGACACTAAATTCCTGTATTTTTCCCACAAACTGGTCTGGGAATTTAGCTTGAAATAAAGGGTTCCTGCCATATGGAGAGAATATATAAGGTGGGGAGTGACATCATGATTTGTCTTCACTTCCCCACAACTCAACTCCTGAAAGAAGCTCTGGAAGACAAAAGATTTGGAACAGGGGAGGAGAACCCAAGCTGCAAGGCAGATGCAGCTTGTGCCCTAAGAATCTGCTTGTATCATCAGTCAGGGTGAGAAGTTGCCAATTCAAACCCCATCTATCTAATATATTAGGCTTAGCTTGCATTTTTTGTTTATTTGCTAGGTAGTCTGCTTTGGTCTGTTTGCTATCACTTATAATCACTTAAAATCTATCTTTCTGTAGTTAATATCTTTGTTTTATGTTTTATCTTAACCAGTGCATTTTGAGTGAAGTATATGGGAAAATCTCCACTTGGTAAACAAACGCTGTTGAATATCTTTCCCACATTGTGAGGAGAGCGAGTTAATTAATGAGCTTGCATGGTACATATCCTGTGCAGAGCAAGATGGTATAATTCTGGGTTTATACTCCGGTAGGGGTGCAAGGCTGGGGAACTGGGAAGTTGGCTGTTGCCCCATGTTTGTCCATGAGTGGCTTAGGTAAAGCACCCAGGTAACTCAGTTGGGTGTGTGGTGCCACCTGCTGTTGTGTTGGATAACAGGGCCTGGAGAGGCTAGCTGAGCAGTGTGAGATAGGCCATCCCAACTCAATTGTCAGGGGGCACAGCAGTTCCAGTGGCTCCCAGACTGCACCCTGGGAGTGACAACCCCCCCACACTGGTCCTTGAGGAAAAGAGGAATTGGGGGAGTGAAAGGGAATAGGGTTCAAGTTACCCCTTCCAAACAGTCTCAGCCAAATGATGATCCTGGGGACAGCAGGGGCAGACATGGGGGAAAATGGCCCAAGGGAGAAGAGATGACTGTTTCTTTAAGGGCCAAGAGCCAACAGCCTTTCAGTGTAGGGTGGGGCAAGGCTCCACTCTCAATCAATCATCTAACCAATCGAGACAAAAACCATTGGGGACGGGGGGTGGGGGGGAAGAGGGGGAGATAGCACTAAAAGTTCCCTGTTCTCACAGTGAAAGGGGAAAATAGAGAGGAACTGTTTGCCAGGGACCATCAGCCCCAGGAGGGAAAGGGGTGATTCACAGTCCCTTTCCAAGGCTGTGGAAGAGGGATGGAAAAACAAAACAACACTGGGAGGAAGGACTATTGCTATCAAGGTTTTCTGTTTGAGATAATTTTATTTTGAAAGACTTTTGCAGTCAGCCTAGCTGGAGCTGGACCAGGGAAATTTCAAGGGCCTGTGGCAAAAGAGACAGAAAGAGAGGCACAGGATGGTAAGTCCACCACACAAGAATTTTGTGGAAAGGCCCTTTAAAGAAAATTCCTGTCACTTTCTGCAAAACATATTTTAAAAAACAAATGATAACAAAGGGGCTTGAAAAATACCCAGAGCACAGGAGGAGCTCCTAATCCTCATGCTTCAGGGCATAAGCGAATCAACAATGGGGGTCAGGAATAAATTTCTTATGGGGTTTGGTAATTAGTAATGTGGAGTATTATTAGAGTATTTCACCTTCTCCTGAAGAATCAGGCATTGATCTCTGCCAAGCTAGACACTGGACTACGTTGCCCATAGGTTTATACCAGCATGGCCATTCCTGTGTTCCTAAAGAATACTCATTTGTACATCTCCTCTCTGTGACAGAGTAAATACTGTACCTCTACTGCATCCACAGCTTTGATGTTATGTAGAATGAATTTGATTACTACAGGCAAATCTTCCAATTTTACAGCAGGCACAATGATCATAGCAGACTGCCGCACCTAAAGGGAAGAGCAATATTGTGTCATCTGTAAGACTGGGGTGCCAGGGAGATGTAAAGTTTATTCTAGAGCACGAGCACCCCTTTGGGGACATGTAAATAATAAAATAGTCTTTAATACACTCAAACAAACAACCTGCATTGTGCTCAGAAGCAACCTGAACATGAGAATTGTACCATTTCAGCATGTACATAGGCTCTGGCTGGAAGAAGCCTTTGTACCTCACCTCCATTCTACATTTTTCACCCTGCTGTACAGTTATCTTGCAGGTGTTGTCTTGACAATGAGATGACACCTCATAAAAATGACTGCCAGTCAGCAGAGACATGACTGATGCTATATCAGCAGGGATTCATTCTGAGAGGGGGTTGCAGAATGGTGCCACTTGTGTCTTCAACAGCATTCAGTGTTAATAAAAGACAAAACAAAAATACAGAGACTAAGCCCAGTGCCAAGTCACTGAATCTCCCTCAGCTAATATACAGGAAGAATGGCTGCTCTTTCCCATTTCAAAGCTCTTCCTCCAAGCCACTTTCCAAGAAATCATGATCCACAGTGGGGTCCCTTTAAACAGCCAAAGTCAGACAAGCAGCAGAGGTCATCAATATAAACTGTCGTCTCTGTTCCTTTGCCTCCATGTGCAGCAGCATCTCTGACAGGCAGCCCACAAGCCTGTTTACAGACTGTAAGCTGGTGCCCCATGCAGTAATGCCACCCTTTGGTTAGACAGGAAATTGGACAGTCGTCTCAGATCGACAGAGCAGTTAGTCTACCCTTCTTGTCTGGGTCTCCATAGTCCTTCTGGAGGCAAGGACATTAATTTCTGTCCCACTGGGATGTAGAGGCTTCCCCTTATGGTTGGCAGGGGTTATCTGGTCCTTTCCTAAAGGGGCCTGGATCCCCCTTTGGCTTTTAAGTCTCTGTTAAGGGGTTGGTAGGGGAACTCAGGCACACCCACTCCACTAGATTCCAGCTCAGGACCCTTAACCCAGGCAGGCAGGCAGAATCAGTCCTTAACAATTTTCCTGCAATACTCTGAGCTCCTTCCTACTTCCATTGGCTCTGTAGGCTTCTGTGGCCCGTGGCGCTGGTCATCCATTCTTTGGGCTGTTGTCACTCTGGGGAGGCTTCTCACCAGCTTGTTGGCAGGACCCTCTTTCTCTGGCCTGCTTGCTCCTCTGGCAGCCACTCCACCCTTCTGCTTGTCAGCTCTTTTTCTCCCCCAGCTGCTGTGAGGCTGCCAATCAGCACAGACAGGCAGTTCTTGCTTTAATTTCTTGGTTATCAGGCCAGCATGGGTTCTATACACCCCATGACACAGACCTTTCTCTCTTTTTAACTTGAGATACACAGTGGAATTTCCATACTGGTCACCTTTCCCCATTGGTTCTGAACAGAGACTGGTGATATTTAATAAAGATCCTCAGAAAAAAGTGGTGAGCTATGAAGTGGCATCATTTGCAAATGATGAAAAATCATTCCCAATGGTTGGGGAGGATTTACCATCACTGACCATTTTAAAATCAAAATTGGATGATTTTCTACAAGATCTACACAAGGAAATATTTTGGAGAAGTTCTCTGGCCTGTGTTATACAGGAGGTCAGATTAGATGATCACTATAGTCCCTTCTGGCCTTGGAATCTATGAATCTATAAAAAAATTATTTAGATTAGGCAAGGCTGGAAAAGATAGCAAGAAACTTCTCAGGGAGTAGGGCAACACCATCATGGCAAGGTAAGGGAATGGGCAACATGATTGCCAATGATATTCAGTGCTGACTAGTGCAAAGTAATACACATTGGAAGGGATATTCTGAATACTCATATGTTGCTGGATTCTAATTGACTGAAGCCACTCAAGAAAAGACACCTGAGAATTCTTGTAAACAGCTCAATGAAAACTGCTGATCAATGTCAGTGATGGTCAATAAAACAAACAAGATGTTTGGATGCAAAGGAAGGGGCTAGAGAAGAATATGGAATGTTATATAAATCAGTGGGATGCTCTCACCTAGAATACTAGATTATATTCTGGTCACCACATGTCAAAAACTAAACAGCAGAGATAACAAGGTTTTGGAAATGGGCAACAGAAATGATCAGAAGCTGAAGCGAATTCCATATGAAAACAGCATGAAAAGACATTGTGTTTAGTTCAGAAGGGACATCGTAGAGTGACAAAATAATGAAGATGGTAAGTTGTGTGCTCCTGTTTACCATTTCTCATAATACAAGATCAAGGGGACAGTCAATTAAATTGAAGGGCAACAAATTTAAGATGGATAATTGTTAATTTTTAAAAAAATAACGATCTGTGGAACTAGGTGTCACAATAATATCACTGAGGCCAAGAGTTTAATAGGATTCAAAGGGTTAGGAAATTTACATGTATAATGAGACCATCCATTTACAATAGACAGGATAAAAACAATAAGGGAAATAAGCCCTTATGTTTCAGGGCATAAACAGTTGCTAACTGAGGATGGCACATCCTCTGAGAACACACCATTGCATTATAGCCAGAAAATCTCATACAAGTCATCCTCAATTCACTGCTTTCTCTCAAGAACAATTTTATATAATAGGCTTATAGATTCAAATGACATTCCTGCCACCTTTCCCACTTTGGCTGGCACAGAAAGACTCAAAGGAGCTGGTTTTAACACAACACTTGGAATGATCAGAGCAGCTCTAATATTTACGTTTCTGTTTAGTAGAGAATCTCTTACCTCAGCCAAAAGTCCTGCGTCAAGATCCAAACTGGAAAGGGCATCCAGGATCGGAACAGTTAGGCGACTGTCCCGTTTTAACAGCTGGCTGATACACAAGAAAAAGATTGCAGACAAATAAATAAAAGTTTTTTATTAAGTGGAATTATGCAATTATAAAATGCTAGCAGTTTCTCCACTCACTCCAGAATCTCTGCAACAGTGACAAATATATGCCAGGGGCATTGTAGAAAATGGTTACTCTGGAAAAGATTGCTTCTCTCTGAACACAATCAATTTGGGATCACTATAATTGAAATGGACATGAAGAGGAGTAAAGTTTACTATTTCTCATTGTTATTTTGGGCAGGACTGGGAGCAATGCCTAGCACTTTCCAGTATAAGCCTCAGTTTTAAGGTGGAGCAAGGACTTGAAATTTGGCAAGGACTCGTCCTGGGGTCAGTGACCTTTTACCACCAATGCCTTTTACCACCCCATAAAAATCCACCCAGATTTGGCTAAATTATAAAGCTCTGAAAATCACCCATTTGCTTATGCTCAGTAGAGATTTGTTAGAGGCTTTGTTCTTTACATTTCTGAACATTCCATGTTACTGAGCATGCTCTGGTCCCACTGACCTTCCACATGCCCCAGTCATGTTCTCAGGCCCAGCCTCCTACATCACAGACCCAGAGTTAGAGCACCAGGCCTGGCCGACACTTAAAATCAAGGTTGACATAGCTATATCGCTCACAGTTGTGAAAAATCCACACTCCTAAGCAAAATAGGAGTTGACCTAACCCCCAGTGTAAATGCTGCTAGGTCGAGTGAACACTTTGGGGAAGTGGTGTTCCTACAGAGACAGAAAAGCCCCTTCTGTCAGTGCAGGCTGCAACTACATTGTGAGGTTAAGCATAGCTATGCCGGTATAGGCCCCATGGTGCAGACATGGTCCCAGACAGGACACAAGCACAACAGCATATTTCCCTTTGGCTTGTGGGGAAAGTGCACTGAGCAGGAAGCCACCTTCCACTGACGGGTGTTAATAATGTATTGAATTTCACAGCCTGTTACAGGGGCATAAGGACTTGCCCAATAAACACAGTAAGAGGCAGGCAAGTATTACTACCCATATTTCACTGAGTGGTGGCACAAGGTCATTACCAGTGCTGTCTGTAACCAATAAACTCACTACCCTCCAAAGCCAGGAAAAGACTTCACAAATCTTGATCACAACATTACTCTGCTGTCTTGTAGACAATTACGTAAGATACTATGCAACTTGCAAAGTGCATGTTGTGTTCCTGCTGGTGGTTGGTCCACATAAGTGCTAACAGTATTAGGCCGTTACCATCTATTCCTTTAGCTCAAGTAGTAAAAAGCTGTGCCGTGGCGCTAAAGGTGCTTGGTTCAAAATCTGCCGATGACCCAAGCAGGGGTCAGTATGAATCCATATGATGGAATTTCTGTTTTTTTCAGTTTCTTTTTAAAAACACATATGAACTTGCATACAAAAAAACACCCAGCACTAAAAGAATGTTAAGGTTATTCAGCCAAGCAGTCAAAAGTTGCCTGTGCAAACTTAATTCTGCCACCTTGTACATACACATTATTACATGATATTTAATTATTATTATGAATTATTTTTATTGCAGTAGCACCTAGAGGCCCCAGGTGTCCATTGTGCTAGGCATTATATGGAGGTACAAGACAGTCACTGCCCACAAAAATTTAGTCTAAGGCCATGTTTTTACTAGGAAAAAAGGTGTATGTTTAACATGCTTTAGCTAACACATTAACTACCATGTGTTGGTACAACCTGTCCCAGTGCTCTCTTCTGGACAGTCACCAATCTGCAGTAAGAGACCCATGCATGAGCCCCATGTGCTTCTAAGCCCCCTGTCTAGTCACTGTTTCTGGCGCTGAGTCTCTAAAGCACACTCCCAGGCACAGACCTCTTGTCTCAGCCCTTCCTTAGATCATGGGATGATAGTCCAACCACACTCATCCCCAAAACCAATGCCTCAGATCACCCAAGCCCTGCAATTGCTTTGACATGTACTCCCTGAATTTCACCTGATTGCTGGCACACTGGCTTCTAATTCAGCCCCTTCAAGAAGATGGCAAGATTTAGCAAAGGAAGTTTTTAACCATAGTCCCTTTACTCTTAGAATGCAATAGAGTGTTATAGATCTTTAAAAACAATGTCCTAAACGCACCCTCCCCTTAGTCTGATCTCACGCCTTTTGTGAGTCCAGAGTCTTGCCAGGGTTTCAGTCTAGGCAGAGCCCCTCCTGCCTTCTCTCTTTCCAGCCCATTCTGCTTACATGTTGCGGTGACCAGCCCACCTCCAGAGCCCCCCTCTTAAATATAGGGCTGATCTACACTACAGTTAGGTTGACCCAAGGCAGCTTACGTCAACCTAATTATGTCAGTGTGTACACTATAGCCTTGCTCCTGCCGATGAAAGTATCTCACTCCACCGACATAACAACTTCACCTCCACGAGAGGCGTAAGGCTTATGCTGGTGTAGTTAGGGCAACACAATATCTGTGTAGACATTGCACTACTTACATCAGTTGTTGGTTGTCTTGCAGGAGCCATGAAATTGACAAGAAAGCCGGGCAGCTAAAGTCCAGCTGCCTCCAGTTCCCCTGGAGAGCTGGGCGGCTGGACCCCTCTCCCGGCTGAGAGCTGGGGCAAGAATAGACCCTGCTCCCATTTGGGAGCTGGGGAGGCGGGAAACCTCATGTGACTTCCCCCACTCCCAGTGGGGAATGGGGGGGTGGGAGGAGAGAGACAGCCCACTGGGAGCCCGGGAGTCTGTGGAGCAGCCAGGCTCCCGACAGGGAGCTGCCTGTGGAGCTGAGAGACCGGGCTCTACTGCCCCTCAAGTCAGTGGAAGCACTCCTGGTGAGGATGTGCACCACTGACCTAAGGACATGTACCTACATTTCTAGTGTAGACTTACCCATAGTCTCTAACTGCTTCTGCCATGCTCTCAGGCTGAGAAATTCCAACCCCTTTCCCCCCACAATTAGGCGTTGATGTAGAGAATCCATTGTTCCATGTGGATGATCCAGTATTTAACACACATTAGAGTTGATGGCCCTAAATTGCTCTGTGATTGTTTCTCAGTCATAGTTCTGTGCCTGGGTAGAACCCCTTCCCCATTCTCCTTCCTTTCTCCCCCTTCCCATCGCTATCCCCATCCCTCCACCCTCAAACCTCCTGCTATTCTGCGGAAACTGACTGGCTGAGGGAGTGGGGGAGTGCCACTCCAGAACTAACTATGGACCGCCTGGGGCAAGGAGACACCAGAGCACATGGGTACAGAGTCTGAACTAGGAGTTGCTTGGAGGAGAGCCAGCTACTGCACTGGTGCTTGCAAAATGGGGACTCTTACAGGCACACAGCCTGGAGACAACAGGACTGCTGAGACAGCACAGCAAGACCCAGCAGTTTGAGCTCACAGCCCACACCAGCATCAGAGTGCACGGACAAGTTGGACTGACCCAAGCAGGGCTTGCATTGGTGGGGGGAAGGGAGTCTGGGCATGTGTCTAGCTAGGCTTGGAGGTGCTGTATAGGGGTAAGGGAGTCTGTGTAACTTGTGCCAGACAGCCTGACCTGGATCTACTCCTGGCTTTGCCTGAGTTAGAAAAAATGTTGTTCTATTGTTGATCATGGTGCCTGATCTAGGGAGTTAACTCTGACCCCACAGGAGGGAGGATTAGTGTTTGTGCAGAGACATGTGGCTGGGACGTGGGAATGCCCCCCATCTGACATAGTCACTCAAATAGGTGTCTCACACCCTTCTTGAGCAAGGCAGTGTCTGGGATACAGCATAATAACCTGTCCCAGGGCAAGATTAGACATATGCTCAGCCCCTACAACAAAATGGATGTCCGACACCAAAATGGAAGATACAAAACAAAGTGGAGTTCACAATTTGATAAAGACTTATCTCACTTCTGGTGCACTGCGTAGCTGGGAGTAAAGCATACACAGTGAAGAGGATTAAGAGACAGCATGAGTGTCAGCCTTACCTAACCTCTCTGGCAACTTCACTTTGCTGGGAATCCTCCAGGATCTCTGGCAAGCTGGTAATAATGTCATGCTGGATTGTTGCCGGAGAAACACTAACCATCTGCATTAATTTCATGACGAGATCCTGCAGAAGAGGGAAACATTGGGATATAACAATTTCATCACCACCACTACAGCAAATTGAAAAGGAACATGGCCTTCTCACTAACCATCAGCAAAAACCCAGCACATTTTCACAGCAATGACGACATTATAAACACAATGTCCTTAATGAAGTCATTTCTCTATGCTTATACTGGACACACCCATAATCATTGTCCTCTTGATTGACCACATTTAAATAATAATTATACCTAGCACTTTTCATCAGTAGATCTCAAAGCACTTTACAAAGGAGGTCATTATCCCTTTTTTTCAGATGGGGAAAACTGAGGCCCAGGGAGGTGAAGTGACTTGCCTATAATAACCCTGCAGGCCAATTGCAGAGCTGGGAACAGAACCTAGATCTCCTAAGTCCCAGTCCAGTGCCTTCTCCACTAAGCCAAATGACAATTTAAATCACACTGTGATTTTTAAAGCACTGCATATTTTGCTGTTAAAATTCCAATTATTTTGCTGGGAAAAGGAGATTGGAAGATAAAAATAACCAAGCCTTTACAATTGACAGCAACCCTCTTTCATTCAAACCACTATGGGACAGTTGCTCTCATTTATTAGTAATGATAGTAGGGTACTGAGTAATCAACAGAGGCAGACTGATTTTAAAAAAAAAAGAAACAGAAAAAGGAAGCAGAGAACACAGAAAGCAAGAACAATTATACGGAATCCATCTCTAATTCTCTACCAGACTCCTTCATCCTCATTTACCTCTTGGCTATCTAAGCGGCAGTTCTCAAACGTGCTGATGGAACTGTCAAATCCAGTTAGCTCTTCAGATTCACTGACATCCATGCTTTTCAGTAACAAGGCCAGGTAGTTACACAACAATGAAGTTCTTCAGTTCAAAACAACTTAGGCCATGTCTACACTACTACACTTGGCGGCATAGGTACGGCACCATAGCTATGCTGCTGTAAGCCTGTAGTGCAAACACAGACCACAGCAATGGAAGGGGTTTTTCCATTGCTGCAAGAACTCCACCTTCCTAAGCGACGGTAGCTAGGTTAATAGAAGCATTCTTCCATCAGGCTAGCTGCGTCTACACTGGGGGTTAGGTCAGTATGGAATTTTCATACCTCTGAGCACCTTGGCTACATCAACCCAAATTTTAAGAGCAGACCAGGCCTTAGATCAAGGCTCTTTAAATGAGACTCAAGTCAATATGCCCCTGACTCCCACTGAAGTCAATGGGAGGTCTGTCACTTATTTCATTGGGAGTTACGTCAGGCGCTAACTCCAGTACAGACTCCTGAGTGGGTGTTTCAAATGCACAGCTAACATTCAAAGTCCTCAGGCTACAATCTGAATGGTCTGCCAGGAGGAAATGAGGAAAATAAAAAACAGTCCTAATTTTGAGGTGTCAGGGGACTGTGCTTGCAAATCTAAAGGGCCTCTTGCCATCAGGTGATCTTGTCTTTGCTGTGGGGGTAACAGGGAGTGGAACATGTTCCTTCCTGACATACACTATTGTACATTTTCTCCTACATTCAAGAAACACTGCAAGACATGTAATGGTCAAAGATATCTTTAGCATGATCATAGTTGCTCCATACTTATACCTTCCCCCACTATTTACCCTCACTGACCCACAACAACTCTAGTAATTTGATGCCTGAGCCTGTACCCTTACTTACTTTGGGTGAAATCCTGGCCCCAATGAAGTCATGGGGCGTGTTGCCAATGACTTCAGTGGGGCCAGCATTTCACCCCGGACTTTAATTAGACTACTTCACAAGGACTACAGGATTAGACCCTTAGTCTGTACATATTAAGGTTTGGCCTGCATTAGAACAGTTGCACTGGTTCAACTAAACCAGGGGTCAGCAACCTTTCAGAAGTGGTGTGCCGAGTCTTCATTTATTCACTCTAATTTAAGGTTTCAAGTGCCAGTAATACATTTTAACATTTTTAGAAGATCTCTTTCTATATGTCTATAATAAATAACTAAACTATTGTTGTATGTAAAGTAAATAAGGTTTTAAAAATGTTTAAGAAGCTTCATTTAAAATTAAATTAAAATGCAGAGACCCCCAGACCAGTGGCCAGGACCCAGGCAGTGTGAGTGCCACTGAAAAATCAGCTTGCATGCCGTCTTTGGCATGCGTGCCATAGGTTACCTACCCCTGAACTAAACTGTCTTTAATCTGGTTAAATCAGGGCAAACACCTAATATAGATGCAGACGCACTGAAATCACTTTAACCCTCACTTAAATCCTCATCTCTTCTATATCTAGTGTTCTCAGCCATTCAAATGTTTATGATTTGTATTAGATGGGGCTGTTCTGCATTCCACAACTTACACATGCGAGGTATTAAAAATTTCCCCAACATCTGTGGGGTTAACACATCTTCATACTGGGACAGTGCATCATGACATTATGCTTTACAAGAACAAGATGTCAAGCACTTGGATAAATAAATTAGTACTGGAGAACAAACTTTAATAGATTGGAACTTTATATATTGTACATCTGAAACTTCATAAAGATTCAGCTAAGAAACCAAATATAATTTACAGGGCATTTCCCTACACCTAACTGTCCTAACTTTATGGACTAGACTTTTTGTCCAGTCCTCTTTATTCCCTAGATTCTCCTTTGGCCCTCTGCTTTGGGAGGGACACATGCTATTCCACATGCTATCATTATCATCAAAATTTCTATCAGCCCACATATTAAGATCTGCAGGTCAAATCCTAAGATTCATAATGGCTATTGTCATAAATCGTTTGAATATAGTATTAAAAAAGAAAGCCCTAGGTTTTCAATATGTTTTGGTTGCTTGACCTCTCCCATACTTTTTCAGTATGCGCTTGTTATCTCCGACAAGCAAAATAGTTCTCTCATCCCATCTGAGGATGCTCAAAGAACTAAATGAAGAAAACATATTGCTGACTGCACCATTAGTACTTACCTTGCTGTCAAGTATTTTGTCAAGCCATTTAAACTGATTGACAATAAGCCGGGGGAAATTGGTTCCAAAAGTGCCAACACTGAAACATCAGAACAAGTGAAATACAAGTCAGTTGAAGTTATCCTACTGGCAGAGCCAACACTAGTCTCACTGTTAAGCAAGACTGTTAGAGAAGCCAAAGCTGGAAACAATGTAGAATGACTGTCCATTTTTCTCCAGATTCATTATTTTCCTGATACATGGTTACCCACCATGGTGCTAGACTTTGAAACAATAGCATTCAGCTAGAGGAATTGGTTTTTGTTTTAAATATTAAACTAGTAATGATGTGGTGCCCATGGACTGAATGAAAGTATGCAAGGCAAATTCAGCTAGAAAGAGAAAGATCATGTATTTACCAAAATAAAGGGTATGGGGAGAGAAAAGTGCAACCGTACAAAATGCAAAACTGCAGCAGAGCCTCTCACTGCTAGCTCTCAGTTAGTAAAGGAATTTCTGCTAAATATTTTTCAAAACTATGGAGATTAGCAGGCCCTCATGGATTAGCTACCTGCAAAATTTCATTTACAACCACTGCAGATTTCAGTACAAAGTAGGGCGAACCATTCACAGTTCTGACTTCTTAAGCATCCAGAAACCAGCGGTTATCAGTGTGTCACCCGA
Organism: Mauremys reevesii; assembly: GCF_016161935.1. NCBI lineage: Eukaryota > Metazoa > Chordata > Testudines > Geoemydidae > Mauremys > Mauremys reevesii. The sequence goes on from NC_052629.1 coordinate 74,113,075, forward strand.
GATCGAGCCTCAACACCACAAGCATTCTGGCATGCAAATGAGCACTCAGTGTGACTTAGCTTCAGGCCTCCTCTATCCACAAATGTCATAAATAGCTTCAAAACTGGATTAATGAAGAGAGTTCTAAAGCTCTGCCCACACTACTGCAGAATCCAGGCTAGCAATAAATATGTTTAGCCCATGTAAACATTAACAGAGTTTGTAAGTATGTATTGCAGGTCAGAATTAAGGATATTGTAAACATGTGTAAGAAAAATTTTACATTAATATTTTCATTAATAAATGTTAATGGAATATTAATATAATTTAGTTTAACTGATCATTTGCATATTTTAAAAAACTTTCTCTCTACCTTGTTTTGTAGCTTGTATGAGAGCAACTTTAAATATAAGTTTAACTACATTTTTGAAGGGGAATTTTCTAGTTGTGGTTGGTGCTGGGAGGGGGGCCGTTTGTAGTTTTGTTTTTGTTTTTCCAGGAGTGTGAAATAAGAAAAAAAGGAAACCTGAAAATTAAAATCACATTGTTGTAAAAAATTACATGCTGAGCAGCATACTCCTGAGCTATGTAAGAGTGGGGAGTCTTTGCTGTGGAGTTCCTGAGTCGCACAGTACAGGGGAATTTGGAGTTTTTGAGGTGAATTGCTGAAAGGGATCTCAGTTCTTTCAGATCTAAAAGTCATTGTTGTACTCCGGACTCTGCTGGGACACCTTTTAATTCCACTCCCATAATGCCTCTGCCTTTAGTCTTGTACTGGGCAATATACCCAATGTAAGCACCAATAGCCAGTGAATGCACACCACATCAGGGGGAATTCCCCATCTTTAGGCTTGTCCTGTGCTATATGCTGCCCAATTATCTTGAGCGCTGAGTACTGTATAGTACATTGCACTCTCCCTTCCTCAGATTCAGCGTTTTCCCATATATGTAAATAAGGTCATTTTGGTTAAACTTTAGTCATTGATTAAAAGCAAACACCTGGGATCACGCTCAACAGACAAGGTTTCAATTCAGGTCAGAGAGAAGATATTAAGACACTCACGTGTCAAAAAAGAACTCAGGGAGCTTCTCCAATAACAATGTTATAACAGCAGGCTAAAACAGAAAAGGAAAAAGGCAGTATTATGCTGCTGATTTTTTTTTTTTTTTTTTTTTTTTTAAGACTGTGCTCGTGCTCAGAGGCCCCATTCAGCTCTGGGCCCAGTGCCTTAGGCACTGCATGTACACAGAGTATAAGGGACCCAAAAGCATGAACAAGAAACTTTGCTCATTGGAATTCTCCTCTCATGAGCACAGACAGAACACACACAGCGTGCAAACCAGAGGAAGATTCCCGCAAAGTGGAAAACCTTAGTAGTTAGGTGAACCCCTAGACCAGAGTCACAGAGACTGTGGAGCCTAGTCACCTCTCACCTACAGGAACAAAGACACATGAACAGGGCCACTTGCTTGCTAGGTTTAAAGAATCAAGCCAAATAATTCAGGAGTGGCAATGAAAATTAGAAATAAAATAAAATAATTGTAAAAATGCATGTGAAGCCACACTCCCTTCCCCAGACTCCATTACGAAACCTCTCCTGGAGGCATCATAAACAACCACTACGGTAAGGCTGAAAAAAGTTTCTATTTTAACTCCCTACTTTCACACACACTTCCTATACAAAACACTTCCCTTTGTGGCTCTAATGTTCCCTACTTGGCCTCTGCCCAAACAGGATTTTTCAAAATTTATTTAAAATAATCATCATTAAAATGTTTGAATTACAAGAGGATTAAAAAACGAGAAACATTTTCCCTCCTGGCTCCTGATAAGCCCTGCTCACAGGTGCAGCAGCCTGTAGCAAGGCAGCTACTGCCCTCTGCCTCAGAGAGACTGTTGAAGTGCACATATGATTAACAAAGTGCCTTGCAAGGAAAGGCTCTGTTAACATGAAGTATTGTCACAATACACTGTGCTTCATTTGTATAGCTTTGTTCATGGGACATGTGCCAGGAAAGTAAATCAGAAAACTGAATGGTAATGACTGCCAGCTAGTCGGAAGAGTATAAGCATGCAGTACGCTGCAAATAAGACTGGCATGCTCTTGCAAGGGTACACAAGGTAGTGGAGGAGGACTCACAGAGCCTTCCAATCCAATATGCTTTGCACAAGGACTAGGCATAATCATAGTCCTTGTACTCCCCAAACATAGCAATTGCTTCCTCCTAGTGCCTCCAGGGAACTAGCTACAGTAGAGGGAGCAGAAAAGAGACAGGAACATGGTCCTACCTCCCTTCCATACCAGCCAGCACAGCTAGCCAACTGTGGAGGAGGGAGCAAACTGCCCCAAGGCAGTGACACAACATGAGCACTCTCCTGAAGTTTAAATACATTTTGCTAGAACCAAGTAATTAAGGGATTTAACAGATGTTACATGGGTATGGGATTCTTTGCTCTTAATGTACATGTTATTACTAAATAAAGATTGAAGGGTACATTTGTAAGCACCTGGCTTGGTTTTGGGCATTGTACATATAATATTCCTAGGGGTTCCAGAAGCTTTGGTCGGGGCAGCTCATTTACAGCTCTCACAAAGACAATCCCTTGTGAGGCTTTCAAAACTGTGACAATGGGGGCCATAGAAGTACCTTGATAGAGAGAAGAGAATTCTTTTACAGAAACCTTCCCTGCTTCTCCAATGGGGGAGCTGAACCTCCCCACAAAAGACCGTAAGTTCCATCTGGGCGACTGCATGGTAGGATTCTCGCCAGCCCCACGTCCCCAGCATGGAGTGACAGGGCCCATGGCTAGAGCAGCAATAGATCAGCAGGTCTCAAGATTAGAGAGTAAAGGCTGAAGCCTGGAATACGGACCTTGGGGCAGTCCTTCATGTCCTTATCAATCCTCTTCTCTTGCCTTCCTGCACCCTCCACTGATTCTTTTCCCTAGTCACATCCCTCACTTCTCTGACCCTTCCCTTTAAACCGGTAGAGCTGTGTTGTAAAGCTCAGGACTGGAAAAGCAGGGGAGCTAGTCTGCACTGAGGAGCATCAGCAGATTTGTGCATATTAGTACTTGTCTGCAGTGTGACCAGCTCTATCAGTCATCTACTTTCGTAAGCATTAGATGTCCCCAAATACATTGTCACAACTGAAAAGAAGAATATGTTAAAGTGTCCTTACCTGTAAAGTCTCAATTCCAAGCAGTAGTTTAATAAGGCTTTCACAGTATGAATGAACCAAATTTCTGCCCCAAAAAAAATGTTATTGTTAGGAAAATGCATGATGTGAGCACGTTGCTTTTGTCCAGCAGAGATTAAAAAGAACATCTACTTAAAATGACAGCAATATCCTTTTCCTATCAAAAACAACCCCGCAGTCAAAGAGGGAACCTGGTCAGGGTGCTGGTGGTACTTGTGGATTTAACTCTGAATCTTGCTGAATATGGCAGTGGGGAAATAGCTGTATATCAAATATAACTCTGCATTTCTAGACCCTCTAAAGCTTAGGGTCCTTTAGAAGTGTTTATAAAAATTTGTGGTTAGGCACTAGATGCAGTCAGATTTAACACCCTTTCAATTTTAACTATTTTTAACTATTGTTATTTAGACCCTGTGAGGGAGGAAGGTCTCAGAGCCCAGGCTCCAGGCCAAGGTCAAGTGTCTAGACTGCAATTTTTAGTCCCGCAACCTGAGCCCCATGAACCTGCATCAGCTGACCCGGGCTCAGAGACTCAGTGCAGTGGGTTTTTTAATCACAATGTAGATGTACCCTGAGAGTCATCTTTGCACTGAGATCACCCTCTGTATGGGAAGAACTGGCTTTGTTGGAGGTATCATGCTATGCCCTGGCACCAGCAACTCTGCCAAAGCCTCTACTGATCTACCATACTAGCACGTCCATGTGGAAGCAAGTGGACAAACTAGAGAATGAAAAGAGAGGTGAACTGAATTCTACTAACAAATCTGGGGGCTCAGAAACTGATTAGATACCTTCGGGAGAGAAAGATGATACAAGCTACACATTTCTTCAGTCCTAGCAGAGCTGTGGGAAAAATCTGAGTTGGAGCAATAGCAACAGCTGAAAACTCAACTGCAAAGCTCGAAAAGGGAACTCTTTGCCTGACCACAGTCAAAAGAACTTACTAGAAGGGTGCCTCAGAAAGACCAAAACCTGTCTTACACTGGAAGCTGGAAATTTGAGAGGGATTCCCGAGATAGTGGTACCATAAAGAAGTTTCTCTCGACTAGGCTCAGTTGTTTTGGGGAATAGCCAGGGGAAATTTTAGAGGCATAAACAATAGTTCATTTAAATTATAAAACAGCCTTGCTCATTTCCAGCTCAAGCTCTAGAAGGAGCTTTGGCTGGGAGAGCTGAGCCTTTGGGGTTTTCCTAGATTTCCTGAAGACACTATTTAAGCAGATGATCTCCACCAAGTCTTGTGGATTTTCTGTCAGACTCTGAAACTTGCTGTCCCCAGTGTTACCCCTACTGCTAACTCCCCAGTGTCTGCTCTTACCACGTGTAAACGGGCGGTACTCACCCCTGCCGCGCCTCCTGCTGGTTGGTCTCGGAATTTCACTCAGTCCAGCCCTGGAGCGCCCTCGGCAGGCTGGTGATCCCCCTGTTCGCAGGCCCCGTGTCCCTCCCTGGACCCGGTGCCCCTTTAACTATAATTGGGTCTCCCCCTCCCAGGGGAACCCCCACCCTACTATCCCCACTTTGCCTCAGTAGTGGCCACTGACAGTCATGGTCTAGCCCCACACCCTGGGGCAGACTGCAGTATCAGCCCACTCATCACAGGCAATAGGGGTTTGGACCTGCTGCTTTGTCCTACCCCTGGGCTGCCCTCTGCAACTCCCAGTACCTTTGGCCCTTTGCTAGGCCGCAGCCTGGGGCTTTCCAGGCTGGAGCTTCCCTAGCTCCTTAGCCTGTCCCCCAGCCCTGCTTCACTCAGGTATCTAGTCTCAAGCCCTAAGCAGCCAGGCCCATCTCTCTCTGGAAGCAGAGAGAGACTGTCTGTGCTCTGGCTTCCCTGCCTCTTATAAGCCCCAGGGCTTCAGTTTGGGGCGTGGCCCCAGCTGCAGCCACTTCTTTGATCAGCCCAGCTTCCAGAGCCACGCCTCTCAAGCGCTGTCAGGCAGCATTTTAAGCCCCTCCGGGCAGGAGCAGGGTCCACCCAATAGTACACCACGGTTCCTGGAGTATAATCAGGGAGGACCAAGAAAAGGTACTGTACCACTCCAAAAGTAATTGCTTGTGGCCCAAGTCACCACCTAGACAACTAGTATGTTCAAAGATGCTGCACCTTTAACACCTTTACTGTTATTTAAGTGCCATTCCCCTGTCTAGCCATTCCTTTGCCTGAGGGATAGATCCTGTCATTGAGCATAAATTCATAAATTGGAAAAGATTCAAAAAAAGCCATAAGAACAATTAAAGGATTAGAAAACGTGCCTGATAGTGGTAGACTCAAGGAGCTCAATCTATTTAGCTTAACAAAGAGAAGGTTAAGGGGAGACGTGATCTCAATCTATAAGTACCTACATGGGGAACAAATATTTGATAAAAGGCTCTTCAATCTAGCAGAGAGAAAGTGTAACAAAATCCAATGGCTGGAAGTTGAAGCTAGACAATTTAAGACTGGAAATGAAAATAAACAGTGCTAATAATTAACCATTAGAACAATTTACCAAGGGTCATGGCAATTTTTAAATCAAGGTTGGATGTTCTTCTAAAATATCTGCTCTAGGAGCTATTTTGGGGCAGGTCTCTGGCCTGAGTTATACAGGATGGCAGACTAGATGATCACAGTGGTCTCTTCTGGCCTTGGAATCTCTGGCTGTCTATATTAAGTGCTAAGTATGTGATTCCCTGCTCGTGCACACGTACTTGTGCTAGCTCTCATCAAGCTAGTGGAAGTATAAATAGCAGTACAGCAGTGGTAGCTGGGGCAGCGGCAGCAGAGGCATGGCTTAGCCATTCTGAGTACAAACCTACCTGGAACTGGTGGATACATACTTGGCATGGCTAAGCTGTGCCTCCACTGCCACTACCCTTGCTACCAGGCTACACTACTATTTATGCTCATGCTAGCTCAATGAGAGCAGGGGAATCAAACTAAGAATCTATGAAAGTACACTTGGCTTAACAGAATGGCTGGCTTAACAGAATAAACCCTTCTATCTATGAAAGTACGTCTGGTTTAAAAGAATAAACCCTTCTCCCCACAATCAATTTTGCATTGTTCAAGCAGAGACTAACTCCTAGGGGCAGGGAGAAGAAATGCATTTTCTCTGACCTCGTACCCTCGCCTCGCACTGGAGCACAAGGCAGAAGGCAGTTCCTGAACTGGTCTCTGTCCTTAATGTGAGTCTCCAAGCCACTGACAAACTCCTGCACAACCTGCAGAGAAAAAGGGAAAAGTCAGCCACTGACTTAGTAGGAACCCTGATCACCAACTTTCCTTTAGGATGGGCTATTTGTGCAAAGGATGAGGGGGAAGAGGAGCTCTGTGCTAAGATAGCCAAGGAGCACCCAGATGGACAGGACGCTGCAGGCAGAGATAAACTAGAGGGGAAGCAACACAATGGGCATCTTAGAGATACAGCATAAAACCTACATTACAAACTAATTGGGAATTGAGGAGTTCATAAAAATCAAAAAGTTGTTAAAACTGAAAATCTCAAAATTGCTGTATGTCTGGTGCAGTATGGTGCACTGCATCACTTTCTGCTTGTCCTTTAAGCTGCTGAAAAGCTCTTTCAAAAGCACTAAAGGCCTCAGAATATAAAGAGATGTTACCTGTTCTTCCTCAGCATCACTTTCATTATAAGATTTTTTTTCCTATCTCGAAAAATGGATCATATAACTGGTCATTTGTGAGACTGGTGTTGGTAAAATCAAGGTTCTACTGTACTCTGATCTAAACAGCCTGAAAATGAGATGCTGGTTACTCTACAAACTCACTCTAAGGTGACAGGTTCAAACTCCCTTCATCTGCTTGAAAAGGGCTGAGTCCCAGCTGTGACTTCTCCCAGTGCAGCTGAGAGCATGGTGTCCAATACAGCAACAACAATGTCCAAAAATAGTTGTGATATTGAAACAAGTAGCCTCAGGAGTTTCATATTTGGTCTGGCTGTTTGAGGTGGGGACAAGGGAAGAGAGGAAGGGACGGGAAAACCCTGGCATATATGAACACACTTAAACAAAGAGTGACCATTCTATTACTGGCACCTAACAGGCCAATTACTTACAGAACATTGAACTGACAATTTTCCATTCAAAAGGTAAGCTTGCCCTCCTCCCTTTGCGTGTGTCTTTGTCTCTTGCATCCTTTGGATTTCAGTTCTCTCCCAAGTCACATTTTGTGGCAGTGCATGCATGAGGAGGAGGCCAAGATAGGCAGAATAGGGGTCATGGCCATGGACACAAATGTGCAATGCTTTGTCCTGGAATTGTTCAAGGCCACTTTAGCAGCATAGAAGCCAGATGAGGTTTGACAGGTGCAAGTGCAGATTGCCTCCAATCAATCTATTAGTGGCTGGTGAGTCAGACGTGATAGCTCAAAAAAGATGGAACCAGAGCAGGAAGGGTGATGGGAGCCAAGGGGAGAGGGGAAAGAGTTGAGCACAATTTGGGGGATTGGTGAGAGGGGGACAGACAGGCATCTGAGAAGAATGAGCCCAAGAACAAGCAGCAATATTGCACCTATTTGTTCTCAGGAAGGTGGCAGAAGAGGGTTGGGGCCATTAGGACACTACTTGAATTGGCTATATTTGCATACCTCTTTTACTTGACACATTCTGCACTGCCAATTTTGGGTGTGCAGCAGCAATTAGCGTATGTTAATAGCCTATTAGCATAGGGAGCAGCCATACAGCCAAGTAGCACACAGATTTTAAACACTGGCTTCTGATGAAATTTGTGGTATCAGCTACATACACGTGGGTAGAAAGGATGCTTCCTCAAGATCTGGCAGAGTTTCTTCTGGAAGGTTGCTTGATCCACGGCTAAGGAGAAAGTCAAGAGTAAATCATTTTAGTCATGCAACATACATGTTAGTCATACATTTTAGTCATGCAAACTTCACAGTATTTCAGCAACAAATACAAGTTGCTTTGCAGATTACAAGCAGCTACCCACTGGAGTTTACAAGTTCACTTCATCTAGATTGCCCAGTTAACAAAAGCCTGACAGATGCTATTACTCACGTTCCCTCCATCATGGCAAAACTGAAGCGGCTCTGATGAAATTTAAAGAATAACCAATGTGCAGCCTCCCCAGTCTTGCAGTCAACTGTATAGCTCACTCCTAGTATGGGGACCCTGCCAGCCCATTCAAGAACACAAACTGGGGAACCAAGCAGCAGGGAAGGGATCCCATGGTTTTCCTTGTATCCTAATGAATACAGCATGATTAAGATCTTTCCCCTCCAGCTCAAAATCCCTAACTCCTATACTACTAAAGAAAGACCATTTAGCCCAACAAGATACAACAGCAGCCCTCCAGCAATATCAGACTGCTCTGTCCCCACAAGCACACCCTGCATTTCTACTGTTCCAGCCACTCTAAAGAGAAGCAGCAAGTCTCTGCCAGAATCACTTTAGTTCGTCCAGTAGCCAGTAAAAGGGAGCCACTGTGAGAATATTAAAATATGCATCATGAGGATGTTAAGCCTGCAATGCTCCAGACACAAAGTACTGAATGAGAAACTTGACTTGGGATCCCCATGTGGCAATGAAGCTTCTGCTAAGTCCAAAAACAACAAAGTGGTTGATTCAAAATAATGCAACCACTTCTTCAGAACTGCTGACAGCTGTGCTTGAGCTGGGAATGGTGGTTTTCATTTGAAGCTCTCTCACTTTAGCGCTCCTGCCTTTGCAGCTAAACCCTGTAATATTTAAAAATAAAATCCCTACTTCACCCATTTTCTATAATGAGTTAATAAGGAAATAGGAGAAAACATTACAGCAACTCCCAGAGCCTGATCTCATTCAATCCCCATCTGTACACTTACCATCTTCCAGTATTCTCCCAGCACGGCCCATGTATGTATACCTCAGAAGAGTGGAAGCAGTGTGCAGCAAATAAGGCAAGTAAGGATTTACTCACTGAACAATGGAGATCAAAATAAAGGTTTAACAGCTGCCTCATTCACTGCACATTGTCCATCTTACATATTGAATATGGCAGAAATCATGTAATTCAATAGCACGCAGGAGGTTGACTTTAACTTTGGCGCTTCCTGAGTTGAGTGCTTTATTCTGCCACCCTAAACTCCTTTTAATCTTGCTTTTTGGATAGATATATACATTCACAGCCACAAACACAGCACAGAGTGCTAAATCCATACCTATGTCATTCTGTCTCTCCCCAGCATTCAAAGAAATTCCTGCTGTTTTGATGAGCTGTACAAAGACGTTATCATTCTCCACCACTCCATCTTCGGCAGAGGTCTTCTCCTTGCAAGAGATCCGAGACTTCTTTGTTTCTGAAAAAGCAAGGCTTATTATTGTAGGTTAAACAGATGCAATAAGGAGTGGGGTTCCTTAAGAGAATTCACTAACTCAAAATAAGCCATACCTTAAGATATTCTGTGAAGAGAGGCATTACCTTTGAGGGTCAGACGAGTGGTCTATCCACTCTGCTGCTGTCTCAGACAGTAATAGGTAATAAATATAGGTAATAATTGGAGATATACCAATCTCCTAGAACTGGAAGGGACCTTGAACGATCATCAAGTCCAGCCCCCCTGCCTTCACTAGCAGGACCAATTTTTGCCCCAGATCCCTAAGTGGCCTCCTCAAGGATTGAACTCACAACCCTGGGTTTAGCAGGCCAATGCTCAAACCACTGAGCTATCCCTCCCTACTGTGATCAATAGCAGACATTTAGGAGGAAGATATAAAACACCTAGGTGTGCATTACCATAGCATAAGGGGAAATCTCTTACTAGCCCCAGCTGGTGGCCTGTTCATGACCTAAAGCATCTGGTTTAATACCAAGATTTTCTTTAAAGCCACTGTCACCATTAACAAATTACTGGCTGAGCTTGGAAGACTTTGCACTCAACTTGATGGCATTTCTCTGTCTGTCTGTGAGGCAAACAGCTGTGCATCTCTATCAGTGTTATAGAGGGTGGACAATTTATGAGTTTACCCTGTATAAGCTTTATACAGAGTAAAATGGATTTATTTGGGGGTTTGAATCCCATTGGGAGCTGGGTGTCTGGGTGCTGGAAAGAGGTGACCTGCTAAGCTGTTTTCAGTTAAGTCTGCAGCTTTGGAGGCGTGGTTCAGACCCTGGGTCTGCAGCTGGCTTGCGTGTCTGGCTCAACAAAACAGGGTTCTGAAGTCCCAAGCTGGCAGGGAAAACAGGCTCAGAGGTAGTTTCAGCACACCAGGTGACAGTCCCAAGGGAGCCACTGTGACCCCTCTGAAATCTGTCTATAAGGCAATCACTTTTGAATACACATTCAATCAATTCTAACTCATCAATGCTTATTAAATTGGGAGGAATGGGGAACACATGAAGCACCTGCTAGCTCTTTAGCACAGACATAAACAATTGCAGAGGTGCTTGAGGCTATCAAACAACAAGCTGATGGCACTCATTAATGCCTTCCAGCAAAACAATACCCCATCTCAGCTCTGCCCATCCTCCCAATAGAGTCTAACATGTTGGCACCCTGCATGACTTGTGTAAGCTGGAAAGCTTGTCTCTCTCACCTACAGAAGTTTGTCCCATAAAAGATATTACCTCACCCACCTTGGCTCCCAGACAGAAAGAAGAGTAATTGGGGGGAAGGGGGAATGGAAAGGGACATGAACACATCCATTGGCGGGGGGGAGGGGGAGAGAATGGGGGATGCTGGGAGAGGGAGAGGAGAAAGGGGACACCCAAAGCCCCTAGCATGAGGGAAAAGGGGAAAATTGGAGTAATAAGGATTCACCCAGAGGCCCTGCCATGGAGGGAAGGAGGAAGGGGCACAGAACTCCTGCCACAGAGAATGGACATGGGTGACATTGGAATGGGAGGAGGCGGAAAGGGAGAGTACACAGAACTCCTGGTGTGAGAGAAAATGGGGGATCCTAGTATGGTGGGGAAGACAGACTGGGGAATAATGGGCAAAGTGGGAATAGGAGTGCACACAGAGACTGGCATGCGGCGGGAGAATGGGAGACTCTGGAATAAGGGAAGTGGGGGCCACACAGGCATGAGAGAGAAGGTGGAAATGGGGTGAGGGGAATGGGGCACACAGAACTCCTGGTGGGGAGGGAGATTGGGGGACCCTTGTATGGGGGGATGGGGACTAGGAGTACATTCTTCCCACCCTGCCATGGTGGGGAGAATGGGGGACCCAGTAATGGAGGAGGAAGGAATGGGGGCACAGAGAACCCCAGTGGGGAGGAAGATCGGGGAATCCTGGTATGGGGGAAGGGGAGGCACACAGAGCCCCTAGAATGTGGGGGCGGGAGAGGAGGCATGGTGAGGGGAGTGGAAATGGGGGGGAACCGAGCCACTGGCATGTGGGGACAATGGGGAACTCTGATATGGAAGAGATGGAACCATGCAGCACACAGAACCCCTAGCGGGAGGGAGATAGAGGGGAGTTGAAGAGAGTCCCAGTGTAATAGAAGGGATGGGAGGGTGTCACACAGGGAACTTGGGGGGCGGGGGGGGGGAATAGAGGAAAGCAAGGCGCCCCTAAGCTGTACAACAAGCTTGGCTGACACAAGCTATGAATCATGCAATGCCTTAGTTATTATGCTAGGTCCTTTATTTACAGGCATCTACAGGAGGCACATCCCTGCCCTGAAGAGCTTACTCTCTCTCTCAGTTCTTCTACCATGTCTATCACTGGGATATCTTAGCACCTTGCATATTTACTAGAGTGGAAATGAAGTTGCTTTTTCTTTCCCCCATTCAGCAGAGAAGTGGCTGGGTTTTTTTAAATCTGTGATTTTAGTAGAATGGGCTTATTTTGGGGGTGAGGAGGGGCTTACTACTTCACTCTAATGGCATTGAGGCTTGCTCCCCTCAGTCCAGAGAGAGATAAATGCAGAGATGGAAGAAAGGAGGCAATCAGATTTTTCAGACCTGGTAACACCCTTGATTTTGTTATTTTGCATTGTATTGTGGCTCATCAAATGTTACCATTTTATATTCTGCAGGGCCATTCTGCACAACCCGTAACTTTACTGGAAAACTGGTATGCACCCTGCCTGTGAGCTGTTGCCCTCTACCAAAGGAATTTCACTTCAAATAAGAGGAGTTTGCTACACATACGTGGTAATTCTGCAATCGGACTTTCCCCACAAGCATCAGATTTGGACAACTTTCGTTTTGAAACCATGGCAACAAAATCTTTGTTGTATCCTAGAATAATATTAAAAAAACAATTAGCAATTAGGCAGAGATCAGTTTTTACTTTAAAATTTGTAAACAAATCTAAAGTGAATAGAGGAGAGGATATAGTGAAGGAAAAGTGCTCCAGGAATGCAGACTGCCCATTCAAAGGAAACAAGAGAGATCTGTTTAATGAGCATTATTCTTTGCACAAACCCCTCTTCAATGCAGACTGAGATCAAGGAGTTCCAGTTACATTTAAATAGCATGGTGTGTCACTTTTTCTAAAATGCAGTTTATCAGAACACCAGGCTGTGAGTTTCTGCATTTCTTTCAGCTGCCAGTTGAATTAAATGGTGAGTTAACTGGAGTATCCAAAAAAAAAAACACAAACTGCGTACACTTGTAATGTTGAACAGTCAAATGTCAGGAAATCCCAAAGCCAAGGCTGAACATGCAACCATCACTCTGTTCCCTTGGGTGCGCACCCATCATGATACAATCTTCAATTACATCATCACATTAGATTTCTCAAATAATATAGCTACCATCACTTACTACGATTATGGGCACATTGTAAGTACCTAGGAGAGAGAGAGATACTTTGTTTCTATATCTTTCAGACACATGTCTAGCATTACTCTCTATTATATGTAAAAAAAAATTTATTTTGTGTAAAGGTAAGTATATAAAAAAGGGACATAGGTAAAAAAAATACTTTTTGAATTAGGCATGTAAAATGGTAACCGATTAACAGATAAGCATCAGTCTTACCAGTAATATATTCAGTAAATAGTAAGGGGGCTGAGGCTGGATCCGGCAGCCGGGACCCCGGACGCAGGGCCAACAGTGGAGCCTGGCATAGAATGTGGGGGTAATGCAGCAACCCTAGTTGCAGCACCTCTGTTGTGAACAGTTAAACATTTAACCGATACAATTTTAATAGTTTAAACAGTTACTTTTTCTAAACGCTATTTACATCCCTATTTTGCATGCATTTTACCTATCATTGTCACAAATACACTAATTTTAGGTATTGATGTAGCTATCAGAAGAAACGATGGATGTTTTTCTAAACAATATGCTGTAGCAATTATTCTGGGGAAGTTCTATGGCCTATGTTATGCAGGTCAGACTAGATCAGTGGTTCTCAATCATGGGTACACATACCCCAGGGGGTACATCAACTCATCTCGATATTTGCCTAGTTTTACAACAGGCTACATAAAAAGCACTAGCAAAGTCAGTACAAACTAAAATTTTATACAGAATTACTTGTTTATACTACTCTATATACTATACACTGAAATGTAAGTACAATATTTATATTCCACTTGATTTATTTTATAATCATATGGTAATAATGAGAACGTATGTAATGTTTCATTAATAGTGTTCTGTAACACTTTTGTATTTTCCTGTCAGATTTTGTAAGCAAGTAGTTTTTAAGTGAGGTGAAACTTGTGGGTATGCAAGACTAATCAGACTCCCGAAAGGGGTACAGTAGTCTGGAAAGGTTGAGAACCACTGGACTAGTTGCTCACAATGATCCCTTCTGACCTTGAAATCTATGAATCTATGTAGTATTTTTCTCTATTATTTCACTTTGCAACAAAGAATCCTGTGGCACCTTATAGACTAACAGACGTTCTGCAGCATGAGCTTTCGTGGGTGAATACCCACTTCTTCAGATGCAAGTGGTGGAAATTTCCAGGGGCAGGTTTATATATGCAAGCAAGAAGCAAGCTAGAGATAACGAGGTTAGTTCAATCAGGGAGGATGAGGCCCTGTTCTAGCAGTTGAGGTGTGAAAACCAAGGGAGGAGAAACTGGTTCTGTAATTGGCAAGCCATTCACAGTCTTTGTTTAATCCTGAGCTGATGGTGTCAAATTTGCAGATGAACTGGAGCTCAGCAGTTTCTCTTTGAAGTCTGGTCCTGAAGTTTTTTTGCTGCAGGATGGCCACCTTAAGATCTGCTATTGTGTGGCCAGGGAGGTTGAAGTGTTCTCCTACAGGTTTTTGTATATTGCCATTCCTAATATCTGATTTGTGTCCATTTATCCTTTTCCTTAGAGACTGTCCAGTTTGGCCGATGTACATAGCAGAGGGGCATTGCTGGCATATGATGGCATATATTACATTGGTGGACGTGCAGGTGAATGAACCGGTGATGGTGTGGCTGATCTGGTTAGGTCCTGTGATGGTGTTGCTGGTGTAGATATGTGGGCAGAGTTGGCATCGAGGTTTGTTGCATGGGTTGGTTCCTGAGCTAGAGTTACTATGGTGCGGTGTGCAGTTACTGGTGAGAATATGCTTCAGGTTGGCAGGTTGTCTGTGGGCGAGGACTGGCCTGCCACCCAAGGCCTGTGAAAGTGTGGGATCATTCTCCAGGATGGGTTGTAGATCCCTGATGATGCGCTGGAGGGGTTTTAGCTGGGGACTGTATGTGATGGCCAGTGGAGTCCTGTTGGTTTCTTTCTTGGGTTTGTCTTGCAGTAGGAGGCTTCTGGGTACACGTCTGGCTCTGTTGATCTGTCTCCTTATTTCCTCGCATGGGTACTGTAGTTTTGAGAATGCTTGGTGGAGATTTTGTAGGTGTTGGTCTCTGTCTGTGGGGTTAGAGCAGATGCGGTTGTACCTCAGTGCTTGGCTGTAGACAATGGATCTTGTGGTGTGCCCGGGATGGAAGCTGGAGGCATGAAGGTAGGCATAGCGGTCGGTAGGTTTTCGGTATAGGGTGGTGTTAATGTGTCCATCAATTATTTGCACCGTAGTGTCTAGGAAGTGGACCTCCCGTGTAGATTGGTCCAGGCTGAGGTTGATGGTGGGGTGGAAGCTGTTGAAATTGTGGTGGAATTTTTCCAGAGTCTCTTTCCCATGGGTCCAGATGATGAAGATGTCATCAATGTAGCGTAGGTAGAGAAGGGGCGTGAGTGGACGGGAGCTGAGGAAGCGTTGTTCCAGGTCAGCCATAAAAATATTGGCATATTGTGGGGCCATGCGGGTGCCCATAGCGGTGCCACTGATCTGGAGATATATATTGTCATCAAATTTGAAATAGTTGTGTCTGAGGATAAAGGCACAGAGCTCAGCAACCAGTTGTGCTGTGGCATCATCAGGGATACTGTTCCTGACAGCTTGTAAGCTGGTTTTAGTCTCTCATTTCCCCCAGCCCTCTGCACTACAATCACTCACTCACTTCCCCTTGCTGTTTGTTAGTTTTTCACACAGCAATAGGAGAGAGAGAAAGAGTTTGTTCTTAAATAGGAAAATGTTACTGAAAAATCATTTTTTAAAATGGCAAGTAAAATCAGGGGTGGGTGTAGGACCCAAAAGGACTTTTAACTAGGGCTGTCAATTAATCGCAGTTAACTCACGCGATTAACTAAAAAAAAAGATTAACTGTGATTTAAAAAAATGAATGGTGATTAATTGCACTGTTAAACAGAATACCAATTGAAATTTATTAAATGTTTTTGGATGTTTTTCTACATTTTCAAATATATTGATTTCTATTACAACACAGAATACAAAAAGTGTACAGTGCTCACTTTATATTATTTTTTATTACAAATACTTACACTGTAAAAATGATAAACAAAGGAAATAGTATTTTTCAATTCACCTCACACAAGTGCTGTAGTGCAATCTCTTTATCATGAAAGTGTAACTTACAAATGTAGATTTTTTTGTTACATAACTGCACTCAAAAACAAAACCATGTAAAGCTTTAGAGCCTACAAGTCCACTCAGTCCTACTTCTTGTTCAGCCAATTGCTAAGACAAACAAGTTTGTTTACATTTACGGGAGATACTGCTGAATGCTCTCTTATTTAAAATGTCACCTGAATGTGAGAACAGGAGTCGCACGGCACTTTTGTAGCCGGCGTTGCAATGTATTTATGTGCCAGATATGCTAAACATTCATATGCCCCTTCATGCTTTGGCCACCATTCCAAAGGACATGCTTCCATGTTGATGATGCTCATTAAAAAAAATGCATTAATTAAATTTGTGACTGAACTCATTGAGAGAGAATTGTATGTCTCCTGTTCTGTTGTACCCACATTCTGCCACGTATTTCATGTTACAGCAGTCTCAGATGATGACCCAGCACATGTTTGTTTTAAGAACACTTTCACAGCAGAGTTGACAAAACGCAAAGAAGGTACCAATGTGAGATTTCTAAGGATAGATACAGCACTCGACCAAGGTTTAAGAATCCAAAGTGCCTTCCAAAATCTGAGGCTTGGAGAATGCTTTCAGATGTCTTAAAAGAGCAACACTCCGATGCAGAAATTACAGAACCCGAACCACCAAAAAAGAAAATCAACCTTCTGCTGGTGGTATCTGACTCAGATGATGAAAATGAACATGCGTCAGTCCACTCTGCTTTGGATCGTTATCAAGCAGATAGCATGGACGCATATATTCTGGAATGGTGTTTGAAGCATGAAGGAACATATGAATCTTTAGCGCATCTGGCATGTAAATATCTTGCAATGCCGGCTACAACAGTGCCATGCGAACACCTGTTCTCACTTTCAGGTGACACTGTAAATAAGACATGGGCAGCATTATCACCTGCAAATTGATGTAGGACTGAGTGGACTTGTAAGGTCTAAAGTTTTACATTGTTTTATTTTTGAATGCAGTTTTTTTTGTACATAATTCTATATTTGTAAATTCAACTTTAATTATAAAGAGATTGCACGACAGTACTTGCTTTAGGTAAATTGAAATGTACTATTTCTTTTGTTTTTTAGAGTTGAAATATTTGTAATAAAAAAATTTAAAGTGAGCACTGTACACTTTATATTCTGTGTTGCACTTGAAATCAATATGTAATATGAAAATGTAGAAAATATCCACAAATATTTAAATAAATAGTATTCTATTATCATTTAATTGTGCAATTAATCGCGAGATTAATTTTTTTAATCGCTTAACAACCCTACTTTTAACTCATTATTGTGAATAGATTATGATTCAAGTTGACGGCATCCCTTTAATTTTCATAGTCTTTTGCATGGTATGTTCTCTTCTAATCAATAATGTACTGTACATTCAAAAGGATATTTTAGCTCCCCTCTGAAAAGTGATTATTTCAGTAGCTTACATCCCAACTAGGAGTCCTTGTGGCACTTTAGAGACGAACAAATTTATTTGAGCATGAGCTTTCGTGGGCTATAACCCACTTCATCAGATGCATGGAGTGAAACAGGCAGGTATAAATATACAGCACACGAAAAGATGAGATTTGCCTTAACAAGTCGGGGTTCAGTGCTAATAAGGCCAATTCAGTCAGGGTGGATATGGCCCATTCCCAACAGTTGACAAGAAGGTCTGAGTATCAACATAGGAAAAATTACTTTTTGTAGTGACCCAGCAGGGTGGATTTGATTTAAATCAAATTGATTTAAATCACTAGTCAACAAGACTCGATTTAATCATGGATTTCTACATAAAAGTGCATTCTTGTTATAACCTTAATAAATATTCTTCACAACTCAAGAGACAGATGTAGAAGGTACACACTATACATTTTTAAAGTGATTTATTTTGAAAACTTTTCAGATTAGTTTTACAGCTATATCAGAAAATGAATGATTGTTTGGTTATTTCATTTACCAAAGGTAATTGAAGCAGATATTTATGAAGTCATTGGGAGGTGAACTATCTCCAATTCAACAGGTTAATCATTTGTATTAGGAGGAAAACATCACCAGACAGACATTTAAATTATTTTATTTAACTAAAACAACAACGTTATGTATTCTGGATTTTTTTCCTCAACAGCAAACATATTTTAATGAAACAAGCATATGGATTTTTGAATTTAAACATTCAAGTTTTTTTAAAAATCAGGGTTTTTGTTAAAATTGTTTTTAACTAAAATAGATAAATGAAATATTAAAAAACAAAAAAATTAAATCAACTATGTCAGCCAAGTCAACATGAAAAACTTAAAATATTGGCTTCTGCAGCTAACTCAGTCATCTCTTCACCTTCATTTTCTTGTTTGTTCATAATCTGGAAAAGAAAAACAAGCTTCCTGCTTTTTCAGGTCACAAATGATTTCTCAATTTGGAATGAATTAGTCCAAAGAAAGAAAATATTCTGTCTACACCGGCAGAAGAAGCTACTGCTGTTAAAAGTGAGATTATTTTTATCCACCCTGTGACCCAGCCACTCCCAGTTTTTATTCAGGCCTAACCCACAGAAACCTTCCTGCCAACACTACAAGAAGAAGGATTCTGCATGGACTCCTCCTGACGGTCAAAACAACAGACTGGACTTCTACATAGAGTGCTTCCGCCAACATGCACGGGCTGTAATTGTGGAAAAGCAGCATCACTTGCCCCATAACCTCCGCCATGCAGAACACAACGCCATCCACAGCCTCAGAAACAACTCTGACATTATAATCAAAAAGGCTGACAAAGGAGGTGCTGTAGTCATCATGAATAGGTTGGAGTATGAATGAGAGGCTGCCAAGGCAACTCTCTGACACCACGTTCTACAGGCCATTACCCTCTGATCCCACTGAGGGGTACCAAAAGAAAATGCACCATCTGCTCAAGAAACTCCCTGAAGAAGCACAGGAACAAATCTACACAGACACACCCCTAGAGCCCTGACCAGGGGTATTCTATCTGCTACCCAAAATCCATAAACCTGGGAATCCTGGACGCCCCATCATCTCTGGCATTGGCACCCTGACAGCAGAATCGTCTGGCTATGTGGACTCTCTCCTCAGGCCCTATGCTACCAGGACTCCCAGATATCTTTGCGACACCTCTATCTTGCATGCACATTCAGTGCTTTTCAAACCTTTATTAACTCAGCCAAATCAGAGCATTGAAAGGCCTTCTCAGCAAGAGCTATTTCTATGTCTAATCTCAACTTTATACCTGACCTGCTTTGGCACTAAAATTGCCTAAGCAAGTCACATATTACTGTAGTGAATCAGCTGAGCAGTAACAGGTCAGTAGAGGGCACCTGCAAAGGCTGATTGTACTGTGGTTCTTCTAGCTCCTGTCTGGAGATTGATGGGTCAACCAGAGGGGAAGATTCCAGGGCAGTTGGTAGGGCAGCAGAAGACCTAGAAGATGAGTGACAGAAGGCAGCTGTTCCTGGGTGGCTGGCCATGGGGACAGTGCAGTTTGGTCTATCTCAGTTTAAGATCTACAGGACTCAGTATATAGTGAATACACAAGTTACACCACTGCTGAATCTGTGACATCAGTTTTTTCAACAACAGGAACTGCCCTACCGCAACGTCTGGAAATCAACCACATGTGTTTGAGGGCCATCATTAGTTTTACAACTTTCTTTGTTCTCCAAATCAAGAGAGCTAATTTAGCTCAGACATGGCTCAAAAATGTCACCGAGTCAGAGACTAGGTCTGGAAATTTCAGCCCCAAAGGTAAGGCTTGGATTGGCCCACTGTGCATGCATGTGTCACACTGACACCTCTTTGAGCTGCCCACTATCTTGCCCCTCTCATCAGTTCCACAGGCCAGTCAGAGACAGTGGCACTAAAATTCAGAAGTGCTACTACCTGACACTATGGAATAGAAACCTCAGCTCAGACAGCTTCTTTGCCATCAGAGGGAGAACTGACAACCACCAAAGGGAAGTCAGAGTTGTCACTGAGGGATCAGCAGGAGCCGCCAGTGCCACACACCATTTCCTGTAGGCAAGCAACAGGAGGAGCAAGTCTGAGGAGCTCCTGTTGCCTGCCTACTGCCGCTCAGGAGTACCACTGTGCTCCCTGCATACAGAGAGAAGAAGCATCTGCACAGTATCAACACAGCACCCAAAGAGCAGTGAGTTCACCCAAGCACACTTGGGTCCAGAGACCTGACCCTCTGCTCCCCCTCACCCTGCCACATCAGAGGATGTGAGACCTCCAGCACTTAATTCAGAGACCGTCAGTGCACCCAGCAAGAGACCAGAGCCCTCCACTGAACTGAGAGCTGGAACCCAAGACCTTCAGTGCTTGGAACATCAGACTTCTACTGGAGCCATTCACCCCTAGGTAGGGGGCAAGTCAGCGCTTTTACCATCCCCATCCAGTACAGATTGCCACCAGGAAAGGCTCCTTTAATATACTATCTAATGTCTAACAGGTGAAATTCACTTTTATTCTATTCTTTCTATGTGCTGAGGTTGTGCCCATCACCATATTACCTGAGGATGTTAGTGGATGGAGCCGAGGTTGTGGGGGTAGTTGGTAGAGTACCAGCTCCTATTTTCCCCCAGTCTGACCCCGGCTAAAAGGTAAGAGTTTTCAACAATACAAGAGGAGGTAGGATGGAAACACTTAAGCAACCTAGGACTATCACTAGATTCATAGAGTTTAAAGCCAGAAGAGACCATTAGATCATTTAGTCTGGCCTGTATAACACTAAACCAGCAGAGGTTAGGCACTAGCAGGCTAATTAACCCAGATTCAATCTTTAGAGAGATATTAATAGATAATGATTGTATTTTTGTGTGTGTTTACATATACACCTCTACCCCGATATAACGCTGTCCTCGGGAGCCAAAAAAATTTACCATGTTATAGGTTAAACCATGTTATATTGAACTTGC
This sequence comes from Mauremys reevesii, assembly GCF_016161935.1. Classification (NCBI taxonomy): domain Eukaryota; kingdom Metazoa; phylum Chordata; order Testudines; family Geoemydidae; genus Mauremys; species Mauremys reevesii. The sequence goes on from NC_052629.1 coordinate 74,134,006, forward strand.
TTTGATCTGCCGGAGCACGCAGCCCCGCCTCCCCGGAGCGCTGATTTACCACGTTATATCCGAATCCGTGTTATGTCGGGTCGCCTTATATTGGGGTAGAGGTGTATATTGTTAGAGGTTGACTATGTAACCAAACGGTTCCTGTCTGTCACTGTATTATGTTAATTCAGAGATCAAAAGGAGATGTTAACATTTAGATGAACTGCAAATGTAGTAATATCCTTGTCTTTATTTCTCTTTGAAGTATGTAGTAAACTACCTGTAAATGGTGGAAGATGGGCAGTTGCCTTATGCTTATCCAGGCAGCTAATTACTAGTGGTGCTTAGGAAACAGAAGATCTTACTTCAAAGCCACAATGATCATCTATTGTTCACCCAAGGAATACCTGCTGTCAAGAGGATGTCAATAGCCTGCCAGAGATCTATAAAAGAACTCTAGGGCCCTGATCCTGTTATCTCAGATCTGCTTAAGCTTCGACAGGGGAAGTTTGAGTCATAAGACTGAGGTCTCCAGCTCCAGTCTGAATCACCCTGATATATGGAACTAATTCTGAAAGAACTCTTTGCAACTCTAAAGCGCACCATCTCTACTATGAAACTGACCTAAGAATTTAATTCAAGTCTGTATGTATAATGATCTTTTAACCAATACTTTGTCTCTTTTCTTTTTTAATAAATTTTAGTTTAGTTAATAAAAATTGGCTGTAAGCATGTATTTGGGTAAGATCTGAAATATTCATTGACTTGGTGAGTAATGTGTCCAATCCTTTGGGATTGGTAGAACTTTTTATATGATGAACAAGATTTTCAGTAATCCTCATCATATTTGACTTGGCTGTCTGGGTGGGAGCCCAAGGCTGGATTGTTTTAAGGGACCTGTATTTTTGGCTTCTGGGTAACCAGTAAGGTATGTAGAAGTTGTTTTGTTGTTGGCTTGGTGAATCCAAGGCTATGTCTATGCTACTGCAGTAAGTTGACCTAAGTTACGCTACTTCAGCTACATGAATAACGTAGCTGTGAATGGGGAGATTTTGGCAAACCAATAAGTGCCTGAAACCACTATGTCTTATTGCTAAAAGCAGCCTAGGGTATGTCTACACTACGGGATTACTCCAATTTTACATAAATCGGTTTTTTTAAAACAGATTGTATAAAGTTGAGTGCATGCGGCCACACTAAGCACATTAATTCGGCGGTATGCGTCCATGTACCGAGGCTAGCGTCAATTTCCAGAGCGTTGCATTGTGGGTAGCTATCCCATAGCTATCCCATAGTTCCCGCAGTCTCCCCCGCCCATTGGAATTCTGGGTTGAGATCACAATGCATGATGGAGCAAAAACAGTGTCGCGGGTGATTCTGGGTAAATGTCGTCACTCAATCCTTCCTCCGTGAAAGCAACGGCAGACAATCATTTCGTGCCCTTTTTCTCTGGATTGCCCTGGCAGACACCATAGCATGGTAACCATGGAGCCCATTTAGCCTTTTTTCACTGTCACCGTATGTGTACTGGATGCTGCTGACAGACGCGGTACTGCAGTGCTACACAGCAGCATTCGTTTGCCTTTGCAAGATAGCAGAGACAGTTACCAGCCCTATTGCACCGTCTGCTGCTTTGGAAATTGGCAATGACGGTTACCAGTCATATTGTACCATCTGCTGCTGTCATGGGTGCTCCTGGCTGGTCTCGCTGAGGTCGGCCGGGGGTGCATGGACAAAAATGGGAATGACTTCCCAGGTCATTCCCTTCTTTATGTTTTGTCTAAAAATAGAGTCAGTCCTGCCTAGAATATGGGGCAAGTCTACTAGAGAACCAGAGAGCACAGCCGCTCCAGGTCAGAGCCCCAGATATCCCGCAGAAATGATGAGCTGCATGCCATTCTAGAGGGTGCCCCTGCAACAACCCCACCCGTTGCTTCCCTCCTCCCACACCCCTCCTGGGCTACCGTGGCAGTTATCCCCTCATTTGTGTGATGAAGTAATAAAGAATGCAGGAATAAGAAACACTGACTTTTTAGTGAGATAAAATGAGGGGGAGGCAGCCTCCAGCTGCTATGATGAAGACGGTTACCAGCTCTATTGCACCATCTGCCAGGACTGAATCTCCAGGACACAAAGCTTAAAGAAGGAAATGACCGGGAGTCATTCCCATTTTTCCCCAGGTGCCCCTGGCCGACCTCACCAAGGCCAGCCAGGAGCACTCACAGGATGACGACGAGGACAGCTATCAGTCATTTTGTACCATACCATCTGCCACCGGGAAGGGGAGAGGATGCTGCTATTTAGAGCTGCAGCACCCCATCTACCAGCAGCATCCAGTAGACATACGGTGACACTGAAAAGAGGCGAGAAACTATTTTTTTCCCTTTTCTTTGGGGGGGGGGGGGGGTAAATTGACGACATATTCCCTGAACCACTGGCGACAATGTTTTTGACCCTTCAGGCATTGGGAGCTCAGTCAAGAATGCAAATGCTTTTCGGAGACTGCAGGAACTGTGGGATAGCTCGAGTCTCTCCATGAGCGTCTAGTTTGATTCTTTGGCTTTCCGTTACGGTTGTCACACAGCACTGTGTTGAGTCCCTGCAGTGGCCTCAACAGGGACTGGAGATTTTTTCAAATGTTTTGGTATTTTGTCTTCTGGAACGGAGCTCTGATAGAACAGATTTGTCTCCCCATACAGCGATCAGATCCAGTATCTCCCGTACGGTCCATGCTGGAGCTCTTTTTGGATTTGGGACTGCATGGGCAACGCGTGCTGATCAGCGCTCCACGCTGGGCAAGCAGGAAATGAAATTCAAAAGTTCGCAGGGCTTTTCCTGTCTACCTGGCCAGTGCATCCGAGTTCAGATTGCTTTCCAGAGTGGTCACAATGGTGCACTGTGGGATACCGCCCGGAGGCCAATACTGTCGAATTGCGGCCACATTAACCCTAATCCGACATGGCAATACCGATTTCAGCGCTACTCCCCTCGTCAGGGAGGAGTACAGAAATCGGTTTTAAGAGCCCTTTATATCGATATAAAGGGCTTCGTTGTGCGGACAGATGCAGGGTTAAATCAGTTTAACGCTGCTAAATTCGGTATTAACGCGTAGTGTAGACCAGGCCCTAGTCAGCAGACTTTAGCTTAACCAAGGCAGGAGGGGAGGAGGTTTTGGGTGCCACAGAAAGGGCAGCTTGACCCTGCGTCCTTCCTGATAAGAATTGTGTTGAAGTTGCTGATACATGCATTTTAGAAGAGCAGGATGTGCCCCAGAAATGTCTATTGGGGCCTCGACGCTGCAAACTCTGAAAAAACCCACACCTGGTTAATCAATAATCAGAAGGAACCTCTTGCTTGACCATTGAAACTGCTTACTTAACAAGTTGTCTTTAAGGGACATGTCATTCTATTACTAATGTATAAATAAGGGGAAAAGTTTGAGGTAGTTGGACTCGTTTGGACTCTCTCTCCAGATACATCTTGCGGTCTCCACCAGCAGACGGAAGACTTGGCCACCAGAAGCCTGCCGCTGTGTCACTCAAGAGCCACACTCAGCTTTGGTAATTATCAAGGGTTGGGGGTGTTTTACTAACCTGTTGTGGACGTGTGTAAGTGCTTGACACTAAGTAAAGTTTAGCTTTAAGTGAAAGCACTCGTGTTGTCCTGTTTGTGCCAGCCATCTATTGGTCAGACAGCCATGTCTCCCCTGATTTATTTCGTGATGCCACCTTGCACAGAGTAAAAGTTACCAAGAGCTTTGGGTTGAAAGAACCCTGGGTCACAGCTGGAGTCAATGTAGCTTAGGTCAACTTACTGTGGTGTCTACACCGCGCTGGGTCGATGGGAGACACTCTCCCATCAACTTACCTTACTCTTCTCATTCGGGGTGGAGTACTGGGGTCGACGGGAGTGCGATCTGCAATCGATTTGGCAGGTCTTCACTAGACCCACTAAATCAATCCCCAGTGCATTGATCGCCAGAGCGTCGATCCAGTTGTAGCATAGACATATCCTAATACTTAGGATATCCACCAGTTTTTGGGATCATCTGTGAAGGGTTAAAATCCATGTGCATTTTATATAACAATCTGGTATATGGATTGTGCCAGCTTTTTTCTAGACCCAAAGTCCAGAGTTTGATCAAGAGACCAGAGGCCTAGCAAATAGTGATCAGCTAAGAGAAAGCTGGGGTAGACAAGATAACATTGCCTTTGCTAAGATATGCTTGGTCAGTAGAAATGCCAGATGTTGAAGCAATAACTGAATAATTATGTTTCATCCAATGTTTCAAATTGAACAAAGGATCCCTGTTCCCATTGTGTTTCTCCTGTAGGGAAACAGTTTTCCCACAGATCCAACCTTGAGTTTATGAAAAGTTGGCACATGTCAGTATAAAGATATGGCATCCTTCCACCTCCCTTCCCAGGGACCAATGCCCTGCCTTAAGACATAAAGGGGACAATCTTTATTGCCATATACTTTCACTGTTTCTTTGCTTTAACCCCTAGGAATGTACCTGTTAGCCAATCAAAGGAGTTGCTCCATTCCTATGGACCCCAAATCAGAATTCAATATATATATTTTATACTAATAACATTTTATCAAAGTATTAATTAAATGTTAACTTGCTAACTTGAGACCATGGACGGAGACATTATGTAACCTGTTAACCATTGGCTAATGTGCTATCTTGTCTTGCTGCAAAACCTATCCCGGGGTGTGGAACTGCCTACCCCATCATTTTCCCCCGCCCATGGAAAATCATATATTCTATTGTAATCAATTGATTGACAGTGTCTCTGAGCCTAATAAGCAAGGTGACACCCTGCCAGCGCTGTGTGTAATAAACTCCTATGCTTGACCTCTACTCGGTGTGGATTTATGTCCTTCAGTCTGCCCCATTCTTTGCAGTTTGCCCTGATTGAGCAGTCTCAGTGTCGGCCCCCCTAGGATCCCAGTCACACAGGCCATTACATTTCACCCAGTTTCCACTGTACTGATCCCAATAACTTGTGTTTGGCTAAATCGTATCTTCCAGAAAGGCATCCAATCTCAGTGTGATGACATCAAGAGAGCCATTTCCTTTGGCAGTTTGTTCAAATGGTTCATCACCATCACTGTTAAAAATTTGTGCCTAATTTCTAATTTGAATTTGTCTGGCTTCAACTTCCAGACATTGGTTCTTGTTATGTCTTTCTTCATTAGATGAAAGAATCCTTTAATATCCAGTATTTTCTTCCTGTGAAGCTACTTATACGCTGTTCTCTCAATCTTCTTTTTGATAGGATAAACAAATCTCTTTAAGTCTCTAATTGAAAGCAATTTCTCCAACCCTTAAATAACTTTTGTGTACGTTTTCTGCACTCTCCCCAGTTTTTCAAGATTCTTTTTAAAATGTGAAGACCAGAAATGGACTCATTATTCCAGTATTAGTCTAACCAATGTGGTATACACAAGTGAAATCACCTCCCTGCTCCTACCCCCATTTATACATCCAAGGATTTCCACAGCATCACACAAAGAGCTCACAGTCAGTTGCTTGTCCACTATGATCTGTACATTAGACCTATAATAAATTACCCTTCACAGGCATACTTGTGTCCAAAGAGGACAGGGAAATCCTACTCATGACAAATTAAGATACATTGTTTTTAGACTTGAACTGTATAGGTTCTGGTACTGGCACTAGCTCCACACAGATGGAGCTGTGCGTCTATTTGGAGCCCCAAAGGGTTGTCCTACACAGCAGTACTGGGGGCCTAAGTCACTAACAATATACACTGTAATGAACTGAAAGAATGCAACAGGGACAGAATCTATTATTTCAGGTGCTGCCTGTGGGTAGCACTTTGCAAACTTATTACAAATGATGACATGATGGAAGATGGTATCACAATAAAACACACGCCTCCAAGACAGAGTTAAGATGACACACAGTATGCACAGTGGGATCACCAGACCCAGAGCACTTCCTCTGCAGCCTTCCCCTCCCATCAAGGCAGCCTGGACACTCCACAAGCAGGGCTACCAAAATTTAATCTCCAACAGGCTCTTACAATAAGGGTGGAGAGCACCCCGGTACTCAAGGTTATTACGGAGATGGGGGGTCACCCCTCCACACACACCCCATTACCATGGAGACAGGAGTCACCATCCGCACACACACTCTGCTACCATGAAGACAGAGGGCAGCATCCCCAAACACACACGCTGCTATCACAGAGACATGAGAGGGCACCATCCCCTCATACACTCCGCTGCCACAAAGACGTGGGGGGCACCATACCCCCACACACCCCGCTAACACAGAAATGTGGGGGGTAACCTCCTACACACACACACCTTGTTACCATTGAGATGTGGGGGCACCATCCCCACATACATCCCACTACCACAGAGACATGGGGGGCACCATCCCCACACTCACCCCACTTCACAGAGACATGGGAGGGCACTATACCCCATACACCCCACTACCACAGAGACATGAAAGAACACCATCCCCCACAAACCCCATGACCAGGGAGAAGCGGTGGGGGTGGGAGGGGGAAGCACCATCCCTGCACAGACCCCACTACCACGGAGACATGGGAGGGCACCATCCCCCTCACACACCGTTACCACAGAGACGTGGGGGCACCATCCCCCCACATACCCCACTACCATGGAGGCCGGGGAGGGGAGGGGAGGGGAGGAGGAAGGGGAGCGCGAGGCCCCGCTGCCAGTAGGAGACATCCCCACGGCCACAGAACCACGGTTACCGTTCGCGCCGACAGCTCCAGACTCTACTCAAGTTTCCCGCCAGGCAGGGAGTCCTGTCTCGCCATGATGACCTCACAATTACGTATTTCCGGGGCCCTGCGGAAGGACTGCGTTCAATCAATCCCGGAAGCGGAGTCAAGGCGAAGGGTGAGGAGGGTCTAAGGCCCGGGCAAGGGGCAGCAGGCGGCTGGGGTCTCTGTGCCGGGCAGGGGGCAGCAGGCAGCTGTGGGTCCGGGCAGGGAGTAGCAGGCAGCTGTGGGGCCGGGCAGGGCGCTGGGGTCTCTGTGCCGGGCAGGGGGCAGCAGGCAGCTGTGGGTCCGGGCAGGGAGTAGCAGGCAGCTGTGGGGCCGGGCAGGGCGCTGGGGTCTCTGTGCCGGGCAGGGGGTAGCAGGCAGCTGTGGGGTCGGGGAAGTTGCTGGGGTCTCTGTGCCGGGCAGGGGGTAGCAGGCAGCTATGGGGCCGGGGAGGGCGCTGGGGTCTGTGATGTTCCCCTCTGGTATTATCTGGACGGGTGATCTGCCTGGTCACCCCAATCCTTGGCTCTGGGAGCCAGCCTTACCCTGCTCTGCTGTGAGAACCCCAACTCCTGGGCTGTTCATGCACAGCCTCTGGCATGTAAGCTGTCCCAGCTACTTGCAACCAAATGACACTAGCCAATATCTCCAGTCCCAGACACAACCCTAGGAACCTCCGTCGTGTAGTATCCAGTTATGCCTGCTGGACGCTGCAAGATTATATGAATTCGTCAATTTATGTACCAGGCTTGTTATCCCAAGGGGAGTCTCAGACATGCTTCAAACCAAACACACTGCTTCAAGTAGAATAAACAAACAAATGTATTAACTATGAAAAACAGATTTTAAGTGATTATAAATCAAAGCACAAGAAGTCAGATTTGGTCAAATGAAATAAAAGCAAAATGCATTCTAAGATGAGCTTAACACTTTCAATTGCCATACAAATTTAGATGCTTCTCACCACAGGCTAGCTGGTTGCCCTTCAGCCAGGCTCTCCCCTTTGATCAGTGCTTCAGTCACTTGGTGGTGATGTCTGTAGATGGGGGTGGAAGAGAGAGGAAGGGCATGGCAAACGTCTCTCCCTTTTATCATGTCCATTCTTCCCTCCTGGCTTTGCCCCCCCGCCCCTTTCAGAGTCAAGTGGGCATTACCTCATTGCATTCCCGAACTGACCAAAGGAAGGGGGGTGACTCACTCAAGAGTCCAACAGATCCTTTGTTGTTGCCTAGGCCAGTGTCCTTCGTTCCTGTGAGGCTGGGCTGGGTTTGTCCCATACATGCCCTGATGAGGTGTGAGCTGCCCCTCTGCTTCTGGAGAGTTTTTGCCTGGGCTTGCTTTAAGCCATGAGGGCACATTTTCAGCCTCATAACTATATACATAAAATTACAACCTATAACATTACTATAACGATTACTACAACATTACCATAACAACAATGCTCAGTGCTCAGCTTTAACTTCCATTCTTGCATGTAATGATGGGTAATTTGTGATGCTCTTCGTCCTTGTCATCACTAGGAAAATTGTTGTATTCATAACTCGACTTATCGATCACAGGGTGACTAACAGCAGGGAAAATCCCAGTTAAGACAAGTCAGTCTGTAGTTCTAATTGGGTGTCAACCATCCAAGGAAGGCGGTGATCCTTGCTGGAGACTGTCCTCGCAAGAATCAAAAGAACATTCGGCAGGAGTCAGGCAGTGTGGTGGACACACTTCTGAAGTTAGTGGGCTAGGAGCTATGGGTGATTGTTCATATTGGCACTAATGATGCTGTATCAATGAATAGCTCACAGATATGATTTCAGGGAACTCAGAAGCATGCTGAAAAAGAATGTTCAAGCGACCTTTTCCAAGCTCCTTCAGAAGATTCTAGCTGTGAACCACTGTCTACATAAATGGTGTACAGTGGAGGTTTGGGTTGTGTGGAACATTGGTCCTCCTTTTATGGGAAGAGGGGCTGTGTAGTTTGGATGGCCTCCACCTCAGTAGAAGGTGGCCCGATCTCTTCAGGGACAGGCTGACCAGTGTAGTCGGGTCAGGGGGTTACACTAATAGCAGGAGAGGGTAAAATGAGGGAAAATATGAACACTCAGCACAAAGTTGAGATGTTGAAACAAAATTAATCAAAGAACCAATGGCTGTGAAGAGAAGAAATGATTGAATTGCCTATACACTAGTGGTAAAAGCCTGGATAACAAACAAGAGGAATTGGAATTACTATAATATATAGGGGGAAAACAATTGTGATCATGGGGGACTTCAGTTTGAGTAACATATACTGGAGGTCTCATGCTGCCAGTACTAAACCATCACTGGAATTTCTAAACACTGTACATAGTAATTTCTGAACTAAAAAAGTATTGCAGCCGACACAGGGGAATTCTTTATTAGATGGTGCAGTAGGTGGCTGTTGGGCCGAGGAGGGGGTTGGGGTCTCTGTGCTAATAGATGAAGAGCGAATGGATCACAGAACTAAAAAATAATGGTAGCTTAAGTACAAGTCATCATGACTTGATCACATTTATAATGTGCAAACAGAATGAAGTCCAGACCAGAAATATATACACTTGGTGCCTTAAAGGAGCCAATTTCATAACATTGAAAACAGTTATGAGCCAAATCATGAGGTACCGCTGTTAATCACCACATGCTAGCAAATACAAGTTCAGAACACACCATTTTTCTGAAAGAAAATACACCCTTCATGAGTGGAAAGTGCTATGTGCCTTCTGGGTGTAACGCATAATCAGGTCCATTTTGTTTACCAGACTCTAAAGATGAGCGAACCAGAGCTGCTGCTGGACTCCAATATCCGGTTATGGGTGGTTCTTCCAATTGTTTTCATAACATTCTTTGTTGGGATGATTCGTCACTACGTGTCCATCTTGCTCCAAAGTGACAAAAAGCTCACTAGAGAACAAGTGTCTGACAGGTAAGTTAACAAGTGCATTGAAGTTTTCCTATGGTCTTTCTAATGAAGCTAGGATAAAAGAACATTAAGTTTGCAAAGTCAAGCAATCAAAAGTAAGGAAATACCAGAATTATGGTTGCGTGTGCAAGCTTAATTTGGACTCCTTGTCTGTATGCAATATGATACCGTTTCTAATTACATGATCACATTTTTTCCACTGGACCCTTATCTCAGTCAATGAACTTGATGGATAGAGCTTACTGAATTCAATATTTCTTTTTCTTATTCACTGTGTGGTCCTAGGCCATATTTACTGTACTATTCAAATCCTATTATGTATTAGTTTCCTCATGGACTTTTCTGTGGTGCTTATCATATAGCATTTGAGGATTACATGAACATTCTGGAAAAAATTCCCTTGGTTCCCAAGTTTCTCTCCCTGGCCACAATGGAAACAGGGTATTGAACTAGATGAACTGAAGACCTGATCCACGTGAATAATTTCTCTGTCAACATAATTATCCGGCTCGAAAAGAGTGGAAAGATGCCTTTGTTGGAAGGAGTTCTTAAAACAGGCTGGAGAACTCTCCCTTATGAGACAGGGAGTATTCATTCATTATGTTCATTTATCTTTTTTTTTTTTTTTTTTTTTTTTTTAAAGCTGGCTGGCCCTAGTCATGTTTGGATCTCATCTTGAGCTGCAGCTATTTTTTTCATTGAGTACTAATTTTGCAGTTGATTTACCCACAGTATCACTGCTTCCTCTTAATGAAGACTGAGGCTAACTGAGGAATCTATTCTTATGTATAAAAAATTACACTGATTCTCCTGCTGCTTTGCAAAATGCATTTCCTATTAAATCTCATTTAAGTTGGGACAGCAAAGATTTTGGTGAATCAAGTCTATTTAATGCAAGACCGGGGGTAGGCAACCTATGGCACGCGTGCCGAAGGCGGCACGGACGCTGATTTTCAGTGGCACTCACACTGCCCAGGTCCTGGCCACAGTCCGGGGGCTCTGCATTTTAATTTAATTTTAAATGAAGCTTCTTAAACATTTTAAAAACCTTATTTACTTTACATACAACAATAGTTTAGTTAGATATTATAGACTCATAAAAAGAGACCTTCTAAAAATGTTAAAATGTATTACTGGCATGCGAAACCTTAAATTAGAGTGAATAAATGAAGACTCAGCACACCACTTCTGAAAGGTTGCCAACCCCTGTGCTAGACATATTTTTGGTTTTCCTATAAAAATTGCCTTTAGGCCTAGAAGAAGCTGCTATTATCTGTCAGAGAATTCTGCTTAAAGGAGGCCCAAAAATCCATGAAGCTACTTCATGGAGTCTAAGTGTCATTCCAAAGGGTACATATACAGCATCTGATAGAACTTAGTCGTCCTCTGAGGAAATCTTTTCCCAATCTGGATGGAGAAGGAAGAGGTGACCTTCTTATTCCTCACCTATCCTGATTTATGAGTGAGATGCTCCAAACTGTGAAAATTACTACTCTGGAAATGAGTTTCTATTAATAGGAAGGTGTCTTTATATTTGTGTGGTAGATGTTGCTGAGTCAGCCTCTCTCAGCTCAATTACTGTCCAGCATGTTGTTCGTATACAGCTCACTTGCAGCCCTCATTTCTACTCTTCTTTAATATTGATCTTTGATATTCCTGCAATAATGGGTTTCTTTTTTTAGCCAAGTCCTAATTCGAAGCAGAGTCCTCAGAGAAAATGGAAAATACATTCCAAAACAGGTATGTGCATGTGTGAAGCTGCATATTTGAATTGCATTAGTCTTTTTATGAAAGATGTATAGAGAAAACAACATAAATGAACATAGATTTATAAATTCCTAAGCCAGAAGGGACCAATGTGGTCATGTAGTCTCGCCTTCTGTATAACACAAGCCACACAACCCTCCCCTGAAAATAATTCCTAGAGCACATCTAGAAAAACATCCAATCATTATTTTAAAATGATCAGTGATGGAGAATCCACCATCACCATTGGTAAGTTGTTCCAGTGGTTAATTACTTTCACCGTTAACATTTTACCCCTTATTTCCAGCATCAATTTGACTTGCTTCAACTTCCTGTCATTGGGCAGTGTGTTATCTTTTCTCTCATAGAGAAAAAAAATTTATTGAAGAGCCCGGTATCAAATATTTGTTCCCTATGTAAGTACTAATAGACTAATCAAGTCACTCCTTAATCTTCACTTTGTTGGCTAAATATATTGATCTCCTTGAGTCTACTACTATATTCTAATCCTTTAATCATTTTCAGCAGATCGAGGGATGTGATCATTCCCCTCTACTCAGCACTGGTGAGGCCTCATTTGGAGTACTGTGTCCAGTTTTGGGCCCCACACTACAAGAAGGATGTGGATAAATTGGAGAGAGTCCAGCGGAGGGCAACAAAAATGATTAGGGGGCTAGAGCACATGACTTATGAGGAGAGGCTGAGGGAACTGGGATTGTTTAGTCTGCAGAAGAGAAGAATGAGGGGGGATTTGATAGCTGCTTTCAACTACCTGAAAGGGGGTTCCAAAGAGGATGGATCTAGACTGTTCTCAGTGGTAGAAGATGACAGAACAAGGAGTAATGGTCTCAAGTTGCAGAGGGGGAGGTTTAGGTTGGATATTAGGAAAAACTTTTTCACTAGTAGGGTGGTGAAGAACTGGAATGGGTTACCTAGGGAGGTGGTGGAATCTCCTTCCTTAGGAGTTTTTAAGGTCAGGCTTGACAAAGCCCTGGCTGGGATGATTTAGTTGGGTTTGGTCCTGCTTTGAGCAGGGGGTTGGACTAGATGACCTCCTGAGGTCCCTTCCAACCCTTAGATTCTATGATTCTATGATTCATGGCTCTTTTCTGAACCCTCTCCAATTTATCAACATCCTTGTTGAATTGTGGGCACTAGCACTGGACACAGGATTCCACCAGTGCCAAATACAGAAGTAAAATAATCTCTCTGCTCCTACTCAAGATTTCGCTGTTGGTGCAGCCAAGGATTGCAATAGCCTTTTTGGCCGCAGCGTCGCACTGGGATCTCATGTTCAGCTGATTATCCACCATGACCCCCAAATCTTTTTCAAATATTAAGTGCAGAAAGTAGTATTAATTCATTGTTAAAACTGAGACTTGCGTTCAAATGTCAGACAGTTCCTAAAGTAGTTAAGCTTCTTGTAGTAAGATTCATGTGGTCATTTTGTACATACAGTGTTACATGTTTAAAAAGAAAAGCAGTAATGTGGAACACTGCAGGAGGTCACGGGACATGGGCTGATTGATCCCAACTAGGACCAAACATTCACCATCAGCATTGATTATTTGCTTTCAAAATATAAATAGTTTGTTCTCAGCCTCCGAGAATGTTGGGAAGCCATCTTGGAGGGGAAAAAAATGTAGAAAGGTGTACATCTCCTTGGGAGCAAATGGGTTCTGTGCATGAAGCAGTCAATAATGTTTGAGATGTGGATGCCTCAGAGAATTTCAGAGATAGACACCAACCTGGGGGACATTGAAGACAGAAGCTCTGTCCAAATACAAATCAGTTATTGAAATTACTGGGATCCAGGGAAAAAACCCAACTGGCTTCAAGGCTGAACTTGATAAACTTACGGAGGGGATGGTCTGATGAAACTTCCTACAGTGACATGTAGCCATTCTGCGACTGCTAGTAGTAAATATCCCCACTGGCCAGTGATGGGACACTAGTTGGGTAGGCCTCTGAGTTACTACAGAGAATTCTTTCCAGGTGTCTGGCTGTTGGGTCTTGCTGAAATGCTTAAGATCCAACTGATCACCATATCCAGGGTTGGGAAGGTTTGGCAGAGGTCCTGGCAGGTTTTTGTCTTCCTCTGCAGCATGGGCCACAGGCACTTCCAGGTTTAAAATAATGTAAATGGTGGATTCTCTATAACTTGAAGTCTTTAAATCATGATTTGGAGAACTTCCGTAGTTCAGCCAGAAGCTAGGGGTCTATTACAGAAGGGGCATGGACGAGGTTCTGTGGCCTGCAATGTACAGGAAGTCAATCTAGATGATTAGGATGGTCCCTTCCAGCTTTAAAGTCTATAAACCCTGGCAGGCAGAGCAAAACTGTACATGAGGTTAGTGCATCTCTGCAGGAGAGGAAGGAGGAGATATGGAAAAGGTAAAAATGACAAGCATGCATCGTGAACACTGGAGAGGAATTCTGCTGTTTGTACACTCAGTTGCACTTGTCTGGTTCCCAGCCCAGTTAGAATTTGTTTCTTTTGTTTTCAGTCTTTCCTGACACGGAAGTATTTCTTCAATAATCCAGAGGATGGATTTTTTAAAAAAACAAAAAGGAAGGTAGTGCCCCCTTCTCCAATGACAGGTATGTTAAGAGATCATTGCAAAAGACATTCTAAGTAAGCTGGTCACTTTCTTGACAAGGCTCTAGCTCTCTTGTAACTTGCTGTTTTCATTTTCCACCCTTAAAATATAAACAAAGTAATAAGAATAGTAATAAGATGTTGGTTTGGCTAGGATTTACAAGCAATTGCATTGGGCTCACAAGTGTTGGTATTTTTTGTTGCCTTGTCACTTGCTGACCTCTGATCCCCTCACTGATATCCTCCACTGCTACTGAAGTGAGGCCAAGAAGCTTGGGTAGAGTCTTTTGGGGGTTACCATCTTCAAAGGGTAAACTGCAAAAAATTGAAAAAACCGGCCTTATGCTTTTTGTTGCTTTAAATGAATAAGGAGTAAGCATTTGGGGGGTTTTCCTCCTGCATGTTTTTAACCTTAGAATAATCAGGAATGTCAAGTCTTGTCTGCCCTGGCAGACCTGCTGAATGTCTCTGAAAATGTGTATTGTTAGCTCTGTGCAGTGTTGTTGTAGCCATGTTGATCCCAGGATATGAGAGAGAAAAGGTAGGTGAGGTAATAGCTTTTATTGGACCAACTTCTACTGCTGAGAGACGCAAGCTTTTGAGCTACAGCAAAGTGTTTCAAGGTTAAAACTATCGTAGGTGGCTGAGGGTGTCTACACTACAAAGTCTCTGCCAGCATAGCAGTTTTGGTGTAGGCCCTAGTGTAGATGTAGTCTACACCAGCAGGAGTTTTTCTGTTGGTGTAGGAACACTACGTTCCCACACAATGTTAACTATCTTGACAGAAGCACTCTGCCATCAACATGTCTGTGTCTAAGCTGAGGGTTTTGGCAGCATAGCTATGTTAGAAGGTGGATTTCACATCCCTGACTGATTTAGTTCTGCTGACATAACTTAAGTGTAAACCAAGCTTAAGTCAGATTTCTAATAAGAAGAAAGGAAAAGAGGCAGAAGGAATGAGAGGGAGGGAGGAAATTGACAGGGTGAGTGGTGTAAGCAGCAGGGCTGGCTCCAGGCACCAGCTGCCCAAGCACGTACTTGGGGTGGCACCTTATAAGGTGCCACCCCATCTTGGTTCGGCGGGGCAGCACTCAGGTTTTTGGTTGTTGGTTTGGCGGGGGGGCGTTCAGGGGGTGGGTTATTTTTGGTTCGGTGGGGCAGCGCTGGTGTTGTTTTTGTTGTTGTAGTTTTTGGTTCGGTGGGGCAGCACTCTGGGGTGGTACTTTCTTTTTGGTTCAGCAGGGTGGCTTTTTTTTTTGTTTTTTTTTTTTGCTTGGGGCAGCAAAAAAGTTAGAGCCAGCCCTGGTGAGCAGGAGCCATGTGTTTGCTGCTCGTGACACAGGAGTGGAAATGGTGGCACTGCCTGCTTTCCTTGCCTCATCTTGTTCAGTCACAGCTTCTTTCAGGATTAGGAAAAGGCCCAGTTATGTGATGACAAATCCGTCAACCCTCCAGTTGGTTGTGACAGCTGTTATGTGCTTCCTGCTGCCCTACACTCGAACTATATTGTCAAATGCTCTTCAGAAAAGCAGTAGTCCAAAGGGAGGGCAGCCTTGTCCCATCAAAAATGGCCAGTAAAAACAAGTTTTCACTGATCCATGTATTGTCATCTCTGTTATTTTAAAATGGTGCTGGTCTCTTACCATAACATTTCTGTACTCTCAACAGAAGCCAGGTAGTCCTTAATCACCTGTCCTTTTAGGCCTTGGCTACAGACAAACTTGCTTCAATTGCATCCCTGTGTGGCCACCAGGGCCAGCTCTACAGTTTTCGCTGCCCCAAGCAGAGCGCTGAATTGCTGCCGGATGGCAGGGGCAGTCCGTGTGCCCTTAGGGCGGCAGGTGCGTTTTCGTGGCGGCGGCAATTCAGCAGCAGCTTCTATGTTTAGCTGAAGCCACCGCGGACAGCTAAACATAGAAGCTGCCGCCGAATTGCCGCCATCACGGAAACGTGCCTGCCGCCCTAACGGCACACGGACTGCCCCCGCTGTCTGCAGCGGCAATTCGGCGCGCTGCTTGGGGGCGGCAAAAACACAGAGACTGCCGCCCCTTGCAGATTGCCTCCCCAAGCACCAGCTTGCAATGCTGGTGCCTGGAGCCAGCCCTGGTGGCCACTCTTATTTCAGTTTAGCATAAAACCTGTTCCTAATTGACTTAAGCTAAATTTAAATCCGTGTCCACCTACAGCAGGGGTAGGCAACCTATGGCATGCGTGCCGAAGGCGGCACGCAAGCTGATTTTCAGTGGCACTCACACTGCCTGGGTCCTGGCCACCGGTCCGGGGGGCTCTGCATTTTAATTTAATTTTAAATGAAGGCTCTTAAACATTTTAAAGACCTTATTTACTTTACATACAACAATAGTTTAGTTATATATTATAGACTTATAGAAAGACACCTTCTAAAAACATTAAAATGTATTACTGGCACACGAAACCTTAAATTAGAGTGAATAAATGAAGACTCGGCACACCACTTCTGAAAGGTTGCCGACCCCGACCTACAGGTTTGCACCAGTTCAACTAAATTGGTTTAAATTGACACCTTTTGTTATACTCCATGTGTAGACAAGGCCTTAGTCCTGACAGCCCTAGCTCTCACCATCTCTTTGTCTCTGTTCTCTGCTTTCTTTTAACAATAATTTTATATAACATGCTTATCGGTTGTGGCCTTTTTGCCATCTTTCCCCTTTTGGGATGTTTGTGACTGCAGCCCAGGCTAGAGTTCAACACCAATGTCCTCAAGGCTTGGGGAGGTGGGTGCAACGGAAGGGAAAAGCTAAATTCAATTCTGCCTCTCATGCAGCCCTCCTGAAGTCAACTGGGGTTAAGGTCAACTAGAAGTTGGCTCCAGCACCCAGCAGGGAAACAATTGGCCTTTCTAACTTCCTAGCCAAGCTGAAATTTTTCAGAGGAAACCTCTGAGCTCTGCTGAGATGCAGGTAGAGTTCTCTCCTAAGAAGCTCGCAGGAGACAGCATTCTTGTCAGTACTGTGAATTCAGAACCCTAGACTCTGTCTTGCTGTGTGCCCGCATTTCAGGTCAATGTAATGGATTGCATAGATGAAGTGACACCACTTTATTAACACTGTGTGCTATTGCCCTCCTTTGTAAAGCGCTTTGAGATCTACTTATGAAAAGCACTATATAAGACCTATGTGGGGATATTGTCATCATGATTAACTTCTCCTTCACTCATTGATACAACCCACTTTTTCAGTCAAGCTACGCGACCTCTTATATTGTTTTCCTTTAGCTACTGTCAGAAAGGTAGGCTGTGAGAAAACATCTGGGAAGGCAGCGTGTAATCAGTGCTTAATGTTCTGTGTTCAATCTGTACCTGATAGATCCTACTATGCTGACAGATATGATGAAAGGGAATGTAACCAATGTTCTACCCATGATCCTCATTGGCGGTTGGATCAACATGACGTTCTCGGGATTTGTAACAAGTAAGTGTCATGGAGCAATATGCAATGGTTGCCTGTAGGCATTAGGCCCCATCAGAGCCTTGCTACCTCTGCCTAAGCATGGGCTGAGCTAGTGGAGTGAAATGTGTGTGATCCTGGCTCTAAAGAGGCACAGCAAATTTCTCCCCTCTTGACCAAATAGAAAGGGAATGCAGAATCTCCACACCTACCATCAACAACAACAACTACACATATAAAATGATGCTAAATTAGCTGTTACCACTCAAGAAAGAAATCTTGAAGTCATCCTGGATAGTTCTCTGAAAATATCCACCCAATGTGCAGCAGCAGTCAAAAATGCTAAGAGAATGTTGGGAATCATTAAGAAAAGGATAGATAAGACAGAAAATGTATTGCCTCTATAAAAATCCCTGGTATGCCCACATCTTGAATACTGTGTGCAGATGCGGTCGCCCCATCTCAAAAAAGATATATTGGACTTGGAAAAGGTACAGGAAAGGGCATCAAAAATTATTAAGGGCATGGAACAGCTTCCACGTGAGGAGAGAATAAGACGACTGGGACTTTTCAGCTTGGAAAAGAGATGACTAAGGGGGGGAAATATGATAGACATCTATGAAATCATGACTGATGTGGAGAAAGTAAGGAAGTGTTATTTACTCCTTCTCATAAGCACAAGAACTAGGAGTCACCAAATGAAATTAATAGGCAGCAGCTTTAAAACAAACAAAGGAAATTTTCTTCATACAACTCTGTCAACCTGTGGAAATCTTTGCCAGAGGATGTTGTGAGGGCCAAGACTATAATAGGATTCAAAAAAGAACTAGATAAATTCATGGAGGATAGGTCCATCAATGGGTATTGGCCAGGTGTCCCTAGCCTCTATTTTGCCAGAAGCTGGGAATGGGCAACAGGAGATGGATCACTTGATGATTACCTGCTCTGTTCATTCCCTCTGAAGCACCTGGCATTGGCCATTGTCAGAAGACAGGATACTGGGCTAGGTGGACCTTTGGTCTGACCCAGTATGGCCATTCTTATGTTATCTCCTTCCAACTGAGAAACCCCTGCAGAGCCCTCTTCTAAGGGCTAAGAGTCTCGTCCCCAAATACAGATGGCATAAAGCAGAGTAGTCAGAGCTGAAAAGCATGTCTTCATTTACAAATTGGAGAGAGGCATAAAGAAGTGTTTGTGCAATGTGCTGAGGTACTTTTGCCATGCTTGTTTTATAATGTTGCATCACCTCTGTCTTACTGGCAGGGTGGATAAATAAAAATCTCATTTTGTTTTTTTAAAATAAGATTTTTTTATTTGAATAAGTTTTTTCCCTCAAAAAAAATGCATCTAAAGATAGTTTTAATTAAGATACATTATAGCTCAAAGATATCTCATCATGGAATAGGGATTATAAAGTCTAATTCTATAGTATGAGACAATATATTTCTGTAATATTTAAGAAAAGTTTTGTAATGAGTTCCAATAGTTCGTGGATTAGGGACCCAATTTTATGGAGTTCCAGGGGCTTCTGTATAGATTATTTATGTTAATCTTTCTATCTACCCAGTGGGACTCGGTATCTTCTAGATTGAGCACTATCAGAGATGCTTAGTTTTGCAGTTCTCAAACTGTGCATTTGCATCTCCAGAGATAATGCTTGTTAACAGCAAAAATGTTTTAAATATATAGAGGTGAGAATTAAGACCTCAACCCTATTGTCCCTCTGCAAATTTGTGTACACAGAGTCAATCCCTTACCTCTCTCTAAAAGTGCAACGTTTCAGAAAGTTCAATTAATAGAAGATTGTTGGGGGCGGAATGGATCTGGACAAGGAGAAGAAGTCTGGAGATAAATGTGAGAGGGGAGGGACAGGCAGTAGAAACAAAAGTGAAACTGTTTGAGCAGCATATTCCAGAAGTCTTGAGGTCTTTCTGGTTGTAGCCTTCGTTGATTTGAGATCTACCACACCATTCTCTCACTAGAAGGGAAAACCTATAATGGCAGTAGGCCGTGAAAGAGACCCAGTTTGGGAATATTTTAATGAAGTTCCTCTACTGTGAGTAAGACAGGCATGCGTGCAAAATGCAAACAGTGCAACAAAGAAATGCAGGGCCTGCTTGCCCGAATGAAACATCATGAGGAGTGTTCCTTCTCAGGAGGAAGCTGCGTTGAAGATTAAAGGAACATGTCTGAACATGCAGGATCTTCAGGTTGGTAAACTTTATTTCATACTTCTTTAAGGACTGCCTGTCTTCCTTCTGGACTATTCTTGAATTCTCATGTTTGAGCAAAAAAAAATAGATAGTTGTTACTCTGATACTATCATTTAGATGCAGTTGTGATAAAAAAAAAAATAGCTGAAATAGGCAGATCTTCCTTTTACAATTTCATCTTTAAAGTAGTACTGAATGTCAGTGAATGCAATGAGTAATACTAAATGAGCAGCACGATGATGATAATTAAATAACTGCATTGACTTATTTTGTTTAGGAGAATCCATCCTCAACATACAGCATACTGAAGACTATCCATCTTCAAGATCACCATCATTTTCTATAGTTTCAGAGTTATTTGCCAATGATAGTGTTTCAGTCATATCATATATGTCATAATATAGCACCTGTAGCAAAACGGAAAAAAAATCTCCATCATCCAGAAAGAACCATAGATAAGTTTGTGATAAAAACCAGCAGATTACTAAAAAAAAGTATCAGAGGGGTAGCTGTGTTAGTCTGGATCTGTAAAAGCAACAAAGAATCCTGTGGCACCTTATAGACTAACAGACGTTTTGCAGCATGAGCTTTCGTGGGTGAATACCCACTTCTTTGGATGCAAGTGCTCATGCTGCAAAACGTCTGTTAGTCTATAAGGTGCCACAGGATTCTTTGTTGCTTTTACTAAAAAAAGGTAATTGATGAAAAATTGCCTGGTTTGTTTATGCAACAAACTCTCCTTTCCATATAATTGAGAACCCACACTTCATTAACATGGTTTAGGTATTAAGACCAGGATACAGTCCATCCAACAAAGCAGATGTTGCAGGCAAATTTCTGGATAAAGTGTGTGAAAGAGAAATTGAGCAGTGTGCAAAAGGTCTAGAATGTAAGATTGTTAACCTGAGTCTTGATGGGTGGAGCAATGTCCAGAATGATCTTATTGTATGTGCTTGTGTGACAACAGAAAAACAGAATGTCTTCCTTACAGAAACAATTGATACAATCAGGAAATGCATACACCGCAGAATACTTACAAGAAGTGGCAGTAAAAGCTGTAACAAACGGTGGGAAAAATTTTTTTTTCAAATGTCTAGTATGCAGCTTGGTCACAGACAATGCTGCAAATGTATTCAACATGAGAAGAAATTTAGAAGAGCATGAAGAGAGTCCCAAGCTAATAACATATGGTTGCAGTGCTTATTTGATGCACCTCCTAGCCAAAGACTTCAGTGTTCCAGAAATAAAGGCTAATGTTGTTGAAATTCAAAATTCCTTCAGTAACAACCATTTTGCATCAGCTGCTCTGAAAAAAGTGGGAGGAACAAGCCAACTGTCCCACAAGACGTGTGATGGAACTCAGTAGCGGACTGTTTTGAGCACTATATCAAGAACTGGCCTAATCTGATGACAGTTTGTGAACAAAATAGTGAAAAAATAGATGGCACTGTCACAGCTAAAGTTCTCAACATTGGTCTTAAGGGAAACGTTGAACACATGCGGAGTACCCTGAAGCCTATTTCAGTAGCCTTGAACAAAATGCAGGGAAATAGCTATTTTATTGCTGATGCTGTTGAAATTTGGAAGGATCTGAATGAGATATTAAAAAGAGAAATATGCAATGACAGTTAAATTACAAGCATTTAAAAAAAACGAATGGGACAAGCACTATCTCCAGCTCATTTTCTTGCAAATATTCTCAATACTCGGTACCAGAGTCAAACCTTAACTGCTGAAGAAGACATGGACATGGACATCCAGCAATCGTCCCTCCTTAATGCCAATTATAATAAGCTTCAGAGCTAAGGGAGAACCATTCAAGAAATATATGTTTGATGATGATGTTTTAAAGAAAGTCACACCAGTGAACTGGTGGAAGTCACTCAAACACCTGGATTCAGAGACTGTTGAAGTGATAATCTCACTTTTAACAGCAGTAGCGTCTTCTGCTGGTGTAGAAAGAATATTTTCTTCCCTTTGGACTAATTCATTCCAATTTGGGACCTGAAAAAGCAGGAAAGTTTGCTTTTCTTTTCCAGATTATGAACAAACAGAAAAATGAAGGTGAACATGACTGAGTTAGCTGCAGAAGCCAATATTTTAAGTTTCTCATGTTGACCTGGCTGACAAAGTCTATGTAATTTTCGGATTTTTATTAAATATTTCATTTAACAAAATGAAACCTGATTTTTAAAAAACTTGAATGTTTTGTTCAAATATTATGTGTTTGCTGTTGAAGAAAAAAATCCAGAATACATAACGTTGTTGTTTTAGTTAGATAAAAAAATTTAAAGGCCTATCTCGTGATGGTCTCCTCCTAATACAGCATGGCAAGAAAATCCTCCAAATATTAATGATTATCTTGTTGAATTGGAGATAGTTCACCTCTGTAAAGGTGCACAACTCACCCCTGCAGCGCCTCCTGCTGGTCGTCTCAGGGAATTAGCTCTTTTCCAGCCTCGGAGCACCCTCTGTAGGGCTGGTGTCCTGCTTGTAGCTGGCCCCGTGTCCCTCCTGGACCCCAGTGCCCCTTTACCCTGGGACTGCCCCTTAGCAATACCCCTACCAGTCTCTGAGTCTTCCCACTCTGGGGAACCCCCACCCTCTATCCCCACCTTGCCTCAGTCGTGGGCTACTGCCAGTCCCCATCTAGCCCCCGCTCACTGGGACAGACTGCAGTATAAAAGCCACTCGTCATAGGCAAGGGGATTTGGACCAGCTGCCTTCCTCTACCACCCAGTACCTCTGTGGGCCTAGGACCAGGCCCTGCAGCCTGGGGAGTTGCCAGCCTGGAGCTCCCCTGGCCTTTCCCCAGCCCTGCTTCACTCCCAGTACCCTCTGCAGGCAGCCAGGCCCTGCTCTCTCCCAGCCTGGAGAGAGACTTCTCATGAGCCTCTGGCTCACAGCCTTTTTATACAGGCCAGCTGTGGCCTGATTGGGGCATGGCCCAGCTGCAGCCGCTTCCCCAATCAGCCCAGTTTAGCAGTTCTCAGCCACAACCTTCTCCCAGGGCTGACTTTAACCCTTTTTCTGCTGGAGTGGGGAAGCCTCCCCACTACAACCTCCCAGTGACTTCATAAATATCTGCTTCAATTACCTTTGGTAAATGAAATAACCAAACAATCATTCATTTTCTGAT
The DNA here is from genome assembly GCF_016161935.1 of Mauremys reevesii. NCBI lineage: Eukaryota > Metazoa > Chordata > Testudines > Geoemydidae > Mauremys > Mauremys reevesii. Next base: position 74,156,815 of record NC_052629.1, read on the forward strand.
ATAGCTGTAAAACTATAGTGTATAGTGTGTACCTTCTAAAAATGAAACCTACATCTATCTCTGAGTTGTGAAGAATATGTATTAAGGTTATAACAACCAACAAGAATGCACTTTTATGTAGAAATCCATGATTAAATTGAGTCTTCCTGACTAGTGATTTAAATCAATTTGATTTAAATCAATTTGATTTAAATCAATTTGATTTAAATCAAATCCACCCTGCCTACTGGCACAATTGTGATTAAGCAGACATCCACTAACATCTAGCAGGGAATGGGAGATACTGAGTAGTTATGGCAGAGTTGCACTCCATTTGATGCAATGGCTCGTTCACTGAGCGACAGTGGAGTGAGAAAGACTTTTTAAAAATAGCAAAATATGACTGTGAATTATAGACTTTGGTAGGTGCAGTTGAGAGCAGGCGTAGCACCAGAAACTGCTTGAAATTTTTTTTATTGCCTAGATTTGAAGTTGGCAGAGTATGTTTCCTTCCAGACATGTACAGGAGTCAAGTCACACTAAGTAACTAGTGCAGTGGGTTCCAAACATATATACTTTCCTTCAGTTCAGGGTTCGTTTTACTCCTGCCATTTGTGAGATGACTCTTGTCCATCATGGATGTGTTAATAGCAGTGATGATTTGGTTTATTTTCAAAAACCCTTTAAAATTTGACTTTTACTGGGAGTTAAAAAAATAAGTGAGTTTTGTGTACATCTTCTTTGTATGTATTAACGTTTTTCAGCTGAACAGCTGGTTGTGGAACAGCTCTGCAGTTGCTTACCATTGTTTGTGAGATGATCTTGTTTACCTTCCTTACAGCAAAGGTACCATTTCCCCTGACGCTGCGCTTTAAACCAATGTTGCAGCAGGGAATTGAGCTGCTCACTTTGGATGCATCCTGGTAAGAGCTTTGTTTTTTAATCAATACATCACAGGCTGGGGAGGGGGAACTTTTTTATGAAAAGCTTAGAATGAATGTGTGCCTCTGCCTGTACAAGCATGCCTGAAGTGAAATCAGAAAATAGGCATCCTGCATTCAGGCACTCATTGAGCTGAAATCTAACCTTTTTGTTTTGGTTTGTCAGGGTGAGTTCTGCTTCATGGTACTTCCTGAATGTGTTTGGACTTAGAAGCATTTACACGCTCATCCTGGGTCAAGATAATGGTAAGACCCTATTGTTTCTATTTAATTAACTGCTTTCTGCTTGTGTTGGGGAGTTCATCTGAGTGAATACTAGACTCCCAGCAGGACCAGGAAAGTCATGAGTTGTCCTGTCATACCCTTATGTTACTCAGTCCTACCATTGTCCTCACTGCATGCATGACACTATGGCTGGCCTTGGAAGTCTATTCCATTGCCCATTCACTGACTGTTAATAACCTTCCATAGTTCCAGGCTTCAGAGGAGTAGCTGTGTTAGTCTGTATCAGTAAAAACAACAAGGAATCCTTCTGGCACCTTATAGACTAAAAAATTTATTGGGGCATAAGCTTTCTTGGGATATAACCCACTTCATCAGATGCATGGAGTGGAAAATACAGTAGGCAGGTATAAATATACAGCACATGAAAAGATGTGAGTTGCCTTACCAAGTGGGGGGTCAGTGCTAACAAGGCCAATTCAATTAGGGTGGATGTAGCCCATTCCCTTCATTAGCCTCAAACAGGTGGGGAGAAATTGCTCTAAATCTGCTTGGATTTTTAGCTTTAAAGAAAAGTGCAAAGACTTAACTAGTCTTTGGTACTAGATGCAGGGCAGAGGGACACCTGGTTGCTGTCAAAAGTTTCTTGGCTGGGAAATTAGGAGTTCACATCTTGCTTCTCCCTGCACACCTCATATTAAAAGTTCTTTCAGCCCCTGCTTACAGGAGAGAGAAACACAGGAGTTGCAGCGCCTGACCACTTCAGTAAGCCTCAGCCATCTCAGAGAAAGGGCTGGAAGCAGCTATTGGGTTTGAAACTCATGCCAAAACACCAGGCAATAACCCCAAAACTCCTGGAGTTTTCCCCCAACAACTTTTAAAGTTCACTCTTGTGCCTCCAAGTCAGAATCTCTGATCCACTGGAAGGGTAGGAACAGCAGAAAATAAACTGAAGTTTACATCAGAGCATCAGGGGCTGCTGTACTGACTGCAATAATGTCTACAAATGTCAGGATGGTGGGTGCTACTAACGAAGAATATGCAGCCAAGGTCCTAAGAGTTCATTGTTTCAGGCCTCAGTCTGGGACAAAGGGGGAGGGGGGTAAATTGGCTCAGCCTGGCCTTCTGTAGTCATCAGTCTGAGTCTCCATGGCTCTGCCCTTTTAGGGATTGTCATGTCCATCTTTATGATGGTTCTGAGAAAAGACTCTTCCGCATTCCCTATTTAAAAATCATTGACTTGTGTTGAGAAACCCTGATGTGAAATCCCCACCAAGGACTATGAACAAGCATTACAAGCTGACCCAGGCAGCATGGTTTAGTGGCCGCAGCATGGCTTAGTGGCCACAGGTTGGATCATTTGTTGCTGTGTTCAGTTTTCCTCCATTGCATTACAAGTTACATCCCTAGGAGGGATTAGATAGCTAGAGAGAACCCCCCCACAAAACTCAGTTTTTCTTCTCTGAAGATCCCCTGTTAAAATAAACAGAACTAAACTGCCTTTCCAGTCATCCCTTTCACAAAATAGATCAATTTTTGAGATCCCCAGAGCTCTGTCATCAGCAGGTCCCAAGAGTCACCAGAGGACTGTTCTTCCAGTACAGACCTCTACCATTCTGGCTGGTAACTGCCCCCAAACCCTTCACAAAGAAGATGGTGGATGCTGCAGCTCTAAGGGAGAAAAGCTAGTGGTGTTTTGCCATATCTGGGTGAGTGGAGCTGGCCTTCCTCAGTCTGTACAGTAGACTCTACTTTAATCAACATATGCAAATCTTTTTTCCAGAACCTGAGTCTGATAATAGATGAGACGAGCTGTTCCATCCCAACTCAACAGCAGACTCTCACCTGGTAGTCCTTCAGCACAAGGAGAGCTCTTGCTTAACTCTCCACGGACAGAATTCTAAAATTAGATCAGTGGGTTCTTCTAGTATAAGACCAGGAGTTTCCAGCCAAGGATCTTCCAAGTCTGCCAGTTCTAGTGCCATATTTGCAACTGCACGCTGAATCCATTAGCTATTTGCCCAGAAGTCAGAAATTCATTTCTCCGAGCGGGACATGCTGTTTCCTCCACTACTAGTGCAAACTGCACAGTTGGCATCTTGAGCACAAGATGCTCCAAGTAGTCATAAAATGCCAGGCTCTCCAGCCCATCAGATTGATATCATGTAGCCTAGAAAATGTTTCCATTCATGTAACTGAGCTTCTAAAGGAAGTTTGATTACAGCCTCCTGGAATTAAGAGAAGTACAAATGGCCTTCAAGCTGCTGGTCAATGGTCACCCAAAAAAAACCAAACCACAGCTGGTAACCCACATCACTTACCAAGGAGGTAGTAAGAGCAGAGTTCTTCCCAAAATGAAACTACTGCTATTCCACTGGCCCAAGCACAACCGGCTTTTTATTATTTGAGTGACACAAACAGGGCCATGCAGCTGGATCTGGTTTATAAACTTCTACAACTGCAGGCTAGCAGAGATTCCCTACCTTGCATTTATCAAGGTTCACGTCACTTAAATCACTGCCGGTTTTTACACCAAGAAAAGTGATGCTTTAGTGGGAAAGCTGGGCAGAACCCACCACCAAAGGGGGTAATAGCATTCTCCCCACAGCTTTTCTGGACATTGCAGGCTCAGTAGGAGCATCCTCTGGGCAGGTTACTGAAACCTTTCACTACGGGCAGTTCACCTGTTCAAGCTGAGTTTTGTTTTTCCTTCATGGTTTCTGGCCATTAGCCATTTTAGCATAAGTTTCCATAGAATGTTTTCAGTTTGGAGATCTGTGTAGCTTTGCCTTTTGCCTAGTTAAATAGTCAGTGGGAATGCTAAAAAGATCCTACACTGGTGGAGAGTCTGAGGTTGGGTGTTTTGTATCTGTGGAAGCCATTAAGTTGGAGAAGGCAGGGTCTGTCAGCAAGGGGACAAAATGTAAATTTGCACATGGAGGAAAGTTACCCACAAACCTGCACTGGTGCTCAGCATGGCTCAGGGAGGAATTAACAGATGAAAAATGTTCCTTTCCACGCTGCCTCATGAGCATACATTACTTTCATCCTGCAGGGTCAGCATAGCATGATCATGGTGGGTAGGTGCCTGCAACTCTCTAGCTTACAGTTCAGATCCGGAACTTCTTCTCTGGTGGTACAGTGCTTTCAAGAGCTCTCTGTCCGTGTGGAGTAAGTAAATATCCATTCTTTTTTCTCTCTGTTGCAGCTGCAGACCAATCTAGGGTAATGCAGGAACAGATGACAGGAGCAGCAATGGCCATGCCCGCAGATACTAACAAAGCCTTTAAGGTACAGTATTGCTTAAATTTCCAACTTCACTTTTGTGTGCTGTACTCTTACAAACCTGTGTACTGCATGCAGCCCCTCTTCCCTTACTCACTGCCTGGAAAACACAGGTCCTCTGAAGGAGTGAGGAAAGAGGATGAATGGAGATCTGTGAAGGTAATATTCTGCTAACTCCTGTTATAGATAAGTAGCCTAGCTATCTCATGAAATAGCCTCCACATTTTCCCTGTTCTTGGAGATTAACAGAGCAGAAGAATCCACCTCAGGAGGAAATGTTCCTCTTCATTAGCACCCCAAGCTATGGAACAGCACTTTCAAAGTGGCCCATTATGCCTTGGCATTGAGAGAGTAGTTCTTCATAATGATAGCCAAACACTTTTTCCACAAATCTGAGCTGGCATATGACTAACACAGAAAGCAGAAGCTTCCATAGTGTTAGTGGAATGGGCTTTCTGGTCATCTGAAGTAAACCTAGTTATTTACAGGCCTGTCTGAATACAAGAAAGGATCCATTTGGATAAGCTCTTCATTTATTTTCCTCTTTGGACTTTCCTCCAAGTGCAGCAAATAACCTGGATGACTTCACAAAAGAGGTGGTTGGGTCATTGTGAAGCTGAACACAAGGCCAACTCATGGAGCAGGTCTGTGATGGAGCTTGGGGGGGAAAAATCAGCAGAGGGGTTTAGCTCAGATGAAAATCTGTTCCCCTTTTGGCAAAAATTTTGGGTGAGGTAAAAGCACAACCTCATATTTATGAAAAGCCACCAAAGTGGTCAGGGGAATGAGTTATCAAGGGTTGGAGTATCCTCACCTGCCTGGCACAGGAGAGCACAATCAGGAATGTAGCACAAGGACAGAAAGCATAAAGAGCACTCAGAAGTTCTGAGTTTAGTGATGCTCAAATTTAAATCCAACAAAGCTAGTGAAGCCAGCACTGGAGAGTTAAAGTGCCCGAGACTCTTCCTGAATTGAAAAACTTACCTGCTGATGAGCAAAGATAAAAATCAGAAACAACAGCCAGGTGAACTTTCAGGGAAGATCAGGGTTAGCCGGACTCCTAGATGGATCATTCCAAGCTCTCTCTGTAAAAGTCTTATAGGATTTCATCAGCACCTGACAGCATCATCTGGAAACCCAGAGAGCTGGGAGTCCTGTGATGACGATGGTTAAAGGTAGGGAAGCTGTGTCCATGTGTGAGGCTTACCTGTCACTCAAGAAGAAAAGATTAGGCATGACTGACAGGAACAGAAAATTCTGAAGCCTGAGCATTAGATTAATAGAACTTGAGCCTAAGTGAATCATAGAATCATATGATCCCAGCCAGAGCTTTGTCAAGCCTGACCTTAAAAACCTCTAAGGAAGGAGATTCCACCACCTCCCTACGTAACCCATTCCAGTGCTTCACCACCCTCCTAGTGAAAAAGTTTTTCCTTATATCCAACCTAAACCTCCCCACTGCAACTTGAGACCATTACTCCTTGTTCTGTCATCTGGTACTACTGAGAACAGTCTAGATCCATCCTCTTTGGAACCCTCTTTCAGGTAGTTGAAAGCAGCTATCAAATCCCCCCTTATTCTTCTTTTCTGCAGACTAAACAATCCCAGTTCCCTCAGCCTCTCCTCATAAGTCATGTGCTCCAGCCCCCTAATCATTTTTGTTGCCCTCCGCTTGACTCTTTCCAATTTTTCCACATCCTTCTTGTAGTGTGAGGCCCAAAACTGGACACAGTACTCCAGATAAGGCCTCACAAATGGCGAATAGAGGGGAATGATCACGTACCTCAATCTGTCGGCAATGCCCCTACTTATACAGCCCAAAATGCCATTATCCTTCTTGGCAACAAGGGCACACTGTTGACTCATATCCAGCTTCTCATCCACTGTAACCCCTAGAGATCCTTTTCTGCAGAACTGCTGCCTAGCCACTCGGTCCCTAGTCTGTATCAGTGCATGGGATTCTTCCATCCTAAGTGCAGGACTCTGCACTTGTCCTTGTTGAACCTCATCAGATTTCTTTTGGCCCAATTCTCTAATTTGTCTAGGTCCCTCTGTATCCTATCCCTACCCTCCAGCGTATCTGCCATTCCTCTCAGTTTAGTGTCATCTGCAAACTTGCTGAGGGTGCAGTCCACGCAATCCTCCAGATCATTAGTGAGGTATTTGTGTCATGTGTGCTTCATCTTGCCTTGTGAAAGACCAAGGCAGAGAAGGAAAGCATAAATACTGGAAGCCTGAACCCAGGGAATCAGAAAGGTCCCTGGAAAAGCTACTCAACGTCTGCCTGCTTGATGACACAATTACTGGTACTTGGGTCATTGGCCTATAATGTCAAGAACTATCTTGTCTGCCTGCACCTGACAGAACTATGACTGCCACGATTCTCCCAAGCAGTCTCTGTACCTACTCGCACACCAGGACACTCCTATGATTTCCCTTTCTGATTAATGGAAATGTAATGGGTGTAGTAGCTGCCTCCTCCTCGCCCCCCCCCTCCACTAGCCTGGTCCCACCACTTCCCACAAACCATGGCCAGAGCATTCTCATGGTGCTGTGTATGAAGGGAGTCAGGCTGATGGTCTGCCCCTGAAAATGCTTTGATTCAGTGAGTTTCCTGAGCTCCTTGGTGAAAGACACCATTCAGCCACAGGCCCAACCTGTGGAGGGACCAGCCAAACCACAACCAATGTCTAGCCACTGCTTATTGATGAGCGATCCCCCGGACACCCCTGCTCCACACTGCGTGGTAATCTCATACTTCATAGACAACTTGTCTCAAATTGAGCATAATCTAGGAGTCAGAACAAGAAACTCAAAGCTTATTCCCAGACCAGCTATGGGTGACATTGTGACAGATTTTTGTTACCAATCTGCCTGAGGCAGGTGATTAGGCTGAGGCCACAGGATTGTTTGGGGAGGAGATGACAAAACACACCAAGAGTCTAAGTTTTAAAGCTTTATTAGTAAAATAATAAAATAACACCAGAGAGTGCTGGGGTGTTCCCCACATCACTTAGAGGAGGGAAGAAAGCGTTAGTGCCCCAAGCCCTAACCCACTTTCATACTTTCACACTCATGACCCGAGGCTGGCCAAGCCTAGGTGTAATGTAAGAAGAGGGGGAGGGGTGGACAGGAGTTCTTGTTCTGGGCCCAGGTTGTCTGGGGTCCGCTGTGATCTCCAAATTGCTCCAGCTCTCAGGAGGGTTTTTAAGTCCAGGGGTTTTTTTGAGGAGGGTGTTTTGTTCCACGACTTTTGGTTTTGGTACTTTTTGTACCAGTCTAAACTGGCTTTCTGTGGTCTCCTTAATTTTTCCAAAACATACCAGCTTCAGGGATGCGCAGCTCTGCTTCCCACCCCCCTTGTTGTTTTGCCTGTGTTTTTTATTTTTGCAGCCCTGGTTTAGTGTACTTTTTTTTTTTTTTATGGCTGCTTGTGGCTGAATGGGAGATAAACGCAGCTGCAGACTTCTTGTCTAGTGCCATGTCCTTGAACTAGGGCCAGTATAGCATCTTATTGTTGGACTGAGCTAGATAGCTACAGTGTTTAGTTAACCCGTTCTCTGCTTTCTTCCTCCTTCCCCCTCTTGGCCTCTTGTACTCTGCAAAGGAATCTTCCATTCCACACTCACAATTTTGACCCTCCCCAAAATGCCCTGTGATGCTTGCAACAGTGTTAGCAATATACAATGCTGATCTGCCTCCCCCAGGGGGATGCCTTGAGGGAGGGGGCCATTGGGGTGTGACAACATAAGGAGTTTGTAATTGGTAGGGTGACTCAGCAGAAAAAGGACAGTGATCATCCGCAAGGATTTTTCTCAGCTGGAAAAATCTTTTCCCATTTAAATCAAGGCATGTTAGCATTAGCAAAACAAACATAAGCTTCACCAGCCTGGGGTTCATCTATTCCTCTGAACCTAGAGCTCTTCCTTTCCACATCCATTGTTCTTGGCCTTAGCACCTGTTCAAGGAAAGAGGGGAAGTCAGTTTAATCCCCTGCTTACTGAGGTGAGCATCCTCTGTCACAGTCCTTGAGACTCTATGCCACAGGCAGGAAGGAAATCAAGAGATCCTTCTCAGCTTTGATAGAAGCCACCAAATCCTGCCTGGCTATCTCAGCCTAGACTGTCTTTGCCCAACCTCAGACCCAGGTGCCTCTTGCTGCTAGGAGCTCTCACCTTAATTCAACAGGGAAACTCAGTGGCCTCATTGGTTCCAAAGATGCAGAATGAAGCAGTGATGCCATCCTCCTCATCAGAATTTTGACCATTCATCAGCACATTCTCATACAAGAGAGACCCTTTCCTCTTAAGATTGATGAAAGCGAGAGCACTCTTGGGAACACTGCTCAGCGATCATCAGTGTCTTCCTCAGAGAAGACAAATTACCATGTCCATGAAGTATGCTGGACTCCAGCCACTTCTTAACAACAGTGCTGGGCAACTTCTTACCTACATCAATAAGAACATAAGAGTGGCCACACTGGGTCAGATCAAAGGGCCATCTAGCCCAGTATCCTGTCTTCCAACAGTGGCCAATGCCAGGTGCCCCAGAGGGAATGAACGGAACAGGTAATCTTTAAGTGATCCATCTCCTGTCACCAATTCCCAGCTTCTGGCAAACAGAAGCTAGGGACACCATCCCTGCCTATCCTGGCTAACAGCCATTGATGGACCTATCCTCCAATGACTTTTTAGAATCTAGAACCTGCCTGTTTTTATAAAAGGCAAATAAGACTTCTGGCATGTTTGTTTCTTCCCTGTGATATTTTAATTCATCCTAAGTTTATTTTTCTGAGAACAGAGAAGTTTCATTACCATACAGACCTGTGTATAAGCTCAGTCACAAACCAACCAACCAGGTTAGTTTGTCTTTAAAAATAGAATTCTCATGTGTTTGCTTAGTATGGTTACAGTGTAACTGATTACACTGCTAATGACTCAGGAAGTAACAGGGACTTCTGCCCCAATGTCAGTGAGGTGAAAATGGTACCTGTATGGAAGGTTGGGCAGAAATTGTGCTAGACTGATGCTCCAGCTGCAGCCCTGTTCACCTTAGCAGGTCTTCAGGAGACTCAGCCTTAGCAGCCTACTCCAGTCTTACAGTGTGTATAAGCTCCACAGCCTCCTGGAACTAGCAGAGGTGATAGCCCCAATCCCTGTGGATGTCATCAATTCTGACATGAGGCCTGCAGCATTCTCAGAGGTACAGCTAATCTTAGCAATGTCTCCCAAGTGAATTACCCAATTGCCAAGAGGCACCGCTCCCCTGGGGACAAACAAATCCAGCCAATGTGGCATTTGTAGTCTCAGGTGTTTTAGAGGGAGAACAGCACTACAAAAAGTTAGAGGCCTTTTCAGAAAGAAGAAAAAACTCATTTTTCAAATTCAGCATCACTGAAATGCTTTAATTAACCAACTTTTCAGATATGTTCTTCTATAAGAGTAGACTACTTGTGAGTAATTTCATGCTGAAAGTATTTGTTTTGAGGGAGGAGTGTGAAATTGGGCATAGTCCTGTTTATTTAAACAGGACATTGCACCATCCTTGAAGAGAATACGCACAGGAAGTGACAAGAGAACTGTTTAAATACTCAGGCCTCTCTTTCTTCCCCCCTTCTATTTACTCTCCTTGTAGACGGAATGGGAAGCTTTGGAATTGACTGATCATCAGTGGGCATTAGAGAATGTGGAAGAAGAGCTCATGGCAAAAGATCTACACTTTGAAGGCATGTTTAAGGAAGAGTTACGGACATCTATCTTCTGAAAGCAGAGCTGAGTGAACATATGCTTTGCATTTTCATGCAAAAGGCATTTTAAAAAAAAATCGGTTACTTACTAAAGTACACTGTACTTTTTGATGCTCAGAATAAAAGAGACCATGTTCAGAACTGCAATTATCTAACTTCTACTACTGAGAGACTCAAAAGAGTTATTGTTCCCATTTGTATTCAAGGTATATTTGATCAAAAGGGGGATCAGTATAGGTTTCCAGTTACTAGGAGAGGTTTTTATTTATCTTTTTTGATGAAGACATGCATCTTTCAGTAATGGCAGCTAAAACAAGAGGCTTATTGACAAACAGTAACTTATAGTCCTATCATAAATAAATAAAAAATAGGGTTTTGGAGATAAAGACCTCAAAACTTCACTACAACAGCACATCAAACATCAAACAGATCAAGTAATGCACTAATCACCTGTATTTTCTCCTTTAAAATGTCATCCAGATAGCTGGAAATCCAATTGCTCTTTGATGTTAAAACAGTCAAACAAAGTAGAAAATATAACCATATCAGAATAAGAAATGCAGACCTGAAGTATAAAAAACTATATCACTCATCTTTCAGAATTAGCCTCAGGATTCAGTTTCCTCAGGTTTTGATTTTTCCTCCTTGTGTTTATAGTCTTTTCCTGTTTTATCAGGTTTTGTTTTCCTCTGAGAAAACCCTACAAAGAAACAAACCTTGAAATAACACTGAACAAATACCACACAAGCAACTGTTGTCAGAATTATTGTTCCTCTGAAAAACCAAGGTATAAAGTGCAGTTTGCATATGTACGTGGTCTGACTTGCTATGTAATATATATTCCAGTGGTTTTGACCTAAGATGATGTGTAACAGAGAGTACAAGAAGTACAGTCCACATTCCCCAAATTCACACTGTCCTTGGAAAAAGACAGTTACTCACCTTTGTAACTGTTGTTCTTCGAGATGTGTTGCTCAGATCCATTCCAATTAGGTATGCGTGCACCGCTTGCACATCTGTCGGAAAACTTTTATCCTAGCAACACCCGGTGGGTCGGCTGTGGAGCCCCCTAGAGTGGCGCCTTCATGGCGCTGGATATATACACCGGCCGACCCAACGCCCCCTCAGTTCCTTCTTGCCAGCTTCTCTGACAGAGGGGAAGGAGGGCGGGTTTGGAATGGATATGAGCAACACATCTCGAAGAACAGTTAAAGGTGAGTAACTGTCTTTTCTTCTTCGAGTGCTTGCTCATATCGATTCTAGTTAGGTGACTCCCAAGCCTTACCTAGGTGGTGGAGTCAGAGTGAAGTACCGTGGATTGTAGGATCGCCCTTGTCACGGAGTGTGCGGGAGTCAGGGCCCTGCACCCCCGGCTTCCTGCGATTCACCATGACTCTCAGCCAGCCTGTAAAGCAGAAGGTTTATTTAGACAACAGGAACACAGTCCAAAACAGGTTTTGCAGGCACAGACAACAGGATCCTCCCCAATTAGGTCCATCTTGGGGTCCCAGGAGCACCACAGCCCCCTTGGGGGCTCAGAGCCCTGTCTGTCCTTCCCTCCATTCCCCAGCCAGCTCCTGAAACTCTCTCCCCCCAGCATCTCCTCCCCCCCCAGCCTTTGTTCAGCTTCCAGGCAGAGGTGTCACCTGGCCTCTGACCCCCTCCTGGGTTCTCACGTTACATGTTCAGGCATCTTCCCTCAAGGCCAGTCTCCCATTCCCCCAATGCAGATCGTCCTCCCAGGCCAACACCCCCCCACTCAGCATTCACAGATCACAGTAAGAACAGTCCCAGTTCGTCTCATCTCTTCCCCCTTTCGAGACCGAACTGAGCGGGGTCACTTCAGCCAGTGACCTGGGAAAGTTCGAACCTACCCACATTCCCAGGGATGCCCCAACATCCCTCCCATTCCTTGGTGAGAATTACACCAGGCCCTTCCAGTTTCACACCCCCCTTTAAGGTTGAGGGTGCTCGATGGCACTCGTAGTTCGCATGTGGGAAGGCTTATGCAGCCCGTGCCCTTTTCCCACCCCAATACCCCTTGGGTTCAAGCTGGGCTAGGGTCTTCTCCCAGCGTTCCAGTCTGGGGGGGCTGTAATTTGGGCTCTGTTGGTTCAGAGCTCCCCCTTTTGACCTGGGCCCCACTCTGGAAAGGCTCCTCTATGATGGGCAAGGGTCCTACAGTCATTTTCCCCTTGTCCTTGGCCTTCCTTATCCTCTGGCAAGGGTCACAGGATCGGCAGTACTGCCAGACATTAATAAAAACCCCAGGCCAGTAAAAGTTCCGTAGCAGCCTCTGCTGGGTACGCCTGGTGCCCTGAGAGGGGGATGTCATGGGCCCGGCACAGCAGCTGACGGCGACACTTCCGGGGTACCACCAGCTGCCTCCTGACTCCATTTTCCCTGGGGAAGCCCATTCTCGGTACAGGAACCCCTTCTCCCACAGGAACCTTTTTCGGCAACCTCCCCCCATGGTCTGTACCACACCAAGGTTGGGCAGGTCCCTTATCTTCCGCAAGGAGGGATCTTTCTGCAACTCAGCCTGGAACTCAGCAGCTGGGACAGGGATGGAGACCTGCTCTCTCTCTCTCTCACCAGCTTGGTCTGAAGCCATAGCCTCCCTGAGCTGTGTCCCTGGGCGTTCCCTCCCCACCAGGTTAGGGTCCTGCGCCTCGGGCAAGGTACCCTCCCCATTGTCAGGGAGTCGTGCCCCTCACTGGCTCTGGCTCTGGGTCCCGACTAGAGCACCCTGGGAGCTGCTGGGCCAGTCCTCCAGGTTCCCGCCCCCTCAACATCTCAGTGGGCAAATGCGGGTGTACCCCCATGTCCTTGGGGCCCTCCTTGGCCCCCCACTTCAGGTGTACCCTCACCACGGGCACCTTGAATGGGGTCCTGCCCACCCCCGTCAAGGTCACGTAGGTGTCGGGCACCACCCAATCTGAGGCCACCACCTCAGGCTGGGCCAGCGTCACCTCTGCGCCCGTATCCTAGTATCCATTGACCTTACTCCCATCCACCTCCAGGGGAACAAGACACTCGCTCCGGAGGGACAGCCCTGCACCTACCCTGTAAACCAAAAACCCTGAGTCTCGAGCATCCAGCCCCCCAGAGGAGCTGGCCTGGGTCCCTCCTCTCTCCTTAGCAGGTGGTACACTGCCAGCCCCCCTTGCCTGGGAACGCTGCCCCTCATCCGGCTGGGTCTTTACCCAGTCAACCCTCTGTGGGTTGGGTCTGCTCAGTCTGTCCCTGAGCCTGAGGCACTGGGCCCGTATGTGGCCTCTTTGGCCACAGTGATAGCAGCTCATGTCCCATGGGTCCCCTCGAACAGGGTTCTCCATGCTTCCCCTTTGGGAGGTCTCCGCATTGTGGCGGGCCTGCTCCTTTGGGACTCCTCCCTGTCATCCCCTGCACGACTGTCCACAAACTTGTTGGCCAGCTGGCCTGCGTGCTGCAGGTTCTCTGGCTTTTGGTCCATCAACCATTGCCTCAGGTTGGGTGGGCATTGCTCATACAGGTGCTCCAGTACGAATAGGTCAAGCAGGTCCTCTTTAGTTTGGGCCCCAGCTGTCCACTTGCAGGCATACCCCTTCGTCTGGTTGGCCAGTTGTAGGTATGTGACCTTACGGGTTTTACGCTGACTCCAGAACCTTTTCTGGTACATCTCAGGAGTGAGCTCCAACTCGCGGAGCAGGGCCTTTTTGAACAGTTTGTAGTCCCCTGTCTCTGCCCCTTTCATTCAGCTGTACATCTCCCCAGCTGTGGAGTCCAGTAAGGGGGTGAGAAACTGGAGCCTGTCTGCAGGGTCAACCCTGTGCAGCTCGCAGGCATTCTCAAAGGCCATTAGGAAGGAATCTATGTCCTCCCCTCCTTACGCTGGGCCAGGACGCACTTATCAAAGCTCTTTGTAGTCTTGGGTCCCCCCTCACTCACCGCAGCCGGGACCCTGCTGCTCCTCAGCCGGGCCAGTTCCAGCTCATGCTTACGCTGGTTTTCCTTCTCCTCCCGCTCACGCTGGTTCTCCTCATACTGACGCTGTTTTTCCCATTCCTCCCACTCCTGCTTCAGTTCTTGCCTCCTTAACTCAAGCGCCTCCCTGTCATTTTCCAGCCGCATCCGTTCCAGGGACGGGGATCTCCGCTGGTACGATCCCCTGCTGGCTGCCGGGGTCAGGGTGCCCTCGGCATTCACTGGGCTTCCCCCAACCCCTCCCCTAGGTATAGGTAGGCTGGGTCTCAGGATGTCCTCGGCAGCAGTCTGGCCCCTCCCAGCCGTGTCAGGCCCCGGGGCCCATGCTGCATCCGCTGGGCGGCTTCCCTCAGGGACAGGGCTCAGTTCATCCAAGCGATCCTTCTCCTCCAGCTGGGCAATTAGCTGTCCCTTGGTGGACCTCCCAATGCACAGCCCCCTCTGCCTGCACAGCTCCACCAGATCACTCTTAAGGTGTTTAGCATACATCTTCCTGCTGGCCACTTGCCGGCCTGTGCTCTCAGCTTTCCACCAGTTCCAGGGAGACGCCTAGTGCACCAGCCCTTCTTCATGTCACCCCCTCTCTGCCAGGGTCAAGGTGCAGACTCCTCGCCCCTGGGACCGCTTGCTGCGATCCCCCGGGGGACCCTGTTACTGCAAAAGTCCTTCTCTCTAGTCACACACTCCCAGGGGTTAATTGCCCCCTGAAACCATCTCTCTCTGAATCTTCAGCATGCCTGGTCCCCGTCAATCCCCCTTCGTTTTACTGCTCCCCAGTCACTTACTGCAGGAAGCACCATCCACGGGGTGCAGTACATCCCACCACTACCACCAGTTGTCACGGAGTGTGGGTGAGTCAGGGCCCTGTACCCCCGGCTTCCTGTGATTCACCATGACTTTCAGCCAGCCAGTAAAGCAGAAGGTTTATTTAGACGACAGGAACACAGTCCAAAACAGGTTTTGCAGGCACAGACAACAGGATCCTCCCCAATTAGGTCCATCTTGGGGTCCCAGGAGCACCACAGCCCCCTTTGGGGGTCAGAGCCCTGTCTGTCCTTCCCTCCATTCCCCAGCAAGCTCCTGAAACTCTCTCCCCCCAGCATCTCCTCCCCCCCAGCCTTTGTTCAGCTTCCTGGGTAGAGGTGTCACCTAGCCTCTAACCCCCTCCTGGGTTCTCATGTTACATGCTCAGGCATCTTCCCTCAAGGCCAGTCTCCCATCCCACAATGCAGATCGTCCTCCCAGGCCAACACCCCCCACTCAGCATTCACAGACCACAGTGAGAACAGTCCCAGTTCGTCACAGCCCTACCAAATGCCTGTCTAACGATGGCATAGTGTGAGGCAAATGTATGCGCTGAAGACCTAAGTAGCAGCTCTGCAGATCTTCTGGATTGGCACCTGGGCCAGGAAGACTGCTGACGAGGCCTGAGCCCTTGTGGAGTGAGCGGTGAGATTGGCGAGGGAGGGGGAGAGTCAGGACCCCAGCCAGATCATAACAAGCACGAATATATGACATGATCCAAGAAGAGATCCGCTAGAAGGAGACCGGAAGACCCTTCATCCGGTCTGCTACCGCGACGAAGAGCTGCGTCGTTTTCCGTAACAGCTTCATACGCTCAATGTAGAAAGCAAGAGCCCTACAAACATCGAGGGAGTGAAGCCGCTGTTCCTGACTATTGGCGTGAGGTTTTGGGAAGAAAAACCAGAAGGAAGATGTCCTGGTTGATATGAAAAGTCGACACCGCCTTGGGAAGAAAGGCAGCATGAGGTCATAGCTGCACCTTATCTTTATGGAAGATCATATAAGGTGGTTCCGATGCAAGACCCTTGAGCTCAGAGACACACCTCACCGAAGTGATAGCAACAAGGAAAGCTGTTTTCCAAGAGAGGTACAAAAGGGAACATGTGGCCAAGAGTTCAAACGGGGGTCCCATAAGTCTGGAAAGGACCAAGTTGAGGTCCCATGTGGGTACAGGCTGTCATACCTGTGGATATAGATGGTCCAGGCTCTTGAGGAACCTACCAGCCATGGGGTTGGCGAAGACAGATTGGCCATTCACTCCCAGGTGGAAACCTGAGATGGCCGCCAGGTGAACTCTTATGGATGATATCGCCAGGTCCTGCTGTTTCAGATTCAGGAAATAGTCCAGAAGAGAGGCACGGACACTTGGAAGGGAAGCATGTCATGGTGAGAGCACCAGCATGAGAATCACTTCCATTTATATGTAGCCCGATTGGAAGGTTTCCTGCTGCCCAGAAGGACCTGCTGCACCACACGAAAACAAAGGAGTTCAGAGTGGCTCAGCCATGCAGCATCCACACCGTGAGGTAGAGAGACCACAGGTCGGGGTGACAGAGGCGGCCGCGATCCTGCGTGATCAGGTCTGGAAAGAGAGACAGCGGAATCAGGGAGTCCACCGAGATGTCCAACAGCGTGGTGTACCAGTGCTGCCTGAGCCACGCCGGGGCGATTAGAATCAGATGTGATCTGTCCCTGTGCGCCTTGATCAGGACCTTGTTTACAAGGGGAAATGGCGGGAAGGCATAAAACAACCTGCTCGTCCATGGGAGTAGGAAGGCGTCTGTGAGAGAGCCTGGGGAGCGGCCCTGGAGGGAGCAAAACGCTCTTCTGGTTGCTGCGAGAGGCAAACAGGTCGACCTGGGGAAACCCCCACTTTAGGAAGATGGAGTGGACGACATCAGTGCGGAGCGACCACTCATGGGATTGGAAGGACCTGCTGAGGTGGTCCACCAATGCGTTCTGGACCCCTGGGAGAAACGACGCCACCAGGTGAATGGAATGGGCTATGCAGAACTCCCACAGTCGAATGGCCTCTTGACAGAGGGGGGAGGAATGAGCCCCCTCCCACCCTTGCTTGTTGATGTAGAACATGGCCGTGGTGTTGTCTGTGAGGACCGCCACACCAGCAACCATGCAACCGCTCCTGAAAAGCTTGGCATGCAAGACGCACCACAATCAGCTCCTGTACGTTGGAGAGAGAGAGATATCGGATGGGGCCTGTAGACCTTGCGTCTGGATGTCCCCAAGGTGGGCACCCCATCCCAGGGCTGACACGGGGTGTGGAAGGGACAAGGAGGGCTAAGGGGTGTGGAAGGGGACTCCTTCGCATACCACCCTTGGGTCTAGCCACCATTGGAGGGAGGCCAGGACCCCTTCCGGGACAGTGACCACCAGGTTCAGGCTGTCTCAACGTGGGCGGTAGACAGATGCCGGCCAGGCTTGACATGGTCGGAGCCAAAGTCTGGCATGTTTGGTCACGTATGTGCAGGAAGCCATATGACCAGGAGACTCAGGCACGTTCTTGCTGTCAAGGTTGGGAAGCTTTGAAGGCTCCGGATGAGGCCCGTCAGAGCGTGGAAATGAGCATCCGGCAGGAGGGCTCGGGCACGCATGGATTCTAGGACCGCCCCGATGAATTCTATTCTCTGGGTTGGTTCTAGAGTCGACTTCGCCACATTGATGAGAAGACCTAATCGAGAAAATGTGTCCGTGACCACTTGAATGTGGAACTGCACCTGTTCTTTGGTGCAACCTCAGATGAGCCAGTCGTCTAGATACAGGTATACCTGTATCCATCGCCGATGAAGGGAGGCTGCCACAACAGCCATACATTTGGTGAACACTCAGGGAGCCGTGGAAAGGCCAAATGGAAGGACTGCGAACTGGTAGTGTTCACGGTTGACCACAAAGCGGAGGAAGCGTCTGTGCAACGGATGGATTGCTATGTAGAAATACGTGTCCTTCATGTCGAGGGCGGCGTACCAGTCTCCAGGATCCAGGGAAGGTATAATGTTGCCCAAGGAGACCATGCAGAACTTCAACTTTATCATGAATGTGTTGAGTCCACATAGGCCCAGGATAGGCCAAAGCCCGCCCTTTGCCTTGGGGATTAGGAAGTAACAGGAGTAAAACCCCTTGCCCCTTAGCTCCCTTAGAACCTCCTCGATCGCCCCCATGGATAGGAGCATTTGAACCTCCTGAATGCGGTGTTGCTCGTGAGAAGGGTCCCTGAAGAGGGACGGGGAGGGAGGATGGGGAGAAAGAAAATTGGAGAGAGTATCCCCTTTCCACCGTGCGAAGAACCCAACAGTCCGTGGTTATAAGGGACCAAACACAGTGGAAACGGGATAAACGATTCAGGAAGGGTAGGGTAGGATCCTGAGCAGTCCTCGAGCATCCCTTCAAAAGTTTTGCTTAGGGCCCGATGAGGGCTTGGAAGGGCCCTGGCCCTGGCCTTGGCCGGATTGGTGGTTGAAAGGTTTCCTCCTGGTATTGCGCCCCCGCCTCCTATAGAAGTCCTGCCTCAGCCGAGGATGACGCTTAAATGGCTTCCACTGGGTACCCGGTGTGTGCATCCCCAGTGATTGCATTACGGCCTTTGAGTCCTTGAGGCTCTGACGCCTCGAGTCAGTTTTGTCTGAAAACAGGCCCTCTCCATCAAAGGGGAGATCATATAATGTTTGCTGAAGCTCCGGTGGTAAGCTGGAAGCTTGCAGCCAAGATATATGTCTCATTGCAATGCCTGAAGAGAGGGAGTCTGCAGTGTCCAACAAGGCCTGTAATGAGGTCCTCGCCACCGTCTTGCCCTCTTCCATCAGGGCCCCAAACTCTTCGCTGGATTCCGAAGGAACCAGCTTCTTGAACTTTAACATGGAGTTCCAAGAGTTACAGTTGTATCGGCTCAGGAGTGGCTGCTGGTTTGCGATCCGGAGCTGAAGGAGTAAACTTTGTGCCCAAATAAATCAAGGTGTTTGGCCTCTTTTGATTTGGGTGCCAGGGCTTGCTGACCATGGCACTCCTTCTCATTCACCAAAGCCACTACTAGTAAACAGGGCTGTGGATGTGTGTACAAATTGTCATATCCCTTGGAGGAGATGAAGTACTTCGGCTCCACCCCTTTAGCAGTTGGAGGAATGGATGCAGGCGTTTGCCAGATTGTCCTGGCCGTGGTCTGAATGAGTGGTAGGGCCACTCTAGATGGAGCCTCTGCGGACAAAATGTCAACCACAGGGTCCTCCACCTCTATAACCTCCTCCGCTTGGAGGTTCATATTCTGCACCACCCTGCGTAAGAGGTCCTGGTGGGCATGGAGGTCTATTGGGGGCGGACCCAAAATAGCAGTGCCTGCCACCGCCTCATCAGGTGAGGATGAGGAGGAGGCCACAGGAGGAAGAGGATCATCTGAGCCCTCTTGGTGAGCTGTGTCTCGGAGTCCTGAGCCCGCAATCTGAGCGTCCGGACCCGGAAGTTAAGTTGGAGGAAGGTTTGGAGCCTGGATGAACGACGCCCCAGTTTCCATGCCCCCAGGAGCAGGACGGCTGACGGTGGCCTCTGGAACCCACGGCTCGGAGGGGGCTGAATGCGAAGCCTCTGATGGAGCACCCTGGGCCTGGTGGTACCCCAGGGCGTCCAAAAGGGCTATTGAGTAGACCCTTGGACTGGACCTTGTCTCTACGCCTGCCAATGAGCAGCCCCTGAGTTTGGATGGCTGTGATCCAAGTGGCAGCGGTTGGATAGATGCGATCCCGCATCTGACTCCATTGAATGAGAGGCAGAATGCAATGGCCACAGTGGTGCCGAGCGGGTCTGCACCAAGTCACGTCAATGTGATGGAGATCGGTACCACGAAAATGGAAAGCAGTGCTGCAATGGGGAACGGTGCCGGGGTCTGGACCAATGCCAAGATTTGGACCTAGTCCGCAATGCTGATCATGGTTGGGAGTGGCATCTGAACATAAGAAAGGCCGTACCGGGTCAGACCAAAGGTCCATCTAGCCCAGTATCTGTCTACCGACAGTGGCCAATGCCAGGTGCCCCTGAGGGAGTGAACCTAACAGGCAATGATCAAGTGATCTCTCTCCTGCCATCCATCTCCATCCTCTGACGAACAGAGGCTAGGGACACCATTCTTACCCATCCTGGCTAATAGCCATTTATGGACTTAGCCTCCATGAATTTATCCAGTCCCCTTTTAAACATTGTTATAGTCCTAGCCTTCACAACCTCCTCAGGTAAGGAGTTCCACAAGTTGACTGTGCGCTGTGTGAAGAAGAACTTCCTTTTATTTGTTTTAAACCTGCTGCCTATTAATTTCATTTGGTGACCCCTAGTTCTTGTATTATGGGAATAAGTAAATAACTTTTCCTTATCCACTTTCTCAACATCACTCATGATTTTTTATACCTCTATCATGTCCCCCCTTAGTCTTCTCTTTTCCAAACTGAAGAGTCCTAGCCTCTTTAATCTTTCCTCATATGGGACCCTCTCTAAACCCCTAATCATTTTAGTTGCTCTTTTCTGAACCTTTTCTAGTGCTAGAATATCTTTTTTGAGGTGAGGAGACCACATCTGTACACAGTATTCGAGATGTGGGCGTACCATGGATTTCTATAAGGGCAATAATATAGTCTCAGTCTTATTCTCTATCCCCTTTTTAATGATTCCTAACATCCTGTTTGCTTTTTTGACCGCCTCTGCACACTGCGTGGACATCTTCAGAGAACTATCCACGATAACTCCAAGATCTTTTTCCTGACTCGTTGTAGCTAAATTAGCCCCCATCATGTTGTATGTATAGTTGGGGTTATTTTTTCCAATGTGCATTACTTTACATTTATCCACATTAAATTTCATTTGCCATTTTGTTGCCCAATCACTTAGTTTTGTGAGATCTTTTTGAAGTTCTTCACAATCTGCTTTGGTCTTAACTATCTTGAGTAGTTTAGTATCATCTGCAAACTTTGCCACCTCACTGTTTACCCCTTTCTCCAGATCATTTATGAATAAATTGAATAGGATTGGTCCTAGGACTGACCCTTGGGGAACACCACTAGTTACCCCTCTCCATTCTGAGAATTTACCATTAATTCCTACCCTTTGTTCCCTGTCCTTTAACCAGTTCTCAATCCATGAAAGGACCTTTCCTTTTATCCCATGACAGCTTAATTTACGTAAGAGCCTTTGGTGAGGACCTTGTCAAAGGCTTTCTGGAAATCTAAGTACACTATGTCCACGGATCCCCTTGTCCACATGTTTGTTGACCCCTTCAAAGAACTCTAATAGATTAGTAAGACCCGATTTCCCTTTACAGAAACCATGTTGACTATTGCTCAAGAGTTTATGTTTTTCTATGTGTCTGACAATTTTATTCTTTACTATTGTTTCAACTAATTTGCCCGGTACCGACGTTAGACTTACCGGTCTGTAATTGCTGGGATCACCCCTAGAGCCCTTTTTAAATATTGGCGTTACATTAGCTAACTTCCAGTCATTGGGTACCGAAGCCGATTTAAAGGACAGGTTACAAACCTTAGTTAATAGTTCCGCAACTTCACATTTGAGTTCTTTCAGAACTCTTGGGTGAATGCCATCTGGTCCCAGTGACTTGTTAATGTTGAGTTTATCAATTAATTCCAAAACATCCTCTAGTGACACTTCAATCTGTGACAGTTCCTCAGATTTGTCACCTACAAAAGCCAGCTCAGGTTTGGGAATCTCCCTAACATCCTCAGCCGTGAAGACTGAAGCAAAGAATCCATTTAGTTTCTCCACAATGACTTTATCATCTTTAAGCGCTCCTTTTGTATTTTCATCGTCAAGGGGCCCCACTGGTTGTTTAGCAGGCTTCCTGCTTCTGATGTACTTAAAAAACATTTTGTTATTACCTTTGGAGTTTTTGGCTAGCCGTTCTTCAAACTCCTCTTTGGCTTTTCTTATTATACTCTTGCACT
This sequence comes from Mauremys reevesii, assembly GCF_016161935.1. NCBI lineage: Eukaryota > Metazoa > Chordata > Testudines > Geoemydidae > Mauremys > Mauremys reevesii. Next base: position 74,178,708 of record NC_052629.1, read on the forward strand.
TAAGTTGGCAGTGTTTGTGCTCCTTTCTATTTACCTCACTAGGATTTGACTTCCACTTTTTAAAGGAAGTCTTTTTATCTCTCACTGCTTCTTTTACATGGTTGTTAAGCCACGGTGGCTCTTTTTTAGTTCTTTTACTGTTTTTCTTAATTTGGGGTATACATTGAAGTTGGGCCTCTATTATGGTGTCTTTAAAAAGGGCCCACACAATTTGCAGGGATTTCACTTTAGTCACTGTACCTTTTAACTTTTGTCTAACTAACCCCCTCATTTTTGTATAGTTCCCCCTTTTGAAATTAAAGGCCACAGTGTTGGGCAGTTGAGATGTTCTTCCCACCACAGGGATGTTGAATGCTATTGTATTATGGTCACTATTTCCAAGCGGTCCTGCTATAGTTACCTCTTGGACCAGCTCCTGCGCTCCACTCAGGATTAAATCTAGAGTCGCCTCTCCCCTTGTGGGTTCCCGTACCAGCTGCTCCATGAAGCAGTCATTTAAAGTATCGAGAAATTTTATCTCTGCATTTCGTCCTGAAGTGAAATGTTCCCAGTCAATATGGGGATAATTGAAATCCCTCACTATTATTGGGTTCTTAATTTTGATAGCCTCTCTAATTTCCCTTAGCATTTCATCATCACTATTACTGTCCTGGTCAGGTGGTCGATAATAGATCCCTACTGTTATATTTTTACTAGAGCATGAAATTTCTATCCATAGAGACTCTATGGAACCTGTGGATTCGCTTAAGATTTTTACTTCATTTGAATCTACACTTTCTTTAACATATAGTGCCACTCCTCCCCCTGCACGGCCTGTTCTGTCCTTCCGATATATTTTGTACCCCAGAATGATTGTGTCCCATTGATTGCTCTCACTCCACCAGGTTTCTGTGATGCCTATTATATCTATATCCTCCTTTATCACAAGGCACTCTAGTTCACCCATCTTATTATTTAGACTTCTGGCATTTGTGTACAAGCACTTTAAAAACTTGTCCCTGTTTATTAGCCTGCCTTTTTCTGATGTGCCAGATTCTTTTTTATGTGACTGTTTATCATCTGATCCGGCCCTTACATTATACTTCTCATTCCTCTGCTCCTGACTATAACCTGGAGATTCTCTATCATCAGACTCTCCCCTAAGAGAAGTCTGTGTCCGATCCACACGCTCCTCTGCAGCAGTCGGCTTTCCCCCATCTCCTAGTTTAAAAACTGCTCTACAACCTTTTTAATGTTTAGTGCCAGCAGTCTGGTTCCACTTTGGTTTAGGTGGAGCCCATCTCTCCTGTATAGGCTCCTCCCATCCCAGAAGTTTCCCCAGTTCCTAATGAACGTGAACCCCTCCTCTCTACACCATCGTCTCATCCACGCATTGAGACTCTGAAGCTCTGCCTGCCTACCTGGCCCTGCGCATGGAACTGGGAGCATTTCTGAAAATGCCACCATAGAAGTCCTGGATTTCAGTCTCTTCCCTAGCAGCCTAAATTTGGCTTCCAGGACATCTCTCCTACCCTTCCCTATGTCATTGGTACCTACATGTACCACGACCACCGGCTCCTCCCCAGCACTACACATAAGTCTATCTAGATGCCTCGAGAGATCCGCAACCTTCGCACCAGGACTGAGATCTGCTCCTGGATGGTGACCAGTGTACAGAGCGGTGCCACAAGTATGACCGGTGCCACGAGTACAACCGGCGCCACAAAGGAGAGCAGTGCCAGGACTGCGAGCAACGTCGGAAGCGGGAACGGTGCTGAGACTGGGATCGGTGCCGTGGCTCAACCGACAGTGCCGGTGGGTGGATAAGGACCAGCTTGCCCCAGGGTGGGACCACACAAGCAGGAACTGGTGCCTTTGTCTGCTGAGTGGATGCCGACGCTGTCATAGCTGTCAGATCCCTTGCAGCCAAAAATGTATCCAGAGTTGATGGCAACTGGACTTCAACCACACTACGTGTCGGGGAGTCCAGATGCACTGGACTCAACGGCTCTACTCTCGGTGCCGGAGTCAACGGTACCAAAGTCAGAACTTGTGCCCCTGGTCACTCCTCTACAGGATGTGGCGCTGAGGGCGGATCCAGGGAGGCACGGGTCACTTTCTGGAGGATTCTCTGCAGCTTGAGGTCTTCAAACCGCAATTTGGGGACTTCGATAACTCAGACATAGGCTAGGGGTTTGTTATAGAAGTGGATGGGTGGAATTCTGTGGCCTGCATTGTGCAGGAGGTCAGACTAGATGATCATAATGGTCCCTTCTGACCTTAAAGTCTATGAGTCTATGAGGCTGGCTGAGGTGGGCCAGCCTTTTCCGGTCTACGATGCCGCTTCTGACCAGGTGAGTGGGAGCATTGCTGGACTGATGTCGGCTGCGATGCTGGGGAATGCCGGTGCCACGGGTCTCTATCAGAGTCCGACCATAGTGCAGTTCCTACTGTTGCCGCCGGGGCGCTGCGCACCAAAGCGCTCAGTGCCAGGTCTTGGTGCGGTGCTGGAAGTTGAGGGCTAAGAGCTGCCTCCATGAGGAGCTGTCGCAAATGAAAGTCCCGCTCCTTTTTAGTCCGGGGATGAAAATCTTTGCAGATCCTGTGGCACCTTATAGACTAACAGATGTTTTTGCAGCATGAGCTTTCGTGGGTGAATACCCACTTCTTCGGCTTGCATCCGAAGAAGTGGGTATTCACCCACGAAAGGTCATGCTGCAAAAACATCTGTTAGTCTATAAGGTGCCACAGGATTCTTTGTTGCTTTTACAGATCCAGACTAACACGGCTACCCCTCTGATACTTTGCAGATCCTGCACTTCTCGGTCTGATTAGTTCCCCCAGACGCTTGAGGCAAGAGTCATGAGGGTCGCCCGATTGATGGTACTGCAGCTAGTGCTAAACCGCTGTGTGACAGTGGACACTCACATGAGTGCCTCCTATATTTGGATGTGTGCTGCAATCTTTTTTTTCCCCTCTACCTGGTGCCCCCTGTAAGTTGTCAACCTTGCTTGACAGGTCTTCAGTGGCTCAGGCCTGCAGCCAAGTAACAGTCAAAAAATGAATGAACCTCTTCCAGGGTAGCAAAGAGTTTAACAAACTCCTCAGGGCCTTCAGACTTATCCATGAGCCCCTTTAACTCCCACCCATCACTCAGGCTTGTCCCCTTCTCAGGCCTTAGCCACTTTCTCAGTGCGGGAACCCAGGGCCCACCCACCACTCCTAGTGAGCCTATCTACAGCAGCCACTTACTGCCTCCTTTAGGTGGTTGCTGCTTTTTTCCCTGGGCCTCTTCCCACCTGGTGCCTTTCCTTTCACCCATTACCTGAGGGTTAAAGCTCTCAGGTCCTCTCTCTCCAACGTCCAGTAAATGCAGCCAGTCAGACTCCTGTGGCCACCACGAAGTACCCTTACTCACCCCACTGATCCCAGCCAGGAACTGACCCTCCAGTCCTTTAATTTGAGCCTGCTGGGCTCTGATTGGCTGCTTACATGCAGGACTAGAGGACCCACTGCTTCTTCTTGTGGTGGGGGTGGCAGGACAACAGGGCCTCCAGCAGGGAGCTACAAAGGACCAGGAACACCCTGTCACTAGCTGACACTACAATACAAAGGGAGAGCTGATGCCTTAAGCACTCTTCAAAGCTGAATTGGTTGGGGCCCAGTACACATCTGATGTGTTTTCTAGGACCTATGCATAGCCAAAGGGTCATCAGGGAAGAACAACAGAAATAAGCAACAGGGCACTTAGCTGCCCCAGTTTGTCATACAGACTAACTTAAAATCTGTGAATGAAATAGTCACATTTTATTTTCAGATAAGTTAAGTAGGGAACAGAGGGATGGATGGACTTGGTTGGAAGGCACCATGGTGCAGGCTATTGCTGCAAAGCCAAGAGCCATAGGCTTAGATCAACAAAGGGACTTAAAAAGCAACAAAGAGTCCTGTGGCACCTTATAGACTAACAAATGTATTGGAGCATAAGCTTTCGTGGGTGAATACCCACTTCGTCAGACGCATGCACCCACTTCACCCACAAAAGCTCATGCTCCAGTACATTTGTTAGTCTATAAGGTGCCCCAGGACTCTTTGTTGCTTGTTACAGATCCAGACTAACGGCTACCCCTCTCATAAAGGGACTTAGGTGCCTAACTGCCACTTTAGGTACTGAAGTGCATCATTTAGCTCAGTGGTTCTCAACCAGGGATACACATAGGTACGCAGAGGTCTTCCAAGGGGTGCATCAACTCATCTAGATATTTGCCTAGTTTTACAACAGGCTACATAAAAAGCAAGCAAAGTCAGTACAAACTAAAATTTCATACAGACAATGACTTGTTTATATTGCTCTATATACTATACACTGAAATGGAAGTACAATATTTATATTCCACTTAATTTATTTTGTAATTACAAAATGACAAAGTCAGCAATGTTTCAGTAATAGTGTGCTGACACACTTGTATTTTGATGTCTGATTTTGTCAGCCTGTAGTTTAAGCTTTTAAGACCAATCAAACTCCTAAAAGGGGTACAGTAGTCTGGAAAGCTCCTCAGAATGCCTGCTGCACGGCCATTAACCCTGTAGGTGCCTACAGTCCCAAGATAAGGCATTTACCTGCAGAAACTTAGGTGTCCACATGCTGGAGTTGTCCAAGCACTGACTTTGCTGAGCAGCTCAGGATTCACAAACTAGGCATTCCCCCACCTGTTTCATCTGTGGGACCTGCTACAGTAGGCATATTCATGGCATGCTCAACCTGGACAAAAGACAACCAAGGAAGGGATGCCCCTCCTCCCGATCAGACAGCCTGATTTGGAGCAAGGATTTACACCCTGGTCCCCTCCTCCCAGGTGTGTGCCCTAACCACTGGGCCATTGGACATAAGGGATCGCCACCTCCTCCTCTTCCTTGGCATTTCCTGTGGGCTAGTTTAGGTGGCTCCCCACTCATCTTGCTGACTTTTGTGAATCCAATTCCTAGGCACCTAATACATTGTATAGAAAGCCTGGGCACCTAACTCAGGGCTGAGGATTCCACCGGGAAGCATGGTACCTAAAAGTTACATGCAGCAGGAGTGAGCCTACGTCCTTTTTGTGAATCTTGCCTGTAGAGTCTAGGCTTGGATCTGAAATTTTGTGCTGTTTTTGTTGGCACTTTTTGCCAACACTGAGTGAAGATACACTGTGCTGTGCATGCATGCTGTTAGTGTATATTTTCACTGCATACCTACACATAGCCTCAGTCACTGCAGTTAAACATCTACTCACTGGTGAGGAAGATATTTTGCTGCTGTCTAGCCATATAGTGCAAAAGAATTTTTTAAAATGAAAAAAAAATCCATACAAATATATTATTATTGTATCTGAAGGTTGCACAGTTAGATATTAAGTCAGGCAATATGACAATTAAAGTTGCATGAATGACCATATAAGGTACTGTAATGGGGTCTTGTAGCACAGCGCAGACTCACCCTTGCGGCGCCTCCTGCTGGTGACTTCTGGGACTTAGCTCGGTTCCAGCTCCGGAGCACCCTCTGCAGGCCGATGATCTGTGTGTCCTCTGGCCCCATGTCCCTCCCTGGACCCAGTGCCCTTTTACCTGAGGTGCTGCCACCAAGCAGTAACCCCTTTCTCTCTGGGTCTCCCCCTCCCAGGGGAACCCCCACCCACTAGCCCCACCTCGCCTCAGTGTATGGCTACTGCCAGTTATTGTCTAGCCCTCATGCCCTGGGGCAGACAGCAGTATCAGCCTACTCATCACTGGCAAGGGTGGGTTTGGACCTGCTGCCTTGGCCTACCCCTGGGCTGCCCTCTGCAACCCCCAGTACCCCTTGGCCTTCTGCCTGGCTGCAGCCTGGGGCTTTCCAGGCTGGAGCTCCCCGGCTCCTCAGCCTGTCCCCAGCCCTGCTCCACTCAGGTACTTTGTCTCTAGCTCCCTGCAGCCAGGCCCTTCTCCCTCTACAGGCGGAGGAAAACTGTTTGTGCCTGGCTTCCCTGGCCTTCTTATAAGGCCCTGTTGCTCAGTTTGGGGCGTGGCCCCAGCTGCAGCCACTTTCCCCAATCAGCCAGCTACAAAGGAGAGAGTGGGGGGGGGAGGCAGAAAGACCTGTGACAGTGGAGGGGCAGTACCCCTGCTGCAGACTGCCTCCCCGAGCATAGGCGGCAGGTTATATATGTTTGCGGTGCCCGGACTCCAGGAATATTCAGGGCTGGGTGCCCTGCTCCAGCAATATTTGGAGCTGGGTCTCTCCCCCGGCCCTGCCTGGATCGGGCCCCGGCCCCCGCAGGCCTCCCCCCACCCCGCCGCATCCCTGCCTGGAGCAGGTCCCAGCCTCCGCCTGCCACCCCCTGCCCCGCGTGTCTCCCCCGCCCCCCTGCCTTGTCCCTGCCTGACAGAAAACAGCACAGGCCTCTCCCCTGCCTGCTTCCACTTCCAGAGATTGGCTCCAGGCAGAACTACTGTTTGCTTCCCCAGGGTCCTAGCGCCCGCCATTCACTAATGGCAAGGCAGGTTGCCCTTACCCTGTGCTTCCGCCCTCGCCCTGAGCCTCCCCAATGCCCCAAACCCCTCATCCCCAGCCAGAGCCCTCATCCCCCCACACCCTAATCCTCAGCCCCAGCCCTGAGCGCCCCCACATCATGAGCCCCACAGCCCACACCCCAAACCTCTGCCCTAGTCCTGAGCCCCCTCCTGCATCATGAACCTCTCATCCCCCAGCCCCAGCCAGAGCCCTCATCCTCCTGCACCCTAATCCTCTGCCCCAGCCCTGAGCCCCCCGCATCATGAACCCCTCATCCTCAGCCCCACAGCCCTCACCCCACACCCCAACCCTCTGCCCCAGCCCTGAGCCCCCTCCTGCATCATGAATCCCTCATCCTCAGCCCCACAGCCCTCACCCCTGCACTCCCTCCTATCCCCAAACTCCCTCCCAGAGCGTGCACCCCCCACCCCCTTCCCACACACCCCTTCCCACCTCCAAACTCCCTCCCAGAGTGTGCACCCCCTCCCAGAGCATGCACCACCTCCCCCTTCCTACACCCCCACCCCCAGCCCAGAGCCTGCACCCAAACTCCGTCCCAAAGCCTGCACCCCTCACCCCCTCCTGCACACCCACCCCCTGCCCCAGCCCGGAGCCTGCACCCAGCACCCAAACTCCCTCCCAGAGCCTGCACCCCTCACCCCTTCCTCCACCCCCACCTCCAGCCCAGAGCCTGAACCCAAACTCCATCCCAAAGCCTGCACCCCTCCTGCACCCTAATCCCCAGCCCAAGACCTGCACCCCATACCTCCCCCCGAAACCCCGCCCAGAGCCTTAGGCAGGTGGGGGCAGAGTTTGGGGGGGCGGAGTTGGGGGGGCGGGTTCTGGGCACCACCAGAATTTCTACAAACTTGCCACCCATGTCCCCGAGCACAGCTCAGAGACTAAGGCACGCTTCCAGACTCAGGCAAAGGTCAGAGTCAAAGAATTGCCCTGACCAGGGCAAACTAAGTGGGTCTATCACAGAATTACACGGTGTTCCCAGACTAGCCCAGGAACTCCTCAGCTTCTCTGATTCTCTGTAGCATCCGTACTAGCCCTGCCAATCCAAAAATCTGTTTTCCTCCAGCACAGCCAACAACATGCACTTCATACACAGGAAATCTCTTGTGGCCGGAAAGAAAAAATGGGGCATAGCCTTTGCAGGTCACCACCACTGTTCCATTGTTGGTCACCATGGAATCGCACTTAAAGTTGAACCTGGAAAGAGTCTCCCACAACTCCCTCTCTGAATGCTCTCCTGAACTCCCCTGTGAGCTGCCTCTGTTCACAGCTCTTGAGTTTGCATAGCAAGTGACTTTTTATATGAAGTCTCCCTGCTTAGCTTAGGTCAGCACCACCAGTGATGAGCTGCCAAAATATTAACAACAGGTTCCCTCCTCCTCACCTCATGAGGGGGTCGTGCCCCCCCAGGGGGGGGTCATGCCCCATCCAACCCCCCATGTTCCTTGACACACACACCCCCGGGACCCCTGACCCATCCCCCCCTTCCCTGTCCCCTGACTGCCCCTTGCCGCCCCATCCAACCCCTCCTCTCATTCTTGATGGCCCCCCAGGACCCCTGCCCCATCCAACCCCCCCGTCTCTCTGTCCCTGACTGCCCCCACCACCTCATCCAACCCCTGCTCCTTCCTGACTGCCCCCCGGGACCCTTGCCCCCATTCAATCCCCCTGTTCCCTGTCCTCTGACCGCTCTGACCCCGACCGCTCTGACCCCTACCCCCCCCCCCCCAACCCCCCCAACACCCCCTCCCTGCCCCCTTACCACACTGCCTGGGGCCGGGACTGGGTCCACTCTGCCGGGACCACGACCGGCGCCGCGGGGCCCAACTCCCCAAGCCGGGCCGGGCCAGAGCCACTCAGCCAGCACCGCGGGGCCCGACTCCCCAGGCCGGGCCGGGCCGGAGCCGCTTGGCTGGAACCACGGGGCCCGACTCCCCGGGCCGGGCTGGAGCTGCTCGGCCGGAACCGCGGGGCCCGACTCCCCAGGCCGGGCCGGGCCGGAGCCGCTTGGCTGGAACCATGGGGCCCGACTCCCCGGGCCGGGCTGGAGCTGCTCGGCCAGAAACGCGGGGCCCGACTCCCCGGGCCAGGCCGGAGCCGCTCGGCCGGAACCACGGGGCCCGACTCCCTGGGCCAGGCCAGGCCGGAGCCGCAGCCGCTCGGCCGGAACCACGGGGCCCGACTCGCCGGGCCGGGCCACGCACGCCGTCCCCCCCGCCCGGCTTACCTGCCTGCTCCTTGTTTCAGGCTTTGAAACATTTGATTCGCGGGAAGCAGGGGAGGGGGAGGAGAAGGAGGGCGGAGTGTTCAGGGGAAAGGGGGAGGTGAGCTGGGGCTCAGGGCCAGGTGGACAGCTGCCCGAGCCTTTGTTAAATTTAAAAGCTTTTTAGAACCGGTTGTCCTGGAACAACCGGTTCTAAAAAGGCTTCTAAATTTAACAACCGGTTCATGCGAACTGGTGCGAACCGGCTGGAGCTCACCACTGAGCACCACCCTTTTACACCAGGGAGTGATGAACCATTCAGAGACTTCAGACAGCTGAGCTGATCAGCATTCCCAGGGTCAGAGCCCTGTGGTCCTTATCAAGAAACCAGCAAACAGAACTGTCTTCTTTGCTTAATCAGCTGCAGCACAGCCTTGGAGTCCATACACAGAGACCAAATAAACAAACAACGCACAGATGGGCCAAACACACCACTTACCAAGTCCAGCTACTTCCAAGCGCAAAGTCCATAGCTACATCCTCTGAAATTCTCCTGTTGGCTGCCTTTGTTCATGACAGAGAGTCACAGACTTTAAGGCCCAAAGGGTCACCAGGTCATCCAATCTGACCTATCACAGACCACCGAATACCCATACCCTAAACAACAGAAACTAGACCCACTGCAGCTTCCGAGGAAAGTCAGGGATGAGGGGGAGGAGGATACCCTTTTTCTTATTTGTATATGATGAAAGACATAATAAGCACTGCTTCATTGTGCTTTTTTGATTCACTGTCTAAAAACCTGAGATCGTTAAAAAGGATGTTAACATATCAGGCTTCCATATGCATTAATGTTACTGTGAATCCAGAAATACTCAAGTTATGTCTATTAATGTCTTAAAAAATGTGCACAAAAAGGAGACATTTGTATGTTGTACTTCAAACATCAATTTTTTTTAGAAGGTCGTACTTGAGCCAATAAATTTTCTGAACCACTGGATGATCCAAAATGATCCCTTCTGACCTTGAAATGTATGTATATCAGAATACAAATGTTTAGATTTATTTTAAGCTAAGATTAAACTCTGAATTTCCTGCACATCTGAGGCTCAGACATGCAAGATGCTAAACCCTCTGGCCTATATTCAGTAAAGCATTTAAGCACGTGCTTAACTTCAGTCATGTGAATGGTCACATTGACATCAATGGACTACTGGTGCTTAATGTTAAACATGAACTTAATGGGCTCCTTTAAACCTCTTGGATGTAAGCTATCTGGACCTGCTGATTTAAAAATGTCTGACATTGGTGGCTGCTCTTTAATATCCTCCAGAGATACAAGTGGAGTGGAAAGAGTGTTATCATCACCATATCATGATAATATAATCCTCTGTTTTTTCCCCAAATGCAGAACAGAAATATTTATTGAACACTTGTCTTTTTTACAGAATGAATGATAGAATCATAGAAATGTAGGGCTGGAAGGGCCCTCAAAAGGTCACCTAGTCCAGCCCCTTGAATTGAGGTAATCTAAGTAAAAGGTTACTCACCGTTGTAACTGTTGTTCTTCGAGATGTGTTGCTCATATCCATTCCATGTAGGTGTGCACGCGCCGTGTGCCCATTCGTCTGAGACTTTTACCCTAGCAACTCAGTGGGTCGGCTGGGCGCCCCCTGGAGTGGCGCCACTATGGCTGCAGATATATACCCCAGCCGACCCACCCACTCCTCAGTTCCTTCTTGCCGGCTACTCCGACAGTGGGGAAGGAGGGTGGGTGTGGAATGGATATGAGCAACACATCTCGAAGAACAGTTACAACAGTGAGTAACCGTCTATTCTTCTTCGAGTGCTTGCTCATATCCATTCCATGTAGGTGATTCCCAAGCCTTACCTAGGCGGTGGGGTCGGAGTGAGACGTGGCCGAGTGTAAAACTGCCAAGCCGAAGGCGGCATCGTCTCTAGACTGCTGCACCAAAGCGTAGTGCGAGGTAAACGTATGTACTGAGGACCAGGTTGCTGCCCTGCAGATCTCCTGGATTGGCACGTGCGCCAGGAAGGCGGCCGAGGAAGCCTGAGCTCTCGTGGAATGGGCAGTGAGGTGGCCCGCCGGAACATGGGCCAAGTCATAGCACATGTGGATGCATGCCGTCAGCCACGAGGAAATCCTCTGAGTGGAGATAGGGAGACCTTTCATATGATCCGCTAGTGCCACAAAAAGCTGAGGGGACTTACGAAAGGGCCTTGTGCGATCGATGTAGAAGGCAAGTGCCCTGCGGACATCTAGGGAATGTAAGCGTTGCTCCTGGGGAGATGAGTGAGGCTTTGGGAAGAAGACTGGGAGGAAGGTGTCCTGATTGGTATGAAAGGCTGAAACCACCTTAGGCAGAAAAGCGGGATGCGGCCTTAGCTGTACTTTGTATTTATGAAAGACCGTGTAAGGAGGGTCTACAGTCAGGGCCCGTAGCTCGGAGACCCTCCGAGCCGAAGTAGTAGCAACCAGAAAAACCGTCTTCCATGAAAGGTAAAGGAGAGAACAGGTTGCCAGGGACTCAAAGGGCGGGCCCATGAGCCTGTTAAGTACGAGATTGAGGTCCCAGGTAGGGGCAGGGCGACGGACCTGAGGGTAGAGGCGTTCCAGCCCCCTGTGGAATCTAATGACCACCGGGTGAGAGAACACCGAGTGTCCACGCTCGCCAGGGTGGAAGGTGGATATGGCCGCTAAGTGCACCTTCAGGGAAGATATAGCAAGGCGTTGTTGCTTAAGATACCATAGGTAGTCCACAATGACTGGAACGGGAACCTCAGTGGGTACCAGAGTCCGTGACTCACACCACAACGAGAAGCACTTCCACTTGGCCAAGTACGTCGACCGAGTGGAAGGTTTCCTGCTGCTGAGCAAGATGTGCTGCACAGGGGCGAAGCAGCGTAGTTCAGAGGCGTCTAGCCACGCAGGAGCCACGCCGTGAGGTGGAGAGCCGTGAGGTCCGGGTGGCGAAGAGTCCCGTGCTCCTGTGTTATAAGGTCCAGGCAGAGGGGGAGGGTGATCGGTGGAGATACCGAGAGGCTGAGCAACATGGAGTACCATGGTTGCCTGGGCCATGCTGGGGCAATCAGGATCAGATGATCCCTGTCCTGCCAAAGCTTCAACAAAACCCTGAGGACTAGAGGGAAAGGGGGGAACGCGTAAAGCAGGTGGTGCGTCCACTGGATGAGGAACGCGTCCAAGATCGACCCCGGTGAGTGGCCCCGGAATGAGCAGAATGCTTGGCACTTCCTGTTCACACGAGTCGCAAAGAGGTCCAGCTGGGGAAAGCCCCACCTGCGGAAGATCGAGTGGATAATGTCCGATCTTATGGACCACTCATGGCACAGGAAGGACCTGCTCAACCGATCTGCGAGAGTGTTCCGAACTCCCGGGAGAAAGGATGCCACCAGGTCGATCGTATGAGTCATGCAAAATTCCCACAACTGAATGGCCTCTGTGCAAAGAGGGGAGGAGCGAGTCCCGCCCTGCTTGTTTATGTAGTACATGGCCATTGTGTTGTCCGTAAAGACGGAGACACAACGGCCGGACAGAGGCCTGCGGAACGCCTGGCAGGCTAGGCGAACCGCTCTGAGCTCCCGCACATTTATGTGGAGGGAGAGCTCCTCTGGTGACCACAGGCCCTGGGTGCGCAGATGGCCTAGGTAGGCCCCCCAGCCCAGAGAAGACGCGTCTGTCGTCAAGGACAGCGTGGGTTGGGGTGGGTGAAAGGGCAACCCCGCACAGACCGTGGAGGGGTTCAGCCACCAGTCGAGGGAACGAAGCACACTCGATGGAACAGTGACCAGGGTGTCCATCGAGTCTCTGGCCGGACGGTACACCGAATGTAACCACGTTTGAAGAGGGCGGAGCCGAAGCCTGGCGTACTTGGTGACGTACGTACACGCCGCCATGTGTCCTAGCAGAGTGAGGCAAGTGCGGACCGAGGTCGTGGGGAAGGCCTGAAGGCTGCGGACAACGGATGTCAATGCCAGGAACCTTGGCTGAGGGAGACAGGCCTTGGCCAGAGTGGAGTCCAAGGTCGCTCTTATGAAGTCCAGCCTCTGTGTGGGAACCAGGGTGGATTTGTCCACATTGAGCAGCAGGCCGAGGCTCGAGAACAGGTCCGATGCTACTCGCACATGCTCCGCGATTTGTTCCCAGGAGGCCCCCTTGAGGAGCCAATCGTCCAGGTAGGGGAACACGTGGAGCCCTTGGTGACGGAGGTGGGCGGCCACCACCGCCATGCACTTTGTGAATACTCGAGGTGCTGTGGAGAGGCCAAAGGGAAGGACCGCAAACTGGAAATGGCGATGGCCCACCACGAAGCGGAGGTATCCCCTGTGTGGAGGGAAGATGGCTATATGAAAGTAAGCGTCTTTCATGTTGAGGGCAGCATACCAGTCCCCAGGATCCAAGGAAGGGATAATGGTCCCTAGGGAGACCATGCGGAACTTTAACTTTACTAGGAATTTGTTGAGGCCGCGTAGGTCCAGGATCGGCCTGAGACCCCCTTTTGACTTTGGAATCAGAAAGTAACGGGAGTAAAACCCTTTGTCCCAGTCGTTCCCTGGTACCTCCTCTATCACTCTGATATTGAGGAGCGTCCGGACCTCTTGTAAGAGGAGATGCTCATGAGAGGGGTCCCTGAAGAGGGACTGGGAGGGAGGGCGGAAAGGCGGGGTTGAAGCAAACTGGAGGTGGTATCCGTGCTTCACGGTGCGTAGAACCCAGACATCTGAGGTCAAAAGGGACCACGCCGGGAAAAAATAAGAGAGGCGGTTGGAGAATGGGGGGGAAGGATCCAAGACAGGAAAAGGTATGCTGCCCCAGGGCGCGCCTTCAAAAGGACAACTTTGGGTCCGACTGCGGCTTAGAGGAGCTGCGATTCTGGCTGGACTGAGGGCCCGAATATCGCCTGCGGCCTCCGCGCCCTCAGCGTCTATTAAAATCCTGACCCTGGTGAGGGACAAAGTACAGACGGAAATGCTGAGGGCGGTAGGTGCGCCGCTGGGTTACGGCAGTGTGCATACCCAGGTTGCGCATAGTGACTCTATTATCTTTTAAGTTCTGGAGTCTAGAGTCAGTTTTCTCCGAGAACAAGGCATTCCCCTCGAAGGGCAAGTCCTGCAAAGTGTATTGAAGCTCGGGCGGAAGGTTGGAGGCCTGAAGCCAGGCGATGCGCCGCATGGTGACGCCGGTTGCTATGGTCCTGGCCGCGGAATCCCCCGCGTCAAGGGAGGCCTGCAAGGAGGTCCTTGCCACCTTTTTCCCTTCTGTCAGGAAGGCTTTGTACTCTTGGCAGGAATCCGGGGGAAGCAAGTCCTGAAACTTGTCCATTTCCGCCCAGGTGTTGAAGTCGTAGCGACTCAGCAGGGCATGCTGATTTGCTACGCGCAGCTGCAGAGCACCCGCCGAGTAGACCTTACAGCCCAGGAGGTCCATACGTCTGGCCTCTTTAGCTTTTGGGGCGGGGGCCGGCTGACCATGACGCTCCCTTGTTGTGCCCTTGTTGCCAAGAAGGCTAATGGCATTTTGGGTTGTATAAGTAGGGGCATTTCCAGCAGATCGAGGGATGTGATCATTCCCCTCTACTCAGCACTGGTGAGGCCACATTTGGAGTACTGTGTCCAGTTTTGGGCCCCACACTACAAGAAGAATGTGGATAAATTGGAGAGAGTCCAGCGGAGGGCAATTAAAATGATTAGGGGGCTGGAGCACATGACTTATGAGGAGAGGCTGAGGGAACTGGGATTGTTTAGTCTGCAGAAGAGAAGAATGAGGGGGGATTTGATAGCTGCTTTCAACTACCTGAAAGGGGGTTCCAAAGAGAATGGATCTAGACTGTTCTCAGTGGTAGAAGATGACAGAACAAGGAGTAATGGTCTCAAGTTGCAGAGGGGAAGGTTTAGGTTGGACATTAGGAAAAACTTTTTCACTAGTAGGATGGTGAAGCACTGGAATGGGTTACCTAGGGAGGTGGTGGAATCTCCTTCCTTAGCGGTTTTTAAGGTCAGGCTTGACAAAGCCCTGGCTGGGATGATTTAGTTGGGTTTGGTCCTGCTTTGAGCAGGGGGTTGGACTAGATGACCTCCTGAGGTCCCTTCCAACCCTGAGATTCTATGATTCTATGATTCCTTGTCGCTGACCGACTGAACGACCAGAGAAGAGGGAGGCGGATGCATATAAAGGTACTCATACCCGCGGGATGGCACCATGTATTTCCGCTCGACTCCCTTCGCCGTCGGCGGAATAGAAGCTGGCGTTTGCCACAGCATATCTGCCTTTGCCTGGATGGTCTTGATAAAGGGCAGAGCTACCCTTGTGGGTGCATCTGCCGACAGAATGCTGCAGACCGGGTCCTCGACCTCTGTGACCTCCTCTACCTGGAGGTTAATGTTAAGCGCAACTCATCTGAGGAGGTCTTGATGCGCAGCAAGGTCCACTGGGGGTGGGCTCGTTGACGATGCGCCCGCCACTGCCTCATCCGGTGAGGAAGAGGATGAAACACCGGGGCCGAGGACATCCTGGATGAGCTCCTCCTGTTGAGGCTCCTGCTCCAGTTGCTCAGGTGAGGTGGTGGTAGGAGGCGGCTGTGCATCCATACCAGCTGGCGGAGGGTGACTCACGGTTGCCAAAGGGGCCTGATGTTCGGTAGGGACGGTCTGTGATGGAACTATGGGAGCACCTTGGGCCTGGTGATAAGCCCAAGGTGTCCAAAAGGGCCACTGCTGAAGTCCTTGTGATTCAGAGTGGGAGTCCTGGAATAAACCCTCCGGCACATCTGCTTCTCGGTCTTGGGAGTAGTGGCTACCTGCCTGAGACAAAGCCGAGGGGTGTCGAGAAGGCCATGGTGGAGCAGATAGGCTTTGGGCCGATGTTCCCACTGACCTAGTGCTCTTCCGCACCGGGGAGCAGTGCCGTGAGGGACTCCGGTGCCGCGAACGGGTCCGGGACCTGCGACCGGGACGGTGCCAGGAGGTCGACCGCGACCGAGAGCTTCGGCATCGAGAGTGGCTCCGAGTGGAGCGGTGCCGGTATCGGTGCCGGGACCTCGAATGGTGCCAAGAGTAATACGACGGCGACCAGGAACGGGAACGGTGCCGCGAGTCCGACCGGCGTCTTGTCAAGGAGCGGTGCCAGGACTGCGAGCAGCGGGACGAACGCGAACGGTGCCGAGATCTGGAACACCGATGGGACCATGATCAGGAGCGGTGCCAGTCGGGGGCACTGACTGAAGGTGGATGGATCAGGGCCGGTTTCCCAATTGAACGGATGACCCGCACCGGTGGTGCCGGGGGTGGCGGCGGTGCCGCATCCGAGATCGCGATCAAGTCCCTCGCCACTTCACAGACCTCTGGCGTGGATGGGACGATCAACTCCACCGCGGCAGGTGCCGGGGAGATAGGTGCCAGACTCAACGGCCCTTGGTGGACCGGAGTCGACGGCAACGGCTCAGCAGGCAGTGCCGTGGCTGCAGGCACCGGCCGGTGCGGTGGAGCCGTGCCCTCATGCCGCACCACGGGCGGTGCCGGGTCGGCAGGGGTCTTAGACTTCCTCGCTCGAGGTGAGAGCGAATGGCTCTGGCCTGACTTGGAAGCAGGCGTCCGGTGCCGAGGAGTAGTTAACGCACCAGTGCGGCCCGGTGCCGAAGAGGCGCTCTTCGATTCCGAAGGGGGAGCACTCGGTGCCGAAGACGGAGGGGTTAGAGCCGCCTCCATGAGGAGTTGTTTAAGTCTAAAGTCCCTCTCCTTCTTTGTACGAGGCTTGAACTACTTACAAATCGAGCACTTAGTCGATAAGTGTGACTCCCCGAGGCACTTCAAGCAGGAGGAATGTGGATCCCCTGTTGGCATCGGGCGATGGCAAGCCGAGCACGGCTTGAATCCTGGGGAGCCGGGCATGAGCTCCGGCCCGGGTGCGGGGAGGGCCTAAGCCCATAACCCGACTAACTCACTAAACTGTAACTAAACAACTAAAAGCTAACTACCTTATCTAATTTTAACAAATTTGAGAACTTTGTACAGAATGAGAATAAGAACTATAAGAGAATGCTAGGGAGGTGGAGGTCAGCTACGCTGCACTCCACAGTTCCAACGACCGACATGGGCGGTAAGAAGGAACTGAGGAGTGGGTGGGTTGGCTGGGGTATATATCCGCGGCCATAGTGGCGCCACTCCAGGGGGCGCCCAGCCGACCCACTGAGTTGCTAGGGTAAAAGTCTCCGACGAACGTGCACGCAGCGCGCGCACACCTACATGGAATGGATATGAGCAAGCACTCGAAGAAGAAACTAGACAATCCCTGTCTGGTGTTTGTCTAACTTGTTCTTAAAAACCTTCAATCCCACAACTTCCTTCACTTAACCTGTTCTACTGCTTAATTATCCTTATAGTTAGAAAGTTTTTCCCTAATATATAACCTGAATCACCTTTGATGAAAATTAAGCCCATTACTTCTTGTCCTACCCTCAGTGGACATAGTAAACAATTGATCACCATCCTCTTAGTAGCAGCTCTTAAAGCACTTGAAGACTGTGATCAGCCCTCCACCCCCACCCCCATTCCTCGTTTCCCTAAACTAAACATGCCCAGTTTGTTCAACCTTTACTTGTTGGTCATGTTTTCTAAACAATTTCTCATTTTTGTTGCGCTCATCTGGACTCTCTCCAATTTATCCACATCTATCCTAAAGTGTGTTGCGGAAAATTGGACACAGTATTCCAGCTGAGGCTTCTCCAGTCCTGAATGGAGAGAGAGAGACTTGCCATCTGCAATTAATACATGTCGGAATGATACTTGCCTTTTTCAGAACAATAGCATATTGCTATGTTCAATTTGTGATCCACTATAACCCCCTAGATCTTTTCTGCAGTTCTGCTGCCTAACCGCATATTCCCCATTATGGATTTGTGCATTTGATTTTTCCTTCCTAACTCTTATACCTTGCACTTGCCTTTATTGAATTTCATCTATTTCAGACTAATTATCGATTTATCAAGATCATTTTGAATTCTAATCCTATCCTCCACAGTGCTTGCAACCCTTCCCATTTTGCTGTTATGCACAAATTTTACAAGTGTACATTTTATTCCAGCATCCAAGTCATTACTTAAAATATTGATTAGTTCTGAATCCATGACAGACACCCAGGTGGAGGGGGGGGGCTCACTAGATATGTCCTCCCAGTTTAACAGTGAAGCATTGATAACTACTCATTTAAGTATGTTTTTTTCAACCAGCTGTGTGCCCACCTTATAGACAGACAAGGTGGGTGAGGTAATATCTTTTACTGGACTAACTTCTGTTGGTGAGAGAGAGAGAGAGAGAGAGAAGTTTTTGAGCCACACAGCTCTTTAGCTCTGTTGTTGGTCCAATAAAAGATATTACTTCACCCACCTTGTCTCTCTAATATCCTGGGACCAACATAGCTACACCTACACTGCATACACCCAGGAATGGCTTTAGGGGCAGGTGACCCAGGCGATTGCCTGGGGTGCTGGGCTTGGACGGTGCCATTTTTGTTGTTAGCAACAAAAGGGAAAATAGAATGTTTGAAGTAAAATGTTTAGGTATTCTTTATGTGGATTCATTTTTTTACTAACTTCCTAGAATGTTCTGGACCTTTGTAGAATCTCATGGAACCTTCCAGGCTTTCTGAGAACTACATTTTCCTTGAACCTCCTAGAATATTGTCAACCAGCCTTTTAACAAATGGGGGGAGGCACTGAAGATGCCCTTTGCTTGACATGCCATTTGGTCTAGGGCTGGCCCTGAATACACCCACCTTATAGTAATTTCATCTAGACCATAGTTCCCTAGTTTGCTAATGAGAATGTCCTGTCAGACTGTGTCGAAAGCCTTACTAAAGTCAAAATATTTCACGTCTACTGTTTCCCGCTGTGACACCCTGCCACTGCAATATTCACCACTGTCATATAATTAGGATATGTTTTGTACAAAGTATGCCCAGGGGCGGCTCTACGAATTCCACTGCCCCAAGCAGGGCGGCGCGCTGTGCCGCTCGTGCTGCCGGGCGCCGGTCCCGCGCCTTCGCGGGACCTCCCGCAGATGTGCCGCTGGTCCCGCGCCTACAGTGGAGCTTCCACAGGCATGCCTGCGGGAGGTCCACACGAGCCGCTGGACCAGCGCACCCGCCGCAGTCAATCCTGTGGGAGGACCGGTTGTCCCGCGGCTCCGTTGGACCTCCCGCAGGCATGACTGCGGAAGGTCCGCCGGACCCGCCTGCCGCCCTCCCGTTAAAATGCCGCCCCACGCGCGTGCTTGGCGCGCTGGGGTCTGGAGCCGGCCCTGAGTATGCTTTATGAGGTATCATGCTAAAAGTCTTGATCTGCTAGACATTAATATCTCATTCAATTGTATGTGCTATCATTATATGTGAAGTTATGAAGTTTGGCTATGTATGTTACGGTGGAACGAAAAGCTGAATATGAGTCAACAGTGTGCCCTTGTTGCCAAGAAGGCTAATGGCATTTTGGGTTGTATAAGTAGGGGCATTTCCAGCAGATCGAGGGATGTGATCATTCCCCTCTATTCAGCACTGGTGAGGCCTCATTTGGAGTACTGTGTCCAGTTTTGGGCCCCACACTACAAGAAGGATGTGGATAAATTGGAGAGAGTCCAGCGGAGGGCAACAAAAATGATTAGGGGGTTGGAGCACATGACTTATGAGGAGAGGCTGAGGGAACTGAGATTGTTTAGTCTGCAGAAGAGAAGAATGAGGGGGGATTTGATAGCTGCTTTCAACTACCTGAAAGGGGGTTCCAAAGAGGATGGATCTAGACTGTTCTCAGTGGTAGAAGCAGGGGCGGCTCTAGGCACCAGCAAAAGAAGCTGGTGCCTAGGGCGGCAAAATCTAGGGGGCGTCCCCTGCGGCCGGGGGGGGTGGCAGGCTGGGTCGGCGGGAGGTCCACCGGAGCCCCGGGACGAGTGGACCTGCCGCAGGCATGACTGCGGAGGGGGCGCTCGTCCCGCGGCTCGGCTGGACCTCCTGCAGGGATGACTGCGGCAGCTCAAGCGGAGCCGCTGGACCCGCGAGCCGTCCGCAGCCGCGGGAGGTCCAGCCGAGCCACGCGGGACCAGCGGTCCCTCTGCAGTCATGCCCACGGGAGGTCCGCTGCTCCCGCGGCTCCAGGGCGCCTCCCGCGCATGACTGCTTGGGGCGGCCAAAAACGTAGAGCCGCCCCTGGGTAGAAGATGACAGAACAAGGAGTAATGGTCTCAAGTTGCAGAGGGGGAGGTTTAGGTTGGACATTAGGAAAAACTTTTTCACTAGTAGGGTGGTGAAGCACTGGAATGGGTTACCTAGGGAGGTGGTGGAATCTCCTTCCTTAGAGGTTTTTAAGGTCAGGCTTGACAAAGCCCTGGCTGGGATGATTTAGTTGGGTTTGGCCCTGCTTTGAGCAGGGGGTTGGACTAGATGACCTCCTGAGGTCCCTTCCAACCCTGAGATTCTATGATTCTATGTCTTACTGAAACATGGCCTGAGGTTGAAAACACCCACAAGCAGCCTTTGAGGTACACCAGTAAAAAGGCCAAACAATGTTAATGACTTATTGAGGAAATGCACACAAGCACAAGGATTACCATGGGAACTGTATACAATAGAAACCTCTCAGAGCTAGCACTACACACTGGGAAATGTTTGCCCCAGGTCACAGCAAAAGAGCTTTCCAGCAAGTGGGGAGAAGCTATAAAAGGGGGAAATGACATCATGATGGTACCTCACTCTCCCTACAACAACACACCTAGAAACACCTGAGGCATAAAGAATGAACTGGGGGAAGTGATGGTCCCAGGCTAAAGGGATTTTAGCCTGTGAATGGAACACCTGGGGAATTCTAAGCTGTAAGAAAGTGTAGCTTGCCCCTTAAGAATCTGCAGCCTGCTTATATCCAAAGAGATGATACGAACTCAGGGGCAAAAGGCTGATGCATATTCCTCTCCACATTGAGGGAGGGCTGCAATTTATGAGCTTACGCTGTACAGTTCCCTGTGAAGTGCAAGATGGTATAATTTTGGGTTTATACTCCAGACGGGGTGCGTGCCTGAGGAGCTGGTAGTTGCCCTAACTGTAGTTTGCCCATGCAGGGGCTGGTCAGAGACCCTGCATGTAACTGCAGCTAGATGTGTCCCTACCTGTATGTATGCTGGTGAAAGTGCAGGCTGGAGGGCTTTGCAGCTTGTCACAGCAGTACAGTGTAAAGGGGAGCCCAAGCTGGTGGGTCGGGGGGCTCAGTGGTACCTCAGTTCCAGGTGACATGCGGGGGGGGGGGAACCCGTCACACCCCCTATTCATGAGACTGGTTTCCCTATCAAAGAAGGAAATCAGATTGGTTTGGCATGATTTCTTCTTGACAAATTCATGTTGGCTATTACTTATAATGCTATTATTCTCTAGGTGCTTACAGTTTGATTGGTTAATAGTTTGGCCAGTATCTTTCCAGGTATTGGAGTTTAGGTTTAAGGGGATATAATTTCCCCTTTTTAAAGATAGGTACTATGTTTGCCCTTCTCCTCTCCTCCATAAGTTCTTGAAGATAATCACCAATGGTTCAGAGTTTGCTTCACTGTGATGGGGCAAGGCCAGATGGCTACAGGAAAGTAGTGAGGAACAGGTATGTTAGCCCCAGGCTAAACAAATCCCTGGTACTATGGTAACCAAATGGCAGTTGCTCAACGTTAATCAAGACACCTGGGGCCACTTAAGATCCTTCTAGAAGGCAGTGGAGATCGCTACATTGATTGGGACACCTGAAGCCAATCAAGGGCTGGGTGGAACTAGTTAAAAGCCTCCCAGTTAGTCAGTGAGGGGCGTGTGTGAGGAGCTGGGAGCAAGAGGCACAAGGAGCTGAGAGTGAGAGGGTGTGCTGCTGGAGGACTGAGGAGTACAAGCATTATCAGACACCAGGAGGAAGGTCCTGTGGTGGGGATAAAGAAGGTGTTTGGAGGAGGCCATGGGAAAGTAGCCCAGGGAGTTGTAGCTGTCATGCAGCTGTTACAGGAGGCACTATAGACAGCTGCAATCCACAGAGCCCTGGGCTGGAACCCAGAGTAGAGGGCGGGCCTGGGTTCCCCCCAAACCTCCCAATTCCTGATCAGACACAGGAGGAGTTGACACAGACTGTGGGTTCCACCAGAGGGGAAGATCACTGAGGTGAGCAAATCCGCCAATAAGCGCAGGACCCATCAAGGAAGAGGAGGAACTTTGTCACAACTGGTGTCAGAGTGGGATTTTGGTGTGCACAGTGCGGCGGAAGAAGGAGGGTGATTTAAAAAAAAAAAAGAGTTTTTTTTTTACCACAATGGATGATGTAGTGCGGGCACTGATACAAGCCATGGCGGCCCAGCAGGAGGCTACCCGCGTCCAGGCAGTCGCCCAACAAGAAGCAGTGCAGCTGCAGCAAGAGACTAATCACCAGCTGATGGACCAGGCTGCTCAAGACCGAGCTATGTTGCGGGAACTGGTAAACCAGGTAAAGACCCTTACAGAGCTGAACCGCGGCCATGATGGGATGCGGCTCATAGGGGCCAGCCATTGGCTGCAGAAAATGACGCGGGAGAATGATGTAGAGGCAGACCTTCTGGCCTTTGAGAGGACAGCCCTATGGGAAGCCTGGCCTCGAGATCAGTGGTCTGGCATCCTTGCCCCATTCCTGTGTGGGGAGGCCCAGAAGGCCTACTATGATCTGCCTGAAGAGGGTGCAGCAGACTACACCCGGCTGAAAGCTGGGGTAATAACCACAGTGCGGGCCCAGCAGTATCACAAGTGGAGGTACCAGGAAGACAAAACCCTGCAGTCCCAATTGTATGACTTCATCCATCTCGCACAAAAGTGGTTGCAAACAGAATCCTGGAGTCCAGAAGAGATACTAGAGGTTCCGGTCATCGACCAATACATGAGGGCACTGCCACCAGATCTCCGCAAATGGGTAGGCCAGAACAATCTGTCCACCTATGACGAGATGATCACACTGGTAGAAAGACGCATGACAGCCAGGAAATTGACCCAACTGCCCAAGGAAAGCCCCTTTCATAGCAAACACCCAACCCCAACCCTGGAAGGTGGGACAGCCAAACCCCTGGGGAGTCCTAGGTGGAGGAAGGGGGGGAGCTGAAAACCAGCGGAGACCCCAGAAGGAAGGGATTGGCCTGAGTGGGGGGAACCCTGGGACTAAACCCACATAATAGGGGAATGATTAGAAACAATTATAGATGTTATGCATGTGGGGAGTGGGGACACATAGCAGCACAGTGTCCCAGCACTGAGGAGCCTATGCAATGCAATTTGGGAGATTGGGAGGTCCCGTGCTCCCTTATCCACCTTGCGGGCATCGCATTAGTCCTGCATAATTATACCAGGCTGGTGAAAATAAATGGAGCAGAGACTACAGTGCTTGTGGACTCGGGGAGTGCTATCACCCTTATATCAGGTAAGCTGGTAAAAAGTAGCCAGCAGCTACAAGCCAAACGTGTAGCAATGATATCCGTGCATGGGGCTGTGAGCCATTATCCCACCATCCCAGTGGAGATAGAGGTTCAGGGGAACCCCATTGAGGTGACAGTGGGCGTAGTTCCTAAACTCCCATATCCTGTAGTCATTGGGAGGGACTATCCAGGGTTTGATAATTTACTCCCCCGGAGAGGCTGAAGGGAGGTGGGGACCCTGTTGGCAGCGACTCATCGTTGGGGGAATGTCAATGCCCAATATTTTCTGAGATTTCTCAGGATCTATTCTCAGCCCCCCAAAAGGCCCAGAAGACAAAAAAAGAAAGGAAGGCCGCGAAGGCCTTGGGAACCCGGATCCTGACACAAGGCCAGAAGACCACCCTAATAGGCAAATGGACACAAGCAGCCATCAGAGAAACTACCAACACAGGTGGTGAGCCGGAGGCTGGCCCCAGCCGTGACGGCAACGAGCCATTGGAAGAAGCAGAAGCCAGCCCCTGGGAGCTCAGGCAGGGTAGTCCTGGGAGAGAGACTTTCAGGTGGGACCAGGCATTGGACCCTAGATATGATAACATTAGGAAAAAGGTGGCTGAGATAGATGGAATACCAGTGGAGGGGAAGGTCTGCGGTCCAGGACCCTACTTTATAGTGAAGAAAGATCTCCTATACCGCATGGTGCAAATGCAGGAGCAGGAGATACATAAACTTCTGGTGCCACGAAAACATCAAAAAGCCATATTGAGTCTCGCCCACAATCACCTGTTTGGAGGACACCTAGGGGTAGAGAAAACCCAGGCATGGATCCTGCGGAAGTTCTTCTGGCCAGGAGTACATGAAGATGTCCAGCTACATAGCCCTTGCCCACACTTGCAGGCCCCTTTGATACCTCTTCCAATAATAGCGGTACCATTTGAACGCATGGCCATGGATCTGATTGGGCCCCTAGAGAAGACAGCTTGGGGCCACCAACATGTGTTGGTTGTACTAGACTATGCAACCCGATACTGGAAGCCATCCCCCCTATGCAACACAGCTTCCGAGACAATAGCTAAGACACTAGTACAGATCTTTTCCCGGGTTGGGCTACCCAAGGAGATACTGACTGATCAAGGGACACCTTTCATGTCCAAGCTGATGAAAGATCTCTGTTCATTGCTCCATGTACAAGCCCTACGGACCCCTGTATACCACCCACAAACAGACGGCCTTGTGGAAAGGTTCAATAGGACCCTCAAGGCCATGATCAGGAAAGTGGTGAGCCGGGATGGGAAAGACTGGGATACCCTATTGCCTTACCTCATGTTCGCCATCCGGGAAGTCCCTCAAGCCTCCACAGGTTTCTCTCTGTTCGAAATACTATATGGGCGCCACCCCGGGGCATATTGGATATAGCCAGAGAAGCCTGGGAAGAGGAGCTAAATCCCAGGAGGAACATAGTTGAGCATGTACTACAGATGAGGGATCGGATAGCCCGAGTTACACCCATTGTACGGGAACACTTGTAGAAAGCACGGGAGACCCAACGAACCCATTATAACCACCAAGCAAAGCTTTGACGGTTGCAACCAGGGGATCGAGTAATGGTCCTGGTGCCCACAGCAGAAAGCAAGCTGTTGGCCCAATGGCAGGGATCCTATGAAGTGATTGAAGCCGTGGGAGAGGTAAACGATAAGGTGCAGCAGCCAGGCTGCAGGAAACTGAAGCAAATTTACCACATCAATCTTCTAAAACCTTGGCATAATCAAGAGGCATGCTTAGTCACCCAGGAGACCCTTCCCCAGGAGGATAACTTACACGAGCAAGTGAGGATATCACCTGACTTGACGCCAATCCAAAAGATAGGGGCAGCCGACATGATTAATCGCAACCGAGGTGTGTTCTCTACAAATACGGGGCGGATGACTGAGACCTATCACCATATCCACACAATTTCCGGAGCCAAGGTAACACTGAGACCCTACTGAATCCCAGCAGCCAAAAGAGAAGAAATCAAGGCAGAAATAAAGAAAATGTTAGAATTAGGGGTTATTGAAGAATCTTACAGTCAGTGGTGCAGTCCAATCGTTCTAGTGCCTAAACCTGATGGTACCACGAGATTCTGTAATGACTTTCGCCGACTGAATGAAGTATCCCAATTCGATGCATACCCCATACCACGAATTGATGAACTGGTTGACCGACTGGGTAGTGTCCGATTCTTGACTACACTGGATCTGACAAAAGAGTATTGGCAGATTCCCCTGACCGAAGAAGCTAAAGAAAAGACAGCATTCTCCACCCCGGATGGGCTATTCCAGTACACCATCCTCCCTTTTGGGCTACATGGGGCCCCAGCCACATTCCAGCGCCTCATGGATAAGCTGTTGCGCCCCCATACTAGTTATGCAGCTGCATACCTAGATGATGTCGTCATCCATACGCCAGACTGGGGAATCCACTTGGAGAAAGTTGAGGCAGTACTATGCACCTTAAGGCAGACTGGCCTCACCACTAATCCTGCTAAATGCGCCATAGGGCTAGCAGAGGCCAGGTACCTGGGATATATTGTAGGAAAGTGTATAGTGAAACCCCAATCTAATAAGCTAGACACGATTTAAAACTGGCCCCGGCCAACCCGAAAGAAGCAGGTCCGTGCGTTCCTAGGCGTGGTAGGCTACTACCGACGTTTTATTCCTCACTTTGCCAGTAGGGCAAGTCCTCTATCATACCTGGTGAAGGCCCGAGGTCCAGACATGGTGAAGTGGACCGACACAGCAGAGGGGGCATTCATAGACCTTCGGACAGCCCTCTGTAATGATCCCATACTCATAGCCCTGGACTTTAACAAGGAATTTATTTTACAAAAAGAAGCTTCTGAGGTGGGGTTGGGGGTGGTTCTGTCGCAAATGATTGGAGAAAAAGAATACCCGATCCTCTACCTAAGCAGAAAGCTGCTCCCAAGAGAACAGAAGTATGCAGTAGTCAAGAGAATGCCTTGCTGGCAAATGGGCCATGGAGACACTGCATTATTACCTCTTAGGCCGGCGATTTACTCTTGTGATGGACCATGCATCCTTCCAGTGGATTCAGAGAACTAAGGAAAAGAATGCAGGGGTCACCAGGTGGTTCTTATCCCTCCAACCATTCCAGTTCTGCATACGGCACAGGGCTGGATGCCACCACAGCAATGCTGATGGTCTATCACAAGCACACTGCCTGGAGTCCCAAGTTGCCTAACTCTATGGTGTTGAGCAGAGGGGCGGGAATATGTGATGGGGCAAGGCCAGATGGCTACAGGAAAGTAGTGAGGAACAGGTATGTTAACCCCAGGCTAAACAAATCCCTGGTACTATGGTAACCAAATGGCAGTTGCTCCAGGTTAATCAAGACACCTGGGGCCACTTAAGATCCTTCTAGAAGGCAGTGGAGATCGCTACATTGATTGGGACACCTGAAGCCAATCAAGGGCTGGCTGGAACTAGTTAAAAGCCTCCCAGTTAGTCAGTGAGGGGTGTGTGTGAGGAACTGGGAGCAAGAGGCACAAGGAGCTGAGAGTGAGGGTACGTCTACACTACGGGATTATTCCGATTTTACATAAACCGGTTTAGTAAAACAGATTGTATAAAATCGAGTGCACGCGGCCACACTAAGCACATTAATTCGGTGGTGTGAGTCCACGGTCCGAGGCTAGCATCGATTTCTGGAGCGTTGCACTGTGGGTAGCTATTCCGTAGCTATCCCATAGTTCCCACAGTCTCCCCTGCCCCTTGGAATTCTGGGTTGAGATCCCAGTGCCTGATGGGGCAAAAATCATTGTCGCGGGTGGGTCTGGGTAAATGTCGTCACTCATTCCTTCCTCCAGGAAAGCAACGGCAGACAATCATTTCATGCCCTTTTTCCCTGGATTGCCCTGGCAGACACCATAGCATGGCAACCATGGAGCCTGTTTTGCCTCTTGTCACTGTCACCGTATGCGTAATAGATGCCGCTGACAGAGGCGATTCACAGCAGCATTCATTTGTTTTTGCATGATAGCAGAGATGGTTATCAGCTGTTCTGTACCATCTACCATACCCTTGTAAATTGGCTATGAGATGATGGTTACCAGTCCTTTTACGCTGTATCCTCTGCTGCTGTCATAGGTGCCCCTGGCTGAGATCGGCCGGGGGTGCAAAAGACAAGCAGAGACAGTTACCAGTCATATTGCACCGTCTGCTGCTATCATGGGTGGCCCTGGCTGAAATCGGCCAGGGGCGCAAAAGACAAAAATGGGAATGACTTCCTGAGTCAATCCCTCCTTTATGGTATCTAAAAATAGAATCAGTCCTGCCTAGAATATGGGGCAAGTGTACTAGAGAAGCAGTGTATCAGAAAACCAGAGAACACAGCCCCTCCATGTCAGATCCCACAGAAATGATGAGTTGCATGCCATTCACAGGAGGTGCCCCTGCAACAACCCCACCTGTTGATTCCCTCCTCCCCCAGCCTTCCTGGGCTACCATTGCAGTGTCCTCCCATTTGTGTGATGAAGTAATAAAGAATGCAGGAATAAGAAACAGTGACTTGTTAGTGAGATAAAATGAGGGGAAGGCAGCCTCCAGCTGCTATGATAGTCCAGACAGGACATTAAGCAGTGTGGGGGAGAGGAGCCCAGCATCCCACTGCTATGATAGTCCAGGCAGTACAGAATCTTTTCTTTACACATGAAGGGCAGGGGCTGATGGAGCTCAGCCCCCTAGTGCTACGATGAAGATGGTTACCAGCCGTTCTGTACCATCTACTAGGAATGACCAGGAGTTTTTTACCCAGGCGCCCCCGGCCGACCTCACCTGAGGCCAGCCAGGAGCACTCACGGGCTGATGATGAGAACAGGTACCAGTCCTATTGTGCAGTACCATCTGCCACAAGGCTGATGATGAGGACGGTTACGTGTCATATTGCACCATCTACCACCAGTGAGGGGGAAAGAGGACACTGCAATTGAGTGCCGCAGCATCGCGTGTACCAGCAGCATTCAGTAGCCATAGGGTGACATTTAGAAGAGTCAAGAGACAATTTTTTTCCCTTTTACTTCTGGGGGTGGGTGGAGGCTGTAAATTGACGAGCTATGCCCTGAACCACCGCGGACAATGTGTTTGACCCTACAGGCATTTGGAGCTCAGCCAAGAATGCAAATGCTTTTCGGAGACTGCAGGAACTCTGGGATAGCTTGAGTCCTCAGTCCCCCCTCCTTCCATGAGCGTCCATTTGATTCTTTGGCTTTCCATTACGCTTGTCACACAGCAGTGCACTGAGTCCCTGCTATGGCGTCTGTCTGGAGATTTTTTTAAAAATGCTTTGGAATTTCGTCTTCTGTAACGGAGCTCTGATAGAACAGATTTGCCTGCCCATACAGCGATCACATCCGTATGGTCCATGCTGGAGCTCTTTTTGGATTTTGATTTCGGACTGCATCGCCACCCGGGCTGATCGGAGCTCCACACTGGGCAAACAGGAAATGATATTCAAAAGTTCGTGGGGCTTTTCCTGTCTATCTGGCCACTGCATCCGAGTTCAGATTGCTGTCCAGAGCGGTCAGTGGTGCACTGTGGGATACCGCCCGGAGGCCAATACCGTTGATTTGCAGCCACACTAACCCTAAACCGATATGGTAATACCGATATTAGCGCTACTCCTCTCGTTAGGGAGGAGTACAGAAACCGGTTTAAAGAGCCCTTTATATCGATATAAAGGGCCTCTTAGTGTAGACGGGTGTGGCATTAAATCGGTTTAACGCTCCTAAAACTGGTTTAAACGCGTAGTGTAGACCAGGCCTGAGAGGGTATGCTGCTGGAGGACTGAGGCGTACAAGCATTATCAGACACCAGGAGGAAGGTCCTGTGGTGAGGATAAAGAAGGTGTTTGGAGGAGGCCATGGGAAAGTAGCCCAGGGAGTTGTAGCTGTCATGCAGCTGTTACAGGAGGCACTATAGACAGCTGCAATCCACAAGGCCCTGGGTTGGAATCCGGAGTAGAGGGTGGGCCTGGGTTCCCCCCAAACCTCCCAACTCCTGATCAGACACAGGAGGAGTTGATCCAGACTGAGTTCCACCAGAGGGGAAGATCACTGAGGTGATCAAATCCGCCAATAAGCACAGGACCCACCAAGGTAGAGGAGGAACTTTGTTACATCACCTAGTTCCTTAAGGCCCCTAGGATGAATTTAATCAGGCCCTACTAACTTGAATACATATAAATATTCTTTAACCTGTTCTTTCCCTATTCTGGTATGAGTTCCTTGCCCCTTGTTAATATTAATTGTGTTAAGCATCTGGTCACAGTCAGGGACGGCTCCAGGCACCAGCATGCCAAGTGCGTGCCTGGGGCGGCAAGCCACTGGGGGTGCTCTGCTGGTCTCCGCGAGGGCAGCAGGCAGGTTGCCTTCGGCGGCATGCCTGCTGAGGGTCCGCTGCTCCCGCGGCTTCGGCGGACCTCCTGCAGGCTGCCGCCGAATTCACGGGACCGGGGACCTCCCGCAGGCAAGCCGCCACAGGCAGCCTGCCTGCCGTGCTTGGGGTGGCAAAATACCTAGAGCCGTGAAGACTGAAGCCAAAAAGGCATCAAGTATTTCAGCCTTCTCTGTGTCATCTGTTATTTGCTGTCCTTTCTCATTAGTTAATAGACGATAAAGGGGAAAGAACGTGTAGGTCTAACATATTTCTAAAACCACTTCGTACTGTCTTTTATGTCCCTTGCTAGGTGTAACTCATTTTGTGTCTTAGCACAGACTATGTGTATTCTCAACTGACTCCAGTTTAATGTAACTTTTGTCTAGGACTGGTGTGTTCCATTGTATTTGAGAGGAACGGTGTGTCAGTGAAGTATAAAAGAACTTGTATATCTTTGGCTCCACAATAATGTCTCTGTGTCTAGTGTGCCAGACCCTTAACGTTTTCTTTTGTTCACAATGGTTCTGTAGCCCACGAGAGTTGAATCTGCAGATGCAATACTCCTCGCTTAATGTTGTAGTTATGTTCCTGAAAAATGTGACTTTAAGCGAAACGATGTTAAGCTAATCCAATTTCCCTATAAGAATTAATGTAAATAGGGAGGGTTAGGGAAAAAAAATTTCACCACACAAAAAACTATATTATTATATAGATATACACACAGTATACATTTTAAACAATTTAATACTGTTCACAGCTATGATGATTGTGAAGCTTGGTTGAGGTGGTGAAGTTAGAGAGTGGAAGAGGGAGGGATATTTCCCAGGGAATGCCTTGCTGCTAAATGATGAACTAGCACTCAGCTGAGCCCTCAAGGGTTAACACATTGTTGTTAATGTAGCCTCTCACACAAGGCAGCACAAACACGAGGGAGAGGAGACAGCATAGCAGAGACAGACGCACACCTTATGTATGGATGAGAGAGAGAGAGATGCACCCTGTCCCTTTAAGTAAGCTGACCCACTCTTAAGTGCATTGTCTTTTGAAGTGGATCAGGAAGTTGAGACAGCAGCTGCTGCCCCAGGCTCTCTCTGTCTCTCTCCGTCCATGTCCCCTCCCTGCTCTATATGGAGAAGGGGTAAGTGGGGTGCAGGAGCAGGGAGGAGGGGGACACCTTGACATTAGCCCCTCCCTCCTCCCCTGCACAGCAAGCAGGAATCTCTGGGAGCAGCTCCAAGGCATAGGGCAGGAGCTGGACATGGCAATGGGTGGAGGGACAGCTAACCTGCCCAGCAATTGCTAGCCTGCTGCGCGGCTGCAGCACAGGGAACTTAAGGGAGCGGAGAGCTGATATGGGGAGCTGATGTGAGGCTGCCGGTTCACCCTGGTTACAAGTCCCCACCAGCTAGCTGCAATGGGCTGCTCTTCCTGCAAGCAGTGGACAAAGCAGGGAGCATTGCACAACTTTAAACAAGCATGTTCCCTAATTGATCAGCAATGTAACAACGAAACAACATTAACCAGGACGACTAAGTGAGGAGTTACTGTATTGCTGGAGAAAGTCAGTCACAAATAATGAAACCTCCCTTCTCACAAGAAAAAAAAAAGCAGCACTCAGAAGAAAACATGAATAGTACAAAACACTGGCATAAAGGGAGAGTTTGCAAATTACTATTATTTTAATTGAACCTTTATATTACATGGAATCTGCCATTTTTTCCCCCAGAAAGGCTCCATGTTTAAGAACGGTTGTTTCTTAAGTCTTTGCCTATGTAAACCTTTGAGCCAGTTTTGCTAGTTCAGTTGGTGCAGAGCAGAGATGGCCGTGCTGTAATCCTCTTCCAAATCCAGAACTGTCTGGATAATCTCTTCATCCTCAATGTTTGGTCTTCGGTGCCTTGTCTCAGAGCTGCTGCTCGCATCCATAAAGATGGCTAAAACATCATCTCTAAGGGGGGGCTCACCTGAGTGCCTGTGAACTCTGCTTAACTCATTCACTAGGGCCAGTTGGCCTGCTAACTCCTCTATACCCCAACTGTTTGGGTTCCCTACAAAATAAAGGAAAATGCCATGAAAACCAGTCCATCAGCATAATCAGTAATTGGAGAAGAGTAAGAGAGGCTGTAAATATCTATAGATACATTACAACCACTCAGGGATCTTTACATGGGCACCAACATGTGTGGCTCAGGAGCGCCGGAGACCTTTTGTACCCCAGTATGCTGCGAGCACTGGGCTCCCCACACTGGTTTGCTATGGGGGTTGCTCAGAAGCATTATGCTTAGTACATTTTAATCCCACTCCTCCTATTTGTCTCCTCTCTAAAGTGAGCAATCCGTCGTTTTAATCTTTCTGCATATAGGGGGGTTCTCCAGGCTCTGGATCATTCTTATCATCCTTCTCTGAACCTCCATGTAGTTCTGCAGTTGTCTCTTTGATAACGGGTGACTACTCCTGCACACAGTATCTGGATGAAGCTTTATTGTTGGAGATAAAGGCATTATATTTTCTGCATCACTCTCCATCCCATTCCTTATGAATCCCAACATGTTCATTGAGCAGCGGTCTCCACTGAGCTGTCCAGTGAAGCTTAGATGCCTTTCCTGAAACAGCTTATTTGGAATCCTGCAAACGTGTATGGGTAATTCATTTTTTCCCTCCAGTGTGCATTACTTGGCATTTATCAATACTGAATTTCATGTGCCAGCTTGTTGCTCATAGCATAGTTGTAGATATTGGCAAAAATGTGGCTTTTGCAGGCCAGAGTACCAAGGTTTGAGACACACATAGGGATGTCATTGGTACAGAGCTGTGAGAATGTGAAAATGTCACTTTTCATCCATTCCTTCCCAGTCATAGAATTTCCCCTACAATGAAATCTGGGCTGCCCCTTAGAACTGCCACTGCATATACCATGGTGAGAAAGTGTAGGAGCCCAGTTAAGTCTGTGTCTCTTGTTTGGTGGTATAGATGGCAGGGGCAAGGATTGGGAGTGACATGTTTTATAAACCCAGAATATATGGCAGTGAAAGAGGTCTGTTAAATTCCCATTATATACATACCCAGGCTGAGGTCTTTGTATTCTGCCCTGATACCAAGTGAAAGACCTGCCTTAGTAGTGAGCATTCTGGGAAGTCTGAATCTGGCCTTAGAAGCAAGTCAATATAGCTTCAAGTGGCACGTTTCTCAGAGGAAGCAGTGGCTGTTCTACTGATTTAGTGTAGCAAGCTTGGGGGTGGTAGGCGTATAGTAACATTCACCCAGTGCCATTTTTTCAGGACATTTGATGTTGCATTTGGGAGGATTGAGGGATTGCACATAGCAGCGCATCAACTGCAGAGGGAGAGGGGAATATAGTTATCAATCTCCTCCCCCCTTATGCTGTGCCCATGGCCAAGGAACATGCCCGCGCCACAGGCACTGCAGATCTGGGATGATGATCTGCTAGCAAGGCTAGCAGGAGAGAGAGGGGCAGGTTGGGATGTGGTGGATCTCAGCTGTGTACCAGCAGTGCTGCTGGACGCATCAAAGATGGGGAAAGAGGCTGTTGGGACCAGGAGGTCATGGCAGAATCACTGTGGGGTCTCCATCCTGGCAGTGGGGGCATTGGGTATCTCAGGATGCCCCCTCTGGCTGAGGGGCACACTGATTTGCTACTGGGGCAGCTCAGCAGCACTAAAGGTGCTGAAGTGATAATACTTAAGATTTAAATCCTATGTAGAACAGGTATATCACGCAGAGCCAGCTTCCTATCTCCTTTGGATGGAGGCATCACCTCTGGGGTGAGAGGGTAGTTTAGCCTCAATGTTGAATCAGTGCCTGGCTTTTTTGCTGAGCATATTCATCATGCTGCCACTTGGGGTGCAGTGGCCATACACCCAGAGTGAACTGGACTGAGACACAAAACACATTTCATCTAGTTCACCAAGCACCTACTAGTTGTTAGTAAGTCTGTCAAGCGATTAAAAAAATTAATTCCACTTAATTGCACTGTTTAAAGAATAATAGAATGCCATTTATTTAAATATTTTGGATGTTTTCTACATTTTCAAAATATATTTATTTCCATTACAACACAGAATACAAAGTGTACAGTGCTTGCTTTGTTTATTACTTTGATTACAAATATATACACTGTAAAATAAATAGTATTTTTCAATTCACCTCATACAAGTACTGTAGTGCAATCTCTTTATCATGAACGTTGAACTTACAAATATAGAATTATGTACAAAAAAAGCTGCATTCAAAAATGAAATGTAAAATTTTAGAGCCTACAAGTCCACTCAGTCCTACTTCTTGTTCAGCCAGTCACTCAGACAAACAAGTTTGTTTTCATTTGTAGGAATTAATGCTGCCCCTTTCTTGTTTACAATGTCATCTGAAAGTGAGAACAGGCATGGCCAGGGCCGGCTCTGGCTTTTTTGCCGCCCCAACCTCCCCCCCCCCCCAAAAAAGAACCTGCGTGGGGGCCAGAGCAGCAAAGGGGGGGGGAAACAAACCTGCCGGCCGGTCAGAGCAACGAAGGAGGGGGGGGCATGAAACGAACCTGCCGGCCGGAGCAGCAAAGGGTGTGTGTGTGTGTGTGAAACAAACCGCCCAGCTGGCCAGAGCGGCAAAGGGAAGAAAAAACAAAAAACCCCAAAAAACAAAAAAATACCTGTGGGGCAGCAGAAGCGCGGGTGCAGGGGGACTCCCAGCCCTGCAGACCCCGGGCAGTGGAGTGCACACTCCAGCTAGCGGCGGGGGAGGGGGGAAGAGAGAGAAGGGGGACAGCCAGGGCTTTTTTAAGCAGGGCGTTTGCCATGCGGCCCCTCCTGCCGTGCCGCCTGCTGGGAGGGCTCTGCGCCGCTCTGGTGGGCAGGAAGGGAAGGACGCGGGCTGCTGTGCCGGGCTTGCTGCAGACCTGGCACCACTCCCAGCAGCTCCCCTCCTCCACGCCGCTGCCCCCTACAGGGTGGCAGGAGCAGCAAACCAAAAAGATAAAAACCTGCAGGGGCGGCGGAAGCGGCGAAGTGCAAAAAAAAAAAAAAAAAAGGATTGGGCGGAATGCCGCCCCTTGGAATCTGCCGCCCCAAGCACGAGCTTTCTCGGCTGGTGCCTGGAGCCGGCCCTGCTCATGGCACTGTTGTAGCTGGAGTCACAAAATATTTGCGCCAGATGTGCTCAAGATAATATGTCCCTTCATGCTTCAACCACTCTTCCAGAGAACATGTGTTCATGCTGATGATGGGTTCTGCTAGATAACGATCCAAACCAGTGCGCGGACTGACGCATATTCAGTTCCATCATCTGAGGCAAATGCCACCAGCAGAAGGTTGATTTTCTTTTTTGGTGGTTCCAGTTTCCGTGTCAGAGTGTTGCTCTTTTAAGACTTCTGAAAGCATTCCCCAACCTCGTCCCTCTCAGATTTTAGAAGGCACTTCAGATTCTTAAACCTTGGGTCGAGTGCTGTATCTATCCTTAGAAATCTCACATTGGTACCTTCTTTGCATTTTGTCAAATCTGCAGTGAAAGTGTTCTTAAAATGAACATGTGTTGGGTCATCAAGACAGCTGTAACATGAAATATATGGCAGATTGCGGGTAAAACAGAGCAGGAAACATACAATTCTCCACCAAGGAGTTCAGTCACAAATTTAATTATAGCATTATTTTTTAAATGAGCGTCATCAGCATGGAAGCATGTCCTCTGGAATGGTGGCCGAAGCATGAAGGGGCATATGAATGTTTAGCATATCTGGCATGTAAATACCTTGCAATGTTGGCTACAAAAGTGCCATGCAAATACCTGTTCTCACTTTCAGGTGACATTGTAAATAAGAAGAGGACAGCATTATCTCCTGTAAATGTAAACACTTGTTTGTCTTGGCGATTGGCTGAACAAGAAGTAGGACTGAGTGGACTTGTAGGCTCTGAAGTTTTACATTATTTTGTTTTTTTAGTGCAGTTATGTAACAAAAACCTACATTTGTAAATTGCATTTGCAGGATAAAGAGATTGCACTACAGTACTTGTATGATGTGAATTGAAAAATACTGTCTTTTGTTTATCATTTTTACAGTGCAAATATTTGTAATAAAAATAATCATATAAAGTGAGCACTGTATATTTTGTATTCTGTATTGTAAATGAAATCAATATATTTCAAAATGTGGAAAAACATCCAAAAATATTTAATACATTTCAATTCATATTCTATTGTTTAACAGTGTGATTAATCATGATTAAATTTTTGAATTAATCACGTGCGTTAACTGTGATTAATCAACACCCTAGTTTTTAGTAACTTTAGTTATACCTGATCTGGCTGGATTTGAACAGGAGGCTTAGAGGCAAACAGCTCCATTGCTGGTTATCTGTTCCCTTACAATTTACAGATCCTCACAATCCCTTCTACAAAAGGGTGAGGAGATGTTTTTAAAAGCTTTCACAGACCTGGAAAAGCCAGCCTACCCTGAGTGTGAGGAAGAAAAGTGGAGCTCTAGACTCACCGGGTGTGTCAGGAAGATCCTGCGGAATGTCTTGGGAGACAGCATTGACAGCTATGTTTGCTTCTGACTTCATGCATCTTTCAGCATCTTTGCTAGACAAAACAATGGAACGGTTTTGGTTCTCTGGACAAGCTGCACTGCAGAAGTTTGTCAAATGGTTGACAGCAAAAAAGGAGCTTTATAAACACAAGGACTAAATGTAGGGCACACATTCAAATGAAGGTATGACGACAGTGGTTATATAGTTGTATAGAAGATGTCTCAACATCTTCTAATGTGCATGTGTAGGGCTCTACCAATTTCATGTCTGTGAAAAACGTGTCATGGACCATGAAATAAGCCCTTCCCTGTGAAATCTGACCTCCCCCCTGATGCTGGGATCACCCCAGGTGGGGGCTCCTAGCTGCTAGTTGTGGCCAGGTAGGGGAGGCACAGGACTTGTCCTTCCACTGCATGTCCTCTCTCGGTGGGGAGATCAGATCCACCTCCAAAGTCAGCGCAGAAGTGAGGGTGTATCACCCTCACTTCTGTGCTGCAGCGGCCCCGGAACTGGATTTGGGGCTTCTGCCGCAACTCAGGGTGCCCAGCCTAGCGTCTTCTGTGTGTTGGCTCCTGTCACAGCTTGGGGCACCTGGGCTTGGGCTTTCTGCCCCCGCAGCACCAGCCAGGGCTCAGGGTGCCTAGGGTCAGGACACCCAGGCTTGGGGCTTCTGCCTCCATGGCTCTTGCCAGGGCTCGGGGTGCCCAGCCTTAGGGCTCCTGCTGGGGCTCAGGGCTTCTTCCCCTATGGCTCCAGCCGGGGCTTGGGACACCCAGACTCGGGGCTTCTGCCTCTGCAGCTCCAACTGGTGCATCCACCCCACAGCTCCTGCTGGGGCTCAGGACTTCTGCCCCACCCCCATGTCTTCTGCCAGGGCTTGGGGTTTCTGCCTCCAAAGTTTGTGCCGGGGCCTGGGGTGCCCATTTCTCCAGGGGGTCTTGTAGCAGGGTAGTCACCCCGCTGCTGCCTGGAAGGGCTTAAAGCAGCCTGGGAGAGGGCTGTGGCAGAGAAAAGCTGGGCTGATGGGGAAAGCAGCCACAGCTGTAGCCAGTGCAATCAGGGCCCAGCTGGCCCTTATAAGAGGGCAGTGGGCCAGAAGCACAGACTCTCTCTAGTCTGTTGAGAGGGAGGGATGTGGCTGCTGGGAGCATACCAAGGTACCTGAGCTGGAGCAGGGCTGGGGGAGGCCCGGGGAGCTCTGGCCTGGAAACTCCCAGGCTGAAGCCTAGTGGAAGGCCGAATAGGTACTCGGGTTGCAGGGGGGCAGCCTAAAGGGGTAGGTAGAAACAGCAGGTCCAATCCCCCCAACCTGTGATGAGTGGCATTCATACTGCAGTCTGCCCTAGTGAATGGGGGCTAGATGGAGACTGGGCAGTAGCCAAAGACTGAGGCAAGGTGGGGATAGTGGGTGGGGGTTCCCTGGGGAGGGGAAACCCAGGGATTGAGGGGTGTATTGCTGGGGGGGCAGTACCCCAGTGTGCAAGGGGCACTGGGTCTGGGAGGGACATGGGGGCTAGGAAAAGAGGGACACCAGCCTGCAGAGGGCACTCTGACAACTGGAGAGCTAATTCCCAGAAGGTACCAGCAAGAGGCGCCACTGGGGTGAGTCCTACACCATTGCAGGGCCTGTGCATTAATCCACCACTGGCTAGGACTAGCAGGTAGGCGCCCCCAGCTGTAGTACTTCAAGGAGCATGTGGGAGGTCGGACCCACCTCCGCCTCTGGGAACATCCTCCAGCTGCATGAAGCTCTGGGGCTGCTGCCCAGCCATAGAGCTTCCTGCACCCAGGAGAGGTAGCTGGAGGCGGGTCTGATCTCTCCCCTAAAGGGGCCATGTAAGGAAAGAGTAAGTCCTGTCCCTCCCCAGCCAGCTGGGACTAGCAGGTAGGAGCCCCTGGCTGGGGCACTCCCAGAAACACAGGGGAAGATCGCCTCCACGAGCCTCCTCCAGCTGCAGGAAGCTCCCGCAGCCCAGTTCTGAAGGCAGCACAGAAGTGAAGGGGGACAATCCTCTTGCAACAGCTTTGTGGGGGGGAACACCCTTTTTGGGGGGAGGGGGTCACCCCCCATTACAACACGGTGAAATTTCAGATGTAAAAGTCAATTTTATGTCTTCAGACAAACTTTCAAATCCAATGGCTGTGAAATTGACTAGAATGGACTATTAAGTTGGTAGGGTCCTCTGCATGTGAAGGTTTTTTCATGTGGTGACTCACCTGAGATTTGTCTCAGACATGAATATTACTATATTGCACTTCAAGCTGTTTGGAACAGGGACTGTCTTACTTTACAGCATCTAGCACAAAGGAGCCCTGAGACTGAAGTCTCTACATGCTACTGTAATGCAAACAGGGGTGGCTCTAGACATTTTGCCGCCCCAAGCACGGAGGGTCTGCTGGTCCCGGGACCAGCGGACCCTCGGCAGGCAAGCCGCTGAAGGCAGCCTGCCTGCCGCCCTCCCGGCGCCCGCAGAGCGCCCCCCGCGGCTTGCCGCCCCAGACACAAGCTTGGAGCGCTGGTGCTGGAGCCGCCCCTGAATGCAAATAATAAATACTAAACCAGTCACAGATTTTAAGGCCAGAAGACACCGTTATGATAGTGTAGCCTAAACTCCTGCATAACACAAGCTGATGATACACTACACAGCCCTGTGTAGCAAGGCATTAGGAAGGAGGCAAGGAGCATTCTCCAACTACAGACTGAAGGGTAAATGTGGGCAAAACAGGGTGCCCAAAATTGCAGAGAATACTTGTGACAGAGTTGGAAATAGCACCCTGAGGTCCTGATTCTCAGCCCCCAACTCTAAGCACGAGAACCCATCCCCCCTCAGGAATAATATCTAATGTCTGAGCTTCTGAAGGAAACATTCTTGCACATATCTCCTCAAAAGTTCCCTCTTCTTGGAAGTCTTGAAATACGACACCCTGACCATCTAAGCACATGTCCTAACAATATTAATGACAAAGAACTATGAATACAAACTGTACCTCGCATGCCCTTTTCTCCATCTCTCACTGTCCCCCAGAGTTCTTGGAAGTTGTCTGTCAGACACAAAAATGGAAGAACGTAGCCAAGTATTTTCCTTACTTGTCAAAGGTTCTCTCTTTGGGCATAAGGGATTTTGGGCAATGCTTACTGGAATAAGGTTTGGTATGAAGACAGGAGTCTTTTTTTCCAGCACACAGGAGACTGCTGCAGACTGGTCGAGATAGGAAGATAAGGTAGAAGTAGGATCTCTTCTGTAACTAACTCTGTTCATTTGGGGCAAGGAGGAAGGTGTCTCTGTCTGCAAGTCTGAATTCTGTTTGTTGATGCAATCTTCTGAGAGACAGAAAGGAGCTGTGAAATCTTCAAATGCCCTGTCTATAGCTGCAGTCAGTTCCTTCCTGCATCTCCTTAGTTTTTCTGACATCTCACCTAGAAGGGATGAGGTTTCTAATTACACACCTTATTTTAACCATATAAAGAAAGTAAAAGACAACTGCAGTAAGAAAAATAAATAAATTATATCGGTACCCAGAAAGATAATGGAGCAAATAATTAAGCAATCAATTTGCAAGCACCTAGAAGATAATAAGGTAATAGTAACAGTCAGCATGGATTTGTCAAGAACAAATCATGTTAAACCAACCTAATAGCTTTCTTTGACAGGGTAACAAGCCTTGTGGATGGGGGAAGCAGTAGATATGATATATTTGACTTTATTAAAGTCTTTTATACTGTCTCGAACAAACTAAGGAAATACAACCTAGATGGAACTAGTATAAGGTGGGTGCATAACTGGTTGGAAAACCTTTCCCAGACCGTAATTATTTGTAGTTCACAGTCAAGCTGGAAGGGCATATCAAGTGAAATCCCACAGAGAAAAGTTCTGGGTTTGGTTCTGTTCAATCTCTTTATCAGTGATTTAGATAATAGCATAGAGAGTACACTTATAAAGTTTGCAGATGATACCAAGCAGGGAGGGTTGCAAGTGCTTTGGAGGATAGGATTAAAATCCAAAACGATCCAAACTGGAGAAATGGTCTGAAGAAAATGGAATGAAATTCAATAAGGACAAATGCAAAGTACTCCACTTAGGCAGAAACAAATAGTTGCACACATACAAAATAGGAAATGACTGCCTAGGAAGGAATACTGTGGAAAGGGATCTGGGGGTCAAAGTAAATCACAAGCTAAATATGAGTCAACAGTTACTCCTGGGGGAATTCTGCCCATGTCCACGCATACTTTTTTTTTTTTTTTTGGCACAGAAAAAAAATTCTGCCAAAAATGTTGCTGCAGTTCTGCCTTTTGCCCACAAGAGAGTGCTGTGGTGATAGACCATAGCATAAGTTCCTGACCAGCTAGGGAAGAGAAGGAGCCTGCACTGCCTTCTTCACAGCACTTGTCAGGCCAGGTCTGGAGACAGGGACTATGGGGAGACAGATAGCATGGGGCTTCTGGGTGGTCAGACAGGGGCTCACAAGGGCTAGTGGGGGAGGACAGACTGGGGCATAGGGCCACAGGGGTAGGGAGGTGTGAGCTACATAGGGACAGAGGGTGGCTGAGTGGGGCACAGAGACACATGGGGACAGGGGGATGGGGTAGAGGGACACATGGGGACAGGATCAGATGTGCTGACTGAATGGGAGAGACTAGGGATCAGCCAAGGTCTTCATGGGGGAAGCTCTCTAACAATCCCTCCCCACCCCCAAAAAACCCTGTTCCATACTTTTCCCACCCATACCCAACAACCCTCCAAGTTCACACCCTAGGCTGCTTCCCAGCAATTACTTCCCTCTCCCTTAGCTCCTCCCTTACCCCTAACTCCCCCAAGCCTTTGCACTGCTTCTGAGGGGTGCAGGAAATATGCTTCTGTATTGTAGTTTAAACGAATTATTACTCCAAGTTCAGTATCAATATGCCTAGTAAGGGATCTATTTGTCAAACATTTCCTGAATCTTTTTTGTTCTCTGTACTGTTACAGACATACTTGCTGACAGCTATTTTGAAATAAATTACCAAAAATAATTGAAACTGGTGTGATTATATTGTTATTTTGACAAATAAAATATGCAAAATTTGAAAATATTTTGCCCAGAATTTCTCTTTTTTTTGTGTGCAGAATTTAATTTTTTGGCGCAGAATTCCCCCAGGAGTAAACAGTGTAACACTGTTGCAAAAAAAGCAAACATAATTCTGGGATAAAGAGTCCTGTGGCACCTTATAGACTAACAGATGTATTGGAGCATAAGCTTTCATGGGTGAATACCCACTTTGTCAGACGCATGTGTGGGTATTCACCCACGAAGCTTATGCTTCAATACTTCTGTTAGTCTATAAGGTGCCACAGGACACTTTGTCCCTTTTTACAGATCCAGACTAACACGGCTACCCCTCTGATACCTAATTCTGGGATGTATTAGTAGGAATGTTGTAAGCAAGACACAAGAAGTAATTCTTCCACTCTACTCTGTGCTGATTAGGCCTCAACTGGAGTATTATGTCCAATTCTGGGTGCCACATTTCAGGAAAGGTGTGGATAAATTGGAGAAAGTTGAGAGAGCGCAACAAAAATGATTAAAGGGCTAGAAAACATGATCTATGAGGGAAGATTGGAAAACTTGGGTGTGATGGGTTGAACCCCCCCCCCCCAATCCAGTGCCACCTGATGTGCTGGGGTCCCACTGGTTCCGCCTGTTCCACCAGCCTGGGTTTCCTCACCCTGACCTAGCTGTGCCAGGCCCTCAAGCCTTCCCTAGTACACACACAGGTAAGGATACCCAGCTGCAGACAGACTGAAATCAGCTCTGTGGGGAAGATTCAACTCAGGAATTTACTCAGCACTCATGTGCACACCTCCTTTGCAGTGTAAACCCAATATAATATTGTCTTGCGCTCTATAATGAGATCTGCACAGTGCAAACTCATAAAAATTGCCCCCTCCCTCAATGTGGAGAGAGATATGCACAGCTTTTTGCGCACACACCCCATAAGAATTGTACAAACTGGGATTTCTTATAAATGAAAAATATGTTTATTAACTACAAAAGGTAAATTTTAAGTGATTAAAGCAAACAGAACAAAGCAGATTATTGAGCAAATAAAACAAAACATGCAAACTGAACTTAATACACTCAAGAAACAGGTAATTTTGCACCCTAAATGTTGTTTTAGCCAAGTTGCAGAGTTTCTGTAGCTTAGAGTTCCAGTTATTTCTCTTTACAGACTGGACCCCTGTCTCAGCCTGGACTTAGCCCCTGCCTTTCCCTTCAGGTCTTTTTAGCAATCTTCCTTCTTGGACAGGGAGGCAATGGAGAAGAGTCTTGATTGCCTTACTCCCCAGCCTTAAATAGAATTTACGTAAGGTGGGAATCTTTTGTTTCCCAGTCTAACCCATCACCCCCCTCTTAATGGAAAAAAACACCAAAAGCCCAAGATGGGAGGGGGGGTGTCTAGTACCAGGTGACCCGATCACCTGACCCTGTATTGTCAAAGCAGCAACCCCAGGGAACTTCTCAGGAAGGCAGGAGAGTAGTGTCTTTCAAGTCTTATTGTTCTTCCTAATAGCCCATTGAAGCTGATTGCCTACTGTCTGGTGGGTGTTCCCCCAAATACACACACAGTTGTAATAGTTACATAGTTAATATTCCTAACCTCAGATACAGAAGTGATACATACAAATTGGATAAACACATTCAGTAGATCATAACCTTTCCAATGATACCTCACATGACCCATGTTGCATAACATATTTAAGTATGCCATATTCATATCATAATATTTCTATGAAGAATATGGGGTGCAGTGTCACACTGCGTTTGTTTAGTCTGGAGAAGAGATTACTGAGAGGGGACATAACAGTTTTCAAGTACATAAAAGATTGTTACAAGGAGGAGGGAGAAAGGAAAAAATGGTTACCCGCCTTTTAGTAACTGTTGT
Organism: Mauremys reevesii; assembly: GCF_016161935.1. Lineage (NCBI taxonomy): Eukaryota > Metazoa > Chordata > Testudines > Geoemydidae > Mauremys > Mauremys reevesii. The sequence goes on from NC_052629.1 coordinate 74,221,789, forward strand.
TCTTCGAGATGTGTTGTTCATGTCCATTCAAAGTAGGTGTGCGCACGCCGCGTGCACGCCAGCAGGAAGATTTTCCCTAGCAGCGTCCATAGGGTTGGCCCGAGTGCCCCCTGGACTGGCGCCACTGCAGCGCCCTATAAAGGGGCCCGCCAACCCTCCACCCCCTCAGTTCCTTCTTGCCGGCTCTCCGACAGAGGGGTAGGAGGGTGGGTGTTGGAATGAACATGAACAACACATCTCGAAGAACAACAGTTACTAAAAGGTGGGTAACCGTTTTTTCTTCTTCGAGTGGTTGTTCATGTCCATTCAAAGTAGGTGACTCACAAGCCTAACCTTAGGAGGAGGGGTCGGAGATCACTGCTGACTGGAGAACTGCACGACCGAAGGCTGCATCATCCCTCGCCTGGTGCGTGATGGCGTAGTGAGCTGAGAATGTGTGGATGGAGGACCACGTGGCCGCTCTACAAATCTCTTGAGTCGGGACCTGAGCCAGGGATGCCGCAGAGGAGGCCTGCACCCTAGTGGAATGGGCCATGACCGGAGGAACAGGGGTCTTAGCTATACGGTAGCATTCCCGGATGCAAGTCACAATCCAAGAAGAGATTCGCTGAGAGGAGACCGGGAGACCTTTCATCCTCTCTGCCACTGCAACGAAGAGCTGTGCCGAGCATCTGAAGGGCTTGTATGTAAAAAGCTCTATGTAAAAAGCCAAGGCCCGGCGGACATCCAGGGAATGTAGCCTCCGCTCCTCTCTGGAGGAGTGTGGTTTCGGATAAAACACCGGGAGAAATATATCTTGGCCCATGTGGAACTGGGATACGAGTCCGACCTTAGGTAGAAAGGCCGGGTGAGGTCTAAGTTGGACTTTGTCCTTGTAGAAGACAGTGTACGGGGGCTCCGATGTTAAAGCCCGAAGCTCCGACACCCTTCTGGCTGAGGTGATCGCCACCAGGAAGGCGGTCTTGTATGACAGGTATAGCAGGGAGCACGAAGCCAGAGGCTCAAAGGGAGGCCCTGAGAGGACGGAGAGGACCAGATTCAGGTCCCAGGCAGGGGTCGGCGGATGAACATGCGGGAAGAGCCTGTCCATACCCTTAAGGAAATGCCCAACCAGCGGGTTCGCAAACACTGAGGCACCCCCTTCCCCGGGATGGAAGGCAGATATAGCCACCAAGTGAACGTGAATGGAGGAAAGGGAGAGGCCCAGCTGTCTTAGGTGAAGCAAATAGTCTAGGACAATGGGGATTGGGACCTCCAGTGGGTCGTGACCTCGCTGACCCGACCATATGGAGAAGCACTTCCATTTTGCCAGGTAGGTGGCCCTAGTGGATGGTTTCCTGCTACCCAGCAGCACCTGCCTAACCTGCTGGGAGCACTGCAACTCCACCGGGTTCAGCCATGGAGCATCCAGGCTGTGAGGTGAAGGGATTCGAGGTTCGGATGGCAGAGGGAGCCCCGGTCCTGCATGATCAGGTCCGGTAACAGGGGCAACGTCAGGGGCGCCTGAACTGACATGTGCAGGAGAGACGTGTACCAATGCTGGTGTGGCCATGCCGGGGCTATCAGGATTACCCCTCACGTGGCCCCTGCAAATTTTCAAGAGCGCCCTGTGCATCAGGGGGAACGGAGGGAAGACGTAGAGCAGACCGACCGCCCAGGACTGTAGGAAGGCGTCCGACAGAGACCCCCGGCTGTGGCCCAGGAGGGAGCAGAACCGTCGGCACTTCCTGTTCTCCCTCGAAGCAAACAGGTCTAACCGGGGAAAGCCCCAGAGCTGGAAAATTGAGCGCACCACATCCCACTGAAGGGACCATTCGTGACCCCGGAACGAGTGGCTGAGGGTGTCTGCCAGACCATTCTGCTCCCCCGGGAGGTAGAACGCCGTCAGATGGGTGGCATTGAGAACGCAGAAATCCCACAGCGCAAGGGCTTCCCTGCACAGGGGAGAGGAGTGTGCACCCCCCTGTTTGTTGATATAGAAAACTGTCGCCGTGTTGTTCGAGAGGACCGAAACACATCTGCCGGCCAGGTGGGACCGGAAGGTCAAACAAGCCAGGCGGACCGCCCTCAGCTCCCCGACATTGATATGCAACTCGAGGTCCTCCAGCGACCACAAGCCCTGCGTCCGGAGGTGACCCAGGTGCACTCCCCAACCTCGATCCGAGGCGTCCATCACCAGGGAGAGGGAGGGCTGCGGGGCATCGAAGGGGACACCCATGCATACTTCCCGCGGGTCGAGCCACCATCGCAGCGAGCTTAGCACCAAACTGGGAATGGACACCACCAAGTCCAGGGGGTCCCTGGCCGGGTGGTAAACTGTCGCTAACCAGGACTGTAGCGGGCGGAGCCGGAGTCTGGCGTGGGCCACCACATAGGTGCATACCGCCATGTGGCCCAAAAGCCGAAGGCACACTCGCGCCGTGGTTACCGAGGCGCGGCGCAGACCCAGGATAAGCTTGGAAATCGCACGGAACCTGGATTCCGGCAGATACACTTTGGAATGAGTGGAGTCCAGAACAGCTCCTATGAACTCTATTCGTTGTGTCGGAGACAGGGTTGACTTGGCTTCGTTCAAGAGAAGGCCGACATCGAGAAAGGTCCGCCTGATGAACGACACCTGTGTCTCTACCTGCTCCTTGGAGCGACCTTTTATGAGCCAGTCTTCCAGGTAGGGAAATACCTGGATGCCCCGCCTGCGCAGGAAGGCGGCCACGACTGCCATGCACTTCATGAAGACCCTGGGAGCGGCCGACAGGCCGAACGGGAGCACTGTGAACTGCAGATGGGCACCGGCCATGACGAACCTGAGGTACCGACGGTGTCGGGGAATTATGGCAATGTGGAAATAGGCGTCCTTTAAGTCGAGGGCAGCATACCAATCTCCTGGATCCAGGGAGGGAATGATCGAGGACAGGGAGACCGTGCGGAACTTGAGTTTTCGTACAAACTTGTTCAGCCGCCGCTGGTCTAGGATGGGCCTTAGGCCCACTTTCGCCTTCAGTATGAGGAAACACCAGGAGTAGAAGCCTTTGCCCCTGAGCTCCCGTGGGACTTCCTCCACCGCCCCGCCTCCGTGAGGGACTTCACTTATTGAGTTAGAAGTTGCTCGTGAGATGGCTCCCTGAAGAGGGATGGGGAGGGGGGTTGGTGGGGCGGGAGGGAGGAGAACTGGATAGAATATCCCCTCTCTAGCGTGCGCAGCACCCATTTGTCTGACGTGATGCGGGACCAGGCACGGTAGAAGGGGGACAGACGTGACCCAAAGGTAGGGGTGGAAGGATCCAGAGTCTCGATTGGTAGGTCTCCCTCGACTGTACCATCAAATAGGGGGTCTAGGCCCTGATGATGGCCTCGACTGACCCGACGCCTGGCCGGAGGGGTGGCATTGGGGACGCCTCCTGCCATTTCTGCCCTGCTTGCGCCCCGGCTCCTGGCGAGTCTGTGGCTGGTATGGGCGGGGGGCTGTCTGCGGCCTAAACTGTCTGCGCTGGGTTGCAGGGGTATGCAGGCCTAGCGAGCGAAGTGTGGCCCTCGAGTCCTTTAAGCTGTGCAGACGTTTGTCCATCTTCTCCGAAAAAAGGAGCTGCCCCTCAAAGGGGAGATCTTGAATCGTCTGCTGGACCTCATAGGGCAGGCCCGAGACCTGGAGCCAGGCTCCCCGCCACATGACCAGGCCCGTGGCCAGGGTGCGCGAGGCTGAGTCCACCGCCTCCAAGGCGGCCTGGAGGGAGGCTCGAGAGATCAGCTTGCCCTCCTCCACTAGGGCCGAAAACTCTGGCCTCGAGTCCTGGGGAAGGAGCTCTGCGAACTTCGACATGGCCAAACACATGTTGTGACCATATTGGCTTACAACTGCCTGTTGGTTGGCAATGCGGAGTTGGAGGCCCCCTGTGGAGTACACCTTTCTACCAAAGAGCTTGAGTCTTTTCGTATCCCTGCTCTTTGGCGTTGACCTCTGAAACCCCTGACGCTCCCGCTGGTTGGCCGCATCCACTACCAGGGAGTCCGGGGGCTGGGTGGGTGTACAGGTGTTCGTGCCCCTTCGAGGGGACGAAATAGCGCTGCTTGGACCTCTTGGCAGTAGGGGCCAATGAGGCTGGCGTTTGCCATAGGGTGCGGGACGTCTCCGCTATAGACTTTATCAGTGGGAGGGCCACCCTGGATGGCCCCGAGGGAGCCAGGATGTCCACTACAGGGTCCGCGTCCACCTCGATTTCCTCCACCTGGATCACGAGTCTCTGCGCCGCTCTGCGGAGCAATTGCTGGAGGATACGAGTGTCCTCTAGGGCCGGTGCCGCAGCCGTGCCTGAGACCGCTTCATCCGGGGAGGACGATGAGGAGAGTACCTGGAGCGGCCCTTCCTGCGGTGCACGCAGTCCCTCAGGGTCCTGCGGCACACGGTACTGTGGTTGCGGTGCCAGTTCTGAGACTAAATGCGGCACCACGACCGGTATCGGAGTCACCAGTGAGCGGCTTGGCGTAGCATGCGGTGCCTGCAGAGCCGGACCTAAAGCCGCTGCTGGTGCCGCTGCCCTGCTAGGGGGTGCTGAGCTTGAAAATGGCACACCCCTGCCCGGCGACGGTGCCGGTGGAGGAGGAGGCAGCTGCGCCGGGGCCACCAAGTTCGAGGACACCGATACCGATCTTGATCGCGGGCCGAACGCCTGGCCTACCAACTGGTGGTAGGCCCAGGGAGTCCAAAACGGCCACTGCGATGGCGGCTGCCATTGTTGCTGCCACTGTGGGTAACGGTGGTGGCTCGCCCCCGACCCTGATCTCCTGATCCGCGACCAGCTGGAGTGATAGGAGTCTGCCTCTGAGTCTGAGGTCTCTGAGTATGAGGACCTGGGGGGAGCGGCACCCGGTGCTGATGGAGAGCGGTGCGGAGGTGGCAGCGGGCCTCTCGCCTGGTCCGGTGCCGTCCTCATGGCGCAGTGCGGGGAGGGAGGCGACAGCATGGCCGGTTTGCCCCTAGACTGCACCGGGGGACGGACCACCGTAGGCAACTCCCTGCGGTGCGGAGAGACCAGCGCCAAGAGTCCCATCAGACCTGAGGCCGCCTCGAATGCCTCCAGGGTCGAAGGGGGGCGTAGGTCTCCGCTGAGGTCCGGGGAATTAGGCTGGTCTGGACTCGACCGCCCTCTCTGCGGTGCGGGAGTCGACGGAACCGCCGTGGGCTGTAGCCCAGCCTGTCCGCTCGCTGTCGCGGACGGCATTGGCCTCGGATCCTGGTGGGGTGACCTATCCCTCACCGGCTTCCTCCTCTTGGCGGGCACCGGCGAAGGCGAGCGGTGCTGCACTGAGGCCGACTTCCTATGACCCGACTCCGTCCGGTGCCGGGTCTTTGACGACTTGGGCTGGGCCCTAAGTCCTGATGCTGGTGCCGGGGCGCTCCGCACCGAAGACGACATGCTGGGCACCGCCTCGGCTGGCTCCGGGTCCGAGGGTGGCTGTAGGGCCGCCTCCATCAGGAGGACTCTAAGTCTTTGAGCCCTGTACTTAAGAGTTCGCGGGCGGAAGCCTCTACAGATAGAGCACCGGTCCTTTTGGTGGCTCTCTCCAAGGCACCTTAAACATGCAGAGTGCGGGTCACTCTTGGGCATGAATTTCCCGCAGTCCTTGCAAAGTTTGAACCCGGGGGACCCAGGCATGCCCCAGCGGGCAACAAAAACTCGGGGGGGAGACCCCCCAACTACTAAGAACTATATACAGAGAACTACTCAACTAACTATAATACAACTTTATACACTGAACGGTAAGGATAGGACACTGCCGGCTTGCTATCGCAAGAGAAGTTCCAGCTAGCCATCACCGGCGGTAAGAAGGAACTGAGGGGGTGGAGGGTCAGCGGGCCCCTTTATAGGATGCCGCGGTGGCGCCACTCCAGGGGGTGCCTGGGCCGACCTTACGGACGCTGCTAGGGAAAATCTTCTGGCTGGCATGCACGCGGCGCGCGCACACCTACTTTGAATGGACATGAACAACCACTTGAAGAAGAAAAAAAATTCTTGTTAACCTCTGAGGACAGGACAAGAAGTAATGGGTTTAAATTGGAGGAAGGGCGGTTTAGGTTGGATAATATGAAAAACTTCCTGTCAGGATAGTTAAGCACTGGAATAAATTGCCTAGGGAGGTTGTGGAATCTGTGTCATTGGAGATTTAAGAGCAAGTTAGACAAAAACCTGTCAAGGATGTCTAGATAATACTTAGTCCTGCCAGGAGTGCAGGGGACTGGACTAGAAGACTTCTTGAGGTCCCTTCCAGTCTTCTGATTCTATAACTAAGGGCTTGTTTTCACTGTTAGAAAAATCCAATATTTTACCTCAAGGTATCTAATTGAGTGAGCTATCTCAAGGTAAAAAACAGTGAAGAGTAGGACCGCAAGGTAAACTAGACCAGGCCACCTTCAGACAGGATTACAAGGCTAGTTTATCTTGTAAAAGTAAAGTGCCTGCTCTTCACTGTGTTTTTTACCTTGAGGTAAAAAATGCAGCTTTTCTCATGGTGAATACAAGCCCTAAAATAAGCTATGGTGTAAAATGAGGATGTAATTCCAGTTGAGGGTGCTGGAGACCAGATCTCCAATACATCCAGATATTTCCTGACTGCAGAGCTGTTACTTTTGCATGAAAATGTTTCTATTACACATATAATGGAAATACTTTGTGACGGGTTTGGTCACAGAGACCCCCTTGGGACTGTCACCTGACGTGCTGAACCTACCTCTGAGCCTGTTTTCCCTGAAGGCTTGGGACTTCAGAACCCTGCCTTGTTGAGCCAGACACACACCAATCTGCTGCAACACAGACCCAGCTCTGAACCATGCCCCCAAAGCTGCAGGCTTTAACTGAAAACCACTCAGCAAGTATTTCTGTCTCCAGCACCCAGACACCCAGCTCCCAATGGGATCCAAACCCCAAATAAATCCGTTTTACTCTGGATAAAGCTTATACAGGGTAAACTCATAAATTGTCCTCCCTTTATAACACTGATTGAGAGATATGCACAGCTGTTTGCTCACCCAGGTATCAATCACTTACTCTGGGTTAATTAATAAACAAAAGTGATTTTATTAAGTATAAAAAGTAGGATTTAAGTGGTTCCAAGTAATAACAGACAGAACAAAGTAAGTTACCAAGCAAAATAAAACAAAACACGCAAGTCTAAGCCTAATACATTAAGAAACTGAATACAGGTAAAATCTCACCCTCAGAGAGGTTCCAAAAAGCTTCTTTCACAGACTGGACTCCTTCCTAATCTGGGCCCAATCCTCTCCCCAGTACAGTTCTTATTAGTTCAGCTCAGGTGGTACCAAAGGGGATTTCTCATGACTGCAGCCCCCTTTGTTCTGTTCCACCCCCTTTAATAGCTTTGGCACAAGGTGGGAATCCTTTGTCTCTCTGGGTCCCCACCCGTCCTTCTCAATGGAAAAGCACCAAGTTAAAGATGAATTCCAGTTCAGGTGACATGATCACATGTCCTGTGAGACTTCATTACTCACTCGCTGGCACACACATATACAGGAAGTTTTACAAGTAAACAGAGCTATTTACAACCAATTGTCCTGGTTAATGGGAGCCATCAAGATTCCAAACCACCATTAATGGCCCACACTTTGCATAATTACAATAGGACCTCAGAGGATTGGGATTGTAGGATTGGGATAGCTGCTTTCCACTACCTGAAAGGGGGTTCCAAAGAGGATGGAGCTCGGCTGTTCTCAGTGGTGGCAGATGACAGAACAAGGAGCAATGGTCTCAAGTTGCAGTGGGGGAGGTTTAGGTTGGATATTAGGAAAAACTTTTTCACTAGGAAGGTGGTGAAGCACTGGAATGGGTTACCTAGGGAAGTGGTGGAATCTCCTTCCTTAAAGATTTTTAAGATCAGGCTTGACAAAGCCCTGACTGGGATGATTTAGTTGGGGATTTGTCCTGCTTTGAGCAGGGGGTCGGACAAGATGACCTCCTGAGGTCCCTTCCAACCCTGATATTCTATGATTCTATGAACTGAACCCTAGGATGGCACTCAGATGCATTGGGGATTACTGCCATTTAAATTCTACAGCTAGATAGCAAGGTAGGTAGATGAACAGATAGGTATCTTAATTTGATGTTTTTGGAATATTTAATTTACAGATTGTGATGTTGCACTCCATATTTTTATAAAAATGTTTATAAGTATAGATATGATGTAACTGGAATATGCGTTATGCAGAAGGTGTCTTGTAAGGTATCATTACAAAGCTTATAATCTACTGAGTGCGGTCATCCTATTTGTATGAATGTATCATTCTTGTTTTAAGAATGCTTGATAGAGAACACCTACAAGATCTCTATCAAGCATTCTTAAAACTACAGTACCCACCTGCTGAAGTGAAAAAATAGATTGACAGAGCCAGAAGAGTACCCTGAAATGACCTACTACAGGACAGGCCCAACAAAGAAAACAACAGAACGCCACTAGCTGTCACCTTCAGCCCCAACTAAAATCTCTCCAGCGCATCATCAAAGATCTAGAACCTATCCTGAAAGATGATCCCTCACTCTCACAGATCTTGGGAGACAGACCAGTCCTCGCTTACAGACAGCCCCCTAACCTGAAGCAAATACTCACCAGCAACCGCACACCATACAATATAAACACTAACCCAGGAACCTATCCTTACAACAAAGTCTGATGCCAACTCTGTCCACATATCTACTCAAGTGACACCATCATAGAACCTAATCAAATCAGCCACGCCATCAGGGGCTCGTTCACCTGCACATCTATCAACATGATATATGCCATCATGTGCTAGCAATGCCCCTTTGCCATATACATTGGCCACACCGGACAGTCTCTACACAAAAGAATAAATGGACACAAATCTAACATCAGGAATCATAACATTCAAAAACCAATGGGAGAACACTTCAACCTCTCTAACCACTCAGTGACAGACTTGAAGGTGGCAATTTTACAACAAAAAAACTTCAAAAACAGACTCCAAAGAGACTGCTGAACTTGAATTAATATGCAAATTAGATACAATTAACTTAAGTTTGAACAGAGACTGGGAATGGTTGGGCCATTACACTAATTGAAACTATTTCCCCATGTTAAGTATCCTCACACCTTCTATGGGTCATCTCTATCATCACTAAATTGATAGGCCTCTTACAGTTGGTATGGCTACTTCTACCTTTTCATGTTCTCTGTATGTATAAATATCTTCTTGCTGTATGTTCCAGTCAATGCATCCGATGAAGTGTACCTGCCACAGGTACTCCTGTTCTTTTTGCGGATACAGACTAACATGGCTGCTACTCTGAAACCAGTGGTTATGTGCATGCCCACCAACAAAACTTAGGGGCTGTGATCTCTCTCCTGGAGCTAGTCACCTAAGCCAGTCCTCTCCTTCTCACAAAAAAAAAACCAGACCCATGCACACCTTCCCCCTCCTCTTTTATAGCCAGTAACCCAGGGTTAGGACACTCAAATCCAGGAGCTGCCTGATTTGGAGCAGGGCCTTGAACCCAGGTCCCCTATATCCCTAGCGAGTGCCCAGACCACCAGGTTATTGTGAACACAAGCCACGCACACCTGACGATGTGCTCTGCGGCCCCAGTGATGAGATAGGCAGGGGACCATATTTGAGAATCCTACTTCAGGGTCATAGGGGCTTTACTCACACAAGAGTACGGAGCTGCTCATTCGCTGTGGGGTGGTGTCAGGGTTTAGGAGCTATGCACATGCCTACTTGCTGGGAATTTAGGCACCTACCAGGTTAGGCAGCAGCTGAGTGGTGATCTTGAGAATGTGAGTGGCACCTAAATGGTGGACTTAGGTACCTAAAGAGGCAGAGAGGCACTTAAGACCCTTTGTGAATCAAGCCCAGGTTTTTTAAACCATGCCAGTGTCATTGCGAGCATGTTTTATTGTCGGGGAATTGTGCTCAGTTGTGATCATCATTGAAAAGGTCACTTTCACTAAGTGACAGTGTTGTCCAGGTCTGTACTTAGAGCAGGCAGTAACTGGTGTCTACTGAAGTGGGTAAAAGAGGCATTGTGAGGGTGATCACTGCTTCCCGTGAACTCTCTGGACTGCGTTGTCCCTAATTTCTCTTAACCGAAGCAGCACTTCCTCACTCAGCCGCCCCCAGTCAGTGTTTGCTCTTCTGGCAGAGAACAACAATGCTATTAATATTCCCTTTTTGTGGATGAGGTCATCATCCCCTCTCCCCACCATACTTACCATCTCCTGTAGGGTTGAGTTACTGGCAAGACCAGATGTGGCTGGGCCCTTCAGAGCAGGCCTAGTCTCTCTCGGTCCTTCTGGGGAGTAACAGCAGCAGGACAAGCAAAATCCAACGTAGTAGTTACACCAGCCTCCTTCCTCAGAGCTGATGGCCAGAGCTGCTGCCACATCAGTTTGTCCTGCGGGCTCCCACCCAACAGCCAGGTCACTCCTGCTCCAACTGCCACGGAACCTTCCTGCCCCCTGCCCCTGGGCAGAGCTGCCCCTGCAGCCACACTTACCATTTGCCTCTTCTGTGGGTGTCCTCATGACATTCACAGGCTCTCAAACTGTCAAGAGGGAAACTGCTACTAACCTCCTCTTCTGCCCCAGACCTCACCATAGTAACCTATGGTAATTGGACACCATCCACCAGAAATTCTCTGCTGGTGCCCCATCCCGTGCTACTTGGCCCTGTGATCCCCTGCTCCACCTCTCAGTTTTCTCCCCTGCACCTTTCCATACCCCACATCCCCATCCCACACACACACACTTGCTGCTCTCAATAGAGAACATCTGCTGGCTTTGACAGGAGTGACCATTCCATTCATTCACATGCCCTATAGTCATAGATGTGAAGGCCAGAAGGAACTCTTCTGATAATCTAGGGCCAGATTCACACAGGGACAGAGGTGCCCAATTGCCACTTAAAAGACTCAAATCCAACATCTGGGTGCCACTGACCCCCGCTTAGCTGGCACCTGACCCTGGAGGGGCCAAAATCTTCACGTGCCTAAATTTTTGCCAGTGGGCATGCGCCAAGTGGCCTAAGTCCTGACGTCACATCACCACAGCTCATGAGTTGCTCAGAGAGCTAGCTGCCACCTCTCAGTGGGATTTTCAGGCGAGATGCTGCACTGCCTCTCTCACTTGCCAGGCTCCATCCAGTAGGAATGCTCTGTGCATGCCTAATTCACAAAGAGAGGCAGGGCTGAGCACGTCAGCACTTCTTCTGTATAAATCCCTACTCTGACAGATTTGGAGCAGGGATGGAACACACATCTCCAGTGAGTGCCCTAGCCAGCAGGTTATAGGGGATTCCAATTCCAGGGCAGGGGATATTCAATCTCTCCTGTTGAAGCTGTTTTGCTTTGCATAAATAGCTGAATAAATTATTACAAGAAGAGGAAAACCTCTAGAAGATCAAATATAACCTGTGGAATGTCAGGTATAACCCTGAGGTAGCACCACAAGATGGAGTGACTATGCACTGCAGACTATCTAGACTATCTAGACAGTCTAGATGGATCTAGACTCAGTGGTGGCAGATGACAGAACAAGGAGTAATGGTCTCAAGTTGCAGTGGGGGAGGTTTAGGTTGGATATTAGGAAACACTGTTTCACTAGTAGGGTGGTGAAGCACTGGAATGGATTACCTAGGGAGGTGGTGGAATCTCCTTCCTTAGAGGTTTTTAAGGTCAAGCCCTGGCTGGGATGATTTAGTTGAGTTTGGTCCTGCTTTGAGCAGGGGGTTGGACTAGATGACCTCCTGAGGTCCCTTCCAACCCTGAGATTCTATGATTCTATCGACTAACTCTTCTCAGCTGGTATTTGTGTTGTTAACGTCTAGCAGCCTTGAGCCCCTCTTGATACTCTGCAGGGAAAATAAAGCAGAATTAGTAGGTGAGATTAATGGAAGTTATTTTATAGCTATGGGCAAGATTTATTATAGCTGACTGGAAATGTGAGTTTATTTGATTAACACAAATAAGAATAAACATCCACATAATTTATATGATTAGATTGTAACTTTAGTGCCCTCATGGCCAAGACGGTGTCTGTTCTTCAGGTGGCTGTGGCCAAGAGAAGGTGTGTGGAGGAACGCAGCAGAGAAACTCCCTTCCACCCCAGGGGAACCTATTCCAAACCCCCAGAGGTAAGCCCCCTCCCCCATCAATAGTACAATGAATATAGAGAAGAGAAGGTTACTCACCTTGTGCAGTAACTGAAGTTCTTGGAGATGTGTCCCCCTGTGGGTTCTCCATTCCATGCGACAGCGTGTACTGGTGCTGTTGATTGGAGATCTTCAGTATCAGTGCGTGGTCGGGCCACACGTGCGCAGCTGCTGTCTCAGGGCATTGTTTGAGTCTGTTCAGCGCACACATGGCCCGACTCCCTCAGTTCCACAAGACAGCAGCTGTGCATGCGCGGCCCAACCAGGCACTGCTACCGAAGATCTCCAATCAACAGTGCCGGCATGCACTGTCATGTGGAATGGAGCGCCCACAGGGACAGCACTCAAAGAAATACTGCTGCAGAGAGGGATGGAGAAAAAGCAACAGAGGGAGAAGATGAGAGAGTGGTAGAGCAGGCTTACATCCAACATGAGGCCCCAATGCTATCACAACATAAAAGGATGGACGCTGAGCACTGCATCTGCACTCAGAGGTCAGGAATCCTGGCAGAGTTCCAGTTCAGTGGTGAGTCTTGTGTGCTCCTGGACATCTCTGGCACCAGTGAACCTTCCCCAACAAACCCCTTGGGTGCCCTCTTCTGCCTCTCACTGCAAATCTACACAGAGCAACTACCTCCCCTCTTAACTAGCTACAGCCTCCCTCCTTATTCCCAATGCAAAGTCTCAAGCCCCAGTACTCACAGCCCCATACAGCACTGGGTGACAGTGATACTGGATCCAGCTCCAGTTTGTCACCCTCAGCTGATTCCTTTTGGCACGGTGCTCCTCCTGGCTCCTGTCCTGGGCTGTCCCCGGTGGGCCTGCTCACTGTAGGCCCTCTTATCTGGACACCCCCACCACCACCACCACACTCTCTACCTTGACTCCCTCCCCCTGGAACACCAGCACTTCCTCTGCCTCAGGATGAAGTTTTAAAGGGGGCATTCTCTCTAAATCCAAAGGGGTTACAGTATTTTCTAAGTTCATATATGTTAATTTTAAAGACCAAAGTTTATCAAAAGCTCCCAAATATCTTCACCCCATATAGGTACACATAAATATACACTGTGATCAAATCACCTTTTAATCTTCTCTTGGAGTAACTAAATAGATTGAGCTCAAGTCTCTCACTTGTGAGGCAGGTTTTCCAGACCTCAAATCATTCATGTAGCTCCTTTCTGATCCCTTTTCAATTTCCTTTCATACACTTTTTGAAGTGTGGATTGGACAGAACATAATATTACAATGGTCTCACCAATGGCTGTATACAGAGGCAATATCACCTCCCACGTGAGATTCTTCTGTTTTTGCACCCAAACAGCACCTTCAGCCACCATATTTCACTGGGAGCTTATATTCCACTGGTTTCCACTGTGACTCCCAAGTCCTTTTCAGTCACTCCTATCCAGGGTTTAGTCCCCCATCCTGTAAGTGGAACCATTGTGCTTTATTCCTAGATGTGTGATCTTCTACTTGACTGTATTGAAGTGTATGTTGCTGTAGTGAGCCCAGCATACTATGATTGCAGGTTGTTCTGTCACTGACCTATCCTCATCATATTCACTGCTCCCCATCCTTGCCATGGCTCTGTCCTTTCTGTGATTCTCTGATCTCTCCAACTGCTTCTCCAGCATTCTTGGGGAATTCAACTGTCCCACCCTTCTCCTCACTGCAACCCCAGGGCTCATCCCCTGGCCTCTCTTCTTGCACTATCTTTCCAGACCATCCTCCCCCATCCAGCACACAAGGTTAGTGTCACAAGAGGCAGCAAAGTTCAGTGATCAGTGCACTGGACTGGAACATAGGAAACCTGGGTTCTGGCCCCAGCTCTGCCCTGCTGCATGACCTTGGCCCAGTCACTGCCTCTCTCTAAATAGAAAAAGGGTTTTAGGGCAGAGACTGCGTCTTGGCTGGGGCCTCTAGGTACTATGGCAACACATGTAACAGGGACACAGGCCTGGAAGGGAGCCCCTGGGTCATCATGTGCATCTCCTGCTCTCACAGGCAAGCCCATCACATAATCAAACGTAGTGTCTCAGTCCTTTGCCGTCACTCTGTCTGTGGCTTCCTGATCGGGCTCCTCACTCCTGTGTCACATTTAAGGCATTAATTATGAAGCTAGTTCACCTGCACACAAAAGCACAGCACTGCCTGCCTGAGGTTCTCTCAGAAGGGAGCTCTGCATGCTGCTCTTCTGCAGTATCAGGCCATGACTGCTCCCCCACAGCCTCTCTATTTGCCATTGTTCTCCATCTACTGCAGGACACGAGCTCCGGCTCAAGGGTCTTTTGTGCCAAAGGATGCACTGGGAGCACTTCCTCCTGGTCTTGGTCCCCAAGGAACAGGGGCAAGCCTTTGGTGCCACTCCTCTTATAGGGGAGGTGGCCAGAGCAGAGAACATATGCCTAATGCAATCCTCCTCAGACACTCTTGTGGCTGCTTCAGGCAGACAGCCCCTGCCTCTGAGCAAGAGGCTTCTCCTTCCCCTGAAGGGGGTGTCTGGGGAGAGCAAGAGACATTATTAGTGCATCTGGTTAAACCTTTGGTCCCTGCCACACCAGTGGCAGCAGCAAGCAGGTCTGGAGACTAGATAGGAGGAATGTGAAGATGCCCGTGACAGCCCCCACATGTGAGGCTTCTTCAGAATCTTCTGGGGCATGGGGCTGACCTGGCTCTAGGCTCCTAAACCAGGCTGATTAATCCAGGCCAGGACTGCTGCCTATTCAGAGTATTCTGCAGCTGGAGGTTGCTTCTTCCATCACAGACTCCATGCTGCCCCCTGGTAAACCCTGTAGGTGGGCAGCACTCCCCGTGGCTGTGGGCTGGAGCCTGTGCCAGACTCTCCCAGTGGGATGACAGAGTGCAACTCCCATGCTCAAAGCAGAGACAGGCTGGCAGCTGGTACCTCTCCCATCTCTGGGCTATGCAAGCAGGAATCAAACTGGGGAACCAGCTTGTGTATACACTAGGTCATGGCAGTTTACTGAAAGGCAGCATGCTATATTGTTGCAAACCAGTGTGCATACTCTGAGTTCAATTTTAAAGCATGCTGAGTGTGGCTTAGCTGAAGTTCATCAGGAACAGGTTTAGGTTATGTCTACACTACACAGCTTACAGCCATGCCGCTAAAAATCGTGCAGTGTAGCCACTGTTTGTCAGTTCTCCTGCTGACAAAAAACTTCCACCCCCAATGAGCAGTGTTTGCGTTCACACTGGTGCTTGTCGCAGCAAAACTTTTGTCTTGGCGGGGGGGGGGGGGGTTAAACACCTCTTAAAGACAAAAGTTTTGTCATTCAATTGCCAGTGTAGACATAGCCTGGGTATAAACCAAAATAAGCCATTCTTAAACCAGGTTGGCTAATCCCTTGCAACCTCCTGTGTGGGTACTGATTTTGGTTTAAGTATAATCAGTGCAAATCTGTGTGTGGAGAAGACCTTACGGAAGCCCCCATAGCTAAATTCCCTCTAAACTGCGCAGTCGCATCACAGCCTATTAGGCGCTGTGCGGGTGCTCAGTGCTGCGACAGGGAGAGATGCCTCTCCTCCAGCCTCGGACCTGCCATGGCTAGGGAAGAGGCGCCTCTCCTGCAACCTCAGCCCCAGAGCTGCCGTGGCAGGGAGAGGCACCTATCCCCCTCCCCCAGCCCAGGTGCTGCTGTGGGGAGAAAGAGCTGAGAGGAGTCCTTTCTTCCCCCACTGTAGCCCCAGGGCAGCCTGCACCCTAAGCCCCTCATCCCCAGCCCCACCACAGAGCCGGCAGACCTAGCTGGAGCCCTCACCCCCCCACATACCCCAATCCTCTGCCCAGCCCAAAGCCCCCTCCTGCACCCTGAACCCCTCATCCCTGGCTCCACCCCCAGCCGGAACCCTCACCCTCCCACACCCAATTCTCTGCCCCAGCCCTGAGCCCCCCTCACACTCCAAACTCCTCAGTCCCACCCCTGCCACATGAATTTTGTTATATGCACCAATATGGAGGTGATTTATGGGCACCAATATGGAGGTGACACATCACCTCCATATTGGTGCCCATAACAAAATTCACTCTGCACATGCATATTAAAAAAATAGAGGGTGCACTACTCCAAAGGCTATGAATAGTCCAGTATGACAGGCAAGACTTGGTTAATTTGGCTAAGGAGGTGAGAAGCAGCCATTGTTTGTACTGCCATGGAAACCAAAATCCACCATCACACATTAAATTGATGGAGAAACAACCAGTCAGCCAAATCCCTCTCTGCACTCAGACGCAGATCTCTTTGAAGGCAGTGCTAAGAACTTATGAGTTTGGGCTAATCATTGATTTTTGAGTAGCAACATGGTTACTGAGGGAGTTAGTGACATTATTTCATGGTAGTTCAGAATACTGCAATCACCCTCTCTCAACGGTGGAGCATTAGCGATACTATAAGAAGGCTATGGCAAAATCCTCATTTTGATAGGAGAGTTAAACCTTTATTGTTCCAGAAGTGACAACAATCCAAACCTAGGCCTGGTCCACACTAGGACTTTAATTTGAATTTAGCAGCGTTAGTTCGAATTAACCGTGCACCCGTCCACACCACAAAGCTATTTAATTCGACTTCTGTACTCCTCCCCGACAAGGGGAGTAGCGCTAAATTCGACACGGCTATGTCAAATTAGGCTAGGTGTGGACGGAAATCGACCTTAGTAGCTCCGGGAGCTATCCCACAGTGCACCACTCTGTTGACGCTCTGGACAGCAGTCCGAGCTTGGATGCTCTGACCAGCCACACAGGAAATGCCCCAGGAGGGAGAACCTCTCCCAGTACCAGCGCTCACACAGCGAACGGGAGGACAGGTGGCGTCAAGAGGACCAGCAGGCGACTCAAACGCTGCTTGGACTAATGAGGGAGCAAACGGACACGCTCCGGCGCCTTGTGGATGTTCTGCAGGACCGCAGGCAGGAAGACAGAGCCCCCCTTCAGTGTATCTGCAACTGCCCTCCCCCGCCACAAAGTCCCATACCCCCCTCACCCAAAATAACCAGAAGGAGTGGCGCCAGGAGCCGTGAAAACTGTCACTGCCCCCCAGCAGAGTGCTCAAGTACCCAAAAGCTCTCATACCCTAAATTTTGAGAAGTCCTTCCCTTCCTGACTCACCCAAGCCCAAATCCCAGTTTCATCCCCTAACTGTCTAGTTAATTATTAAAAATACTTTGCTGTTAATTACTGTTTCCGTCATGTTTTTTTTTTACAGAAGACTGTGTTTGGGGGGGGGGGGGAAGGGGGTTGGTAAATTGCATAGGATGGTCACCTTTACCAGGGTACAGACACGGGGGCAGGATCAGCAGCAGGTCACACACACAGTGCAGTCACTATGGGAGGTGGTTTCCAGGTTCTGTGTGGTGGGGGGGGACGTGACTTTGTAGCGGGGGAGGGCGGTTACAGATCTTATGCAGCAGTCCTTGTCCTGGACCGCAGAGTCACGCAGCAGAGGAATCTGTATCCGTCCTCCTCCGCCACAAGGTCACATAGCCCCCGCACACAGAATCCCAAAAAGGAGGGATGGCAGGCTCCATTGAAACAACCAGTCTGGCACTGCGGACCGCTCTAGGAGCAGGAGCCTGTCATTCCTCGAGTTTAGAGGCGGTCTTTACATCACTGCACACCCTACGCAGCACAGTCTGCATCCCAGTTTCAACCCTTTAACGCGAAGTCATTAATAAAGAAACGTTTGTTAAGTAACAATGGAACATGTATTTTATTTTTACACGTGTGTTGGAAGTGGGGGAAACGGGGTATGTAACTTCAGAGGATAGTCAACAGTAACTGGGTAAAGAAACAGGGGCAGGTTCAGCTTCTCTGTAAAGAAACTGAACAGTCACAGGTCACGCTGCTCGCTGGTACTTGAAGAGTTCCTTGTCGCTGTCTAAGGCGCTTGTATAGGGCTTCATGAGCCAGGGCATTAGCGGGTAGGCTGGGTCCCCGAGGATCACTATAGGCATCTGCACATCCCCAACAGTTATTTTGTGGTCCGGGAAGAAACTACCTTCCTGCAGGTGTCTAAACAGACCACAGTTCCTGAAAACACGCGTGTCATGAATCTTGCCTGGCCACCCGACGTTGATGTTGGTAAAACGTCCCCTATGGTCCACCAGTGCTTGCAGCACCATTGAAAAGTAGCCCGATTTCTCAGCAGCTGACTGTGGAAGAGGTGGACGATAAGGCGCGAGGAGGTGAAAACGGCCATAACTGCAGCGGGCTCCATGCTCGCAGTGCTGTGGCGTCCGCGCTGTCACTGACCAGAAAAGTGCACGAACAGATTGCCCGCAGGCGCTTTCGGGGAGGGAGGGCGTGATTGACGGTTCAATGATGACAGTTACCCAAAACCACCCTCGACACATTTTTTCCCCCAGCAGGCATTGGGGGCTCTACCCAGCATTCCAATGGGCAGCGGGGACTGCAGGAACTGTGGGATAGCTTCCCACAGTGCACCGCTTCCAAAGTCGACGCTGGCCCCGTTAGTGTGGACTCACAAAGTCGAATTAGTGTCCTTAGTGTGGATACACAAATTCGACTTCGTAAGGTCGATTCCACAAATTCGAATTAAGTTGAATCGAACTACTCTTGTAGTGTAGACATACCCCTAGGAATGAAACCTGACAGCATATGAGAATTGTTCCTGGCGATCTGGTGCAGATCAGCTGCACAGAAGCACACAGATCCTGAACTGGTCCAGCTGGCTGACAAAGGCTGGATCACTCGATGATTACCTGTTCTGTTCGTTCCCTCTGGGGCACCTGGCATTGACCACTGATGGAAGATACTGGGCTAGATGGACCTTTGGTCTGACCCCATATGGTCATTCTTATGGTAGCAGTGTGTGCACTTCATGTGGGCCACCTGTGCTTGGGGGATCAGTGAGTAGGAGATAAGCTGGAATCCTTGTGGTACCAGCATTCCCCTCCTGCCTTTCAGTCTCCTCCCAGGGGCAGTCCCCTGTGAACTAGCCTGTGTCCTATTCATTCTGATCCGAATTCAGAGAAGCAAGGTTGACAACACTAGAAAGTCCCAATTCAGTGCAAACCACTCTTCTTTATTTCCTCTTTGTACAATAAAGCCAGTCACTTACAAAGTGCCAGTCTAAAAGCAGATTTGACATTATACAGAATGTACACACCAATCAGAACCCAATCAGCTGACAGGCAGAGGAGAAGGCCAGATTCCTGTCATCCTTTTAACTGCAGTATATTAGAAGAGATTTCAATTCAGCATCCAAGAATCAGCCTTCAGCCCGATGGATGCCTTTTCAGTCTGACCATACAAAGGAAAATGGGAAGGTTTCTTGTGTCAATATAGAAGGGGAACCACATTTGTTACATTATGTTGTTCTTCATTTTTAACAGGATCTTTTCTTACCTTTTCCCCACTGTCTCCCCAAATTTTTACTTTAAAAAGGTGGAAACCCCATAATCAAAGATGCTAAACAAAAAAACCCAGTGCAGTGCTACAGTTTAAACTTAGCCCCTAGTGAGGGAGACAGAAAAGAAACATAATATCCACTTAAGCCAGGTGTAAAAACCCAAACAAACCAAGAACCAAACAGCAGAAGCATCAGCAATTCTGAGCTAAACAACTCAAACCTCAGTGCTTTAAAAGAGCTGCTCTGCAGAGCAGCAGCGCAATGCTAACCAGAGGGCTGGGGACACAGCAGCTCCCTTCTCCTTTACAGCAAACCTAGCGAATGCAGCTTTAATCCTGTAGTGCGTTCCCACATGGTGCCTTTCCTCCCTCCCCCCACCCACCCCCTTAACTTCTAGGAAATAAACAAGTGGGAGGCCTGGGCAGCTGGCAGTGCCTGTATGGGGTGGTAGTGGCATGGAACCAGTGTGGACAGCAATGGGGAAACGGAAGAGTTAGCACTGGGGAGGGCTGGACTGGAGTGAGGCCACTTTCTGACTGGGCCAGCTCCTGGAAAGGATTAGCATCTGGGGGGGTGCTATGTAAGGCTGTCTACACAGCAGCTGTGGAGATCACACAGAAGCTGTGATCACTGGTGCACAGAACCCTCATGGTTTCACAGGGCTGTGGGGGAAGGGGACAAACTCAATTGAGGGGTTGTCATTCTAGGGATCATCAGCAGGTTTCCATGGGAACTGGCACAAAGGACTGTGAAATATGAATGAATAGGACAAGACCTGACTGAATTTAGGGTCTCAAAGGCTGAGACCTCACCCTGTGATAGTGCTAACAGCAGGAGCCAGAGCTGAAATCCTATTGTACACATAGAAGTGCGTATATTTTGCAATCAGAGTATAGCTCTCTCCACGCAGCAGTGGCCAGGGGTGCTGCATTTCATTTCCAATGAACTTTCTACTTTTTTGGGACCAAAATGATATGTCTGAATGTAGGAAAGGCCCATGGCTCAGCTGTCCAGAATAGTCAAAGATGTCACCAGCATACAGGGACCAGAGCAAATGCACCCAGCTGCTCAGCACAGGAAAAAAGGTGCAAAGGCAGAAAGAAGAAGAGACACCAGGAGCTGTGGCCACGTGGACTGGGGAGTGTGGAAGAGGCACTGCTGGAGCCATAGCAGGAATTCCGGACACTAAAGCTGATGGGATTAGACAGAGAAAATCTGGACTGGGCCTGACAGCTACGCACAGAGCTGTCAACAGACACACCACAGGAGTAGCGTTCATGCCCAAATGACACCTCTCTGTAATCTCTGCAACAGCCTGCAGTCACCCTCTTCGCCCCAGGCCCCAGCTCCAGCCCCACAACTCAGCCCAGCCCAAGCCTCTCCTTTCCCAGCTCCAGCCACACAGTCTAGCCAGATTTACAAAAATTTTATTGAAGCTTTGATATATGTAATTTTTGGCCTCTAGATACCCTGTGTCAGCTCATTCTTGGCTCCCCCGTGCTATCTTATGACACCGGGCACTAAACTCCCAACACTAGATTTCCTGCTTGAGAATCCTACTGAAGGCAGAACAGCAATTCTCAGATGCTTCAGACATGGCGTCAAACAAAGAACTCTACCGAGCAGTCTAAGCGCAGCAGGCTGGGCTCAGTTGGTATCCATGCCGTCACACTCTTCCGATGCCAGCTCACTTTCTGCAGGCAGAGACGGGGCTACGTGCTGCTTGCTATCCCGCCGCTGATAGAATAGCACATATGCGGCTTTTGTCTGCCAAACAAGGAAAGAAAACCAATCTGAGGAAAAGAAACCATCCACGAAGCACAGTTCTGGAAAGCTGATGATGCAGGAGATAACCTATCGCAGACTCCCAATAGGGCAGCTCAGTACTTCTCTGCCTCACGTGGAGGCTGGAGGCCTAGAGGGAAGTATGGCCTGTAATATAGGCTGTATGTAGAGATTTATGGAGCTTCAATATCTAAAACAAGAGAAACAATCCAGGAAATGCTTTCGTATCACCTTAGTGTCCTCTCTTCCCCACTGTCTGTGCAGAGAGCTGAACAGCCTGGGGATCCTGGGAAGGCTGTATGTAGCCTATCAGGCTCAGGGGCAAGCCATTCAGGCTTTGCTCTGAGAAGCCAGCCCCTCCACACAAAGGTGTATTAGCAGGAACCTCAACTACGGAATCTTTGCAGAGATGTCCTTGTAACAAAAGAAAATCCCCGCCAATGGCTTTTCATGCAAGAAGGGACGTTTGACCCATTCCAAAATGCATAGAGCAACCTCAGCAGCACAACGTGGGGGCCGGGAGGGATAGCTCAGTGGTATGAGCATTGGCCTGCTAAACCCAGGGTTGTGAATTCAATCCTTGAGGGGGCCATTTAGGGATCTGGGGCAAAAATCTGTCTGGGGACTGGTCCTGCTTTGAGCAGGGGATTGGACTAGATGACCTCCCGAGGTCCCTTACAACCCTGATATTCTATGATTCCACGGAAGTCTGCTGCTCCTTCACAGCATCGTCAGCTTGAATCTGACCTCAATCCACAGCAGATTCTAGCCTGTATTTACGATGATTTGATTAAGAGGCAGAAAACATCTAGGTCCATCCCAGCATGCTCCTGGGTTTTATATCTGGGGATTTCCCCCATCTTGAATTAGTCTAAGTCCAAGTACTCACCACTATTTGATCTTCAGAAGCCATTGATACACTGCTGTCATCAAAGTAGTACCATTTGCCATTCACTTTGTTCTTTGCATATGCAGTATCTGTCACACAAACAGAGTGGCTATCTACATTCAGCAGTAAGGCAGGGGGCTCACTAGTGTAACTGTAATACCCCGATCACACTCAATTCTGATAACTCCATCAATAAAAGGTACAAAGTAAGTGTGCGGGGGAAGAGAAAGAGGTTGGAGCTTGGGTTTCATTGCTCAGAAGCGATATCAGTAACACTGGAACACAGTGGATCAGAGGCTAGGTCCATCTAGACCACAATCCTATTCTAAACAGTGGCCCATCCTAAATGCTTCAGAGGAGGGTGTAAGAAACTTAAATTTCTCTTTGATCTTTCAGTCAGTGGTTGGCTTTTGCTCTGGAGCAGAGGGTTTATACCCACTCCAAATTTATATTTTAAAATAATCCTAATCTAATGCTAACTGTGGTTTTCCTGGTTGTACAAACAGAAGGCCAATCTTGTTTTGAATCCTGCAAAATTTCATCCTGCTCTCAGCCTCACAGGACACTGACCATGTGCAATAGAGAGCTTTCTTGAGTTTACAGGAACTGCACACAGATGTGAGCATTTGCTAGTGGAAGGAATGTACAGCCTCCACTGGAAATGCCAGCCACATCCCTACACAGTAAGGCATTCCCAAGCACCACAAGACAAGTCCTTCCATATCATTTATCTCTCGCTTTTTTTTTTTTTTTAAACAAGGACAATATAAAGGCAAAAAACTAAACAATGCATCACATTGCACACTAAGCACCAGAGTGAGGAACAGCAGAAATTCAGGTTCCAGAAGCAGTGTTACCAACTAGTTTCATTGCACAGTATATTCTTATTCCTATTTTAATGGTTAACAGCTCTATTGTTTACCAGAACGTGTCCAATAAAACACAGAAGGCGCACAGTAAACTACAGCTGAACATTACATTTGTTGTGATCTCAGCATTGAAGTTTAATGCTGCCCAAACAGCTTTCTGACCAGTCCTACCAACCGTCCTAATTTCTTCTTCATTAGCCAAGGCCCCGCCCTCCACAATGGCCAGATCCCAGTGTGGATGCAGCAGTCCACCCATAGAATGGCTAGGGGCTCCCTGTTGCTGATGAGGTTTAAATGGGGTGGAGCACATCTTTTACTGCCTTACTGCCTGCCTCCTTACAGGGATGCAATCAATCCATGGACCGCCAAGGGTTAAGGGGGTGGGCGCTGTAAACTCTGATTGAATTTGCTCCCTTGGCTTTCAGGGCAGAACCACAGCTGTGAAACATAGGGATGGATTGAGCAACTTGCAGCCCCAACATCCCCACCACTAGTGCCCATCCATCATGAGTCCCCACTCCCCAGAGAGAGAGTCACTGCTCTCCCGACAGTGATTTTCCCATACGCACACAGCCCTCCCGTCCACCTGCAGATAAAGAACAGACAGGTAGTTACTCACAGTGGCCTACTCCCATAGCTCCATAGTGATTGGACACTGCAATGAGGTCATACACATACGGATCAGCTGCTGGGTCACAGACAAACTCAGACATGCTCAAATCCCTAAGAAAAAAGTAAGAACACATTGTTATTGTACACAATTATTATTGTACATAATAAGAGAAAGGCCTAGTAATAATGAATCACTGTAAACAGCCAAGGGCTAACCTGCCCAGTCAATGCTGTTTTTCCCTTTTTAATTATTAATGACCTATTTGACCCACAAGCCACTGATGTCGCCCCCTTAGGCAGCTGTAATATGGATGGCATCAGCCAGTTTGTTTGCTGTCAGGAATGACCGTTACTGGCAAACACAAGTGTTGCTGTGTGGTTAGTGAGAGAGGATGGCTAAGTGCCATGCCAACACCAATCAATGTAAAACAAGCATGAAGAAGTCAAGCTCTTCCATATGAGGGATTGGAGCAGCACTGGGTAGGCCTATGTCCTGCAGTGGGATGGTAGTGTCTGAGATGTATGGATGAGTGCAAGGCCTTCTCTTGGTAGAGGATGCAGAGGGACGACACTGATGGTCATACAACATACATGTAATCCACACTAACAGTGTGGCTCCATCCTCCTCTAAAGGGCAGATTTAAAAATTTTATTAAGATGATGTTTAAAAAAGTGAACGGCACAGAGTTTAAGCATAGAAGTTTCTGGTTATCAGGGAATAACATACAGATTATCGAGGGTGTGAAGTTCGGTTTAAGATCGGGTGTTATAAGGAATACATAATCTGCAATATCCCCGACTAGGGAAAAGATTGATGGGTCAAAGTACTCACAGCTACGTAGAGAGACTACTACAGTAAGAGGCTCATGCTTTTAGATCCAGAGGTGTCAGGTTCAATGCCTGCCAGCGACCTATTCCAGGAGCATTATGGACACAGAGATCAGAAATAACACTGATACCTGACTTCCAAAAAGGATCTCCAGGTATGTACCGTATCTGCTTCCAGGACACAGATACCATTACCTAAAGAGGACTCCTGCTATGCTTTGCCAGATGAACAACTTTCATACCTCACACAGTACCTTTTTTTCCCAAGTGCTGCACACTACTGTTTAAGTAGAGGTAACACTGAACTGGAAATCCTAGTGGATCTACACAGTTGGTATTTTGGAAGGGAAGGAAAGAATATTCAGTGAAGCTGCAGGGGAGGTTAGGCAGCATAGAAATCTCTGGTGTAGAACTTGGCCTGGACACACTGTTGCCAACACTCTCCACCCTGACACTCATGAAAATTGTCATAGAATCTTTAAAGGACAAAAGCGTTCAGGGTCTGCTGGGACATGGTTCAAAACTGACTCTGAGGGAATTGTAAAGACGTTGAATCACCAATACCACTTTTTACAACACCGGATTTTCTCAGCAGCATCCTAGCCAAATAGTGGCCAGGCCCATCCTTGCTAAGCTCAGGAACTCTGCAGAGTCATAGCTCCAAGTATCACAGATGCAGGTAGCACCCCCTTTCCCTAGACAATTACTAGAGCTTCACTAAGGTTTACTGGCTTGTGGCTCTGGAGGCAGAATCCTATCTTGAGCTATGTCTCCAATGAGGAGCCCATACAATTGCTACATCAAAAGTGGAGTTTCTTGCTCTGTCCAGTTATGACTTGCTGGTAAAGAACCTTACCTGATGGGGAATTCAACCACAGTGTCAAGTTTATCCCTCCAGTATCTGTTGTACGAGAAGCGTTTTAAATGCACCACCAAAATCCTGGGCAAAGACCATAGATCAAACTTCTTTGTGGCCTGCTGATGCTTCTTGCAGTTAGGGCAGTACCTGAGAAAGGAGTATAAATAGGCATGAAACACCTTTGATATCTGCCTTCTATCCAAGGGTCTCAAACCCCTTTTACAAACAACCTTTTTTTGATTAACATATAAAATGCCTATTACTATCCCAGGCTGTAGTCACCTTTGTCTTTTTTTTTGTTTTTTAAATAGGCTTTGAGAACATCACTCTGATTTTTCCTCACATATCCAATCTCTTCTTCCCCCAGTACATCCTCCCTCCCGCCTTCATGCACTCACCATGTCCCCACCTACTGCTACCCAAATGCCATTGCTCAGCATCTCTCTCCTCTTCTGAGGGAATGCAGGAGCCAGGATGAGCTGTAAGAAAAACTCCTGGAGCACTGTATTTTCAGGATGTTTTTCCTCACTGTCCTCTTCCTGTCTTGTCTTCTGTCCTTATTTGCTTCCTTTCCAATCCTCCCCTCTGCTCCTCCCTCCCCTCTGCTGTACTCCCTGCCCAAGTGGCAGAGTGAAAGTGGCTAGATTTCCAAGTTTCTGAAGGGAAGACATTTTGTCAGTTTCACTGGCGCACTAGAACAAAGGTAGTATTGTGTTAGAGAACACCAGGTCGGCCTGCTTCCACCTGGTAATAAATGAGGTAGAGTGAGAGAACCACACAGGGTGGGGTGTTAGGACTACAACAGCATGAGTGCTAAAGGTCAAGTCTGAGGTGGCAGAACTACACAGAGCCTACGAATAATAAATACAGCAGCTTTTTAAAGGCAACAGAGTAATTGGGTTTTGTTTTTGTTAAGGTAACATTACCTCTCTTGCTGCTGAGGACTGAGGTGCAGTGGCAGAGCTGTGGCTGTGGGGACAGGGGTAGGATAGTAAGATGCTCAGAAAGAATAGTGTGGGGAAACCTTTACCCAAACAATATTGTTAGTTTATAGTATATATAAAGATAGTCCAAGTAATATGTCTGCCAAACAGCTGGGTGGTAAACTTACCAAGGGTCATGTTCACCAAGCGTTTCCATTGTAGTAAAGAGTTCTATACAGTCTTTAAGAGCGACAGTAGTTTTCTTCTTCTGTGACTGTAACATACTTTCATCCTTTTCAAATGCCTACCAAAAAGGATGCATGTTAACCATCTGTATCCTGAAAATGATTATGCTCATCCTAGGCATCTGGAACCACCTTCCCATGTCCCCATACAGGTTATTTGTGTCCCATTCCAACACAGTTCCCTGCCATTTCTTTTTTATCTTCAAAATGAACCCTCCCCATTCCTCTCTTGCTCCAGTGATGACTGTTTGACGATCCATCCTTTCCTGGATGTAGGCAGCCAGCCTCTTTCTTTCCGCCCACAACACCAACATCAATACCCACAATCTCTATTGCTCACAGCTATGCAAAGCATTTTATAGAGGTAATTAATAAAAACAGTTTCTTGCATGAAGATGTTTACAGCTGAAGTTAGCCCTAAAGCAGAAAGGAATTTTGTCAGTTGTTCATAAACAGAGAAGGAAAAGACAGTCCCTGCTCTGAAGAGCTAACAATCTTATTGTACAACAAGAGACAAAAAAAGGAGCAAGGAAGGGGGAAACAAATAAGTACAATAAGACAATCATAATTGTCCACTCTGATCTTAAAATCTATTAACCAGATTGGTTACTGGCAGCAGTCTATTACAGATCATCAGATAAGACCAGAGAAAAGGATGTGCATTTATTATCTGGAGGAAAAAAAACACTGAATTACAGCAGGGGCCATACACTCGTGAAACATCTTTGGAGTTTCTAACATTTGTAACACAGGAAATGTTGCTCCCAGAGTGTGACTCTATAGGAAATCTCATTCTGACAGAAAGAATTTGATCACTGACCAAAAAAGTAGTGGCTGCCCAGGTATAAGGGATTGAGAGCTGGTTACATTTGTGTTGAGCAAACAGAATACACTCAACTAGTTACATACATATATGCAGCTTTCAAATGGCCAGTTTCTCAAAGCCAAAATTATTTTGCTGAATTGACTGGGAGGAAAAATGTAAATAGAGAATTATGAATGAAAGCTGGAGATTGTTTAAGAACATTTCACTTGCTTCCCCAAAAATGTACAATTCCTTATCAGAGAAAAAGGCTGTTGATTAATAAGTCATCTTGGTTACGACTGTTATTGTAGGCTTGTCAATCCCAGGATACTAGAGAGACAAGGAGGGTGAGATAACATTAGTCCAATAAAAGATACTGCCTCACCTGCCTTATCTTGGTTAAGAGTAACATGAAAGCAGCAATAAAACTAAAACCAAAAATCATTACATAAATGGGGAGAAGGAGCTGAATAGCAATAATATAAATAAGAAGTTAAGAAACACAAGCAATTAATAACTGAACCTAAAGGTATATCAACAAAATATCTATAGCCAGTATTGTTAAGGCATTTATAAATATATCAGGAACAAAAGCAATCCTAGCAATGGTCTAGCACTCTAGGCCCATTACTAGAGGGAAATATTGTCAA
Organism: Mauremys reevesii; assembly: GCF_016161935.1. Lineage (NCBI taxonomy): Eukaryota > Metazoa > Chordata > Testudines > Geoemydidae > Mauremys > Mauremys reevesii. Next base: position 74,249,811 of record NC_052629.1, read on the forward strand.
TAATGAAGCAGAAAAAGATGTGTTTAATAAATATTTCTGTTCTGTATTTGGATCCAGTCTGAACAATATATCAATATCATATGACAGTTGCTAAGGAGAATGCTAAACAGTATCTACTATTAAAGTTAAACATTTTGTCTGGATAACTTGTACCGAAAAATTTTAAAGGGGTTGGGAGAGGAGCTTGGTTATTAATGTTTAACAAGTTTTGGAAAGCTGAGGAAGTTCCAGAGGGTTACAGCAAACCCAGAGTTTTGCCAGTATTTAAAAAGGGGTAGCTGAAATGATGTTGGTAACTCTAGGTCAGTTAACCTGACACTGATCCTAGGCAAAACAGTGAAATGGCTGACAGTCCTATCAATAGAGTTAAAGAACAGAAATATAAATTAATACCAATCAACATGGTCTCCTGGACAATAGGTATTGGCAAACTTGATACTGCTCTTTGACAAGATTCCAAGTCTGGTTGAAAAAAGGTAACTGTGCTGACCTAATATACTCAGACTTTGTAAGGAGTTCAACTTACACTGTATGACATTCAGAATAAAAAACTAATGTTATACAAAATCAATATGGCCTGTGTTAAATGGATTACAATCTGTCTGACAGATCTCAAAGTGTGCTGTTAATAAGGAATTAACTACTGGGGAATTAATTTCTAGTGGGGCTATGCAGAGATTAGTTCTTGACTCAGTGTTATTTAGTATTTTTATCAAGAATGAAAGTAAAATCACTGCTGATAAAGTATGCACATGATACAAGAACTGGTGGAGTGGTAAATGAGCACAAGTCACATATAAAGTGTTCAGAACTCCTGGTGAGTCAGGTGGAATCCAACAATACATGCTTTAATACAGCCAAATGCAAGGGCAAATGTTTAAGAACAAAGACAGTTATAGCCAAGGATAAAGGTATCAGGTGTATTTAGGATATAGAGGTGAATGTTTATGTCGTAACATAGGGCCTACAGGCCTCAGGCCTTTAAGACATGTAGCTTGGCCAAGGCCTAGGATTTAGTCCTACAGCTTATTTTAGGCCTCAGAATAAGTTAACTATAATATAAAGTTTGCATAAGTAAATTAATAATAAACCTGCTGAGCCTAGTCTATGTTTGGGAGGGAGGGCGAAATGTTAGAGAATTCCTTAAGATAACTGCCTGTTACCATGTTGATAAGGTGAGGTAAATACGAGTTTCCCTTACACTCATTAACAAGTTAGCCTATGAAAAACAGGGCACCTGGAAAGTAGAAGGCTGTGGAAGTTCAAATAAGGAAAAGGAGTTAAAATCTTCATAAATAAATATGAATTTCAGTGGGTGTCGGCATTAGCCCATTATCTAAGCTGTATCCCTGCCGGCATGCCTTGCAGGGGGAAGACACCAGGATGACAACCACTGGTGGTAAGGATGATGATGAGAATGAGGGCTAACACTTTGAGTTTTCCCACAAGCCATGATGTGAGTAATGCAAATACTGAGAGTTCTGTGTTGGTCTCTCTCTCCTTCACCAGACTGCAGCACATGTTGTTGTTTGGTTGATTAGTAAAAGTAATTATGAGAGACAGAGCACTGTCTCGACTCTGCTGTACACCATAAAGTCCCACTTTTATTGCTGCTGTAGTCGACCTTGGGAGCTCAATTCTCACACAGTAAAGTAGGTGAGGTGAATATAGAGGTGAATGTTTATGTCGTAACATAGGGCCTACAGGCCTCAGGCCTTTAAGACATGTAGCTTGGCCAAGGCCTAGGATTTAGTCCTACAGCTTATTTTAGGCCTCAGAATAAGTTAACTATAATATAAAGTTTGTAAAGAATGTAAACCTCACTTTGGGTGGGTAACTGGTTAAAATAACCCATAACTATAGATAAGGCTACCCAGGCCTCACACAGAGTGTGACATTGCACTCCATGTTTTATGGAAATATGCTTATAAGTGTGAATATGATATAACTGGAATATGCTTTATGCAAAATGTCTCTTGTAAGATATCATTACAAAGCTTATAATCTACTGAATATATTCTTCCTATTTGCATGTATGTATCATTCTTATATCTGAAGCTAGAAATGTGAAGTATAACTCTGAGGTCCTATTGTAATTATGCAAGGTGTGGGCCATTAATGGTGATTTGGAAGCTTGATGGCTCCCATTGACTACGACAACTGGTTGTAAATGATCTGTTTACTTGCAAACCTTCCTGGGTATATGCGGGCCAGCCCTGGAAGAATGAAGGCTGGGATCTCACAGGACATGTGAACATGTCACCTGATACTGGAATCCATCTTAAACCTGGTGCTTTTCCATTTAGGAGGAGGGGTGGGGACCCAGAGAGACAAAAGATTCCCGCCTTGTGTCAAAGATATAAAAGGGGGTGTAACAGAACAAAGGGGGCTGCCAGTCATGAGAACACCCCTAGTTTCCACCTAAGATGTCTGCTGGAGCTAACAAGGACTGTACCAGGGGAAAGGATTCGGCCCAGACTAGGAAGGAGTCTACTCTGTGAAAGAAGCTTATTGGAACATCTCTGAGGCTGAGATTTTACCTGTAATCAGTTGCTTAACATATTAGGCTCAGACTTGTGTGGTTTTGCTTTATTTTTGCTTGGTGACTTACTTTATTGTCTGTAATTACTTGAAACCACTTAAATTCTACTTTTTATTCTTAATAAAATCACTTTTGTTTATTAATTAACCCAGAGTAAGTGATTAATACCTCGGGGAGCAAACAGCTGTGCATATCTCTCTATCAGTGTTATAGAGGGCGGACAGTTTATGAGTTTACCCTGTATAAGTTTTATACAGAGTAAAATGGATTTATTTGGGGTTTGGATCCCATTGGGTGCTGGGTGTCTGAGTGCTGGAGATAGGTGACCTGCTGAGCAGTTTTTGGTTAAAGTCTGCAGCTTTGGGGGCATGGACCAGACCTGAGTTTGTGTTGCAGCAGGCTAGCATGTCTGGCTTAACAAGGCAGGGTTCTGGAGACCCAAGCTGACAGGAAAAACAGGCTCAGAAGCAATTAAAGGATCATCACAGATAACTATTCAAACATGAATGCCAGTGCAATGCTGTGGCGAAAAGTACCAGAACTATGGTAAGTTTAGTAACTGTTTTTTTTCTTTTTCAAGTGATTGCACATGTCCATTCCACTGCCAGTGACTCACAAGCAGTCCCATGTGGAAGTGGGTGTGGAGTCTATTTGAACAGGGATTGGAGGACCACTTGTCCAAATTTAGCATCTCTAGAGTGTTGAGAGACTGAATAGTGAGAGGCAAACAAGTGACATGATGACCAGGTTGCTGCTTTACAAATGCCTAATATGGGCATGTGAGCCAAAAATGCCACAGAGGATGCTTGGGATCTAGCTGAATGACCCAGTACTCTCTCTGGTGGATTCATGTTACCCAACTGATAACCCAGGTAAATACAATTGGTATCCATGATGAAACCCTTTGTGTGGAAACCTCACTGCCTTTCATTCTGTGCACAAATGCAACAAACAATTGAAATGAAGACCTGAAAGATTTAGCCCATTCCAGATAAAATGCTAAGGCTCTTCTAATGTCTAGAGTGTGCAGTCTCTCCTTTCCCTTATTAATGTGAGGCTTTGGGAAAGTCAGCAAGAAAATTGTTTGGTTAATATGAAAAGTGGAGACCACTTTCGTAAGAAAATTTGGATGGGGACAAAGGGAGACATTAGCCACATTAAAAAAAAGTATAGGAAGGATCTGATATTAATGCCCTCAGCTCTCCTACTCTCCTGGCCAATGTATGGCTATTAAAAATGAAAAGTGCAACAGAGAGCAAATCACTAGCGGTTTGAAGTGGGGACCCATGAGCTTTGTTAAGAATGAATTCAAGTGCCACGGTGAAATAGGACTCTGTACACATGGAAACAATCTGTCTAAATCCTTTAAAAATCGTATGGCCCTCAGGGTTGAAAAACCAATATAACAGCCTGAATAGGGTACACCTGGCAAACTGCCAATCACTGATGTTTCAGATACAAAAGATGTATTCAGCATATGCTGAATAGAAGCAAGAATAGGTGAGACCTCTTTCAGCCTCAACCAGGTGGAAAAGCTCTTCCCCTTAGCAAGATAAGTTGTCCTTACTGATGTTTTTCTACTCTTCAGCAGTACTTCCTGCACCTCTCTGGAGCTGGACTCCTCTGCTGTTAGCCATGAAGACCCCAGGCTATGAGGTGAAGGGCCTGAAAGTTGCGGTGGAGGAGATGCCATGACTGAGTGAAACTAGGCCTGCGTGAAGTGTAAGGAATAGTGGGAGACTGATTCAGAGGTCCAAGAGCTATGAAAACCTGCGCTGACAGGGCCATTCCAGGGTGATCAGTATAAGACTGGCCTCGTCGTCTTTGAACTTGCACAGAACTCTGAGCAGAAGAGGGATGGGAGGAGGGGGCGTGAAGCGTACAGCAGATCCTCTGACCGCCGCTGAAGAAAAACATCCATCAATTAACCTGGGCTGTGTCTTGCTCTGGAGCAGAACTGGTAACATTTTGTGTTGTCCTCTCTTGCAAACAGATCCACTTGGTGAGTTCCCCAGAGCTGCAGAATGGACCTTGCTACTACATCTGGGCGAAGGGACCACTTGTGATTGATAAACAACCTGTTCAGGTGATCTGCCAGCATACTCTGAGCCCCTAGGAGGTGGGCCACTTTCAGAAGTATAGAGTTGCTGATGCAGAAGTCCCAAAGCAGGACTGCTTTCTGACAGGAGCAGGCTCCTCCCTACTTGTTTACATAAAACATGGAGAACATATTGTCCATCAGCACCAATACTTCCTGTCCCTGATGTGAGGAAGGTACGCTATGCAAGCTAAACAGATAAACATCAGGGAGGCTACAGGCTATCTGTAGACAGATCTTGAGGAGACCACAGACATATCTCCAGGGGTCCTGGGTGAGCCCCCACCCAGATCTGAGGCATCCATGACTAGGGTAAGAGATTGTCAAGGTGGGACAAAAGGAACTCCATTGTGGACACTGATTGGGTCTATCCGCTTGGTACACAGATTAACGTCTATGTGGTGCCTTCTTGGAGGATACACCTCTGCTACCCAGCCCTGAGGGCGTCCAAGACACAGTTTGGTGTACTGCACTGCGTACGCTGCCACATGTCCCAGGAGCCTTAAACAACTTTTCCCCGTGGTAAACGAATAAGCCTTATGTCCAGAATGAGGCTTCACAATGTAAGAAGCTTTGCCTATGGTGGTAAAGCCAGGACCTCTCCAATAAATTCTACTTTCTGGACTGGAGACAGGACTGACTTGTCTGAGTTGATCAGGAGGTCTAGTGTGTTGTAGATGGATTGGATTATGCAAATGCTGGGCACCATCTGCGAGCTGGATCAACCAATTATCTGCCAGGGCTCCATGTATTCCCTTACCTGCACGACTATCTTCTGGAAGAATGCTGCTACTGCCTCAAGCACTTTGTAAGAACACATGGGACAGCCAAGAGATTGATGGGGAGAACTGTGAACTGATAATGGCGGTCACTGACAGGGTATCTCAGAAACATTCTGTGGCTCTGAAGAATTTCCATGGGAAACTGGGCATCCTTTAAGTTGAGAGCAGCATACCAGTCCCCCAGCTCCAATGGAGGAACAGTGTAAGTTAGAATGACCGTCTGGAATTTTGACTTTTTCAGGAATTTGTTTACCCGTCTTAAATCTAAAATAGGCCTGGAGATCCCCTTTTGCTTACAGGCTCAGGAAGTACTGGGAGTAAAACCCCTTTCTCCTGAATAAAGGAAGGACTTCCACTATAGCTACTACAAGGAGAGAGGTGATTGTGTAATACTGTCTTATGAGAGGAGTAGAAATAAAATGGAGCGTGTATCCCATTTCCACCATGCTTAGAACCCACCGATCTGCTGTGATGTGGGGCCAAGCAAGAAAGAATTGGACAGGCAGTTTACAAAAACTGAAAAAGAATAGACACTCAGAACTGGTATTCTGCTCTTGCCCTGCCCATCAAAAAGAGCTCTTGGAAGATGCTGCCTGCTTTGACGAACAAGCAGCTGCAGAGCAGAGGCCAGCAGTGGTCATTGTTTGTAACCCCTGCTCCTTCTCCTTGGCAGGTCTTAGGCTTGAGGAGCAAACCACTGAAAACACTGGGACTGATGAGGGCAGAATACATTCCACTTCGATGCTGGGGTGTAAACATCCAGGGATTTCAGGGCTGCTTTGAGACTATGCAGAGTTTTGTCTGTCTTTTCTGAGAAGAGCGATAGCCCTTCAAAGGTAAGTCCTGAACTGTCTGTTGCACCTTTGGGGGGAGGCCAGAAGAGTGTAATCAGGAAAGCGCCTCATTGTGATAGAGGCCATGCTGCAGAATCTGCTGTATCAAAACCCATGAGCAGAGCTGTTCTGGTGACCAGCTTGCCCTCTGTAGCGAAGCGAGACTCACCGACGTGGCGCCTCCTGCTGGTCATCCTGGGAATTAGGTCTCCAGTGTACGGAGCGCCCCTACTGGCCGGTGTCTGGTGCCTCCTCCCCTGGGGTTCTGACCCCTGGCAGTCCTCACACTCTGGGTCTCCCCCCCCAGGGGAACCCCAACCCTCTATTCCCACCTTGCCTCAGTGGCTACTGCCAGTCATCATCTAGTCCCCTTTCCCTGGGGCAGACTTCAGTCTGTAAACCGCTCATCATTGGCAAAGGGTGGGTGGGACCTGCTGCCTCTCCTAACCCCAGACTGCACCTTTGCAATCCTAGTACCTGCTTTAGGCCTTCACCAAGGCCTGAAGCCTGGGGAGTTGCCAGGCTGGAGCTCCCCAGCACCGCTCTGTCCCAAGTACCCTTCTCTCCCAGGCAGCCAGGTCCTTCTCTCTCAAGAGCTAGAGAGAGACTGACTCAGCCCCTGCTTCACAGCCCTTGTATAGGGCCAGCTGTGGCCTAACTGGGTGTGGCCCCAGTTGTGGCTGCCTTCCCAATCAGCCTATTCTTATTGGCTCTCAGCCCCAGCCCTCTCCAAGGGCTGGTTTTTAACTCTTTCAGGGCCGGAGTGGGGTGAGTGCCCCGCTACACCCTCCTTTACTAAGGACTGGAATTCCAGTTTCCTCTCATCTGGAAGCTTGTCACTGAGCTTCAAAACAGTGTCCCAAAGGGTAAAATTGTAACACCCCAGCAAAGCTTGCTGGTTTGCAATACAAATCTGTAATCCACCTGTGGAATAAAGCTCCCATGCAAATAAGTCAGCTTCTTGTCCTCTCCTTTTTAGGGTTGATGCCTGGCGCCCTTATCTTTCTTTTTCAGTGGCTGGTACCGCTAAAGGGAGCCTGGAGGGGGATGCTTATATAGGTCCTTGAACCTCTGGGTGGGTACATAGTACTTCATTCTTTTTGCAGTCAGAGCAGGGAAGCCAAGGTCTGCCAGAGCAGTGGTTTTCAACAATCTTAATTTGTGGACCCCTAAAAAATTTCAAATGGAGGTGAGGACTCTTTTGGAAATCTATTGTCTATATATAGTTGAAATCTGTTCAATCAATGTTCAAAGTTCTTGATGCCCAGTAGATGGAGCCAGCTGAGGTGGCTACAGGGAAGCTATTGATTGGTGTGATAGAATACACCCATGTTCACACTCTCCTGTAATAATCTTTATACAAGGTATGCTCATCATTTGAAAACTCATAACTTGCTCATCAGTAATATCATAGAATCATAGAAGGTTAGGGTTGGAAGAGACCTGAGGAGGTTATCTAATCCAGCCCCCTGCTCAAAGCAGGACCAAACCCAACTAAATCATTCCAGCCAGGGCCTTGTCAAGCCTGACCTTAAAAACCTCTAAGGATGGAGATTCCACCACCACCCTAGGTAACCCATTCCAGTGCTTCACCACCCTCCTAGTGAAACAGTGTTTCCTAATATCCAACCTAGACCTCCCACACTGCAACTTGAGACCATTGCTCCTTGCTCTGTCATCTGCCACCATTGAGAACAACCAAGCTCCATCCTCTTTGGAACCCACCTTCAGGTAGCTGAAGGCTGCTATCAAATCCCCCCTCACCCTTCTCTTCTGCAGACTAAACAAGCCCAGTTCCCTCAGCCTCTCCTCATAAGTCATGTGCCCCAGCCCCCTGATAATTTTCATTGCCCTCCGCTGGACTCTCTCCAATTTGTCCACATCCTTTCTGTAGTTGGGGGCCCAAAACTGGACAAATACTCCAGATGTGGCCTCACAAGTGCCAAATAGAGGGAAATAATCACTTCCCTCGATCTGCCGGCAATGCTCCCACTAATGCAGCCTAATATGCCGTTAGCCTTCTTGACAACAAGGGCATACTGCTGACTCATATCCAGCTTCTCATCCACTGTAATCCCCAGGTCTTTTTCTGGGGAACTGCTGCTTAGCCAGTCGATCCCCAGCCTGTAGCGGTGCATGGGATTCTTCCGTCCCAAGTGCAGGACTCTGCACTTGTCCTTGTTGATCATCATCATATTTCTTTTAGCCCAATCCTCCAATTTGTCTAGGTCACTCTGGACCCTATCCCTACCCTCCAGCAAATCTACCTCTCCCCCGAGCTTAGTGTCATCTGAGAACTTGCTGAGGGTACAATCCATCCCATCATCCAGACTGTTAATGAAGATGTTGAACAAAACCTGCCCGGGACTGACCCCAGGGGTACTCCGCTTGATACCAGCTGCTAACTAGATATGGAGCCGTTGATCACTACCCATTGAGCCCGACAATCTAGCCAGCTTTCTATCCACTTTATAGTCCATTCATCCAATCCATACTTCTTTAACTTGCTGGCAAGAATCCTGTGGGAGACCATTTCAAAAGCTTTACTAATGTCAAGATATATCACGTCCATTGCTTTCCCCATATCCACAGAGCCAGTTCTCTCATCATAGAAGGCAATCAGGTTGGTCAGGCATGACTTGCCCTTGGTGAATCTGTTAACTGTTCCTGATCACCTTCCTCTCCTCCAAATGGTTTTCTTGAGAACCTGCTCCACGATTTTTCCAGGGACTGAGATGAGGCTGACCGGTCTGTAGTTCCCGGGTTCTCCTTCTTCCCTTTTTTAAAGATGGGCACTATATTTGCCTTTTTCCACTCGTCCGGGACTTCCCCCGATCGCCACGAGTTTTCAAAGAGAATGACAAATGGCTCTACAATCACATCAGCCAATTCCCTCAACACCTTTGGATGCATTAGATCCAGACCCACGGACTTGTGCATGTCCAGCTTTTCTAAATAGTCCTTAACCTGTTTTCACAACTGAGGGCTACTTGCCTCCTCCCCATACTTGCTACCCTTCACATCCCTTGCTAGCTGCAACTCCAGTTGTGTTCTGGCCTTCCTGATTATACCCCTGCATGCTAGAGCAATATTTTTATATTCCTCTCTAATCATCTGTCCAAGTTTCCACTTCTTGTAAGCTTCCTTTTTGTGTTTAAGCTCATCCAAGATTTCACTGTTAAGACAAGCTGGCCGCCTGCCATATTTGCTATTTTTTCTGCACATTGGGATTGTTTGTTCCTGCGCCCTCAATAAGGCTTCTTTAAAATACAGCCAGTTTGGTAAAGTGTGATACCATAAAATATCATGGTAAAGTGCACGTAGCAACATTATAGGTAAAGTTATGAACATAAGCTGAAATCATGGCTGAAGTACGTTTGCCAGGTAAGTCAAGGGAGTGGTTAAACCAGTGGCAAAGGGCAAGCAGACACTGCAGCCAGGCGTCAACAAAGTGGATGCACCTACAAAGTGGTCATTCTTTGACCAGAAAAGGGGGGCAGGGAAAACGATCTGCATCTTAGCAAACAGAAACCATGGAGTCTCCTTCCTCCAGCAGACTGCCAGTCTCCTGATTCTCAGCTGGAAATACTGTACTTTTCAAAGAGGGAATAAAACATACATACATACATATACATATACATACACACACACACACACACACACATATATATACAAAAATAAATAAAAGAGGGGCAAATCCCAAGACACCCCTCTCTCTCCCCATCTGTCTCTGGCATTTCACTGAAGATGACAAAGAAAAACAGCCACTGGACATTGGGAGAAAGGGCGCCTGACCTAAAGAGTTTGGTCAGCAATGCAGCTGGAACTTTGCTTTGAATCCAGTCGAGTTCAAGTAAGCATTAGAAAGTGCTATCTTTACTATCTTTTTTTTTTTTTAACCATTTCTGACTTTTATGCCTCATTACTTGTACTCACTTAAAATCGCTTTCTTTCTAGTTAATAAATTTGTTTTATTGTTTCATCTAATCAGGGCCGGCTTTAGCAAGTGCGGGGCCTGATTCTTGGGGCTTGTACTCACCGGGCGGCGCTCCGAGTCTTTGGCAGCACTTCAGATTGCCGTGCTCCGGCCGGGAGAGTGGGGCCGCGGGGCTTGCAGCGCTCCGGCTGGGGGAGCGGGGCCGCATGCTTAGAGCTGTCTGCCCACTCTCTGGCTGGGGGAAGGGGGCGGCAGGGCTTACCATGCTCCGGACGGAGGAGCGGGGCCACGGGACTTGCCGCACTCCGGCCAGCGCTCTGACTAGGGGAGCGGGGCTGTGGGACTTGCCGCACTCTGCTGGGGAAGTGGGGTCACAGGGTTGCTGGGCTCCAGCCGGGGTAGCGGGGCCACGGGGCTCTGGCCGGGATAGCGGGGCTTGCCGCACTCGGGCTGGCACTTTGGCTGGGGTAGTGGGGCCGCGGGTTTGCCTCACTCTGGCTGGGCACAGGGCCCTGTCAGGCCCGGGGCCCGATTCAGGGGAATCGGTCTAAAGCCGGCCCTGCATCTAATGCACTGTGTAAATTGAAGTCTCTTATCAGATAAGCTGGTGTACATTATACCCTTAAGGGAATAACAAACAGTATTTGTGGACTGTGTGGGAGAGGGCTGGACACTGCAGAACATACATTTCTGGGGGAAGTTTGGGATTGGGAGTGTGTTGGGGTCACCATGCAGTAATAATCAAGGCTGTTGAGAGCCCAGGTGTGGCTGGCAGGCTGCAGTTCACACAAGCATCTGGGAGTGACTGGCAGACTGGTGGCTGTTTGAAAGCAGTTCACATTGGAGGTTACAGCAAGGCATTGCAAAGGCACCCCAGGTTACAGGGCAGGGGTGACACAGCCACTCCCTGGTCTGGATTGCACCCCGATATGCCACAGTGGTATCAATGCTCCTGACACTAGTAGATGAAGCCAGCTGAGGTGGCTGCAGGGATGCTACTGATTGGGCAGGACGCCCCACAGGTTCCAAAAGGTCCACCAGTAAGGGCCCAGTCCCCAACTATGCATAAGTCCTGAGGTCCCTCCTATAAGCATCCTGCTGGTACTGAGGCAGAAACCACACAGAGCAGCGACATCCCCCCTGATGGGACCAGCTAAGATACATAGGATCCCACTTCAAAGTCTGATGAGGAAGAGACCTCTTCTTGTGATCATGGCTGTACCCATTGGTAGCAGTGAAGAAGGCTCAGAATCTGAAGAAAGGGGAGCTGGGGAGATCATCTGTGGCTTTTCCTTGGATGGTACAGCCCTAACTAGTACCCTGATGGCACAATCCGATGGAGCTGCTTGGTGCAGGCACTGGAGGCAGTAGCTTGGGGGCCTGGAGAGGCTTTTGAACTGCTGGTGATGGCAACTCAGAGATCGAACAACCCTCTCGTAGCCTCAAACGCCTTAGGGATAGACAGTACCAGGAAGACGCACTGTGGCGTACGGAGATGCCGACTAAGGTGCTTTGGGAGTCGGTCTCAACAAGCCTGCACTGGGCTCTGAAGTCAACAAACTCCCCTGTTTAGAGGTATGTTTTAGTGAGTGCTTCCTCTTTGAATGCCCTCCCGAGTCTTTAGAAGAACTCATCCTCTTTATGTCTGTCGACACACCTAGTATCAACTCCAATTTCTGATGCCTCTGTTACTAGTGATGCTGATCTGTCTCTTGGTACCGGCTGCCCAGTGGTGAGCTGTTCCTGACCAACACCAAGGTGCTCGGTACCTGGACTGAGGCAGATGGCTCAGATGGAGGACACGGTGCCAGTTCCACCAGGAGATATTTTAAGCTGGCTGCCCTATCTTTTTTTTAGAATGAGGCTTAATGCCCTTACAAATGCCACACCTGTCACTCGCATGAGCCTGCCCCAAGCACTTAAGGCAGCTGGGGTGAGGGTCACTATTAGGCACTGCCTTGCTGCTAGAGTGTCAGGGCTGCCTTGCTGCTAAAGAGCATGGCATATTGTCAGTACTGGGGCCGGTACCCAAACTGGGTGCCAGAACCACACAAAGTAACAAAAACAATTATTTTCTGTACTGACTATAGACGGGTACTATTTACAGGTACTGAGTAGAGACTTGCAGAAGACCAGGGAGCTCCAACAACTGTCACAGGGGGTAGGAAGGAACTGAAGGGGGTCGGGGCAGTTCATCCCATTATGCCTGCATAGTGTGGGTGCTCAGGTCGCCCCAACGGATAATACTAACAGCTGAAACTCTCCTACACCTGTACACTGGAGCACACAAACACCTACAGTGGAATGGATATCTGCAATCACTTGAAGAACTGGAGTTTACCTGTACTGCCTCCCAGGATACTCTTGGATCCGAAATGTGGTTAATCTGCAGGGGCAGCATGTGACTGCATATGTACACGCCTGTCTTGTTTGTGTCAGTTTTCTCCCTCCCTACATGCACACTGCAATCAAAACTTCACTTTAACAGGTCTGCAGACTCTAGCATGAGAAAGTAGAAACATTTCCCCATGCTTACTTGAAAGTTTCCTTTCTCTCAGCAGTAAGGTCCATAGATCCAGACCAGACACAGAGCAGATCATTCTTCGTTACCAACTGGGACCCCAATTCAGGATTTAAGTCAATAAGAAATTTTGAAGTTCCTGTTAAGCTCTACAGAACATAGCTGTCAAGTGTTCTGGAAATGAATTCTGAACTAGTCTACTGACCATACAACTATCCTTTGCTGAGGAAGTTCTCAAACTGGCTAGGTTTTCAGGGCTGGGGCAAATCCCACTGCCAGAGACTGACAGCTCTGGCTATGCCTCCTTTGGCAGAAGTAGGCTGAGGGCTCACTGGAATGGATCTGTAGACCTTATTAGAAGTTTTCAGGCAAACGAATAAATTTTCCCCTTCCACACTGAACTCTCTGATTCCTAGGAGGGAGGCTGATCTTGCATTCTGTATCAGCATCTCTGCATTTGCTTAGCTCCAACTAGAGATCACATCAACAACCTTTAAAGAAGCAAACTACTGACCTGTGACTCTTGTTCATCAAACAGCAGCTTCCGAGTGTCTGGATCCAAGTCAATAGCAAGGGTGGCATAGGCTGCAAGACAGAAAAATGAGTCAGGGTTGCTGTCAGCATGCTACTGAAGGGAGAGCTAAGAGTTACAGAGGATACCTACAGTTCAGTTTTAGAAGTTTCCCCTCTGTTGTAATTGAATTTATCTCAGAGGTCCCATAGGAATTCACAAGGCTAAAGGTGAACAGATGCTTCTTGTGATGCTGCCATTCCTTCCCCAGCAAATCATGTGCACAGCCCTCTGACTGGCAGGAATCTGTTTCTGAGGCTTTTTCCCTGCCCTCCTCACCTCCATCCTGATGTTCCATCTCTTCAACTGGCGAAAATTAAAAACAAGCATATTACTACATGCTCTGTAGCCTTTATAGAGACACAAGTACCTCACTGAGAACCACGCTGTGTGAGCTCGTTAGGAGAGGCACACTGCTTACATGACACACAAATGCCAGTGAAGATGTGGCAGAAGCTGCTTTACAACAAACTAACTAAAAACAGTAGATTCACACTTTAAAGAAGAAATTTGCATTTGCTAATCAGTAGCCCCTGAAAGGTGTTTTTTTCCTGTCAAGGGATCTAAGTAATACAACCTGGGTTTTACATCTCAGATTCCGAGACTCTAAAGAGGACCATTGTGATCACATAGTCTTACCTCCTGTATTACACAGGCTCGGGGACTTCCCTGAATTAATTCCTGTTTGAACTAGAGCAGATCTTTAGAAAAACATCCAATCTAAATTTTAAAGTTGCCAATGATTGAAAATCTCACAGGTAGGTCATTAAAACCTCCACAGCCCCATCCCCTTTCAAATCCATTCAAAATGCTGGGGCTAATTCTCTGCCTGACACATAATTCAGACCACATCAGTCCCAATGAATCTGTTCTTTGGGGAGAAGTTGCGTGGAAGAAAGAACAATGGATGCTGGTCAGAGAGGAGAGAAAGCCGTGATCAAGAGTGGGATCATTAATGCACTGAAGGGGACAGAGGGGCTAATTTGTGATGGGTCCTGAAGGTAAGGACAAAACAGGTAGTTTGTTCCTGTGAAGAACACCAGGTGGACACTGGGCTACAAGTCATGCCAGTTAACATAGCTGACAGTATGCTCCAGGAATGTCCCAACAGAGGAGTGGCAGGGGTTCAGTGGGGTCTGTCCTTTCAGCAGAGAGAGATGCGTAGGTCCAAAGGAGGTAGCTCCCTTTCTCTACAGCAAGGCAGCATGTCTCTTGTTTTAAGTTCTTCCATATCCCCTGTTCCCACGGTTACTCTCATGGCAGCACAGCAGGATCCTCTTGTGGCAGCGTCTCCACAGAAGTGCAAATGTTCAACAGGCTGCAGGGCTCTGCCCAGGTGTGAGCCCCTGTAGCTTTAGACTGCTGAGCTCTGGGCACCCTCTCACTTGATTACACCACAGTGCCCTCACAAGACTCCTCCCTTTCCATCCTGCTGCTCAGCCACCTGCTCTAATGCCATTAGAAAATTTGATAGAGATCAGGGACAGGAGACTACTAGTGTAACAGAAGACTAATGCACTACACCTGGTTCTTCAAATACACAAACTTGACATACTGCACTGTGTAACCAGAGGAGTTTGAGATTTTGTGGGCCCGATAAGAAGCCCTCTCCAATAATGTGATTCAATCACAGTGTAGAACCAAACATTCTATTAAAGTCCACAATCCACAACAATAATGCAATAAAGCAGAAAATTAAAGGCTGATAGAGGTAGGTCTGAAAGACCTTCTAGCAAAGCTTCTCCAATCCAAATGATTAAACTTTACCTTCGCAGCCACCACTGGAGCCATTGCAGATCCCACTGTCCAGGCGTACACTAGAATATTCTTTTGTCAGAGGGAATTTAACGTAGTGGCTAAACAAAGAAAATGTATTCTTGTTAGGACATTCATGTTAGTGCCCAATGCCAGAATGCCTGGGTCCCCTACATCAGTGGTTCTCAACTAGGGGTACTTGTGCCCCGGGGGTACGCAGAGGTCTTCCAGGGGGTACATCTAGATATTTGCCTAGTTTTACAACAGGCTACATAAAAAGCAGTAGCGACGTCAAACTAAAATTTCACACAGACGACTTGTATACAATGCTGTATACACTAGACACTGAAATGTAAGTGTAGTATTTATAGTCCAATTGAGTTATTTGATAATTATATGGTAATAATGAGAACGTAAGCAATGTTTCAGTACTAAGTGGCCACAGAACCAAATCAAAACAAACCACCATGTACAGCAGCCCTGGCTTCAACAGGAGCAAACTCAAGTTAACACAGTGTTTTTGAAAATCCCACCCAAAAGCCTTTACAGTTTTATCTCTGCAACTGGATGATAGTAAAGGGAATATCATTATAACATGCGCCGACTGCCAGTATATCTGAACATTTTAATGGGGGCCTCTGCATGTACGTACGTACGCATGCACACGCACACACACACACTTTTTCCTTCCTTTCCTCTGGGGGAGGGTGTGGAAGAAGGAAGGTGGGGGTAAGTCTTTCAGTCACAGACACTGCGGCAACATCTTTGTTGAAAGAAAGCAAGTAGAAAATTCAAGTAGAGGAGCCAATCAGAGCAAAGAGATTATAGCAGTCAATTGGAGTAGAGAGTTGCCTTAATTATCATGAAGCGATCATGCAAGTCCCTTCACTCTGAATGGCTAATGGTGGCCAGTCAGCCAGAGAACAAGGGTTTACATACAGCTTAGTTATTTAGAAATAACCACTGCAGAAATCATGCACATCAGAGGGAGCATGGTCACAGGGAAAAGCTGTAGAGCTCTGGGCCAGAAACTGGGCAGCCTCCTGCCCTCAGAGGGGTTGAGACAGACTCACTACAGTATAACCGCATGAGCTAATACTAGAATTTTGTATAAACATCCCCACTACCATGCCTGTACTTACCCAATCTGCTCCAAGACAAGATCGTACAAGTGATCCAGAGTGAGCTTGTGTTTTGGCACAGAGATTAGCAGTGGCTGCCCACAAAGAACAGTCCCCGAAGAAGTGCTGGACTGTCTTATTCTCTTTTCTCTGAAGTATACAGAGAGAGTGATGCACTCAGCGCCATCCTCGCTTGACTTGCAAACTTCATATCTGTTTGAAAGAAAGAAATGCGTGAGTTCTACCTATACAGCACAGTGGGCAGAAGCAATACTAATTAACTCTAGCAAGGGTTCTGCAAAAGATTCACACTTGGGAAGGACAAGAGGGGTTCTCAAACTTTTGCCATGTTATGGACCACACCTTACCAGAGAGATTCTCTCATGGACCCCTCCCAGGCACTGAGGATTGTGCTGACCGCTATCCCTGCCCCTTCGCCCAGAGCCCAGCTCATCACTGCTGTCTCCCTTGCCTCTCGCAGAACACTGCTGTGGTGACTATAGATATTGTTTATGTTAAAAAGCACCATTAGGAAAATACATCTCTAGTGTGATAAAAGTTTTGCCTCTTTTGAAAAAAGTTAACCACACCATCTCCTTCATCTAGCCACATAACAAACAGCATATATTCCTTGACAAATCCTTCTGGTTGCCCCCTCATCCCCACACAAAATCAACATTTACCTCAGCTTTATCCAAATTGAGCCTCAGAAAGCCAGCCCTCTTCCAGATTTCAATCTCATACAGACCTCGGGTCCTTTGTTCCACTGAACAAGCAGGTTCAGAAGTAATGGGGACACAGAGCTAAGTATCATACTCAAACTACAGCACTGCAACCCATATCACTTCAATAACCATCCCCGCACACTTCTATACCAGAGGGGCAACAAGCTGTAACTTTACAGTACTTTGCAGTAAAGAGCCTTAAAAGCAACTGCCCAAAACTACCTGCTGGAATAAATGAGTAGAGCCACTCAGGCACAGCTCCACCTGCTCCTACTAGGAACCACAGACATGTCAGCAATACTTATATCCAATGGTGTTAAAGGCAGGTGATAGAGCTGTAAGAATCAGCATTTGCCACTTCTTGAGTTTTTGCAGTGATGGTCCCTTCAAAAGAATTCCATGGACTGGACAGTACCAAGTGTTGTTCCTATATTTTAAAGAGGCACTAAGGATCATGTGGGGAATTAAATGCCAGAACACCTTCCTTCTGGTATCTAGTAATTTGGTCTAAATGATAATTTAAAAATAGAATACAACACAAGGAAGAGCACACTATGACAGGGTATAATCAGCAAAGTTTCTGCAAAGGAAAATCAAGTCTCACTAATCTACCAGTCAATACACAAGTGGATACAGGCAAACAATTCATTGAGCCTTTCAAAAGGCCTTTCGCAAAGTCCCTCACAAAAGCGACTAAAGAAACTAAATAGTCATGATGAAAAAGGCAAAAATATCATTTATGGGTCAAAAACTGTCTAAGAAAAGGAAAACAGAATAAGAATAAATGGCCAGTTTACATCCTGGCAAAGGTTAATACTGGGTGCCACAAGGTAGCATACCCATGTTTTATATGTTTATTAGTTAACCTGGAAAAAAAGGGCAAGCATCAGAGTGGCAAAATTTGCACACGACAACATTATTTAGTTTAGTCAAGAACAAAGGAACGTTAGGACCTTTAGAGGTACCCAGCATAGTTAGGTGAATGGACAAGATGATTTCAGTACATACTCAGTTTTGACAAATGCAATACACACAGATTGGAGAGAATAATATGAATTGTTCATACATCTTAAAAGGTTCTAAATTAACTAAATCAACCCACTGTATCACTGTAGACAGCTCAATGTGCAGCAATGGCTAAAAACCCCAAATGTTTTATGGAATGGAATAAATAATAAGGAAAATAGCATTATTGTATCTCACAAAGGATACTGCAGAATTAGAGCGGACAGAGAAGGGTAATGAGACTGATTAGGGGCCCAAATAAAGTCTCCTATGAAGAGATTGCAAAGACCAGGATTGTTACCCTATAGGAGGATACAATAAAAGTAAACAAAATAATGTGTGATCTATAGAGGAAGGTTGGGAGCTTTTAGTCACCCTCTCTCATGATACCTCAGCAAGGGAACAGTGAGTGAAATTGAAAAGTGGAAAATTCAAAACTAACAACAGGAAGGGGGAGGGACAGCTCAGTGGTTTGAGCATTGGCCTGCTAAACCCAGGGTTGTGAGTTTAATCCTTGAGGGGGCCATTTAGGGATTTGGGGCAAAAATCTATCTGGCGATTGGTCCTACTTTGAGCAGGGGGTTGGACTAGATGACCTCCTGAGGTCCCTTTCAACCCTGATATTCTATGATTCTAAGCACAATGGACAATTAGCCTGTGGAACTCATCGTCAAAGGATATTACAGAGGCCAAGAGCTTGACAAAATTAAAAAAGATTAGACATTTATTACAGTAACAAGAATATCCAAAATTGTTATAGTAAATATTAAACACACAGATTAGTTTTGGAAAGGATCTAAAACCTCATTTCAGGACATGAGTCAATTGCTAATTGAGAAGGTTAGGAAAAACTTGCCAGAACTGCCTACTGCAGAGTTTCTCACACCTTCCTTAGAAACATCTAAGATACTGCTGGAGAAAAGACACTGGACTAGCTGTGTCTGATCCACTGACTGGTCTGATCCAGACTGACAACTGCTATGTCCTTACTCATGGTACTAAGTAGGAAGCTTCTGCAGCCAAATCAATGTTTTAGAAACCAGGAACATTTTGGAATAAAAATCACAGCATGTGGTAAGAAAGAGAAAGCAGAATAAAGTGGTTCATGACATGGCAAACACATATTTTATAAAAATGTGCACATTTGTGTAAGTTAAAGGTGACCTGCAAATCAATTCGGCAAAGTTGCATCAACTTTAACAATAAAATATACTGAATGCCCCTATTAGCCAGGCTACAAGAACGGGGGTATTCAGAATATTAATCACTTGAAAAGCTTTCGTTTTAGGTCCCATGACCTAAGAAGAAATTGAAATTAAACAAAAAAAAAAACCCTAAACCAAAAACAATAAAACTTTGCAAAACTGTGCACTGTACTTTTTAAAAAGTCACTTACCTGACCCCTTGTAGGCCGGCTCCATGCTCCAGCAGGATCCCTGGGTGATGTGACATCACCAGCATGGTACATGCTGGGGCGTTACATCGGAGCGGGAGCCGGAAGCCCTAGTGGGGCTGGACATCATGGGACCTATGAAAAAAAGATAGTAAGTGTTCTGGCTATGTACTGAATGCCCTCTTCTGTTTAGCCTGGAGAATGAGGGCATTCAGCACAAACACCTGATGGCATTTTGTCAGATTGATTTGCAGACCACCTTTACATACAGTCACATTCTGATGACATGCCACAGAGATCTCACTATTCTTTCAGCAGGAATAACATTCCTCCAGAGAACAATTTACAGTGCTATGGGAAGTGGAAATACACCCCTAGAGCAACACTTTGGCCACAAGGCCCTTGTGTGCATTTCTAAGGGCCTTATGAGAAATTCTGTTTTATCTAAACACACACCCCTTGCTTCAAAAAGCATCTCCCCCTCTACAGTTTATATGCTCCAATTGTCAAGTACTATACCATTGGTTTGTATGGAACTGTCTCAATTATATATTGAAACGTATTGTCATAAGGGGGAGAGTGTATGAGTAGGGAGACCTGTAAAAGAAGCTACTTTCAGAGAATTCCAGTGCCACTCTCTCCCTTCCCTCACAAAATTGACCTGCAAAGGAAAACAATGCACTCGTACCTTCTTTCTGCTTTAAGGTGAATACAGAAGACTAATGTTGCATTTGGTTTTGTTTTAAGCTAGAAGCTTCTTTTTTAAACCATAAGATATTTAGATCTCGCCTGTCCAGGAAGGCTGTATTGTTACTAGAGAAGTAGTGAAACAATGACATCATAAGAACCAAGAAACTGGAAACTCAACAACTGAGAGGAAAAAGGCTTTTAATCCATCTGCCCAAAATTCTAGTTTGTTTTTGTTAAGGCCTATTTAATTTAAACTCCAAATGAAGTCTTGGGAGAAAAGATGCTTTCGTTAAAGATTCAACATCCCCAAGTTCAATTAAGGTTTGAGAATTCACAATGTACATCTCTTGAGATGTCCCAGAAGTCCTCCAGGAAATCCATAAAATACCAGAGCTGATATTCCAGATATCACCTTCCCCAAAAAAACCCGAAACAAAACAAAGCTTTTCAGATTTTCCTTAGCCATAATAAAGGGACCAAGGAAAAAAAAAAGACTCAAATCCAGCATTTTAAAAACACTTTCCACAGCATCTTTCAAAACCAATTGGGATTAAAACGTTGGCACTAACACAAGACATCCTTTGTTAAAGTTATGTGGAAAAAAAAGTGTAGTGCCCTCTATCCTCTACCTCCTCTGAATGCTCTCCCTGCCAAAGTGCCAGTTTAGCAATGTATCTGTACACAAGGCAGCTCTGTGTACAGCGAGACCTGTTCCAAAGCCCCCATCTGACACTTAAGGGATCCTGCTGACAAAAGCAACAGAATGAAAGTCATAACTGTACTGTCACACTCTGCCCTGGCTCCGCTTTTCACTGAAGGGAGGTGACACATCCCCAGGGTACAATCTGAAATGTGAAATCACTGTGATCCTTAACTCTCTAGCTCAGGACACCTCTTATACTGCTCTGTGAGCGAAAGGCAGCCCCTCCAGGCTTTTCTCTCACACAGCCATCAGCATATAAAGGCACGTCCAGCAAAGTTACATGAATGGTCTCCCAGCCACTCGTGAACTCTATACAGGGAGACACTCCCATTAACTAGTCCACCACTCCATCAAAAGGTAATGGACATGCAACAGCCTTTGTCAACCTGAGTAGAGATTACCCCAAATACTTCAGTCAAAGCACATTGGTTCAAATAAAATATTAAAACAAGTTTATTAACTATAAAAAGATAGATTTTAAGTGATTATAACTGGTAAAGGCATAAAGTCAGAATTGGTTACAAAAGGAAATAAAACAACATTGCAATCTAATTCCTAAACATAAACAAGGATATTCAACAGGCTCTCTCCTTCCAATCAGGACCACCCCTCCCAGTTCAATGATGCTACCCTTTTGTCTTTCAAATTATCTTGCTACCATGAGGAGTGAAGGGGAAGGAGAGGTAATGAAGAAGCCATTGTCTCTTATTTTATACCCTCCTACTTTCCTTAAGGAATACCCTCCTGCGGGGTGCAGACATTCAGTCTGTGGTATATGTGAGATGTGAAGTGTATTGCAAATTTCTTGCTTATACCTTCTGCGTATGTGCTGTTTGGAGAACAAGATGTAAGGCCTCGGTTTACTGTCCTCTGGTATCTCTAAGGAGCTAGACTGTGGGCATTTTCCAGGACTCTCAATATGTTTCAGTAACAAACATATAGCAAAATCTCATAACTCCATATACAACATTAATGCAAAAATTTTATAGGACAATGATGTTCCGCAAATTATGACTTTTCAAATGTCGTCTCATGAGGCATGCTTTGTAAAAAATATTATAACCCTATAAAAGGGGTGAATATGAGGTTACAGGGGGTTACTTGGGTACAGGGTGTCACAGGAGGCTGTTCGATGTTTCCTATAGATCCCTCCTTCCATCTGCAAAATGAATACTGGGTGCTAATTAACAACATTTATTGAATTCAAAACTCCAGAATCATAAAACTCAAGCCCACCAAGAGAGATTCTGTTCTCCTATCTGCAGACCTAACTTAACTTGCTTTATTGATTCTCTCATCAAAACAATGCTGGATGGATGTTACAAAGAACTGACCATTTAGGAGGGAAAATGTTCCCTTTTTGGAACCACTTCATGAAGCAGTACTGGTATAAGAAGAAATGAAAAAGCTGCCAGGCCAGGTTTTCTAAGGACCCTAGAACTCCATACCACTTGAGTGATGAACTTTGGATTACATAAAACAAATGCATACAGGTGGTCCTTGATTTCAGTGTTCAGGAGGATAATTCTCATGGGGTTGCCCAGGGTCTCATATCCACCACAACAGCCCTGTGATTATTCCTGGTGTTCTCAGATATCAACCATATTCACAGGCACAATTAGTAACATTAAATATCTTTTGTTTCTGGCAGTGCCCACAATGCAATAGGCACTTTCCAGATGCTATGAAAGGATTGTCCCTTCCTGAAGGGCTCACAATCTAAATAACAGATTTGATCTGTGGCATGAGACTATAGACAGAGCTGTGTGAAAGTTATACCGCCTTCAGGCTCAGATTAGAGCCACCATCTCCTCCTCTCCACACCAACAGAATTTCAGGGGCCACAGATGAATGGAGCCTGAAGGACTCCAGACTCTTCAAGAATTACACCCCCCAACCAGTAAAGTCAATGGGAACTGCTGGGCAACTGGCACTTTCAAAGTTGGGCCATTTATTTAGGGTTTTAAATATGGATTTGGGGGCCTATATTTGGGGCACCCATTTTAGAAAATCTTGGACTGATTAATTCTCAATAATGCCTGGGAGACCTGCTGCAAACGAGTCAGTAAGCAAACAACAAAGCAAGTATAGTACAACTTATCAGATGAAACTTGCACAGCTGGCTCCACTCCCAGCTCTGCACACTAAGGCACAGACCTCAATATTGGTGCAAAAAAGGTTAACAGCAACATTGTAACTCACTATAATTTTAGGTTATTACAAACTCACCTTTGCCTTTACTGAATTTTAGGAGATATTTACAATTCTTTTCCATATACAAAATGCTTTGAGATCAACAGCTTATGTATTTAGGTCTTTAATTGTCTGTTTTATTAAATGAACCGTTCGTGCTAATTAAACAAATTCCTGATGAAAAACTGCTCGGTTTGTTTATGCAACAAACTCTCCTTTCTGTGTGATTGAGAACCCCCCACTTTATTAACATGGTTCAATCATTAAGACCAGGATACAGTCCACCCAACAGAACAGATGTTGCAGGCAAATTGCTGGATAAAGTGTATGAAAGAGAAATTGAGCAGTGTGCAAAAGGTCTAGAGGGTAAAATTGTTAACCTGAGTCTTGATGGGTGGAGCAATGTCCAAATGACACTGTTGTATGTGCTTGTGTGATAATACAGAAACAACTGATACATCAGGAAATGCACACACAGCAGAATACTTACAAGAAGTAGCAGTAAAAGCTATAACAAACAGAAAAAAATTCAAATGTCTAGTATGCAGCTTGGTCACAGACCATGCTGCAAATGTATCCAAGACGAGAAGAAATTTAGGAGAGAGTGAAGAGAGTCCCAAGATAATAACATACAGTTGCAGTACTCATTAGATGCACCTCCTAGCCAAAGACTTCAGTGTTCCCGAAATAAAGGCTAATGTTGAAATTGCAAAATACTTCATAACAACCACTTTGCAGCAGCTGCCCTAAAAAAAGTGGGAGGAACCAAGCTAACTCTCCCACAAAACATGCAATGGAACTCAGTAGTGGAGTGTTTTGAGCACTATATCAAGAACTCACCTAATCTTATGACAGTTTGTGAACAAAATCATGAAAAAATAAATGGCACTGTCACAGCCAAAGTTCTCATAATTGTGCTTAAGAGAAATGTTGGACACATGCTAAGTACCCTGAAGCCTATTTCTGTAGCCTTGAACAAAATGCAGGGAAATGGCTGTTTTATTGCTGACGCTGTTGAAATTTGGAAGGAACTGAGTGAGATCTTAAAAAGAGAAATATGCAATGACAGAGTTAAATTACAAGCATTAAAAAAACAAATGGGACAAGCACTATCTCCAGCTCATTTTCTTGCAAATATTCTCAATACTTGGTACCAGGGTCAAACTTTAACTGCTGAAGAACAGGAATTGGCTATGACATGGACATCCAGCAATCATCTCTCCATAAACTTCAAAGTTAAGGGTGAACCATTCAAGAAATATATGTTTGCTGATGATGTTTTAAAGTCACAGCAGTAAACTGGAGGAAGTCACTTAAGCACCTTGATTCAGAGATTGTTGAAGTGATAATCTCACTTTTAACAGCAGTAGCTTCTTCTGCTGGTGTAGAAAGAATATTTTCCTCCTTTGGACTAATTCATTCCAAATTGAGAAACCAGATTATGAATAAACAGGAAAATGAAGGAGAAGATGACTGAGTTAGCTGCAGAAGCCAATATTTTAAATTTCTCATGTTGACCTGGTGACATAGTCGATTTAATTTTTTTTCTAAACTATTATAGTTAAAAACAATTTTAACAAAAACAAACCTGATTTTAAAAAACTTGACTATTTAACTAAGTTAAAAAATTCATATGCTTTTTTGTTAAAATATTATACTGTATGTTTGCTGTTGAAGAAAAAAATCCAGAATACATAACATTGATGTTTTAGTCAGGGCCGCCCAGAGGATTCCAGGGGCCTGGGGTCTTCGGCGGCGGGGGGGCCCTTCCATTCCGGGACCCGCCGCCGAAGTGCCCCGAAGACCCGCGGCGGGGACCCCCCTCCGCCGAATTACCACCAAAGCGGGACTCGCCGCTGAAGCGCAGCCCGGTCTTCGGCGGTAATTCGGCGGAGGAGGGCCCCGCCGCGGGTCTTCGGGGCACTTCGGCGGCGGGTCCTGGAACGGAAGGGCCCCCCGCCGCCGAATTACCGCCGAAGATCGGGCTGCGCTTCGGCGGCGGGTCCCGCTCCGTCTTCAGCGGTAATTTGCCAGCGGGGGGTCCTTCCGCCCCAGAGCGGAAGGACCCCCCGCCGGCGAAGACCGGGAGCGGCAGAAGCTCCGGCACCCGGCCGCATAAGAGTTTGCCGGGCACCCGGAGTGAGTGAGGGACCCCGCTCCAGGGGCCCCGAAAAACTATGGTGGGGGCACCCATGGGGCTCGGGGCCTGGGGCAAATTGCCCCTCTTGCTCCCCCCTCTGGGCGGCCCTGGTTTTAGTTAAATAAAACAATTTAAATATCTATCTGGTGATGTTCTCCTCCTAATACAGCATAGCAAGAAAATCCTCCAAATTTAATGATTAACCTGTTGAATTGGAGATAGTTCACTCCCAATGACTTCATAAACATCTGCTTCAATTACCTTTGATAGAGAGGTTGAAGTGTTCTCCCACTGGTTTTTGAATGTTATGATTCCTGATGTCAGATTTGTGTCCATTTATTCTTTTGCGTAGAGACTGTCCGGTTTGGCCAATATACATGGCAGAGGGGCATTGCTGGCACATGATGGCATATATCACGTTGGTAGATGTGCAGGTGTACGAGCCCCTGATGGCGTGTCTAATGTGATTAGGTCCTATGATGGTGTCACTTGAATGGATATGTGGACAGAGCTGGCATCGGGCTTTGTTGCAAGGATAGGTTCCTGGGTTAGTGTTTATGTTGTATGGTGTGCGGTTGCTGGTGAGTATTTGCTTCAGGTTGGGAGGCTGTCTATAAGCGAGGACTGGCCTGTCTCCCAAGATCTGTGAGAGTGAGGGATCATCTTTAAGGATAGGTTGTAAATCTTTGATGATGCGCTGAAGAGGTTTTAGTTGGGGGCTGTAGGTGATGGCTAGTGGTGTTCTGTTATTTTCTTTTTTAGGTCTGTCCTGTAGTAGGTGGCTTCTGGGTACTCCTCTGGCTCTGTCAATCTGTTTTTTCACTTCAGCAGGTGGGTATTGTAGGTTTAAGAATGCTTGATAGAGATCTTGTAGGTGTTTATCTCTGTCTGAGGGATTGGAGCAAATACGGTTGTATCTTAGAGCTTGGCTGTAGACAATGGATCGTGTGGTGTGTCCGGGATGGAAGCTGGAGGCATGTAAGTGAGTATAGCGGTCAGTGGGTTTCCGATATAGGGTGGTATTTATGTGACCATCGTTTATTAGCACAGTAGTGTCTAGGAAATGGACCGCCGAGATGGAATTCCACCGAGATTTTAACAATTTCCATCCCACCATCAACCTCAGCCTAGACCAATCCACACTAGCGGTCCATTTCCTAGACACTCCTGCTAATGATAACTCATCTCAATTGATTAGACTCTGCCTGTTGGTATGCATACTTCCACCTTTTCATGTTCTCTGTATGTATAAATATCCCCTGTCTGTGTGTTCCATTCTATGCATCCGAAGAAGTGAGCTGCAGCTCACGAAAGCTCATGCTCAAATAAATTTGTTAGTCTTTAAGGTGCCACAAGTACTCCTGTTTTTTTTCTGTCAGTTGGGGGAGTCTTGGAGTACTACACCCTACACCTTTCTCTAGCCACCTTGCACTACTAAGGAGTGTGGCACCAGATGAGTGAATAAAAGCTCTGCCCCTTTAGCTGGCATGAAATATCATTTCTCAGTATCATAGGGGTAGCCGTGTTAGTCTGGATCTGTAAAAGCAGCAAAGAATCCTGTGGCACCTTATAGACTAACAGACATTTTGCAGCATGAGCTTTCGTGGGTGAATACCCACTTCATCGGATGCAAGTAGTGGAAATTTCCAGGGGCAGGTATATAAATGCAAGCAAGAAGCAAGCTAGAGATAACGAGGTTAGATCAATCAGGGAGGATGAGGCCCTGTTCTAGCAGTTGAGGTGTGAAAACCAAGGGAGAAGAAACTGGTTCTGTAGTTAGCAAGCCATTCACAGTCTTTGTTTAATCCTGAGTTGAGGGTGTAAATTTGCAGATGAACTGAAGCTCAGCAGTTTCTCTTTGAAGTCTGGTCCTGAAGTTTTTTTGCTGCAGGATGGCCACCTTAAGATCTGTTATTTTGTGGCCAGGGAGGTTGAAGTGTTCTCCTACAGGTTTTTGTATATTGCCATTCCTAATATCTGATTTGTGTCCATTTATCCTTTTCCTTAGAGACTGTCCAGTTTGGCCGATGTACATAGCAGAGGGGCATTGCTGGCATATGATGGCGTATATTACATTGGTGGACGTGCAGGTGAATGAACCGGTAATGGTGTGGCTGATCTGGTTAGGTCCTGTGATGGTGTCGCTGGTGTAGATATGTGGGCAGAGTTGGCATCGAGGTTTGTTGCATGGATTGGTTCCTGAGTTAGAGTTACTATGGTGTGGTGTGCAGTTACTGGTGAGAATATGCTTCAGGTTGGCAGGTTGTCTGTGGGCGAGGACTGGCCTGCCACCCAAGGCCTGTGAAAGTGTGGGATCATTGTCCAGGATGGGTTGTAGATCCCTGATGATGAGTTGGAGGGGTTTTAGCTGGGGACTGTATGTGATGGCCAGTGGAGTCCTGTTGGTTTCTTTCTTGGGTTTGCTTCTTGCTTGCATATATATACCTGCCCCTGGAAATTTCCACTACTTGCATCCGACGAAGTGGGTATTCACCCACGAAAGCTCATGCTGCAAAACGTCTGTTAGTCTATAAGGTGCCACAGGATTCTTTGCTGCTTTTATCATTTCTCAGCTCTCCCTGGGGTAGGGGCACAAGAGGCAGGGGTACGCCACACTGATCTAGTGGGGCCCAAAATGATTTGGCTAACTGGAAGGGCCACTCTCAAAGGGCCAGAGGATGTCCAATAGGTCCTACTGCATATCCTGGACCTCTCTGAGAGGTATCTGCAGCTCAGTGCCACAACTCCTGATACTGCTTGTGGTCATCAAGTAGAAAAGGAGATGATGAAGCAACTGCCTCATCTGACGAGAAGGATGACATACCTGTTGGAACTGGTGCAATTGGCTCGACCTCATCCACCAAGCATTCTGACAGAGCCAGTTGGTACTGACTGGGAGAGGAGGATCAGTGTGATTCCTGCACAGATCCAGGGCGCCTACTGTAAGGATCCCAAAGGCCCCAGGGCAACCAGTAAGGATTGACCAGAGAAGGAGTGGGCCAAGGCATCAGGTACCAGCAGTCCCCTGGGTAGCCATATTCAGAAGGACGCGGACAGTTCCAATACCTTCTTTGGTCTCCAACAAGGCTTGTTTCCCCTGCGGGTGGGAAGCCTCCTCTGGAGTGTCAGATTCACTTGATGAAATGATAGGCTCCTCTTATACCAGTGGTGCTGACAGTACCAATGGGAGGATGGTTGCGGACGTAGTTGTCGAAGATACTCTTCCTCTCAAGGTGGTTTTCCTAGTTGTAGAGATGTCTTTAAGAAGACCTCAGCCTGATAGCAGGAGAGACTGTGGGTATGACAGAGTAAATATATCCTCCAGTGAGGTAAAGGCTTCAGTCTTCCTTTTGGTTTGGGGAGCCCCTGAGGAGGGTACTGGCAGATCCTGGGTCTAGTGTTCAGACAGCTCCATTGTGGGATCCCCTGATGGTGTCCCAGCATTGATCTCCCAGATGAAACTGCTAGGTACTGCTCATTAGATTTGTGGAATGGAGCTGGAGCCAGTACTGTCACATCCTTCTTCCTTTGGCCAATCCTTCTTGGACAGAAGGTTTGTGTAGACCTAATTCTTTAGGACCCACACACAAGGACTCACCTGATTTTGACTGAGATGGGGAGGGATCTTTTCTCATAGAGGCACATCTGGACAGAGATCTGTCCTTATGCCTATATTCTTGTTCCCTACTCTAGTAAGAGGGTTTTTTAAACTTAAAGAGATTTTGCGTCAACTCTGGAGCTCATGCTCGGAGGGGTGCTGCTCACCTTCTGAACCCCTTTTACAGAGTGGTCTCCAGAGTTTGAATCTGAATGGGGTCTCATGGCCTGCTCCATGAGGTGCTTCTCCAGATGGAGCTCATGAATTCAGAGAGAAAAGGAGTGGCAGATGCTGCACTTGGTGGCAATATGAGTCTCCCCAAAACAATAAAGGCAGGCCTGGTGGTTGTCGCTAATGGAGAAGGAAGGGGGGTGGGAGATACAGTTCGTGAAAAAGACGGTTACTCACCGTTGTAACTGTTGTTCTTCGAGATGTGTTGCTCATATCCATTCCATGTAGGTGTGTGCGCGCCGCGTGCACGTTCGTTGGAAGACTTTTACCCTAGCAACTCAGTGGGTTGGCTGGGCGCCCCCTGGAGTGGCGCCACCATGGCGCCGGATATATACACCAGCCGACCCACCCACTCCTCAGTTCCTTCTTGCCGGCTACTCCGACAGTGGGGAAAGAGGGTGGGTTTGGAATGGATATGAGCAACACATCTCGAAGAACAACAGTTACAACGGTGAGTAACCGTCTTTTCTTCTTCGAGTGATTGCTCATATCCATTCCATGTAGGTGATTCCCAAGCCTTACGTAGGCGGTGGGGTCGGAGTGAGATGTTACAGAATGCAAACTGCTGAGCCAAAGGCTGCATCATCTCTGGACAGGAGACCAAAGAGCAAAGGTCCGGATCGAGGACCAGGTAGCAGTACGACATAGCCCGGGAAGGGTATGTGAGTCGGAAAGGCAGCAGAAGAAGCCAGAGCCCTGGTGAAACGAGCAGTAAGGTGGCTCGACGGAACATGGGCCAAGTCACAGGAGGCTCTGGGAGGAGACAGGTAGGCCCTTCATCCGGTCTGCCAATACAACGAAGAGTTGGGGGCATACAAAAGGGCTTGCCCGCTCGACATAAAAAGCGAGCGCCCTAAGGACGTCTAGGGAGGGCAGATGTGCTCCCGTCGCGATGACTGGGCTTTGGAAAGAAGACCGGAAGGAAGATATCCCGGATGATATGAAAGGTCAACAGCACCTTAGGGACGAAGGCCGGACGTGGTCACAACCGCTCCTCGTCCTACGCCACATAGTGTACCGTGGGTCCACTGTGAGAGCCTGGAGCTCGGAGACTTGCCTAGCCGATGCAAAGGCTACAAGGAAAAACTGTCTCTCAGGACAGGTACCTCAGCGAGCATGCTGTCAGTGACTCGAATGGAGCAGGCATAAGTCTGCTTATAACCAGGTTGAAGACCCATGAGTTGGTGGGGCGGTGTACTCGGGGGCATAAATGCCCCAAGCCCTTGAGGAACGTAGAAACCACAGCGTGCGAGAATATGAAGCGGCCACTCTCCCTTGGAAGGAAGGTAGAGACGGCTGCCAAGTGCACCCTTAATGATTAACTGAGCCAGGCGCTGCTGTTGGAAGATCATAGGCAATCCCAGAGGAAATAGATCGGAGCCTCTGTGGGGGAAACATTGTGTTTCGTAGCAGCAAGAGAAAGACTGCCAGTTGGGCAGATATGTTAACCGAGTGGAAGGCTTCCTACCACCCCGGGGAATCCTGTAGGACCAAGGCCGAACAATGTAACTCGCATCGGTTTAGGCCCGCAGCAGGCCTGCGGAGATGTGCAGGGATTGCAGGTCTAGGTGGTAAGTCTGCCGTGATCCAGCGTCATGAGGTCTGGGCAAAGAGACAGGGGAATCGGATGGCTACCGACAGGTCTAGCAACCTGGTGTACCAGTGCTGCCTGGACCACGCTGGAGCGATCATGATCCGATGCACTCTGTCCCTGCGGAGTGCTAGCAGGACCTTGCGAACCAGCAGGAGCGGTGGGAAAGCGGACAGCAGACGGCTCATCTACAGCATCAGAAAAACAACCAAGATCGAGTCCTGGGAGAGGCCTTGGCATGAGCAGAACTTGTCTCTCGTTTCGTTCCCGCGAGAGCGAAGTTCCGGAAACGTAATGGATAACATCCAGAGGAATCAACCACTTGAGAGACCGGAAGGAACTGTTAAGGCGATCCACCAGAGAGTTCCAGACCCTTAGGGGAAAGGGCGCTACCAGGTCCGTCAATTGAGCTGTGCAGGAGTCCCGGAGCTGGCTAGCTCCCTGCAAAGAGAGGAGGACCATGCTCCTCCATGCTTGTTTATGCAACGGGTGTCCGTTGTGTTGCCTGTGAACACCGAGACACAAAAGCCTCGTAGGTGCTGCTGAAGCGCCTGGTAGACAAGGCAGACTGCTCTCAACTCCCGGACACCGATATGCAAGGGCAGCTGTTGAGCCAACCAAAGGTCTGGAGTGGGAAACTAACCCAAGTGAGCACCGCAGTCAAGAGATGGGGGCGTCCATCCTGAGGGACACCGAGGGTGAGGAGGATGGAACAGCACCCCTGCACACATCAGGGAGGGCGTCGACCCCCAGTCGAGGGAGCCTAGGACGCTCGGGGGGATCGAGGCGACCATGACCATGCTGTCTCTGGCCGTGTGGTACACTGATGTGAGTCACGGTTAAAGTGTACAGAGGCGAAGCCTGGCATGTTCAGTTATGCACGTGCAGGCAGCCATGTGGCGCAGAAAACCTCGGCAAGTTCAAGCCAAAGATGCCGGGAAGGTCCGTAAACCTTGTACAATGGTTACCATCGTGTGAAATCAAGGCGTAGGTAAGCAGGCTGTGCGATACTGAAGTCCCGGGT
This sequence comes from Mauremys reevesii, assembly GCF_016161935.1. NCBI lineage: Eukaryota > Metazoa > Chordata > Testudines > Geoemydidae > Mauremys > Mauremys reevesii. The sequence continues at coordinate 74,281,264 of NC_052629.1, forward strand.
GGCCTCAGTTAAGTGTATTCCCTAAGTGGGAATCCAGGTGGATTTCGCTATGCGGATTCTCAGGCCTAAACGCAGGAATAGGACCTCGTCGACGCCCACAGGAGTGGTAACTTGGGCCTCGGTGGTCCCTGGAAAGAGCCAAGCGTCCAGACACGGAGAACATGTATCCGACGGTGGCGGAGTGGGCGGCGACTACAGGCGGACACTGTGAATACACATGGGGCTGTATAGATGCCGACCGGGAGGACCGTAAACTGGAAATGACGGTTGGCCACAAACCGGAGGTACCTTCTGAGCGGAGGATAAATGGCGACGGGAAAATATGTGTCCTTCATATCGAGGGCGGCATACCAGTCTTCGGGATCCAAGGATGGGATGACGGTCCCCATGGATACCATGCGGAACTCCAGGTATATCATAACTGGTTGAGTTCCCGCAGGTCTAGGATAGGTCTGAGACCTTCCTTCACCTTGGGGATCAGGAACTAGTGGGGCTAGAACCTATGCCCCTTTCGACCATGGAACCTCCTCTAAAGCTCCGATGGTGAGGAACGCCCGCACCTCTTGCAAGAGGAATTGCTCGTGAGAGGGATCCCTAAGAGGGAAGAGGAGGGATAGGCTTCTACCCGATTGGTGGTTGGGAGGACTCTGATTTTGGTCCCTTAGGGGTCCCCACCAACTCCTACGACTGCCTCAGCGTCGCCTGCTGGCAAAGCCCTGTCGTTTTCTAGGCGCAGGGTAAGGGCGGTGAGGCTGGCGGAAAGGTCGGCGGTGAGACATCGGCATGTACACGCCGAGAGGGAGTGCATAGTGACCTCGCTGTCCTTTGGGCCTTGCAGCCTAGGGCCAGTTTAGAGAACAGGCCTTTGTCATTGAAGGACAAGTCCTGTATAGTGTGCAGCAGCTGCGAGGGAAGGCTTGATAATTGGAGCCATGAAATGCACCTCGTGGCAACACCCGAGGCCAGAGTCGTGGCTGTGGAGTCCGCTACCTCCAACAAGGTGTGGAGGGAAGCTCTCGCCACTTTGAGCCCTTTTTCCAGGAGGGCATCAAACTCTTGACGGGAGATCTGAGAACCCGACTCCGTAAAGTCTCCCACTAGATGACAAGGGAGCAGGGGGAAAGACGTACATATAGGTGCCCGTCGCCCCTGGAGGATACCATGCAAATGCATTCGACTCCCGTGCCTACGGGCGGGATAGTGGCCACTTGGAGATTCATAGTGAATGCCACCCATCTTGGGAAGTCCTGATGGGCCCCCAGGCCGATTAGGGGAGGGCCCAAGGAGTACGCTTCTGCCACCGCCTCATCTGGGGAGGGGCAGACGAAAAACCGGGGCAAGTGGGTCTTGTGTGGGCTCACGCTCCTGGACGACCTGCTGATCTGTTGGGATGTGGGAATCCGGTGGCAAAACCGGACTCCCGCCGTACCGGTCGGAGGGGGACGACTAACTGTCGCCCCTGGTACCCAGTGCTCTGATGGAACAGAGCGCGATGGGAGCACAGGTAGCGCGCCCAAGATGTACAGGGCAGCCACTGATGGGGTTCAGGGTCCTGTCCTGGAACACCCGGAAGACTCTGGTGTGCACATCCGAATGGATGGCCATGGAGTTCGACGCGGGACCCGGAATCAGTACCGTGAGGCCTACCGGTACCGGGAGCGAGAATGGGACCTGCGACCGGAGCGATGCCGGGAGGCTGGCCGAGATCTCGAGGCTCAACGCCGGGAGTGGCTACATGAGTCCAGTGCCTGGAGCGGTGCTGGGAGCTGGATCTGCACCGAGTGTACCAGGTCGGGGAACAGGCCGCTGATCGGTGCCGCGGGTACGACCGGTACCGATATGGGGAACGGTGCCATGACCGTGAACGGTGCTGGCACCGGGCTTGGCGACAGGACCGAGAACACCTGCGGGACTGCGATCGTGAACGGTGCCGCTCTGTGGTGCCGACGCCGGGTGGTGTGAGCAAGACAGGCTCGCCGATAGACAATATAACCCGCACCGGCGGTACCGGGGGTTAAAGCAGCGCAGGTTCTGCCCTTGCCATTAACACCCTCGCTGTGGAAATGTGTCCTGCGTAGAGGGAATAGTGAGCACAACCACAGCTCGCATCGGGGAGCGTTCAGGTGCTGGACACGACGGCTCCTGCATGGCCGGAGTCTACAGTGCTGATACTGTCGGTGCCGCAGCAGGTACCGGTGCCGGGCAGTGCGACGTAGTAGAGCGCTCGGGCTGCGGAGCAGGCGGCTCGGACGCAGCCTAACAGCGAGCTCGACCACGGTTCGTACCGGGGAGCTTTCCAGCACCGGACTCGACGGCTCTTGCCTGGCCGGAGTTAACGGTGCGGATATCGTCGGTGCCATGGCAGACATCGGTGCCGGGCGATCCAACTGAGCATAGCGCTCGGCTGCGGAGCAGGCGGCTCGGACACAGCTTCAAGCGAGCTCGACCACAGTCCGTACTGGGGAGCTTTCCAGCACCGGACTCGACGGTTCTTACCTGGCCGGAGTTGATGGTGAGGATATTGTGGGTGCCGCGGCAGACATCGGTGCCGGGCGATCCCACTGAGCATAGCGCTCGGCTGCGGAGCAGGCGGCTCGGACGCAGCTTCATAGCGAGCTCGACCACGGCCCGCACCGGGGAGCTTTCCAGCACCGGACTCGACGGCTCTTGCCTGGCCGGAGTTAATGGTGCGGATATTGTCGGTGCCGCAGCAGACATCGGTGCCGGGCGATCCGACTGAGCATAGCGCTCGGCTGCGGAGCAGGCAGCTCGGACGCAGCAAGGATATTGTGCCTCTTCATCCTCCAGGCCGAGTGGACGTCGGAGCCAGCGACCGTCGGCGCCGAGAGGCCTTGGCGGTACCGGCGATCCGGTGCCGAGGGAGCGCTCCTTGAAGATTAACCGGCGCTCGGTGCCGAGAGCGGAGGAGCAAGAGCTGCCTCCCTCAGGAGCTGTTTGGGACGAAAGTCCCGCTCCCCTTTGTTCTCGGATTAAAGGCCTCACAAATGTGGCACTTATCTAAGAGGTGAGATTCCTCGAGGCACTTAGGAGAGGATCTCTTGTCGGCATCGGCTTGTGGCCGGCCGAGCATTATAAAACCCTGTGGACCGGGCATCGGACCCGGCGCCGGGTGAGGGGAAGGGGATAAACCCCGAACCCTGTGAAATAAATACACTATACTATACTACAAACAAATAAAGTTAACTACAACTATAAACGTCTGAACTATATACTTAACGAGAGAAACTACGAGTAGCTAGGGAAGTGGAGGTCAGCTAAGCCGCGCTCCACTGTTCCAACAACCGACACGGGCGGTAAGAAGGAACTGAGGAGTGGGTGGGTCGGCTGGTGTATATATCCGGCACCATGGTGGCGCCACTCCAGGGGGCGCCCAGCCGACCCACTGAGTTGCTAGGGTAAAAGTCTTCCGACGAACGTGCACGCAGCGCGCACACACCTACATGGAATGGATATGAGCAATCACTCCAAGAAGAACCCAGAACTTTTGCTATAGTCTCCCTTTGCAGGGAGAAGTGCTGCAAGGTGGGGAGAACTAAATTTACTCCGAAAACTATAAAAACACTCAACTATTACAAAGTATTTAAATTTATTCATACATTCACAGCAAAGGAAGATCAAAGCAGACACAGAGGATTCCGACTGAGACCATGTGGCGGTCAGAAGGAACTGGAGACCTGTCAGTCCAGACTGCCCTGTATACTTTCAGGGTACGTCTATACTACGGGATTATTCCGATTTTACATAAACCGGTTTTGTAAAACAGATTGTATAAAGTCGAGTGCACGCGGCCACACTAAGCACATTAATTCGGCGGTGTGCGTCCATGGTCCGAGGCTAGCATCGATTTCTGGAGCGTTGCACTGTGGGTAGCTATTCCGTAGCTATCCCATAGTTCCTGCAGTCTCCCCCGCCCCTTGGAATTTTGGGTTGAGATACCAGTGCGTGATGGGGCAAAAATCATTGTCGCGGGTGGTTCTGGGTAAATGTCGTCACTCATTCCTTCCTCCGGGAAAGCAATGGCAGACAATCATTTTGCGCCCTTTTTCCCTGGATTGCCCTGGCAGACGCCACAGCATGGCAACCATGGAGCCTGTTTTGCCTTTTGACACTGTCACCGTATGTGTACTGGATGCTGCTGACAGAGGCGATACTGCAGCGCTACACAGCAGCATTCATTTGCTTTTGCATGATAGCAGAGACGGTTATCAGTCGTTCTGTACCGTCTGCTGCCATTGTAAACTGGCAATGAGATGACGGTTATCTGTCGTTCTGTACTGTCTGCTGCTGTCATGGGTGCCCCTGGCTGAGGTCGGCCGGGGGCGCAAAGACAAAAATGGGAATGACTCCCCGAGTCAATCCCTCCTTTATGGTATCTAAAAATAGAATCAGTCCTGCCTAGAATATGGGGCAAGTGTACTAGAGAACCAGTGTATCAGAGAATAAGAGAGCACAGCCGCTCCGTGTCAGATCCCGCAAAAATGATGAGCTGCATGCCATTCATAGGGGGTGCCCCTGCAACAACCCCACCTGTTGCTTCCCTCCTCCCCCAACCTTCCTGGGCTACCGTTGCAGTGTCCCCCCATTTGTGTGATGAAGTAATAAAGAATGCAGGAATAAGAAACAGTGACTTGTTACTGAGATAAAATGAGGGTGAGGCAGCCTCCAGCTGCTATGATAGTCCAGGCAGTACATAATCTTTTCTTTACACAAGAAGGGCGGGGGCTGATGGAGCTCAGCCCCCAGTTGCTATGATGAAGACGGTTACCAGCCGTTCTGTACCATCTGCTGGGAATGACCGGGAGTCATTCCTATTTTTACCCAGGCGCCCCCGGCCAACCTCACCGAGGCCAGCCAGGAGCACTCACGGGCTGATGACAAGAACGGATACCAGTCCTTTTGTACAGTACCGTCTGCTACCAGGGAGAGAAGAGGATGCTGCTGTTTAGCTCTCCAGTACCCCGTCTACCAGCAGCATGCAGTAGACAGAGTGACCTTGAAAAAAGGTGAGAAACGATTTTTTCCCCTTTTGTTTCAGGAGGGCAGAGGGGGGTTACATTGACGAGCTATACCCAGAATCACCCCGGACAATGAGTTTAACCCTACAGGCATTGGGAGCTCAGCCAAGAATGCAAATGCTTTTCAGAGACTGCTGTGGACTGTGGGATAGCTGGAGTCCTCAGTACCTCCTCCCTCTATGAGCGTCCATTTGATTCTTTGGCTTTCCGTTACGCTTGTCACGCAGCACTGTGCTGTGGACTCTGTATCATAGCCTGGAGATTTTTTTCAAACGTTTTGTCATTTCGTCTTCTGTAACGGAGCTCTGATAGAACAGATTTGTCTCCCCATACAGCGATCAGATCCAGTATCTCCCGTACGGTCCATGCTGGAGCTCTTTTTGGATTGGGGACTGCATCGCCACCCGTGCTGATCAGAGCTCCACGCTGGGCAGACAGGAAATGATATTCAAAAGTTCGTGGGGCTTTTCCTGTCTACCTGGCCACTGCATCCGAGTTCAGATTGCTGTCCAGAGCAGTCACAGTGGTGCACTGTGGGATACCGCCCAGAGGCCAATACCATCAATTTGCGGCCACACTAACCCTAATCCGATATGGTAATACCGATATTAGCGCTACTCCTCTCGTTGGGGAGGAGTACAGAAACCGATTTAAAGAGCCATTTATATTGATATAAAGGGTCTCATAGTGTGGACGGGTGCGGCGTTAAATCGGTATAACGCTCCTAAAATCGGTTTAAATGCGTAGTGTAGACCAGGCCTCAGTCTGGAGCACAATTTTGTTTTAGTATTCTATATAGTTATATATTTATTATTGGTGGGAGACTATATTGTAACAAGCAATAATACACTCTCTGGGGAGATATTGTGGATCCCTTGGATCTGTCTGTGATGGGAACAAACAGTCTAAGTGCCTTCCAAAATTGTTTGATTCCATCTAGGTAGAAGGCCAACACCCTTCTAAGATATGAAAACAGGTCTCCTGTTGAGACTTATGCAGTTTTGGACAAAAACACGGGTAGACGAATGGACTGGTTAAGATGAAATTCCAACAGTATCCTAGGTAAGAATTTAGGGCATGGGCATAAAAAGACCTTGTCCTTGAAGAACACTATAAAGGGGGACCTGCCATCAAGGCCCCAATTTCTCCAACCCTGTGGGCCAATGTGATAGCTACTAAAAACGCCATCTTCATAGATGAGTTATGCACATTGCCACTGGTTCAAATAGAGGTCTTGTGAGATATTTAAGTACCACGCTGAGTCCCAAGTTGGAGTGGGGTCATAATCTGGGGAGTAGAGAGTCCCAAAATCCTTAATAAACCTTAATGCCATAGGATGAATAAATATGTATACCTTTTCTACTGGAAGATTAAAACGCTGATTTTGCAGCCAACTGAAACTTAGTCAAGCTGACAACCCTGATTTCTTTAGATCCAACAGCTAATCCAGGATGACATAGCAATACAGATTCAAGCATAAGTCAGTGACAATGGCACCAATGGTAGCATCTCAGGCTTCTGCAGGTAAGTAATTTGGGTTGACTCCTTTTTATTGTTCAGTAACACCTGCTGCACTTCTACAGAGCAGGAAGATTCTAACCCTGCGAACCAGTGAGGAAACATGCTCTGAGGTGGAGAACCCCTATGATGGGGTGAAACACATGATCTGCACCCTGGGAGAGGAGATGGGAAAAGTTCAGAAATTTGAATGACAAATGGACGCACAGGTGGAGTAGGTAAGAGTGCAAGCATATATCAGACAGATTGGTATTGTAAGGATAACCATAGCTTTGTCTTGTCTGATCTTGTTCAACACCCTTAGTATTAGTTGTGCTGGAGGAAATTCTTAGAGCAGAACCTTCGTCCAAGGGTGATGGCTAGCGTTCTCTTGAGCAGAATAGAGGACACTTATTGTTCTTGGACATGGAAAAGAGATCCACCTGTACAAATCCCCACCTTTGAAACACACTGGAAACTCTGAAAGACCAACTCCCATTCGTAGTCCTAGGAGATGCGCCTACTGAGAATGTCCACTGTGGCATTCTGTATGCCTGGGAGACAGACAGCTGAAAGATTGTATCTGATGGGTTATACACCAGTTCCAGTTTCATAGTTTTGGCACACAGGGAGAGGAAACTTGCTCCTCCCTGTTTGTTGATATAGAACATGCAGGTCACATTGTCTGTCATGATTCTGATTGATTTTCCCCAATGAGGGGTGAGAAATGAAAGCAAGTGTTCCTGACTGCTCTGAGTTCTAGCAGGCGGACGTGGAGACTGGTTCCTGAGGTGGCCATCTGCCCTGAGTGGTGAGGGCACTGAGGTGACCCTATCCCAACAGTGATGCATCTGTTGTCATGGTTGTTGCTGGAGCTAGGTGAATGAAAGGGATGCCAGCACAAATGCTGGGCTGATTCTTTTCCACAAGTCTAGGGAATTCCTCATCTATAGGGGAACTGTAACCTGTCTGTCCAAAGTGTCTCTGGCCTGTGAATAAGTCATTCTGAGCCAGCCATGAAAGCAGCAGAGGGATAGCTTTGCCTGGTCAGTTATGAAGGTGCAAACTGCCATGTGTCCCAGGAGCTGTAGACAGTTCCTTATTGTAGTTCAAGGACTTCCTTGAAATGTCCTGACCAGACCTGACAAAGTTATGAACCTGTTTGTGGGAAAGGTAGGATCGGGCTACCAATGAATCCAAGTATGCTCCTATCAACTGTATTTTTCTGTACAGGGGCTAATTGTGGATTTTCTTGCATTTAGATGTAAACCCAATTCCTGAATAAGAGAAAGCAGAAGATCAGCCTTTGGGCAGTGATCTGTCAGACTAGAATCTCCTGTCATCAGAGGTAAGCAGCCACTACCACCAGGAACTTTGAGCACACCTGTGGAGCCACAGAGAGGCCGAAAGGAAGTACTCAGTACTGAAAATGATCCTGGCCTATAGTAAAATGTACGTTTTTCCTGTGTGATGGGTGTCTTGCTATATGGAAATAGTTGTCTTGCAGGTCAAAGGTTGAAAAGCAATCACCTGCCTCTACTGAAGGGACTATAGTTGCCAGAGTCACCATCCTGTGTATAACAACTGCTGTGAAGATGGACCTGGTAGTGGTGTCCGTGGCCTCCAAGGACACTTGAAAAGTAAGAAGATGGACTGAAATTGTTCCCTATGTTTCCCTGTGGAAGAAATTTCAGTAAATTTATTATAGCTTGTAAAATTATATTTAGTAATGATCGCCTGATAGTTTGTGATCTGAAATTGCAGGGTCATGGATGAATAAGATTTCCATCCAAAAAGGTCTAGCCTCTTTTGGTCCTTACAGGATAGATCTGGAGTAGTGTTGCTTACGCCGCTCTTTTACCGCATGCACCACCAGAGAGTGAGATGGAGGGCTGGGGAAGAAAAATTCTGAGAGGGAACATAATATTTCTTATCTGTCCCTTTACAGTGGTAGTGGGCGTTTGCCACACAGTCTTAGCTGAGTCCAGGAGCACCTCATTAATGGTTGGAGTTGATGACTTTACAATGTCTAGCTGTTTGTGGTCTGGCAAATTGCTGACAATGTGCAGTCCAGGGATCTCACCACCCTTGTTGTCAAGCACAAGGATCTTCTCTGTGAATGTCAAAAAACAGGTTCCTACACAGATACATAGGAGAACCCTGTACAGAGATAGACTGAATGGAAGTCTCCCTTATTCTCCTCAATATCCTCCCAATGACGGGGGAGAGGCACCAGCAGAAAAGGGTGGAGAGTCCTACGGTACCAGAGGATGATGATAATCTGGGGATCAAGGTCTTAGCACCAAGAGACACTTGGTACGCATGAGCAGTGGGGACTCTGGTTCATCTATCTCAGACAAGTCCTTAGAGTACACTGGAATGGTTTACCTAGAAAGGTGGTGGAATCTCCCTCCTTAGAGGTTTTTAAGGCCCAGCTTGACAAAGCCCTGGCTGGGATATTTAGTTGGGGATTGGTCCTGCTTTGAGCAGGGGGTTGGACAAGATGACCTCCTGAGGTCCCTTCCAACCCTGATATTCTATGATTCTTGCGGTACCAAGCGGTGGATCCGTACCAGCATGGCCTGAAGTAGACAGTACTGCTGATTGTGAGCGTACCATCCCAGGAGCTGTTGGTATCTGGAGCTGTGGTTTGCCAGGCATCAAGGGTGCCTTGTAGGTAGGTACCAGTGGCGGGCTGTTACCAATGAGTCCATTCTGGAGTGCTTATCCTTGCCCTTCTTGTCTCTCACAGATGGTACCATCTCTGAACTGCGTTTCTCTTTAGCGTCTGGGACTCGCTGGCCCCACTGGTACCAGAGGAGGAGTCTTTCATCTCTATGGTACCAAGCCAAGAGGTCGAGGCTTTCAAGACCATAGATCTAACAAAGGACAAGATCAGTTTTGTATGATGACAGGCCAAGTGCCTCTTCTTTGATGCTTTCCCTGAGGCTTCCATAGCCTTCCCCTTTTTAGGGGAAACCTGCAACCACTGTTGAAGGGGTGCTGGATTTGTCCAGAGACCAGGGCCGCCCAGAGGATTCAGGGGGTCTGGGGTCTTCGGCGGTAATTCGGCAGTGGGGGGTCCTTCCGCTCCAGGAACCGCCGCCGAAGTGCCCCGAATACCCACGGCGGGGGCCCCCCGGTGCCGAATTACTACCGAAGACCCAGCACTTTGGCGGGGGGTTCTTCCACCCCGGGGCGGAAGGGCCCCCCCACCGCCAAAGATGCGGACCGGAAGAAGCTCCGGGGGCCCAGGCCCCGCAAGAGTTTTCCGGGGCCCCCGGAGCGAGTGAAGGACCCTGCTCCAGTGGCCCCGAAAAACTCTCGTGGGGGCCCCTGTGGGGCCCGAGACAAATTTCCCCTCTTGCGCCCCTGCCCCGGGCGGCCCTGACAGAGACAGGTGTACAGTGGAGGTCTCCTGACCTGACTTAGAAGTGGGTTAAAGTGCCCTCAGCAGCAGCCTCAGTTTAATTTCCCTGTTCTTCCTTGCCCCAGATTTGAAGGCCAGGCAGAAGTTGCACTTCTGGGAGACATGGGACTCCCCCAAGCAACAACAAACTTGGAGTGGCCACCACTTACTGACATAGCCTCTCGACAAGAAAGGCAACGTTTGAAACCTTGGAAGCCAGGCATGCCGTGCCAGGAGAATAAGGCTCCCGAAGGAACAGGAGGGAGATGAAACAAGTAAATCCTCTCATTACTTATAGCTAACTAACTATAAACTATCTACTAACAACTAAATATACTATCTAATCCTAAACCAAAAACTATAGATAAACTTCACAAGGGAATAGCTGAGGCACACTCAAGGCAGACACACTAAGGCTCCATCTCAGGCCAAAGCAGTTGAGAAGTAACTGAAGGCAGTTCACCCACGCATCCTTATATAATCTTGGTGCGCGGCACCAGGATACAGAGGATGCATGTCCAGGCCAAACAAACACTGCTAACAGAAAAATCTCCAGTTAAGGGCTCAAGAGGCACATGTACACCTGCAGTGGAGCATTCAAAGGGACACTACTCAAAGCAACAGCTAAAGTTGATAAACCGAAATTGTGGGATTTGGATAGCATTTAAGATTCCTAATTTTCCTTAACAACTTGTTACAAGACCACTCTTAGAATGGCTTCTTTTAGGTAACTGATTTAAATACTCTCCCCCCACCCACCTACCCATAGGACTTAGTTAAGATTAGAGAGACAAGGTGAGTGAGGTAATATCTTTTATTGAACCAACTTCAGTTGTCGAGACAAGCTTTCAAGATACACAAAGCTCTTCCTCAGGTCTAGGAAAGGTACTCAGATGTCCCAGCTAAATACAAGGTTGAACAGATAGTTTAGTATAAGTAGTTAGCACTAGTAATTGAAGTTGGTTCAATAAAAGCTATTACACCTCACCCACATTGTCTGTCTAATATCCTGGGACTGACATAGCTACAACAGCACTGCATATAAAAGACGGTTACTCACCGTTGTAACTGCATGGGCCCGCCCCGGGTTGGGGGAAAGAGAAGGGGCTAGCCCCCCCAATTTCCCGGAGTAACTATATGCTAACTACACAAACTAGTAAACTAAATCTAACTATATTTAACGAACTATATACAACCACTATGTAGAGAAAACAAGTGAGAAGCTAGGACTGTGGAGGTCAGCAGTGCTGCACTCCACTGTTCCAACGACCGTCACGGGCGGTAAAAAGGAACTGAGGAGCGGACGGGTCGGCAGGGGTATATATCTAGCGCTATAGCGGCGCCACTCCAGGGGGCGCCCAGCCGACCCACCGAGTGTTGCTAGGGTAAAAATCTTCCGACGAGCGCGCACGCGGCGCGCACACACCTAACTGAATGGATATGAGCAATCACTCGAAGAAGAACAATTAATTCCATTTACAAACTATTTAGCTTATCCATAATAAACCAGGCAGGACTTACCTACCCTTTGCCATGTATAAACTTTTTCAGTTATTTATGATACAAAGAGAGGACTGAGTATTGATTTTGGGACTAATGAACCTTGGCTGTAATTTACCTACATAAAAGTGTCCCATCCAAGTGCAGACCCATTCTTTGAAGTGAAATCTCTATTAAAAGCTGTCCACAGAGTCATAGAGAAGCAACTGTAACTGAAGTAACCATTGCATGTTGTTTGTGTTTTATTTATATTTTCCTTTCTTTAATAAGGAAATAGTCATAGTTAATAACTGCGATTGTTTTGCTTGTCTTCAATCCTGGTGTCCCCTAAGATAGTGGTTTTCAACCTTTTTTCATTTGCAGCCCCCTTTGGAAATTTCAAATGGAGGTGCAGACCCCCTTGGAAATCTATTGTCTGTATATGCAGAGTTGAATTCTATTCAGTCAGTTTTCAGTCTAAGTCTTTCGCGGACCTCAAACTTAGTCCGTGGACCCCTGGGTTGAGAACCACTGTTCAGAGGCATAAAAAGTGTGAGACTAAAACACTGGGAGTGATATCCCTGAGTTGTTATTAACAGACATAATTATTAAGATTTGGCCTACTATTTCTTGTTTTTCTAGACTATACATTTTAGTAATTTGGGGGATTATATAACTTCGCACTCAACTACTGAAGTCACTGCTTTCTACCCGACAACATGTCAATCACAGGGAACAGACTAGACAGAATCCATATGTTCTCCCAAATTATTGTAACTTGTCCCACAATGACCAAGTTCACAATTACAGCTGCAGGAAATAACATACTGAGAGCTTTTTGGAAACTCTGGTACTACTCCTCAATGGCAATGCCACAACAACTAGAGTGACAGGACAGCACAAGACTGTAATGTCATTCAGTGATCATCTTTGAATGACATATCAGCTGCTTCACAGGAAACGAACACCTGACTTTACACCAGCAAAGGCAACAAAACAACTTTCTAAAACAAAGCCTCAGACTAAAACCCGTTTTTTCAGACAAAGAGGAAGAATGGTCTTGTGGTTAAGGAACTGCCTTAAGGACTCTAGGTTCAATTCCCAAGTCTCGCTCTCACTTCCTATGTGACCTTGGGTAAGTCGCTTTCTCTCTCTGCCTCAATTCTTCTTCTACAAAATGGGGGTAATGCTACTTCCTTTCTACCACCCTTTGTCTATTTAGACTGTAATCTCCTTGGGGCAGAGACTGTCTCTTACTTCGTATATGTACAGCACTAAGCACAAGGGAGCCACAAATTCTGTTGAAACCTCAAAGGCACTACAGAAAGACAAATAAGTAACCGAAGATCAAAATAAGTTGGCAGCATCCCTATAAATTATAGAACATAAGCACAAAGTGACTAGAAAATAATCACTCAGACTTAAGAGCTCCTCAGAATAGAGACCTTGACCTTGACTTATGTTAGGAAAGCACTTAGCACACTGTGATCACTACTGGAAATAAAGAAATATACACTGAGGGGACATGCATGGGAACAGTGCCCCCAGACTGCCCAGCTAACTCCTAGCTAAAGGCACAGGGCCAAAGAGCAGGCACTACATGAAGGACAACCTACAGGCAGGCTGGGAGTTGGAAAAAACATTTCAGCTTTTATATACAGAAGCCCAAAATCTCATCTCTTAGCACATTCTTCTCAACACTGCACTTTCCAAAGAGATGGTTACTCACACAAAGATGTTGTCTTTTGGCATGATGTGACTTAACCCTTCATCCATTTGGAAAATTTTGTGGAATCGGTGATTATAAACATCTGTCACCACCATCTAAAAGAGTGAAGTTAGAGATGGTTAGACAAACTAAAATAATTCACAATTCTAGAAACAGTTCCTCATTTTTCTTTCTCAGAAATTTTTAATGTACACGTCGCCAAAGTGTTGATGGAGGCTCTATAGTGACACCTTATGGCTGATCCGACATACTATTAACTGAACCTAATCAGACCAACGACGCAGAGAATAACAATTGGGCCTGATTTTTCAGAGGCATAGAGTACCTGCAGCTCCCAGTGGCTTCACGTCAAGCACAGTGGCCATTGTCCTGTGAAGATATCATCATACATCCCAGCAGGCTGGCATGTAAGACAGAGATAACCGAACACTTAATAACTACAAAGGAACTGAACTAATCCTCTGAACTGGCATGAGGTAACAAGTTATATACATGGGAATCCAGACAACTTCCCACGAACCACAGGTTTCAAGCCTGACATTTTAGTGGGCAATAAAATTATTCACTTAAGAAAGATAAAGTACATCCTATTTCCTGTTGCTACTAAGGAGGTTTCTAAGGAATAGATACCCCCAAAGTAGTAATATGAGGGACAAGAAGGATAAACTAAGAGGAGTTGCAATGGTAGTGGCAGTCATTTTTCTGTCTCTTCCCTCATCCTCCCCCCCCCACCACCCTTTTAAAGCCATTATTACTGTCATTACTATAATGGAGGTATCAAAGTGAACAGGGCTTGCCTGTGTCATGGCTTTCTTTTTAGAATTCAGGCAAGCAAGGAGTTATGTATCAGTCCAATCAGTTAATGCTTAGTTACTATTTTGCTCCTCTTTGCTTATTGTCCATTTCAAAGTTTTTCCAATAATAAAATGCTTTAAAAAGAAAGAACACATTTATTAGCAAAATTATTGTGTGTGCTTGGTCTTACATTTTCTGCAGGGATCTTGGAAAGTTTGGAAAGAGCTTCACACAGGTCTGATACAGCCCCCATCATTGGCACAACTACCCGATACTGGAAACAGAGAGAACGTTAAACTTACACGAGGCAAAATAAATCCAAGCATGGAGCAGAATGTTAGCAAATGGGAGTTGAGCCATTTGTTAGTCCTGACATCTTAAAAGCAGAGAATTCTATGGCAAATGGGGTTTCCAGTCACACTTGGCTGTCTTCAGTGTCTCAGACTCAGATTTAAAGATTTGAAGCCCAGACAGCCATAGCACAGATCACAGAATTTCACTCAGCAATTCCTCTGTCTAGTCCAATAACTTGGGATGGAACTAGATCTTTTAGAAAAACATCCCATCTTGATTTCAAGTGATGGAACAATCCACCACACTGCCCCAAAAAGCTGTTCCAATGGTTAAATACCCTTACTGTTGAAAAATCTCATTGCAAAAGGTACTGTCCTAGAAAAACTCTCCAGAATGTTTTGACTTTATGCATCTAAAGCAGGGGTGGGCAAATTTTTTGGCCCGAGGGCCATATCCGGGAATAGAAATTGTATGGCAGTCCATGAATTCTCACAAAATTGGGGTTGGGGTGTGGGAGGGGTGAGGGCACTGGTTCGGGGTGAGGCCAGAAATGAGAAGTTCAGGTGCGGGAGGGGGCTCTGGGCTGGGGGAATGGGGGTGTGTGTGAGGGCACAGGTTGGGAATGCGGGCTCTAGGGTGGGGCTGGGGATGAGTTGTTTTGGGTAACAGGAGGGTGCTCTGGGCTGGGGCAGGGGGTTGGGGTGTGGGAAGGGGTGCAGGCTCCAGCTGGGGTTGTAGGCTCTGGGCTGGGGATGAGGTGTTTGGGGTGCAGGAGGGTGCTCCGGACTTAGATCGAGGGGTTCGGAGGGTGGGAGGGTAATCAGAGCTAGGGTGGGGGGTTGGAGCAGAGGGCTGGGGGGAAGGCTCAGAGGTGCAGGCTCCAGGGGGTGCTTACCTCAAGCGGCTCCCGGAAGCAGCTGCAGGTTCCTTCTCCAGCTCCTATGTGGAGGTGCAGCCAGGCAGCTCTGCACGCTGCCCCATCTGCAGGTATTGCCCCTGCAGCACCCATTGGAGCACCGGAGGGGGCCATTAGAGTGGGGCATTTGGAGTGCATAGGAGCCGGAGGGGGGCCATGCCATTGCTTCCGGGAGACACATGGAGCGACCCCCGACCCTGCTCCCCGGCAGGAGCACCAGAGCGGGGCTATGCCATGGCTTTCGGGAGCTGCACCCAACCCTGCTCCCCGGCTGGAGCGCCGAAGCAAGGCAAGCCCCGCTCCACAGTGGGAGCTCAAGGGCCGGCTTAAAATGGCTGGTGGGCTGGATGCAGCCCAAGTTTGCCCACCCTGATCTAAAGCAAGCACCAGGAAAGAAGGAAGCCACAGTCAGGTTGGCTGGATTTCTACTATACCTCATGTAAATTGGAGTTAACCAATGTGTCTTCCTGCAAATCATTACTCCAGAACTATCTAACTCCTATAAGGATATCACATAGGCACTGGCTAAAACCAGAGATTTCCTATGGCCACTGGGAATACTTAGCAGAGAGGAATAAATATTTTACAGACACGAGAAGAAGAGACAAGTTGAGACTAACGCCAGGAGTCAAGCTCTCCCCTCACTTCCGCTCAAGGCCTTCCACCAGTCTCCATTCTCCTCATCCCACGAATGGTAGGCTCTCCAAGCATGCACTAACCCCTCGGGAGCCAATCAACACTACCAGAGCCTATGAGCATCAGGCACCTGCAGCCCACCATGGCCTTCCAGCACTGAGTGCTCCACTCCCATACCACCACATGAAGTGAGCTTTTCTATACAAAAAATTTTTTATTCAGCTCATGCAATAGCTGTCTCTTGCCTGTGATTAGATGTTCGGCTGTGTGTGTGTGTGTGTGTGTGTTCTCCCTGTGTGCTACCCCAGCTTTGTGCAGACAGCCATCACAGCAGACCTCAAGTGAACTGCCCAATGACCACAAGATCCTTAAGGTACAAAGGCACCAGGCCAGGTTTATTGTCGACAAAGCATGGTAATAGAACCTGGTAGACTCTATGAGGATAGTAAGACATGTATGCCCATGACAAGGATGCAGCTCAGTGAATGGCAGGACTTTCCATTCCCCCCTCAGCTGGACAAAGATACTCCCTCTGAGATACATCTTTATACCCTGATACAAACAAATTATGTACTACCTCTGACACAGTTACTGCCCCCAATGTGGCTAGTTATCACCTTGTACATGTTGGTTCAATCAAAACATCTTTATTACATACTGTCATTCTGACCTTATCTTTTAGTAGGGGTCAGCATGTTCCTGTTATCCTTGTGGATTGTTTTTGTACCATCCTTAATGTCGGGATGTTCTGGTACCACTTGATATCGGGATGTATTTGCATGAGTACTCTGTGCTTAGCACTTCTTAGGAATGTGTATTTCTGCAATATCAGCCCTGTCCTTGCCAGAGCAGGTCCTGCCTCATACCAGGCCTCTGATACAAGGGCTTATGTCTCAGGATCTCTTCCTAGTACATTGCCCACTTCCTGATTCCTGCTCCAAGGGACAAGTCAACATGCACCGTGCCAGTGACATATCAGAGGAAAGACATCACTTACCAGAAACCGTCATTCAAGAGTCTCCTCTGTGCAAGCAGACACACCTGAGGCCCCTCCCATCCAGCATCAACCTTCAGAACCCTCTTCAAAAGCAGTGTCGTCAGGAAATGCATGCACACCCCCTTCTGGTACCAAATGTTCAGCACATGAGATTACATAAGGGAGCACACCAGCCCCATCACCTTCATTCCTTCTCCTGAACTGCAGAGACCCATTTACATGGAGAACTCTGAAGTAAAAGGGAATACAGGAAGGTATTGTGAATGAGCACGGGCAATGCTCAAAGAACAACAGTTACTGATAAGTTGCCTTTCTTCTCTGAGGGTCTCTGAACATTCCCATCTAGGGGAGCAGTGAGCGGTATTGCCCATATGGAAGGTGGGAGAGGAGTTTTAATGAATTAGAGACCGTAGCACCACCTTCCCAAACTGAGCACTGAAACAGGATGCTACGTCATACCTGGTGAGTGACAGTGAACATAGTTACAGAAGTGTTCACACAGTGGTCCCCGTTAACATCTCTGAATCTGCGAATCCTGAACACCTACTATTACAGTAAAACTAAAGAATATATCTAGGCCTACAGAGCAACACAGTCATCAGCGTAATGACCAACTGTACCTAAAGGTTGACACAGTCATCAGCATCATTCAAAAGGGTCCTCCATCAGGGCAGGCACTGATGATAATATCAGCAAATGTCAAAGGGCTCCTGCGTGCCAAACAAGACCTTATAGCCAAAATGTGGCCTTACTCTCACTGCCAGGTATTATGCCTCCAGGAGACACACAGAGAAATTAACAGCCACTGCCCTGGATATTTGGGATGAACTTGACCACTGAAAGACCACATAAAAAATACGGCAGTACCATTTTTGTCTAACTTAATCTTGTCATCAACAACACATCTATAGAATTTATTTAATAAAGAATATTTATTAAATTTATTGAATAAAGACTGGGAGTGGATGGGCCATTACACAAAGTAAAACTATTTCCCCAAGCTTATTTCCCCCCTCACTACAGTTCCTTATATCTCCTTGTCAAGTGCTGGAAATGGGCCATTTTCATTACCACTACAAACAGTTCTTTTTCTCTCCTGCTGGCAACAGCTCACCTTAACTGGTCACTCTCCTTATAGTGTGTATGGTAACACCCATTGTTTCATGTTCCCTTTGTGTATATATATCTATCTTCCTTCTGTATTGTCCACTACATGCATCAGATGAAGTGAGCTGTAGCCCACGAAAGCTTATGCTACAATAAATTTGTTAGTCTCTAAGGTGCCACAAGTACTCTTATTCTTTTTGCGGATACAGACTAACACGGCTACTACTCTGACATCTATGACTGATAACGACACTGAAGTCCTGAATGTAGACATTGATAGCATTTCCACCGTGTCTGTCTATAAACTGCAGTGCAAACAATTCAAGTTCACAAGCCCACACACAACCTTGAACGTGACATAACGCAGGTGATCATTGGTCACAACGTCAAATGGGGCTATAGCGTAACTGATGAAAATGGTGAACTAGCTGAATTGTGGCCAAATGCACACCACTTAATTCAGAATCCTAAGTTCTCCAGTTCTTCCAACAGCAGCTGATGGAAATGAGGCTACAACCCTGATCTGGCATTTGTCAGCAACAACATAACTGGTTCAGGTCACAAACTTAGTTTGGGCCGAATTCCACATGTGCAGCGCCAGCCCACCGGCATCCAGAATGCAGCTGTTATGCCAAACTCAGTACAATGCTGGTGCTGCTTTAATTTTAAGAAAGTAAAATGGAAGAGCTTCTCCAATGACCTCGATGCCATTGTAAGAAATATTGAACGAATACCAGAAAATTATGACCAGTTTGTCAATGCATGGTCTCGAAGAAGCATAATCCACAAGGCTGGAGAACAAACTATGTGACAGGAACAACATCCAAGTTATCAGATTAGTATGCAAAATGCAAGCAGAACATCAAAACAGACCCATTCACTGAAAGTACCATCACAAAAAAATGGTCTCTAGACTAAAGGAGGAAAAAAAAAAGTCATAATAGAATCTCACTGAGAGCATGCACATGACCCAGAGCAGTAAAAAGCATGGATTAACCATCTGGAAACTTAATCACCCAAGGACAGCAGAGCAACACTACACATTTACTGCACACAAGGTCACACAACAACCCCTAAAAAATGACTGGGCACCAAACAAACAGTCCAAGATACAGTTTAAGTGGCAAGAAGAACTAGGAAATATAATTTTGGGGCACAGTATGCAATAACCAAATTAACCTCCGGAATTAACACCCCCAAGAATGGCAAAGCCACTGGTCTAAATGACATTTGTATTCAACATATCAAACACTTTGGATCAGCAATAAAGAACTGGTTTCAGAGTAGCAGCCGTGTTAGTCTGTATCCGCAAAAAGAACAGGAGTACTTGTGGCACCTTAGAGACTAACAAATTTATTTCAGCATAAGCTTTCATGAGCTACAGCTCACTTCTTTGGATGCATAGAATGGAACACACAGACAGGAGATATTTATACATACAGAGAACATGAAAAGGTGGAAGTATGCATACCAACAGGAAAAGTCTAATCAATTGAGATGAGCTATCAGCAGCAGGAGAAAAAAACTTTTGAAGCGATAATTGAGATTGTTGAAGTGTTCTCCCACTGGTTTTTGAATGTTATGATTCCTGATGTCACCCACACTCTCACAGATCTTGAGAGATAGGCCAGTCCTCGCTTACAGACAGCCTCCCAACCTGAAGCAAATACTCACCAGCAACAGCACACCATACAACATAAACACTAACCCAGGAACCTATCCTTGCAACAAAGCCCGATGCCAGCTCTGTCCACATATCCATTCAAGTGACACCATCATAGGACCTAATCACATCAGCCACGCCATCAGGGGCTCATTCACCTGCACATCTACCAACGTGATATATGCCATCATGTGCCAGCAATGCCCCTCTGCCATGTACATTGGCAAAACCGGACAGTCTCTACACAAAAGAATAAATGGACACAAATCTGACATCAGGAATCATAACATTCAAAAACCAGTGGGAGAACACTTCAACCTCTCTAACCACTCAGTGACAGACCTGAAGGTGGCAATTTTGCAACAAAAAAACTTCAAAAACAGACTCCAAAGAGAGACTGCTGAACTTAAATTAATATGCAAATTAGATACAATTAACTTAGGTTTAAACGAGACTGGGAATGGTTGGGTCATTACACTAATTGAATCTATTTTCCTATGTTAAGTTCTCCTCACACCTTCTATGGGTCATCTCAATTATCACTTCAAAAGTTTTTTTTCTCAATTCCAATTCCTGCAGGAACCTTGCACCACAGAAGATCTCACCAGGGCTACAGACAAGGCCATATCACATGCCCAACACGTGTCCTTCCACCACAGTCATAGAGCATAAGTAGTAGTAGTTAGATTAATGTGAATCTTTTAGAGTGCACCAGCAAGGTTATGAATGGGGCAATTAGAGCACTTTACAAATCACATGCCTGTAATGTGCTTTGCCACACTGCATAGAAAAGCTCTAACATGAACTACAAAGTTGGAGTGTGTTGCAATATGACCTGTCTCATTCGGATTTCTTTCTTTTAATAGGTGGTAACAAAAATAGAATTTAGTTTACTACATGGGTGGAGTTCTGAGTCCTCTGCCTTGAGGCATACACCAAATGCTAATTAATTTGGGCTTCTTCTGTAGAAGTCAACCTTCTGATAAAAGTTAGGTTTAAGATTCTGTTTAACTTGGGTTCCTGGCGTAGGGTCTGTGGAAAAATACAGGGAGGGATAAGTACTTACTGAGATGGTTTGGGTAAATATACAGCTTTAACTGTGTAAGCGGCAAAAAAAAACAGGAATTTTTTCCATTTTTACACATCCTGGGCAGACAGCCAAACAAGTGGTAAGAGCTTGTTTGTTTTAACATATCTTACAAACATATAAACAGAAGCAGTTAAGTTTTGTTTTAGCTACAAATTAAGAGAGTTGTAAGTTCTCAAGCTCTGTGAACATCTGAAAGCTTTAACTATAATTTTTGTAATATTTAATTAAGATTTGTAAACCCCGATTTTGAGATAAAATTTTCAAACCTTAAAATATAACCATGTAATTCTTCCTCCCTTCTTTTTTATCCTTAAACTAAAATGATGTTTTTGTTTGTAATTGGGGTTTATGAACAAATGTCCATTCCTAGGTGGGGTTCAGAAAAGAGAGGAACTATGCCATGACAATTGGACCTAAAAACTTATCCAAACGTGAGCTCAATTGTAACAAGTATGTACAAGTTTATAAGATGTTACAATAACCTTTATCAACAAATACTGATGGGGAAAAGGTACAAAAGGGAGATAAAATAATGGAATTAATCAAAAACAAAAATGCCGAGTTGATATGATTCAAGAACTATGTTGAAATAATGGTTGTTAAAAACAGGAGCTGTGGAGCTGGAAGTTAATGAGCCAAAATTGGTATGTTGGATATTAGGTCTAATTGGTGGACAAAATAATCAAGGTGTAAACTATTCCACAAACTGGGTTCTGGGGGCCCTAGAGACTGCACAGGGAGTCGGCAAAATATTACGAAAAAATAAAAAAAATGATCTCACTGCACATGTTACACCAAAGACAGACTGCAGTAAGAAGCAGGCACACCCATCTCCCTGGTATCTGTAAATATAGTCTTTCTTAAAGCATTACTAATAATACGTGTTTGTATGAAGTACACATATACTTTTCTCAATCAGTTTCTCAGTTGGGGATCCGTGATTAACATTGTATTTGAAAAGGGGTCCATCAACAAAAAAAGGTTTGAGAACCTCTAATCTAAGTGACTGTCAAAACAAGGGGATTTTTCCTTCTAAAAGCTCTCTCCAGCAAAAGAAGAAGGGAACAAGGAATGTTAAAAAGAAAGCCTTATTTACTACTTTACATTTCAAATGCTTAAACTGTTTCTCTTTCTTTTCTGTATTTGTAATAAAAAGTTTAAAAGGATTTTTAAAGGGTGTGTTTGCAATGGTGTTAAGCAGGCAGAGGTCTCTGTATTCCAAACCCCAGACCTCATTTAACTCCGGTTAATGTTAGGTTATGTTAACATCTTTACCCCATTTATTCCATTTAAATTAATGCAACAGTGGAACTATACAATGTTACAGTGATCACACCGGCCCTCAAGAAATATTGAGTAGTCTCAGTTGGAGTGGTCTTCAGCACCGGAAGAATCTAAAAAATACTGAGGAAACTTTTCTTTGGTAAGGAAGCTTTCCCCTGAGCAGTATCCAAAACAGCTCTCATGAATGTGATCCTCTGGAAGAGATATGGGTTGATTTCTCCTAGGTGATCTGCAAGCCCCACACTGTGGAACCAGTGGCAAATATGGACTATGGAGTCTCATTTCCTGCTACAAACCTGGCTCTTATCAGCCAGTTGTCTATGTCTGGAAAGACATGGACCCATTAGGGGTAACATCTTAGTGTATGTCCACACCACAATGGCACAGTTATGGTGCTGCAACTGTACTGTTGTTGTATCGTAGGGTACACACTTCCTACATAGATGGGTTTTTTCCATCAATATAGTTAATCCACCCCTCACAGAGGCAGTAGCCAAGTCAACGGAAGAATTCTGTCAACTTAGCTGCATCTATCAGTGGAGGTTAGGCTGACCTAACTACATTGCACAGGAAGTAAAAATTCTTCACAGTCATGAGCAATGTAGCTAGGTCATTCTAACTTTTAGGTGTAGATCGGGCCTCAGATGAGCAGCTATTCTGGCCAGATATTTTGTGAATACCCTTGGGGCCATGGATCAACCAAAGGGAAGTACTTTGTACTGCTAATGTGTCTGTCCCACCTTCCTAATGGTTACGTGGAAATTGGCATCTTTTAAATAGGGAGCCAGGTTGCAGTATCCTTGCAAGAGGGAAGGAATGATTGCTTCCAAGGGGTGGGGGGTGAAGGTATGTGTGCATGGGTGTGTGAACTCCAAGATCCCGATGGAACTATTTAGACTGACAAGGTCCAGGATGGATCCAAGAGTGTCTACCTTCTTGGGAATGATGCAATACCAGGAACAGATGTTCTTCTCCACTCACTTTTCAAAAGGGAACTCCTTCCTCATGAAAGGAACCAAGGAGGAGTCCACTTTCTCTAGAAGGACTCTTGTGACAAGGGTCACCGAAGAGGGACAGGGAAGGGAGTGGGCATTGTGCAGAACCGGATGAATATCCATCACAGACTGTCTCGACCTAGCAATGAGATGTGATGTAAAAAGAAACAAATAGAGGTGGTCCGAAGGGAGGGGCAGAGAGGGAGCAAGGAGGAAGATGTGTAGAGGCCAGTAGTCGGTACTGGACTGCACTGTCAAACCTGCCTTGGGCTGACCAGAAGCAAGACAAGTTTGTTTGTGTTTTGTTTGCTTCTTGTCATGTGGTTCTTGCCTTTGATAACAGAAGGCTAGAGAAGTGACTTCTGCTTCCGAGAGGCAGAGGGCTTGGATAGCTTCAGGGAGGGGCCTGGGATCCTAAAAGATTTCAACTTTTCAGTGATGAAAGAAATGACTCACTGGATGAGATCCTGCCTTTAAAGGGCAAATACTTTATTTCTGCCTGTGGTTCTGCAGACAGACCCAACAAATGAAACAGGAGTACCACTGGAGAGTAATGCCATGGTCACAGTCTTTACAAATGAGTCAGACACATGTATGACTGTTCACAGGACACATCATGCAAAAAGGGCTCCAGAACAGGACTTACAGCTCCTCACAATGCATACTGGTATCTCACCATAGCCACCTGGTAGTCTGCACTCTCATCCCCTAGGAGCCTGAGGAATAGACTTTGTGGGCTAAGGAATTCATCCTCCTGTCCTCTCTATCTTTAGACGTGGAATGAATTATTCTCATCTCCTTTCCCTTGACCAAAGCTACTGACACCACCAGACTACTAGGAGTAGGGTGCTGTTCAAAGTATCTAGAGCCCAGAGAAGGGACTGGGTACATCCTAGCCACCTTCTTGAGACTGCAAGCAAAGATGCTGGAGTAATGCAAAAATCCATGGCTGGATCTAAGACTAGATCTAATAGAGCCAGCTTGTCCTTAGAGCAAAATGGGAGAATGTCAACAGTGGCTTCAGAGCTTTACAGCACTGGTTGATATTGGCAGCTGTAACAGCAGTGATGTTTCTCAGCAACACTTGACACTGATATCTGGAAAGTGACAACTGAGGATCCAGTGTTGTGATCTGGGGAGGTAGCATCAGTGACATCCCCCTTCAGAAAGTTAAATATATATATATATAGATAGAGAGAGATCTCTCTCTCTCTCTCTCTCTCTCTCTCTCTCTCTATATATATATATATATCTTTCAGCATTACCTCTTAACAAGACATCCAGGTCATCAATAGAGAAGGCACCAGGGAGTTGGTAGAGGAAGAGGAGGATAAGGCTGTGATGCTGGGTCCACTTGTATTGGTGCCATAAGATCAGGCCCTAGTACTGAAACAGGGGCTGTGTTGATGGGACACTCCCCAAAGCCCTAGAGCTGGGGGAAAAAGACAAGCTGGGGTCACCCTGCCACTAGGTCCAGCCAACTCTGAAAGTTTGTATTTAGTCCCAAATATAGTTCCATAGTTAGAAGCTGTAAAGGACTCTGTGTAAGTCTATGAGTTGGACTCCTTATGGAGTCAGAAGGCTCTGTGCCCTCGTGCTGGGCAGCACAGAAGATCCTCCAATCTTCAGATCAGCAATGGTCCAGAATTGGGAGTCCCAGATAGGAGGGCTAGGTAACTACTCCAGGCTCAATGATGAGATGAGGTAAATATCTAAGCAGGAAGATGGTGCCAAAGCATGAAGAACCCAAACAGGGCTCCTGCTGCGGCAAAGTCCAGCAGAAATGCTGCTGTTTCTTTTTAGGACACACTTCACTGCTGGACAAACATTTCCTTTTCTCCTCCTCAGAATTGGTGCAGTAATCAGTGCTGAGGCTGAAGCCCTATGAAGGAAAGCCTGAGGCAGAGCCAGGAGTGTTCTGCTGTACAAGCAGAGCCAGGTGCTTTAAGGGGCCTAGCAGAAGCTAGTGCCAGCTTAGATGATCATTGGAGCTGCCTTTGTGGCAGAAGTCAGTGCCAAAGGCATTGTTTTGTGTTGAATCTTGATTGTATAACATGGAGCAGACTCTAAGGTAACTGACCCAGCACTCAAGTCCCTAGTGAAAGCTGGTGCTGAAGCTGTGGCCAGAGTAAACAACTTTGCCCATACAGCTGGTGTGGGCAGCGATGAAGATAAAGGTCAGTCTGGGCGGTGCACAGAAACAGAGCCTTCTAGTAACTCAAGAGCCTTTAGGGCCACTTCCATAAGGTGCAGCTGGGGCTGCAGTTGGCAGTCCTGGAAAGCCTGGGGTGTGAATGCCTTGCAGGCAGCATACTGGGTCGAAGAGGGGGAAATCCCCCAAACAGATCAAAAACCTCACTCGGGCATCTGATTCTGGAATCATCATCAACATGGGCACAGCTTTTCAACCCCTTGCAGGTTTCAATCTGAGCACAGCTTCAGCACTGGAGGGAAAAGACGGTTACTCACCGTTGTAACTGTTGTTCTTCTAGATGTGTTGCTCATATCCATTCCAGTTAGGTGTGCGCGCGCCGCATGCACGCTCGTCGGAAGATTTTTACCCTAGCAACACTCGGTGGGTCGGCTGGGCGCCCCCTGGAGTGGTGCCGCTATAGTGCCAGATATATAACCCTGCCGACCCACCCGCCCCTCAGTTACTTCTTACCGGCTACTCCGACAGTGGGGAAGGAGGGCGGGTCTGGAATGGATATGAGCAACACATCTCGAAGAACAACAGTTACAACGGTGAGTAACCGTCTTTTCTTCTTCAAGTGATTGCTCATATGCATTCCAGTTAGGTGATTCCCAAGCCTTACCTAGGCAGTGGGGTAGGAGTGAGACGTAGCAGAATGTAAGACTGCTGAGCGGAAGGCTGCATCGTCTCTGGATTGTTGTACCAATGCATAGTGGGAAGCAAAGGTGTGAACGGAAGACCAGGTAGCCGCCCACAGATTTCCTGGATGGGAACATGGGCCAGGAAGGTGGCAGAAGAGGCCTGTGCCCTTGTAGAGTGAGCAGTGAGATGGCTAGCCTGAACCTGAGCAAGCTCGTAGCACGTCTTGATACAGGATGTCACCCAAGACGAGATCCGCTGGGAAGAGACTGGCATGCCCTTCATGCAGTCCGCCACTGCCACAAAGAGCTGGGGCGAACGCCGAAAGGGTTTCGTCCGCTCTATATAAAAAGCTAGAGCCCTACGGACGTCCAAAGTATGAAGCTGCTGTTCCCAGCGCGATGAGTGCGGTTTCGGGAAAAAAACAGGGAGGAAGATGTCCTGGTTTACATGAAAAGCAGACACCACCTATCATAGAATCATAGAACTTAAGATCAGAAGGGACCATTATGATCATCTAGTCTGACCTCCCGCAAGATGCAGGCCACAAAAGCTGACCCACCCACTCCTGAAATAATTCTTTCCCTTGACTCAGCTGTTGAAGTCCCCAAATCCTGATTTAAAGACTTCAAGTAGCAGATAATCCTCCAGCAAGCAACTCCTGCCCCATGCTGCGGAGGAAGGCGAAAAATCTCCAGGGCCACTGCCAATCTACCCTGGAGGAAAATTCCTTCCCGACCCCAAATATGGCGATCAGCTGAACCCCGAGCATGCGGGCAAGACTCTCCAGCCAGACACTCAGGAAAAAGACTTTCAATATCCCAACATTGACCCTCGGTACTAATTACCAGTGGTCGCACGTTATTGACCTATTGGCTAAATCACGTTATCCTATCAAACCATTCCCTCCATAAACTTATCAAGCTTAATCTTAAAGCCAGAGAGGTCCTTCGCCCCCACTGTTTCCCTCAGTAGGCTGTTCCAGAATTTCACTCCCCTGATGGTTAGAAACCTTCGTCTAATTTCAAGCCTAAACTTCCTGACTGCCAATTTATATCCATTTGTTCTCGTGTCCACATTAGTACTGAGCTGAAATAATTCCTCTCCCTCCCTGGTATTTATCCCTCTGATATATTTAAAGAGAGCAATCATATCTCCTCTCAACCTTCTTTTGGTTAAGGAAAACAAACCGAGCTCCTCAAGTCTCCTTTCATACGACAGGCTTTCCATTCCTCGGATCATTCTTGTGGCCCTTCTTTGTACCCGTTCCAGTTTGAATTCATCCTTCTTAAACATGGGAGACCAAAACTGCACACAGTACTCCAAATGAGGTCTCACCAACGCCTTGTATAACGGGACTAGCACCTCCTTATCTCTACTAGAAATACCTCGCCTAATGCATCCCAAGACCGCATTAGCTTTTTTAACGGCCACATCACATTGCCGACTCATAGTCATCCTGCGATCAACCAGGACTCCTAGGTCCTTCTCCTCTTCCGTTACTTCCAACTGGTGCGTCCCCAGCTTATAACTAAAATTCCTGTTAGTCATCCCTAAATGCATAACCTTACACTTCTCACTATTGAATTTCATCCTATTACTAATACTCCAGTTTACAAGGTCATCCAAATCTCCCTGGAGGATATCGCGATCCTTCTCCGAATTGGCAATACCTCCCAACTTCGTGTCATCCGCAAACTTTATCAGCCCACTCCTACTTTTGGTTCCGAGGTCAGTGATAAATAGATTGAATAAGATCGGATCCAAAACCGAACCTTGAGGAACTCCACTGGTAACCTCCCTCCAACCCGACAGCTCACCTTTCAATACGACCCGCTGCAGTCTCCCCTTTAACAAGTTCCTTATCCACCTCTGGATTTTCATTTCGATCCCCATCTTTTCCAATTTAACCAGTAATTCTTCATGCGGTACCGTATCAAACGCCTTACTGAAATCAAGATATATTAAATCCACCGCATTTCCCTTGTCTAAAAAAATCTGTTACTTTCTCAAAGAAGGAGATCAGGTTGGTTTGGCACGATCTACCTTTCGTAAAACCATGTTGTAATTTGTCCCAATTGCCATTGACCTCAAGGTCCATAACTACTCTCTCCTTTAATATTTTTTCCATGACTTTACATACTACAGATGTTAAACTAACAAGCCTGTAGTTACCCGGGTCACTTTTTTCCCCCTTCTTGAAAATAGGAACTATATTAGCTAATCTCCCTTCAAACGGTACAACCCCCGAGTTGAGTTCGCTAACGGGCTTGCAATTTCACTCACCAATTCCTTTAATATTCTAGGATGAAGATTATCCGGGCTGCCGGATTTACTATCCGGGCCGCCGGATTTACTTGGGGAGGAAGGAGGGGTGTGGCCGAAGGTGCACTTTGTCTTTGTGGAAGACCGTTTAAGGTGGGTCAGCCGTCAGGGCGTGAAGTTCTGAGACTCGCCTCGCCGAAGTGATAGCGACGAAGAAGGCCGTCTTCCAGGAAAGATACAAAAGGGAACACGTGGCCATGGGCTCGAAAGGGGCCCCCATAAGTTTGGCTAAGACCAGGTTTAAGTCCCAGGTAGGGGCCGGTCGCCGGATCTGTGGGTACAACCGTTCTAGACCCTTAAGGAACCGGGAAACCATCTGATTAGAAAAAATAGAACGGCCACCCTCGCTGGGTAGGAAGGCCGAAATGGCTGCCAGGTGCACCTTTAAGGAGGAGACCACTAGGCCCTGCTCCTTGCGGGACCAAAGGTAGTCCAATATCTTTGGAATAGACACCAGGTGAGGATCGAGGCCGCTCTGATCACACCAGTGGGCGAAACGCTTCCACTTGGCGAGGTAAGTCGACCTAGTGGAAGGCTTCCTGCTCCCCAGAAGCACCTGCTGAACCGCAGCAGAGCAACTCCGCTCTGCCTGGGTCAACCACGCAGGAGCCAAGCCGTGAGGTGAAGGGACTGCAGGTCCGGGTGGTGAAGCCTGCCGAAGTCCTGCTTTATGAGATCCGGCCATAGTGGCAGGGGAATTGGTTCTGCCACTGATAGGTCGAACAGCAGGGTGTACCAATGCTGTCTCGGCCATGCCGGAGCGATGAGACTAAGGTTGGCTCTGTCCCTCCGGAGCTTGAGCAGCACTCTGTGAATGAGGGGAAACGGTGGGAAGGCATACAGCAGGTGTCTCGTCCACGGGAGGAGAAACGCGTCTGAAAGGGAGCCCGGGGAGCGTCCCTGGTAGGAGCAGAACCTGTGGCATTTCCTGTTCTCTTTGGAGGCAAAGAGGTCTACTTGGGGAAAGCCCCACCTCTGGAAAACTGTGTGAATGACATCGGGACGGATCGACCATTCGTGAGACAGGAATGACCTGCTGAGACGGTCTGCCAGGGTGTTCTGTACTCCCGGGAGAAAGGACGCTACTAAATGTATAGAGTGGGCTATGCAGAAGCCCCACAGTTGGATGGCTTCTTGGCAAAGCTGGGAGGAACACGCCCCGCCCTGCTTGTTTATGTAAAACATTGTTGTCGTGTTGTCCGTGAAGACAGATACACAGCGCCCTTGTAGATGGACTCGGAACGTCTGGCACGCCAGGCGGACTGCCCTCAGCTCCCTCACGTTGATATGTGAGGCCAGCTCGTGGGGTGACCAGAGGCCCTGAGTGTGCAAGTTGCCGAGGTGGGCACCCCACCTCAAGAATGAGGCGTCTGTGGTTAGCGCTATGGAGGGTTGGGGAGGGTGGAACGGGACTCCCGCGCACACTACCACTGGGTCTAACCACCAGTTGAAGGAGTCGAGGACTGACCCGGGAATCGTGACCACCATGTCTATATTGTCCCTGTGCGGGCGATATATGGACGCGAGCCATGTTTGGAAACTTCGAAGCTTGAGCTTCGCATACAGGGTCACGAAAGTGCATGAGGCCATATGACCTAGTAGGCTGAGGCAGGTGCGCACCGACGTTGTCGGGAAGGACTGGAAGCTTTGAATGATCGAAGCCATGGCATGGAACCAGGGCAGAGGGAGGCAGGCTCTGGCCAGATTGGAGTCCAGAACTGCGCCGATGAATTCTATCCTCTGCGTTGGAGTCAATGTAGACTTTTCGGCGTTGTTCATAAGGCCTAGCCGGCCAAAGAGGTCTGTGACCACGCTCATGTGCTGAGACACCTGCTGTTGGGAAGTCCTGCGAATCAGCCAGTCGTCGAGGTACGGGTAGACGTGTATCCGACGACGGCGGAGAGCTGCAGCGACCACAGCCATGCACTTGGTGAAGACCCTCGGTGCCGTAGAGAGGCCGAAGGGGAGCACCGTGAACTGGTAGTGCCGGTGATTGACGACAAAGCGAAGGAACGTCGATGAGGCGGGTAAATGGCAATATGGAAGTACGCGTCCTTCATATCGAGGGCGGCATACCAGTATCCCGGATCCAGGGAAGGGATAATGGACCCCAGGGTTACCATGCGGAACTTGAGCTTTACCATAAAACTGTTGAGCTCTCACAGGTCTAGGATTGGTCGTAGACCTCCCTTTGCCTTGGGGATTAGGAAATAGCGGGAATAAAAACCCCTGCCCCTCATGCCTTCTGGCACCTCCTCTATGGCACCCAAACTCAAGAGAGTCTCGACCTCTTGCAAGAGGAATTGCTCGTGAGAGGGGTCCCTGAAGAGGGACAGGTAGGGTGGGTGGGAAGGGGTGAAACAAATTGGAGGTGGTATCCCGCTTCCACCGTGCGGAGGACCCAGCTGTCGGATGTTATCTGGGACCAAGCAGGGAGGAAATGAGAGAGATGGTTGGAAAAAAATGGGGAAGGATCCGGTAGTGAAACTGGTGGGCCGTCCTCGGGCGTCCCATCAAATGTTCTGCTTCGACCCCGAAGCAGGTTTCGGGGGCGGCTGGGTTTGGCTCCCCTGGTTGCCCGAATGTCTCAGCCGGTTCACCCTGCCACGACACCTGGTGTCTGGTCGCGGCCTGGGCTGATTGTAGGGGCGGTACGGCTGGGGCCGGAAGGACCTACGTTGGGTCACCGGGGTGTGCATACCCAACGAGCGCATCGTAATGCGGTTGTCCTTGAGGCTCTGCAGCCTTGGGTCAGTTTTCTCCAAAAAGAGACCTTGACCATCGAAGGGCAGATCCTGAATTGTTTGTTGTAATTCAGGTGGGAGAGTCGAGGCTTGGAGCCATGATATGCGCCTCATTGTTATACCAGAGGCCAAGGTTCTGGCTGCCGAGTCCGCTGAGTCCAAGGAGGCCTGTAGGGCCGTCCTGGCCACTTTTTTACCCTCTTCCAACAGGGCCGTGAACTCTGGACAGGAGTCTTGTGGCAGAAGCTCTGTGAAATTGCCTACAGACACCCATGTATTAAAACAGTAGCGGCTTAAAAGGGCCTGCTGGTTGGCCACCCTCAGTTGAAGGCCGCCAGCCGAGTAGATCTTACGGCCTAAAAGGTCCATGCGCCTTGCCTCCTTTGACTTAGGCGCTGGCGCCTGCTGGCCATCCGTTCACGTTCGTTGACGGACTGGACTACCAGCGAGCAGGGAGCAGGGTGAGTGTACAGATACTCATAGCCCTTCGATGGGACCATGTACTTTCTTTCCACTCCCCGAGCAGTCGGTGGGATGGAGGCCGGTGACTGCCATATGGTATCTGCATTGTTTTGGATAGTCCGAATAAACGGCAGGGCCACACGAAGGGGGGCATCCGCCGTCAATATGTCCACCACCGGATCCTCAACTTCTGCTACCTCCTCAACCAGCAGGTTCATATTTTGGGCTACCCTCCTCAATAAATCCTGATGTGCCCGAAAGTCAATAGGAGGAGGGCCCGAGGAGGATGTTCCTGCAACTGCCTCATCAGGTGAGGAGGAGAGGCCCGGTACCAGAGGGTCCTGGGGTGGATCAGTGAGCGGTGGAGGAGCCTCTGCAGCGAGAGGAGCTTCAGGATCCTCAGATGCCAGTGGTGCCTCTTCCACGTCTGTGGGAGGGGGCCTGCTAACAGTGGCTTCTGGAGCTCGATGGTCGGAGGGCCTCGAGCGCTGAGCCGCAAACAGGGCACCTTGCGCCTCGTAGTACGCCCATGGGGTCCAGAAAGCCCATTGAGGAGGGCCTTGGTCCTGGCCTTGAGGTTTGGCCTGCTGGTAAGCAGCACTGTTGGCGTGGGAGGAGACGGATGGTTGTCTCGAAGGCCATGGCGGTGCCGACAAGCTGTGTGACGGTGCCGCCGATCCAGCCATTCTGCCCCGGGACGGTACCGGGGAACGGTGCCGGTCTTGTCGGTGCCAGGAATGAGATCAGGACCATCTACCGTGCCGGTGCCGGGAGGCCGACCGGGATCTCGAGTCTCTATGGTGAGAACGGCTGCGGGACGAGCGGTACCAAGAGCGGTACCGAGAGCCGGACCGGTGCCGATATCGTCTGTCCGGTGACCGGGATCGGGAGCGTCTCCGCGAGTACGACTGGTACCACAATGGAGAGCGGTACCGGGACTGCGAGCGGTGCCAGGATCGAGATCGGTGTGAGCAGGAACGCCTCCGAGATCGAGATCTGGAGTGACGTTTTTCCTAGTGGTCAGGGGAAGGAGGCCTCATTATGGCCGGCTTGCCCACTGATTTGACAACCCGCACCGGCGGTTGAAGCTGCGTTGGCTCCGTCAACGCAATCAGCTCTCTTGCCGTCGAAACGGTCTCAGGAGTTGACGGGAGAGCCAGCTCGACCGCGGTGTGCACCGGGGAGCAGAGCGGGACCAGACTCGACGGCCCTTGCGGTGCCGGAGTCGACGGTGCCACGCTAGGAGCTTGGACCTGCGGTGCCGGCGTTGGTGCCGGAGTTCGGCCTACAGGCCTGGATGTATGGTCCTTTTTGGATGACGTCGGCGCCGCCTTGCGTTTCCCCTAGGGGGAGAGGGAACAGTGCCAGGGGACCGGTGCCGGCCATTGTCGGTGCTGGGCCTCGGTGCCGGGGTGAGCTGGTGCCAAAGGCGCACCCCTCACCGATGCAGACTGCTGGGCGGTCAGTGCCGGCACCGCTGGGCTAAGTGCCGACTCCATTAGGAGCTGCTTTAAGCGAAAGTCCCACTCCTTTTTTGTTCTAGCCTTGAATGACTTGCAAATGCGGCACTTGTCAGGAAGGTGAGACTCTCCTAAGCACTTCAGGCAAGATTCGTGAGGGTCTCCAACCGGCATCGGCTTCTGGCAGGCTGAGCATGGCTTAAACCCCGGTGCCTTGGGCATGAGCCCGCACCGGGTCGGGGGAAAAAAGGGGGCTAGTCCCCCAATTCCCCTGTAAACTATACACTAACTACAACTAAACTAGTAAACTAACTCTAACTACACTAAAGTGGAACTATATACACAACGAGGTAGAGACAAGAGCGAGAAGCTAGGGCTGTGGAGTACAGCGATGCCGCACTCCACTGTTCCAACGACCGTCACGGGCGGTAAGAAGGAACTGAGGAGCGGATGGGTCGGCAGGGGTATATATCTGGCACTATAGCGGCGCCACTCCAGGGGGCGCCCAGCCGACCCACCGAGTGTTGCTAGGGTAAAAATCTTCCGACGAGCGTGCACGCAGCGCGCGCACACCTAACTGGAATGCATATGAGCAATCACTCGAAGAATTTTGAGAACTCAACTAAACTTAGGGACATACCTCAACTACAGAACAGGGCACTAAACTTACCACCATGACAGTAGTCAAGAGACACAGCAGAAGGAACTGAGACAGCTGAGAAGTGCACTCCCTTCTATAACCTGGCTGCTGAATGTTTGAAAACCTCAGAACACTCAGAGCGGCACTGCTCTGAAGAGGGCTCTGAGAGCTCATCAGCAGAGGGAGCTATCCCACAAGTGGGGATGCACAGACGTTCTTGAAGACAGGAACTGCCATCAGTGGATTGTCTAATCCAATATCCTGATTCAGACAGAGGACAATACCAGATGCTTCAGAGAAAGGTGCAAGAATCCTTGCAGTGGTTAATTACTTAACATGTCCATACAGTAAGGTTCCACATGACCCTAGAGGCTGCCTTGTTCATTTAAATCCTCTATTTGTATTTTTACCTTATCTGTGCATTGTTCCAATTATCCATAAAATTTTCTAATCCTTTCTTAAATCCTGCTAAGCTTTTGGCCTCGATGTTATCCAGTGGCAATGAATTCCACACGTTAATTAGGTGTCACATAAAGTACTTGCTTTCATCAGTTTTAAATGTGTTATCTTTCAATCTCATTGAAGGTCCACCTTGTTCTTGTTTTATGGGAATGCTTATAAACATTCTATCTATGCCATTTATTATTTTATATACCTCTCTAAGGTCTCCTCCTATTAACCTCCTCTCTAAACTAATCAGGGTGTCATTTCAATTGTCACTCATAAAGAACGTTTCCAGGCCGCTAACAATTTTATTGCCTGTCTCTGAATCCCTTCTGTTTCTGCTATATCCTTTCTGAGATAGGGTGAACAGAACTGAACTCAGTATTCCAGATAAAGCTATGTCACTGGTTCATAATTATCTAATATCTTCAGAATTATTTTCCTTCCATTTCTGTATAAATCTCAACTTACGTTTGCTTTTTTGATGGACACTGTACAGTGAACAGGTTTTCACTGATGAGTCTACAATAATGCTTCGGTCTTTTTCATTTAAAATGACAGAAAACTGTATGAGTAGTACAAATTATGGCCTCGAATGCACATTGTTTTGTATTTGTCAGCACTGCCTTTCATCTGACATTATATTGCCCATTCTTTTAGCTTTATTTGATCTTTCTGAAGCTTCTTGGTCTTTTCCAGTCTTCATCAACCTAAGTAATTTTGTGCCATCTGCAATTTTTGACACCTGATTGTCCACTCCCATTTCCAGATCACAGATAAACCCACCCGGCCATACAGCAGATACATAAAAGGGTCAAGTTGTTCCTGAATTTCTGCAAACACAGGATATTTTCTAATTTCTGCTCGGGATCATAAGGTCATAAGAACAAGAACATAAGAATGGCCATACTGGGTCAGATCAAAGGTCCATCCAGCCCAGTATCCTGTCTACGGACAGTGACCAATGCCAGGTGCCCCAGAGGGAGTGAACCTAACAGGTAATGATCAAGTGATCTCTCTCCTGCCATCCAACACCACCCTCTGACAAACAGAGGCTAGGGACACAATTCCTTACCCATCCTGGCTAATAGCCATTAATGGACTTAACCTCCATGAATTTATCCAGTTCTCTTTTAAACCCTGTTATAGTCCTAGCCTTCACAACCTCCTCAGGTAAGGAGTTACACAGGTTGACTGTGCGCTGTGTGAAGAAGAACTTCCTTGTATTTGTTTTAAACCTGCTGCCCATTAATTTCATTTGGTAGCCCCTAGTTCTTATATTATGGGAACAGGTAAATAACTTTTCCTTATTTACTTTCTGCACATCACTCATGATTTTATATACCTCTATCATATCCTCCCTTAGTCTCCTCTTTTCCAAGCTGAAAAGTCCTAGCCTCTTTAATCTCTCTTCATATGGGATCTGTTCCAACCCCCTAATAATTTTAGTTGCCCTTCTCTGAACCTTTTCTAATGCCAGTATATCTTTTTTGAGATAAGACCACCACATCTGTACGCAGTATTCAAGATGTGGGCGTTCCATGGATTTATATAAGGACAAGAAGATATTCTCCATCTTATTCTCTATCCCCTTTTTAATGATTCCTAACATCCTGTTTGCTTTTTTGACTGCCGCTGCACACTGCATGGACGTTTTCAGAGAGCTATCCACAATGACTCCAAGATCTTTTTCTTGATTAGTTGTAGCTAAATTAGCCCCCGTCATATTGTATGTATAATTGGGGTTATTTTTCCCAATGTGCATTACTTTACATTTATCCACATTAAATTTCATTTGCCATTTTGTTGCCCAGTCACTTAGTTTTGTGAGATCTTTTTGAAGTTCTTCACAGTCTGCTTTGGTCTTAACTATCTTGAGCAGTTTAGTATCATCTGCAAACTTTGCCACCTCACTTTTTACCCCTTTCTCCAGATAATTTATGAATAAGTTGAATAGGATTGGTCCTAGGACTGACCCTTGGGGAACACCACTAGTTACCCCTCTCCATTCTGAAAATTTACCATTTATTCCTACCCTTTGTTCCCCTGTCTCTTAACCAGTTCTCAATCCATGAAAGGATCTTCCCTCTTATCTCATGACAACTTAATTTACATAAGAGCCTTTAGTGAGGGACCTTGTCAAAGGCTTTCTGGAAAACTAAGTACACTATGTCCACTGGATCCCCCTTGTCCACGTTTGTTGACCCCTTCAAAGAACTCTAATAGATGAATAAGACATGATTTCCCTTTCCAGAAACTATGTTGACTTTTGCCCAACAGTTTATGTTCTTCTATGTGTCTGACAATTTTATTCTTTACGATTGTTACAACTAATATGCCCGGTACTGACATTAGACTTACCGGTCTGTAATTGCCAGGATCACCTCTAAAGCCCTTTTTAAACACTGCCAATATTGGCATTACATTAGTTATCTTCCAGTCACTGGGTACAGAAGCCGATTTAAAGAACAGGTTACAAACCATAGTAGTTAGTTCTGCAATTTCACATTTGAGTTCTTTCAGAACTCTTGGGTGAATGCCATCTGGTCCCGGTGACTTGTTACTGTTACGTTCATAGAATCTCAGGGTTGGAAGGGACCTCAGGAGGTCATCTAGTCCAACCCCCTGCTCAAAGCAGGACCAAACCCAACGTTTATCAATTAATTCCAAAACCTTCTCTAGTGACACCTCAATCTGTGACAATTCCTCAAATTTGTCATCTACAAAAGCCGGCTCAGGTTTGGGAATCTCCCTAACATCCTCAGCTGTGAAGGCTGAAGCCAAGAATTCATTTAGTTTCTCCACAATGACTTCATCATCTTTAAGTGCTCCTTTTGTATCTCAATCGTGCAGAGGCCCCAGTGGTTGTTTAGCAGGCTGCCTGCTTCTGATGTACTTAAAAACATTTTGTTATTACCTTTTGAGTTTTTGGCTAGCTGTTTTTCAAACTCCTTTTTGGCTTTTCTTATTATATTTTTACACTTAATTTGGCAGTGTTTATGCTCCTTTCTATTTACCTCACTAGGATTTGACTTCCACTTTTTAAAAGATGCCTTTTTATCTCCCACTGCTTCTTTCACATGGTTGTTAAGCCATGGTGGCTCTCTTTTAGTTCTTTTACTGTGTTTTTTTTAATTTGGGGTATATATTTAAGTTGGGCCTCTATTATGCTGTCTTTGAAAAGTGTTCATGCAGCTTGCAGGGATTTCACTCTAGTCACTGTACCTTCTAATTTCTGTTTAACTAACCCCCTCATTTTTGCATAAGCCCTCTCAGAGCTGTATACACTCAAGAGAAGTTTCAGCCTAGCACTTCCCAAGGCACAAGAGGCAGGCAGGGTTGGATGTGACAATCAAACGTGTCATTGCTTATGCTCTCCAATATTATCATACGTAGTCTTGTTGCCACCAGGGCAAATAAGCTTCCTGCTGCCCCATCATCCCAGTCACTTAGACTGAGATATTTTCCAAACCACTTTCGATTTTGGGTGCTCAATTCCCAATAATTTTTAAATGAGAATTTGGCATTTGGGTGACTTTGAAAATGATAGTCAAATGGATCAGATTTTCCTGAACTGGATTGCAGAGAATGTCTTTGGGGATAATTCACACCTACAAATGTCTTTTTTTACCTGGGTAGGTCTATGATGCAGGTCTGCAAAAACCAGAGAAACGTCCATGGAACGATCTTTCTTCAAGGGCAATGGAAGAGTTAAATAGCAGAAAGGGTCAAAAGTCACAGAAACTTTAGAGCATTTTGGACAGACCAGGGTGGATTTGAAAAGGCCATGAAAAATATCCACGATGATAGAGTCATTTCTTAATCTATGGTTCTCCCAGGCTTCTTTCGCCACCACCTGTAGAAAGGAAATAAAATTAATTCTGACTCATACACTTCACTAGAATTGTAAATAAAGAGACATGAGACAGAAGGAACTCTGCATAATTCTGATATTTAAAAAAATTATATATGTACACCTATGCAAGCTGGAAATAATATCAAGGTTCCCTGAACTCAACCCCTCTTAACCACCTACCATTCTCTCTCACTAACCAGGCCCCAGGTCTGCAAGTCTTCCCTGTTGCAGAAGGAAATAGCGGACACCTAATTCTACCACTCTGTGTTAGATCAGGCCTGTATTGCTAGACATTTCCTCAGTGTTGGAGGTGAGGGTTGGAGAGAGAGGGGGCAGTGGAGGGAGCAAGTTGCTTGAAGTCCATGGGCCTGATCCAAAGGTCATTGCAATCAATGGGAGTCTTCCCATTGACATCAAGGACTTTGGATCAGGCCCCATATACTGGATGCAGCTAAAATTCATCTCTAGGCTGTATGTGGAAAGTATGACACAGAATGGATTTCCTGTCCATAGTGGGGTATGCAAGGCTTCATGTAGTCCTTACTCAAGGAAGGTATTTGCTTTCTGTCCTGACCCAGAAGGGACAGGTTGTGGTCTCCAGCTTGCAAAAGCTCTCAGCTTATAAATGTTATGTAGAGTTGTCTCTGGAAGAGTAGAAAACTGTGGCCCAGAGCCTTAAGTTAGAAGATGATGATTCATAGACTAGACAAGAAGGGACCACTGTGATCATCTAGTCTGACCTCACATGTAACAAAGGCCATAGACGTCCCTGAATTAATTCCTGTTTGAATGAGAGCATAATCTTTTAGAAAAAAATCCAATCTTGGTTTAAAAATTTCCAGTGATGGAGAACCCACCTCAACATTTGATAAACTGTTCCAATTGTTAATTATTCTCAATATTAAAAACATATGCCTTATTTCTAATCTAAAATTGTCACACTTCAGCTTCCAGCCACTGGACCTTGTATAAGCCTTGTATTATCAAATGTGTTTCCCCTGTAGGTACTGTAATCCATTAACTGTCTCTTTGTTAAACTACACAGATTGAGCTCCTCAAGCATCACTATAAAATACATTTTTCTAATCCTTTAATCCAGAAGTTCCCAAACTGTGGTCTGTGGACCACTGGCGGGCCACGAGCGCCATTCAGGTGGTCCACGGATAGTTCCCTCTAAGGTGAGTGCCTGGGCGGCCACCCACCCTAATTAGCTGTAAGGTGAGGTAGTGGCCTTGGGGGGAATAGGAGGTATATGAGAGGGGGCAGTGGGTGAGAAGAGGGAGTGGTAGGGAATTTGGGACATGCAGGGCTGTGGCAGCCAGAGAAAGAGGCGACTTTCCCCAGCTCCAGGGCTGCGGCTGTCAGGGAGAGATGGCCCTCCTTCCCAGCCCAGCTCAGTGGCTGCCGCGGCAGGGGAGAGAGGGAAAGACCCCCCTCCTTCCCAGCCCCAGTTTAGGGACTGCCACGGACTACCATCGCATTAGAAAGGTAAGACTACTAATACTAAAATATGAGTTGTGTGCTTTTATTTGTAAAACAAAAAAAACATCAATTATTAGGGTTTTTTTTTAATATAGCGCTTTTATCCAAAGCGCTTTACAATAGTTAGCTAACGGTATAAACAATATTTGGAAAGATCATTAAGTGGTCCACTGAGACCCTCAGCAATTTTCAAGTGGTCTATGAAAAAAAAAAAAGTTTGAGAATCACTACTTTAATCGCTATCATGGCTCTTTCATAGAAACATAGAATATCAGGGTTAGAAGGGACCTCAGGTCGTCATCTAGTCCAACCCCCTGCTCAAAGCAGGACCAATCCGCAGATAGATTTTTGCCCCAGATCCCTAAATGGCCCTCTCAAGGATTGAGCTTACAACCCTGGGTTTAGCAGGCCAATGCTCAAACCACTGAGCTCTTCTTCCCCTTTTCTCTGAATCCTCTCCAATTTATTAACATCCTTCCTGAAATGTGGACACCAGAACTGGACATGATATTTCCAGTAGTAGTTGCAAGAGTGCCAAATACAGAGGTAATATAATCTCTCTACTCCTACTCAATATTCCCATATATGCATTAGTCTTTTTGGCCACAGCTTTGCACTGGGCGCTCACGTTCACAGCTGATTATTTACCATGATTCTGAAGTCTTTTCCCACAGTCACTGCTTCCCAAGATAAAGTCCCTCATCGTTTAAATACGGCCTGAATTCTTTGTTTCCTAAATGTATGACTTAATATGTGGCTGTATTAAAATACAGATTGATTGCTTTCACCCAGATTACTAAGAAATCCAGAATGCTCTGTATGAGTAACCTGTCCTCTTCATCATTTAACAATCTTTGTGTCATCTGTAAACTTGATCAGTGATGATTTTACATTCTCTTCTAGAGCATTGATAAAACTGTTAAATAGCAGTAAGCCAAGAACCCCTCCCTGCAGGAGTCCACCAGAAACACACCCACTCCATGCTGATTCCCCATTTAGTTACATTTTGAGACCTAACAATTAGCCAGTTTTTAATGCATTTCATGTGTGTCATGTTAATTTTGTACTGCTCTACTTTCTTAATCAAATGTCATGTGGTACCAAGTAAAATGCTTTAAAGAAGTCTAAGTATATTACATTAAAACTATTACCTTCATCGAACTTGTAACCTCATTGAAAAAAAAGATATCAAGTTAGTTTGACAAGATCTGTTTTTCCTATACACATGATGATTGGCAATTATAGCACCCTCCTTTACCTCTTTATTAAAGGAGTTCCCATATCAGCTATTACATTATCTTGTCCAGAATTGGCATCAGACTGATGGGTCTATAATTACTTTGCTCATCTCATTTATTCTTTTTAAATATTAACACTTTAGCTTTCTTCCCCAGTATTCCAAGACACACTAAAAATCAACATTAATGGTCCAGAGAGCTCCTCTGTCAGCTCTTTTAAAACTCTTTGTTGCAAGTTATTTGAACCTACCAATTTTAAAATGTCTAGTTTCAGCAGCTGCTATTAAATATCTTCCTTAGATACTCTTGGAATGAAAAAGCAGCAGAGTGTCCTGTGGCACCTTATAGACTAACAGACGTTTTGCAGCATGAGCTTTCGTGGGTGAATACCCACTTCTTCGGATGCAAGCAGTGGAAATTTCCAGGGGCAGGTGTGTATATATAAGCAAGCAAGAAGCAAGCTAGAGATAACGAGGTTAGATCAATCAGGGAGGATGGGGCCCTGTTCCAGCAGCTGAGGTGTGAAAACCAAGGGAGGAGAAACTGGTTCTGTAATTGGCAAGCCATTCACAGTCTTTGTTTAGTCCTAAACTGATGGTGTTAAATTTGCAGATGAACTGGAGCTCAGCAGTTTCTCTTTGGAGTCTGGTCCTAAAGTTTTTTTGCTGTAAGATGGCCACCTTAAAATCTGCTATTGTGTGGCCAGGGAGGTTGAAGTGTTCTCCTACAGGTTTTTGTATATTGCCATTCCTAATGTCTGATTTGTGTCCATTTATCCTTTTCCTTAGAGACTGGAAAATATTGTCATAAAGTACTAGAGGTAAATGGTCAAAGAAAAGCAGCCTGAATAGATATAGAAGATACATTGTTACAGTAAACATCAGACCTGCCCGTAATCAGAGTTAAATGAGATGTCAAAACTAACAAATATGGAGGAGCAGAAATATATGAAAAAGCACCAGTAAGAAGGAATAGCATTTGATGCAAATCGTAAACATTGCTGTGATGGGTGAAATGTGGACTGGTGTGGTCTAGATAAAAAATTGTTGTTTTCTTCTTCCAGAGTCTCTGGCTTCTCCTACAACTCCTACAGCTGCAGGGAGTCCCCTTCCCTGTCACAGCCCGGCATCTGTGGGCTCAGTAACTTGGGAAACACCTGCTTCATGAACTCTGCATTACAGGTAAAGGGCTGAAAAGAATCCACTTCACGCCTTATCCCCATGGATTCATTGCACACCTGCTCTCATATAGCACCCCAAAGTGTGTTAGGCACTTTATAGGTCTGTTAGAAGACCATTAGCTGTCCTGAAGAGCGTCTAGCCTAAATAGGTTGCATACAGGTAAGAGGTGATGGGGGCAGAGATTCAAGATAAGGTATTTTTTGTTTTTAAACCCTGTCAATTTTCTTTTTTTGACAATATTTCCATCTCATTGTCGGGTAAAATGTACATGTGATTTCCCCATGTTCAGCAATTGCATTCCCTCGCTGTACCTGGACTCTATGCCAGGCACACACAGACGGCAGAGTCGAAGAGAGCAGGAGGGTAGCTTCTAAAAGCCTCCCTACCCTGCTCAATGCTGATTCCTAGAGTCACTGGGTTACAGAAAGTATCTCAGCACCAGGGAGGAGGAGCAGCTAGGAAGAGGGAAGACCAACTGTACATGGGTAATCTTCAGATTCATTGAGTGGGGCAGGTCCAGGGGTTGGTACACACTCCTCCCTGCCATGTTGGTTTGCGGGGACCACAGCATCACTGTATTGCTCCCACCTCTGGTACTTTACACAAGAGTTCCCCCGTTCGTGTAGGTTAGAGATGTTCTACTGTGTTAAAGAAGTTGGCTACTCATGCATCTTTAATCTCAGTACAAATGAGGAAAATTGCTATAGATAGAGTGGGGAGAAAGGTGTCACATGGGATAGAGTGCTCCCTTTTCATATTCTCCATTCCACTGTGTCAAGTATCAGAGGGGTAGCCATGTTAGTCTGGATCTGTAAAAGCAGCAAAGAGTTCTTTGGAACCTTATAGACTAACAGATGTATTGGAGCATGAGCTTTCATGGGTGAATACCCACTTCGTTGGATGCATGGATTCCACTGTGGACAGTTACAATTATATAAAAACAGCAAAGAATCCTGTGGCACCTTATAGACTAACAGACGTTTTGCAGCATGAGCTTTCGTGGGTGGCCACTTTCACAGGCCTTGGGTGGCAGGCCAGTCCTCGCCCACAGACAACCTGCCAACCTGAAGCATATTCTCACCAGTAACTACACATCGCACCATAGTAACTCTAGCTCAGGAACCAATCCATGCAACAAACCTCGATTCCAACTCTGCCCACATATCTACACCAGCGACACCATCACAGGACCTAACCAGATCAGCCACACCATCACCGGTCCATTCACCTGCACATCCACCAATGTAATATATGCCATCATATGCCAGCAATGCCCTTCTGCTATGTACATCGGCCAAACTGGACAGTCTCTAAGGAAAAGGATAAATGGACACAAATCAGATATGTGTCCATTTACAAATGGACACAGATATGTGTCCATGGCAATATACAGAAACCTGTAGGAGAACACTTCAACCTCCCTGGCCACACAATAGCAGATCTTAAGGTGGCCATCCTCCAGCAAAAAAAAAGAAACTGCTGAGCTTCAGTTCATCTGCAAATTTGACACCATCAGCTTAGGACTAAACAAAGACTGTGAATGGCTTGCCAATTACAGAACCAGTTTCTCCTCCCTTGGTTTTCACACCTCAGCTGCTGGAACAGGGCCCCATCCTCCCTGATTGATCTAACCTCGTTATCTCTAGCTTGCTTCTTGCTTGCTTATATATACACACCTGCCCCTGGAAATTTCCACTGCTTGCATCCGAAGAAGTGGGTATTCACCCACGAAAGCTCATGCTGCAAAACGTCTGTTAGTCTATAAGGTGCCACAGGACTCTTTGCTGCTTCTACAGAACCAGACTAACACGGCTACCCCTCTGATACTTGGAATGAAAAGTATTTTTATCAGTCAATATTATCCTATGATACAACTACATCACTTGGCTTTTTCCCCAGTGAAGGGTAAGGGGCCTGAACTAAAGGAAATCTGCACACAGTAATCATGGAGCTATCTGAACTGGCTTTCTGGAAATTCTTGTCCAAGTTTCAGGATTTCTATTTGCTTGAGCCTGTGGATTGGGAGCTCTTCTTGGTTTGGCACACTTTGCCTATGGTACAGTACCATATGCACTATAACTAGGTTGCTGAGATGAGATCAGAGTTATTGCCAACAGCAGGGCTCAGGACTATAAAGGAAAGTCCTGCCATTTATGGCATAAATGCTCATAGCGTCTCCTTAAGTTAGAGAAAAATGGAAGTGCTTGGATAAAAGGCAAAGGTAGGCTGGGTCCAAGGCCCCATCCTTCTCCTTAACAGGATTCTAGGTAATTCCTTATATACACAACAAACAGATTTATGTGGTATCTTGGAGAAAAGGTAAATTATGTCATCATTTGTGTTGCCACAATCCCATTCACTGCACATAGAACACAAAAACGTAATTTATTAAATTCTGTGCTCCAACCCCACATATGGAATGACAGTCAAGTGATAAATTGCAGTGATATGGGATAATGCAGTTTACCATTCACATTTGAGTTTATTAACTGCATTCTGCTCACTAATCTCCCTCTATTGAGACTTCTAGCATTCCAAGTGTCAGAGTAACGCTGGGGATATAACAAGACCACCGCAATCCCAAGGTGCAACAATAACTTAAGCACATTTGCAGCTTTAACTATCATCTTCCTGGCTTTGGATAGCAGTTTAATACAGACTATTCATGCAATTTAAATGTAGCTCAGAGCCTCCAGTCAGCATAGGGTGTAATTTTATCTAAGCACTGTACCGAATCAGGCCTGCCATTGGCATCCTTGAGCTCCAAGTAGGGCTTCTTCTTCACTCGGTTCAGATCCTCGTGCAAGCCATCCAGGAGGAATGCCAAGAG
Source organism: Mauremys reevesii (assembly GCF_016161935.1). Lineage (NCBI taxonomy): Eukaryota > Metazoa > Chordata > Testudines > Geoemydidae > Mauremys > Mauremys reevesii. The sequence continues at coordinate 74,325,686 of NC_052629.1, forward strand.
CTCCTGAGAATCTTGCTGCTGGTACCCTGAGAACTGAGGGGCAAAACGGCCAACCTGGGTCTAAAATTAAAACAGAATGGGACAATCTGTTCAGAGCAGCGTCATGCATGTATTCGTAAAAATGAAATAAAGAAATTCATATCCTGATTTCTGCAGAATTCTGCAGCAAGAAGCTGCTGTAGAGTTTATTGCTAGCTACAATGAAGCTGAAGGCAACATAACAAGGATGTCAGTACAGATTTTCTGGTCTATTTTAAAGTTAGAGCATCAGTTAGAGCAGCATTTCCCAAAGGATGGCGGGCGCCCTTCCTCCCACATGACATGAAGGATTAGCTGGGTTGTGCGGCGCAGACAGGCCTCAACTGTTATCCAGTCTCAGCTTTCACTAAAAATTAAGAGTGAAATTCTGGCCCCATTGAAGTCAGTGGCACAACTCCCAATGACTTCAATGGAGCCAGGATTCTACTCTAAGTCTCTAGTTGTTCTAATTTCAAACAAACTTTGAAAACTGACTAGAGTATAACTAAAGATAACAATAACAGCCTAGACTTGACAGTGACTGACTCATAGTTGTTACTGCTAAGTAACATTGAAAAGTGATGTTCTATTTCAAATTTATGATAATTATGAAAAAGACTAAATATCCACTATTGAATCCACATCACTGCTTAACGTAAAAATTTAACGCTTTCAAAAACTAAACATACAAAGACTTCATTTGGGGACAGTTAAGGTTGCTTCAGGATATGTCTCACACCAAGCCAAAATCTTAGAAGTTAAGGGAAAAGTTTCCTGCATTCCTTGCCACTTTCACATCACCCACAACACTGTCAATAACCGACTCCACCATTCCATAAGGCTTACGTTTCCACCTTCAACAGCAACTCACCCCAAATTCAAACTCATACTTTAAGGCAAAGCCTTTATAGCAACTTCTGACACTATTTCAACAGATTGACTTAGTTGAAAGTGACACATTCCATACATTTGAGAAGTCATTCTACCTTAACACTGTTCAGGTTGTTTGGGTGCCTTAAATGCATTTCCCTACTTTGACATCTGTGGATTTATTTTTATGCTCAACCTTATCTTGGTTTATAATGTTTGTTTCTGAGGTAACGGCAACATTATTCTAATGTTTGCAGTTTTGATGGAGCAGTGTTGGTCCCAGGATATGAAACAGACAAGGAGGGTGAGGTAATATATTTTATTTCCCCTCTATTCCGCACTGGTGAGGTCACATCTGGAGTATTGCATCCAGTTCTGGGCACCCCACTACAGAAAGGATGTGGACAAATTGGAGAGAGTCCAGCGGAGGGCAATGAAAATTATCAGGGGGCTGGAGCACATGACTTACGAAGAGAGGCTGAGGGAATTGTTTAGTCTGCAGAAGAATGAGGGGGGATTTGATAGCAGCCTTCAACTACCTGAAGGGGGGTTCCAAAGAGGATGGAGCTCGGCTGTTCTCAGTGGTGGCAAATGACAGAACAAGGAGCAATGGTCTCAAGTTGTAGTGGGGGAGGTCTAGGTTGGATATTAGGAAACACTATTGTAATGGGTTCAGTCACAGAGATCCCCTTGGGACTGTCACCTGATGCGCTAAAATTACCTCTGAGCCTGTTTTACCTGCCAGCTTGGGACTCCAGAACCCTGACTTGTTGACCCAGACAAGCTAGCCTGCTGCAACAGAGACCCAGGTCTGGTCCAAGCCCCCAAAGCTGAAGACTTTAACCAAAAACTGTTCAGCAGGTTTCCTATCTCCAGCACCCAGACACCCAGCTCCCAATGGGATCCAAATCCCAAATAAATCTGTTTTACTCTGTATAAAGCTTCTACAGGGTAAACTCATAAATTGTCCGCCCTCTATAACACTGATAGAGAGATATGCACAGCTGTTTGCTCCCCCAGGTATTAAACACTTACTCTGGATTAATTAATAAGTAAAAGTGATTTTATTAAGTATAAAAAGTAGGATTTAAGTAGTTCCAAGTAATAACAGACAGAACAAAGTAAGTTACCAAGCAAAATAAAATAAAACACGCAAGTCTAACCCTAATGAGTTAAGAAACTGAATACAGGTAAATCTCACCCTCAGATGTTCCAATAAGCTTCTTTCACAGACTAGACTCCTTCCTTGTCTGGGCCCAATCCTTTCCCCTTGTACACTCCTTTTTAGTTCCAGGTCAGGTGGTAACTAGGGGATTTCTCATGACTGGCAGCCCCCCCCTTCCCTTTGTTCTCTTCCACCCTCTTTTATAGCTTTGGCACAATGCAGGAATCCCCACCCCTCCTTCTAAAGCACCAGGTTTAAGATGGATTCCAATATCCTGTGACATGGTCACATGTCCTGTGAGACCTCATTCTTCATTCTTCCAGGGCTGGCCTGCAGGTACACAGGGAGGTTTGCAAATAAACAGAGCTATTTACAACCAATTGTCCTAGTCAATGGAAGCCATCAAAATTCCAAGCCACCATTAATGGCCTACACTTCGCATAATTACTATAGGACTTCAGAGTAATACTTCATATTTCTAGCTTCAGATACAAGAATGATACATTCATACAAATAGGTTGAACACACTCAGTAGATTATAAGCTTTGTAATGTTACCCTTCAAGAGACCTTTTGCATAAAGCATATTGCAGTTACATTATATTCACACACAAACATATTTCCATAAACATATGGCATGCAACACCACAACTATTTCATTAGGAGGGTGGTGAAGCACTGGAATGGGTTACCTAGGGAGGCGGTGGAATCTCCATCCTTAGAGGTTTTTAAGGCCCAGCTTGACAAAACCCTGGCTGGGATGATTTAGTTGGGGTTGGTCCTGCTTTGAGCAGGGGTGGACTAGATGACCTCCTGAGGTCTCTTTCAACCCTAATCTTCTATGATTCTATAATCATATAATCTTTATTGGACCAACTTCTGTTGGTGAAAGAGATAAGCTAGTTAGTTCAATAAAAGATATTGCCTCACCCACTTTGTCTTTCTCACATCCTTCTAATGTTATTTTACCCTTTGTACTCCAAATGAAAAAAGCTTTTTTGCCTGAGAACATTTTAAAACACCAATCCTACAATTTTCTTTCACGGAGGATAGGTCAATCAATGGTTATTAGCCAGGATGGGCAGGGATGGTGTCCCTAGCCTCTGTTTGCCAGAAGCTGGGAACTGGCGACAGGGGATGGACCACTTGATGATTACCTGTTCTATTCATTCCCTCCAAAACACCTGGCACTGGCCACTATCAGAAGACAGGATACTGGGCTAGACAGACCTTTGGTCTCACCCAGTATGACTATTCTTATGTTATGTTCCTATGTCCATATCACACTATGTTCCTTTGTATGTTTTAAAATTCTGTTTTTAAATTATTCAACCTGTTCATCTAGCACTGAAGAAAGGCTCACTGGTTTGGAATTCCCAGGACCATCCTTCAACCCATCAAAAAAAGACAGGTCCAACATGTGATACCATCCAGCCCTCTTGTATAATGGCTTATTTAAATGAGAATGTCTGTATTTTTGTTCAGAGTTCAGCTATTTTATTGTCAAGTTCAAAATCTTTGGCTATACTATGCCAGGTAGGTTCCTCTGTGCTTCAACAATTTGTTCCAGCACCCCTCTGAAGATGAGGGTGCCTAATTTTTAAAGATCTGGAACAGCACTCGGGCAATTTTTTATTATAGCTTTCGTGACAGCAAAACCTGCGGAAAGACATTACAACTTTCATTCTAACCCTGCTTTCACTACCATCCCTCCCTGAAAAAAGGTGTCTACTTACTTTGAACATACGAGGTGCCACGTGAGAGTGTCTCCCAGACCACATCTGCTTAATAAGCTCTGCATATGCTTCTGCAATTTCTCCTCTCATCCCCAGAGGATTGTCGTGATTTATTTCAGCCTCATATCTATCTTCCAGGAAATACTCAGTCAGAGGTGGGGTGTTACTCAAACACTGAAATAAAAAAAAAAACATTTACAAAGCTCATGTCATTGTCTAGGACAGTAAACTCCTATGAGAAGGAAGTAATGCAACAGTCCAACTTTCACATCAGTACATATGTGAAATGACAAAACCTTTTTAAAAGCTCATGTGAAAGTAGACAGAACAAAGTATTTAAAAGGAACAATGAAAGTTTTGAGTCTACAGCTCTCTCACAATTTAGTAAAACAGAAAGCCTCTTATTGAGATACAATGTAAGCAATGCAACTCAAACAATATAGGCCATATAAAAGAGTTCACAATATTCCAACTTCTCTTCCAAGGGTAAAAAGTGTAAATACACCTCTATCCTGATATAACGCTGTACTAGGGAGCCAAAAAATCTTACCGTGTTATAGCTGAAACCGCATTATATCGAACTTGCTTTGATCTGCCAGAGTGCACAGTCCCACCCCCACAGAGCCCTGCTTAACCATGTTATATCCAAATTCGTGTTATATTGGGTCACGTTATAACAGGGTACAGGTGTATCAGCACTTTGCTAAGGCTATTGCTGAAGCAGAGATGCCCCTTTAATGCACAGCTTCAGTTCATGTCACTTACAGTTTAATGAAGAGTTACCTTCTGATCTACAATTTCTCCACCTTGTCTCCAATCCCAGCACTAAACACATAGCACTCGGCGTGCCTAACAGCAGCAGTGAAGCTAGCCTCTGCTTAAACAGCATACCTAGCTGTTTTCAGGAGTGTGTCTGTTAGAGGTTTTCCACCCCACTGAACTCCTGCAGCCTGAAACGAGGCCTAAAAGATACTATATAATTGTAAAGTATCAGAGAGGTAGCCGTGTTAGTCTGGTTCTGTAAAAGCAGCAAAGAATCCTGTGGCACCTTATAGACTAACAGACGTTTTGCAGCATGAGCTTTCGTGGGTGAATGCCCACTTCGTCGGATGCAAGAGTGGAAATTTCCAGGGGAAGGTAAATATAAGCAAGCAAGAAGCAAGCTAGAGATAACGAGGTTAGATCAATCAGGGAGGATGAGGCCCTGTTCTAGCAGTTGACGTGTGAAAACCAAGGGAGGAGAAACTGGTTCTGTAGTTGGCAAGCCATTCACAGTCTTTGTTTAATCCTAAACTGATGGTGTCAAATTTGCAGATGAACTGAAGCTCAGCAGTTTCTCTTTGAAGTCTGGTCCTGAAGTTTTTTTTGCTGGAGGATGGCCACCTTAAGATCTGCTATTGTGTGGCCAGGGAGGTTGAAGTGTTCTCCTACAGGTTTCTGTATATTGCCATGGACACATATCTGTGTCCATTTGTAAATGGACACATATCCGATTTGTGTCCATTTATCCTTTTCCTTAGAGACTGTCCAGTTTGGCCGATGTACATAGCAGAAGGGCATTGCTGGCATATGATGGCATATATTACATTGGTGGATGTGCAGGTGAATGAACCGGTGATGGTGTGGCTGATCTGGTTAGGTCCTGTGATGGTGTCGCTGGTGTAGATATGTGGGCAGAGTTGACATCGAGGTTTGTTGCATGGATTGGTTCCTGAGCTAGAGTTACTATGGTGCGGTGTGTAGTTACTGGTGAGAATATGCTTCAGGTTGGCAGATTGTCTGTGGGCGAGGACTGGCCTGCCACCCAAGGCCCGTGAAAGTATGGAATCATTGTCCAGGATGGGTTGTAGATCCCTGATGATGCGTTGGAGGGGCTTTAGCTGGGGACTGTATGTGATGGCCAGTGGAGTCCTGTTGGTTTCTTTCTTGGGTTTGTCTTGCAGTAGGAGGTTTCTGGGTACACCCCTCCATCAACCTCAGCCTGGACCAATCTACACGGGAGGTCCACTTCCTAGACACCACGGTGCTAATAAGTGATGGTCACATTAACACCACCCTATACCGAAAACCTACCGACCGCTATGCCTACCTTCATGCCTCCAGCTTCCATCCCGGACACACCACAAGAGCCATTGTCTACAGGCAAGCACTAAGGTACAACCGTATCTGTTCTAACCCTGCAGACAGAGACCAACACCTAGAAAATCTCCACCAAGCATTCTCAAAACTACAGTACCCACACGAGGAAATAAGGAAACAGATCAACAGAGCCAGACGTGTATCCAGAAACCTCCTACTGCAAGACAAACCCAAGAAAGAAACCAACAGGACTCCACTGGCCATCACATACAGTCCCCAGCTAAAGCCCCTCCAACGCATCATCAGGGATCTACAACCCATCCTGGACAATGATCCCACACTTTCACAGGCCTTGGGTGGCAGGCCAGTCCTCGCCCACAGACAACCTGCCAACCTGAAGCATATTCTCACCAGTAACTACACACCGCACCATAGTAACTCTAGCTCAGGAACCAATCCATGCAACAAACCTCGATGTCAACTCTGCCCACATATCTACACCAGCGACACCATCACAGGACCTAACCAGATCAGCCACACCATCACCGGTTCATTCACCTGCACATCCACCAATGTAATATATGCCATCATATGCCAGCAATGCCCTTCTGCTATGTACATCGGCCAAACTGGACAGTCTCTAAGGAAAAGGATAAATGGACACAAATCAGATATGTGTCCATTTACAAATGGACACAGATATGTGTCCATGGCAATATACAGAAACCTGTAGGAGAACACTTCAACCTCCCTGGCCACACAATAGCAGATCTTAAGGTGGCCATCCTCCAGCAAAAAAACTTTAGGACCAGACTTCTAAGAGAAACTGCTGAGCTTCAGTTCATCTGCAAATTTGACACCATCAGTTTAGGATTAAACAAAGACTGTGAATGGCTTGCCAACTACAGAACCAGTTTCTCCTCCCTTGGTTTTCACACCTCAACTGCTAGAACAGGGCCTCATCCTCCCTGATTGATCTAACCTCGTTATCTCTAGCTTGCTTCTTGCTTGCTTATATTTACCTGCCCCTGGAAATTTCCACTCTTGCATCCGACGAAGTGGGCATTCACCCACGAAAGCTCATGCTCCAACACATCTGTTAGTCTATAAGGTTCCAAAGAACTCTTTGCTGCTTTTACAGATCCAGACTAACATGGCTACCCCTCTGATACTTGACACAGTGGAATGGAGAATATGAAAAGGGAGCACTCTATCCCATGTGACACCTTTCTCCCCACTCTATCTATAGCAATTTTCCTCATTTGTACTGAGATTAAAGATGCATGAGTAGCCAACTTCTTTAACACAGTAGAACATCTCTAACCTACACGAACGGGGGAACTCTTGTGTAAAGTACCAGAGGTGGGAGCAATACAGTGATGCTGTGGTCCCCGCAAAACAACATGGCAGGGAGGGGTGTGTACCAACCCCTGGACCTGCCCCACTCAATGAATCTGAAGATTACCCATGTACAGTTGGTCTTCCCTCCTCCTAGCTGCTCCTCCTCCCTGGTGCTGAGATACTTTCTGTAACCCAGTGACTCTAGGAATCAGCATTGAGCAGGGTAGGGAGGCTTTTAGAAGCTACCCTCCTGCTCTCTTCGACTCTGCCGTTTGTGTGTGCCTGGCATAGAGTCCAGGTACAGCGAGGGAATGCAATTGCTGAACATGGGGAAATCACATGTACATTTTACCCGACAATGAGATGGAAATATTGTCAAAAAAAGAAAATTGACAGGGTTTAAAAACAAAAAATACCTTATCTTGAATCTCTGTCCCCATCACCTCTTACCTGTATGCAACCTATTTAGGCTAGACGCTCTTCAGGACAGCTAATGGTCTTCTAACAGACCTATAAAGTGCCTAACACACTTTGGGGTGCTATATGAGAGCAGGTGTGCAATGAATCCATGGGGATAAGGCGTGAAGTGGATTCTTTTCAGCCCTTTACCTGTAATGCAGAGTTCATGAAGCAGGTGTTTCCCAAGTTACTGAGCCCACAGATGCCGGGCTGTGACAGGGAAGGGGACTCCCTGCAGCTGTAGGAGTTGTAGGAGAAGCCAGAGACTCTGGAAGAAGAAAACAACAATTTTTTATCTAGACCACACCAGTCCACATTTCACCCATCACAGCAATGTTTACGATTTGCATCAAATGCTATTCCTTCTTACTGGTGCTTTTTCATATATTTCTGCTCCTCCATATTTGTTAGTTTTGACATCTCATTTAACTCTGATTACGGGCAGGTCTGATGTTTACTGTAACAATGTATCTTCTATATCTATTCAGGCTGCTTTTCTTTGACCATTTACCTCTAGTACTTTATCACAATATTTTCCTCAAGCGTATGGTGCCTACAATCCTTTATCACATTATACAGACATATGCAGGTAAGCTACTACTTTGCAAAAGTTGATGAACGTTTTATGGTCTCTGCCTTGTGAAGTGGCTATCACAGCCAAAGAATGGGACACAAAACATCTGAGAGGGAGAATAGGTGTTGGAGTAAGTGCTAGTTTTCCATGCAGTTGGGCTAGAGTGGGGCAAGTGTTACTTTCAACAACTGCTTGAAAATGTAAGTAGCCAGGGGTAACAGGGAGGACACATAAAGGTAGTCAGAGGAAGGAGAGGGGGAAAGAAAAGCATTCCTGCTCTTACCCCCTGCCAAGGCTGGAGCTGGTCAGTCCATAGGAGTTATTGCTATCACCATTTGCAAAGGCAGAAGAGACAGACATTGAGGAATAAGAATTTACTGATGATTCTGAAGTACTAGTAAAATTTCTGCTAGTTGCAGTGCTTGATCTGGGAGAAAGGAAAGAAGCAGAAACAATGCCACCAGTTTTTGCAAACCCCAGACTCTGGCACTCTGAAATAAAGGTCACTTCTGATTGAGAATTTACAATCTTAACCTGTTAGTATCTGCATTTCCAAAACACTAGTCTGGAACAAGGGGTCAATCTAGGGCATCACAAGTGAGAGGCAGAAACAATAAGCCAATCATACGCAAGAAGAGGCCCCAGATGGCATAAGCACAGGAAGTTTGGACTGAGTGGCTAGTAGGCTCTAAACAGCCTGGTGCACTAAGAAATTAAACCCTCTAAAAATAATAAAACCTTTTCCCTAAATAAACAACAGTCTACCAAACAAAACACCTCTCTTTAAAACCCACTCTAACTATGCAGGTAAGAAACCAACCGCAGACTAAGAAAGGCGGGCACTACCTAACTTGGGCCAAGTACAGCATGTAAAACTACATGCTTCATGGCTAAGTGGTGTACGCAGGAACCCAACACAAGCAGTTTGTAGCACTCAGAGCCCAGGTGCACCATCTTGAGGTGAGAGTGGGTGAACTGGAGGAGCAGAGAGATAGAACTGCTTATATGGGGTAGTCAGTAGGTGGACCGTAAGCCAAATCTGGACCGCCAGGTGCTTTTGAATGGACAGAGACATCCTTTTATTAACTTATGATTATCATTATTGTTCTTGTTTTTGTATTATTTTCTCGGAGTCTAGACTTGGACCAAAAAATTTGGACCTTGACAAAAAATAATTTATTACCAGGGTGGATAAAAATCAATGATTAAAAAATAAATAAATAAATAAATAAAAGGGTTCTTCCTCGAAAAAATCCAATTTAAATAAAAAAAAATCAATCTAAAGATAGTTTTAATTAAGATACATTATAGCTCAAAGATATCTCATTATGGAATAGGAATTATAAATTCGAGTTCTATAGTATGAGACAATATAGTCATGTAATGTTTAAGAAAAGATTTGTAAAATAAGTTCCGATAGTTCATGGATTAGGGACCCAATCTTATGGGGTTCCAGGGGCTTCTGTATAGATTATTTAGGTTAATCTTTCTATCTACCCAATGGGACTCAGTGCTCAGTCTAGACATACCATCAGAGAAGCTTAGTTTTGCAGTTCTCAAACTGTGGATTTGTCTCTCAAGAGATAACATGCGTGTCAACAGCAAAAATGTTTTTAAATAAATAAATAAATAAATAGAGGTGAGAAATAACAGACCTCAACCCTATTGTCCCTCTGCAATTCTGTGTACATACCTCTCTCTAAAAGTGAAACGTTTCAAAAAGTTCAATGAATAGAAGACTGTTGGGAATGGAATAGATCTGGACAAGGAGAAGTCTGGAGATAAATGTGAGAAGGGGGGGACAGGCAGCAGAAACAAAAGTGAGCAGCATATTCCAGAAGTCTTGAGGTCTTTCTGAGTGTAGCCTTCATTGATTTGAGATCTACCATACCATTCTCTCGCTAGAATGGAAAACCTATAATGACAGCAGGCCGTGAAAGAGACCCAGTTTGGGAATATTTTAATGAAGTTTCTCTACCTGTGGGTAAGACAGGCATGTGTGCTAAATACAAACAGTACAACAAAGAAATGCAAGGCCTGCTTGCCCAAATGAAAAAACATTATGAGAAATGTTCCTTCTCAGGAGGAAGCTGCACTGAAGACGATGTAAGGAACATGTCTGAATATGCAGGATCTTCAGGTTAGTAAACTTTATTTCATACTTCTTTCTTAAGGACTGCCTGTCTGCCTTCTGGACTATTCTTGAATTCTCATGTTTGAGCAAAAAATATAGTAGTTACTCTATTGTAGATGCAGTTGTGATAAAAAAATAAATAGCTGAAATAGGCAGATCTTCCTTTTACAATTTCACCTTGAAAGTGAGCAGTATGGTAATAATAATTAAATAACTGCATTGACTTATTTTGTTTAGGAGACTCCATCCTCAACATACAGGATTCTGAAAGACTATCCACCATCAAGATCACCATCATTTTCTATAGTTTCAGAGTTATCTGCCAATGATAGTGTTTCAGTCACATCATGTATGTCACAGAGCCACAGTATATTACCCGTAGCAAAAAGAAAAAAAAAACTCCACCATCCAGAAACAACTATAGATAAATTTGTGATAAGAACCAGCTTATTACAAAAAGAGGTACCGTCTATACTAGTTCATAAGCCCAATATTTTAGGTAAAAACATGACACATCAAAGAGTGGGGGTTGCCTTATAAACGGGTCTACACCAAAATTTGACGATTTTAAACTCTATGGAATCACTGAATATCTAATACATTGTCGTTTTGTCTACCTGGAGCATTTACAGGCATGGAGCCCCTCAGCTCCTTGTGGCCGTGGTTCGCCGTTCCCAGCCAATGGGAGCTGCAGGAAGTTACGTTATTTTTAAAAGAAAAACCTTGCCTAAAAACATGAAATATCCTGCTGGCGTCATCGTACATGCACACAAAAAGGGATGGATGGATGAAAGTGCAATTACTGAATGGCTGGGAAAAGTGTGGAATAAGAGACCAGGAGCACTTTTCAAGAAACCTGCTATGCTTGTTTGGGACATGTTCAGGGCACACAAGACGGATGAGGTGAAAAATGTGGCCAAAAATATGAAAACTACTTTGGCTGTAATACCTGGAGGCTTAACTTCAGTTCTACAACCGTTTGATGTCTGCCTGAACAAATCCTTTCAGGACAGGCTACGCAAAATATGGTCTGAATAGATGTGCTCAGGCATGGCGAAGTTGACAAAAGGCAGGAATCTTATGAAGCCCAAAATCAATCTGGTCACCCAGTGGATCAAGGACGCGTGGGTGTCCATTCCCTCGGATAGAAAAATCCTTTAGGAAATGCTGTATCAGCAATGTACTCAACGGCTCAGACGATGATGCCATATTTTATGATGAGACAACAGAGGTTGATGATGAGAAGGAATCTGAGTCTGAAGAAAACACTGCTGACATCTACGATGACAATGCAGGTGCAGCTGTGACTGAAGCCAAGTTTAATGAACTGTTTGGTAAATCAGAGACTGATTCAGACTTTGAAGGATTTTAAGACTCTTTAAAGTCTCATATTGTTCTAAGTTACTTTTTTTAAATATCCATTTACTGACTTTAAATATTGACTGTAATTTTGAAGGTGAATACATATTTGTTCAGTTATTATAACAACAACAGGTTTTAAGTTACATTACATTAAAATAATTCTAGCAAAACTTCTGAGTGTTTCTTGTGACGACAGCTTTTAAAATATAGCAGGGATCGGAAAACTCTGGCTCCTGGCCCATTAGGGTAAGACACTGGCAGGTCGGGATGTTTTATTTATTTGGCAGGAGGCACGGAGCTCCTCAGCTCCCAGTGTCTGCAGTTTGCCATTCCCAGCCAATTGGAGCTGCGGGAAGTGGCCACACCGTGGACAATGGGAGCAGAGGGGCTCCATACCTGTGAACGTTCCAAGTAAACAAAATGTCCAGGCCTGCTAGTGGCTTACCCTAACGGCCAGGACCCAAAGTTTGCCAACCCCTGAAATATAGGGTCGGCTTATGAAAGGGTCATGCAGTTTTTGCTATTTTTACCTAACCATCTTGGGGGGTCAGCTTATAAACGAACAGGCTAATGAACAAGTATATATAGTAATTAATGAAAAAATTGCCCCGTTTGTTTATGCAACAAACTCTCTTTTCCGTATGATTGAGAACCCACACTTCATTAACATGGTTCAGTCATTAAGACCAGGATACAGTCCACCCAACGGAGCAAACGTCGCAGGGAAATTGCTGAATAAAGTGTATGAAAGAGAAATTGAGCAGCGTGCAACAGGTCTAGAGGGTGAAATTGTTAACCTGAGTCTTAATGGGTGGAGCAATATCCACAATGATCCTGTTGTTCCGTTCTTCTGTTGTCACACAAGCACATACGTCTTCCTTACAGAAACAATTGATACATCAGAAAATGCACACACAGCAGAATACTTCCAAGATGCAGCAGTAAAAGCTATAACAAACTGCGGGAAAAAATTCAAATGCCTAACTCTCCCACAAGACATGCGATGGAACTCAGTAATGGACTGTTTTGACCTCTATATCAAGAACTGGCCTAATCTGATGACAGTTTGTGAACAAAATCGTGAAAAAATAGATGGCACTGTCACAGCCAAAGTTCTCAACAGAAATGTTGAACACATGCGGAGTACCCTGAAACCTATTTCTGTAGCCTTGAACAAAATGCAGGGAAATAGCTGTTTTATTCCTGATGCTGTTGAAATTTGGAAGGAACTGAGTAAGATCTTAAAAAGAAAAATAGGCAATGACAGAGTTAAATTACAAGTAGTAATAAAACAAATGGGACAAGCACTATCGCCAGCTCATTTGCTTGTAAATATTCTCAATACTCGGTACTAGGGTCAAACCCTAACTGCTGAAGAAGAGGAGTTGGCTATGACATGGACATCCAGCAATCGTCCCTCCATAATGCCAACTATAATAAACTTCAGAGCTAAGGGTGAACCATTCAAGATATATGTTTGCTGATGATGTTTTAAAGAAAGTCACACCAGTGAAGTGGTGGAAGTCACTTAAGCACTTGGATTCAGAGACTGTTGAAGTGATAATTTCACTTTTAACAGCAGTAGCTTCTTCTGCAGGTGTAGAAAGAATATTTTCCTCCTTTAGACTAATTCATTCCAAATTGAGAAATCGTTTGGCACCTAAAAAGCAGGAAAGCTTGTTTTCTTTTCCATATTATGAACAAACAGGAAAATGAAGGTGAAGATGACTGAGTTAGACGCAGAAGCCAATATTTTAAGTTTCTCATGTTGACCTGGTAAAAGTCAACTTAATTTTTGTGGGTGGTTTTTTTTTTTTAATATTTCATTTAATTATTTTAGTTAAAAACAATTTTAACAAAAACAAACCTGATTTTTAAAAACGTGAATGTTTAACTAAATTCAAAAATTCATATGCTTGTTTTGTTAAAATATTATAAGTTTGCTGTCTAAGAAAAAAAATCCAGAATAAAGCAAACATTGTTGCTTTAGTTAAATAAAACAATATAAATGTTGTCTGGAGATTTTCTCTGCATGGCAAGAAAATCCTCCAAATATTAATGATTAACCTGTTGAAATGGAGATAGTTCACCTCCCAATGACTTCATAAATATCTGCTTCAATTACCTTTGCTAAATGAAATAACAAATCATTCATTTTCTGATATAGCTGTAAAACTAATCTGAAAAAATTTCAAAATAAATCACTTTAAAAATGTTTAAAATGAAATTAAACCTACATCTCTCTCTGAGTGGTGAAGAATATGTATTAAGGTTATAACAACCAACAAGAATGCACTTTTATGTAGAAATCCATGATTATATCAAGTCTTCCTGACTAGTGATTTAAATCAAATCCACCCTTAACATTGGTGAGCGCACACACCTCAGAACAGACTCCCTCAATCCACCAGCTGAGGAAGCCAGTCTCACGATGAAAGGGCACTTAAGAGGAATGGAATGGCACACACAGTTAGATGAGACCCTCCTTCCAACCAGCGGAATTGAAGAATCCCTCACATGCTGAGAAGGTTGCTTCAGATGTAATTATAGTAGGGAGACACAGGCAGGCTGGGGCAACAGGGGATTGAATTGTCAGGAATGTAGATAGAGCTGGGCAAAAAATTTTGGATGAATTACCAAAAAGTGTTTTGATTCCAAAACTTTAGTTTTGGCTATAACTAAACGTTTTTATTCAATTTTTTTTTGACTTTTCAATTCACCAAAGAATTCTGAAAAACATTTTCAGCTGAATATGAAACTTTTTTATTTATTTTCAAAACTGCCAGAAAACCAAAAAAATCCCATTATTTGTCCATCTCTAGCAAATAGAACTGTGAACCCGACACTATGACTTGTCTGCTTGGTGCAAAGGTGGTAGATATTATGAGACACTGAGATGGAATTCCGGTGAGTGCTGAAGAGGAGCCTGTGGTTTATGGGACATGTTGGTATCAGTGATGTAAGGACATGTAAAAGAAAAGTCTTGGAAGTGAGATTTAGACTGCTAGATAGAAGACTTTGTCCCAAGATCTCCAAGGCAGCTTTCTCTGAAATGCTTCCAGTTCCATACAGAGGCCCAGAAGACAGAGGGAACTGCAGAGTCTCAATACATAATTGAGAAGATGGTGCAAAGAAGAGAAGATTAAGTTTATTGGACACCATGGAACATCTGGGTGAGGTGGAACCTATACAGAAGAGATGGACTCCACCTAAATTGGAATGGGACCAGGCTGCTGGAACATAAAACAACACATTGGAGGAAAATTTAAACTGAATGCTGGAAGGAGCTGAGCAGCACATAAGTCAAAAGCCCATTAAGATGTTGAACATACAATGGTATTTGTAAATCCAGTAAAGGGTAGGGTGCAAATTGCAACTGAACTAGAGCAGTGACAGGATAAGAACATAGAGGCAAATTCTGCAAAATCAACAGGGTGCCAGATCAAGGAGTTAAATAAAACAGGCATCTAGTCAAGAACAAGAACTATAAGTGTCTATATACATATGCAAGAAGTTTAAAAGCAAATATCAGAGACCTAGAACGCCTACCATGGACAAGGACCTTGATAAACAGACATTACAGAAACATGGTGGAATGAGAAAAACCAAAGGTATTCTGAAATACTTGCTTACAAACTGTACAGAAAAAGACAGAAGGCTGAACAGGTGGGGAAGGAGCACTGGATGTTAGGGATTCCATAGAATCTAGTGAGATAAAAATTCTGACTGAAGACCATCACACAGCTGAATCTATATGGATACAAATCCCAAGCTTTCAAAATAGAAATATATTAGTGAAGCTATACTACTTGCCTCTGGATCAATAAAGAAACCCAATGCACAATGCTGAGGAAGATCAGTGAGGAAACAAGATCCCACAAAACTATAATTGTGGGCATTAACTATCTACTGTACATATAACCTGGTCAAACAGCACAACAGTATCAAATTTAGAGAAAATTTCAAGACTTTTCATATATCCATAGACCCCAAAAACAGAAGGGACCTTAGTGATCATATAGGAGGTCAGACTAGATAACAGAGATCATAGAACTTCTTCCAAAAATTCCTACAGCATAAACTTTAAACAATTGCTTCTTGGAGCAGCTAGTTCTACAGCACACAAGGGAAGAGGTTACTTCTGACTGTGTCTTAAGTAACACAGAGGAACCAATTCAAGAAGTGACAGCAGCTGAGTCACTAAGTAACAGTAACCACAATATAACTAGGTTCAACATCCAAAGAGTAGGTGATATACCAAAAAGTGATGCAGTGACACTGTTCTTTAGAAAAGAAGATTTCAATAAAATGAGGTGGTCAGTCAAAAAGTGCTCAAAGCTGAAATAAAAAAGTAAAATCCCTAGATGTGGCTTGGATGCTACTAAAAAGAACCCAGAAGACAAGAGTACTGTTGTGCAAAAAAGGAAGTAGGAAGGCAAGGAGTAAACCATTGCAGCTAAATGGCAAGGGTTAAGAGGCTACTCAAGCCAAACAGAAATCCTTCTACATTTGAAAATATAACCTTTATGAAGCCAATAAACAGGAACTTAACAACTGCTATAATTTATGTAAGAGGGAAAATAGAAGGACCAAAATAAAATTCAAAGAGCAAATGACTAAAGGTATAAAAACCAAGAGATACTTTAAGACGACCAGAAGCAGGATGCCTAGAAACAATCAGTTGGTCCATTGGATCACCAAGAGTTAAAGGCAGCCATCAAGGAAGTAAGGATGTTTCCAAGAAGCTAAATAATTCCTTTCCATCAGTCTTAACCACTGAGAATTGGAAAGATTCCTCCCCAGACCTGCTCTTTCCTGGTTTCAAAGATGAGATGCTGTCAGAGATAGAGAAACAGATATAAACAGGTGTAAAGCAAAATAATAATTTAAAATGCAGTAAGTCACAAGGCCCAGGTGGTACATCCAAGAGTTCTGAAGGAACTGAAGTATGAAGTAAACAAGCTGCTAACAAAGACCTGTCATCTCTCATTAAAAACATCTACTGCTCCAAAGGATTGGAAGACGGCAAATGTAGTCACATTCTAAAAAAGTTAAAGGTGTGATCTGCACAATTATAGACCCATAAGCCTTCCATCTGCACCTGAAAAATTGGTTATATTGGTAATCAAACAGAATAATAACACATCTAGAAGTTCATGATTCAACAGCGTCTACTGAGTCTGGATTCTGCAAGGGAAAAATCATGGCTGACCTAATGTCTTCGAATTCTTTGAGCGCGTAAGGTAAAGAAGCAGCAGCATATAAAGGAGAGCCATCTGATATAACTTATTTATGTTCCAAAAGGCCTTCAACAAGGTCTCACACAATAGGCTACTAAAGAATCTAAATCATCATAGGGCAAGAGGCAAAAATAGTGTCTTGGATCAAAAAGGAGCTAGGATAGAAATTTAAAGAGGAGGAGTAAAAGGTCAATTTTCATCATGGCAAAAGGTGAATGGTGCAGGCCTCAGGGTAACGTACTAGAGCCCGTGTTATTTAATATATTTATCAATGATCTGGAAAGGGCAGTGAACAGTGGGGTAACAAAATCTGCACATGACACAAAGTTATTTAGGTTAGTCAGAGCCAGAGAGGACTGCAAGGAACTTCAGAGAGATCCAAACAAGCTAAAGGAATGGGCAGCACGGTGGTAAATTAAATTTGAAGTCAACAAATGCAAAGTAAGGCACATTGGAAAAATTAAAACTAACCTTACATTTATGGGGTTCTGAATTAACTACATCAACCCAAGAAATGGACCAACTGTAAACACCTCAATGCATAGGTGCCAACTTCCCCTCTTTCCCATGGGTGCTCAACTCCCCCACTCTGCCCCTGCCGCCACTCCACCCCTTCCATGAGGCCCCCCTGCCCCGCTTCTTCCCACCCCTTCCCCGCCCCCATTCTAACCCCTTCCCCAAAGACCCCACCCCAACTCCGCCTCCTCCCTGTCAATATTCCAACTCCTTCCCCAAATCCCTGCCCCGCCTCCTCCCCTGAGCACACCACATTCCCACTCCCCCTCTCCCCCTCCCCCCCCGGAGCATGCTAACACCGCCAAACAGCTGTTTGGCGGCAGCCGGGTGGGAAGCGCTTGGAGGTAGATGGAGGAGAGAGGATGTGGCACACTCAGGGGGGAAGTGGGGGCGGAGGAGGTGGGATGGGAGGGAGGGGAGCTTGGCTGCCGGTGGGTGCAAAGCAGTAAGTCAACAACTGACGCGCTCCCATCGACTCCACTTGTGCTTCTCGTTCTGGTGGAATACCGGAGTCGACGGGAGAGCGCTCAGCGGTCGATTTATCGCGTCTATACTAGACACGATAAATCGACCCCCACTGGATCGATTGCTGCCTGCCAATCCAGCGGGTAGCGTAGACAAGCCCTTTGACAAAGAAAGTGCAACTTGCCTGAAGCCACACAGTGAATCAGTGGCAGAGCCAGGATTAGAATTTGGGAGTCAGATGGTCCCAGCCCCATGGTTCCTCCTCCAGAACACACTAACTTAATGGCACAAATGCTGAGCATTCACAGCACCCCATAACTTCAGCTACAGTTCAGAGTGCTTCACACTCCTGGAAAATCAGGCCCCCAGTGTCTTCTCTTGAACTGAGAAAATGTGTCTGCCTACCAAACTGTTGATTTAAGTGACCTGCTCTAATGTTCCAGACATATAGAATTCTGTGGCAGAGGCAGGAACAGAACTGAGTTCCCCTGTGTAATATTCACCTGCCTTAATCACAAGACCATCTTTCTCTTCCTCCAGTCCCCCGTATCTTCACACCTTCAACTTCTGCTAATCAAGAAGCGGTCCTACAGACAACAGCCTCCTTCGCTATACAACTGTTCAATTCCCCGAGCTTCATCTGTCCTTTATATACCAACTGAGGCACTGGTCCAGCAGAAAAGAAAATATGATCATGTAATGAAAGATTATATCATAACGCATACACACAAGGAGGCAGAAATAAAATTTCCCTGCATCCTTAGTTCTGGCATTTCCTAACTTTCAGTGTGTTCAATTTTGCAATGAGAAATACTTTTTTTTTTTTTTTGGGGGGGGGGGGGGGGGGGAAATTTAATTTCCTACTTTTTTAAAATAGAAAAAAGGGGGAAAAATCTGTTCTATAAATTCTATTATGTGCACCCTCCCTCCCTCCATCAGATTATGAGCAGGATTTCAACCCCTCTCCTCTCGGCAGGATATGCAGACCTGGGCCAAGAAGTTTATTATTAGGGCTCTTGGTTAATTGCAGTTAACTCACACGACCAACTCAAAAAAATTAAATCGTGATTAATCACAGTTTTAATCACACAGTTAAACAACAGACTACCAATTGAAATGTATTAAATATTTTTGGATGTTTTTCTACATTTTCAAATATATTGATTTTAGGGCTGTCAATTAACTACTGATTAAGGCACAGCACAATTAACATGTTAATTTTTTTTAACGCATGTTAATCGCAGCAGGGCAGCATAGGCTGCTCCAGAGACGCAGTAACACAAGCCGCCACTGGAAGGCAGATGGAAAGAGAAGAGGCTTTTAAATAAGTAAAAACAGGACAGCCAGGGGCTCACCTGAGCCACCCCGCCCCTTGCATGGTGCTCCAGTTGCCTTCCCCATGCCCCCTGCTACTCCCTGAGTGCCACACTGCCCATGCTGGGATCTCCCCGCATGCCCTGTGCTGCCTGGGGCTGACACACACACACACACACACACCCTGAGCTCAGGGGCTGAGCCCTACCCCTGAACCCAATGTCTCCCGCAGCTGGGGCTCAGCCTCCCCCCTGAGCTCTGCACTGCCCACAGTGGGGTCTCCCCCTCGCCCTCGGCCCTGTGTCGTCCACAGTTGGGGCTGGGGCTGACCCCCACTGCCCATAGCTGGGGATGGGGCTGGCCCCCCCTTCATGCCACCTGGGACTGCCCCCCCAGCCCCATGCCACCCACAGCTGGGTCTTCCTCCCCCCACCCCCAGCCCTGTCCACAACTGCAGCTGGGGCTGACGCCCATCCCTGAGCCTCATGTCGCTCGAAGTTGGGGCTGGGCTGACACACACACACACCATTCCCCAGAGCACCATGCCACCTGGGGCTGACCCCCCACTCCTGAGTTCCACACCACATGCAGCTGGGGCTGAACCCCCACCCCAGCTAAGTGCTTCCCCGGGCTGAGGCTTATCCCACCCCCAGCTCTGCACCATCTAGGGGTCAGCTCTGAAGCCAGCACTGCCTGCCAGCAGAAAATTACTCCACTTTCCTGCTGGCAGGCAATGCTGTCTTCAGCTGAGCCCCAGGCAGCAGCTGGCCTCTCTCTGCTTTGCCTTGTTGCCTTGACAAATGCCCATGGTGAAAAAATAGGGACAGCTGGGACAGATCTGAAAAGGGGGACTGTCCTGGCCAAAACAGTTTGTACTTTGTTGTGCCCGGCTGGCCGCTCAGTCCCAGGACCAACCCCCCTGCGTCATGCCCCGTTGCCCTTAGCCAGCTGCTCACGCCAGCGGTACCCCATAGAAAACACGGCCTGACAAGCTCAGTTTCCCCACACCAGCTTCTCCTCCCCTGCAGTATGAGTCCCTGAGGTAAAATCCACCCTCCCTTGCAAACAAGGGCTCACTCAGCTGAAGGGAGTCCACCTAGCTCAGTAAAAAGAGGCGAGCCCAGTACCAGAAACCACCCTTCCAGAAGCAGCAGCAAGACACCTCTCTCACCCTCCTCCTGCACAAGTTATTGCTTGCTGCTCCCCGTTGTCACCCCCAGTCCTCCCAGACCTTCCTCTTGCACAGGTCATTGCTTACTTCCCCCCTCCCCTGTCCTCCTCCAACACTGAATGCAGATTTCTAAGATGAAACTCTCTTTGGACAGAAGGTGAACCTGGTGAGCTGAGAAACCCACCCCTACAGAAGCAGCATCAAGAATTCACCTTCCTCCTGCACAACTCACACCCCTCTCATCTCCAGAGTACTGAGATAAAAAAAATCTTACCCCTTCAATAAGCCAACACTCCTCTAAAGGACACATACAAAATAGTACACAAAAGGCTAACCAAGCAGCAGCAGGCAAAAAAAAGCCTCCTGCACAATTCACTCTCCTACTGAATGTTAATCCTAAGGAAAAAACCTTTCAATATCCATGGCAAGGACTCTTTCGAACAGGACACAAATATATTGATTATATAGAAGAATTTATTGAATTATTCCAGACATTGACACAGTTCTACTGTGCTTTCATGATCTGGAGTGATTAAATATCAGAAAACAGTAATGGAGCAAAGCAGCAACAGTTCAGGTCTTTTGAATGGGAAGTTTATACTTAAAATACTTCCAGATGGTTCTTTGGCTAAAAAGTCTTATCTGTAGCTATTGCAAGGCTGAGTTCCAATACCATAGGAGCACTTCAAGTCTCCAGTACCACCTACATTCTAAGCATGCTTTTGCCTCCCGATCTTGTGCTGCAGATAATCCACCTCCAGCAAATGAATCCAGCCAGCCAGGATAGAGTACAATTACAGAGTTTTAGGATCGGTATAAGCCCATGGATCAAATAAAGTACAACACCTTAACCAATGCTATTGCTAAGTGGATACTACGGACTGTAGACCACTCAACATTGTAAATGACAGAGGTCTCAGAGATATTATTCAAACTGCATCTTCCAATCAGTCACACACCTTGCCCTCCTGAGGAAACATTGCATCACAAATAAATTACCTATATGACAATGAAAAGACTACAAAGTTGGAGCTTCTGAAAAATGCACTGGCTGTTGCTTTGACTGGTAATCACTGGACAGCCTTGAGCAATCATAGCTACCTTGGTGTCACCGCACATATTATTGATGAAGCATGGACACTGCAGTTGTTTGCTGTAACAGTAACTCATACTGAAGAGAGACATTATGCTGAAGCATGTGCAGAGCGTTTCATGGATGTGGCGAAAGAATGGAATATTCAAGAAAAGGTAACAACAATTAGTACTAACAGTGCACATAACATGGTAGCAGCAGCCAGTCGTTTGCCTTTTGAACACATGACGTGCATTGCTCACAGTCTGCAGCGATCCATTACAGTAGCGCTCAGTGAGGGTGGTTTTGAAAACCTACTAGCAAAACATAGAAAACTTGTGGGCCATTTCAATCACAGTCCAGCTAACAATACAGAGCTAGGAATAACACAAGCTGCAAATAGACAGAAACAAGAACCCCTCGTACAAGATATTTCAACCAGATGGAACTCCAGGTTGGCTATGATTCAGCGCCTGCTTTGCAATAAAGCCGTTATCACATCAACATTAGCTCTTCAAAAGCACTATCTATCAGTGCCGACAGATAAGGATTTTGAAAAACTGCAAAAGCTAGAAACACTACTAGAGCCCTGCAAGTTTGTGACTGAACTCCTTGGGGGGGGGATGGTATATCTCCTGCTCCATGGTTTTACCTATATTCTGCCATATATTCCACATTATGACAGTCTTTGATGACAACCCAGCATATGTTGTTCCATTTAAGAACGGCACTGAACTGGGAGGAGTGGTAGATACGCTGGAGCATTGGTCCCCAACCTTTTTGTGGCCAGTAGCACATTCATGTTTTCAGAAGAGTGTGGTGGGCGCCAACAATTTTTCAAGGCTTATTTTGTATTTGTACAATATGAAAAACATTATATTTAATATACATAATATATTAATCTATAATATAAAAAGGGTAATTTTACATGTAAAAGGTATTAATTAAATTATTCTGCAATTACTCTTTCACCTTACCATGTGAATTTGCTCTATTTTTAATCTATCTGTAAGAAAAATTAAGGAGTTTTTACAAAATAAATAACAGTTTTCATCTTATTTATTTTTAAAAAGTTAAACATTGTTGAACTGCTGGTCCAAATATATTTTATTTATTATTCTTACTTTAACATAGAATGAAGCCTGCAGCCCCGGAGTTCTCTGTCCCCGGCAGGCACGGGGCTGCGGCTTCTCTCCCCTGCTGGGCACTAGGCGGGCGCACATAAATGCCCCAGCAGGCACCATGGCGCCCGCGGGCACCGCGTTGGGGACCACTGCACTGGAGGGTAGGGATAAGATACAGAGGGACCTAGACAAATTAGAGGACTAGGCCAAAAGAAACCTGATGAAGTTCAACAAGGACAAGTGCAGAGTCCTGCACTTAGGATGGAAGAATCCCATGCACTGTTACAAACTAGGGACCAAATGGCTAGGAAGCAGTGCTGCAGAAAAGGACCTAGGGGTTACAGTGGACGAGAAGCTGGATATGAGTCAACAGTGTGCCCTTGTTGCCAAGAAGGCTAACGGCATTTTGGGCTGTATAAGTAGGGGCACTGCCAGTAGATCGAGGGACATGATCATTCCCCTTTATTCAACATTGGTGAGGCCTCATCTGGAGTATTGTGTCCAGTTTTGGGCCCAACACTATAAGAAGGATGTGGAAAAATTGGAAAGAGTCCAGCGGAGGGCAACAAAAATGATTAGGGGGCTGGAGCACATGACTTATGAGGAGAGGCTGAGGGAACTGGGATTGTTTAGTCTGCAGAAAAGAAGAATGAGGGGGGATTTGATAGCTGCTTTCAACTACCTGAAAGGGGGTTCCAAAGAGGATGGATCTAGATTGTTCTCAGTGGTAGAAGATGACAGAACAAGGAGTAATGGTCTCAAGTTGCAGTGGGGAGGTTTAGGTTAGATATTAGGAAAAACTCTTTCACTAGGAGGGTGGTGAAGCACTGGAACGGGTTATCTAGGGAGGTGGTGGAATCTCCTTCCTTAGAGGTTTTTAAGGTCAGGCTTGACAAAGCCCTGGCTGGGATGATTTAGTTGGGAATTGGTCCTGCTTTGAGCAGGGGGTTGGACTAGATGACCTCCTGAGGTCCCTTCCAACCCTTATATTCTATTCTAAGAATACTTTCAACCAGATTTTACAGAACGCAAAGAAGGTACCAATCTGAGATTTCTAAAAATAGCTACAGCACTAGACCCAAGATTTAAGAATCCAAAATGCCTTCCAAAATCCGATAGAGATGAGGTGTGGCGCATGCTGTCAGAAATCTTAAAAGATCAACATTCTGATGTGGAAACTACAGAACCTAAACCACCAAAAAAGAAAATCAACCTTCTGCTGGTGGCATCTGACTCAAACGACTAAAATGAACATGCGTCGGTCCCCCCGCTTTGGATGGTTATCGAGCAGAACCCGTCATCAGCATGGACATATGTCCTCTGGAATGGTGGTCAAAGCATGAAGGGGCATATGAATCTTTAGCACATCTGGCACATAAATATCTTATTACTCCACGCCTGTTCTCACTTCCATGTGACACTGTAAACAAGAAACGGGCAGCATTATCTCCTGTAAACGTAAACAAACTTGTTTGCCTGAGTGACTGGCTGAACAAGAAGTAGGACTGAGAGAACGTCTAGAGTCTAAAGTTTTACATTTTTTGTTTTTGACAGTTTTTTTTGTGTACATAATTCTACATTTGTAAGTTGCAGTTTCATGATAAAGAGATTGTACTTGTATTAGGTGAATTGAAAAATACTATTTTGTTTTTTACAGTGCAAATATTTGAAATCAATATATTTAAAAATGTAAAAAACATCCAAAAGTATTTAAATAAATGGTATTATATTATTGTTTAACAGTGCGATTAATCGCACAGCCCTATTACCTATACCCAGGAAATAGTTAAAATATTGGCACCACTTCTCTACACTGCAGACATTTGATAAAGACCACCAGAACAAAAGATTGAAACAAGGGTTCCTGGACAATCTCTTAATGCATTTTAAGCCACAGACCACTATACTCACGTTAGACTTTAACTATCCAGATATTTGTTGAGCAACAAATACAGCCAAAGATGCAGTATCAAAAGAGGTCTTTTAATTATGCAAAGGACTACTTTATGTAAAAGAAAATGAAGACTTCTATTCTACAACCAATGATAAGCCATTTTGGATATACATCTTGCTTGATGAGGGGGAACTGACAGACTACCAGGAAGCTTGGAATGTATGACCATGAGTTGCTTGACTTCAAGTCAACATAGTAGGGAATGAGGATTTAGAGATGTTGTTCACTGAATGCAGCTCTACAGAGGTGTTAGATTTCAGGAAAGCACATCTGGAGAAATTAAGGAATCTAGAGAGGAATGTTTGAGAGGAGGCCTCATCCAGCAGCATAGAAGGTGGCTGACTAGAAGCTACCTGAAAAAGAAGATACCAAGAAAGAAGAATCAGCTAACTTGGTTGCTAAAAAAATCAGTTTAAAGGGGGGAGGAGGGGGACAATCAAACAAAAAACATCAGAAGCAGTTATAGCTGTGGAAGAAAGATATAGGCAGCATAAATATAAATGAACTAATATTACCAATTCAATCAATGGCCAAAATAATACTAGGAAGAAATTTGGTCCATTAATAAATGAGAATGCTGAAATTAAATAACTCCTTTTTAAGCATGTACTCAACAAGATAGATACCGAACAAATAAGGAAGACCGACCTTGTGAAATGACTCTTGAGAACAAGCAGGAAAGAGAATGCTGGGAAATATGAATATGTATATATAAGCCAGTCCAGATAACAGCCTGATCCACTGACATTTTTTAAAAATCATGGGCAACAGGGAAGCACTAAAAGATGGGAGAAAAGCAAGTGTAATAAAAATCTTGCAAAAAGGAAAAAAGTATAATCCTACCAATAATTGTGCCATAAATCTAATATAATGAAACATGTGCTAGCAGAACAATCATCACTAAAGACGACCCACAAGCAATAAGCAACACTAAGGATTTATCAGGGGCCTTCTGAAATGATCGATTTAACCTAATCAATCATCTGCTACGTACTGCAAACATGATATGATTACGAAGAATAAATTTCTGAGCTTCCTTCTCCTTACTCCCTGAATACTGAGGTAAAGAAGATTGAACTGCAGTGTAATCTGTTTGCTAGGGGAACGGATTTCCCTGAGAAATAAGCAACCTTCAGAGCAAAACAGCACCCTGCTTGTTAAACTAGTCCACCAGTGCTGACCTGCCTTAGTCTGACTAACACAGCCCTGAGTTTTTACACATTAATGTACATTGTTTTCTCAGAAAAGAAACCTTTCGCCCTTGAAGCATTCAATATCCATAAAGATTCCAGTCTGGCAGATTGGTATATGATCACCATAAATCCCAAATGGGTTTTTTAACAGATTATATAATGAATTTAAGAAACAGGGAAGATAAACAGGTGCCCCTGCAAGAAAATGCTATCAACTCAACAACACCTTCCTTTCTTATTGAACTGTGCACATCAGTTTAGCATAACATTCCTGACTCCATCAACTTCATGAAAAAACTCGTACAGATACAGACAGACATCATCTTCCTTTCCAAATGCAAACAGATGGACATCATACCAAAAGGACTAAAGGTAAAAAATCCATTACAATCTACATACCACACAGACTATGCTGACAGATTGTGCCACACACTCTCAAAGAAACTGCGAAACCACCTGATCAACATCCTATACAGCAAACAGGGGAAGATTAAGACTGAACTCTCTAAACTAGATATTCTGATGAAAAACCAACCTTCTACACAAACTTCCTCATTGACAAACTTTACAAAAACTAGACAAGCCATTTACAACAAAAACTTTGCTTCTCTACAAAAGAAAAAGGACACTAAACTGTCTAAACTGCTACATGGCACAAGGAGTCACAACAGTAGCTCCCTTAACCCACCCAACAATATTGTTAATCTTTCCAGCTATTCTCTTAGCCCAGCAGAAGAATCCGTCCTATCTCGGGGACTCTCCTTTTGTCCTTCCAGATCCACGAATATGATACAGTTCTGCGGTGACCTAGAATCCTACTTTCGCCATCTCCGACTCAAAGAATACTTCCAACACACCTCTGAACTACATATTAACCCACAGAATCCTTCCTACCAACGCTATAATAAAAAGGATTCTGCATGGACTCCTCCTGAGGGTCGAAACAACAGACTAGACTTCTACATAGATTGCTTCCGTCACCGTGCACGGGCTGAAATTGTGGAAAAGCAACATCACTTGCCCCATAACCTAAGCCGTGCTGAGCACAATGCCATCAACAGCCTCAAGAACAACTCTGACATCATAATCAAACAGGCTGACAAAGGAGGTGCTGTCGTCATCATGAATAGGTCGGAATATGAACAAGAGGCTGCCAGGCAACTCTCTAACTCCACATTCTACAAGCCATTACCCTCTGATCCCACTGATGATTACCAAAAGAAACTACACCATCTGCTCAAAAAACTCCCTGAGAAAGCACAGGAACAGATCTATACAGACACATGCCTGGAACCCCGACCAGGTGTATTCTATTTGCTACCCAAGATCCATAAACCTGGAAATCCTGGACGCCCCATCATCTCAAGCATTGGTACTTTAACAGCAGGATTGTCTAGCTATGTGGACTCTCTCCTCAGGCCCTATGCTACCAGCACTCCCAGCTATCTTCGGGTACGACTACACTACGGGACTATTCCGAATTTGCATAAACCGGTTTTGTAAAACAGATTTTATAAAATCGAGTGCGCGCGGCCACACTAAACACATTAAATCGGTGGTGTGCGTCCATGGTCCGTGGCTAGCGTCGATTTCTGGAGCGTTGCACTGTGGGTAGCTATTCCCTAGCTATCCCATAGTTCCCGCAGCCTCCCCCGCCCCTTGGAACTTCCGGGTTGAGATCCCAGTGCCTGATGGGGCAAAAATCATTGTCGCGGGTGGTTCTGGGTAAATGTCGTCAGTCACTCCTTCGTCTGGGAAAGCAACGGCAGACAAGCATTTCGCGACTTTTTCCCCTGGATTGCCCTGGCAGATGCCATAGCATGGCAATCATGGAGCTTGTTTTGCCGTTTGTGACTCTCACCGTATGTGTACTAGATGCCGCTCACAGAGGCGATTCAGCAGCGCTACACAGAAGCATGCTTTTGCTTTTGCATGACAGCAGAGATGGTTACTAGCCATATTGCACCATCCAAACCCTTCCATAAATTGGAACTGAGGATGATCATGGCTACCAGTCCTTTTGTACCATTTGCTGCTAGTGCCCCTGGCCAATCAGCCAGGCGCAAAGCCAAGATTGGTTACTAGCCATATTGCACCTTCCATCGCTTTTGTACCATTAGCTGCTGTCATAAGTGCCCTGGCCGATCAGCCAGGGGCAAAGCAAAAATTGGGAATGACTCCCTGAGTCAATCCCTCCTTTTTGGTATCTAAAAATAGAATCAGTGCTGCCTAATATAGGCAAGTGTGCTAGAGAACCACCGTATCATAGAACCAGAGAGCACAGCTGCTCTGTGTCAGAGCCTGCAGAAATTATTATCTGTATGCTATTCACAGGGGGTGCTCCTGTAACAACCCCATCTGTTGATTCCGTTCTTCCCCCAGCCTTTCTTGGCTACCGTAGCATTGTCCCCACTTGTGTGATGAATTAATAAAGAATGCAGGAATAAGACACACTGACTTGTTAGTGAGAACTGAGTGGAAGGCAGCCTCCAGCTGCTATGATAGTCCAGACAGGACATTAAGCAGTGTGTAGGAGAGAAGCCCAGCATCCCACTGCTAGTCCAGGGGCAACTGAATCTTTTCTTTACACATGAAGGGTGGGGGCTGATGGAGCTCAGCCCCCTGTTGCTATGATGAGGATGGTTACCAGCCATATTGCACCATCCATCCACCAGAAAAAATTAGGGCCAATAGGCTGATGACAAGGACGGTTACCAGTCCTTTTGTACCATCAGCTGAGGCTGATGATGAGGATGGATTTCCATCTTTTTGTACGATCAGCTGATGCTGATGACGAGGATGGATTGCCATCGTATTGTACCATCAGCCGCCCATGGCAGGGGGGGGAGCAAGGATGTTGGTGTTGACGGCTACAGCATCGTGTCTATCTGCAGCATTCAGTAAAGATAGGGTGACATGTAAAAAAGTCAGAGGATTGTTTTACCTTTCGCTTCTGGGGTGGGTGGGGGGTGGGTGAGTAGATTGCCAAGCTATGCCCTGACCCGCGGACACTGTGTTTGACCCTAGAAGCATTTGGAGCTCAGCCAAGAATGCAAATACTTTTCGGAGGCTGCAGGAACTGTGGGATAGCTTCAGTCCTCCAGTCCATGAGCGTCCATTTGATTCTTTGGCTTTCCGTTACGCTTGTCACGCTGCAGTGCGCTGAGTCCCTGCTATGGCGTCTGTCTGGAGATTTTAAAAAAAGGATTCTGAATTTCATCTTCTGTAACGGAGCGCTGATAGAACGGATTTGCCTGCCCTTACAGCGATCACATCCGCATGGTCCATGCGGGAGCTCTTTTTTTAATTTGATTTCAGACTGCATCGCCACCCGTGCTGATCGGAGCTCCACGCTGGGCAAACAGGAAATATTCAAAAGTTCGCGGGGCTTTTCCTGTTTACCTGACCACTGCATCCGAGTTCAGATTGCGGTCCAGAGCGGTCACTGGTGCACTGTGGGATAGCTCCCGGAGGCCAATACCGTCGATCAGCGTCCACACTAACCCTAATCCGATATGTTAATACCGATACTAGCGTTACTCCTCTCGTAAGGGAGGAGTACAGAAACCGGTTTAAAGAGCCATTAAAATCGATATAAGGTGCCTCCTAGTGTGGACGGTTTTGGCGTTAAATCGGTTTTACGCTCCTAAAACCGATTTAAACGCCTAGTGTAGACCAGGCCTTCGAGACACCACTGACTTCCTGAGGAAACTACAATCCATCAGTGATCTTTGAGAAAACACCATTCTGGCCACTATGGATGTGGAAGCCCTCTACACTAACATTCCACACAAAGATGGACTACAAGCCATCAGGAACAGTATCCCCGATAATATCATGGCTAACCTGGTGGCTGAACTTTGTGATTTTGTCCTCACCCACAACTATTTCACATTTGGGGACAATATACATCTTCAAGTCAGTGGCACTGCTATGGGTACCCGCATGGCCCCTCAATATGCTGTGGAAGCCAGTAAATAATTAACAAGGTTTTGAAGAGATCTTAATGAATGTTAGTTAGCATGAGTTAGGTTAACTGTGACCCCTGTGTGAGTGGAAGCAAGAGATAATGTAAGAAGTGAATTGTGTGAAAGTTATTACGACCTTGCAATGTGCAGTCTTGCAGTCTTGTTTTTCTAGTGAGATAGCAGGAAAACTTATGTATAAACAAAATGTATTTGTTGTTTTTTACTGTCTGTATTATTGCTAGAAATTGTCTGTAAAAGGTATAAAGGCTTGCTGTGATTGTTTTACCAGTTGAGAGACCTGTCCAGGACCCTGTGTCCTATGGCACTCTCTCCCTCCATGGTAATTACTGGAGAAATAATAAAGTATTTGATTTTGCTGCATCCAAACAAAAAGTGAGAACTGAGTTTTTCTTCGACAATGCCAACATCTTTATGACTGAACAACGCTTCCTTAACTCTCGTTCCCTAACGCCCCTACTCTACTTGCGCTACATTGATGACATCTTCATCATCTGGACTCATGGAAAAGAAGCCCTCGAGGAATTCCACCGAGATTTTAACAATTTCCATCCCACCATCAACCTCAGCCTAGACCAATCCACACAAGCGGTCCATTTCCTAGACACTACTGTGCTAATAAACGATGGTCACATAAATACCACCCTATACCGGAAACCCACTGACCGCTATACTTACTTACATGCCTCCAGCTTCCATCCCGGACACACCACACGATCCATTGTCTACAGCCAAGCTCTAAGATACAACCGTATTTGCTCCAATCCCTCAGACAGAGATAAACACCTACAAGATCTCTATCAAGCATTCTTAAACCTACAATACCCACCTGCTGAAGTGAAAAAACAGATTGACAGAGCCAGAAGAATACCCAGAAGCCACCTACTACAGGACAGGCCTAAAAAAGAAAATAACAGAACACCACCAGCCATTACCTACAGCCCCCAACTAAAACCTCTCCAGCGCATCATCAAAGATTTACAACCTATCCTTAAAGATGATCCCTCACTCTCACAGATCTTGGGAGACAGGCCAGTCCTCGCTTATAGACAGCCTCCCAACCTGAAGCAAATACTCACCAGCAACCGCACACCATACAACATAAACACTAACCCAGGAACCTATCCTTGCAACAAAGCCCGATGCCAGCTCTGTCCACATATCCATTCAAGTGACACCATCATAGGACCTAATCACATCAGACACGCCATCAGGGGCTCGTACACCTGCACATCTACCAACGTGATATATGCCATCATGTGCCAGCAATGCCCCTCTGCCATGTACATTGGCCAAACCGGACAGTCTCTACGCAAAAGAATAAATGGACACAAATCTGACATCAGGAATCATAACATTCAAAAACCAGTGGGAGAACACTTCAACCTCTCTAACCACTCAGTGACAGACTTGAAGGTGGCAATTTTGCAACAAAAAACTTCAAAAACAGACTCCAAAGAGAAACTGCTGAACTTGAATTAATATGCAAACTAGATACTATTAACTGTGGCCTAAACAAAGACTGGGAATGGTTGGGTCATTACACCAATTGAATCTATTTCCCTATGTTAAGTTCTCCTCACACCTTCTATGGGCCATCTTAATTATCACTTCAAAAAGTTTTTTTCCTCCTGCTAAGGACAGCTCATCTCAATTGATTAGACTCTGCCTGTTGGTATGCATACTTCCACCTTTTCATGTTCTCTGTATGTATAAATATCCCCTGTCTGTGTGTTCCATTCTATGCATCCGAAGAAGTGAGCTGCAGCTCACGAAAGCTCATGCTCAAATAAATTTGTTAGTCTTTAAGGTGCCACAAGTACTCCTGTTTTTATTCCTGACTCCATTTCCCAGTGAAAAGGAAATGAAATATTGACTCAGATTGAACAGAGATATTGATAATCCCAACAAGAGAGATATGCTTCTACTGCAGTGTTCTCAACCACCATTTGTAGCTCTTCAATAAAACACTTAATATTTTATAAATTCTACATTATATAATCCAAAATCCCAGGTTTCCCTCTATAGTAAAAGCTTTTTTATCTGGCATGTTGGGGAATGTGGGGTGCCAGTAAGTGAAAAAGTCCAATTAACTAAGAGGGAGGGAGATTGCATGCGGAAGGGGGTATGGGGCTGGAGGTTGGGGCACGGAGCGCAGGTTCTAGGAGGGAGTTTGGGAGCTGCGGGGGTGGCGCTTGCAGGGAGCAGCCCGAGGTGAGTACTCCCTGGATCTAGCACCCCAAAGCCCCTCTCATGCCCCAACCCACAGCCCCAAGCCGTCTCCCACACTCCAAACCCCTCATGGCCCTTCGCCTAGGAGCAGCAGGGACATGTTGCCACTTCCCGGGAGCCACGTGGAGCCAGGCAGGGAACCTGACAGCCCCGGGTCAACTGGACAATAAACTGGACTTCCTATGAAGATTAGAAATGCCAATTTTTAGAGCTTTCTGGTTGGTACAGGGCCAGATAACACCGCTGTTACTAAAAAAAGAACAGGAGTACTTGTGGCACCTTAGAGACTAACAAATTTATCTGAGCATAAGCTATGCTCAAATAAATGTCTTAGTCTCTAAGGTGCCACAAGTACTCCTGTTCTTTTTGCGGATACAGACTAACACGGCTGCTACTCTGAAACAGCTTTTACTGTAATTAGGAGGTAGTAACTTGCACCCTGGTAAGCATTTTCACTTAGACAGTCCTAGGTTTATGAAGTTAGGTATATGTCTGTTTCTAGCTACTGAAGGAGAAAAAGTATGATACTTGGCAATTATATAGAATTCCTTGTAAATTTTTAGAATGTTTGATACTTTCCCAAGTATCCAGCACTTAAGACAAACCTATAATTGGCCAAATGGTTGAACCTTCTCTTTTTGGATCAATTGTCAAAGAAAGTTAGAATGACATAGCTCTGATTTTCCATGGAATCCTCTGAACCTCCTTGACTCCTTTCAATCATAGTCCTCAGTGATCAATTAATTCTTCTTGTACAAACATAGGAATTTTCCTACCAAATCAGACCAGTGCTTGGTCCCCCACATCTTGTACTGTTTCCCAGTGGACAGTAACAAGCTTCAGAGGAAAATGTAAAACTTCTAGAATGAACAATCCTGGGCTAACCTGCTCATAGATCATGTTTCATCCTATTCTGAGAGAGTTAGGGGTTGACTTTTGCTATGAAGCATGATGGTTTATACTATCTACATAATTTGAAGCATGATGATTTATACTATTTATACAATTTTAATCTTATGAACTGCAAATGTGGATGTTGTCGTGATCCATATAACTATCTAGGGAACATTTTTCAAAAGAATAAGTCACTTAAAATTCCAGGTCCCATTATAAATCAGCTTTTGAAAATTGAAGCCCTGGTCTTTTTAATCTTACTAAGCTGTTAGCATCAGTAAGATCTCATGGCAGCAAGTTCCATCAGTTAACCGTGTGTTTTGTAGAAAAGCATTCCCTTTGTCTCCATTAAGTTTGCTGCCTTTCTATTTTACTGAAAGTCACCTTGTTCTTGCACTACAAGAAAAGAAACAGTACACATACATTTTAAATTTCATTCTATAGCATTAATTATTCTATATACTTAAATCAAGGACCCTTCTTATTCATCCCCTCACTAAATTAAAAAATTCTAATCTTTGTAA